>NC_091794.1:72810000-74060000 GCF_041296235.1 Equus asinus
CTGCAATAAACATTGGGGTGCACAGGACTTTTGGGATTGCTGACTTCAGGCTCTTTGGATAGATACCCAGTAGTGGGATGGCTGGATCGTATGGTAGTTCTATTTTTAGTTTTTTGAGGAATCTCCATACTGTTTTCCATAGTGGCTGCACCAGTTTGCATTCCCACCAGCAGTGTATGAGGGTTCCTTTTTCTCCGCAACCTCTCCAACATTTATTGCTATTAGTTTTAGATATTTTTGTCATTCTAACGGGTGTAAGGTGATATCTTAGTGTAGTTTTGATTTGCATTTCCCTGATGATCAGCGATGATGAGCATCTTTTCATCTGCCTATTGGCCATCAGTATATCTTCTTTGGAGAAATGTCTGTTCATGTCTCCAGCCCATTGCAAAAAGAGAATTTTTAATATATAAATTGTATAAGAATTAAGGCTTCTGTTTTGAGAGCCTACTTGTTATAACAAAAGTAGAGTGGAGTTGCTAGTATTTGTCCTCTTCAGGCAGCTAAATCCTGGGACTAAGCCTTTGATTATGTCTTAGGAGCCCCTGATTAAGGATATGTTTCTTCTTCAGAATAAGGACCAAAAGAAAGGTATTAGGGACCAGAAGAGGAGATTGGGCCCTCTTAAGTCAACCAGCAATTATTTACTTAAAAGTACCAATACCATGGTTTTGAAACAGTGAAAGTCAGAGTATTTCTCTGGTCCCTGCCCTTAAGCTGCCTACGGTCTTATTGAAGAAATGTAATTTAGTAAGTTAAAATATCTGATGTCAGTGTAAACTGTGTTAAATACCACTTGTGTCAAAGCTCTTTTTGCATTTTTTTATTTACAAAATCAATTTGTGAAACTGATAAGTTAGTTTATATCAGTTTTAAAGATGGGAAACTGAGGCACATAGATAAAATAACTTGCTTAGAGTCATGGCAGAAATGAGTCTAGATATTAGAACTCTTTTTAAAAAAATCTTTATTGAGATATATAAAGTATTAAAAGATATATTAAATTGTACACGTACATCACATGTATATCACAGAGTTGTATAATCACCAAAATCTAATTGTAGAATGTGTTTTATCACCCCATAAAGCAACTCCATACCAATTAGAAGTCACTTCCCGTTCTCCTAACCTGTAGCTCTAGGCAACCATTAATCTACTTTCTGTTTCTGTAGATTTGCCTATTTATGGAATTATACAGTATGTTATCTTTTACAGCTGGCTTCTTTCACTTGCTATAATATTTTCAAGATTCACTTGTGTTGTATGTTTCCGTACTTCATTCCTTTTTATTGATGAATAATATTCCATTGGATGGATATTTCACATTTTACTTACTCATTGGTTGAGGGACATCTGGGTTGTTTCCACTTTTTTGGCTGTTGTGAATAATGTTGCTATGAACATTTATGTACAAGTTTTTGCATGGATATATGTTTTTCTTTCTCCTGATTATATATCAGTTCATACGGTAACTCTGTGTTTATCATTTGAGGGACACCAGACTGTTTTTCAAAGTGTTTGTACCACTTACATTCCTACCAGAAGTGTATGTGGGTTGCAGAGTCTCCTTATCCTCACCAACACTTGTCATCTGTCCTTTTGGTGATAGCCATCCTAGTGGGTATGAGGTAGTATCTCACTGTGAGTTTGATTGGTATTTCTCTAATGACTAACGTTGTTGAGCATCTTTCTATGTGCTTTTTGGCCATTCATATATTCTTTGAAGAAATGTTTATTCAAATAATTTGCCCACTTTTTAATTGGGAAGTCTGACTTGTTATTTTTGACTTGTAAGAGTTTTTTACATGTTCTGAATACAAGACCCCTATCAAATATATGATTTGCAAATATTTTCTTGTATTTTGTGTTGTTTTAATTTTGATGAAGTCCAGTTTATCTATTTTTTCTTTTGTCACTGCGCTTTTGATGTCACATCTAAAATCCAAAGTCGTGAAGATTTGCTGTTATGGTTTCTTCTGAGTTTAGTAGTTTTAGCTGTTACATTTAGATCTTTGATCCATTTTGAGTTACTTTTGGTATATGGTGTGAGATAGGGGTCCAACTTTATTTTTATTCTTTTGCATATAGATATCCAGTTTTCCCAGCACCATTTGTTGAAAAGACTGTTCTTTCCCTTTTGAATTTTCTTAGCACTCTCGTCAAAAATCAAATGACCATAAATGGAAGGGTTTGTTTCAGACTCTTCAATTCTGTAAGAGTTTTTTTTTACTTCAGTGAGTCTCAGCATCTTTCGTTTCTGAAGTGGTGATGGTAATACCCATCCATTACTCTTGTGAAGGGTAGAGATTTTTGTTAGTAAAATTCTTGCTCTTGTGCTTGTCTTTTCCCTTCCATCTGGAACCTCAGATTGTGATCAAAGGGTAAGTATAATTAAATTTTGACTCAAATTAAAATGTTGCCTCTTTTATGAGGTGTGTTGATGTTCTGTCTTTATTCTTTATTATTTAAGTATTTCCTGGAGGTAGATGACATTCATTGTTTCATATGCTTTGATAGAGTTAGTGAAACTTTGCTCTGAGAAACTTTGCTTTTGTTTTAAAGTTACCCTTTCAGTAATGGTGTCACAGCAGTGAATATTGTTATTTTGATTTCTGCTTATTTATTTTATCACAGGTGATCCTTTCAAAGATGATCCTTTTGGGAAAATTGGTTAGTATACTTTTGGAAAAATTGGTCACTATATTATTGAGGTCCACGTAGTTTTAGTCTGGTTCTGCTTAATTATAAACTTTTGTTGTATTTAGGAATGAGAGATCACAGTTGGGTAATTACAGGAAATGGACTACCTTTTTATTCAGTTTTGAAACTGATCTAAGGCCCCACTTGATGTTCTGTGTGGTATTTTCAGAAAGTGGTAGATTCTTGTAAATTTGCTTTGTAAACTGTCAGTTTTACTGTTTTAAAAACGACGTTAGTGTTTATACTTTGATGCTTTTAATAATATTTAGACTGGTTTCTCCTTGTTAGCCAAGGATTAAATGAGTATAACGATCTACACTACTTCAGGGTTTAGAACTTCTGTTTTCCTAAGCTTACAGCCTATTCATATGAATGAGGGAAAAGGAAACATCTTAAAGAATTACTAAATGTCAGACTTTTTAAGATACTCTTTCTCTGGAATTTTTGTGTTAGAATAAAGCAAATCTTGTGTACCATTTAGTTATGCTTCCCAAACCTGTTCCAAACTATTGACCATTTCCCTTCAGCTCAGGGAGAGAAATGCAATTAGAACTTTTTGTTGTTGTTTCCTTAGTTGTGTTAGCATGGAATAAGGGTTTTAAAATGGGACCCCATGGCGCTGGCCCCATGGCCGAGTGGTTAAGTTTGCGTGCTCCACTTTGGCGGCCTGGAGTTTTGCTGGTTTGGATCCTGGGTGCAGACATGGCACTGCTCGTCAGACCACACTGAGGCGGCGTCCCACATGCCACAACTAGAAGGACCCACAACTAAAATATATAACTATGTACTGCGGGATTTGGGGAGAAGAAAAGAATTTTTTTAAATTAAAATGGGACCCCTTGAAATTATATGCTAATTAAAAAAAATAAGTTTATTAGGTGAAAGACTCTGTATCTTTTATCAAAGCCACAAAGGAATCTGTGATCCCCACCCAAAATTAGAATTACCAGCTTAGAGGAATTATTAAACCTAGCACACAGGTAACATTTGAGTAGTAAGTGTTGGAATTATTGATTTGCTTTGGGTTAACGATGACCAAGTAGGAAAGAATGTTCATTAAAACCATTTAGGGCCAGCCACGGTGGCTTAGTGGTTAAGTTGGATGTGCTCCGCTTCAGCGCCCCAGGTTTGGATCCCAGGTGTGGATCTACGCGACTCGTCTGTCAGTGGCCATGCTGTGACAGTGGCTCACATACAAAAAGAAAAAAAAAGAGGCCAGCCCCAGTGGCGTAGTGGTTAAGTTTGGTTTGCTCTGATTTGTTGGCCTGGGGTCAGTTCCTAGGCATAGACCTAAACCACCTGCCCGTCAGTGGCCTTGCTCTGGCAGCAGCTCACATACAAAAAAAAAAAAAAGAGGAAAATTGGCAGCGGATGTTAGCTCAGGGTGCATCTTCCTCAACAAGAACAAAAAGACCTATGTAACTAGGTGCAACTGTCTCTACTTTTTTTATGATTAATAGTCATAATAAAAGCACCTTAGATTCTGCAGGAGTTCAAGATGTCTTTTAATTGAGGCAGTTATGCCTTCAGGTGACAGGAAATTTAGTGTAATAGTTAATAGTCTCTTATGTTTGTGCTGTATCTTCTTAGATCCATTTGGAGGTGATCCTTTCAAAGGTTCAGATCCATTTGCATCTGACTGTTTCTTCAAGCAGTCTTCTACTGATCCTTTTGCCACTTCAAGTACTGACCCTTTCTGTGCAACCAGCGATAGCAGTAATACATCGGTAAGTGGGAGGGTTAAATGGATAACAAGTGTCCTAACTGAGTTTCTTGAAGTAAACAGTGATGGAAGAATCCTCTTTTAGATTACTTCTAATGGGCCATATAGAAATTTCGGCCTCCTGTAGCCCATCTAGATTTTGATTCAGACTGATATTTCACAGTTGACTAGAATAACTTATCCAAAAATCCAGTTCATCCTTCAGAAGACCAAATATCTCATTGGTGAGATTTAAAATAAATTATTGGAAATCCATAAATGAATCTTAAGTAAAGCTTTTCAGAAATGTTTCGTATGCCTTATTGAAATAATGAAAATAAATTTAAAAGGAACAGCATTGATGTTTTAGAAAAATAAAATCATTTATTTTATAGACACATCTGGAATGTTAATCTTGTAAAAAAAGTACAAATTCCCACTAAATGTCACACTCTCTTGCTAACATACATACTACAGCAATCACTATTAGATACTATGATCCAGGTACTTCTGTGTGTGTTTTACATTCATTCTTTCTAATCTTCACATCAGCCTTGTGAGGTAGTAGGTATGCCATGCTGAGGTGGCATCTCACATAGCACAACCAGAAGGGCCTACAGCCAGAATATACAACTATGTCCTGGGGGGCTTTGGGGAGAAGAAGAAGAAGAAAAAAGAAGGTTGACAACAGATGTTAGCTCAGGTGCCAATCTTTAAAAAAAAAAAAAAAAAAAGACGAGAAAAAATACCATGGATCTGCTTTTTGCCAGGTGGCCCCATCCTGCCTTGTCTGTTCGATTATGCCTGGGACTCTCCTTTCTGAGCCTGATGCTTCTTCCCACTCCCAGTCTGTGGGCTACCCTGTGTTCTTCCAATAAACTTCTTAAACAAAAGAATATTTCCTTAAAAGAGTAATCGATTCTTTAAAAGATAATAGATTTTGATATTCTTGAATTGCTTCCTTACTGTATTCGGTAAAGAGCTTCTTGGCCAACAACCGGTATTTTCCATTGATGTAAAACTGAGCAAATGCCTCTGTAACTGAATATTTGTGGTTTCCACAGGCTACTGGATACTGTGTTTTCCTATAACAGTTAGTTTTTAGTGTAGACCCATGTGCCAAATTCTTCTAAAATTCGCTGCAACCTGAATTCTTTTCCTCTCATTCTCTACTCTTATCATTTAAAGAACAAGAAAGCCAAAGCAACTCTTCCTAATATAAAAATAAACAAGTTTCTCCTGTTCCTCTCCCCTGGTGAAGTTTTTCTGCCATCCTTTCTGCTTGCTTTTTCTCTTTTCTCCCCAGTTTTTGAAAGCAACGTCGCCGTTGCTGACAGCTCTAAATTTCTCCATTAAAAAGAAAACAAGCCATGCTGTGGCAGTGTTTCACATACAAAGTGGATGAAGATTGGCAGGGCTGCTAGCTCAGGGCCAATCTTCCTCATCAAAAAAATAAAACCAAATTCACAATATAATAATAGCTACATTTATCTAATCTGTTCTCTGTGCCAGGCATGGTGCTAAGCTCTTTTCATGTGTTCCCTCATTTAGTCTTCACAGTAATTCTGTGAGGTTCATGTTGTTATCCTCATTTTGAGATAAAGTAGATGAGATTTCGGTTAAGTGGTAGTAAGTTAAGAAGTGGTAGAACTGGATTCAAACTCTGGTCTATCTGACCAAAATCTGAAGTCTTCACCACTCTAGTCTAGAGATTGAAATGTCATTCCTCCTGGCTGCAAAGCCTCTGTTTTTTATGATCATCTTTCTTTTCAAACAGGCCTCTGATTGTGCCTCCAGACATTAATCTCTGCCCAAAAGTCTTTCCTATTCCCTCAAGGCTGGTCTCTTCTCTCAGAGGGACATAATTTAAAAAACCAAACCAAATCAAAACAAACAACTGTCATTTCCTACTGTCCGCATTGTGTGGGTGCTGTCATTCCATCAAAGCAGGGAGTGGAGAGCTGATGTAGGAGAGAGAGAATTTCAGTGATAAATTAGGTGACCTTGTAGGAGGATTTTGAAACACAACTCTGTAAAATCATACCATCTGAATTTTAGTTATGAAAATTGTTTTTGTGTACTAAATTGCCTAATTATCAAACTGAAGAGAGTTTTGTGCCACTTACTCCTTTGTGAGCTGCACAGTTTTACCCTGTTCCCCTTCCTATCCCAGTGGCCTGTTTTTAGAGTAACCACTGTGTGTGATGAAGGAATAGTAATTAAACCTGACATGCACGTAGGCAAGCTTTTTCTCTTTCTTGCTGTAATGGCAAATAAAATCTGCAAGCTATCATTAAAAGCCAGGCCTGGGGGCCGGCTCCATGGCCGAGTGGTTAAGTTCGCGCGTTCCGCTGCGGCGGCCAAGGGTTGGATCCTGGGCACGGACATGGCACCACTCGTCAGGCCACGTTGAGGTGGCGTCCCACATCCCACAACTAGAAAGACCTGCAGCTAAGATATACAACTGTGTACAGGGAGGGTTTGGGGAGATAAAGCAGGAAAAAAATTAAAAAAAAGATTGGCAACAGTTGTTAGCCCAGGTGCCAATCTTAAAACAAACAAACAAACAACAAAAAACAGGCCTGGTAGTTTTTCCTTCTTTTAAAGTTGAAAAGAAGCAGTAATACTTGGTGACTTAAGTTATCATGTCAGTGGCTGTCTCTCACACTGGTATTTTGACTGTTAGGAACTATGAAAAGTTACTTTGCTATACAGACCAGCTTAATTTTTTTTCTTCGATTGCTGTTTATTCATTCAGCTGATGTAATCAAGAGTATAAGATAGAGTGCTAGTTTTAGAATAATACATTGGCATTAGTTAAATACTATCATTTTCAGTTCTAAAAACTTCATTAGTATTAATTACTTCTTTCTGCTGGTAGTTTTAATGGATCCTCTTCTATAAAGAGAGAATATACTAGAAATCCTGGTTAGCATTACTTTTCTCTTTTCAAATACATTTGTTTTAATTAGAAATTTATAAATTGAGCTCTGCAGTATCCTTTGACATTGTAATATCCACTTTCTTCATGATTACAAATAAAGCTTGTAATACCAGGGACATTGATAGCCATGAGTCAGAGTAGGAGATAAATATTCCAAACTCTTTTCACACCCAACTGTCTGCCGAGACTTTTGGCTGGCCTCTTAAAAAGAGCCTTATGCCAGAAAGAGAAAGTTCAGTCATCTTCCTAAATTACAATTTGTTTGACTCTGATTAAAAACTAAAGTAAAGTAGGAAGACAATTCAGTAGCAGGAATCTCTGGTGTGTGGTAAAGTCCTCACTCTTTGTAGCCACTCACCCTTGCCACTCGGTCCAGATTTTTACATGGCTTGTTATTGAAAGTGGCGGGATCTTTTTAGCAGGAAGCACACTTGCATGCTTACCCTCGCTCACTCTCTGTCTCTCAGGCCTGTGTGTTTCCTTCAGGAGGCAGAATACTAGAATTATTTTTAGGTAACAATTAGAAAATGGAAATCTAGCATTTTCTTGTGTAAGTACTAGGATATTTAAGAGTTAGAATAGTATGCTTCCTAAATGCAACATGCCATCCTGGAATAGGGAAAGGAGATTAATGGAAAAGCTGTTGAAATTCAAATAAAGTCTGTAGTTTATAGTTTTGTACCAGCATTAATTCCTTAGTTTCAATAGATGTACCATGATTATATGAGATATTAACATTAGAGGAAGCTGGGTGAAGGGTATATGGGAACTTTCTGTATAATCTTTGCAACTGTTTTAGAAATCTAAAATATTTCAAAATAAAAAGTTAAAATAGTGTGTATCTATACAGGTAGCAAAATTATGAAGAAATGAATACCACCAAAGTCAGGATAGTAACTATCTGTACAGAGGAGAGATGAGTTGTGACTGGGGAGAGGCACATGAAGACTTCTGAGGTGTTGGCAGTTTCCTGGGAGATGATTACATGGATATTCACTTGATACTTATTTATTAAATTGTACATATGTTTCATACTCTTTCCTGAATGGATGTTATATTTCACAAAAAGAGGATTGGAAAATGATATATATCATTTTGATTTAATAAGATTGCAAATCAGTAGTGGGGAACATTTGTTCCTGATGCCTTGTATTCCTTAATTAATTTAGAGTTTATAAATATTTTCTTTGGTGTGGCAGTGAGGCTTCAGCTATAAATTGCCTCTCTCAATCATGGTTCTGTGTAATTTGTTTAGGTAGAAACATTGAAGCACAATGATCCTTTTGCTCCTGGTGGAACAGTTGTTGTTGCAGCTAGTGATTCAGGTAAGGAAATAATTTATCAGTTTCTTTGGACAGTAAACATTACCCTTTTTTTAAAGCTTTTTTGCTCTCCAAATATATTTGTCCCATTTACTTACTTATAGCTTTAAAATTATCACACAGTTATATCCAATTTAATCTACTAGTAACAATAATGATAAATGTTTGTGTATCACTTTCTACTTATCATTCATTATCTCGTTTATTGTTGATGTTAAATATCTTACTAGCATTTACTGTAGCCAATATCGGTAAAGCCAATAAAAGTTTTTTTGCTTTATAAAAGGCAGTGTTGCTTAGCAATTTCAAAGTCAACATTGGCTCTTAAGGATCTTGGCCTAAGTTAAAAATTAGTGGCTTCCAGTAGGTAATGATAATAGCTTTACAAATAGTGGCTACGTTTTCTTAATAATGCAGAGAAAAGCTAAATGTTATTCCAGCATCCAGTCTTCCTGCCTTATTTATGGTGTCTCATTTTCCATTTATTGTTTCAATATCCTTTTAAGTAATATTCCCATTTTAAAGATCAGGAAACTGAGGACCAGAACATTAAGTCATTTGATCAAGATTATACAGCTTACTAGATTTTAATCAGGTGAAGCCAAGATTCAAACCGAAGTCTGACAGACTCTAAAGCTTTTTCGACTAAGTAATTCTGCTTGTTTCTCTCTGTTCATTTAAAAATTAAGCAAACAGGCCAGCTATTGTGTAGGAGAGCAGGGAGTTAGAGGAAAGTGGTCTCAAAACATGTAAATATCATGCTGAAAATAAGATGCTTTATTTTTCCACATGAAAATAGGGGTGAGTTATTCAGTACATAAATTTGCTGATTGTGGCAAATTGAGGATTATGAGCAAAAACAACAATTAGTAGAAGTGCCTTCACAATTTGGATTTCTTGTACAAATTGTAACAAGATGAGATTTAGCAGTGTGTGTGATTTGTTTTCAGGTTGAAAATTAGCTTCCCAAATGAATAGCAAGAAGGAATGTAAAAAGCAGATTTATAGAAAAGATTTAATGTAGTCCTGGGTATTGATTTAAACCAACATTTAGAATGGTAGCAAATAAGATTTCTAAAAGGCTTATTCTAGTAATAGTAGTTAAATTATATCTTTTTAAAATACATTTGCTGTTTTAGACTCTCATGCTTGAACTGATAAAATAATATATTGCCGGAGATATTGTATGATTAGAAGGGATAACCTAAGAGAATAAAATGAAAAGTTAATACATTTATGATGAACTCTTGATTGCCTACACTAAGGAATGATAAGTGCTTTGAGAATTCAGTAAAGTTGCAAAAATTTAAAGGAAAGGGAGGTCACCTTTATTTGGGATAAATCATGAATGACTTCAAAGCAGAAGGTTGCTTTTGTGGTATGCCTTGAAAGAATGGGCTAGGATTTTTAATAAGTAGATATGGAAAGAGAATATGTAAAGCAAACAGAGTAGCATGAGCAAGGAATGGAGGCAGGACATGTAGGCATGTTCAAGAAAAAAACCAGGGGCCGGCCCCATGGCCGAGTGGTTCAGTTCGCGCGCTCCACTTCAGCGGCCCAGGGTTTCACCGGTTTGGATCCTGGGCGCAGACATGGCACCGCTCATCAGGCTGTGCTGAGGCGGCATCCCACATACCACAACTAAAATACATACAACTATGTACTGGGGGCATTGGGAAAAAAAAGGAAAAATAAAATCTTTAAAAAAAACCCAGACATGTTGATAAAGCTTGTTTATAGATAGAGAAATAGACAAGTTAAGGCTGAAGTGGTTGATTGCAGCCTTACTGCAGAAAGTTTCTATTGCCTTTGTTAGTCTTCTCTTTCAGTTCCAGTTCCCAGGTCATGTCCTATAAAGTGGTAGGATAAATGACTATAGTAGCCTGGGAGGGGGCTAAGATTTATTGTTGTTAATCATGATAATAATAGATGCCACTTATTGAGCAGTTGCATGGTTCCAGCACTCCATTTTCTCGTACATACTTGGTCTCATTTAGTTCTCACGGCAACTGCGTGAGATAATTGGTGTTATTGTACAGACAAGGAAATCAAGACATGGAGCGAGGAAGCTGTTTTACGAAGTTCAAGAAGTAGTGATAGATGGACCCACATCCAGATGCGGTCTTGATCTTCCACCAACCCCTTTGGCCATTCTTTGTGTCTCCTTTGCTGATACTTCTGCTTTTCGTCAACTTCTTTATGTTGTGTTGCTTTAAGTTTTAGACCCTGGACCTCTTTTTTTCTCGGTCTGTGCTCCCTCGGGGATCTCATTTGGTTTCGTGGCTTTACATACCATCTGTATGCTGATTTATGTCTCTAATCACATCTTTTTCCTTAAAGTGATAGACTCAACTTTCTTTATTTTGGAGGAAATGTTGCCAAATACTCAAATCTGAATAACCCTTGTTTATCTGTCACTTTTTTCAAGTGAAAATGGTGTTCCATGAAAAAAGCAGCTAGTTCAACTTGTTTCTCAGATCATCATGCAAGTGCTCTTCCTCCAGATAACCATCTTTTGGTACTCAGCAGAACTGCTTTATGCATATTTTGTTGCTCAGAATTTTAAAAAGATGTGTACCTAACGTCACAATTTATTAAAACTAATAATTTTTATTGATTCATCAAGGACCAACGTTCTTAGTTACAATTGGCCTTTTTCTCCCCCCTGCAAGTTTGTGATGGTGAAGAATTAGAGTGGCTACCAGCCAGGACAGTTTGGTGCCACCGCCTTGATTCCCCCTGAGGCATCAGCAGTTTTCCCCACCACTGCTTTTGCAAAATTGTTGCAGAGCTCAGGACCGTGAGAAAGATAAGTAACATCTTCATGTTCTGAAAATAGTTTTGACCTTACAGACTTCCCTGAAAGGGCCTTGGGACCTCTGGGGTCCGTGGACCACACTTTGAGAACTGCTCATCTAGTTAGTGTTCTAAAAGATTTTCCTGTTGCCCTGTATTGTGCTGGTCTCTGTTGCCTCAGGATGGCTTGCTCCCAGGAGGTATCTGGGACAGATGTCTCCTTTTATTCAAAACAGGAGCAAGAGAATAATCTCAGTGTCCTGGAGAAAAGCTGAAGAGTAGAGGTTATCTTTTTAGTTTTGTATTTAGCCTGGTGCTTCTACTCTTCTCAGAATACACACTTACTATGGTGGCATTGTCCAGTTCTGTGCCTTCAACGACAGCTTATTTCCTGATGACTCCAATTTAGTCCTCTAGTCCTGAATTCTCTTCTGAGCCTCCAGTACCTTCAAGTTACCTGCTGGATATTTCCTTTTAGGTGTCATGCTTAACAATGCTTAAAATTGAAGTAATCATCTTTTCTAATTAGTCTCTCCTTCAAAATATAGTATGAAAAAAATGAAAAGCAAGTCTTTACCTCCTCCTACGTTCTTTCTGTATTAATGACACTATTACTGACCTCGAACCAATCATCCCTGACTTCTTCTCTGTCATTCCTCACTTCCAATAAATTGCCAAGTCCTGTTTTTTTAATCCCCAAATGGACTGTGTCTCTTCCTCCTTATGCTCAGCTTTGTTTCGGTCCTCATCATGTTTTACCCAGACTATGGTACTACATTGCCTCCAGTCTCTTTACCTCCCAGTCCATCATCTACATGACTGCCAGAGTTGTCTTTCTTAACATTTGATCGTTTTACTAACCACACGTCTAAGTCACTAGCCTTGTGCTCCAGATATGTGTGTATGTGTGTATAATTTTTATTATCATTTATATATTATGTATATTATTTAGTCTATATTATTAATATATATTATTTATATTATATGTGTGTGTGTGTGTGTGTGTGTGTATATATATATTTGTTTGCTGAGGAAGATTTGCCCTGAGCTAACATCCATGCCACTCTTGGCCTCTATTTTTTAGTATGTAAGCTGCCAGCACACCATGGCCACTAATAGAGTAGTGTAGGTCTGTGCCTGGAAACTGAACCTGGGCCGCCAAAGTGGAGTGCCTTGAACTTAACCACTAGGCCCTGGGGCTCGCCTGTATATGTATATACATTTGATGATCTTTTACATAATGTGTCACAGGTATATGTCTGAAAGTAAAGTTGTCCACCCTGTGAAATATAAAACCATACTAGACATCTTCTGGATGTCCCATCTCTGTTAATAGTACTACCATCGACTCAGTTGCCCAAGTAGAGACCTGGGAATCTTGGTTGTATACCTACTCTTCTACCCTCAAGCTTCTGGGACATGGCAGACACTTAGCAATTCACTGCTGAAGAAATGAACCGATGATTTGTCTCAACGTCTGCCACATTGTCCTAAGACTTTGAATTGATTGCAAACATAAACAGTCTGCAGAGGGGAGGGGTTGTCGTGATTAGAACGTGGGTGCTTGAGTCTAACTGCCTGAACTTATTCAGATAAAGTTGTAGTTCCTTAGGTTTTGTTAGTCTCAGTTTCCTAAACTATAAAATGAGGTTGATAATTATACCTCATGGTTTGTTGTGTAGATTAAATGAGATAATGTATGTTAAAGTATTTATTGTGGTTCCTGTCACAGTAAATGGTAGCTGCTATTATTATTACTACTACTACTACTTTTTAATTTAATGGTTTCCAAACACAAACTGTTACTTGTAGTATACTTTTTGTTAGTTCCAAGTGAAATAGGGACAATACAGAGAGAGATTTTTGTCTTGACTTTTGTAAAAGTTCTTTTTCCACTTCATTATAAATGAGATTAGTTCCAGTGTCAGAAAATTTTTTACATGGACTATTTTACTGACGCCTGACTCGGAAAGTGCACAATCTTTCCAGCTCTTAACCAAAGCTTTTTTTTTTTTTTTTTTATTAATGTTATGATGGATTACAAGCTTGTGAAATTTCAGTTGTACATTTTTGTTAGTCATGTTGTGGGTACACCACTTCCCCCTCCGTACCCTCCCCCCACCCCCCCTTTTCCCTGGTAACCACCGATCAGATCTCCTTCTCAATATACTAATTTCCACCTATGAGTGGAGTCATATAGAGTTCGTCTTTCTCTGACTGACTTATTTCGCTTAACATAATGCCCTCGAGGTCCATCCACATTGTTGTGAATGGGCCAATTTCGTCTTTTTTTATGGCTGAGTAGTATTCCATTGTGTATATATACCACATCTTCTTTATCCAATCATCAGTTTCTGGGCATGTAGGCTGGTTCCACGTCTTGGCTATTGTAAATAATGCTGCGATGAACATAGGGGTGCAACGGACTCTTGAGATATCTGATATCAGGTTCTTAGGATAGATACCCAGTAATGGGATGGCTGGGTCATAGGGTATTTCTATTTTTAACTTTTTGAGAAATCTCCATACTGTTTTCCATAGTGGCTGTACCAGTTTGCATTCCCACCAACAGTGTATGAGGGTTCCTCTTTCTCCACAACCTCTCCAACATTTGTCGTTCTTGGTTTTGGATGTTTTTGCCAATCTAACGGGGGTAAGGTGATATCTTAGTGTAGTTTTGATTTGCATTTCCCTGATGATTAGCGATGATGAACATCTTTTCATGTGTCTATTGGCCATATTCATATCTTCTTTTGAGAAATGTCTGTTCATGTCCTCTGCCCATTTTTTGATCGGGTTGTTTGTTTTTTTGTTGTTAAGCAGTGTGAGTTCTTTGTATATTATGGAGATTAACCCTTTGTCGGATAAGTGGCTTGTAAATATTTTTTCCCAATTAGTGAGCTGTTTTTTTGTTTCAATTCTGTTTTCCCTTGCCTTGAAGAAGCTCTTTAGTCTGATGAAGTCCCATTTGTTTATTCTTTCTATTGTTTCCCTCAACTGAGGAGTTACAGTGTCCGAAAAGATTCTTTTGAAACTGATGTCAAAGAGTGTACTGCCTATATTCTCTTCCAAAAGACTTATTGTCTCAGGCCTAATCTTTAGGTCTTTGATCCATTTTGAGTTTATTTTGGTGTGTGGTGAAAAAGAATGGTCAATTTTCAATCTTTTGCATGTGGCTGTCCAGTTTTCCCAGCACCATTTGTTGAAGAGACTTTCTTTTCTCCATTGTAGGCCTTCTGCTCCTTTGTCGAAGATTAGCTGTCCATAGATGTGTGGTTTTATCTCTGGGCTTTCAATTCTGTTCCATTGATCTGTGGACCTGTTTTTGTACCAGTACCATGCTGTTTTGATCACTGTAGCTTTGTAGTATGTTTTGAAATCGGGGATTGTGATTCCGCCGGCTTTGTTTTTCTTGCTCAGGATTGCTTTAGCAATTCGTGGTCTTTTGTTCCCCCATATGAATTTTAGGATTGTTTGTTCAATTTCTGTGAAGAATGTTCTTGGGATTCTGATTGGGATAGCATTGAATCTGTATATTGCTTTAGGTAGTATGGACATTTTAACTATGTTTATTCTTCCAATCCATGTGCAAGGAATGTTTTTCCATCTCTTTATGTCATCGCCTATTTCTTTCAAGAAAGTCTTGTAGTTTTCATTGTATAGATCCTTCACTTCCTTGGTTAAGTTTATCCCAAGGTATTTTATTCTTTTCGTTGCGATTGTGAATGGGATAGAGTTCTTGAGTTCTTTTTCTGTTAGTTTATTGTTAGTGTATAGAAATGCTACTGATTTATGCACGTTAATTTTATACCCTGCTACTTTGCTGTAGTTGTTGATTATTTCTAATAGTTTTTCTGTGGATTCTTTGGGGTTTTCTATGTATAAGATCATGTCGTCTGCAAACAACGCGAGTTTTACTTCTTCGTTACCTATTTGGATTCCTTTTATTTTTTTTTCCTGCCGAATTGCTCTGGCCAGCACCTCCAGTACTATGTTGAATAGGAGTGGTGAAAGTGGGCACCCTTGTCTTGTTCCTGTCCTCAGAGGGATGGTTTTCAGCTTTTGTCCATTGAGTATGATGTTGGCTGTGGGTCTATCATATATGGCCTTTATTATGTTGAGGTACTTTCCTTCTATACCCATTTTACTGAGGGTTTTTATCATAAATGGGTGTTGGATCTTGTCGAATGCTTTCTCTGCGTCTATTGAGATGATCATGTGGTTTTTGTTTTTCATTTTGTTGATGTAGTGTATCACGTTGATTGACTTGCGGATGTTGAACCATCCCTGTGTCCCTGGTATAAATCCCACTTGATCCTGGTGTATAATCTTTTTGATGTATTGCTGTAATCGGTTTGCCAAAATTTTGTTGAGGATTTTTGCATCTATGTTCATCAGTGATATCGGCCTGTAGTTCTCCTTCTTTGTGTTGTCCTTGTCAGGTTTGGGGATCAGAGTGATGTTGGCTTCATAGAATGTGTTAGGGAGTTCTCCATCTTTCTCAATTTTCTGGAACAGTTTGAGGAGAATAGGTATTAAGTCTTCTTTGAATGTTTGGTAGAATTCTCCAGAGAAGCCGTCTGGTCCTGGACTCTTGTTTTTGGGGAGGTTTTTGATTACCGTTTCTATTTCCTTACTTGTGATTGGTCTATTCAGATTCTCCATTTCTTCCTGATTCAGTTTGGGGAGATTGTAGGAGTCTAGGAATTTGTCCATTTCTTCCAAGTTGTTCAATTTGTTGGAACCAAAGCTTTATAACATCCTGAGGATGTAGAAGGGAGCTCATGGCCTCCCCAGAGCATCTTTGACACCAGCAGTAGTAAAATACAAAGTAGGTCTTTGTTTTTATAGACAATGACTCAGGCTAAGCACATAGATGTTCATATATTTTACCGTTCTTAGCCTCTGCTTTCTTTCATGTTTTTTCTCTAATTTTCTCCATTTCCGCAAACCACAGACCATAACTGTCTCTTCAAGGCCACTTAACTTTTTTTTTTTTGGTGGGGGGGAAGATTAGCTCCAAGCTAACATCTGCTGCCAAACTTTCTCTTTTTGCTGAGGAAGACTGGCCCTGAGCTAACATCTGTGCCCATCTTCCTCTATTTTGTATGTTTGACGCCGCCACAGCTTAGCTTGATAGGTGGTGCATAGGTCCCTGCCCAGGACCCGGACTAGCGAACCCCAGGCCACTGAAGCAGAGTGCGCAAACTTAACTGCTGTGCCACCGAGCCAGTCCCACCACTTAACTGTTTGAATGAAAAAAATGTGTGTGCATGAGCAGGTGTGTATTTGTGTACAGTCATGTGTCACTTAACAAAGGGGCTATATTCTGAGAAATGCCTCATTAGGTCATTTTGTTGTCTGAACATCATAGAGTTTACTTACACAAAACTAGATGGTATAGCCTACTACACACCTAGGCCACATGGTACTAATCTCATGGGACCACTGTCGTATACGCAGTCTGTCACTTACTGAAACATCATTATGTAGCTCATGACTGTATTTGTGTATAGTGTGTGTATGTCTCCCTCTTCTCCCACCTCCGTTCTGTCCACAAGTAAAAGAAAATGAAACCTTTTTTGTGAAGACTTCTTTGCTTCTTCCTCATAAACCTAGGTGTTGCTTCTCCTTTGCTCTTTGAACCTTAACACTTACTGTGCACGTGTATATCCCTCAGTTAAATCAGGAGTTCCTTGGAGGTAGGTGTTGTGTCTTATTCCCCTCTAAATCCCCAGTACCTAGCCTTGGACATAATAGATGCTTAGTAAACCTGAGTGGATGAGTGGGTCAGTGAGTGAGTGAGTGAATTGGAGACCAGCTTGAGAAAGTGGATCGTTTATTGATGACCAACATCTACACCTCAGATTATCTATCAGTATCTCTTGAAAGTTTTCTGTGAGCTTGAGCTTGGTTCTTATGGGTCATGAATGGGTCATTGGGGGCAAAAAAGATTTCTTCCTCCTCTCAGGATTCTTTGGTAGACAGCTGTGTTATGGAGATTATTTGTGAGCTTTAAAACTGGTTTCCCTTACTCCTTGTTGGTCAGGTGTTTGTGCTAGGAAATGTTATGATATCTTTTTGGAAGATCCTTAATAAATACACAGTTTCTGTCCTTTTTCTTTTAATATTTTCCCTTTTTTTTCTTCTTCTCCCCAAAGCCTCCCAGTACATAGTTGTATATTCTAGTTATACGTCCTTCTAGTTGTGCTATATGGGATGCTGCTTCAGCATGGCTTAATGAGCGGTGCTAGATCCCTGCCTGGGATCTGAACCAGCAAAACCCTGGGCCGCCAAAGCAGAGTATGCAAACTGAACCACTCAGTTATGGGGCCCGTCCCCATTTTTTTTGTGTGGTGGGGTTTTTTTTGGTTTTTTGGTTTTTTTTTTTTTAATTTTTGGTGAGGAAAATTGGCCCTGAGCTAAAAATCTGTTGCGATTGTCGCTGAGCTCACATCTGTGCTAATCTTCCTCTATTTTATGTGGCATGCCACCGGAGCATGGCTTGACAAGCAGTGCTAGGTCTGTGCCCAGGATCCAAATCTGTGAACCCTGGGCTGCTCAAGTACAGCGTGTAAACTTAACCACTATGCCCCTGGACTAACCCCCAGCATTTTCAACAAGTTTGAGCGTCTCCTATTTGGCAGACCTTCTTCTAGGCCTTAAGCATACAGTAGTGAACGAAACAAAGTTCCTATCTTTATAGAGCTTATATGGGAAAGATAATTAAATATATAATATATCACATACTGATGAATGCTGTGAATTAAATCAGGGTAAAGAGGTAAAAAGTGATATGCCTAAACTGTAGCTTTATCATTCACACCTCACAAAAAAGCATATCGGCATAGTATGATCTCAAATATGTGAGGAAAAAAAGCTGTTAAAGAAGTATGCTAAGATATTAATGAGGGTTATATCTGATATTGAGATTATAGATGATTTTTTTATTATGCTTTTATATATTTTTCCAAAACGTTCATTACCTTTGTTCTTGGGGAGAAGAGGGTGCTAACAAGGTCAGATTTGCATTTAAAGCCTTATTCTGCTGGCCCATAGCTCCCGTGAGCATCAAGAGGAAGAAAGCCACCTGCTGAGTTCCTCTCCAAGTGTTTCTGGAACGCCTCAGCAGGTGTCTCATACACAATCTGAACGAGTTCACACTCAGTCCTTCCAGTTTCCGGAAAGGCCTCTGTTTCATATCAACCATGATCAACATCTCAGAAAGTTCTTGCTGAGGTCTTTTTCCTCAATTTGGGGCAAAAGTGCTTTGTCATTCATCCAGGATACATGCCCCAGTGTTTGGACCAGTACAGAACAGGTCATTTATTCTGATGAAGGAAGTGTAGAAAAACTCCAGTAGGCAACGTGTAACATATTCTTCATATACGAATGTCATGTTTTTTATTAATTGCTTTCACAATATACACGTCACAATATTTCAGTCAAACCTCACCTAACTCAGTGTTATTGCCACACGTGTTATGACTTCTTGTAAAAGCTGTGGGACAACGGCAGAGAAAAAGCATGAAGCAGATTTTTAAGTCCCTCCAGTGAAATGAGCCGAAGTCCTTTTCCCTCATCACCCTGCTACCAATCAGGAGAGCGTGTGCACCCTGCTGAGGCTGTCCCTCAGCTGCTGCAGCTCGGGAATTACAGGTGGAGGAGGAGCAAGGAGGGAAAGCCTGACACAGCACCCGTGACGAGGCTGGGCCCCAGGCTGTGACTCAGCAGATATGTAGTAGTAAAACATCTTTTGTAGCTAAAGCTGCAGGATTTCTTGTAACTCTGGACTTTCACCCTCCCTCTCAGGTTCAGAGTTGTTGGTGTATCCCTAAAGGATTGATTTTTTTGTGTTTCTACCCACCCCCTTTTACCTGCTTCTCCCAACCTGTGGTTGTCTTGGTGACAACACAAACAAAAATAATATATATCTTCCTTCCCCTTCTTCTCTTTATGCCCATGGTCCATTTTTAGAGGTAAAGGCATACTTTACACATTAAATGTGTGGGTGGGCACACTTTTGTTCTAGAACGTTTGATACAAGGACAAAGAGTTGAAGAAGAGCAAGGACAATTTTTCTGTGCCTCTCCACTTGCTCTGTCTTACCCTGTCTTGCAGCTCTGTTTCTCCTCCTTCCTTTGTTTCTCTCTACTTTCTGACATCAAGCAGCAATTCCTATAAACATTCTTTGACTTCATTGATAGCCCTTATGCCTGAACAGGTGAAGCCTATCAAAGTAGAGCAGTTCATTCCAGCCGAAAATGTTAGTCCATTTGGTAAGTGCACTGTGATGGAACAGATAATTTCTCATGCCTGTGGAGCAGTGGTTAGATAATTGTTTTCACAATTACTGTTCCTTCTGCCTGAAATAGCTTTCTCTCCCCTACCTCCATCTATTTGGCAGACTCTATTCCTTATTCAAAAGACCTAGCTCAAATACAATAGCTTCTTTGATACTTTTCCTGATTCTCCCAGATAGTTAGTGATTCCTTTTACAGATTTTTCATACCTAATAGCTCATTTTAAGATTATTTTATTATTGTTTGTTTCATATCTCTCACTAGACTGTGAGCTTTTCAAGGGTAAGAACTATATCTTCTTTTCTTCGACTTGATACATAGTCAACAAATGTTTTTCGTCCTTTCATTCTTCATTGAATAAGCCTTATTCCCTGTTTTTAAGGACCTTACAACCAATAGGAGTGATATCAGTCACAGGTAGCTGTAGTACAAACTAGAATGCGGTCAGTGCCACAGAGAAGGGAGAAATCACTTCTTGCTGTGGGAGTGAGACACTCATGTCATTCCAGGCTTTGTGGATGAGGTAGCATTTAGAATGGGCCTTGAAGGATGAGTGTGAAATGTGGAATTAGTGGTATTTTGCTTATCTTTTACTTCTTGATGTCTTTATTGGAAATAGTTTTTTTAAAAAAAGAAATAGTTTAAGCACTTGGGAGCTGTATTATTTGACATGCATTCCAAAGGCTTAAACCCTTTACCTTGAGTTAGTTTACCTGCTTTTGATCTTAAATCATTAATCAATTGATTTATACAAAGGAATGTATCTTGTAGGGTATCAGTGTGCTTACTGTCTTTGTGGACTTAGATCATAAGTTGGGGAACTAATATTTGGGATTAGAAATTTTTCATCTGTCTGAATGTTACCAACTGAAAAGGACATGAAATTTGTTGTCTTTCTGTCACGTTGCATTGATTTTCTGTACTCATTTTAGCCACAGACCCCTTTGCTTCTGTTTTTGGAAGTGAATCATTTGAAGATGGATTTGCTGACTTCAGCACATTGTCAAAGGTAATCTGCAGTGACTAATGGGAAGGTAAAATATACTGTTTCCACCAAGCGGCAGTCCTTCCTTTCAATTCTATAACCCTCTCACAGACATTGCGACTTGATGCCAATGAGTCACAGCAAGTGTTGATTTTAGATAGAAATGGAAGCTAAGATGTAGTTTAAGTGGACATCTTTCTATACAAGAAGACAATGGTGATGGTACAGGTAATTAAATTTTCTACTGACAGGTTTGCTCAACAATTTCATTTTAAGAGTCTTCTGTCTTTTTTAAACACATTTCTTCCAGTTGAACTACATTTTTCCCCTGTTGACTGTCTGGGTCAATAGTTGGTAAAATCTGGTTATTCAGTCCATCTCCTCTGCATTGCCTATTTGATTTTATGTTCTGGGGCTGTTAGGGTTAGTATTAAGGTAATTTATACGTATAATCCAGTGCTATATGTCCAGTACCTATTTTCCAGTTTAGCTCTAGGATTGATTCAAGGCAAAAGAGTAAAATTAGAATATATGTCAAATTGTCCATATCACTAGTTCTCAACTGGGTGTATTACCACCCCACTCCCCACTCCCGCCCCCAAGAAACTTTTGACAATGTCTAGAAACATTTTTGGTTGTCACAACTCTGGAGAGGGACTATTCATATCTAGTGGATAGAAACCAGGGATGCTGTTACACATTCTACAATGCACTGTCCAGCCCCCACAACATAGAATTATGTCTACCTCAAAATGTCAGTAGTGCTGTTGTAGAGAAACACTGACCTAAATAGAGCTAAAATTGTAACATCTGATTCATTATAGAAAAATGAATCTTTCATTACTCCAGTTATTAGAAAGGCACGCTCCTCAGACTTGCATTAAGACTTAATCATTCCATGGGATCAGTGTACTTTAAAAAATTGACTTTTAAGTTGTTTTTAATGTTTTTCAAGATTCCATTTTCTTTGGCATTAGTATTAAATCTTTCCTATATTTCAGTGCATCGGGAAGTGTGAAATCAGTATTTTTTTCTTTGATTATTGTTTGGATTAGATATTCAGTGGGCCTCAGGTGGTTTTATATTGCCTGAAGCTTAACAAATCTTTAGTCCAGAGTTGGCTTGTTTCCATATGATCTGTTGCTCTTAATAAATAGTGATGTTATAATCACTATTCATATAGAACAATTTTTTTTTAAAAATTTTCCCTTTTGGCCATGAATGCAAAATAGCCCTGAAATGTCAGTACTCTAAGAATTTAAATAAATAAACCTGCATAATATTGAAGATCATTCTTGCAGATGCTACGTGACCATATCCAGTTTGGTTGGTGTAATGTATATAACCATGTATAAACATTTCTTTTCAAACAAAGGTCAACAATGAAGATCCTTTTAGTTCAGCCACGTCGAGCTCTGTCAGCACTGTGGTCGTTACAAAAAATGTGCTTGAGGAAACATCGGACAAAAGTGAAGACGTACCCCCAGCACTGCCGCCAAAGATCGGAACTCCAACAAGACCCTGCCCACCACCACCTGGTATGAGAGTTGATACCTTTCCTAAGTCAACTAGAGGCTTTTTTTCTTTCTGAAAAGTATTGTGTGAGCCTTGTTTATAGACTTAAATTAAGGGCCTAAACAAAACAAGTCAAAGAATATGGCAGAAGCCTGCTGCTGTCGTCTCTTCTGACCTCAGTACAGAATAAGAGACATGTGCCTAAGAGGCCAGCATGTATAACTGTCATGAACTGCTTTTCTGGCAAGAGCTAATTGCTTTTTAAATTATTTTAGGGGGGCAATAAATGCAAAAAGGAAAGTATCGATGAAATCTCTTGCTTTTTGGAAGCTCATTGATTACCATTTGAACAACAGTTTCCTGCACTTTAATATTTTAATTAATTTCTATAAGAAGATTAATTCAAAGTCCCCTTCTTTTTCTGCCAAATGTGAAGTCTTCTTTAAATCCTTTAATGTGAGAATATCTGGTCTTTTTGGTATCCAGAATTCAGCAGTATAGTGCTTTAAAAGAAAGTCTTATTTTTTCTTGAAGGAAAATGTTATTTTACCTCACTTAATAGGAGACTTCTTTATTTTATAAAAGTGATTTTTAGGTCCAGGAACAAATTCTTAATATTTTTGTTTTTTTGTTTTGTTTTTAGTGAAGATAATAAAGTTCATGATAAGTGGCTCAAAAGGCCATCCCCTGAGTGGTTGCAGTGCTGCTAGGCTGTTGTGTGAGGAGACACATCTGGGACATTGTTGTTTTAATCGTATGTCGTATCACCTTGGTAAATTTTTAGCCACGGTAGTTAGAGATGATTATTCTTGCCTTTTCATAGTCTCCCTGTGGTATTTCTAGGGCAGATTATCTTTTTCTTTTTTGACTTAAAGGATTACCTGTATAATTTTTAATACTCAATTGTCCATTGAAAAGTCAGGTAAACAAGTGATTTATATCTTTTTAGGAAAAGTAGCATTTGTCATATATATTGCTAGAGGGTAAGGTTGTCAGAATATATTAAAAAACAAATGACTCAATTTGCTCATGTAAGTTTCACACTTGTATGATGCCAATAGTGAGGTTATTTTTTAAATCCTAAGTAAAATAATATACTAGTGCTTTAACTAAATCTAAGAATCTTCAGCAAAGCAAGTATATATCACTAGAGAAATTCTAGATCAAGGAAAGAAGCATGGTTTGTTGGAGAGAGCACTGGACTGGGTGCTCTGGGTTCTAATTCTGAATATCTTCTGAGTAGCTCTGTGATTTTGAGTGTAATTTCATATGTCTGAGCTGTTTTCTAGAATTAGAAAAAATTCTAATTTTGCCTACCTTCAGAGGATTTTTTTAGGATCCATTGAGATATGAACATCTTTTGTAAGCTGCTACAGTGATGGAAAGAATCTCTTGTTATGGTTGCTATTACCAGTGGAACACATTTTAGGAAATATATATATTTGAAGACATTTTAACATTCTTATCTTTTCTTCAAGAAGTGCTAAGTTTAAGACTTTAAAATTAGAGAATTTGTTTGAAAATGGTGATGAGTTAATGCTATTGTTTGGTCAAAGATCAGTTTATCAGCAGCCAAAAGATTTAGCCTCTGGGCTCCATACATTCTCTTTATTTCTTCAGTTTGAAATATTGTGGGTGGCAAAAAGTAGGTGGGGTTTGCCAAGGTAATTTTTAACTTCATGCTCCTAGGTGTGGTATGTAGACCCAGAAAAAAATCTGAAGAATATTGGCATTTTCAAAGGTCATTTGCCCTTACTGCTACTAGTGGATGACTATCAGGCAGAGGTCATAACAGCAGAGACCATGTCAATCTTTATTCTTTGTCATTCTTCTGTTTTATCCTTTTCTTTCTTCTGGGGAACATGCCGCTTTGGGGAAGAAAAGGTTTACTCTTAGGGCAACAAATATGATTCCTGGCCCATTTCCTCCCCCTTTGCTATTTTTTCATTTAGCTACATAGAGCTAGAATGTGTTTGAGAGGTCGTGTCTGAAAAATTTGAGGTCAGACTGTTGGTGTGGCCGTTTAAGACCATATTAAGAATGTGTTTTGGGCACTCACCCGCATCCCTCACCCCCAGTTCTTTAACGCTCCCTGTGTTCATCTTCTTGTGTGTTTGTGTTTGCCATGTTTGCTGATTGAGTTAATTGTAATGATTTTGATCCAGGGAAAAGACCCATCAACAAATTGGATTCTTCTGATCCCTTTAAACTGAATGATCCATTTCAGCCTTTCCCAGGCAATGATAGCCCCAAAGAAAAAGATCCTGATATGTTTTGCGATCCATTCACTTCTACTACTACCACTACCAGTAAAGAGGCTGACTCAAGCAATTTTGCTAACTTCAGTGCTGTAAGTACTGTGAGTGGGCTGTTTGGGGGAAAATCTTTCCATTTATGGTTTGAAGAGTTTTCAAAGATTACTTCAGAGTCTGCCAAATTTGCATCATTTCAACTAAATTTACCAACATACTAAAAACGATCTTTATTCTTCTCCCAACCAAAACTTCTGTTTGATTCTGTTTTGATGGTTATAAAATTACTCCATTGCACAAATGAGTTTAGTAGTCTTAGTTCTTGTGATATATACCAGTTGTTTTGCAAACTCTTCTCTTAGTCTTGGTACACAATATAAATAAAATCCTGAAAGTTATTATTTTGCAAATTTTTATGGATGATGGGCCATTAGAGAGTCTTGCTGTCTGTCCACTGAATAAATATTGCCAGTAATGAGTGTGTGTATTTGTAACTGTGTATGTATGTTTGTGTATAAAACTTTGATGATTTCTGAAGATCAGTCAGCAGCTATTTTATGAGAGGATAGGGCCAGGGATCCTTTGAATAGAAAGTAAAACACTGGTTTTATATAATAGCATTTTTAAAATGTAAATGTCAGTTTTATGAAATAAATACAATTGTCAAGAGCTCAACAATCTGTAATTATTTGGAGGGCTCTGATTCATTAGCCTTCCGTATTTACCCTGCATTCTCCCAGAGCTGACTAAAGTAGACCAGTAAAAATGATGGAAGGATGCTGTGATAACGGCATTGGCAGGGCCTGGCCTATAAGATCACAGAAATGGGGCAACAAACTGTGGAGGCTGGGCAAGAAACTTGCACCACTCTGGAGGGACATAAAATAATGATATATAGTCCATCCTTATTCAGATAAAAACAACGCCTTTTTTTGTTGGGGGGGGGGGTGCGGGTGGCTGAGGAAGATTGGCCCTGAGCTCACATCCATGCCAATCTCCCTCTATTTTTTAGTATGTGGGCTGCCAGCACAGCATAGCTGCCAGCAGAGCCCTGGCCACTGAAGTGGAGCATGCTGAATTTAACCACTAAGCCACCAGGGCTGGCCCTAGGCTTTTTTTTAAAGATAGAATTCTTAGAGTAGATAACAAAGTTTCATTTTCCCAGATTTTTTTTTTTTTTTCAGGCAAAATGACCTTCATTATCACTGCCTATCCTATAACAAAGGAATTTCCCTCTACTTATCGCCTTAAGCTCTTGAAATGGTTTTGAAAATAGGAGACCTGGTGGCCAGGTGACCCTGAGTCTGCCTGATGTCTCCCTCAGTGTAGCATTGGGTCACACAGTCAGTCACTTTATCCCTGCGGCCATTTCCACTTAGAAAGGAGGTAGGCAGTAATCTGCATGCAACTAAGGCAGACAGAATTAGGCTGAGCTACCCACCTTTTGAGTCTGTACTCTTAAGTTCCAGTGCCTTTTAGTTCGAGTGGCTATTTTCTGAATGTGAAGGAACAGAATGGGAGTCAATATTTTGAATATTAGAAAATGGACTGTCAGAATTATACTGATTTAGTTTTTGTTAGATGGAATTTGAGTTGTTTCGAGCAGAGAATCCAGAATTGCTCTTTTTAGGAGATTTTAATCCTCTTAATATAAACTAACCTCTGGCAGTTTGTGGTATTTAATATGCTAAATATGATTTCAGCAAGTCAAAACCTGGTTGGAATGAGTCTTGAACAATAGCTGAGGTACTTTTGCTTATTTCATACTCCAAAATCACAATGTAGTATAATATAAAACAGGTCATAATAAGAATGTCTTCTTGGGCCCGGTGGCGCAGCGGTTAAGTTTGCACGTTCCTCTTCTCGGCGGCCCAGGGTTCGCCGGTTTGGATCCCGGGTGCAGACATGGCACTGCTTGGCAAGCCATGCTGTGGTAGGCGTCCCACATAGAAAGTGGAGGAACATGGTCACGGATGTTAACTCAGGGCCAGCCTTCCCCAGCAAAAAGAGGAGGATTGGGAGCAGATGTTAGCTCAGGGCTAATCTTTCTCAAAAAAGAAAGAAAAAGAATGTCTTCCTTTTTTCATTATGAAAGATTTGTTAAATATTATAATTTCAAAGGCCGTCTAATTCCCTAGGAAAAAAGCTACCATTTCAAAAAGCCTGACAATTTCTTTCATTTCATCCTATTATGGTATTCCTCTATATGACAGGACTTGAAACCAAGTAGAATTTTTTTATTTAGTGTCTGCCAAGGTTGCCGTTTGGAGTGGATAAAAATATTTCCCTGACCTAATAATTACCCGTGTTGAGGTTTTATTTAAACTGTGTTGAAAAGTTCTCAATGCCTGCCACAGTCTTTATAATGCATTTTTAAAGAAATGATTTGATACACATCTTGCTTAGTATATTAGTATACCCAGTATTCCTATTTTATATATAGCAAAATAAGCATATTCTTTTTCCTGTACCTGGAGGGCTAGGATAAGGTAGGAAATCACCATGAGGTTTAGTTGAAAATGATTTCTCATGTGAGGATGCTGACTAAAGTTGACGTAGTAAATGTTTTGCATTAGATAAAGAGGCTAGCCCTCTCTTGTTTTTTAAATCTCCTAATTCACCTTAAGTATTTCTACTTTGTTTTGTGTGTGTGTGAGGAAAGTTGTCACTGAGCTAACATCTGTGCCAGTGTTGCCCTGTTTTATGGGGGATGATGCCACAGCGTGGCCTGACAAGTGGTGCTAGGTTTGAGCCCAGGATCCGAACCTACGAACCCCGGGCTGCTGAAGCGCAGCACGTGAGCTAAACCGCTACACCACTGGTTGGCCCCCTTCTACTTTTTTTAAATAATATTTTAATATTTAGCTTTATAGATTTTCTGTATGTCCACTACATTAATTTTTAAACCATGTTTTAATAACTAGTAAGGCTGTGTTTTCAGAAAAAAATTTTAACAAGTAGCAAATAAGACTGTTCTCAGAGTTCTTCATGTGAAACAAGTTGTTAATATCCTTTTGTAAAAGGTATTTTTCCTTCTTTCTCTTTGTTTTACTCATTAATTTGTTCATTAATTCGTCCATTTGTCTTTTAAATGGCAGTATCCCTCTGAGGAAGATATGATTGAATGGGCCAAAAGGGAAAGTGAGAGAGAGGAGGAACAGAGGCTTGCCCGGCTGAATCAGCAAGAACAGGAAGACTTAGAACTGGCTATTGCACTCAGCAAATCTGAGATATCGGAAGCGTGAAGAGTTCTCCCGTCCTTTGTCAGCCACATAGTACTCTTCTGAATACTGAAGCTATTTACAGTGTATATCAAAACTACCTATGAGCATGGGAATACAAAAGGTTTGAGATTCCTGTAAATGTGACAAAAGTTTGGTTTTTTGTTTTTACTCCATTTAAGATTTGTCTTTTTTTTTTTCCTTGTAAAAGCAGTAACCCAGTCATACTCCACGTAGGCCCCTCGTTCTTGTGTGCATTTACTGTGAGCTTCTGCCTGCCTATGCTACTTTTACCTGTAAAGCTAGAGCACTCAGCTTCTGCCTTCTGGAATGTAGAGAAATAGTTTCAGACGCTTAGCCGTGTTCTGTAGTTACTCTGATGATAGCCAGTGGGGTTCTTAAAGTTTGCAGTATTCTCCCTATTTGAATGGTTGAGGGAGGGGAAGGGAAAGAGCATCCTGTTTCTTTTATGATAGTGCAAATTGGCCAGTTTAAAGTGCTTGTTTGTATTTCCTTATAATCAAAATGTTGTTCAATTTTTTTTATAGACAAAGAAAAGTATTTTGCATAAATTGAAAAGATATAATTTAGATTGAACCATTATAGCTTTAGATTCAATCTTTTCCTAAATAAAAACGTTAAAGCCTCATGTGTGAAATATATTTAAAAAAAAATTCTCTGGATTTAAAGAATTTTAGATAAACAGATACCTCTCCGTAATTTTAAGTGCTAGACAGTGGAGAAAATTTATCACCTGAAATATAGCCATGGGTATAAGGTAGACAAAAATCTTAACATGGCAGCCATTCAGCCACTGCTCTGGCACTGTCCTCTTTAGTTGATGGTAGGTTTATTTTTGTACTTTTGCAGAAGAAACTTTGGCAAGCTAGAACTGGAAGGTACTTTAATTTTTTGTATATATTTTTTTTTGTTTAATGAAGGCTCTATTACTTGAAATGTAAAAACTCACTGAATACAAATGAAAAAAGTGACATGTATTAAATCATATTATTGCTTTTTGTCCATCGTTGTGGTTTAAAATAGTTTATTCTCTTCATGTTTTTCACCGATAAAATTGGCAGGCTAACAAGAAAAATCTTGTTTTTTTAATTGGAAGAGAAGGGACTTGTCACCTTATCCAAGCTCTTCGTGTGTTAAAAACCTGTCTCCTGTAAAACTGACCTAGCAGACAACCTGAATTTGAAATAGACTGTGAAGAAGGCTATAAATTGTAGAGTAATCTTAATTTTTTTTAACATAAGTCACTGACTTAGATAATGTGTTCAATACTCTATAAAGAAAAATGCACCTAAAAACCAATTAAAAGTCTTTGTGGTCACCAGGTCAAGGTGGTATTGATCTGTGTTAATCAGAGTAACTTATTGCCTCGCCTATGAATAAATTCCAAAATATCCGATTCATTTCATCTTGGAATGGTGCTTTTTCCTCTCCACACACAATTGGACTGCTGCAGTGCAAAACAAACTTAAACCACTTTCTTGCACTGCTGACTTTTTTCTACTTTTATAAATCGAAACATTTCAGCATGAAAGTCACACATATGAAGCAAGGGCTGAACTATAATCTCAAGGCTTTAATTTTGATAAACTAATTCAGTGACCTACAGATATGTTGGAAAAGTTGATTGAGAAGGTAGTGTTGGGAGCTGTGATAGGTAGTGGTTTTTGGGTTTTTTTCTTCCCCTTACACTTCAGGAAAAAGGTAAGTTGACTTGAACAACCTTCGTTTGCACTGGGAAAATGAACAGATGTTTGAAATGCTTTTAAAATATTTTTTTTAATTAAAAAAACACTCTGGAAAGAACTAAATATCTGTAACTTATAAACACTGACTTTCAATGTAATAAATGTACCCTAATCTTATGTGTGTTTAACTGGATTACATAGATTCTTATCTTTTGTTAAAATACGTATACTCAGTGGACCAATATAATGTTAAAGTATGTATATATTATATAAATATATATGTATCCATATCTCCATGCTCATTTGTGTAGGATGAATGTCTTGGAGTCGTTTGTGGTTATATTTTACATTGTTGACTCTGGCTCCAGAGCCTGTGCTTGAAAAGGACAGATGAGTATTCCTGAGAGCGAGGTGGCACTACTCATGAAGTTTTAACCCTCTTCTACATATTTGTTCAGGTTTATCTGGGCTCTCTTTATAGAATTTTCTCGTATGTTTCAAACTTCTAAATTGTAGCCTGTAATTATGAGAACAATAAACTTAAGTAAGAATAAAGCATACTATCCAGACATCCTATTTGAAATGGCGTTTTACACGGCTCTCTGTTACATCCATGCTGTGTCCGAGGACGGGCAGGTATGCAATCAGCACAGATTAGTATGTGTAAAGTCCTCGAGACAGTACCTGGTATGGAATAAATAATAAATGTTAACTATTATTTTTAGTTATCATGTCCTGTTTTTGTGAAAGAGAGATAGGAAATGTGTGTGCCTAGAGACATTGCCTGAAACATAGGTGGCTTCATATCTATTTGTTGAATGAGGATTTGTGACATGGACTTTAGGAGGGCACTGAGGTGTAAAAAATTCATACAATCCTGGGTTTGAATTCCTGGCCTACCTTTTTTTTTTTTTTTTAAGATTTTATTTTTCCTTTTTCTCCCCAAATCCCCCCAGCACATAGTTATGTACTTTTAGTTGTGGGTCTTTCTAGTTGTGGCATGTGGGACACCGCCTCAGCATGGCCTGATGAGCAGGGCCTTGTCCGCACCCAGGATCGGAACTGGTGAAACCCTGGGCCTTGGAGCTTGAGAACTTAACCACTTGGCCATGGGCCCGGCCCCTGGTCTACCATTTTTGAGAAAGTTATTTAGCCTCCTAGAGCCTCATTTTCCTCATCGAATGACCATCCTAACACCTAACTCACAGGATTGTTCTGAAGGATTGGACTTTGACAGCTTTTTAATATTATTTACTTTAATTAAACAAATTCAGCCATACTATTACTAATAGTGGAAATAGCTGTAGGTTATTGAACGTGTATTATGTGTGAAGTGCTGCATTAAGCACTTTTTGTGTGTTTCCTCGTTTAATCTTCACAGCAGCCCCAAGTGGTATTATTATCCTCTACTATTTTAGAAATGGAGAAACTGTGGCTTAAAAAGGTCAAAATAATGTGCTTCAGATCATGTAGCTATTAAGTAGATGAGCCAGGAATTGAACTGTGGTCTCTCTGACTCTAAAACATGATACTCTTTCCAGTTTACTATGCTTTCTGTCATTTTGTGTGAAAAAATTTGCTTGTAGGAAATGCTAGGGAGAGGACATGAGAAATAATAACAAGGAACGTATGTTAAGCTTCAGGCAGGATCCTTTAATGCTTTGCACATCTTAGTTCATTTAACCCTCACAACAAGGGTAACTGTAATGCATAGGCACTACTGTTGTCTCCCTTTTACAGAAGAGGCACCCTAACCTAACAGGCACAGACAAGGCCACAGTTAAGCAGCTGGCAAGTGGCGGAGCTGGAATTTGAACCCAGCAGACTGGCTCTTAGAATTTTAACCACTATTCTTTATTCCTGATAAAGGTGAGAAGCCAGAGGAGAAATGCCATAAATAGAATAATCCTTGTAATCTCTGCTCTTGAGAATTAATGAAATAGACCTACCATGTAGCACGTGGCATCTTGTAAAACACTTTCCAATTCATTCTTCTATTTAGTCCTTATCAGGATTTAGACTAGTTTCTGATACATGAAAGCACTCAACCATTGTTATTAACATTACCATAAGTGATAAATAAGTATCTAGGGGAGATGGCCAGCCTTGCTTTTATTAAAGAAATAGAAATTTTAAAACCGCAAAGCTAGCAAAAATGAAAAATAATTTATCAGTGCTGGCAAAGCTGCGGAAAGAAAACATAAGAAGGTAGGCAAAGACTAGGTTTTGAAGCGTTTGCCACACAGCGCAAGGCATTCTAGGCAGAGGCGACGGTTGTGTATAAAGACAAGGAGTGGGACGTCATATAGTGTGCTAGCAAGCAGCAAGGATTGAAGCAGTCCACTGTGACTACAGTTGAGGTTTGTGGTGAAGAGTGAAGTTTTTGTGTTTGAGTGCAAGAAAAGATCGCGTTGGTGGTGAGACAGAGGACTGCCTTAGGAGGCAACCAGGAAAGGCAAGGAAAGCAGGTGAAGGCTGTTGGAGTCATTCAGGTGAGATGGTATGGACCTAATCTGGCTGAGGCCTGAGAGAAGGGGAGCAAGTTAGGAGAACTGACTGGCCCTACAGTCTGATGACCATAGGTGGTGAGGGGAAAGGAGTGGTTCGCAAACTTTAGCAAGCATCAGGAGCTCCTGGAGGACTTGTTAAACCACAGATTGTGGGCCTCACCCCCAGAGTTTCTGATTTCAGTATGTCTGGAGTGGGACCCAAGGATTTGAATTTCTAACAGGTTCCAGGATGATGCTTAAGTTGCTGGCCCAGGGAACTCCCTTTGAGAACCACTGAAGTAGAGGCTAACTTCCAAGTCCCTTCGTTCTCCTGCAAGTCTTATTAAATCTACTCATTTAGGTTGCAGTGCTATTGCACCCTGTCATTCTATACTTGACCTGTGGATTCTGCTTCAATAGTGTAATGCACCTCCAGTCTTTCTTGTGGATAGAGAGAGTTTCAAAAAATAATAATTGCAAGCTAACAGCTAACACTTACTATGTGCCGGTACTATTTGAGACACTTTATATATACTGATTCATTTTATTTATTTTCAAGATTGGCACCTGAGCTAACATCTGTTGCCAGTCTTCCTTTTCTTCTTCTTCTTCTTCTCCCCAAAGCCCCCCAGTGCATAGTTGTATAGTCTAGTTTTAGGTCCTTCTGGCTCTGCTATGTGGGACGCTGCCTCATCATGGCTTCATGAGCAGTGCTAGGTCCGCCCTCAGGATCCAAACTGGCAAAACCCTGGGCCACCGAAGCAGAGGGTGCAAACTTAACCACTTGGCCATGGGGCCGGTCCCTCTACTGATTCATTTTAATCTCCAAGCAAACCTGTAAGTACTGTTGTTCCCAATTTAAAGATCAGAAAGCTGAGGTACAAAAAGGTTAAATACCTTGCCCAAGATCACAGAGCTAAAAAGTGCCAGAGCTAAGATTCACACCTAGACAGTCTGGCTTCGCAGTCCATGCTCCATCACTCTGCCCTCCCGAAGAAAACTTACAATACAATACTTTTGATGCATGGATCTGTAGTGTACCTCTTACTGCCAGAAAGACCTATATTGTGTGCTTTAGAAATGCCCAGTGAGAAAACCATTGTCATTCCATTCACCTTTGTTAAGGTGTATTGTATTTTGGGTACTGTGCTGGGCCAAGGACAGAGAAGACTCCTGTGAGGGCCTTGCCATCAGTGGCATAATAGGGGAGATATCTACTTACAGTTAGTGTCACAGCATTGCATATTGAGGATTATGATAGGAATGCTGAGCTACCCATAGGAAAGAGAGTAATTCTAGCCGAGAGGATTGAGGAAGGCTTCCCAGAGGAGGTGTCCCTGGGACACAGTGTTCTTACATGGTGACTGTTGAAATAAATAAAGCACAGTTCTCACAACGCCATATTATTTGATGTCAGGGTTCTGTGGACTGGGAAAGACGGTCTCCCAGGAGGCCTCATTTAAGGGCATTCATTACGTTAGTGAATTCAACCTGGTCCAAGGTCTGACCTTCAAGTTTAGAAACCTGATTTTCATCAGTAAAACAGAGCTCCCATTAAGCAAGTTCACGGGCACTGATGTAGAGACCAGAATATCACTTTGCAGTAAAAGTTGCCACAGCGTTTGGAGTGCCCACAATTTGTTGAACAGGATTCCTTTTCCCTTGTTGGTGCCCGGATGCCTCCTGCCTCCGAGGCTTCTCCCTCTGTGCAGCCGGAGCTGCCTGGGCCCCTCTGAAGAACACATGTTTTAGATTAATATGTTTAATCAGGCTACAGTGTGGTTTGGCTGGTTGGGTTAGCTACAATGTCTCTTTGGGGTGACTTCGCATATCTTTGCTCTCATTCATTGTATGTGGGCTCTATAATAGAGTTTAACTCCTCCTAAGGCAAATTTTCCCCAGTTTCTGAGTTCTTAGTGAAACATCTCGGCCCCTGGGCTCTGACTCCACCCTTTTGTTGATCTTATTTATTGAGTGTATATGTGCAGGCCTTCTCCCTGACCCATCCTCCTCTTAAACCATCACCAGTGTCCTAACAATTCTGCCTTTTCCTATCTCTCAAATCTGTCCTCTCCATCCCCAGAGCCACTGCCCCAGTTCACGTCTTCATCTTCTCTCTTTTGGGCTTTTGCCAGTCTCCTAATGTCCTTGCCACCAATCTCTGTCTTTCTCTCTGCTTCCAAACCATCCTCCATGCTGCAATCAGATTCTTCTAGAATTGGAATCTGCCCCCATCACTTCTCCAGTGAAACATGCCACTGATTCCCGTCCTGTTAAAATTCTAACCCCTTAGAAGGTGTTTCCTTTGTAATCTTAATTTCTTACTGGCATTTAATCAGTAATGGCTTGAACATATAAGCTGGTTTTTCCCCTTTAAAGAAAATCTTGAGAAAATGCTACTTGAAGGAAATAAATGTACCTCTAATCTGATTGTAGAGTATGGAATACTTTCAAAATGTGCGTAATTTTACTCTCTAACTTGATGTTTTTCAGACAACAGGTTGTAATACATTAGTTGGGTTGTGAAATCAGTTTAGTGAATCGAGCAGATGGAAAATGTAAGTAGAGAGGTATAGTAGAATGAACTCCCATGTACCAATAATCAGCTTCAGTAATTACCAATTTACATCGTCTTATTTTATCTATTTTCCTCCCCACTTCCTCTCATGTTATTTTGCCGCAAATCTTATACTTCATTTGTAAACTTTTTAGTATGTTAATGAGCCATATTTAAAAAATTATGAAATAGAATTTGTTATTGAATATATACTGGGTCACGAGATAAAATGTTTGAAAGCCAGTGATTTTTAAACATTGCTTTTCTTTTTTTGATGAAGATTAGCCCTGAGCTAACATCTGTTGCCAATCCTCCTCTTTTTGCTGAGGAACACTGGCCCTGAGCTAACATCCTTGCCCATCTTCCTCTACTTTATATGTGGGATGCCTACCACAGCATGGCTTGCCAAGCACTGCCATGTCCTCACCCAGGATCCAAACCAGTGAACCCCGGGCCGCTGAAGCGGAACGTGCGCACTTAACCGCTGCACCACCGGGCTGGCACCTAAACATCTCTTTGCAAGTAAGAAATGTAGGTCCTAATGTTATGTATTCAGGTTAATAATAAAAAGATTATCTCATGGAGGGGAAGCTATGTCTTTGCAGAAAGATGCCACCTATTTTTCTTCCCCACCCCAGTAAGTGTATAGAATGTGTTCAGCTGCCCAAGTCCTAGGGGCCTCATCTCAGCCTCTCCTTTCTGTTTTCTCTGGAGTCAGAACTTGAGAGGACTGAGTTCTTTTATGGGAAGGAAAATAGAAGAGGAAAAGTAGCTGATGACACTTATTGAGGACCTACTCTGAGCCTGGCACTAAGGCTCTTAATATCTATTTCCCTGTATAATCCTCACAACTCTTAGATAGAAAACATGAGATATGGAGAGATGGAAGTGACTTGGCCAAGACCCCCCAATCTAGTAGAGACCAAGCCAGGTTCCAGCTCAGGTGCCTCGGCTCCGAGACCTGCTCTTCCACCGTACCAGGCTGCCTTTTGCTCACCTGGCCTTGAAGGAGCCCTTTGGGCCTAAGCAGGAAGAGAGATCGTACACAGTAACACTGGGCCCTAAGCAAGAACTGATGTTCTCAAAAGAAATACCTGATTCATTCCAGCTTCCTGGCCTTGCAGAAAGAACTCAGACCTCGGAGTCTTATAAACATGGGTCTAAATTCTGGCCTTACCATTTGCTAGCTGTGTGACTTTGGGTAAATCTTTTAACCTCCCTGGTCTTCAATGGGGATAAGTTACTTCATGGGGTTGTTGTAAAGATTAAAGATGATGCATATAAAGTTTTTATTCCTGTTATGTGGCAGATATTCACTAAGAGCTATCATGACTGTTTAAGAAGACAGAAAAGGTAATAATACCTTTTAGGAAAATGTCTATGATTTAATGAAAGGCAATAGACTTCAGTTATCTTGAGAGTTGATTGATACAGAACACTGCATCCCCCACTGATTCTGGATGAAACTATCATATAGTTGGAGGCATACATAGCACACACCCTGTATCCAGCACTATTCTGTTTCATTTGCATTAACTCACTTCGTCCTCACAGCAGCCCTTGTGATAGGTGCTGTTATTATCCCCATTTTACAGATGAGAAAACTGAAGCACAGAGAGCTTAAGTAATTTGCCTCAAGTTCACACAGCTATCAAGTGGTGAGACCAAGATTCTAACCCAGGCGGTCTGGCCCTAGAGCAAGGGAAAGAAGAAACCCTGCTCTGCCTTGGGCTTGTTCTGAGATCCGAGATAAGCTGTGGGAAAGTGGTTTATAAATGCCGTGTGCTTTCTAAGAGCTTGTGTGGCCGGCAGACTGGGGCTGGGGCTAAGATGGAGACTGAGTCTAGCTGCTTGGGTTGGGTCCTAGCTTTGCCACTCGACTAGCCTTTTTGATCTTGAGCAGATTGCAGATTAATCCTCTGCCTCACTTTCTCTAACTATAAAATTGGTCTTGTAAAAGGACAAACCTGATAGGATTATTTTGAGGACAGAATTAATTGGTACATGTGAAGGGTTTAAAATAATGCCTAACATAGTTGTAAACAAATGATGGTAATGATGAGGAAGAAGATGCTGCTGATGAAGGTGAAGATGATGGTGAAAAAGGAGAAGAAGAACAGGAAACAAGCCTTGAAGTTGGGCAACCCTGGGATTGAGTCCCAGCTCCTGATTTGCTCTCAGGAACATTTCTAAACTCAAACATTTCTAAACATTTCTAAGCTCTGACTCAAACGTTCTCAAAACAGAGTTGGCCAGATTAGAGGTGGGGATAAAGACCCTCAGCACAGTGCCTGCCACTGAGTAGAAACTTGACAAATCTTAGTGTCTTCTTCATTTACTCAACACTGAGCACCTATGTTGTGTAGAAGAGGTGCTAGGCTTCGTGGAAGACACCGATGGGAGACATCCTCTGTACCTTCAGATAGAAATCTGAAGAGTGAGACTAATACGGTCATTGATGACTGATATAAGGGTTGAAAAACGTAGTGCTAAATACTGGAGAGAGACATAAAAATGTAACATCTGAAGGAGAGATTCCTCCCTTGGGAAGATACAGGAGGGCTTCCTGGAGGAAGTGGTGTTGGCTCAGAGGCTGGGAAGGACTTTAATCCCACCTGGGATTAGATTGAGCTCTGGGTTTAGAGGAGACCAGTTTGAGGCCCTGTGGTATTGATGCCTGTCAGCCCAGGAGGAACTTGGCTATCTGCAGTGCCCAGTGCTGCCAAGCTGGACAAGGCTCTGTGGGCTGAGAGGTTTGGGCCCCTGGGTGCACTGTAACTGGAATTTCCGGATCTGGAAGCTGTAGCTCTGTGGTCAGATACGCAGCATTCTCAGGCCCTTGTTGATTTGCCAGGACCATGACATGAGTGTCCAGAGAAAGAGGGAAAGTTCATGTTTTCTCTGCTGCCTATCAAGGAATAGAGAGAGAACCTGCCCAGGTGATCCTTGAGGCTTCTGCCCTCTGCTGTGCTTGGGCTTCCTGCTCCATGCCTGGCCCACCCGCAGACCACAGGCAGGCTGGGGGAAGCACCAGATGACTGTGAGACCTGGCTCCGCACGCAGCTTGCTCTCAGGGAAGTCGGTTGACCCCTCTGAACCACATAATATGGGAGTGAGTGAGTATTTAATAAGATGAAGCCAGATGAGAATTTGTTTAAAACACCTGGCTTAGAGCTTGGCACCTTCAAGAATGTCAGAATCAGTCACCATTTATTAGACACATGGTTTGTGTTGCACAAGTGCCTAGGACACAGGCCCAGCCCAAAAGGAGAGGGAAATGGCCCCTTATCCACCCTGCCCCTGCCGCGTGTTCAACCCCCATCCTCTCTTACTGAGAGAAGTCTCCAGGGATCCTTGAATCCATCCTTCATGCTGGACATGGAGTGATCCTTCTCAAATACCTCCTCAAGGCGCTCCCCAGCTCCTTGTCCTTGGTGGAGCCGCCCTGGGAGGCCTGCTGGACTGCACTGCCGGGTGCTCACCTTGCTCCAGAGCCTATTCTTCCACTTGTTAGTAGTTATTTACAATAAAAATCAAAAACTCACACGACCTAAGACAAAACATGGGGTTTCAAAGAAAGTTTGTACTGGAGACGGGCTGCCTCTCTTACTCCTCTGACTGCCACCTCCCACAGGGGTCTGGGATCAGAAGTCTGTGAACAGGGTCGTGTCCCAGTGCCTTGCCTGGCCAGCAGCCTCTCCTCTTAGGCGCAGGCAGCTCTTTCCTGCCTCTCTGCTCCCCTGCTCTGTGCCCTGCTCTTGTGGCAGGCCCCAGCTGGTGACCCCATTTAGGTGCAGCCCTGGTTAGGTTCTGTACTTAAGGCAGGAGGGAAAGGCGTTGGTGACACCATTGCCCATCAGCACGGAGGAGGCTCTAGCCTGGGAGCGGAGGGGCCTGGGGTGGGTCCTGGGGCGGGCACTGGCTTCTGTGTGCGCTTGGACAAATCCCTGGCCATCCTGGGCCTCGGTTTCTCCTTGTAACTAATGATGGGTTTCCCCGGCTCTGGATGGGAGTGGTCTTGCCGTGGGACCCCAGGGCGGCTCCCGGACACCGACGCCGTTGCCAGGGAGGGAGGCGCCCGCCGCGGCGAGGAGGAGTCGCCGGTCCCCCTTGCCCGCCCCGTCCAGGTGTTGCCGCCGGAGCCGCCGCTGTCGCCACGAGGGGACGCCCGCGTCCGCGTCCGGCCCGGGGCCATGGCCTTTCTCACCGCCTGGAAGGGGGCGGCCTCCAGTAAAAGAGACCGCAGGTACCGGGCGGGGGCCGGGACTCGCGGGAGGCGCGGAGGCGACCGAGGGGCTGCTGGGGAAGAGCCGACAGCAGGGACAGCTGAGGGGGCCCAGCTGGGGACAGCAGTGTGCGGGCTGCTGGCGCGTGGTCATGGCGGGAGGGCCGGGGAGGGGCGGCCCCGCCCGTCTCACCCCCTCCCCCGTCTCACCCCCCCCCACCCCCACCACGTGCCCCCTGCTCGCGTGTTACGGCGTCAGCAGGGATGGGCCTGAAGGATGCGCCCCATCTCCCATCCCGGTCCTCCCGGAGCCCCGCTTCCGGTGCCACAGCCTGTGGGTCACCTGAGAGGGCAACTCAGGGGAGCTGGACCCCGGGCGGCCTGGGAGTCAGGTTTGGGCCCCGCGCCTCCTCTCGGCCAGCCACTCACGCACCTGATCCTCCCCATGAGCCTGGCCGTCCCGACCTCTAGGATGAGTTAGTATCTTGAGATGTGTTTCCAGGAGAGAGAGGATAGTCCTGACCTCTCTTCTGAGCTTTGACCCCCAATTCCTTCTTGTTTACATATTTAACCTTCACCCTGCTACCCCCTGGAGAAAGGCAATTCACTGCCCTCCCAATGCCTCTGACTGTCCTATGAGCACCTCAAACTTGGCAAGCCCCAAATCAAACTCCACATCTTCACCCTCAAACCTGTTCCTCCTCCTGTGTCCCCATCTTAGCGAGTGGCATAGTCATCCACCCAGTTGCCCAAGCCAGGAACCTGGGAGTCATCCTGCTCACCTCACCTGCCCACCCCAGTCTCCAAGTCCTGCTGATTTTATCTCCTGGATGTCAGTCAAAGCTGTTCATTCCCCTCCGGCTGTTGCAACAGCCCCTAACTTTCCCAGTTTCTCCAGTCTCCCCATTCCCGTGTATCCTTCATACTGGTCTCTCCTAAAGCACAAACCAGGCCATGTCATTTTTCTGCTTGAAAACCCTTCCGTGGCTCTCTCTTATTTAGAGGTTGAAATTCAAAGCCCTGGAGTGGGGAGTCCATGGTGTGCCCAGGCCCGTTTCCCATCACTCCCTGACCCTCACTCTGGTCCAGCAACGCCAGCTGGCCTTGTATGCTCCCACGTCCGTGCTGGGCTGCTCAGGGCTGCCTCTGCCTGGAATGCCATCCTCCGCTCCTGACATTCACCCCATAAGACTCAACTCTAGGTGACCTCTTTTAGAGAGCCTTTCTGACCCCAACCTAGAGTCTTTCAGGGCTCCAGCATCTTTGCTTCCCCCTCATGGCTCTCATTCAGTCTTTCAACAAACGTTGAGCTCTTACCCTGCTCCAGGCATTGTACTTCAGATATGGCGTTACTTCAGACACACAGATCCCTGGTCTCAGGAGCCCATGTTCTATTGGGAAAGACATACTAAACCAGTAGGCAAGTAAACAAGCGGACACCAGAAGTAGATGCTGTGTAAAGCTTAAAATAGGGCGACGTGATAGAGACTAAAATCGACCATGTCCAGAGCATTCTGGCAGTGAGGACAGCTTGCGTCAAAGCCTGAGGCGTGTCTTAGGAGCAGAACTGTGAGTGGGTGGTTGAGGATAGTGCCTGACAGTTAGGGAGCAGGCTGCCCAGCACACACAGGACCAGGAGTTTGGACTCATTGTGTGTTGGGAAGCCACTGGAGGACGTCAGGGAGGGGATCCACGTGTTTAAAGATGACCCTGCAGCCTATGGAGAAAGGATTTTCGGGACCGAGAGGCCATTTCAAACTGGGTCCCGGTCATCCTTTTCTGTCTCCCCTCTACACATGGAGAGAGGACAGGGTTCCTCTGCCCCCATGCCGCCAGAGCTCAGCACGTGGGGCTGAGAGCGCCCTTCGGTTTTCATGAGGATGTGGGGGACTGATTTCTGAGAAGTGTGAGATCCCCTGGCTGGAGGAGTGAGGAGTGGCTGTGTCCAGGTGTCCAGGTGGATTTCTTGCTTGGGGCCTGCCCTACACGTGAGAACTCGGTTGTGCTCTGTCCTCTAGGCACTGGGGAGCCTTCAGAGTTTCAAATGTGTGTGTGTTCCTGATGTCACAGTGTGGAGGGAGGCAGGGAGACCCTAGGAGAGGCTGGCATGATGATCCAGGACCTATGTGGAGTGTGGGTTAGGAGAACGGAAGGAATGGGGGGAAAGAAGCTGAGAAGGAAGAACTGAGAAGTGGTGAATGGACAAGCTGGGAGGCGAGACCCAGCATCACTAATGATGGGAGGGAGGTGAGAGACAGGGAGGAGAAGGGGAGAAGAGGGCCTCTGGCCAAGTAGAGGCCTCCGCAGCCCTCCAGGGCCTGTGTGAGGGGATGTATGTGAGGGCCTGGACACATATGCTTTTATGCTCTAGCTGGAACTTGCTGGACACAAGTAGCCAGAGAATTTTTTACTCACAGTTGCCCCCACAAGGTCTCACCCCTGAGGCACAAACCTAGGTCTCCGTTCTCCCAGCTCAGGACCTGTGACTTGTCCACCTCGGCCCCTCCCCCACCACACTGCCTTGTCTCCCGCAGCCCGGCCGAAGGGTGACGGGCGTAGGAGGGTGTTCGTCCTCTGCTCTGCCACTTACTCCCTGGCTCTATGACCTTGATTCAGGTACTTGATCTCTGTGAGCCTAAGTTTACCCAGCTGTAAAATAAGGGCTACTCACTGAGCCGTGGGAAGACCCACTGAAGTCACATTGGTAAAGGACCCCACAGACAGTCGCTGGGGCATATTTGGTATTCATAAATGTGAGTTCACTGGTATGAGGTAATTTTCCTTCTAAGGTATTTGCATTGAACAGAAGGAATTCTGAAAGGTTTGGGAGCCAGTGGTGGGGTTCCAGGCACTAGCTGGGAACTGTTAGAATAGGAAAATGATGCTGGTGCATTTTATGATGGGGACCGCCAGCTACTCGGCCTACAATAGGGCCCCTTCCCAGCTGTAGCAGCAGCCTCCACTCATGGCTGCTCCTGCAGGAGACAGCACCAGGAACCAAGGGGCCAGTGCAGGTGGGCAGACTGCTTTTGAGAGAGTAATTAAGTGGGAGCCAGGGGCCTCCCTGAGAAGGGAGGGGCCCCGCTGAAAAGGCTGGGCACCTGCTGGGGCTGCTGTCCCCAGAATTCTTGCTGTGCATTGAGCCTGAGCTTGAGGAGCTCTCAAATACTTTTGGGTAGCATCTTTCAAATTTGGTGATTGGAATCCTGGGTCTGGACTGAAGGCCAGTGCTGCGTCTTCACCTCTGTGATTCTCAGAGCTTGCGAAATGGGGCATTTATTACCGGACTTGTGATTTAAAACTCCAAGCTTCCACGATGTTGAAGCTGCTGATCCCAGGATTCTGATCTACCCCATTGTCGAGGGCAGCTGGGGTAGGAGAGGGCTCTGGTGTGGGAGGCACAGTGTGGTCCCTCGGATCCTCAACCCCTGATGAGGATACCACGGAAAATTCCAAGTAACCTTTCCCCTCTTTATCAGTTCCAGAGGGATTCTGACGTGCGACATTTTCGGTCCTTTCTTGAGGTCAATGGGAAATAGATTATTTAGGTTACAATTTCAGTTCTGCCAGCATGCCAGTTCCTGATATATCTTCAAATCTGTGGCTTTAGTTGCTTGAGTTGCTTTGTCCTTCTCCTGAAAATTTCTGCCTTTTCTTTTTTGTTTGTTTCTTTTTTTTTTTTTTTTTTTTGAGGAATATTAGCCCTGAGCTAACATCTGCTGTCAATTGTCCTCTTTTTGCTGAGGAAGACTGGCCCTGAGCTAACATCCATGCCCATCTTGCTCTACTTTATATGTGGGACGCCTGTTACAGCATGGCCCGCCAAGCGGTGCCATGTCCGCACCCGGGATCCAAACCAGCGAACCCCGGACCACCGAAGCAGAACATGTGAACTTAACCACTCCGCCATCGGGCCGGCCCCTGCCCTTTCAACTCAGTTTCTCTCTGTGGTCAGCTCCACTCTCTCCAAATGCTCACTGACTTCTCCGCTCAGTGCAAGGCAGGGCTGCCAGCAGCTTCCAAGCTCAAGTCCTGGGACAGTAGGACAAAGCAGTGAAAAGTACTCTGGAGCCACACAAGCTGATTTTGAATCCTGACTCTGGGACTTTCCAGCAGTGTGGGTTTCGACAGGTTGTTTAGCCTCTCTGTGACTCAGTGTCCTCGTCTGTAAAATGAGGGTAATGTTAGCACTTGCCTCACAGGGTTGTTGTGAGGATTGCATGAATTCATTTGTACAAAGCACTGAGCACAGTGCCGGACCCGTAGTCATGCCAACTGAAGTTCCTGATTATTCTGATTAGCCCTGCCAGGCCAGGCCAGGAAGGGGCATATCCATCAGCCCTCCCTTCAGCCAATCACTGTGCCCTGAGAGGGCTCAAGTAAGAGGGTGCACCTCCCCTGCAGCCAGTGGGGCTGGAGAGGAGAGAAGGAGAAACAATTCTATGAGAACAAGCTGGGGTGGGGTGGGGGTGTGGCGTAGTTGTGGCCACTGAGCTGGCCTGAAAATAAAGCCGTAGTTTCAGGAAGTGCCCCAATTCTGATTTGCTTGGAGCGCCCCTGCCCATCTGTCTCAGAGCCTTCCAGCTTGTTGTTGATACCCTGGGAGCTGGAAACGAGTCCCTCGTTGCCCCCTCTGGTGGCCTGTGCCACCCACCCCCCTCCTGTGATTTTAGCCTTGCCAGCCCTAGCCCCATTCTCTCCCTGACGGTCAGCCCCAGCCTGGCCTGGAGGGGGTCTGGGGGAGTAGTCCCTCAGGCACTTTGCTGCTCTATCACACTATCCCAAGGGTGGGACAGATCCTTCCACTAACTCCTCACTGCTTGACTAGGACCAGGCTTTCACCTTTAAGAGCATCTTCCCTTAGGAAGCAGGGAACGAGCAACAGAAGGTTTTTATGATTCTGTGGCCCCTCTCCAAGCCCCTCGGCCATCCTGGAGGGAGCCTTCCTGCAGAACTTCCACTTTTGGGAGGGCCTAAGGTGTGTCTTCCAGCATCTTCCATCCTGGGAGAGAAGAGGAAATTTCTTGCTTAACCCAAGACAATCAAGACTTCCTTTCCTTTCCCAAGATCAGACCTTTCCCAGCTGAATGGCAGTGCAGATATCTACTGCTTTCAAGGTCTGGCCCGGTGGTGTGGTGGTGAAGTTCGCACCCTCCGCTTCAGTAGCCCGGGGTTTGCAGGTTCGGATTAGGGGCGTGGACCTAGCACTGCTCGTCAAGCCACGCTGTGGCGGCCCACATAAAATAGAGGAAGATTAGCACAGATGTTAGCTCAGTGACAGTCTTCCTCGAGTAGATAGAGGAAGCTTGGCAACAGATGTTAGCTCAGCGCCAATCTTCCTCACAAAATTTTTTTAAAAAATTACAGCTTTATTAAAAATTACAGCTTTAAGGTAAAATCCCTCTCCCAACCTACTATGTGACCAATTATATTGTAACCAGGACAATTATATTAGGACTTATGACAGTGGGTGGGACATCAGGCATCCCATCCAGGTAGACCTGGGTCAGACACTCCATTCCTTTTTTTTTTTTTTAAGGAAGATTAGTCCTGAGCTAACTGCTGCCAGTCCTCCTCTTTTTGCTGAGGAAGACTGGCCCTGAGCTAACATCCGTGCCCATCTTCCTCTACTTTCTATGTGGGATGCCTACCACAGCATGGCGTGCCAAGCGGTGCCATGTCCACACCCGGGATCTGAACCGGTGAACCCCTGGCCACCGAAGCAGAGTGTGTGAACTTAACCTCTGTGCCACCGGGCCGGCTCCGCCACTCCATTCCTTTTAACTCCCTTTTTTGCCGGTGGGATGCAGTCTGTCCCTGCTTGTTCCCTCCCCCAGCCTTAGGTGTTTCCCTTCTCCCTCGCAGAGTCAGCTCTGGCACGCAGCCACCCCCTGAAAGAATTCATCTCTAGCTAAGAAACACCGTGCCCCAGATAGAGCGTCTGAGTCTCACATTGAAGGTAACTCTGCTGCCTTCCTAAGAAAATGGGGGGAGAGGGGACTTCCTTTACACCTAGGTGACTGAAGGGCACACCCAAGACTGTCCCTGAGCACAGGACAGGCCAGTCAAAGGGAGATGACATCTCCACAGGCTCAGTGCACAGCACTGCACTCAAATTGTCACCTTTCTCCTCCTTCCCTTGCCACTGCTCCCTCCAGCCCCAGCTCCTCTCCTGGACACCCTCTGAACTGGGCCCTGCTTCCAGAAAGCCCCCATCCCCTGCCACCCTGCTGCCTCAGTCATCTGTAATAACAGCGAGATCTGCCCTGGACTGTGCCCGGACCTGACGTGCATCGTCACCTTCCATCCAGTGCCCCTGATCAGGGAGGCCCTGTTGTCTCCAGTTCTAACAGATGAGGAAAGTGAGGCCTCCTTGTGCTTTCTCCAATGCATAGACATTAGGATTTTCTTTTTAGTACTAATTTTGTATTCTACTTTTTAAATATATTCCCACCTTCTAGAAAAATCATTCCTGCAAATAACATTTATTGAGCACCTACTATGTACCAGGCACTGTTCTGGGCACTGGGGATATATTAGAGAACAAAACTGGGGGGAAAAAAATCCCTGTCCTTGTGGAGTTTAGAATTTAATGGGGAGAGACAGAGAAGAAATGAATAAGCAAAATATACAGGATGTCAGATAACAAGTGCTATGGAAAAAATAATGCAGGGCAAAGGAATTGGGAGTACGAGGGTGAGGGTTCCATTATAAATAGAATAATCAGGGAAGGCTTCATGGAGAAGGTGACATTTGAACTGAGGCCTGCAGGAGGTGAGGGAGTCATCAGGTGAATATCTGCAGGCAGAGCATCCTAGGCAGAGGGAATAGCAAGTGCAAAGGGCATATTTGGGTGCGTGCCTGGCATATTTGGAGAACGACAAGGAGACCCATGTGACTGAGTGAGAGAGAGAGTAAAAGGAGATGGTATCAGAGAGATAAGGGGCGCAGGTCATGCAGGGCCTCGTGGGCATGAGAAGATATTAGCATTATACTGAGCAACATGGGGAGCCAGGGTTTTGAACAGAAGAGTGACATGATCTGACCAAATGGGTCTGACACTGCATGGAGAACAGACAATCAGGGGACAGGGGTAGGAGCAGAAATGCTAGTTAGGAGACAATGGAGCAATCCAGGCAAATAAATTCTTTATTAACACAAGGTAACTATCTGCAGAATAGTTCACCCTGCAAATTCACTATCATTCTTTGAACTAATTCCTTGTTGATGGGCATTTAGGTTGTTTCCAGCTGTGTCTTTATTATAGAAAACACTATGATGAACATCCTTATATCACAAATCTTTGTTTGTGTCTGTGGTTCTTTCTTTTTTTTAATTTCGCTTGAGGAAGATTCACCCTGAGCTAACATCTGTACCAATCTTCCTCTATTTTGTATGTGGGTCATCACCACAGCATGGCCACCAATGAGTGGTGTAGGTCTGCACCTGGGAACTGAACCTGGGCCATTGAAGCAGAGTGCACCGAACTTTGTGGTTCTTTCTTTCTTTTGTTTTGTTCTTTTTTTTGAGGAAGATCAGCCCTGAGCTAACTACTGCCAATCCTCCTCTTTTTGCTGAGGAAGACTGGCCCTGAGCTAACATCCGTGCCCATCTTCCTCTATTTGATATGTGGGACGCCTACCACAGCATGGCTTTTGCCAAGCGGTGCCATGTCCACACCTGGGATCTGAACTGGTGAACCCCGGGCCGCTGAGAAGCGGAATATGCGAACTTAACCGCTGCTGTGGTTATTTCTTAAGACACGTTTGCTGCCCAGGTGTTACTGGGTCATCTTTCTAAAGCTGTTGGTCTGTAATTCCAGTGGCCCTTCAGAGGGAGGGTGCCACTTTCTATCCCTACCAGCAGTGCCCAAGGTAGCATGTTTGCCCTGAGGTATGTAGTAGGTGTCCAGTGAATGCTGCTGTCCCTGTGGTCCTGGCCAGATCTGGGTGCACATCTTAGGGGAAATCTCTCTTCTCTGGATGGCCATGAATGATTCCAAAGCCTTTCAGGTCCATTTTGCTTATTTAATCCTCGCAACAATCCTGTTGTCCCTGCAGTATAGGTGAGGAAACTAAAGCTCAAAGAGTAACAATAAGGCCCTGTTCCAAGTGCTTTGTGTATATTGCCTCGTTTAATCCTTGCAACAACCCGGTGAGGTTGGTGCCATCATGATCCCCATTTCAGAGATGAAGTCGCTGGTCGGTCCAGGGTGTCAGCTGGGGTGGGCAGGTCAAACCTGCTCTCTGAACCACTCCCTGCCCTGCCTCAAGCTGGTCGGGTGACTTGCTTGGTGCTACACAGCCCGGATGTAGTGGGGCCAGGAGTCCAGCAGGTCTTCCTGGCTCTGCAGCCCAAGTTCTAACCTCCAACAGGATGGCTTTCAATGCCAGAAACCCCTCATTAGGGCTCTGCCTCTTCTTTCAATCAGAACTGTTCTTGGTCCCTCGTGCCTGACGAGGGGTCCTCCTTAGACCCTCCCTTGGCAGCTCCTGGAGACCAGACTTTGTGGAGGAGTTCAGATCCCAGAACTGAGACCATCCGAGCAGGCAGGGCCCTTGAGCTCCTAGTCCACCCTTCTCTCTCCTTTATATTTGGTGGGAAGAGGGAACCTAAGGGGTCAGAGTCGGGCAGAAACTTGCCAAGGTCACACGGCAAGCGGGGGTCAGAGTCCATGGGGAGGGAGGAGCCTCAGCCAACGAGTAGGCCTAGGTCCTCCCTAAGGGCTCCTCGCCGGGGAATATTTAAGAACTGTGACTGTCGCAGTCAGTCCTCCTCCTCCTCAAGCGCCCTTTGTTGATGGGCCTGTTTACTTGTAAATTATTAACCAGCCCAAGCCTGTAACCTGCTGGGTGGGGCTCACTCTCTTTAAGAAACCCCAATTCACAGTCACCAGCTCAGCTGCGTTGGGAGGGCTCTGAAGGGGAATTCTGGGCTGGTAGACATGATGAGGTGGGGGTGGGAGTGGGGCCATTTCATGTCGGGGAAAGGCCGGCAGGAAGGGACTGAGAAGGGAGCTGAGATAGAGGAAGGGGACCAGGGGTCACCTGAGTAATGCTCAGTGAACCTCGATGCGTCCCTGAGAGGTTGGCACTATTACCCCAGGTTACAGAAGAGAGGACCAGGGTTGAGAGAGGGAGAGGCAAGGCTGACTTCACAGGTTAAGCTCTTTTTGCCACAACGGCATCACTTTTCACATGCTCACACCCCCATTTCTATAACTGCTCCCCCCCATTTCCACACACTTTCCCTACAGGATAGAGTTGAGACCTGGGTTCAGGCTGTGGCTGGACCTGAGTCCAAGTCACACTCGGTCCAAGCCTCAATGTTCTCCTCTGTATGATGGCAGATGAAACTACTACAGAGCTTTCTGGAGCATTCTGAGGAGGTTTCATTAAGCAGATATTTATTGAGGGGCTTCTTAAGCTGAGAGGTGGTGTAGGTGAGAGCGGTCCCTGGAGGTCCTCAGGCCATTGAGAAGTGCTCCAGCCCAGCAATTTGTTCTTGCAAGTTGGGGAGAAAATGAAGGAGGAAAGCAGGCCTGGCATCTGCCAGGCACAAAGCACCAGGAAACAGGTCCCCCAGCAGGGGAGGAAGGGACCCAGGACTCAGGATGCTCTCCTTGTCTCCAGGGCTCGGTAATCAGCTGGTGGTGGGGAGGGGCAGGTGACCTGAGCAGGGTCACCTCCGGTGGGAGGAAATAATGGTGACTCGCAGACTCGCCAGGGTTGGGGCTGGGCCAGAGCTGCTGGGGGCCAGGAAATGCCCAGGTGGAGCCCTCCTGAGGGGTGGGCCACTCTGAGGCTTGGACCCAGCAGGTGAGTGGCCCAGCTCTTGTGGTGTGGGGAGAGCTCCAGCGCAGAAAGCAGCTCGGCTGCGTATCTTGCCTGCCGAGCCTCAGCTGTCATCTGTAAAAGGGGGAGAGGAACAGCAGTGCCTCACCACCACTGCCATCAGAGCACCCACATGGCTCTGTGCCACCCGCCAGGCATTCTTCTGGGCACCTTACAGACATGAATTCTTAATCCTCACAACGACCCCTTGGAGCAGGCTGCATTAACATGTTACTCATGAGGAAACTGAGGCTCAGAGCAGTGGCTAAAAGTGAGCAGTGAATGAGATAATCCATGTTATATGTGTAACATGTGTGGCACGTAATAAGCATTGGATGAATGAACATCAGTCGTTATTATAATCATTATGTCAGAGGGAAATTGTAAAGTGCTGGGCCCACTGTTGGTGTTTGACACAGATGTGTCTGACCCTCCAGAAGCTCCCAGTCTGATGGCAGAGCCAGTCACATACAAACCTCCCTCAACCATCACCACACACGGATGCTATCAGCCAGGGTGATTAGGGTAGGTCAGAAGGTGTTAGGGCAGTGTGTGCCCAGGAGGCTCCTGACCCAGCCAGGGCAGGAGAGCTTCCTGGAAGAGGCAGCATCTGAACTGAAACCTATAGGGTGACTAGAAGTTTTAGCATATGGCAGGGTTTTTTTTGTTTATTTGTTTTTTTGAGGAAGATTAGTCCTGAGCTAACATCTGCTGCCAATCCTCCTCTTTTTGCTGAGGAAGACTGGCCCTGAGCTAATATCCATGCCCACCTTCCTCTACTTTTTTTTTATATGTGGGATGCTTGCCACAGCATGGCTTGACAAGCGGTGCCATGTCCGCACCTGGGATCCAAACTGGCGAACCCCAGGCCACCGAAGCAGAACGTGTGAACTTAACCCCTGCGCGACTGGGCCAGCCCCTGGCAGGTTCTTAATAAATGTTGGCTGAGTGTGGTCAATATTTACCTTGAAGCTAATGTAGAACCCCCTCCCAAGGCTCTGGGAGGACCCTGGCAATCTTATATTAGTAAAATTGTATTTTGTTTTTTTAAAAGAAGGCTTTCAGGGCCAGCCCTGGTGGCCTGGTAAAGTTCATTGCACTCTGCTTTGGTGGCCCAGGTTCAGTTCCTGGGCACAGACCTACACCACTTGTCTGTCAGTGGCCATGCTGTGACCACAGCTCACATACAGAACAGAGGAAGATTGGCAGCAGATGTTAGCTCAGGGCAAATCTTCCTCAACAAAAGAATTTAGAAAAGTAAAAAAAGTGAAAGAAGCCTTCTGGGGCCGGCCCAGTGGTGCAGCAGTTAAGTTCACACGTTCTGCTTCCACGGCCCAGGGTTCACCGGTTTGGATCCCAGGTGTGGACATGGCACTGCTCATCAAGCCTGCTGTGGCAGGCATCCTACATGTAAAGTAGAGGAAGACGGGCACGGATGTTCGCTCAGGGCCAGTCTTCCTCAGCAAAAAGAGGAGGATTGGCAGCAGATGTTAGCTAGGGCTGATCTTCCTTGGGAAAAAAAAAAAAAAGAAGGCTTCTAATTATAAGCTTCTGAATAATAAGTGACAAGGGAGAAAGGTGCGTTCCAGGGAGAGGGGACAGTGTGTGCAGAGGCCTAGAGATCTGAACAAGCATGGCGAGTGTTAGGGCTCCCCAACCTCATCACCCAGGCTCCTCTTTACACACACTGCGGGTCTTGCCAGCATCACAAACTCCAGCTGTCATCAGTGTGCCTTTGGGCGTCCCCATGCTCTCATCCATGCTGTTCTCCCATCTGGTACACCCTTTCCCCACTTCATTGTGTATAAATAATATAAACTTCAAGGCTCAGCTCTGTGCCCACCTTCTCCAGGCTACATAGCACTCCTCCAGCCTATGTAGCACTCCCCCTTATCTGGATTCTTACGGCTGATGGTGGATGTCTTCATAGCCAGGCCCTTATAGTTAATGATCTTTTCCATGCCTTTGTCTGAGAATCCCAGAGGTGGGATGATTCTTGAAAGTGAGCATGTGGCCTCTGCCCACACATGGGTAAGATTAAGAACTCACTACCTTTCCAGGCAGCCTGTTTAGATTTAAACAGTAATCCCCTAAGTGTCACCCCTCCCACCAGGCCCAGTCTCCCTGGCTCTCTCGGGACTTGGTTGGAGCCCTCTTCCCACCATGGCTGCTTCTGCAGGCTCCTCCTCTTCCCTCTTCTGACGTCCTGGGGCTCAAGGCTGATCCAGGGGCGCTGGAGTCCCACCTCCTTCTGTCCCCTGCCTTTGTGAAGGGACAGCTCTAATGGCAGCCACGTGCTCTGATGAGTCACGGCTCAGAGCATCTGGGGCCTAGAGGTGGCGGCTGGTTAACTCCTCGTGGGCCAGAGGCTCTTTCTGCCAGAGGACCAGGTTGGCTTCCGCCCTGGCCCTAGACACGTACCGCAAGGCTGTGCGCCCAGTGGACAACTGAGTGTCATGGGTGACCCCCATATAGGCACCGTGGATTCAGGGGAGAGGGGACCCAGGGGCCAGAGGCAAGAGTGTGCACTGCGGAGTCAGGAGAGCTGGGTTCCAATCGCAACTTGACATTTGTTAGGTGAGTGGCCATGACCAGGTCACATGAACTCTGCGCTTGTTTCCCCGTCTGTAAAACGGCAGTGATGGGGATTATTTGAGAAGGCGAGTGTGGACTGCTGGCCAGCAGAGTGCTAAACCGCATTCTTTGCCGCCCTCTGGGGGCCTGCAAACGCCCGCGGCCGGGATGGAAATCCAAGCCCGAGCCTGGAGGCCGCGCCTGTCTGCACGGACGCCCCTCGCCAGCGCGGCCGGACGGTGGAGGGCGCTGTGGGGGCGGGGAGAGCGACGGGCGGCAGACCTCAGGTCTCGGACGGGAACTTTCTGCCTCCAAATAGGTGGGGCTGCGCGCGGCAGGAGCGGGCTCCGGGAGCCGGGGGCTGCGCGCAGAGGGGCTCAGGCCGGCCCGCAGACCTCGGGCGCCGGGCCCTTACCTGTCGGAGCCGGGGATGGGGCGCATTCCGCCCAGGCCCCGCTGGGCCCAAGGCCCCGGGCGGCGGCGTGGCCCCACTGCGCGGGCGGGCAGACCGAGGCCCGGCCCGGCCCCGCCGCCTTCCCCGCCCCCGGCGCGCCCCTCCCCGGCCGCCGCGTCCGCACCGCGCCCGGCTCGGGGTTCGGCGCAGCACCTGGGCCACGGCGGCGTCCGGCGGGCGCGCCGCCCTCCCCATGACCACGGCCGGCGCCCCGGGCTCTCTGCCCGCGGGGTAAGTGCGCGGCGGCCCCGGGGGCGCGGGCGGCGGGCCGGGGCGGCTGGGGGCTGGGGCCGGGCCTCCCGCCGCCCGCCCGCGGCCGCACTGCGGCGCCCGGCCCCCCGCCCGACCTCCGGGGCCGCCGCCGGGGCGCGGGGGGCTGCGGAAAGGAGGAGCAGAGGGGAGGCGCCGGGGCCCGGGTCGGTCACTCCCCTTTGGGTCCCAACTTTCTCCCGAAGCCGGAGGTACGGCCACGTTCGGAGCCGCCGTCCTCCTCGTGGCGTTTACACCTGTGGGTGGTCTCTGTAATCCCCTCCATTACGGACGAGGAAACTGAGGCATAGCTCTTAACTGACCGGTCTTCGGTCACCCAGGAGGTGAGAGGTGGGCTTGGTGTTAGAACCCAGCTCCGTCTGATGCCGGAGTCCACACCCGCAGGCCACACTGCCTCGTCTTCAGGGTTATTTGGAGGAGTTAAAAGACGAAGATGTGAACTGACCGGCCCCTTGGGCGCAGCAGGAACCGGGGTAGTAAAAGTGGGTGTTGTCACTCCCAACAAGGCTTTCCTGCCCCACCCCCACTGAGGGACCCTGTGGGACCCCTACCCTGACCCTGCAGCGGCGACAGCTGCCAACTGCTGGGAGACTTGGCGACTCTGCCTTTCCTGGGCCCCAGTGGGAAGGGGGTGGCTGCTGGGAACCCCGGCTGTTGGGAACCCCCCCCTGCGGGGAGGTTGCTGGGTGGAGATCCGGCCCAGGTGAGGTGGGGGTGCCCGCCTTATCTGGAGCCTCATCACCAGGGTCAATATTTGCCAAGGGCCTCAGGGCTAACACATGAACAGGGAGGTAACCAGGCTGGTGCCAGCTGTCAGCTGGAGGCCTCTACAGGGCCTGTGCGCGCCCCAGGCTGAGGGCTTGGAAGTGGGCTGGCTGGTGGACCCTGGCCTGGGGGAGGGCTGCCTGGTGAGTCTTGTCTTGAAGGATTGTGTTGTCTGATTTTGGCCAAATCCTTTATCCTCCCCAGACTTCTGATCCCTCCTTTGGAAAACACGGAAACTGAGCTGGCTGCTCCCTTCCTGCCCTGGGCTGCATTTGTAAATCTGGAGCCTGGTTAGGTCCCTTCTCCCCAGCCTTGACGAGCACCACCCCATTTGGCCCAGAAAAGTGGTTTCCAGGAGAGAAGGCAGGCGTGGAGCAGGACACCTATCAAAGAATCCTGAACTCCCACGTTCATCCCTCTTCCTGGCACACTCACCTCCCTGCCTGCGTCCCCTCTGCAACTCTGGGCTCCTGTGGCCTCTCCAGCTCGCTCTTGTAGCGCTGGCAGCTCTCCCTCGTACTGAACCATTCCTGGCCCCCTGCATGCCCTCCAGGTCCCACTCTTCTTTGAAGCCGCTCAGGTCCATTTGCCCCTGCCCCTGGTCGGTGCCACCCTGGTGGGGTCTGAGCAGAGCAGGGCAAAGCAATTCCACCTTCGCCATAGCCCCTCATTCAGTCACTCAGCTTTCCTGAGGCTTGCTCTGGGCCCAAACGCTGTGTATGAGAGTCAGCGGTGAACAAACCAAGCTTTAAATCTCCACCCCTTTAAAAATTATGAAATATCTTAAACCTTCAGGAAAATACAGCAAATAATGAAATGAACTCCATGCTCTCGCCACCCAGCATTTTCAGATATTAACATTGTGCTCCATTTATTTCATATTCTTCTTTTTAAGAAATAAACCATGGCAGAGACCATTTACAATTTTTATGTAAGTGGAGTCATACAGCATGAATCATCCTCCAGTTTGCTTTCTCGAGCTCAGCTTCAGGTTTCTGACATGTAGCCTTCTTGATCCTTTAGCTCTGGTCCCCACTTGCCCTGATGTGTGATAGACCACCCGATGTAGAGACATCCAGTTATTTCTTTATCCAGCTTTCTTGATGGACACTGAGGTGATTCCCAGTGTCTTGCTATTCAAACAGTGAATATTCTCTACAACTGTCCTTTGCACATGCGTGAGGGTCTTCTAGGTTCCCCGTAGGAGTGGCTCCTGGGTCACAGGATAGGTGCGCTCAATCTTTTCAACTTACTTAGTTTCATTATGAAAGCTGTGCTGCTCCCTAGAAGAAATGATGGAATATATCATCTTAGAAAAAAAATAACAATCACTACCATTTCCTGAGTACTTCTGATTGCACTTTACGTTGTCTCAGTTATTCTTCACAACAACCCTGGGAGGTAGGCACTGTCATTCCCATTTTGTTGACGAGCAAGTTGAGGCTCATAGAGGTTAAAGAATCTCCCCAAGTTTCTCCAGTAAGTAATTGCAGAGCTGCAGCTTGAGTCCAGGGTTGTCTGCTTTCAAAACTCTCAAAGGCCATGTTGCACTAGGCATGCCACGTCGTTCCATGCCACATACTTTATGCAAAGCTAATGAGGACTCAGGAAGCAGAGTCACAATCACATTTGCAATTTAGAAAGGTCACTTTGGAAGCGACAGGTCCCCATGGACAGGTTGCTTCACCCTCTGAACCAAAGTTCCCCCTCATGGTGGAGCAGGGAGTAAAAGCCAGCTCTGACTCCAGTCACCTCCCTGAGTGACTTCCTCGTGCTGCCCTGCACCCGCCTCACCCTGACTGCCCTTAGGGTAGGAGGGACCCTGAGATCCCCCAGCCCCACCCAGCTCTGCCCATCAGGCACTAAGGTGGCAGCTTCCAGACAGACCAAAGCCGGGAGGTGGAAGAGAAGAGGGGAGTGGGGTGGCTCCAGGCCTGACACACCCTCCCACCGTCCAGCTCCCTTCTCACTTGGGTCTCAAGTGCCCCTCCCCCACTATGCCAAAGCTCCTGGCTTGGTCACCAGCCCTGCTCCATGTTCCGTCCAGGAGCTCAATGCTCCTCCATGCCTCAGTTTCCTCAAGGCACAGTGGAGAGGCCACCATCACCACTCGGGAGCTCAGGATTATATTGGTCACGGCCTGGCAAGGTGGCTTGGAGCAGAAATGCCTTGAAGACGTGGGGCCGCCTGCAGAGAAGTGGGGACCTCCGTCACTGCCAGGGGAGGAGAAGGGTTTGGCGAGGTTGCTTTTGCTGAAAGCATTTCTGCCTTTTCTCAGGCTCCTAGGAGGAGACTAGGTTCCTGTCTTCACTTCTTTATCTGTCAAATGCTGATAAGGGCGGCTGCCTCTCAGGGCTGGTGGGAGGACTGACTGAAGCGGAGCAGTCATCGATTTAGATAACGCGAAGTGATAATCTCGTGGTGCTGATGGGGTCACTGTTAATGCTGTTACTAAGTCAAGTAGGGCCAGGGTCCCTGGTCCTTCTGAGCCCCCTGCCAGCCAGGACGCCCCACCTCGTCTTCCACTTAGCAGGCCTTCCCGAGCTTCTGTCTTCCCACCCTGCCTTGTGCCTCCTCCTCACTATGGTGTCGTGCCTCCAGTGCTTTCCTTGCACTCTTTCCCCTTCTTGGACGTCTTTCTCCATCTTGTCCTCAATTCAGCGCCGTCTTTTCTAGAAAGCTTCCTTGAGTGCCCCACTCCCACTTCTGGACCTCTTCACCCCCAGTCATTCCCATGATCTCAGCCCTGATGGCTCTGGCTGTCACTGCCTCTGCCAGCGCTCCTGCTTCTATAGACCTTGAGCTCCTCAACGGCAGGCCCAGGTCTGGGTCAGGTCTGGGTCACCTCTGCGTCCCTAGAACCCAACCCCAGGCCTGGCCCAGAGCGGGAGATTAGTGGGTATTTGTGGGAGGGGAGAGGGAGGAAATCAGCCCCAGGGCCACCCCGAAGCAGCGCCCAGTCTGGTGAGGTCGCCTCAGACCCCTCACTACAGTTAAGCAGAAGAGGTACTGGGGCTGCCAGGGGAGGGAATAAGGCTCTGCGCTGTCTGTCCATCTGTCTGTCTATCTCTCTGTCCATCTTTCTCTCCAGGTAGACCAAGCGGGCAAAACTTCTTCCTTGGTGGTGGTGGGGTGTATGCAGAAATGGCAGGCAGGCTCTTGCCTCTGGAATTGTTTGGCATGGACCTAAGCCAGGATAATGGACAACTCCCTGGGGTGGAGCTGGTGGGCACTGGCTCCGGGAGACACGGGTTAGAAGCCATGCTTGGGTATGTGATCTTGGCGAAGTCACCTCTCCTCTGCCTCAGTTTCCTGTCCTGCAGTGGGGGTGACAGCCCCTCCTCACAGGGCTTTGTGAGGGCTCAAGGAGAGAAAGTGGTTATACTCGCCGGGCGGCAGGTGCTCACTGCCTCTTCATTGATTCATCCAACAGACGTGGGTGCCCTGAGCACCAGTCACTGGGCGAAGCTGGTGGAAAGGCAAACACTGTCCCCACCTCGTGAAGAGAGGGGCAGAGGCTGCTTGCGGTCGGGCCTTTCTGCCATGGGGAGGAACTTGGTCTCTATCCTCAGAGTGATGGGAAGGCAGTGAAGGATTTCAGGTTCTGAAGTGACGTGGTCAGATTTGGGTTAAAAAAGATAAGTTTGGCTATTATGAGAGGGATGGATTAGAGGGAACAACGCTTACAACATTCTCCCTTATAGAAACTACCTGGAGGCTGGATGGCTTACAACAGATATCCTTTAAAACACATTCCTGAGCTCCCACAGAAATAACAAATCCTCTCAAGCCAAGATTAAAGAGGGGGCTGAAATCAGGCTGGAAAACGAGATGAAGCCACAGCAATTGGGAGTGTTTACCAATTCCAGAAACCCCGAACCTCGAGTTTTAACGGCCACTCAAGGGATGAGAAATAAGGTGCTGGGCCTACCCAGTGACAATGAGGGGAGTTGGAACTTAGCCCTCCTACCACCACCACGGGAATCTACAACCTTCAAGGACTGTACCCTTAGTGAATAGGGGCGTCGACCAGGAAAAAATATCTACCCACCCACAGAGGGAAATGACAGTTCTGGTGGGGAAACAAAGGCCCCCTAGAAAATTATAAATATTGGTCTGCCCTCACACAAATTTTGGGTTTGAATGCATACTCCCTTTGTGGTCCCGGAAATACTAAACTAAAAAAGTAACATAAGAGTCTCAGGGTGGTGGTGCCCCAGGGAGCCTGGCTGAAGTAAACGCAGATCCTCTCTGGAGGAATAGATCCTCCTCCTAAGATCCCTTTAGGATCAGTCAAATAGGAGCTCACAGAACGATTACAAAACACAGGAAGAAATGAGTCATTGTGAGCGATAGACGCCAGAAGGAAGACATAGCAGAATGAGTTTCTCTGAGAGTCTAAGAGGCTAGAATTATGAGATTTGGAATATAAATAATTGTTTAAACAATGTGTTAAGAAATCAAAGATGGACTTGAAACAATAAGCAGGGAACAAAATACTGCCCCAAATGACCAAGCAGATTTGAAAAAGAACCAAGTGGAATTTCTGGAAATGAAAAATATAATTACTGAAATAAAAAACTCAGAAGACGTGATAAGTAGTAGATGAGATATACCTAAAGAGAATTAGTGAAATGAAAGATCTAAAGAAATTACTCAGACTCTAACAGAGAAAGCCAAAGAGATGGCAAAGAAGAGAGTTAAGAGACTTAAAATACAGAGTAACGTGGTCTAACAGGGAGAGAAGGAGTAGGAGGGACGAGAGTGACGGGCTCTTCCATCAGACCTGGGTACAGATGCTGGTGGACTGCACCGGAGGGCACTGGGCGTGGAAGTGGGTGGATTTAGAGATGTTCAGGAGGTAGAATTGATAGGGCTTAGAGATGGAGTAGGCCGTGGAGGCCAGGGAGAGGGATGTGTCAAGGATGACTATCAGATTTCTGGCTTGAGAAACTGGGTAGAGGAGTGTCATTTATTAAGCTGGCAAAGTCTAGCGGGGAACAGATTTGGGAGAACGGACAAGTGTTTCAGTTTGTGTGGGAAGATCTGCTGATGGATCACAAAAGAGGAGACATTAGAGATGGGCCTTAAGGTATGTGTAGGAGTTTACCTGGTGGAGAAGGGACTTGAGGAAAAGGAGCTCCTTTCAGTGAGATCATTGAGGCCCTTTTTTGGAACCCACTCTCACTCAAAAGAGACCTCTTGAGAAGAGCCATCCTCAAGACCGTCAGATAGGACTTTTGGAATCTCCTAGTTTCATCTCATTTTTCAAATTTGGAAGCTGAGGCCCAGAAGGGTCAGGGATTTGCTCTCCTAGCCTTAGGCTTTTCATTCATTCATTCAGTCAGTCACTTAACAGCTATGTATCAAAAGCCCACTTTGTAGCGATACTAGATACTGGGGATACTACAGTGAACAGGGCAGATTCCTGCCCTCAGGAAGCTTCTATTTTAGTGGAGGGAGACAGACAATAAATACAAAAATAGGAAAAAAGAAAAAAACACATGTCAGAGGGTGATAAGAGCTGTAAGAAGCATAACGACTGGGAGGGGGTCAGGTATAGTGGAGGTGCCGTTGGGAAGGTGACCCTTGAGCACAAAAGGCCCTGGGCAGCTTTTGTAGGTCTCCTGCCACAATAGCCCATTGTGACAGTGTCTGGGGTTCTAGAGTGCAGGCCTGAGGAGGGCAGGAGAAGGCTAGAGAAGGAGGAAGAAAAGGATTGAAGAGGGACCTAGTGGGCAGGCTGTGCCCCCTAGGGGGGCAGAAAGCCCAATGGGTCAGAAGGGCCACAAAGACTCCCTTTACCCTTGTAGGGGGTAAGATTACTTATCCCTCAGGCTTCCTTGCCCCCCTGTCCTTGGCCCCTCCCCATCCACCAAATCTCAGATGACACCCCCATTCTGTTCTCCTACCTTTAGGAACCTTAGAGGTGGGTGCACATTGTCCTTGTGTCCCAGTACAGAGTGGGCAGCCTGGAGGAGCTTGTGACAGGCATCCGGGGCCCACCAGGGAGGTTGAATGGGCCCTGGGAGGCTCTGTTCTAGCCAAGATGGGGGTTGAGGGCTCCCAAGTCACACCCAGTGTCTCTCCCTTCAGGACTCCTGTGAGCAGCCTCCATGAGGCCCTGGACCAGTGCATGACTGCCCTGGACCTCTTCCTCACCAACCAGTTCTCAGAAGCACTCAGCTACCTCAAGCCCAGGTGAGGCTTCAGCGCAGGTTGGGGGCGGGGCCTGTGTGTGAGCGCCAGCTGTGAGTCCACGTGTGAGCCTAGGGATGGGGGCTGAGTGAACCAGAGAGCTTGTGTGAGAGGACCTCCGTGTAGTGTAAGTGAACGCCTTCGGCCTTCTGGGTCACCATGACCCCTGGGAATCTCATAAAAATGGCTCAGGCTCCCCATTCCACACCCTTGAGCAACCAGGCCCTCCCCAAGGTCACCGTGACTTCCTTCCCCTTAGGTTCACGTGGCCTCTTCCACTTTGCTTTCTTGTTGCCACTGAGTCCACTCGAGGTTTCTCCCCCATCAACTCTAACACAGCCCCTTTTCTGTATTCTTCCCCAAAGCACTAAATGCTTGAGTTGCCTTTATTCAATCCTTTTAGGGTGCTAATGATGGTTAACCATTTCTTCTAGTGTTTACTGCCTTCTTGCTTGCTTTCTTTTTTAAACAGATTTTATTATTATTATCTTTTTAAGATCGGCCCTGAGCTGACATCTGTTGCCAATCTTTTCTTTTTCTTCTTCTTCTCCCCAAAGCCCCCTAGTACCTAGTTGTATATTCTAGTTGTGGGTCCTTCTAGTTCTGCTTTGTGGGACGCCACCTCAACATGGCCTGATGAGCAGTGCTAGGTCCGCGCCCAGGATCTGAACCGGTGAAATCCTGGGCCACCAAAGCGGGGCATGCGAACTTAACCACTCAGCGATGGGACCGGCCTCTGCCTAATTTCTAAATAATATGCTTATACTACTTTTTCTTTATCACTTTTTTCAGTTTTTTAGAAACTGAAGTTAAATTGAGATATATAATTCACATACTATAAAATTCTCTTTTTTACCTTTAAACATCATCTATTGGTAGACAACAATTCAGCTTTCTTTTTTTTTTTAAAGATTTTTTTTTTTTTCTCCTTTTTCTCCCCAAAGCCCCCGGGTACATAGTTGTATATTTCGTTGTGGGTCTTTCTAGCTGTGGCATGTGGGACGCTGCCTCAGCGTGGTCTGATGAGCAGTACCATGTCCGCGCCCAGGATTCGAACCAACGAAACACTGGGCCGCCTGCAGCGGAGCGCGCGAACTTAACCACTCGGCCACAGGGCCAGCCCCAACAATTCAGCTTTCTTGTACCCCTGCCCCACCTCCCTTCCCTCACCCTCCTCTTAACATTATATCATATTTGGCTAAGTCAATAATCAATGTTTCCATTATTATAACTACGTAATTAATGTTCATTGCAAAGACAAGTTGTGCATTGTACAATATTTCCTTTCTAGAGTTAATAATTGTCTTTTTTCATTTCCCTAATTTACTATACATCTGTCCTGAATTCTCTATAAGCTCTCCATCCAATCATGGTGTCATGAGTTTTTCCCTAAATGCTCAGACGTGTCAGGTAAGTGCTCAGTCCCTCCTTTTCCTGGAAACCTGTCCCCTGCAGGACAGACCTGTCTACTGGCCACCTCCCAGCGGTCTGGAACTTCCTGTGCTTCTCTCTTGGTTCCTTGATCTGGCTTTTTCTGTCTCATATCCTCTCTCATTTTACCAGAGCTTGTCCTCTAGAAATTCCCTAAGAAAGAGTAGCATGAATATAATTTCCCCTCTCAGAATTTTGAAGGCATTACACCCTTGTTTTCTAGCATCTACTGTAACTGCGAGGACCTGAATTCTTCTAACTTTGCATGTGATCTTTATTCCCTTTCCAGAAAGGTTTAGGATCTTCTCTTTTATTCCTGCAATTCTGAAATTTCACAGTGAGGTACTGGAATGTAGGTCTTTTTTATTTGTTTGTTTGTTTGTTTTTGAGACTCTATTTCAGTTCTAGGAAATTCTCTCCTATGATTCTTCCATGTTCTGTTTTCCTTTCCTGGGCTCTTTTTTTTTTTAAAGATTTTATTTTTTGTTTTTCTCCCAAAGTTCCCTGGTACATAGTTGTGTATTTTTAGTTGTGGGTCCTTCTAGTTGTGGCACGTGGGACGCCGCTTCAGCATGAGCTAATGAGCGGATAATGCCATATCCGCGCCCAGGATTCGAACCAGTGAAACCCTGGGCCGCTGAAGCAGAGCGTGTGAACTTAACCACTCAGCCATGGGCCCAGCCCCTTTCCTGGGTTTTTTTAAAGTTAGATATTGAACTTCTTGGATCATTCCTCTTTTAAGCTTTTATCTCCCCCATACACTTTTTGCATTTCTTTATCTTTTTTCCCTCTGATTTTGGGGATATTTCTTCAACCTTATCATTAAATCCTTCTATTGACTTTTCTTTTTTTGTGTAATTGTATGATTGATTTCCTAGTATTCCTCATTGTTCTCTGAATGTTCTTTTTTTCCCAAAAACGTCTTATTCCTGGTTTATGAGTGCATTTTGTTCTTTATGTCTCTATCTGGAGTATGGGAGTCCTTAGGACAGGGCCTGGCATGTTAAGCACTCAAGTATTTATTACTAGTAATATCACAGAGTATTATCTCTTTGAAAAATGTTTTATTCTTTTTCTGCATAATCTTGGTGTTCTCCAGGTTCCCTTTTTCTGTTTAATGGGAGGAATCTTCTTTTCATGGGGCCTCCTTCAAATGCCTGATGGTCCCTGACTGTCTGGTCATGTTGAAGAGTGAGCTCACTCATGGCCGACTGGAAAGTCTGGGCCAAGCAGCTTTGTGGTTGATGGGCTTGGCTTTTGGACGATCTGGTTGAGAGCTGGCCCCAGATGTCAGCTTCTCTGGGGAAGAATCCTCTGCTCCTAAGCCTGGACGGAGAACCCCTGGCTGTCTGAATTCTGGGATGGGGGTAGGGTTGAGGGGCCAGGGGTCTAATGATGTCTGCTGCCTACTTGCCTAATCCCCTCTTTTCAGCTCTAGGTTGGCCTCTGCCACACCTGGTTCCCCCACGCCCCAGGGGAAAGCAGATGCTGAGGCGGGGGACTGCTTTCCCCAAGCCCCCAAGCCTGGGCTGTTCAGTTTCTCTAGACTTGACTGACCCACCATTCTCCTGTCTGGGGTCAGTGGCCCAGCTTCTGGAGGGATGGGGTTCCAGGGCGTGATGATCATGAGTCTTACAACAGTCCCTCCAGCAGCAGTCCCCACGCCTCATCCCTACCCTCTGAGGGGATCTGGGCTTGAGGTGGGGCAGGGCCGGGTCTGCAGCAAGTGTGGCCACGTCTGAGGCAGGCTGAGCCCCATCCTGCTCCCTCATTGAACATCCGGGTTCCCCTCCCAGTGTCTTTGGAAGGCTACCTGGCTCCGCTTCCCTCCTGGTCATCACCTGTCCCTAAATGGGCTCTACCTGGCCACCTGCCTCGTCCCCCTTACCCCCCCCTTTCCCCTCTAGCCTCCTTCCCTCTCCCCCAGGCCCTTCCTGGTTGAGAGGCTGCCTCACCCTCCCTCACCTCATGGGGGCGCTCTACCAGGAGTCCTGCAGCTCAGACCCCTGAGAAGAAACGCTTGCTCTGAAGGAGGCAGCGCAGAGAGACCGGTCTCCCCCTGAGGCTGCCTTTTATCTCACACTTAAGGCAGTGAAGCTTCTCTTTGTCTTAACCCCTGCCCCTTCCAGAACAAGAGCTTTCCTTTCTTTTTGAGTTTAAGAGCTTTCCCCTCAAGCAGTAGATTTCATTAGCATACTCCCCACCCCACCTTATGACAACCAAAAAATGTTTCCAGAAATTGCCAAATGTTGGGGGTGGGATGGGCAGTAAAAAAATACCTCCCCTCTCTGTTAAGAACCACTGGTCTAGAGGAAATAATTCTTGCTAAGAAATGGCCTCCCCTCCCCACTCGTAGCCATTGCATCTTCAGAAGTGCTGGGGTCTGCTTTCATTCTTGCTCCTCGCAGTACACACAGTGTCTCATTAATTCTTATCCATAGTTTGCCCCCCCCCCACCCCCCGGGAGTAACCGGGCTTGCCAAGCTCCCCTCCCCCCCCCCAATATTTGCTTTCTAGTTGTCACTTCTTTGAGTAGCTTCTAGTTTATTTTACTTCATGCTATGTCTGTCCATGAGCGCTGTCTCTGGAACATGGTAGCTGCTCCATTTGTTTTCCTTGATCAAAAAATGGTCATGGTTAGTAAGCCGCAGAGCTGGGATTCAAATCCAGGCCCACCCAGCTCTGCCACCCATGCTCTGCCTCCTCGGCGTCTTGGATCTCAGGCAGGCAGAGGAGTTTACCTGGGATGGGAGGCCTCCCCAGGCATGAAGGAGGTAGAACAGTGTGTCGAGGCGGTGGGGGAGGGGGTGGGGTGGATGCAAAGGCCCCTGCTGAGAGTGAGGGGCCAGGCTGGTGTGTGTGGGGGACGACAGGGACTGGGGAGAAGTTTCTGAGCAGCATGATGGGCCTGGCCGAGGTTGGTCGTCCCTGCTCAGTGTGTGCCTGTCTGTGCGGCTGGCGGCTTCCTCCAGCCTTGCTCAGTGGCAGCGTGGAGAAAGTGGACAGTGGCTGGCTCCTTGGCCCAGGGCTCCTAATCGGGGGCAGCAGGAGGTTGGAAGCTCAGCAGTGAATATTTTGACAAGAGCGTGGCTGGTATGAGGAAGTTAAGTTGGGAGGTCAGGAAAGGAGGCCAGGCTGGAGAGGGGGATGGGGCAGAGGGAGTGATCAGGGAGAGAGTGGGAGGGTGGGTGGGAGGGGGAGTGGGATCACCTAAGACTCCAGAAGCAGAGCCATTCCGTGGGACGATGAGGAGGTCATGTTGGGATCCATGGTGGGCACCTGTCGCGGGTTCATTCAGCGACACCTCCTGAGTGTCCTTGTGTGCCTGGCAGTGTGAGGGTGCTGGGGCTGCGGCACTGAGCAAGATGTGGCTGTTCTCAGGGTTCCTTGGAAACTGTGAAACAAGCAATAAGGGTGGTGCAGAGAGTTATGCAGGGACCCCAGCTCCTGGGAAGGGGTGGGTCAGGAAGGCTTTAGGACAAGCCACGTAATTTCCCGGGTGCATTGCATGAGAACATGAGGTCCTTTGTTCAAAAATTAGTAAGGATTTCAAGACTCCAACAGCAGAGCATTAAACCAAGCATGGGGCCTTTTTAGACATGGGGCCCTGTGTAACTGCAGAGATCACACAACCGTGAAGCCAGCTCTGGAAGGCTTCCCAGAGGAAGTGACATTTAAGCTGAGATAGGCTGGATGAGAAGGAGTCAGCCAGATGGACAGGGCATTTCTAGGCAGAGGAGCAGCCTATGCAAAGGCCTGGCAGGGAATGAGGGTCTAGTATATTTCAGGAAGAGAGACACACAGCCTAGCTGGAATGGGGAGAGCTGAGGCAGGTCCCAGAAGGGAGAGGGCAGGGTCAAGGAAGGTGGACTGGGGATATGGGTCCCCTGCAAGGTACTTGGGCTGGAGAGGAGGGCAGTGAGGTGGGGTCTGAGAGGACCGGGAAGTGGGGTGGGCGGTTCCATGCGGATGAAGGAAAGCCTTCCAGCCTAGAGCAGCCTCACCCAGAGAGGTCCTCGGGAACTGAGGCCTTTGGCTGGGACTGGGAGTGGGGGTCCCCAGGAAGGAGAAGGGGGAGTTGGGTCAGAGTCAGGAGGCCCAGATGGTGGGGTCAAGGATGGCTGACAAGTAGCCACTGAGGGCCTGAGCCTTGGCTGCTGGCAGAGGAAGGAAGGGCCGGAGCCCACTGGACTCGGCTGACCTCCAGGCAGCCAAGGAGTCCTTGGTGCCCATACCCTGCTCTTCTACTTCCCTCTCCATCTGGACCGCTGGTCTGGGCCCAGGAAGTGGGCATCAGGTCCCAGAGCTCCGTCTAGCTCAGAGGTGAAGGGAGCTGCCAGGGGTCTGGATGCTGTATGTGCAAACAAGAACTTTGTGGAGTGCAAACTAAACTTGGGGTGTTTGAGGTCTGGGGGTTTGTCGTACCTGTGTGCCCAGAATCCCAGTCCACACCATAGTTGGGGGGCTTCCAGGGGGTGGGGCAGGGAGAGGCCAAGATTCCCAGCTGCAGGTGCCATGTCAGGGCCTTTGCCCTCAAACTAGAAATTCCGCTTTGCCTGCCAGCAGCCTAGGCGGGGCTGTCCCTCTTTCTGGGCCCAGCACTCACTGGGCTCAGCAGGTGGGGCTGGGTAGCTCAGGCAGAGTCTCCGCCTTGGGTCTGGGCTGGGAGGGGAGGAAAGAGGCAGGGGCTTGAGAGCTGGAGAGGCCTGTGGGGAGGGGATTACCTGCGGGGTGGGTCCTGTGCCGCCTGGGAAACCCCTCCTCAAGGAGAAAGTTTTTATCCAGAGCAGTAACCCTTGACCCCGGCAGGACGTGGAGGGACTCACATTTATTGAGCATCGGTGATGTGACCCTGGCTGGGCATCCTACTTAAGCCCCCCACAGTCCTGGGAGAGAAGCGTTATTGTATCCATTTTACAGAGGAGAAACTTGAGACTCAGCGAGGGGACAGGACTCACAGGATCACACAGCTGGTAACTGGCCACGCCGAGATTCTAGCCTGTGTCTGAGGGACTCTGAGTTCCATGGCCTCCTTTCCACAAGCCACTGCCCTCAGATTAAACAGTTCTAGCAAAGACCTGGGAGGTGTCCTGACAGCTACCAGGGCTGGGAGGGGTGGGCCAGCCTTTGGTTTCCTGCAAAAACCTTTGCCTCCCAAGGATAGTATCACCCAGAAGTAAAAAAGCACCTTAATTTACAGGTGTTTTATGAATGAGAAAGGCAGGCACATGGGTAGTGTCATGTGGTTTTACAATAGAACTGTCTATAAACCTTGCTTAGGAACTCTGTCTCCCCTGAAGCTCCTAGCATCAGCCTGGTGCTGAGGAGTTTTTTAAATAATTAACGAGGGAGCGTCGGGAAGGGGGTGGAAAATGCTCCAGCACCTACTGTGTGCCAGCCATTGGGAATCCCAGCCAGTCCTACACAGACAAGGGTAGCTTTACTGTCCCCATTTTGCAGAAGCATAAATCAAGGCCCAGACTCGTGGCTTCCCCAAGTACAGAGAGGGACGGGGGTTGTTCCCATCTCTCCTTGCCTGCTGCACTCTCCGTGTGTTAGATGAAATGCCCCTCCCCTACACACCCTTCAGTTGATGGGTCTGGGGCTGTGGAGGGCAGGGAGGTAGGAGGGGAGGGCTCCCTGAGGCCATCTGACCCAGCCCTGTCCCACTGGCGCTGAGGACAGAGATGAGTCCCACACAAGCTCTGTCCTTGAGGTGCTGACGGTCTGGAGAGAGAGCTGAGCCTCTGCTAGTATAAATACAGCGTGATTTGTGCCTCAGTCGTAGACACGTGCTCCCTGAGAGGGAGCCCTGGATTCCCAGTGGCTTTTGAGGCATTTGAGGGCTTTGACAGATGAGTCAGTGGATGTGGGGTAGGGAAGGGCATTTCAAGCTGAGGGAACAGCACAGGCAAAGGCCCGGAGGAGGGAAAGTGTGGGATTTTCTTGAGGAGAGCATGTGTGGTTCCGTGTGGTTAGAGGTACCGTCTTGAATGTGACCAGATCATTGGGCAGAAGTGGAAGTGCCAAGAGGGCTGGACTGCAGAGGTGGGCAGGGCTTATCGTGTGGAGCCTTGCGGCCGAGCCTCATCTCATAAGCCACTGGAGGGCTTAACCAGAGCAACGTGATCAGATGATGGCATGAGAGAGGCAGGAGGTGGCGAGGCCAGTGAGGTCCAGGGACCAAGGATGGGGCAGGCCCAGGGGGAGGCTAGAGGATAGACGAGCTCCCACAGACGGGACTTAGGCTCAGTCTGTGGGAGGTGGGGCAGAAGGCGAGAGGCAGGCCCTGGGCACAGGGCAGTCCGGCCTCAGACCCACACATTGCTGCTCCCTGTTTGAGTCCTCACAGCAGTCTTGCTGCTGCTGTCTCTCTGGAACAGATGAGACACTGAGGCTCAGATTTGGAAAGTCACTTAGGGCCTCTCAGCAGGAAGGGGACGAACTGGGATCCGAGCAGCAGTGGAAGGGTCAGACCTTGGGCGAGTCCCTTCCCCTCTCTACACCTCTGTCCCCCCGTGCAGGATGGGGGAGGGCATGGCAGGTGACCAGCACAGGCTCAGCTGCCTCTGGAGTCCTAGGAGTTGGCGCTCTCACGTCCCTTCTCTCTGGCAGAACCAAGGAGAGCATGTACCACTCGCTGACGTATGCCACCATCCTGGAAATGCAGGCCATGATGACCTTTGACCCTCAGGACATCCTGCTTGCTGGCAACATGATGAAGGAGGCGCAGTCGCTGTGTCAGAGGTCGGGGCTGTGGGGTGGGCAGTGATGAGGAGTTGTGAGACCCATCCTTCTGTCACCTACGCCTATCCCAGTGCCTGAAATGCCACTATTAGTGCTGCTCCTTTTGGCTAAGAGGACGTGGCCCCAAGTGCCAAGAACTGTTCCTGTCAGGACTGCCTCAGGAGCCTTGTTGTCTGAGCCAGTCAGTGAGCAGCTCCCAGGGGCCAGGCCTGATTGGGAGGAGACGAATTCTGGCTCTGTCACGTAATAACTCTGACCTTGGGCAGGTCCCTCTCTGGACTCAACTTTCCTCATCTGTAAAGTGGGTGTGATGATAGGGTTGTTGTGGGGACTGAATGAAGACACCAGTCACAGGGCCTGGTGCATAACCGGTGTTGGGTGCACATTAACTGCTTGATGCTTAATGAGCAAACGAATAGACCCTCAGTGTTCATGCACAGGTGGAGTTGTCATTCACTGGGCACACTCTCATGCCTGCCCGAGGCCGGGCCCTGTGCTGGGCTCTGGCCACCTGGGGAGTCATCAGACCCCGGCCCCTCCGATGGGGAGATGGGCACAGACAGTGACACCCCAGCCTCATGCAGGGAAGGTCCCAGGTCATAGGGGTCCAGCTGGAGGAATGGGAAAGCTTCCTGGAGGAGGCGATGCTGGAGCTGGGCCCTGAAGGGTGACTAGGAACTGGCCAGAAGAGAGGGAGGAAGGAAGGAAGGGGACTCTAAGCGAGGCAACGGTAGGGGCAGAGGTGTGACAAAGGCTGGATTTGGGGGAGGCAGTTGAGTGGGTGTGAGTCCTTTGGGAGGGGCAGGAGACGCAGTCCGAGCTCGCCTGGGCCACTGGCTCCCCCTCACTGAGTGACTTGAGTCCCCCTTTTCTTTTTCAGGCACCGGAGGAAGTCCTCTGTAACAGACTCCTTCAGCAACCTGGTGCACCGCCCCACTCTGGACCAGTTCACGGAAGGTGTGGCATTCAGGATGTCCTCTCCACCCCAGCGACCCCAGGCAGCCTGGGTCCAGGCCCAGGGAGGGGCAGGAAGGGGCGGTTATCTTCCCAGTCATTGCCAAGCGGGCTGGGCCCTGGCCTAGATGCTGGGACATGGGTGGGTCAGACCTGTGGCCTTTTGAGGAGTGTCGCTCGGGTGAGGGGGGAGCAGGCAAGACTCACTGTCCTGATCACGTTACCTCTCCAGGACCTGGAAGTTGGGGAAAGAAAATGCTGTCACATGTCCTGTGCACTTTGCTCCTCAGGCTGGGGAGGGCTTAGAATTGTGTGTGGGCTTAGGTCCACTGGCTTGATTATCATGGTGGTCTCGTGGTGTGCCCAGAGGGGAATGTGGCTTTAGAGGCTGACACCCTGGGATGAGAGCTGAAGGCAGCAGGAGAGCAGGTCTGCGCTGCCAGAGCCTGGCTGGCATCTTTGTGCCGTGGCCACATGTGGCAGTCCGGGAGGTAGCGGCAGCCAACCATGAGCCATGGGGGGCTCTTCAGTGCAGGGGTGGGTGGCCTTCCCCACCTCCAGAGCCCTTGAGGGTTCCCGCATGAAAGCAGGCATATGATGGTGCCACTCCCTCCATCAAACCTTGCATGGCTCCCTGCTGCCCATAGGACCAAACCTGCAATCCTCCATCAGTGTTCAAGGCCCTTTGCAAACAGATCTCTGCCTCCCCTCATCTCTCCCTGCCACCTAAATCTCTCTCCACCATGTCACCCCCGTTTCAGCCTTCCCTGACTCAGCTGTCCCCAGCATCTGTGTTGTTTGGCTCTCCTGGGTCTTTGTCTAGAAAACTCTTTCTGCCTCATCCTTCCAGTCCTTTCTCAACTCACAGCCCAAACTCAAATGCGCTTTGTTCTAGAAGTCTTCCGATTCCCCAGGCTGTGTTGGTTTTCCTTTCCTGAGTCCCACACCGTGGCTTTGATCAGGATCTTCTTTTTCATCCATTCAACCCAGCACCTTCTCCTTGCCCAGCACTGTGGGGGGTTGGTATACAGCACATACAGTGATGCTTGGAGAACAAGAGAGGCAGGCCCAGGGCCCTGTGCTGACATTCTGGGTGGTGGAGTGGGGGAACCAGGTGGAAGAGTGGGGGGAAACGTAAGCTAACCCGGGACGGTGGTGAGTGCAATGACATTCCCAGAGCTGGGTGAGAAGGGAAGGGGGAAGAGGAGGGGAGGGGGCTGACTCATGTTCCATTTGCCTTTTGGGAGGTGGGCGCGGAGGACTTGGCCCAAGCCTCCTGCTGGGAGTCCCGTGAGGCCACAGGGCTTTGGTCTTCTCCCTGCAGAGGAAATCCACGCGGAGGTGTGCTACGCAGAATGTCTGCTGCAGAGGGCAGCACTGACCTTCCTGCAGGTAGGAACCCTCGACCTGCACAGGCAGCCTGGGGGTTTCAGGAGATCCATCACCATGTCTAAGCCAGAAGAGTCTGTAGCAGCCATGATCAGCCCCCGTGTGGTTCAGCCAAGGACTGGGGCTCAGTCGCCCCAACACTCCTGGCCCTGACCAGGCTCAGGGGCGGAGGGGATGGGCTGTACCCGCTCCACACTGAGCACACGCGTTCCCGTCTACTACCAGGATGCACTCCCCCCTCAGGGCTTCTCTTTCCCACTGAGGGTTGTGTGGGTGACAGGCATTGTCACAAAGCCCGCCGTACACTTGATTCATTCAGAAGGCTGACTTATGGCACCTACGCCGGACCAGGCTTTGTGCATCTATTACCCTGTGTAGTTTTTACATACCTTACACACATAGCTTGTTGGTTTTTACGTGCATTTACGTACATTATGTAATCTTCACCTCACAGGCCTCCTCCCTAGGTGGGAGGAGCCACCTTCCCAGGGTCATGTGGTTGGCCAATGGCAGAGCTGGGATTTGAACCCAGGTCTGGTCAACTTGGAGCCCAAGCTCCTCACCACACAGAGGTAATGATGAGAACCATCACCTCGTGATTTTACCAAAAAGCCCGGGCTGTAATTATAATGTATAATCATGTAAATATGTGTATTGGGGTGAAGAGGCACATATAAATTCTATTCTCAGGGTGCTGTTTATTTATTTATTTTTTTGTTTTGTTTGTTTGTTTGTTTGTTTTTTTTAAAGATTTTATTTTTTTCCTTTTTTTCTCCCCAAAGCCCCCTGGTACATAGTTGTATATTCTTCGTTGTGGGTCCTTCTAGTTGTGGCATGTGGGACACTGCCTCAGCGTGGTTTGATGAGCAGTGCCATGTCCGCGCCCAGGATTCAAACCAACGAAACACTGGGCCACCTGCAGCGGAGCGCACGAACTTAACCACTCGGCCACGGGGCCAGCCCCAGGGTGCTGTTTATTTTTGTTAGCTACTTTTCTATCTTTTTGGATCTCAGGTGATTAGAATTCGATTAATCCAAATTCTTCATTAGGATCACCGTAATAATTGCACCATGATGGCCTTTTGTTCGTTTCCTTTATTGTTATGCATAATAAATGAACAAACGCCCGGGAACTCCACACGCAACCAGAGAACAATTCTCCTCGCCCCCTGGGCTCCTCCACCCTGTGCCTGCCTGCCTTCCCAGGGGACACTGCTGCTGCTAGCGTTTGTTTCTCACTTTCCACCTTATTTTTGAAAAATAGGTTTCTCGGCTTCCTATTCATGTATGAGCAGCATATTGCTATGTTTTCGTTGGCTTCGAGCTTCTTAAGGCCTCAAGCTGTGTGGGACTCGCTTTCTTCCCCCAGCCTTGTGGCTGTGTAATGTGCCCTTCTGTGACTATACCAGTGTAGTCGTCTGTTCTCCTGCTGAGGGGCATCTGGGCTGTTTCTGGTGCTTGGCTGCGATGCACAGTGCTGCTGTGAACATTCTTGAGGGTGACTTCTGCAACCCATGTTCATCCATTTCTCTTGGGTGTGCACCCAGGAGTGGAACCGCTGGGCGGGCTGGAGATATTGGTGCTTTAAATTACAAATGTGGTAAATACCTACTTGTTGTAAAAAAACACAGGCAGGGCTGGCCCGGTGGCACAGCGGTTAAGTTCGTGCATTCTGCTTCTCGGCAGCCCGGGGTTCACCGGTTCGGATCCCGGGTGCGGACATGGCACCACTTGGCAAAAGCCATGCTGTGGTAGGCGTCCCATGTATAAAGTAGAGGAAGATGGGCATGATGTTAGCTCAGGGCCAGGCTTCCTCAGCAAAAAAGAGGACTGGCAGTAGTTAGCTCAGGGCTAATCTTCCTCAAAAAAAAACCCACACAAAAAACAAAAAACACAAACAGCTCAAGCATGAGCATCCTCTTCCTTTCCCACTGTTCCTCCACTGGGGGAGGCACCGTGAATCAGTGGGAGTGTCTGGGAGTGTCTCCTCCAGGCCCTTCTGCAAGCACATGGTATGTGTACATGTGAGGCTGTAGAGGGGGATTATGGTCGAGCCATGGGCGTTTTGGTCTTGTTTGGCAAGCAAGACCCTCATCTCAAGTCCCAGGGGCAGAGAGCCTGGTTTGGCTGACCTCTGACCCCATCCCCGGCAGGGCCCCTCATAGAGCTGGGCCTGGGGAGGGCCAGGCGGGACCAGAGCCTTGTGGGATCCCTCTCAGGCCTGTGGCTACCCCTAGGCCCGGCTCTTAGCATCTCTCCCTCCTGCAGGATGAGAATATGGTGAGCTTCATCAAGGGTGGCATCAAAGTTCGCAACAGCTACCAGACCTACAAGTGAGTGGGGCCAGCCGGGGGGCGCCTGGGGCCACAGCATCCACCACCCTGTGCCCCTCAGGCTGCTCTGTGGGAGGTAGAAAGCACTGGCTAGAGACAGGAAGCCTCGAATGCTGTGTGACCTCAGATTTCTGCACCCTTGGGACCTCAGTTTTCTGGAATATTATTCCCCTGGTTTTCTGGGTGTATCTGTTCATTTGTTTCCCCTGAGTGCTTACTCTGTGCCTGACCCTGAGCTAGGGGAAAATAAGACACAGAATCTGCACAAACAGCTTGGTCTGTGCTGGTGGGGGATGGGGGTGGGAAAGACACAAAAACAGTAATTTTGAGAATAGCCACCGAACTCCTACATATCCCTTAAGGCCCTGTCCAAATTCCACTTTCCCCATGAAGCCTTCCTCGACCCCTCCAGTACACAGGGATAGTGTCCACACACACACCCACTCCCCTACCTGGGAGCTCCCCAAGGGCCAGATCATTTCCGTGCCATCTTAGCAGTGGGCCAGGCATAGCCTGTGTTTATGGATGAAAGAATGAGGACTCAGTCCAGAGTACCTTACCCAACATGGTGCTACAGTCCTTATCTACACTTCCAAAATCAAAAAAGCTGTGAAACCTCATGTTTTTCCCCCAAGTTTGGCATTAAAACTAATTTTCCATTAAAAGTTGACCTGAATTGACTTGAGACTATTTATCATCATCATTTTCCCCATTTCAAGTAACTACTTCCCTGCAGAGACATTGCGAGCTTGATTTCAAGGCATTGCTGGGGTATACCACACCGTGCAGTATATGGGCACCACATTACCTCGTGGGTCTGTGCTGGAATTGTGCCAGGCAAGCAGACAAATGTTCTGGCCCCTCCAGTCTCTCCACCACCTGCCAGAGTAATGTTTCCAGAGCACAAACCTTGTCAGGTCACCCCCTGCCAGTGGGGCTCCTCTTTGTCTTAGGATAAAGTCCCTGGTCATCGCCGAGTCATTTCTGGGAGCTCTCCCTGCCCACCTGGCCACACCTCCAACCCCCTCTGCCTCAGACATTTGGACCTTTCCTCAGTTCTTCAAACATGCCAAGCTCATTCCTGCCTCAGGGCCTTTGGACATGCTGTTTTCTCTGCCAGGAACACTCTTTCTGCACCAGGCTAAGCCCTCCGCATCCCTCAGATTTCAGCTCAAATGTCAGCTCCTCAGAGAAGCCTTCCCTGGACCCAAGACTAGGTCAGGCCCCAGGGTTCTTGTCCTTTGAGGCCCTCCTTACCCTCACAGAACTCAAAGGGGTCCATCCCCTAGAGTGGGAGAGTTGTGAGGACAGCAGCATGGTGGCTTTGCACCCTGCTGTCCCCAGTGCCTGGCACAGAGAGGCCTCAGTCTGTGTTTGCTGATTGAAAGCCCTCTGGATGCTCATGGGCCCGGACGGAGCCTCTCTCCTGCCCTGGGAGGGCTGGAATATGGGCTCTGCGCAGTTGGTGACCAGGAGAAATAGGGTTGGGTTCCAACCAAGAGACCCCAGGAAGGCGGAGGGGGTGTTGGAGTTAGCCCAGTGGTTCTCAGCGAGGGGCATTTTGCCCCCATGAGGCATTTGGCAATGTCTGGAGACGGTTGCCACACCTGGGGGGAGGTTGCTCCTGGCATCTAGTGGGTGGAGGCCAGGGATGCTGCTAAACATCCTGTGATGCGCAGGATAACACTCGCACCTGAACAGTCATCCAACCTAAAATGTCAGCAGTGCCCAGGTTGAGAAACTGTTCTAGACAGAATGCAGAGCATGAGCAAGTCCTAGACGCTGGACAAGGCAGGTGCACTGGGGCTGATATGGCTGAAATTCAGGGCAAGGAACGTGTTATTATGGTGGGAGATGAGGTTATGTTTTCCTTGAGTATCAGCTCTCTGGCTCACCAGAACCGCTATAATTCTACCACCAGTGGGTTCTGAGATCAGCTGGGAGTCAGGGGTAACCTTAGGCCCAGCTGGAAAGGGATCCAGCCCTCACTGTGTGCCTGAGGCAGGACTTTGCCTCCCTCTGTAGGGAGCTGGACAACCTCGTGCAGTCCTCCCAGTACTGCAAGGGAGAGAACCACAGGCACTTTGAAGGAGGGGTGAAGCTCGGTGTGGGAGCCTTCAACCTGGTGAGTGGGAGTGCCCCTCCCCCTGTCCGCAGTGTCTGGGCTCCTGCATGTCCCTGCCCTACCCACGGTCTCTGCTGGGATGCTGTACTGGGCCTTGTGCTGCCCTGGGACCCAGTGATGAAGCAGACGTGTTGCCAGCCTGGGGGGATCACAACCGGGGTGGGGTTGGCGATGGGTGCTGGCGCTGCCTCCGGGATCCCTTCGATGCATTCTTTCCCAGCTCAGGTGGAAAGGTTGAAATCCACCATGGTGGCAGTATCTATAGCACCAGAAATTGACAAACGCAATAAACCAGGGCACGTCCGCCCTGGAGAGCTGGTGGTTAAACATTGACCAGTGGCCAGGAAGGAGACAGGCCTGGAGACAGTGGATGACCACCAGGGAACAGAGCCACTGCCCTGGGGGAGTTGGGGAAGGTTTCATGGAGGGGAGAGTATTTGAGCTGGATCTAGGAGGACCCATGGGTGGGGGAAGTTTGCCAGGGGGGCCAGGGCATTCCAGGCAGAGGGAGCACTGTGGGCCGAGGCGGGGAGGCTCAGAAGAGCTGGGGCTGCTCCTGAATGATTAGACTCCTGGCCCTGGTGGCCAGGGACCTCTCCGGAAGTGTGTGTAGCAGGGAGTGCCTCTCTCCCCTCTAGACAAAGCCTGTTCGAAGAGCAGGCCCTGGGTTGGGGGTCCCTACCCCACTCTGGGTTCCGGTTTCCTCGTTTGTAAAATGGGAACAGTGATCCTGGCCCAGGTGCTGAGAGATACAAGCTGCAAAGTGCGTGGGATGCTTTAGCAGGTCATAGCCCCACAGTCCTGGGGTCAAGAACTATCTCCACCTCTGATAAGCTGGCGGCCTTAGGTGTATCCTGTCACTTATCGGTGCCTCTCTTTCCCCAGCTTTCGAAAGGGGCGGTAATCCCTTCTTTGCAGGACTGTTCTGAGGGTCAGATGCAGTGCCGGAGCCCCTGGGATTCAGTGTACTTTAACAGCCGCTAACGGTTGCGTGTGGGCCCGTATGTGCTTCACGTACGGTCATCTGATCCATCCGCGCAGCACCCCTGTGAGGAGGGCGCTATTGTTCTTCCCATTCTGCACACGAGGAAACTGAGGCATAGAGGGCATATGTAACTCGCCCAAGGTGACCCAGCTGCGAGTGGTGAGACTAGGATGGAGATGCAGTCTGTTCCTAACTGTCACATGGTGGTGCCTCTCTATCCGGGGAAGTTGGCTTTCCAGGAAACCCAGGGCCTCCTTGTGGACATTCCAGAGGCAGGGCCTGCACCCCTGGCTCCTCCCAGGACTCGGAAGGTTTGGGGAGTGGGAGGGCAGCCCCTGACCCTTCCCGTGCCCACCCGCCTCTGTTTCTGCAGACGCTGTCCATGCTTCCTACTAGGATCCTGCGGCTGCTGGAGTTCGTAGGGTTTTCAGGAAATAAGGTACCACCTGCCTTCTGGGGCCCCCGACTTGCTCAGCCCCAGGACTGGTACTTGGCTGACAGAGTGGGGCTGAGGGGCTTCGGGGCCTCAGTGCCAGTCCTGCCCCAGCCCCCCTTGGTGTGTGGCCCTGGACAAGGCCCAAACCTCTCTGGATCTCCGGCTCCTCTGCAGTCAAAGGGGGCTGGTGATCCCCACCTGGCCTCTCTCAGGGGGGTGAGGCTCTAGGGTAAGGATGGGTGTGAAGGACGACTCTGTGCGGTGGCCTGGGATCATGTTCTCTGAGCCTGACAGGTGTCAGGAAGACCTTGAGCAAGTCCCTTCCCCTGGGACCATGTTCTGGGCTGAGAGATGCCCAAGGGAAGCCCTACTGTGCATCAGACCTCGAGGGTAGAAACCAGAGGACTCAAGCCCCCAGAGGCTTTACTGAGGGCAGGAACCTGAGCAGCAGGTAGCAGATCCGGGAGGGCTCCCTGGAGGAGGAGGCCCAGTGTGGTGGAAGGAGCATTGGCCTGGAAGTCAGGTGCCCTAGGTCAGTGCAGCCTCGTCCCCTTTTCCCTGTGACTCTGAGCACATCCCGCCCTCCTCTGGGCCTCTCTTCAGTAAAACAAGGGGCATTTTTTTTTAGATCAGATCAGTTTTTCAAACTTGGACTTTCTCTGGCCCTTCCTGATTTTTGCCATGTCCACCGACCTCTTTGTTGTTATTAATGTATTATTTTTCTCAAAAGCGGCTCATATTTTTTACTTAGACGTACTTAAAGGAAACGTTGCTATGCGGAAGCCCTGTGTTATTTGGCGTGGTAAGCACCCACCCTCACAATGACCCTGTGAGGCCACAGGGGCCTGAGGAGGGCCCGGCCGGACCGTGTGGTCTGCTGAGGCCGAGGAGGGGAGCTCAGAGCATACCCGCCCAGGGCCGAGGCTCACTCCTGGACACCGTCACAAGGACGGATGGAGAGCTGAGAAGGGGAGACCCTCGCTTGGCACTCTGCCTCGCGCCTGTCCGTGGCCCTGTGAAATCCTGGCTGCTGTCTGCAGCCCATGGCCCAGCGCCGTGCCCAGGAGATGCCGGCCCGAGGCTCCGGGGACCCCGTTCGCTTTTGCTTTCCCAGGAAGGCCCCTGGTCGTGAGTAGGATTTCAGGATGATGACAGGAGAGAAGAGCACGAGAAAGGCCCAGAGGTGGGACAGTGTGGCCTGTGGCAGGAAGAGGGCGGCGAGGCCGGAGTGGGGGACCTCCAGCAGCAGCCGCAGCTTTGATTCTGTCCTGCAGGCAGGGAGCTGTGGAGGGCTTGAGGCCGGGGTGAGGCAGGTCAGATCTGTCTATGAGGAAGCGCATGAACGCCCTGGAGGACAGAGAGAGGGGCAGAGACTGCAGGCCCTGATACAAGTGGGGTCTGGCCTCTTGCTCCTCCCCTGCCAGGCTCTGGAGCATCCTCCTCCAGGAAGCCTTCCCAGACTGCAGTCCTCGTGGCCCCCATCTGTACCCTGAGCCTGTGGTTAGGATTCTCTGCCAGCTTTTCTTTCCTTTTCCCCCATCAGATGTGGGGCTGCTCAGGGCCTCAGCACCCACCCTGTGGGGGGAGTGGGAGGGGCAGGGTAGTGGGGGAGGGGGGCGGGTGCTACCTGGAGTCCAGCGCTCTCCTGCCTCTGCTCCAGCAGCATTGTCCTCACAGCTGCCCAGTGACCTCCCAGGCCCTGCCGCTTGCTGGGTCCCAGGGTGGGCCCCGGGGCACTCAGGCCCCGCTGGCCTCAGCCGGTCCCCTCTTTCCGCAGGACTACGGGCTGCTGCAGCTGGAGGAGGGCGCCGCGGGCCACAGCTTCCGCGCCGTGCTCTGCGTCATGCTGCTGCTCTGCTACCACACCTTCCTCACCTTCGTGCTGGGTAGGGGCGCCAGTGCTGGGGCCTCTGGGGTTGGGCTGGCCCCGAGGGCAAGGGTGAGATGGCGAGGGGCTGCAGAGCCTCCTCGGCCCCGGACTGGGGATGGGGCACTGAAACCAGACACAACAGATGCGCATCAGCTGTCCTGGGGCCTGGCTTTCTGACCGCTCGCTTCCTCACGGTGTGACCGGGTTCCAACCTCAGTTTTCTCGTCTGTGAAATGGGGATGGGCTTGCCCACCTTTTGGAGGGTGTGAGGACGCTGTAGGCAGGCTGGCCTTTGGGGTCCCTGGCCCAGCCTTGGTGGGCACGGGCTCTTGGTTAGTGAGCCCTGTGGTATGCTGGGGATGAAACTGGTGCCTCACATGCCCCTGGATATGGGAGGATTATTTCACAGAGGGGGAAGGGGAGCCCCTGAGAAGCCCCTGGTAGGTTGCTGGGAGGATCACGGGCCGGTGTGGTGACGTGTGTTGTCCCCCTGCCGCCTTCAGGCACTGGGAATGTCAACATCGAGGAGGCAGAGAAGCTCCTGAAGCCCTACCTGAAGCGATACCCTAAGGTGAGCCCCCCTCCTACCAGACCCCCGTGGCCCAGCACCCTCTGGATCCCCGTGGCCCAGCGCCCTCTGGATCCCCGTGGCCCAGTGCCCTGTGGACCCCCGTGGCCCACCTGCCCTGTGGACCCCCGTGGCCCACCTGCCCTGTGGACCCCCGTGGCCCAGTGCCCTGTGGACCCCCATGGCCCACCTGCCCTGTGGACCCCCGTGGCCCACCTGCCCTGTAGACCCCCATGGCCCAGTGCCCGGTGGACCCCTGCGGACCACATGCCTGTCATTGCAGGGCGCCATCTTCCTGTTCTTTGCAGGGCGGATTGAAGCCATTAAAGGCAATGTTGACGCAGTGAGTAACGGGGGTCTGGGCTGGTGCTGGAGACCCTCGGGGTCCCCAGGTCAGCAGGAAGACACTCGCAGACATACTCAGGGACAAGGCAGACTCGGGGGAGGGCCCCGAGTGAGAACCAGCAAGAGAGCAGGGGCGGGAGAGGCACCTCCTGCTGAGAGTGTGGGAAGACAGGAGGAGGAAGCATTTGTGGTGAGCAGGCCACCTTCCTGGAGAGGGAGGTCCTCAAGGGAGGCAGTGAGGTAGGAAGACCCGCTTGTTGGGGGTGTGCTGAAAGGCTGGAACCTGGCGAACGGAGTGGTGGTGCCCTGGGGAGGCTGGCCCCCTGAGGGCCTGGCTAGGGAGTCTGGACTCCCAAGGTGGGAGCAGCCACCGAAGGGCTGCGGGAGGGGAGGGTCAGGGTCCTGGCAGCATCTCCAGCAGGCGGCTGGGGCCCAGGGCAGACTTGACCGCGTGGAGTTCAGGGGTCTCCAGCTGGCCCTGGCTGTGCTTCCTCGGGCAGCAGGACAGATGCTCCAGGTCCTGGTCCCTTTGTGGGGGCTACTGGAACTTTTGGGGTTTGCTCTGAGGCATAGACATTATCATATCACTTTAATATGAACAGTTTCTACTGCCTATTGTCCCTCCATTATAGCTCAATCCTGTCCTTTCATTTTGTGCTGAAAGACTAGGGTCCCAGAGAGGGGCAGTAACCGGGCCTAAGGTCATGTAAGACCTGGGGCAGAACAAGGATCAGAGGCCAGATCCTCATCTCCCCAGTGTTGCACCCCTGCCCCCTGAGCCTGGCACAGGGCTTGGACCACTGTGCGCTGGAGGAGGCTGGGCCTGCTGTGGGGTTGGGCAGGGGCCGGGGTGGGGGGCACCCACCGAGGCTGATCAGCAGGTGCCCACAGGCCATCCAGCGGTTCGAGGAGTGCTGCGAGGCCCAGCAGCACTGGAAGCAGTTCCACCACATGTGCTACTGGGAGCTGATGTGGTGCTTCACCTACAAGGGCCAGTGGAAGATGGCCTACCTGTACGCCGACCTGCTCAGCAAGGAGAACTCCTGGTCCAAGGTGGGCTGACCCCGTGTGTTTGAGGGACCTGGCCAACCCAGACTGGCCACGAGCCCCCAGACCCTGGCCAGTCTAACTGGCCCTAACGGGACACAGATGTCTCAGCAGGAATTTAAACAGAACCAAAAATTCTAATAGGACTCAGGGCTGGAAGGAACCAAAGAGAAACTTTATGACTACAATGTGTTAGTCGAGATTTTAAGTCACAAAGGTCAGCAACGTGGCTCACACTGTCTAGGTGAGTGCTGTCCACAGAACTTCCTGTTATGGTGGAAATGTTTTATTTCTGCACCGTCCAGTGTGGTAGCCGCCAGCCAGATGTGTACACTGAGCACTTGAAATGTGCCTAGTGCAACTGGGAAACTGGATGTTTTAAATTTTATTTAATTTTAATTACTTAACATTTAAATTTTAAGTCACGTAGGGCTAATGGCTACCATGTTGGACGATGCAGATCTAAAACACAAGAGGCTCATTGGCTCATATAACTGAAAATTCTAGGCACATCTGGCTTCAGGTAGGGCTGGATCTAGGAATTCAAATTAAATCATCTGAGCTTGGTTTTCTATCTGTGGCTGTGCTCTCCTCTACGGCATCTTTGTTGTGTAGGGAGGTTCTCTCCATGGAAAAGGCAGGGTGGCCATGGGCTGCCTGCCCCTAACTCACATCTTCTTTTGGTTTCAACCAAAGCCGCATAGTGGAGTCTCATTGGTGTGGCATAGATTGCATGTCAGTGCCTGGAAACAGAGGGTGGGAAGATTCCTCAAGGATTAGGAGTAGGAGAGGGGTGGATCCCCAGAAGAAAAATGAGGTGATGTCCCCAGAAGAAGTGTTGGCAGCGGGGGGTGGGGGGGGGGGCGTTAAAGAGATGCCATGTAGGCAAAACCAAGCAAAACAGGTGCCTATCGTAGCTGAAAACTTAGAACATCATGGGAAGTCGTGAAATAAGAATTAGTCATATCATCGTAGTAATGATAGTACAGAATTCTGAACCATGAGCCTTAGAATCATCCAGATCATCAGAAAGCATCTAATCTGGTATTGGCAAATACATAGCACATATGTCTCAATGCCATTGTCCCTTGCCCACAGTAGATGTGCTGATCAGGCCTGGTACTCTTTCCCGTAGCCCGCCTGTGACCTTAGAAGCCTTCTCCATACTACACTCCAGGCAGCCCGTAGAAATGATCTGAGTGGGCACATGTCATCCCCATCTAGTCCATATTTCTTGTGCCACGCCCCCCAACCCCCCCCCCCCCCGCCCCCCCAACGCATGGAAGTCCTTTTCCAGTATCCCTGCTAGGGAACAAACTGAAAGGAAATTCTCTGGGTCTGGGGCCCACATGGCTTGGGGAGGAGCAGCTTTTGCTGAGCTGTGTGCCCAGCACTTGCCGTTTCCTCCACGCTATACCCAGTGAGGTGGAAATTATTATCTCCATCAGGCGTGTGAGGGACGCTGAGGCTAAAAGAGGGTATGTGACTTCCTGGCCCACACAGCTGTCGGTGACAGACACAGATCTGTGTGACTCGATGGCCTCTGCTTTTCCCTTGCTTCTCATGTCCTCCTGAGGAGGGCTGGCTTGCCTTGAGACCACCCTGCTGTTGAAGGCTCTGCCTCGGGCCCAGCTGCTCTGGGCCCGGCGTCCATTTGTCATCACCTTCCACTCCCAACAAGAACGCAGCCTCAGGGAGCCATTCTGAATGAAAGTGACCTAGAAGCCTTCCTGTGGAGTAAGGCAGGCAGCAGGTCCACCTGCACAGGAAGAAGCCTGGGCTGGCTGCATAGCTGCTGGGAGAAGTAGAGGGGTGCCAGGCCTCCCAGGTGTCAGGAAGCCTGGCTGTGGGTCAGCTCAGTCTCCAGCTTGCTGTGTGACCTTGGGGAGGTCAGCCTCTCTTGCTACAACGCTTTCCTCAGAAGGGTTTCCTGTGAAAGGCAGGCTGAGCTCCCGAGATCTGGGGTCTTGTTCATTCCTAATCTCTAGCACTTGGCCTCCATAGGGTCTGCCAACTTCCAGCTCTAGGGACTTGGCCTGTGGCCATTGCCATATGCTCCGGCCCTCTGCGCAGCATCCCTCTCTGCCTGGACTATCCCCACTTGTCCCTGTGGAGCCTTCATTTTCCCCCAGTACTTGCAGCTTGAGATGGCCAGAAACGAGGTGGTGACAGCTGTGTTCAGTGCTGTAGAGGGGGAACTGAAGGGGAGCTTGGAGGCAGCCCAGCCAAGAGGACAAGGAAGGCTTCTGGAAGAGGAGACTTCTGAACTGAGTCTTGGAGGAGGAGTTGGGAGGCAGTGAAAGGACACCCTAGTCTGAGAGAACAGCAGGGCAAGGCTGGGGTGCTGCCAAGAGGTTGCATCTCCAGGGAGCAGGGTTTGTGGGTGGGGGTGCAGGGGGCCTGCAGAGGGACCCTTCCCCCTCTAAGCCACTCACTATTAGCTTCTGGAGGACAAGGACTGTTTGACTGCACAGACCCTGGTAGAATAAGCCAGCAAAATAAATGTGTGGAATCAAGGGGCAAACAGGCAGATAACCCTGGGAGACAAGACTTCCACCAGGGGAATTGGCTGCTGTTTTCCATCAGTGTGGCCCCATAACATCCCTCGATAACTTGGAGTCCATGGGTCTCACAACTCTAGGTCACTGCACCCACCCTAACTCCTAGTGACTCAGTGGGGGGAGCTGTCAGAGGGGAGCAGGAGAAGGCTCTTAGTAGAAGCCAGTGGATGAGCCTGGCAGAGAAGGGACGGTGGCATCCCAGGCAGAGGGACAGCACAGGCAACGGCCTGGGGTGAGTTGAAGGAGTGATGGAGAAGAAATGGCAGCAGAGGAGCGAGAAAGCAGGTCATGAGGGCCCTGAGTGGCTGTTTGCGCTTCAGTCTGACGGTGGGGGAGCCCTTGATGCTTGTGGCTTAGATCTGTGCTTTAGAAATAATCCCTCCCACGGTTACTGGACAACCCCATGTGCCAGGTCCTGTTCTAGGCCAGGACATACAACAGCGGACAAAGCAAAGACCCCATCTCGAGGCTCATGTTCTAGTGGGAAGAGAGACAAGAAACACCCAAAGAAATAGATGTCAGTAAATACAGTGTCAGGTTCCCGTGAGGGTGCAGGGGGGTCAAGGGAGGCCTGAGAAACACCAGAATGAAGTGAGGAGCAACCATGTGGGTATCTCAATGAAGAGCAGAGGGCGCTGTAGATGCCAGGGCGGGGAGGGGGAGCTGAAGGTGAGAGCGTTTGAGGTATACTAGAAACAGGAGTGTGGCTAGAGTGATGTGAGTGAGGGGGAGACAGTAGGAGTGTCGCTGGAGAGGAAACTGGGAGAGACGGGACAGGCTCTCATGACCTCATGACACGGAGTTTGGCTTTTATCCCAAGTGTGGTGTGCTATCATGAGAAGATTTTGGGGAGGGACTGACGGCGTGTGACTTAAAGAGATCAGAGTGATGGTGGTGTGGGAAATGGCTTACAGGGGGCAGGAGGGGGAGCGGGGGGATCCTCAGGAGACCTCATGGACTAGGACAGCAGGAAGACATCCCTGGTGGCCTGGGGCAGGGAGACGGTGTGGAGGCTGGTGCGGTCATGGAGGAGAGAGAGAGGGCATGGCCAGTGGGATTCAGGAGCCGGATAGGAGGTAAAATCATGAGGCCTTGGTGACTCAGTGCCAGGGCGGAAGAGGGAGAAGGCAAGGATGACACCAGGAGGTTGAAGATGGGATGGAGAACAGGTTTCAGCAAGGGGAGATTCTGCCCACCACACCCTGCAAAGACCGGCTTTTCCTCATTTTGCGAAGGGCAGGCTGAGGTGCTGAGGGCAGAGTAGAACTGAGAGTGGCCCTGGGCACCAGCAGGGGTGGGGCTGCCAGGTGGAGCTGCTTTCCGCCTTCTGCAGAGACCAGACTCCAGGATGTCCTGCTCCTGCTCCTCCTCCACCCGGTACACTTCTTTCTTGGCTACAGGCAGGCAGTAGTTCCTTGGCAGCACCTCTAGGAGGCAGAGCTGTAGTTCAAGGCTCGGCCACTGGAGGGCAGCACAGAGCCAAGCTCCTCGCTGGAACTCAGGGGGCGGGGGCGCGGCTTTCAGGATGGAACTGCAGTGGGGGCGGGGGGGCTGCGGAGCGGGGCCGGGTGGTCTCTGCACGGCCACGCCTTACCTGTCAGGGGTGGCTGTGGATCCAGTGGGCGAGGACCTGGCTTGAAGCCGCACAAACCTGGGGTCATGCCCAGCTCTGCCCCTGGCGGCTCTGCGGTCCCAGGAAGCAGAGGTGGGGTATGGATTCCTTTCTGGCATTGTCTCTGGGGTCAAGTGAGGTGATGTATGTAAAGTGCCTGGCACTTAGTAAGGCAGTTCCACCGAGAGACCCTGAGCTGAGCCCTGACCCAGGGCCCTGTGTGCTGTCCTGGCCTCACACCTCTCCTTTTACGCATCTCATGCTTTATACTACTCATTTTATCTTACTTACTCACATCTCTGCTCCTCGCTGGCTTTGTTCAGGCTGTTCCCCGTGCTGGAAGGTCCTTTCTTGGGTCTTTGTGAATCTTCTCATTGGCCTTCACGGGCCCTGTCTGGAGTAGTTGTTTCCCAGAAGCCCTTGCTGCCCTGTCCTTGTGTCGCCGTCCTGCACATCCACTATGGTTTGGGTCTTTCTGCTGCTTCACAGTGAAGAGGGTAGCTGCCCTGGACCCACCCTGGGTTTAATTTCCAGTTCAAGTCCCCAGGCTGCCTCACCCTCGATGTCTCCCCCGGGGCTTGGGGATAATGTTAGCTGCTCTGCTGGGCCATACTGAGGTCCGAATGCGGCATCTGTGGCAGGCCGGGGCTGTGGCGGAGGGCGGGCCGTCACTGCTGACTTGCTCTGCCTTGCACAGGCCACCTACATCTACATGAAGGCCGCCTACCTCAGCATGTTTGGGAAGGAAGACTGCAAGCCGTTTGGGGATGACGAAGTGGAGTTGTTTAGGTGGGTCCTACTGTTTCACCCCCGTCCTAGGCCTCAGCCAGGCTCTGCCCACAGCCATCCTGAGCTGTGGGCACCTGGAGGGAGGCGGTGGGCTTGTCGTCTCCCCTGGCCCTGAGCTCCCTGACCCTCCCCCAGGAGCACCCCACGGGGCCGGCGTTCCTTCCCTCACCTCCTCCGCTCCTTGTTGGAGCCCTCTGAATCTGCTCAGGGGTTTGCTTCTGCAACAGTGGTTAACATCCTTCCCATTGAGCCTCTGTCGTCTGGTCAATAGGACAAGTGTGGACACTGAGGTCCAGAGAGGGGTCCCTCCCTTCTGCCGAGTTAACCTGATTCACTCAGAGAAGCACAGTAGAGAGCCCGAGTTGGAATCCAATAATCAGTATTAAATCCAGCCTCTGCTGTTGCTTCGCTGGGTCACCTTGGACAATTTCAGCGTCTGTAAAATGGGACTAACCGCCTCTACCTTGCAGGGTTGTTTTGAGAATCAAATAGAGAACATATTTAAAGAGCCTGGCATAGGGCCTGGAGCCACTAAATGGTGGCTGTTTTTATTCCCGTCTGCGCTGCTGTGTCTGCATTCTGTGAAGGGGAAGGGCAGGCTCAGCCTGGGCGGGTTGAGGACGGAGCCCAGGGCCTTCCTCCGGTCGTGGTGAGGGCTCGCCCCAACTTGCAGACCCGGAACTGGAGGTGACTCGAGCTTCCTGGGCTACTCTGTCACAGTCATAGGGTGTTTATCATTGACTGACTGCCTCCATTTCTTCATCTCTTATAATGCTTGCAGAAAGCCTGTGAAGGTTTTAGAGATGAGAGAACTGAGGCCCAGAGTGGTTCCGCAGTAAATAAGCAGGGGATGTCTGGTGGGAGACCTCACAACTGGGTCCAGCTGTTTCCTGGGCCTGGATGGCTCAGGCCTGAGGGTCACAGCTGGAGCCGGGGACTGTGGCAGGAATTGGAGGGTGGGACAGAGCTGGGTGGTGAGGCCCCAGATGTGAGGCTCGCCTGCCGCGTGCTGCACTTTACTCTGCCTTTGGAAACAGCTGAGGAGGCCACAACCACGTGGCAAGAGTTAATGGAGGCTTTGAACTGTGTGGTTTTGGGCAGGTCCTGCCCTTTCCTCGGGTGTTGGTCTCCCCTGTGAAATTGGGGTCAGACTTCTGCTGGGCCCTCCGGAAATGAGGCTCTCGAGTGGAGGAGAGACAATTAGGAAGACTGGGGATGTTTGGATACATTCTCACCTCTGCCAGCTGGTGTGAAGGAGCCCCTTGCCAAGCCACAGGAAGTGGTCAGGTCTTGGGACAAGGCCTGTGACATATGGCCATAGCCACAGGCTATGAGTCCAACACTCAAGCAGATGGGGAAACGGAGGCTCAGAGAGGGGCCAAACAGAGGCTGGGGACTCCCAGTCCTCTCTAGCTTTTTCTCACCCTCTCCCCATCCTCCTCATCTCTTTTGCAGAGCCGTGCCAGGCTTGAAGCTCAAGATTGCCGGGAAATCTCTACCCACAGAGAAGTTCGCCATCCGGAAATCCAGACGCTACCTCTCCCCCAACCCGATCTCCTTGCCAATCCCTCCTCTGGTGGGTAGGGAAGTCCGGACTGGCCTGCGCTCCAGTCTGGGATTGTGGGAATTAGCTGAGAGGCAGGGATGCTGCCGGGGCCCCAGGGGAAGTGGATGAGGGAGAAAGACCTCCACGCCTCAGGGGGCTGGAGAGGATTTCACAGTTCACTGGGATGGGGGGAGGAAGGCAGACGAGTGGGTGTGCGCCAGCCCCTGCCTCTGAGAAAGTGCTGGTCTTCCAGGGTTGGAGGTAGGGAGACAGGCCAGCAGGCTTCAGAGGTAAAAAGAGCAGTCCTCCCCACTGTCCCCAGGAGTGTCACTAGCTGTTTGTGTTCCTACTGTCTGTTTCAGTCTTGTCACATGATTATAATTGTTGTTTACACTGTCCCCCTCACTGGACCCAGCTTTTCTGAGGCCTGGGACTATGCTGTATTCAACTCTGAAATGACAACGATGATAACAATAGCTGTCGTGTTACTGGGCACTTGCTGTGTTCAAGGCTCCTGACACCCATTTCTGTTGCCTCCTCTGATCCTCACAGCCTCTGTCTGAGTAGGTGCTGGTGGTATGTCCATTTTACAGATGGGGACAGTAAGGCCTAATAGATAAGAAGAAAAATTAAATGACTGGTTCAGGTCGCACCGCTGGTGCATTAGAGAGTCATAATTTGAGTCCAGACAGTCTCGTCCCAGAACCCATATTCTGAACCACTGTTATGAGGCAGATTCTCTGGAAGATTTGAGCAGGCATCAGAGAAGGTTCCACTTTGCTTAGAGTCCTTGTTATTCAAAGAGTAAGGCAGCCAGGAAAGTAGATAGGGGCCTGTTTCAGAGCCCTTTCTCTGGTCCTGGCTCTACTGTCCACTGATTGTGTGACCTTAGATAGGGTCCCCCTTCCCGTAGTGCAAATGGGAATAATAGATACCTGGGCCATTTCATAGAGCAGTTATGAGAATCAACTGATAAACTGTGTTAAACACTTTATAAATCAAAAGCTTCAATATTTATATGGAATTTATTTATATCTTGTATCGTAAATATCTCTAAACAAATTTTGAAATATTTTATAGTTTAAAATATACAGTAAAGCTGTTACTATCAAATGAGGGGAGGGATGTTGCAAGAAAGAGCTGGGGAAGCAATACACCAAAACTTTAGGGGAGAATTCCCCAAACTATAGTCTGCAAGATGCTACTTATGCATAAAATGATTTCTTTGATTAAATATATTTGGGAAAGACCGGCCTAAACAAAGTCTGTATACTGTAGACTTTCTTGGAGCTGCTACATTTTAATCTGCGTGGTGAGTCCCTGAGAAGCTTGAAGATGTGGTTTCTCCTTCACTTATTTGGCCATGGAACCTTTTTTTTTAAATGAGACCTTTGCTAACTTGGGACCATATAATAATTTGAGAGATAATGGCCTAAACTTAAATTCCCTTCTTAAAACATAATAACAAGAATCGTAACAATAATGTCTTGCTAGAACTTTATGTATAAAAATCAGTTTCACATCCATTACCTGGCTGGATAGTTTAGGAAATGCTAATCTAAACTAACATAATCATTATGAATGAAAATTAAATTTAGTGTTCTGAGCTTCCTGGCAGTCAAGGCAAAAAAAGGAATCAGGATATGTTTCATAGTTTTCATGGTAACTCAAGCCCAGTGGCTTGGGAGAAGAGGAGAGGGGGTGACATGCTCTTAAACTCTATTGTAAACCCGGAAGTGCTTAAGTAAATTCTGGTTCCTCCAGTCCAGTATAGGAGGAGGCCCTGCCAGCTGGAGCAGGGAAGACTTCCCGGAGAGTGTGAGGCATGGCCTGGTCCTCAAAGGATGGGAAGAGTTTAGACACAAAGGTTGAGAGAGAGCATAATAGTGCCCAGGAAACCACGAGCAGAAAAGTAGCACAAAGCTCTTTGCAACTAGAGCATAATAGTGAAGTTATGGGTCCATCGTAGCTCCTCCCTGGGGTAAGGTGAGATCTAAGGAATAAATAAGTGGTGAGCCCCCCCAACCCCTGTAATCCTCTCGAGCCCACAGCTTCAGACGCTTGGCTGAAACTTGTCATGCAGGTTAGAGCTAGAAGGGCCTTTAGTGATCCTCTGATCTCAGCTGCCCCTTTTTCAGTTGGGGAAACCGAGGCCCCACTGGGGAGGAAATCCTGCTCTGACTTGCTCCCCTGCCCTCAGGAAATGATGTACATTTGGAATGGCTACGCTGTGATTGGGAAGCAGCCGGAACTGACAGACGGGATACTTGAGATTATCACCAAGGCTGAAGAGATGCTGGAAAAGGGCCCAGGTGACTCCCCCAGGCCCTTGAACCTGCCAGGCTGGGTCAGACCACAGGTCTTCACAGTTGAAGACTCCACCAAAAATGTCCTTCCTCATTTCTCTACTCTGGTAACTGTCCTTTGCCTTTCTAGACTGAGCTTCAATGGCAGCTCCTCCAGGCAGCTGTCTCTTGTCCCCCAGGTAGGGTCAAGGTCTCCTCTGGGCTCCCACAGCCCCTGGGCTTCCTTCAGTCAGTCCTGATTGCACTGTGTTGTCATCGTCTCAGTATCCGTCTTTCCTTCCCAGATGTGAGCTCCCTGAAGACAGGGCCCATGTGTGAGTCACCTCTGTGTCCCCAGGGCCCAGCACAGAGTAGGGCTCTGTGAGTACCTGCTGCAGAAATGAATAAGCCTGTCTCCCCTCTCACTGCCCGTTCTCAGAGAACGAGTACTCCGTGGATGACGAGTGCTTGGTGAAGCTGCTGAAAGGCCTGTGTCTGAAGTACCTGGGCCGTGTCCAGGAGGCCGAGGAGAATTTCAGGAGCATTCCTGCCAAGTAAGTGCCTCTGGGGCTGCTCGGCCGGGTCTCCTGGGTGGAATTTTCAGAGCTTCTCCATCCTCACGCACACTCCAGTGCCTGACCCTAGCCTACCCGCATTCACCACACATGTACTAGTGTCTACCCGGTGCCAGGACGCTTGCTGGGCACAGATCATTCAGACCTCGTCCCTCAGGGCCACCAGATTGCCCAGCTCCAGGAGCCCATCCACACTGAGTCTCCTGTGAATGGTGCCCCTGGAGTCTGCCCTTGCCCTTGGGGAGCGCAGATGTTCCAGATGGACAGCCACAGGCAACCCAGTCTGGTGTGGTTGGGGCTGTGCTAGAGGAGAGCAGAGGACGGCAGGTGCCCTGAGGAGGGCCCTCAACCTCGTGTGAGGTACCAGGAAAGGCTTTCCAGGGGTGCTATTTAAACCGGGAAGTTTTATCAAGCAGAGAAAGCAAGGGAGAGGGAGTTTTACGTGGAGTGCGTACAGCATGTGCAAATGCCTAGACACAGGAAAGACACCTGAGATTGGAGCGACAGTGATTAGGTCCTTCCTTGCCTGGTGAAGTTACAGAGGGAAAGGGTGGCAGATGAAATAGGGGGAGGCTAGACTGAGAAGGGCCTGGATGTTTTACTTACAAGGCTGAACTTTATCCTGTAGACAGAAGAGAGCCAGGAAGGATTCCAGGCATGGCAGATTTGAGTTTTAAAAGGATGTCTGCAGGGCAGCGTGGAGGGTGGGTCAGGGGGGCCACATTGGAGACAGGAGAGTTCCCAATTTAATGAACCATTCAACCTGGTACAAGAGGGTTGGGGACTGAGGCGGTGGTGGGCTTAGGACATGACATGAGCCGTAGGTTCGCAGGGAGTTGGGGCCCCGGCTGCAGAGGACTGGAAGGCTGCTGTGAGTCCTAAGCCTTTCTAGGGCTACGTAGTAAGAACCTCCCCAAATTGGAATTCAGGTCAGAAAACCCCCATGAGGGCATGGGTTGGACCCTCCCATTCTTGAAGGCTCGAGAGGAGCCTGAAGGACGTCTCAAGGGCAGAGCCTGTAAGCCATGTCCTCCTCTCTCCTGCAGTGAAAAGAAGATTAAATATGACCACTACTTGATCCCAAATGCCCTGTTGGAGCTGGCCCTGCTGTTTATGGAGCAAGGCAGAAACGAGGAGGCTGTCAAACTCTTGGAAACTGCGAAGTAAGGCTTGGGTGGCCTTGGTCTGTCCTTTGCTCCCCCTGAGCTCAGTCACCTGGCTGGCTGGGGAGCCATGAGGGAGGACGCTGGCAAGGGCAGCATGGCAGACCCGAGGCCAGGGTCGTGTCCCAGGGAACCCAGCTCTCACCTGGTGTAGGGAGCCTTCTTCCTCAGTTTACCAGTGGGGAGTTGAATCCTGAAAGCAGGGAGTAGATACTCAGGGTCACAGCACAAGCCAGCTGCCGGGCTGGCCTGAAGACCCAGGTCTCCTGCCTTCCAGCCCAGGCATCTGCCTCTTGAAACCACTCCCTCAAGCTGGGGGACTCACCAGGACCAAGGGTGCTTCCAGGGGATGATACCTGGGTGAGGGGCTATACACTCCTTTTGCTAGTCCCAGTTGGGCAGGGCCCAGCTCTTTCTTTGGACAGGGACAGGGATCTCAGCCTCTATAAACACTCCTTGGCTGGACCCCCACAGCTCAGACTGAAGGCAAAGCACTTCCTGGAGCAGCTGCATGTGTCTGACTCTGGTCTCTGGTCTCTTGCAGGCAAAACTACAAGAATTACTCCATGGAGTCAAGGACACATTTTCGAATCCAGGCAGCCACACTCCAAGCCAAGTCTTCCCTGGAGAATGGCAGCAGGTCCATGGTCTCATCAGTGTCCTTGTAGTTTTATGCAGCACTCCTGGGCTGGAAGATGGAGACAGTTGGACAGAGCTCCTGGAAACATTTCAGAAAGATCCCCTCCCCCTGCCCTGCCCTGCCTTTGGTGTCCCCTGATGCTCCAGTGGGATGGCACGACATAGGTACCCACGGAGAAGCGAAGCCGGCATGTTCACCAGTGTGACCAAGGGCCTTTGCCAAGGACAGAGCAGGCGGACCCTCCTCCCGCCCTATCACACATACGGGTACTTGTTTTTCACTGTGCTGTTTAAGAGAATGTATGAACAGTTTACATTTTCCTTAGAAATACATTGATGGGATCATAGTTTGCTTTTAAAAAAACTCAACAGCCAACCACCTGTAAATCTTTGTTTTACCCATACTGATCTGGAGGTAAATCTACATGATGCCAAAGACGAAGCTGCTGTTCGAACTTCAGCAAGGTCTCAGCCTCCAGGGCTGAAAGGACCCTCCTAGGAGTCAGGAGGGTCTGCACCTCAGGCTTTGAGGCTTCTGGGGTCTGGCAGAGAGCTTGCACACAGACACCCACTACCTTACTTCTTACACTTTATTTTCACTCCTTTTGTAACTTTCCAATTTAAAAAAATCAAACACGTCTTTCTAGTGAGGTAATTTTCATTTGAGTCCATCTGTAGAAAAATCAATCTCCACCAGTAAGGAATGGGGATGCCCAGGCCTGACAGAAGGGGCGCTTTCTGTGCCAAAGCCAAGAAGTTTGGGGTGGGGGAGCTTCTGAGAAACCAGACTGCATCCTCGCTGTACGCCAAACTGGGACCACTGGGGAGAATTTATGGAACATAAAAATCTTCTATACTTCACTCCGAGGTACATTTATTTACTGACAGCATTTTTTTAGAAGTAGAATGGTTATTCTTGGCTTGTTGTATATGTCTTAGATTTTTCAGTCAAGATAAGAGAGAGATTCAAGTAATAAAACTTACACACTTAAGAGATCATGCAACATCTATTTCAGTAAAATATGTGTTGCTTGAATTCTTGGGCAGGGCAGAAAGTCTGGATCAGAAGCCATATGGCCCATGTATGTTTTATTTAGACAACATGATGTTTTAAAATTTTTAGAATAAGTTATTAACATTTGAAAATGGGGGGATTTCACAAATAAATCTGGTTTCTGGCCTCTTATTTAAAAAAAAAAAAAAGACGTGGCAACCTTGGGCCTCCTTCCCACAAGGCCACGGTCTGTCGCAGCGCAGCAGAGGCTGCTTTCAACACACACCACCTTTCTGGCCCCTGAAAGCATCTGAATTTGCAACCTCTGGGACTGTTAAAGTGAGAACCCAAGTTCAGTAACAATACCAAGTTTCACCAATCACGATCTAATGACAGCGTACGTCAACTTAACCCTGTCGCTGGAGGAAAAGGCGTGCACAGTACAAAGATTCATCTGTGCAAATGTGACTCCTCAACTACATGAATGCAATTTCTGTGAGGGAAGAACCACACACAGCTTTCCCCACCTTCCAGCATTGCTGTATTTAGCAAACACTTCTGAGCATTTGCCAGGGGCTGGGCGGGTTAATCTATTAATATACAGTCAGCCGGCCTCCTGCGACCGACACTGAATGATGTCATGGCTTTTAGGTAAAGCATATTCTCAGTAGGAAAAAAACAAAAGAAAGCAGAAAACCCTCATCCAAGATTCTCTTTTGCACTAAGTACTGTCAGAGCAGAAATTTCTCATTTTGTTGGAACCAGACAAAAGAATGTTCTCCATAGAGAAGGAGCCCTTTGCAATCTCTCTCTCCACCAAAGCCTGGATGCTGGGAGACCAGCCTGTTCCCAGGTTGTCAGGGAGGCAGGGTGAGCGGGGTGACTGGAGCCAGGCTGCTGAATGAGGGTGGCCTTTTGTGGTTCCCCTATATTAGAAGCTACCTACTGCTGTATTAAAGCAGCCCTGGTCACAGGATACCAAGTATATTATTTGCAAAATTGCAGTTTACAAAAAACTTTCAACATTCATTGTACTTGCTTTTGCTTTTAAGATTTTATGCCAGGATGGTTTCCTTGTCTGTGTTTGTTGTTGCTGATTTCCTGCTGGGCTTCATTAATTAGCCTATGTCACCCTTACCTCTGCTGCCCTGGCTGCAGTCTGGCTGATAAGAGAAATCCGTGGGTTTTGCCTCCTTTATCCCCACTGCAGCTTCAGATAGTCTATCAAAAACAGGGATGTGAAGGAGGGTGAAGACGAGCGGTGTCTGACACCACAGCCTTGTTCAGAGGCCTCTGAGGGTGAAAATTCTGTCCTGGGCTTCTCAGGGTGTCTTCTCTGAGCAGCTTCTGGTTGTTGCTTCTCCAATAGTGCAGACCTTTCCAGCACATCTGCCCTGGAGAGGCAGCTATCAGGTGGAGAGCTGGCCTGGAAATAAGGAGACCTGAACTCCAGTCTCTGCTTTGCTACTGATTTTTGGAGTTACCTTGGGTCATGGACCCTCTAAAAATTAGTAATTTGGACTAAATTAAGGTTCTTTCCTGCTGTCAACAGTTCTAACTCTGGTCAGGTCTGTTTCTCGGTTTTCAACTCCAAAATGAAGGAACAGATTTATACCTCCCTACCTTTTGCCAAAGCCCTGTGTCCCCAAGCAAGTCAACCAGAAATGATAGGTTTCTTCAATCAGAGACCTCTACAGTAGGCCGGGAACCCAGAGAGCAAATAATCCTCATTTGGGAAAAGTCTGAATCCTGTGCCACACAGAGGAACTCAGTCGTTAGGAAGTAGCAACTGTGTAACATGATCTGAACAGGCCCTTGGCAACGGAAAGTCTCTGTCTGCCTCTCACTGGTCCCAGGCCCTGGGACTGGCAGGCTGGCTTCCCGCAGTGTTCTGGTCCCTATCAGCTCTCCCACATGTTGGCAGGATGCCCTATTCCTTATCTCTCAAGCCAGAATGGGAGTTTTTCCAAGACAGCTATCGTCATTCACAGCAGAAAGCTATGACCTGGCCACAAAGCCAGGACCCTAAAAGGCCAACGCCAACCCAAGACTTGGCTGAGGTCCAAGCGGGAGATTCCCAGCAACTGAAGAATGGCACCAGGTTTTCAGAAAGCCCCAGCCTGCCGAATGCTAGACTCATTCAACAACGGAATAAACTCCAAAGACATTTTTCTCTGGAGTTACTCCTAAGTGTACTTCTAAGAGGACGGGGAGTGGACAACAGTCTTCTCCATCTTTGCTCCAAATGTAAAGTCTAACTAACAGTGTGCCTTTTCAACAACAGTTTCCTTATGTCCTTAGCACCATCACATTAATTCAGTAATAAATGAGAGGTGCCTGGAGTCCAGAAACCAAGCAGCAAATGGGAACTTCTCATCCCCGCCCTCAGAGGCAGCTTCCCACGGTTAGAAGGGGCCTTTCTGCTTGGGTTCGCACAGCTCCTTTGACATCTAGTGCAAAGTTCATTACTGCCCAACAGGGTAAGTCCACAAACAAGGAGCTGTACTTGGGGGCTTGAAAAACCCATTTCTAAATGAGCAATCTCTGAATTGCTTCTACTGTATGAGTCAACTACTGAGTGACAAAACGTAAAGAGCGCCTCCTTTGGGAAGACATACAATTACTGAAGATCGCTATGTACTTCTAAAAGTTGACATTCAAGTTTAATCAGACACATCACAGCTAACACCTCACAAATGACTAGATTGGACTGTTTTTCCTCACTTAATTAACAAACACTTCAGAACACCAGACACCATATACTTGGGTGGAAGAATAATGGCTAATAAGCGCTCACTGTTTACCAGTTGCTATTCCAAGCACTTTACATGTATCTAGTCCTCATCACCGCCCTATGGAGTAGGGACTATTGCCATTTTACCGATGAGAAAACAAACGACAGGTTAAATAACTTGCCTAAGATCACACAGCTATTACGCAGCAGAAAGCTCTGAAGCCAGGCAGTTGAACTCTAAAGTCCATGCTTTGCTAAACTGCTGGTCAAGCTGTAAAGTGATCCAAGTTGGATCTGACTTATATTCATTCTTGAGCCACACACTGTTAAGGATGGAAAATGTACTGGCTAATCACTCCACACACTAGAAATCCTTGGCTTGGAACACATGGCGCGTGTGTGTGTGGCACAGTCCCCCCAGGCCACTTGGCATCATGAGGTAGGGATAGGGTCTAAGTTGGACAAAGTCAAAAGAAAAAAGACAACCTTTAAGCAACAGTATTTGCTCATAAAATCAAGGGATGTTGGAGGAAAAGGCATGATCTAATCCCGTTTGATAAGTGGAGTTCCAGTCAGGTACTCCAGAGATGGGAAGTGAAGCCTGAACAGATGCAGAGGCTCAGGCCTGGACTGAGGCTTGAGGGGTACAATCCATATGCCAGAAGAGGTTTGGTATAAGACAGTAAGAGGCAGGAACATTAGCAAACTGGGAAGCATATGATGCTAAAGGTTCTCAAAGAATTTTAAGTTTAAGCACTTAAAGAGTGCTGGATGGCCAAACACATCAATCTGTGGGTCAGAGTGGTCCATGGGCAAGAAATCTGTCTCCCTGGACTAGAGCGGATTTCCAGACAGCTATCTATGGAAGAGAGGTTGTGAGCAAATTCGTAGTAAGAGAAAAGCCTGATGTACTGAAAATACCACCTTTAAGTTCTATTAATTACATGGGGTGGTGGATAAAAGCAGACTGGATTCCAACTTAGTTTCAAGTACTTCCCCGCTCTGAGGATCAGCTTACTCTTCATACAATAGTGCTAACACCAACTGCTTCACAGGGTTGCTGAGGATAAAAAGAAATCATAGCTGCTCCTCTAGTATATTAAGTGAATTTATTGGCCGACATACACTGCGGGAAGGCAGTGGTGGATTTGGCCTAGGGGCTGACTAAGGCTTCAGTGCCTTAATTAGGGCTTCCCCACCTTTTGGCTTTGCTCCTGTGTTAGATTTATTCTCTTGAACCGGCTTCTCCGCGTGGCAGGGGTACATGGCAGCTCAGACCTCACAACCTTACAGCTTTGTGACCAGAAGAAAAGGGCTTCTTCTCCCAGCTCCAGTGTGAAAAATCCCAGATAAGGATTCTGATCAGTGTGGTGTGGCTCAAATGTCCATCCCTTAGACCCGTGGTTCCCCGGATCAGCATTAGATCATCAGGGAACTTGCTAGAAATGTAAATTATCAGACCCCACCCAGACTGTAGAGGTAGGGCTGAGCACTCGGAATGTTAATAAGCTCTCCAGGTGGAGCTGATGCACACAGAAATTCGAGAACCAGTGCCCAAGAAAGGGAGTGAGGTACTACAATTGGTCCATCTTGGGTCGTAGTTCAATTCGGGGTTATTACTAAAAAAGAAGATGGGGTACTGGGCAGACAAAATCAACACGTATCCACTGCATGTCCTTTCTTTCACGTTGATACACAGGAACTATGACCGGCCGCCCTCCCGGGAGAGGGGAGGACGAGGACAGGAGGATTTGCAGTACTGGTTAGAGGAGGCTTATCAGAAAGCCGCCCACCAAGGAAGAGCCTTTCCCTTCTTGCCACTCTCAGAAATCTTTTTAAGATCCTTATTTTCCAGTGGGAAGCTCCTTGATGGTGGCTCCCTCTCCAGCAGAAATGCTCAGATTCCTCAGGCCCTCTCTTCCGACTTTCTCCCTCCCTTCCCTTAATAAATACCTGTTGAGCACCTAACTGTCCTGCTCTTGTGGAGTTCATTCTGGTAAGGAAGAGGTACAAGTAAACAACCAGAGCCATGAAGTAAATAAACAGCGGATGTGTTTGGTCCAGAGAATAAGCAGCCAGCCATCTGAATAATCTGGGGAAGTGAGCTACAGGCGGAGACTATAGTCCCAAAAGCCCCGAGACAGGAAAGAGCTGGGCATTTCAGGAGGCACAAAAAGAAAGTCTGAGAGGCTAGAAGGTAGAGTACTATGAAAAGAGGGAGGCAGAAAGCCAGTTCTCTCTCTGAAGGAGTTTGGATTTTATTCTCAGCATAATGGGAAGCAATTAAAGTTCTAAGCAGGCGAATGACAGCCTCCAATTTACTCACGATTATTTTAGCTGCTGTGTGAAGAATGGATTATAAGGGTTAAACACGGAAGTTAGGAGGCTGGTGCCATGCCAAAGGCCTCCAGCACCAATTGCTTCTGCTGCTTGTGAACTGCTGATAAAAATACCGTATCTTCCCTTCACCAGCTACTAGACTTCGGTAAGAAAGTACTTCCTTTTTTTAAAGATTTTATTTTTTTCCTTTTTCTCCCCAAAGTCCCCTGGTACACAGTTGTATATTCTTAGTTGTGGGTCCTTCTAGTTGTGGCATGTGGGATGCCACCTCAGCGTGGCCTGACGAGCAATGCCATGTCCACGCCCAGGATTCGAACCGACGAAACACTGGGCCGCCTGCAGCGGAGCGCGTGAACTTAACCACTCGGCTACAGCGCCAGCCCCAAGTACTTTCAATATTCTAGGTGAGAGGCTCTAAGAGCCAATGTGAGTTGGCATTTCATGTTCTTTGCTCTTCACAGTAAATCAGAAACCCAGTTTATCAAAATCCATACCCACAAATATATCTTGCTTCAAAAACATCTTCAAAACCATTAACTCAAAGTTTAAGAAATAAAGAGTCCTGAGAAGAGGACTTGCAATAACAGCCCATCTGAAAACACCCACTACAGTAGCCCCTGTCTCACTACCAGAAAGAAGAATGTTCATGAATTCTTCTTCCTCGTGTCAGGATAACATCATGATGATTATCAATGTGAGCAAGGGCCATCAGTGCAAAGGGCTTGTGAAAAACAACCCCCCTTCCCCACACTGGACACTCTAAAATTGTAGCTGTTAACTTACCATCTGTCTGTGGAGTTCAGCTACTCTCGTGGACAGTTTTCGCCACTGTTTCAAAGCTGAAGGATTGGCTCCGATTCTAGAACTGGCAGAATGTAGCCTATTCCCACACCTTTAGTAGGGACAGTGCTGGAAGCCAATTTCAGTGTCACTGATAGCGTAGTACAGGCTTCCCAATTCACACGGTTCCTAAGACTCGCTTCTGGATCCTAAATGACTAGATTAACTACACGGCCCTCAGAAAAAAGCTGGGCTCATCTCTTTTGCCACGCCAACTCATCTAGCAAGCATTCAGTTCATCACTATGACCAGGCTCTTGAGGCAAACCCTCAGTTACTTTTTTCAACTTTTTTCTGTGCCAAGAAATCTGGAGCCTACAAGCACTGATGTTACTGAAGGGGTTCAAAGCCAACAGGTGCCACTCCTCCTTTAATTAGAATCAGTTTTAGATGTGTAAAATCCATACCTTATTGATAATGCTGCTTCATTCATATGCAGAGAAAAACTTTCTGTGGAAAGCATCCAAAGATGATTGCATCTTCTAGTGGACAGTAACTTTTCTCAAGAAACAAAAATCTAAAGGATAGTATCTCAAAGTTTCCTTAAATACTTTATGAAATGGTAAATGGTTTTAGTCTATCATTAACATTAATCAGATGGATCCAGTTATTGTCCTGAGCTAATGCCTATTGCACAGAGTGATAAAACAAACAAGAACAATGTGGACAATTAAAACATGCAGATCAAGCCAAACCCCTTTTGTAAAATTTCACTGATGCCTCTAACAAAAATTTTATGGATCAGGAAATGGGTTGTAAAGGGACTCATCTGGATTTTCTGTTTCGATGTAAAGAGCAAGGAAATAGTCAAAGGACAAATGGAAAAGCAAAGTCTGGATACCAGTATGTGGACAACCAAGCTCTGAAGAACCAACGAGCACCTAGCGCTGCTGCTATTTTTAAACCACCCCTGTACGGTGTAGGAAAGGGCTGGGGAGAACTAAGCAGGCTAATCAAGTTTTTGTGGGATGTTTTTAGACCCCAAGACTTTCAAAATAGCAACTACAAAGTCTATTTAAACTAATATTCCCAAAATACATGTGCCTCATCCATTTACTAACTTCTATATGTCATTTTAATATCAACTTTAGTGTGTTGTAATATAACTCTTAGGAGCTAAAAAAGAAAAACGAAGAGAAAGATTGAGGTTATTTTTCTGTAGTTAAAAATAATACTTTAGGGGCAGGCCTGGTGGCGCAGTGGTTAAGTTCGCATGTTCTGCTTCAGCGGCCCGGGGTTCGCCAGTTCAGACCCTGGTGCAGACCTACACATCACTTGGCAAGCCATGCTGTGGCAGGCGTCCCACATATAAAGCACAGGAAGATGGGCACGGATGTTAGCTCAGGGCCAGTCTTCTTCAGCAAAAAGAGGAGGATTGACGGCAGACATTAGCTTAGGGCTAATCTTCCTCAGAAAAATAAAAATAAAAATAATACTTTATATGCAGAGCTAACAAATAGTCCAATTAACTTTTCCTAAATACATAGAATTCACTTACTATATCTTTCAAACCACTTAGAAAAAGTACTATTTTAAGATGTTTATATAATGCAATGAAAATTTATAGTTACTCCATCAAACCCTTATGTTTCACTAGAATTACCAAAAACTACAGCCCTGTCTAAATCTGGATTGTGAGCATTAAACCATTGCCTGACCACAGGCAAATACCTATTCTGACATACACAGAACTGAGAAAAAGTTCTTACCGAGACCATTTTGGATAGGCCTCAGGAAAATCTCACCTAACAGTGGGCCTATCAGTAATTATATTCAATGCAATGGTGGAAATGTTGTAGTTTGGACATTTTTACTAATAATAAATGCTTTTTTATTAAAGAAGCATTTATTAAGGACCTAGGTTTTGTGTGCGTCGTCCTAAGGAGGAAAATGTATTTCAAGAGATGAATGAGTGCATCCACTCTTTTAACAGGCCAGCCTATCCAGCCGTGCGTCACTTAATGACGGGGACACGTTCTGAGAAACGTGTCGTTAGGTGATTTTGTCGTCCTGTGAACATCATCGAGTGTACTAAAGGGGAACAAATTTGCCACCCCAAAATGTGTTTAACATGAGGATTATTTTAAGCTGATTATTTTTAAGAAACAAAAGACAAAGTTTTTGTTAATTCCCCCATTACCGCCTAAAAGAATTCAGATTAAAAAACCTGTCTCAGCTATCACCTTAGCATCACACGAACTAGGTAGTAGAAAGGGAGGAACCTAGAAAAGCCTGTTCGTTGGGCTCCCTCTGTGTTCTTCTGTTTCTGTGTGGCCAAACACTTGTTTTTCCAAACATTTGCTCCTTTTCACCTCCCTGTGAATTGCCTTCCTTCCCTTTGAAGTCCCTGACTCTCCCCACTCCCAACATCCTCTTTTGTCTTTAACTGAGGGCTTCAGCGATTTTGGCAAGTTACTTGGTTTTCCTGGGTTCCTCTGATGTACACGTTATTAAACTTTTGATTTTCTCCTGTTAATCTGTCTCACGTCAATTTAATTCTTAGACCAGCCAGAAGGACATAGAAGGGTAAAGGAAATTTCTTCCTCTCCTAAAGTACTTACACAAATCTGGATGGTATTAGCCTCCAAAACACCTAGACTATATGGGACTAATCTTACGGGACCCACCATTGTACACACGGCCCGTCACTGAGCAAAACGTTATGTGGCACATGACTGTAATACTGACTCATTTCTGAAGAGAGCAGGAGCATCAAACAGAGGAGGGGCAAGAAGCTGATGGAAACACGAGATCTCAACGGCAAAATTCTTAGAAACTAGGACCAAGAGGGAAGAAATTAAAAGGAATTCAGCTAAGTCTCCAAAGGACTAATATAATGCAGTCAGAAGAAGACTGCTCAGAACTCTGATGGCTCTCACGCCCATGCCTCCCACGATGGGGACATCTTGAACCAGGCCTGTGTCTTAGAGAAGTCTAGTTGAATGTAAGATTGGAGCAGGGCAGTTGCACAGAGAGGGTACAGAAGGAGTATTTACAAACTAACTTCTCTGACTTTCTCCCTGCTCAGAAAAAAAGATGATGATCTTTAAATTCAGGTGAGTAAATTTAATATTATTTAAGGAGATAGTAACCAAAAATCTATCTTTTCTCATGTTAATTAATTTTAAGATTAAAGGCTTAAAAAATGAGTCAAGGTTATTACATCGGCTATGATGCACTTCCATGCAAGTGTAATCAGTTGACTCTAAGAAATCGACAGCTAGCCAAAGCCTCTATAAGCAGAGAATGCCACCAAACTGCCTACATTTCTCAATTATGCCAAGGAAATTTACCTTCTTTACTGTTTACCATTTATAGTCGCAGGACCACAGGCAGCTCTGCTTTTGACTATTTTATCGTTATCCCTTTTTAAAAATGCACACTTTCTTACGAAGAAGCTTTGTATGCAGAAGATTTCTTACCTCAGTGCTCTCTGTATTCTGGAAAATCACACTGTTGATGTCACATGGCAGGGGAGTCTTCCAACGCCCAGTTTAAGAGATTCCCCCCAGAGAATACTCAGAATTGAAAAGGTTTGTGTGACCCAAACTACAAGTATCTGAAAGTATTTCAGCTTGTTGGGTTTACATTGAAAAGAATAAGATTCTTTCTCTTTTTTTTCCTGGTCAGGCTTTTCAGACATTTCAAATCCTACAACCAAGCTTGAACACATTTTGCCCAAATCTAAATACATTGTACCTATTATTTGGCTTTAGAAAATTTGAAGCTATCAAGCTTCTAAATTTATGATTAGATGGTATTAAATGCCAAGCTATAAGAAATACTTCCCCAAAAGAATATATACCTAGAGGTTTAAAAGTAATTAAATTTAAAACATCTGTTTTAAAGAAAGGATAACTTGGGGAATAGTTTTATGTTATCATCTCTAACTTTAGTCCTTTACAACTGTATTATAACTTTATTTAACTTAGTAAAAGCCAAAATTGATGGTTCTTAACATGGTATGTGGAGATTAAAATTAAAGAATACAAAGTACCTAAAAAAAAAGCACTCAGCTCAATACTGGTTCCTTCAATATTACTGCCAAACTTCTGTGAAAGAAGCCTTGTAATAAAGAAAGACTAAGAGCAACATAGAAGATGATTTTAAAAAAAAAGTTCATTTACCAATTTTAACAATCTAGAAAAAAGAAAGTCTGACTATAATACTTGGTGACATAGACATCATGTTGAAGTAGAAAACACAAGGATAAAAAAAGTAATATCACTGAAAATATTGCACAACTTCAGGTGTTTCCTCCAAATTTGCTTTATGTAATTGGGTGGATATAAATTAGAACAAAAACTTAAGCAAGATACATGTAACAATTTAACAGAACCTGATAATCTAATTTCTTTCAATTTTTCTCAAATTCATCTTTAAGTCTTTCCATCATGGGGCTCATAAGAAATTAACCAACATATGGATACTACAGTCAAATGCTGAATCTTTGAGAAGTACTTATGCCATACTTAAATTCCTCTACAATGCAATTATGAAGAACCTTCAAGATACTTGTGTTCTGTATGTAGAAAAGTGTTAGAGTCAAATATTCAACTCAATATAAAATAATGGGAAACATTTCTGATTTGTTAGGTTGAGATTGCTTCTCCTTTTGCTAATGAATGCTTTCTAGCTGTAATGTCACTGAGCTGAACAATAAGACGACTTGGAATACATAAGGAAGATAAACACAGGCTAAACGGAGAAAACATTACAACCAGATCTTTACTAGACCATCTCTGCCTCCAACACTTCAAAAGCTTAGAGATTCAGGGTGTTCTTACATCAACTGCAAGAAAAAGAAAAAGGAGAAATTCCTAATTTTTGAGATCACAACTATGAAGTCATGTGGTTATACAAATTCTGCACGTGTGCAAAACATGAGATACATTTATCTTAATTCTCCCTGCTTAGACTTGTCAGTCAGCTAGCAGGACTTTCCATTCCAAGAAACAGAGACTGAGATGTGTTTTATATAACTTCAATAACCTCAGTACTGTAAGAATGAGAGATGCAGTATCCTTTTGCTATGGTTCAAGACAACAGGGGAGGAGGTCACAGGGAAGAATAAATCAAAATTTTTACAACTGAGAAACCTTTCTCAGTTTCATCATGGTGCCACTTTCATTTTTACATAAGCATGTGGCATAATTCAAGCTCAATAAATCAGAAATCTTAATACTTAAAATTTACCTTGACTTTTAATTATCACCATATTAACAGCCAAAATAATTAGATAAAATGTATAGGAAAGGGTAATATTAAACCCCACTTTCCTAGAGTTGGTTTCTTGACACATAAACTCATTTTTTTAATAGAAAAGGGATAGTGCATCTCAGTTTGCTTACAAGCTAGGAGATCACTTTGAATTCTGCATTTCCTAACTGCAAACAGATATAGCACTTATAACAGGTTATAAATAAACTGGTTTTCAAGCATAGAGCCAGCCCCAACGATAATACACTATTTAAAAAGACCTAAGGCAATGAATTCCATTTCCAATGGAAAAAAAGAACTGTGCAAACAAGCTTTAAACTACTTTTTTTTGTGCCAGTGTTATAAAATGTAGCTTTTAATAAAACCTTGACCCAAATGCCAGCAACTTGAGAAAAGAATTTGGGAGGGGGGAAGAAGAAAGTTATTTCATTTAGGAAAAACAACCACTATCTTTTTTCCTAATCTTCAACACACACAATTTAAACATATACAGCTGCTGTAACACTTTACACAATTCCTATGTACTGGAGCAATAACAAGATCTAAATACAATTATATTTTTAAACACTGGGTCAAGGCTTTACATAAAAATACCATCCTACTTTTCCCCCTAAGTTTCTAAAATATCACGTACTTTTCCCCAACATCTGCAGCCATTCAGGAATTTCTAGGAAACTTTTGTGCATGATCTTAATTCCTAATCCCTGGCTCTTTGGGCTCAGTGACAAAAGATCAAAACCACCAAAAACGATGGTTCACTTGAAGTCAGACGAAGAGACCCCGGCTCAGTTAGTCTCGTAGGACGAAAGCAGTGCTGCATCAACGGGCTCCATGCAGGAGGGGCACGTGAAGGACCTCATCAGCCAGTCGTCTATGCAGTCCAGGTGATAGATGTGCATGCACGGCAGAAATCGAATTGGGTCCCCATAAACAAAGTCCATCATACAGATCACGCACCTGTTGAGGGCGAGGGAGAGAAATCAGAAAGCATTTTTAGAGATGTTAATCTGAACAGATGAAAATGGCTTGCCTGTCATCCTTCCACCAAAGCATACAAATTGAACTTTTTCCTAATAATTGTTAATCCATCTACAATCTCTTATTTCAATCCCCTGCGAATTTGCAGAGTTTGAGAGCAACCAACAAAGCAGAGAGAAAAGAACTACATGGGATCAAGTGCACTGCTAGAACTGTGCTTGTAAAACGGCTACATAACGGAAGACACCTGAAGGAGAAGGTGGCGCTTCAGCGAGGAAAACCATCAGTTAGATCAACTTTGTTTACTTAAACTGAGTTTTTAGTATAAATCCAGGAGTAAGACAGTTTTCATTTTAATAACTATATGTAAAAACAGGACCACTAATTTTAGCCCCCTCACTGGGCTGCTATAGGCTAAGGGTTCTTTATTAACCCCAGTTTCAAGTTCACTGCACTTTTGTACAGGTTCAAGAAGCAACCCAATTCTGCAGTGTTTCAGAGTCAGTATTCTAGATAGGTTATGATCCCAAATACTAGCACTAAATCGTGCTATGGCTCAAAGAGCCAAACATAAACATAGTAAATCAGATTATGTCTGTGTTAGCAAGACCATTCCCCAACCTAAAAGGAGAACGGCTGTCCTCATCAGGGATTCTCAGACAATAATGGGCTCCGAGGACAAAAACTCCCCAGAAATAAAATTTTATATTCAACTCATCAAGCTTAAAATTATTCCACACGTTAAGAAATGGACAGGTTGTCCTCATATTCCTAAAAATTCTTAGCAAACAATTTTAATGGCTGCATAACCCACCACAGTATTCTTATACCACAATTAACTATATCTCTATTGTTGTTTTTCAGTAAATTAAAAAAAACTATGGTGAATATCTTTGTGCATAAAGCTCTAGGGATTGAAGTGGGGTACACATTTTGGGATAGATCTCTAGATTTAACTGCCTCCAAGGGTTCTTGAAGGTCCTTGACATATTGCTAAACTGTTTTCCCAGCTGACAAGGCCACCAGCAATGTTGTGACTAGTTTGCACTCACACGGGTGAATCATTTTTAACTGACGTCAACCGTCATCTAAACAGACGGGTAACATAAAATAGTCAGAATTCATACCATCATTTCTTAGCTATTTTTATATGAAAATTCTTCTTAATTGCCACATTTAAACATTCACTTGCATGAACTGATTATATTAAATATCTGACTTCCAAAATGCAGAAGAGTATTTTTCAAAAGCACATCTATGAAGACAGACCTTTGAAACATGTACAGATTTATTAAAACTTACTCTCGGATCTTTTTTTCTGATCCATCTCTTCCAGGGTCATAAACTCCTTTAGGCAGATGCTGTATAAGGCCTATTCTTTGAGCTATCCTAATTTGTTCCTCTTCAGTCAGCTGAGTTGCTAGGCGAGTCTGGCTAGGCGTTGGATGATAGACTGGAACTGGAACTTGTTCCTAAATTTTAAAAAAAGGAGAAAAGGATTGTTTTTAAAAATCTGTTTTCTAGGGTAATGTTTTCCTTTAATTTCTTCTTTTTTTTGGCTGGGGTTGGGGAGAAGGGGGCTCAGGAGAGAGGCAGGCTGGGCTAGTGTGCAGCAGGATGAGATTCTATTTTACCCTGCCTTAACTTGAGCACGTGACCTACTTTTAAAGGATATAAACACAAACTTCACTGAAAAACTGGTATGGAATGTTATTTGAAGTATTTCCACATGAAGATCACATAACCCATATATTTATTCATTCCTGATACACAAATAGATAAATCAATATAATTAATTAACCAAATCGACTATATTCAATATTCTATAGGCCACAGTGGCGTTTTATGGCCTCAGTATACCATTATTTACATTAGAACTGGCCATTAGAGACTCTTCTTAATTGCAGACTCATTTTTTTCTTTTCATATAGAAAACAACCTTAAAATTAATTTATTATTTTTTGCAAAGTGGAAATTCGTGCAATAAATTTTGTTAAAATTCCTTTTAGGCTTTTGGATACATACTTGGATATGACAACTGAGTGAGCCAAATGAGGCCACCCTTCCTCCCAAATGCAATACATAAGTTTTCAGGGATGTAAATTAATTATAGCCAAATATCTACTTATAACATTTACTTATATAAAATATATTAATTTAGACATATTGCTTTCTTTCAACTCACATTTATGAAATAATCTTCACACTCTTTGTACAATCTTTCAACAGATACTTGTTGAGTATCTATTACGTGCCAGGTGATGGGAAGTTGAGAGTAAACAAAATAAAGTTCCTAGAGTGATGGGGGATGCCACTTTAGATAGGATGTTCAGGGAAAAACCTTTCTGATGAGACACTTTAAGAAGACACCTCAATGAAGTATGAGGAAGACAGTGTGTTTCTGACCTAATGATTTCATTGTGGCTAGAACCATTTTTGAGCCACATAATATGGTTTTCCAGAGAACATCTCTACTGAATAAACTGACTGAGACACAACACTTTGAATCCATGTATGAAGCTTTCATGGGAAATTCTATATCAAATCACAATTACTTATTTACATTACATTAGGAAATGTTATTTCCATTCATTCTGTAGGTTCACTCATGATCTCCACAATTTAAGCGCTTGTTTACAATGACAGGCAACATTTGCAATTGTGAGATTATGCTTCCAGGAATAATTGCTAAATTTGAGTTAAGCTTTAAAAAAAAAATTCTGTGAGACGACCTCCATAATCATCCAGAACTAGCATCAACTGAGGCTGTTTTGAGCTAATGGCTTTCTGTAGTTCAAAATAAAATAACTGAGAAAGTACTCATAATGAGAGACTATCAAAGCTCAAGAATAAATATCCTTTTCAAAGAGAAATTTTAGAAGAAAGTCTCATACATATAAATTACGGTCAAAAACTGAAATATTTAATTCAAGAAGAAAGAAATTACCACAATGTCCCCTAAAGATGCCGTCGTGTCCTTTTAAATTAGCCTATTCTTATAAACCCCTTATCTGACAGTAGTCACCGAGTTTCTTGTCAAAGGCAGTTCCACCTAAGACTTTAAATATTCCTTTTCTCTGAGATTCAGAACAAATGTATAATTACAGATCTCAAAACCCAGTAAATCCTTTATCAAATAATTAAGAGTATATTCTCTGGGACAAGTAAAATGCCAGTAGTTCAAAGTTTCATGTTTTATGAATTTCCACATAAAATCATTATGGTTACTTTAAGTACTTTCATAGTTCTGTCTTAACATTTAGGAAACAATAACCAAGCATATGAATGCTTATCAGAACTATATTCTTCATCCAAATATTTATTTACTGCATGTTACACACAAAGCGCCGACCCTGGTGGTCTAGTGGTTAAGATTCAGCACTCTCACTGTTGTGGTCTGGGTTCGTTTCCTGGTCAGAGAACCACACCATTTGTCTGTTGCTGTCATACTGTGGTGGCTGCTGTTGCTGTGATGCTGAAAGCCATGCCACCAGTATTTCAAATACCAGCAGGGTCACCCATGCTGGACAGGTTTCAGCAGAGCTTCCAGACTAAAACAGACTAGGAAGAAGAACCTGGTCCCACCCACTTCCAAAAATATTGGCCATAAAAACCCTATGAATAGCAGCATAGCATTGTCTGATACAGAGCTGGAAGGTGAGAGGATGGCACAAAAAGACCAGGCAGGGTTCTGTTCCTCTGTACACAGGGGAGCCAGGAGTCAGAATTGACTCGATGACACTAGCAACAAACAAGCGAAGAAGACATCATATTACTAAGTGTAGCTCTTGGATCCAGATAACTGTGATCTTAAGCTACTTCTCTGCCACTTAGAGTGACCATGTTTAAGCTATTTAACCTATCTGACTTAGATCCTACCTTATAGCGTTGCTATAAGGAAGGCTTAAATGAGGAAGCTAGTGAGCCCTGGAATGGCAGGAACTCAATAAATGGTAGCTATTGTAACTATTAATGTTGCTTTCAAAGAGCTGTATGTATTGCGGCCAAACTAGCTCTTTCCTATAAGTTCCATGCTTTTCCATCTTACTGCCCTTGCTCTTGCTATTCTACCTTTCCATGCAGGTCTATTGGTCCAGATTCTACCTTGTCCAGCAAGTTGTTGACATGAACGAAGCCTTAGCCAATCCTTCTCCCTGCCATCCAATATTGACAGACTCTGCCTCTAGCCTCTGCTTCATTATATAGGTGTTGTCTACCTATAAGCGAATTAGGAAGATTATACAGAATACAGAGAAACTTCAGTTATCAAGTGCAGTCATCAAGTGAGAATTCTTGATGCCAATTCTTCTAGCTTTCACAGAGGAAGGTAAGCGCCAAACTGAGTGCACTTCTCTAGTACAGCTTGAAAACTTTCTTCCAGCCCTGTATACCTACAGCACTATGACTATAGGCCTTTGTTTGTTTTGCTAAGGAAGATTCGCCCAGAGCTAACATCTGTGCCAATCTTCCTCTGTTTTATATGTGGGTTGCTGTCACAGCATGGCTGCCAATGAATAGTGTAGGTCTGCACCCGGGAACCAAACCCGGGCCACAGAAGTGGAGCACGCTGAACTTAACCAACTAGGCCACAGGGCCAGCCCCTATAAGTTATTTATTTATTTATTTTTTGCTTTATAATGTTATTTTTTAAATAAACATTTCCTTTTAAATGAGTTTTATACATACACAAAAATTTTCAGTTTGTAGCTCAAACTCAGAAAATCTTTTATATGCAACATGTATATTAAAGATCTATTTTATGCACTAGAAAAGTAACTATTGAACAGGCTTTATAGTGCATATAAAAGTTACATGACCCGTTAGTTATTAATGATCATAAATATGGCTGTTGCATCGCTGGTTTAGCTATTCACCTCTTCAAGGTTTTATAGCTAGTAGACAAATTATCAATGCAGAAAAGTTTCATGGTTCAGACACACACATAAAAGCTCATTAAGTAAATGTTAGCTACTATTGTTACAACTCTACTATATGACTATAGAACAGTATTCCAAAGTTTACTTTAAGAAGTGGGTTCAATTTACAATTTTATATGTCAATTCAACCTCAATAAAGCTGAAATTGAAATAAATAAAATTTAATCAAAAAAGAAGAAAAGGATAGGGGACCGGGCCCGTGGCCAAGTGGTTAAGTTCGTGCACTCCACTGCAGCGGCCCAGGGTTTCACCAGTTTGAATCCTGGGCGTGGACATGGCACCGCTCATCAAGCCATGCTGAGGCGGCATCCCACATGTTACAACTAGAAGGACCCGTAACTAAGAATATACAACTATGTACCAGGGGGCTTTGGGGAGAAAAAGGAAAAAAAAAAAAAAGAAGAAAAGGATAACCAAAACTTTAAAAAAAAGGAATCTTAGAATTCATCTAAGACCACCTCTCCCATTTTATAGGTCCAAGCTTGCCTACAGTCACATCATAATTAGTGACAATGTTGGAATTAGAATTCTGATCTCCCCCCCTCCTTTTTTTTTTGAGGAATATTAGCCCTGAGCTAACTGCTGCCAATCCTCCTCTTTTTGCTGAGGAAGGCTGGCCCTGAGCTAAGATCCGTGCCCATCTTCCTCTACTTTATATGTGGGATGCCTACCACAGCATGGCTTGCCAAGCAGTGCCATGTCCGCACCTGGGATCTGAATTGGTGAACCCTGGGCTGCCGAAGCGTAACGTGTGCACTTAACTGCTGCGCCACCGGGCTGGCCCCTGGTCTCCTTTTTAAGCCAGCAATTTCCACTACATCCTGCTTGGCTGCTGGAAAGCAAGGAGATTCTGTAAGTTAAATGCTTTGGATTTTGTCTATTTACATTATTTTGAAGAACAGTACACTGAAATGACATTTTAAGAAAGCCAACAAAATAAGGCATTTTTTTTTTTTTTAAGATTTTATTTTTTTCCTTTTTTTTGAAAGCCCCCCGGTACATAGTTGCATATTCTTCGTTGTGGGTCCTTCCAGTTGTAGCATGTGGGACGCTGCCTCAGCGTGGCTTGAGGAGCAGTGCCATGTCCAAGCCTGGGATTTGAACCAATGAAACACTGGGCCGCCTGCAGCGGAGCGCGCGAACCCAACCACTCGGCCATGGGGCCAGCCCCAAATAAGGCATTTCTAATAAATGGTTCTATGAAGGTTTTTCACCTGTGATAGAAGTTCTTTAATTTCAATAACTTCTAGAATTTAAAGATTTCAAAGAACATCAAATCCATCTTTTAATTGCCCCTGTAAAATAGATTCTATTACTGACAGAAAAATAAACTCAAAGTCTACTCATACCTTCTCTGTGTGTCCTTTGACTGGAACTCCTGCGAGCTCCTTCAGGTCATTCTGACTGTCAAGCTGGGAGAAGGTCAAATTCCGGTGATACCTATGCTCAGAAAGTTGTTTCAAAACAGTAGAGGACAGTTTCTCCTCTTGCTCACTTCAGGATTTCTGTTATCTGGTGTCACTTTCTTAAACTACCTGGCCTAAAAAGGTAACAGAGCCTACTAATCCAATGGGTTTCTTAAGCAATGAAATGATTTTGTTCACAGGAATCTTATTTGTAATCATAATATTTGAAACTAAGCTACTCCGGTGGGATGGGGCAAGGATGGAATGTGACCTGGGAGGGATGAGGATCACCATTACCACCTCCACCTGGAGTACCTCTGCAGAAGCCTAGGAATCATGGAACACAGTTTTGAAAACACTGCTTTTTAAAAAAATGGGATTTTCAATCTGAAAATTAAATCATAAGATTTGGGTCTCTGCTATTTTATGGTGACTTCAGCCAAGCCTCTTTTTTTTTTTTTTTTTTTTGAGGAAAATTAGCCCTGAGCTAACTGCTGCCAATCCTCCTCTTTTTGCTGAGGAGGAGTGGCCCTGAGCTAACATCCGTGCTCATCTTCTTCTACTTTATATGTGGGACCCCTGCCACAGGATGGCTTGCCAAGTGGTGCCATGTCTGCACCTGGGATGTGAACCGGTGAACCCCGGGCCGCCAAGAATTAGAACCGCTGTGCCACCGGGCTGGCCCCAAGCCAAGTCTCTTAATATCTCTGAATAAAGGAGATAACAGCACACCTTTGCAGGGTGATGATACAATCGTAAGACAACATCAAAGAACTTTGTAAATGCCAATGTTTGTAAGTTATTCTAACCTTTTGTTTTCTCTCCATCATCAAATGACTCTGGTTTGCAGACTTGTAAGCTAACTGCTATTGTCCCTGGCTTTGGTCCTGGCTTTCTGGCTTGTCCCTGAATACAAGAAACTCTTGGGCCTCTGTTATGACCCCTGCCAGCTCTGAGTTTTCAACCCCTACCATTCCATTTCCAGTCTAGATCACCTTCCTGATTCTCAGTCCCAGTCCAGCTGACCAGTCTTAATGAGCTGCCATCCACACTAAGATATGATGTATATGAAGTCACACTGGAACAAGTAGTATAAGACTCTGGGTAATAAGTGACTCCAAAATCCTTGAACATACCTACTACAAACAAAAAGAACTAAACTGTCGTAGAAATAACAATCTCTAAGCATGTGCTTTTTAAGAGGCTAGATTTCTTCGGTCTTGTGGTTCACATATGTGTACAGAAAGTAGAAAAGGAAAGCTCTACTTTACGAAGAAACATATTAATAGATGTTAAAATAAAAACCCTATTTTTTAATAATTTACATTATGTATATATTTTCTTCTTTGGTGTTTTTTGTGAAACTAAAGGAGTCCTCTAAGTAGCGTCTAGATATTTAAAATGATTCAACGTTCTAACTTCAGTTTACATGCAACTTTTCAGAAAGCCACAGAGGGAAGGAAATGACTAAGAACTCCTGATATTTTAAAGATGGACGTGGCCTCCCCCTTCTTACCACACAAACCTAATTTTAATTTCTATCACACTTGTTAAAAATTGACTGATGTACGGTATGAGTTATTAATTGTTTAGTAACTAGAGATCCACTGGTATTTTCTGGGTGGCAAAATGGAATCTTGTTTCTAATGTCAGCTGAAGGGCACTGAATGGAAGATTAGACAGGGATATAAAACAGCAATTTTAAAAGGTTCAGATTCTGAGACAGTTCTTACCATTCTCTAACTGAAGGCTCGCTGGGCCTAAATTCTTTGTGTAAACAGTATGATTTACGCTGAACACCGGCTTTGCCTCTGGGAGTCTGGAATTCTGGTATGTGCTAGGCAATGGGTGCCTACTCAGTACCGTGGGCTTCCCTGGTAGACAACCCTTCCACATGTCAGCACAATTCCACACGGGAAGAATTAAGCACATTCTGTGTGACTCCACTGGGAGGGGACTCTTGGAAGCTTGTGCCTATCTTCTGTGACCCTATGCAGCTTTTCCCTTCGCTGATTTTGATTTGTATTCTTTTGCTGTAATAAATCATAGCTGTGATTACAACTAGATGCTAAGTCCTGTGTGTCATCCTATGGAATCGATGAACATTCTAGATAATGTTCAGACTGACGGATAGCGCCTGCATTGACTCCTTTGTTTTCAAATAGTTTATGTGGCAATGTTCATTAGAAATGCTCCTTTGAGAAAAGGGTGTGTTTTGACAATGGTGGGTATACAGTACTTGTGTTTTATTCCTTTTCTCAAAGTAAATTTAAAAAGACCCTGTAGGAACTATTATTTTGAACATTTATTATTTAGCAGAGAGAAAAACATTTTTTTTTAAGATTTTTATTTTTTTCTTTTTCTCCCCAAAGCCCCCCAGTACATAGTTGTACATTCTTCGTTGTGGGTCCTTCTAGTTGTGGCATGTGGGACGCTGCCTCAGCGTGGTTTGATGAGCAGTGCCATGTCGCCGCCCAGGATTCGAACCAACAAAACACTGGGCCGCCTGCAGTGGAGGGTGCGAACTTAACCACTCGGCCACGGGGCCAGGCCCAGAGAAAAACATTTTTGAGATAGACATGTTGTTATCAGCTGAACTGTGTCCCTCCATATTCCTATGGCGAAGTCCTAACCCCAGTACCTCCAAATGTGACTGCATTTGGAATCATAAATGTGACTAGCTTTGCTCTCCCTGGCCTCCTCTCCTGCCCTATTCTCTTCACCTAATAACCATATCTATGTTGACAGCTACAATTACCACCTAGATATAAATTACCCCCAAATTTATATTCCAGTCTAGATCTCCCTTTTATTTATTATTATTTTTTGTGTGAGGAAGATTGGCCCTGAGCTAACATCTGTTGCCAATCCTCCTCTTTTGGCTTGAGGAAGATTGTCACCAAGCTAACTTCTGTGCCAATCTTCCTCTATTTTGTACGCGGGACGCTGCCACAGCATGGCTTGACTGAGTGGTGCTAGGTCCACGCCTGGGACCCAAAGCTGCAAACCCCGGGCTGCCAAAGCGGAGTGCACCACCTTAACCACGACACCACCAGGCCAGCCCCAGATCTCCCTTTGAAACTCCAGGCTCTACCTGACAGTTCCAATTTGATGTTCCAAAAGTACCTCAAATTCAACATGTCCAGAAATGAACTCCCCTCTAAAATCTGGTCCTCTTTTAGGTTTCCATATCTCAGTGAATGACATAAGCATCTTTCTAGTTCTCCAAGACAGAGACATTGTTGGCACTTCCCTCTCCCTTACTCTCCCATCTTCAATACTTCACCAAGTTCCAGCGAATTTATTTTCTATTGAAATACTGACAGAATCTGTTCATTTCTTTCCATGTCTATTTCCAATATGCCAGTCGAAGCTCCCACTTCTTCCCTGGTGCACAATATTAGCTAGCAAAATCCCAATTTGTCCCCTACACAGAAGTCAGAAGAATTCTTTCAAAACAAATCCAACCTTATGCCCTTCTCGCACACACCTAAAAGTCCTTCAGTAGCTTCCCACTGCTTTTAGGATGGAGGCCAAAGTTCTCAACAAGACCCCCAAAGCCTTGCATAGTGTGGTAACCTCCCTCCCTCCCTCCCTCATCTTACTACTCGCTCACTGCTGTCCAGCCCCACTGGCCTTCTTTCAGATCCTTCAAAAAACCATGCGTTCTCCTATACGAAGTCTTGGCACCTGCTATACTCGCTGCACGAAACACTCTCCTCCATCACTGCTCTGCTGAAATACCTCCTTTTCTTCCCTCAGGGCTCAGTTCAACTTCTACTTTCTCAGAAACCTTCCCTAACTAACCACTCTCCTCTATTATAGGCTCTTACAACACCAAGTAAGTTTCCTTCACAGCATCTGTCATAGCTGTAATTTTATGTTCAGTTATAATTTGAATGTTTGTCTTCCCTACAAGACTGCAAGATTCATGATAAGAATTATGTCTGTTTTTGCTCCTCACTGAATGGATAGATGAATAAATGGTCCGCTAAAAATATAAATAGCTAAAAATAGCTAAAATAAAAATATAATATAAAGATAGCTAAAAATAGTCACCCATTAACTTATTCCAGTGTTTCTTTTCATTTCAGTGTTTCTTTCAATTTCCTGGAACCCCTAGCCAATTGTTAAATACTTAATAAAGTTAGTCTACACGCCACAACATTGGGATTATAGAGCTGTTTTTGTTTTGCTAAGTATATTCTTTAAGAACGATTGATAATAACTGTATCTACCTCCACCGCTCCCCCCCAAATGTGAACCCTAAATAAGATTTTGAAGACCTGCGGAAAATGATATTTACAAATTAATCATTCCCAATGTACAAGGGCACTTAATATAGAAAGGAATACCATGAATCAGTTTGTGAAAATCTAAATCACTAATGTATTAAATTGCTAATTATTATAAATGATGGCACCTTCAAGGGTGGTTCAATTGGCTGCCCTCACCTCTATGTCTATGAATATAATTCATGAGGTATTTTGTGCTTGAGCTAAAAAGGTGTGTGATTATTTGCACAATTATTGGATTAATGTTATTTCCTCACCAGTAGACTATAAACTTGACAAGGGCAGGGACTGTGTCTGTTTTGCTTACCAATGTAAACTCCTTACTCAGCACAGTGTCTGGCAGGTAGTAGGAACTCGATAAACATTACTGGATGACTCAGTAATTTAAATCAAAGCACTTATGTTCTTGTAATCCATATCAGATATTCATATCAGGATTCTGTAACCATGTTATGAAAAAATTGCTAATGATTTGGATTAAGCCACAATTAAAACCAAAAAGGAAAACTCAATATAAATTACAACCAACATTCTTTCTCCAAGTGACAATACCTGGTTTGTTGCCTTTCAAATTTCTACCTATCTATCCCACAAAAACTTCCATACGTCCAAAACCAAACTAATTATCTCTACTTCCACAATCTTTCTCAAACTCAGAATTTTCTATGCACACTATCTAGATTAATGATAGAGAAGTAAGTGGAAAGAACATAGACATTTCATGGAATTTCAGCTCTGAGACCTCAGATGTTCCACCACAGGCAAGTTACTTAATACCTCTAAGCCTAAGGTTCCTCATCAGAAAAATGAATAGAATACCTACCTTAAAAGAGCATTGTAAGGAATAACTAAGAAAATATAAGTAAAGTACCTACCAAGACAGGGGCTCAATATCTGCGCCTTCCTATAATGACATTACTAGTCATCCAAGGTAGACATCTTGTTCTTCCTGATTCTGCTGACTTTCTCCCTTCCTTTTACCCCATCATCTACTTAAATGTCTTATAATCTTATCTAACTACCATTTCCTCAATATTGATAGGAGATACACATGTACTTGCCCTGTGAGTTTAAATTTTGAGAAAGGGGGAATTCACAATAAGAAAGCAAATATATCTCAAACAAATTTAAACAATTTTTTCTCCTTAATGCTTTAATTCTCCACATAAGTCTTCACACAAAACAGCAACAATAACTCGAGAATCCAAGGAAAAGAATTTATTTGCCTTAAAGGAATAATTTAAAATTAAAATGTGTGTTAGGAAAAGAAACACAGCATCACGGAAGGGGGTGGAATAGCAAAGGAACAAGGGATTAGGAAATATGCTGAGGCAGAGCAAGGGGAAAAGACAGGGTCAGTCACACAAAAAAGCAAGGTCTGACCTTCTGATGAGAAAAACCTCAGAAGCATTCCAGTTGTTTGTTAATACATAATGAAGCATTTATAAAATGATGAATGTTGTGAAAAATATAATAGGCCCCAATCTTAGGGAGTTTACAAGTCAAGAAAGACAGAAACAGATCAAAGAGTAAACATGTCTATCTGAAAGGCACTGCATTAAAAGTTGGACCCAATTTAGGGAATATGATACAATTTCAGAAACTAAAACAATGCAGTGGGGAAGTGCCTAAATAATGTGCTGAGGCTGGAAATAGTACAAGTCTGGTTTGTGGTGAAGGAAAAATAAAGTCACTGCTAAAGAATGCAGCTTGTCACCAAAAGCTGTATCCTTTCCTCCAGTAGGAACTAAGAGTCAGCTCTTCTGATTTTCTCCTTACAGCCTTACAAGCTGCTGCCGGCACCACCCCCTCCCCAGCTGCAGTCTCCTACTGGGAATGTTTTCTCCGAATTTTGCCAGACTGAAACTGAAGGCCATAAAATGGAGGATTTGGAATCGATGGTTTCAATGCATATTCTAACTCTGATGTTCAATGAATCTTGACCAAAAAACCCAACCCAAACAAACGAAAAACCCAAAGATTAGCATTAATGCAGTTCCTGAAGCATAAAGAATAACAATTATAGAGGGGGAAAAAAGTCAGCATCCCATCTTTGATACTGACAAGTGATATGATGTTATGTTTAATGAGAAAGTAACAGAAACCAGAGTGATCTGCATGGAAAAAGAGCACAACTTCTAGGGAGGTGGCTTGGCATTTGTTTGCTTGTTTTTTAAAGAAATGAAAAAGTTGGCCCCTTTCATTCATTATTGACTGAGCATTTATTATTACAGGGTTGTATGTTGTTGCTGTTAGTGCCGTCCAGTTGAATCTGACTAGACCTGTGTACAGCAGAGCGGAACCCTGCCCAGTCCTTTTGTTCCTTCCTCTCACCTTCCGGCACTATATCAGACAATGCTATGCTGCTATTCACAGGATTTTCATGGCCAATTTTTCGGAAGTGTGTGACTAGGAAGGACCTGGTCCTGTCTAGTCTGGAAGCTCTGCTGAAACCTCTCCACCATGGGTGACCCTGCTGGTATTTGAAATACTGGTGGCATAGCTTTCAGCATCACAGCAACACGCACCTGTCACTGATAGAGAGTGGTGTGGGTCCCTGACCAGGAAATGACCCAGGCCACTGCAGGTGAGAGCACTGAATGTTAACCACTAGACCACCAGGGCTGGCTAGAGGGTTATATACGGTATCCTAACTAGGGGAGGGTTGTCAGGCATTATCACCACAGGCACTCAGCATTAGCAAACCATTAGATAAGCTTCTTCATCCACCTGCAGCTCAAGACAACTGAAATCAAGGTCACATTTTGAGCCCAGGCATCAATTTTTTCAACACCCAACCACACTTCAGATGCCGTTTTAGGCAAAGGAGATATAGTGGTGAACAAGACAGATAACGTAAGGTCTCTGTCCCATGAAGCCTAATTCCCTTATAGTAGGGGAATACAGAGAGTAAACAAGAAAAGATAACCACCTCACCCACAGCTCCTACTATTCCTAAATTGCCCAGGACCTGGCAACTTTGACAGGCATGCATTCCAGTGGAGCGATAGGCTAGCCAACATTTGATGACTTGCACCTCCACACTGCTGAAGAGAGGCTGAACCAATCAGAGTCTTTCTTAGAATTAGAACAGGAAAGCTGAATCAATTGACCTGAAAGGTCATCGAGCAGCAAATAAGAGGCATGTGTAAATTGAGCTTATGAGGAAACCGGTAGTATTAAAGACAGATTACAAATGCTGAAGGAAGCAGTCATTACAAGAGTCCACAAATGAAAAACTCTGAAGGCCCTGGGTAAAAGAAATGGGAGAGAGTGGCTGCCTTGGTTCCCTGACAGCTTTCTGATTCTAATCCATGTGTATCATTAAAATAAAGCATTGGAGCCGGCCCTGTGGCCAAGTGGTTAAGTTCATGTGCTCTGCCACAGCGGCCCACGGTTTTGCTGGTTCAGATCCTGGGTGTGGGCTTGGCACCACTCATCAGGCCACGTTGAGGCGGCATCCCACGTGCCACAACTAGAAGGACCCACAACTAAAATATACAGCTATGTACTGGGGGGATTTGGGGAGAAAAAGCAGAAAGGAAAAAAAAAGGAAGATTAGCAACAGTTAGGTGCCAATAAAAATAAATAAAATAAAATAAAGCATCTTTCTTCTGAGTTAATTTTGTCTAAACCCAGAGTCTCCTAAACACCACCACCATTTTCTTTCCTAAATTAGACCTAAATTAGATTACTGTTTCCTTCTCACCAAGCAAACTGGTTTCCAGAAGGGAAATGGCACCCACTTACTGACAAACAATTGCTTACCAGTGGGGCAGATCTCCAGTGTTGTTGTAGGATAAGAGAGAGGCCTCTGACTTAGTGCACGAGTTGTTGGAAACACTTCTTTGCTATAGCCAAAAAATACTAGAATTTTTCTCATTTAAGCATTCTATATTTGAATTTTACGAGCTCAAAGAATAAGAATACACATTTCAAAAACTGTTTTTTATCCTTATACATATACACAGAATACACAGAATATATGTAGCCTTTAAGGAGTTAAAGGATGAGAGTTTTAAAAAACATATTAATTCCAAAAGGAATATGTCTGTTGCAGCCAAGGATTGGCTTTGGAGCTCAGGAAGTCTGGTATTGCATTTACTGCACTAAGTTCTCTAACAGACACTCTCCCCCCTCTTTTTTTAAAGTTATTTTTTGAAGGACCAGGGCTAACGTCACCAATAAAAATTAATCTCCTCCAAAGACTGGTGAACTTCAGTTCTAAAAATGTTGCAAAAATAACTCTTTAGGAGAAGGTATATTGGCTTCTAACAGTTTTTAAGGCTAAATGGAAAACCAACAGTTTTTAAGGCTAAATTGACGTAACATATCAATTAAAACATACATTCTGATTTCAAAAAGCATTGAAAAGTTTAAAAAATACATTGTAGCATTGAGGAAATATGATATCACTATAAGGTAAAAGGCCTACATTTATTATTATTATTGTTTTAACTTTTTTTTTTTTAAGTTTGGCACCTGAGCTAATATCTGTTGCTAGTTGTATATTCTAGTTGTAGGTCCTTCTGGCTCTGCTATGTGGGATGCTGCCTAAGCATGGCCTGATGAGCAGTGCTAGGTCCGCGCCCAGGGTCTGAACCAGTGAAACCCTGGGCCACCAAGCAGGCAAGTGAACTTAACCACTCGGCCAGAGGGCTGGCCCCAGGCCTACATTTAATATAACACCTTTAGTGAGATATAATTCACACAATATAATTAACCCATTTAAAGTATACAATTCAATGGTTTTTAGTATGTTCACAGAGTTATGCAACCATCATTACAATTTTAGAACATTTTCATTATCCTCCGCCACAAAAACCCATACCCATTAGTAGTCATTTCCCCCATTTCTCCCCCAAATTCCCCAGCCCTAGACAACCATTAATCTGCTTTCTGTCTCTATAGATTTGCCTATTCTGGACACTTCATATAAATGGAATCAAACTAATGTGGTCTTCGGAAGTCTAAAACATGTTTTCAAAGTTCACCCAGGTTGTAGCACATATCAGAACCTCATTCCTTTTTATTGCTGAATAATACTGCATTGTATGTATATACCACATTTGTTTAGCCATCCATCAGCTGATGGACATTTGGGTTGTTTCCACTTTGGGGATGTTATGAATATACTGCTATGAGCATTTGTGCACAAGATTGTGTGGATGTATGTTTTCATTTCTCTAGGGTATACACCTAGGAGCAGAATTGCTAGCTCATATGATAGCTCTATGTTCAGTCCTTTGAGGAACTGCCAAACTGGTTTCCAAAGCACTTGTACCATTTTACATTCCCACTAGTAGTATATGAGGGGTTCCTTCCCATTTCTCCACATCATTGCCAAATCTTATTTTCTGTCTTTTTTATTATAGACACCCTGGTGATTTTGATTTGCAATGATGTTAAGCATTTTTCATGTGCTGATCAGCCATTTGTATATCTTCTTTGGAGAATTGTCTGCTTAGATCCTTTACCCTTTTTAAAATTAGGTTCTGTCTTTATTGAGTTATAAGAGTTCTTTATATATCCTGGACATCGGTCCCTTATCAGACAAATGATTTGTAAATATTTTCTTGCATTCTATGGGTTGTCTTTTTCTTTTTTTTAAAGATTTTATTTTTCCTTTTTCTCCCAAAGCCCTTGGTACAAAGTTGTATATTTTTAGTTGTGGGTCCTTCTAGTTGTGGCATGTGGGATGCCGCCTCAGCATGGCTTGATGAGCAGTGCCATGTCCGCACCCAGGATTTGAACTGGTGAAACCCTGGGCCACCAAAGTGGAGCATTCGAACTTAACCACTCAGCCACAGGGCTGGCCCCTGGCTTGTCTTTTTCTTTTCCTATTGGTGTCCTTGGAAGCACAAGTTTTTAATTCTGAGGACGTCCACCTTATTTTTTTTTTTTTTTGTAAGATTGGCACCTGATTTAACAACTGTTGCCAATCCTTTTTGTTTCCTCTGCTTTATCTCCCCAAATCCCCCCAGTACATAGTTGTGTATCTTAGTTGCAGGTCCTTCTAGTTGTGGCACGTGGGATGCCGCCTCAACGTGGTCTGATGAGCAGTGCCATGTCTGTGTCCAGGACTCGAACCAGGGAAATCCTGGGCCACTGCAGCGGAGCGCGAACTTCACCACTTGGCCACGTGGCCAGCCCCTCCACCTTATTTTTTTTGTCATTTGTGTGTATATGTATCATATCTAGGAATGCTTTACCTAATCCAAGGTCATAAAGACTTAACTCCTATATTTTCTAAGAGTTTTACAGTTTTTGCTCTTATATTTAGGTATATGAACCATTGAGCTAATTTTTGTATATAGTGTAAGAAAGGGGTCCAAATTTATTCTTTGTATGTGGATATGCAGGTGTGCCAGCACCATTTCTTGAAAACTGTTTTGAAAAGGCCTACATTTTAATGTGATATTTTTCCTAGAAGCTTAGTGAAATATTTTGGGGTGAGGGTGAAAGGAATAAGGATCTTACAACACTACTTATCTGAAGCAACCAGGATCTCTTGAGGAGGCCTAAAATTACTCTGACCAAGCAGGTTTGCGAGATCCTCTGTCAGATCAGCGGTGGCAGCTTCTATATAGGTGGTTCCTATTTTCAAACGCACTATTCATTCAATGCCACATCCCCAATACTTGCTTTCTAATTGTTTATGTTGTTTCATGCAACATACCCTAACAGACGAAACAAGAAAAATTACACTTGTTTTATGATGGTCCTCTTTAAGACACAGATACTGAGAATGCCCTGGGTCTCAACGTTGAGCTGTACTAAATGAAAGGTGAGATGCTGATATTTGTCTACTAGACTACTCAGATTGTGCCAGATGTCAGCACCTACAAGTCTGGAAGTGGAAAACCAGGTTTAGTCTTTAGATCCTTCCTCAAGCTCAACTGCAGGTCAGGTCATCAGGAAACTGTTTTAACTAGTAAGAGAAATGGAGACTAGCATAACATGGAATACAGAGGACTTAAATCCTCTTGGCAATGCACCTCAAAAAAAAAAAAGCTTCCTAACTTGACTTCAGTAGTACAAATGTAAATAAAACAAAACTTAAGATTACTGGAGAGTTATTATCCTTGGAACCCAAATGTAAAGTTGTTCTAAGCAAGGCTATCTACCCACCAGCCAGGTATTTATAAGTTATTTTCAAATTGAAACTGTCAGCACACTACTTTTTCATAAAATGCTCCCTGGCACAATTTCTAGATAAGAAGTACATCTCATCATCTCCTCTACCACCACCAGGAATCAAGAAATTTACCTTGGAATATAAAGAAATAACCTAAATATACAGAAGAATAATACAGACTTAACGGAATTTTTTTTTCTGCTTTTTTCTCCCCAAATACCCCCAGCACATAGTTGTGTATTTTTTTTTTAGTTGTGGGTCCTTCTAGTTGTGGCATGTTGGATGCCACCTCAGCGTGGCCTGATGAGCGGTGCCATGTCCGCACCCAGGATCTGAACCAGTGAAACCCTGGGCCGCCAAGGTGGAGAGCATGAACTCAACCACTCGGCCACCGGGCCGGCCCCAAGACTTAATGTAATATTTAATGGCTTTTAAAACTTAGAGCTCTAAAAAACTGCAGCAACATGAGAAAACGCTTATAAAATGACATTAAAAATTAAAAGGATGCAAAAATACTATATAGAGTAGTTTATTACACATACATTTAAAAATATTTACATTTGGAAAAAATCATAAGGAAATATACATTGAAATGTTAACTATGGTTGTATCAGAGTACTGAAAATGTGAGTTATAATATTTATTTCTAGGTAATTATATTTAATTTGCAATTTATTATAAAAAAGGAAAGAAAACTTTATAAAGTTGGTGTCACTAAGTCAACAGCTAATTTTAAAAGTTATTGTTAGAAAATCCAATATATAAGCTGAACAGAAAATGAAAGCAAAATAGAGACAAGTCACAATGCATATTTAATTCTGCTAAAAATATGACTTTTACAGCTGAATCTAACTGCACTTTTTTTAAATTGAGGTGAAATTCACATAACATAAAATTAACCAATTTAAAGAGAACAATTCAGTGGCCTTTAGTATATTCACAATGTTGTGCAACCACTACCTCTATCTACTTCCAAAACCCTTTCATCACTCCAAAATAAAACTCTGTCTCCATTAGGTAGTTACCACCCATTACCCCTTTTCCCCAGCTTCTGGCCACCACCTGTTTCTATGGACTTACCTATTCTGGATATTTCATATAAATGGAATCATATACTACACGACCTTTTGTGTCTGGCTTCTTTCACTTAGCATAATATATTTGAGGTTCATCTGCATTGTAGTATGTGTTAACTTTATTTTTAAGATATGAATAGTGAATCAGTAAAATATATATATATGCTTTTAGTCTAATATTCTTTTGAGAGTCCCTTGCCTGTAGCATTAGCTAAGCAATATTTGGTTTCAACAATGCAGCTTGGAATACAAAGGTATACAAATCAGTGGAAATTAATTTTGTTTTTAACACTTACAAGTTTAAACTAAAGAAAAAGGATAGATTGTTAATGAATTCCAAAACATCTTTTTCCCATTTAGAATTATATACCATTCCCAGTTTAGAATTATATAATGAAATCCAATGACAGAACACGCTATGTACCATAAGTCAAGAAAATTTGGCTCAGTCTGGGGTTACAAAATAGCTGTGTGACCTTGTCACATCCACTCAAACTTCCAAGAATAGAGGAAAACAAATGTTCTTAAATATTTGGCCTTTATATTAAATAGAAGCTCCAGAGGAATCACTGAAGAGCTATCACAAAGAAGCTGTATTTTAACAGGTTACCTGGCAGTGGTACACAAGACAGACTGAAGAAGGCAACGAAAGAAGGTAGGAACGGAAGTTTGAGATGACAGACCAGAGTTTGTTAATGTGAGGTCCAGGGCTTAAGAAAGCACAGTCACACATCCTATTATGACGGGAAACGTTCAGAGAAATGTGTCATTAGTTTATTTCTTCGCTGTGCGATCATAGAGCATACTTACACAAACCTAGATGGGACAGCCTATTACACACCTAGGTTACAGGGCACTAATTTTATGGGACCACTGTCGTACATGCGGTCCATCACTGACTAAAATGTCGTTATGTGGCACATGACTATACATAAATTCCTTAAAATTGCATGCAAAATTCTGTGCATCTTTCTAGGAAGAGGACTTATGGTTTATGGTTTTCAGCTTCTCAAGAGTTATTAAACAAAGAAAGGGTTAAGAAACACCTATGTGAACTTAGATGGTTGCCATAGAAACAGAAAAACCACTGGAAGGAATACAAGGAAAAAATCTAAACAAGGGGATAAGAGAAGTCTTGATTTTGATACTTGAACATCCAGTCCCTCAAAAAGCCCTCTCAAACAACTCCAACCAAAAGTTAGCTCTCCCACCTCAAGCCTCCTCTAGCCTCCTTGTCACGCCTATGACTTTTTAGTGTTTCATGTGTGTGCATATCTTATATACTTGGCCCCTGGTACCTAACAGTGCAAGAGACATCACAGGCCCACTAAAGTTGTTGAAAAAATTATAACCACTTAAAGGTGGCTTAAATCATTCTGCAAACAAATTTATAACTTAGGCTTAATCAATTTTTCTATTTTAGATTAAAATTACAGGTTCTATAATTGACAAACAATGGTAGAAAACTGAAATTCTTTGGAAATTACGCAGAAATGTCTTCTTACAGAGTTTCTGAACCCAAAACACATTCTTTCTCCTAAAGAAGGCTCCTTGACCTCCAGATGGGCTAGATACATTTAGCCTCGAATGGAGGGTCCCAGTTTGAGGCTACCAAAAGTAGTCCTAATTCTTCTTTAATAAAATGTGACTACTGAAAGTGACTACTGACTGACAAAACATGGTTTCAGGAATTTTCCCGGCTGTCAGCTCCAGCTTTGGTCCAGGGACTCCTTACCTCCATCTAGTTTACCAACCTGGCCAGATTTCCCTAGGTAAAGTATAATTTCTGCTCATTTGACTATGTAAGTATCCACATATCAACTCTTTAACCTAAATATTCAATTTCCATCTGCTGGCCCCAAAATGGACCATCAAGGTCTCTGCATCCACATCACTGAACTCCTTAAATTCTAGAGGCAAACATACAGCCCTGCCAGCATGTATACATATCTCCAATTAGTTTTTCCATCTTGTTAAAATAGAGGCACTCTCAAAAGAATGGTAACAACCTAAATGCTCAAATAGGGAACTGGGTAAATAAATAATGGTACATACAATGAATACTATGCAGCTCTAGAGAAGAATGAAACTTTTTATGTACTGATAGGGAAATAGCTTCAAGATATAGTAAGTGAAAAAAAAGCAAGGTCTAGAATTGTGTATAGTGGGCTATTTTTAGGTAAAGGGCTGGGGGAGAACTATTTGTATTTGCTCACGTGTATAAAATCACTTGAAGAATCCAAAAAAACCTTAACATTAGTTGCCTATGGGATGTGGAACTGAGTGGCTGGAGAACAGAAGTAAGATGTTTCATCTGTACTCTTGTAGAGTTTGACCACACAAATGTATTACTTAATAATTATTAAAAAATAATTTTAAAGATTTTATTTCCCTTTATGTAGGCCAATCCTACCACCACTGTTTGGATTCCATCTGTTTCCACCTTGTCAGCATCCTTACACTGTAGATTTTTGCTGCTCTCCCTATTCAACCTCTTCTTTTCACTGGATCCTTCTCATCAGCTTATAAAAATGATCAGTCTTTCTCATTAAAACAAATTAACCCACCTTCCCTTCCTTGTCCTTTTATCGCGCTATTCCTATACCCCTTCACAGCCCATCTTCTCCCAAAAGAATCTCTTCTGGATGTTTCTATCCTAATCTCCTGGATACATTCTTTCCATTCAATCCATTACTAAATTCTGCTGTTTTCCCCTCTTAATTATCAACAGAATTCATAACTCAATCTCTACTGCCAATGCCCTATAACAATATCTGCTAATGCAGTGGCTTCCTAACTAGTTTTCCCATATCCACTACCCCTTCTAATTTGTCCTCAGAGATTTTTTTAAATAAAAATCTAATTTACATAATCTCCCCCCCCCCATCCCACTTAAAATCCTTTAGTGGCTAGCCTTCCACTGCTCTAGGATAAAGTCCAAAATCCTTAAGAAAGATAGTAAATGTAAATGACCTGGCACAAGCATCTTAGGGACTATTCCCATCGTATAAACACGTACCCACTTTTCTAAAATGCTCTTTTTGAGACAGGCAAGTTTGGATTCCTAAGACATCTTGTTTGAGATACCAGACATGCAAAATATTTTAAATGTATTTCACAATCTTATCTTTTTGGCTCTATATCTTGGAATGTTTTCTAAACTGCAGGTCACGACCTATTGGGGGTTGTGAAATTGGTCAAAACTAGGACTTTTTAGAAATGAAATCGAACATACAGAATATACAGTAAGAGTCAACACTCATATGAATATCGTTTCCGTTTTTATAAACTGAAGCATGGTGTAGAATTTTTTAGTATGAGTTGCCAAAAAGTGTTTGAAAGCCCATAGTCCTAGCACTTTTTTTGAGATTATGATGCTGCCGTTCTTGTGACACAAAAGTTTTTCATCTAGGACTAACAAATTATACTTCAAGTTCATTTTCTCAATGGATTTTAGAATTTCAGCCATTTTAAAATGGCCCCGTTTCATGCTACCTCATCTTAAACAAGGTCTGACAATTTATCTAACAGTGTTGCAATGGCAAAATTTAACTGAATTCCTATACCACACACCCATCAGAACTCTGTGGCACAAACCACAAAGGCTTTGTGGTTTTCACAGCAGTGATATGAGCTCATGTCCTGCAACTCAGAGACTGCCTTTGAGACATTCTTAACCTTCTCTGTGGCATGGAAACCTTTGGCAATCTGACCACGGACCCCGAGCTGGCAATGGACCCCTTCTTGGATAGTGTTTTTGAATGAAAACATAAGATTACCAAGGAAATCAGTTATATTGAAATGCAGTTCTATCCCTGACGCTATAGGGATTTGTATACCTAAAGGTAAATATTCAACAGTCTAAAGATTACAGTGAGCTTAGGAACTTAGATCTTAGAAGGAGTCCTAGCTAATTAAAGCATGTGTTAAAGGATAAATAAAAAGTATTTTGAGAAAAAAAATCTAGGGACAACATAAAATTCTAGATAATGAAACACAGTAGGGGGAAGAGAGGATGTGCATGTGAAAAACGAAACACTGATAAGGCTTGACTCCAGTACTAAAGAAGGTTCCCTCCCTTTCTCTACTTTTTTTACTCTCATATGCATGTGGACTTCCTGCTAAAATTGACTTTATTTACTTAAGCAAATTTGTGCCAGGGAAATTTTTCAAATAAATTTAAACTTAAGAAAAAATCCAAGGTGCCCATGTATCCAAATCCTCAAATAGTTTATTCAGAAAGAAAAATGCTGCTTTACTCATAGATAGTGCCTTTGGGCTCTCTCTATTGGCAGCTGCTTCCTTAGGAAATATTATGACAAAATTGATTATCTGGTTTTCCAATATGCAGAATATTAGAAGAGGAGTTACTGCAAGGGCAGATGCATTAACAGCAGATGAAGACCATCTGACAGTGGGAAAAGATAAAGAGAAAAAATGATAAAAAGCACGTACAAGAATTAAAAGCAGAATAGACTCACCCAACAACACAAATAGTCCTATGTTAATTCAAGACTCTGGAGGCACCGTTCTATTACCTCCACAGTATAATAAACTAATCTTTCTAATAATTTTGAATCAATAAAATGAGATGAAAATCTGCTCAGAAGTCAATATTTCAGTGATTTATGAGGGAAAGAGTGAGAATGAAAGGGGAAGGTTATGAAGTTTGAAAAAGGATACAGTTGAGAATCAGTCTTAGTAAGACACTATTACCAAAGGTAGTATATTGGAACAAAAATTGTTGACAAAAATGTTGTTAAAAATGTATATTTTACAAAGTTTTCTATCCAAAACTTATCTATTTAAAATAAATCCTGTTTAAAATGGAAAATTTCACTTAAATCTAATTGCAGTTGTACTTTCTACAATTGGATCCAGTGGATTCTCCCGTGATTTTAATACCCCATCTTCTTTAAGAGTCCTGTTTTTTGGGACCTCGTTGTTCCTCCATTATCCTGAATAGACCACTTATCAGTATCTATGACTTCAGGGCCCTCTTAGCACCAAGTCTACCTCTGTCACTTGTACATTTTTAAAAATATCACACTAAAAGGCAAGAAACTAAGATCCAGATGACTAGTGGAGGTAATGTTAAATCACACACATCCAAACTATACTACAATTAGCCTTAGTTAATAGATAGGAATTGGTGCCTTACTATCAATGATAAATGTATCATCTCTTATTTTGATTTGGGAGAGAAAGGTTAGAGTGGGAGCCCTGAACGCCTAAGGGAGAAAAGAAAGGTGAAAGGGGAATCACCAATTGAAGATAGAAAAGAGGACACAAAATATCAAAAACATACTTTGTTAACTTCAGCAGTTTTGCCAATTTAGCAGAACACTGTTGTGCTATATGAAATCTACATTCATACGATTTATGAAATACTTCTAGAAGATCTACTGCATTATAAAGGGGTCTCATTACCTCAACTATCACTGGCCGCCCAGCTCTATGCTAAGCCTGTTTCTTCATCTATAAGATGGGAAGAATAATATTTATTTTCATAGAATTACTATGAAAATTAAGAACTAGTTTCTGGTCTGGCAGGTAAGGAGCTTAGAAGTCACTACACCACACTAACAAATTAAAAAAAGCTGAACTGAAAAATCAACAACTTTTCTTAGATCTGTTGAAGAAGTAAGGTCACAGGGCAAATGCAGACCCCAAAATTGGAGAGACAGACAGGTGGATAGAGAAAATCACAACTTACCAGAGCAGAAACCCATAAGCAGAACCAGTGCTGGGGCACGAAAGCCTGAACTGTAATTGATGGACTGCTGGGGCTCAGTGTGGACAAGTCTGAGTTACAAACTCCAAGGGAACTCCACATTTTTTAAAGTTTTATCTCCAGGAGCCCCACCAGGTCCTCATAGTGAACATGAGAGAAAAATCTTCTCATGCTTCGAACAGGGGGAAGGGGAAAGGAACCATTTTGATATACGCCAGAGCATTCCATTTTTCCTAACAAGGCCTGCCCTCAGGAGAAACTATTTTGGCAGAGCCAACCTGCTGGGGTTTTATCAGAGCCTAACCCATCGGAGGAAAGGGAAATACTCAAATCCAGCTGGGCCTAGCCTTCCACATGGGAGAAGGGAAATATCCAACTCCATTCCCCTCTTCCCATCCTGTCCCACCTAAGGGTGGGGGGACACACTGAGAAGCACTGAGAACTGCAAATTCAAACAAACAAACACACACCACTATATGCCTATTAGAATAGTGAAAATCCAAATACTGACAACATCAAATGCTGGAGAGGACATGGAGCAACAGGAACCCTCGCTGACTGCTGGTGGGAATGCAAAATGGCACAGCCACTTTGGAAGACAGTTTGGTGGTTTCTTACAAAACTAAATGTACTCTTACCACATATGATCTAGCAACTATACTCCTTGGTATTTACCCAAAGGAACTAAAAATTTACGTCTACCCGAAAACCTGCACACGGATGTTTACAGCAGCTTTATTCAACTGCCAAAACTTGGAAGCAACTAAGATGTCCTTCAGTAGGTGAATGGATAACTAAACCGTGGTACATCAAGACAATGGAATACTAGTCAGCACTAAAAAGAAACAAGCTATTAAGCCATGAAAAGACATGGAGGAACCTCAAATGCATATTACTAAAGGAAACTTAAATGCGTATTAGTAAGTGAAAGAAGCCAGTCTGAAAAGGCTACATACTGCATGATTCCAACTACATGACATTCTGGAAAAGTCAAAACTATGGAGACAGGAGGCTGGCCTCGTGGCCAAATGGTTAAGTTGGCGCACTCCGCTTTGGTGGCCCAGGGATTCACCAGTTTGGATCCTGGGGGCAGACCTGGCACTGCTCATCAGGCCATGCTGAGGTGGTGTCCCACATAGCACAGCCAGGGCGACCTACGACTAGAACATACAACTATGTACCGGGGGGCTTTGGGGAGAAGAAGAAGGAGGAAAAAAAGGAAGCTTGGCAACAGATGTTACCTCAGATGCCAATCATTTTTTTTTTTTAACATTTTATTTTTCCTTTTTCTCCCCAAAGCCCCCTGGTACATAGCTGTATATTTTCAGTTGTGGGTCCTTCTACTTGTGGCACGTGGACGCCGCCCTCAACATGGCCTGACGAGCGGTGCAGTCCGCGCCCAGGATCCGAACCAGCAAAACCCTGGGCCACCGCAACGGAGGGCGCAAACTTAACCACTCAGCCATGGGGCCGGCCCCCAGATGCCAATCTTTAAAACAAAAACAACAACAACTATGGAGACAGCAAAAGAATTAGCAGTTTTCAGGGCTTAGGTGAAGGTACGGATGAAAGGTGGAACACAGGATTTTTAAGGGTATGGAAACTATTCTGTATGATGCTATAATGGTGAATCCACGTCATTACACATTCGTCCAAACTCAGAGAGTGTACACCACCAAGAGTGAACCCTAATGTAAACTATGGACTTTGGCTGATAATGATGTTTCAATGTAGGTTCATTAAAAAAAAAAAAAAAAAAGTGCCTCTATCAAAATCCCAGCAGGCATATTTGCAGAAATTGACAGCTGACCCTAAAATCCAAATGGAATTATGAGGGACTAAGAAAAGCCAAAACAATGTTGAATAATAAGAAAAAAGTTGAAAAATTCACACTTCCTGATTTCAAAGCTTTTTACAAAGCTAGTGTAGTACCAGCATTAAGGACAGACATATAGATCAACAGACCATACTTGAAGAAGCCAGAAATAATCCCTTACACTTATGGACAATGGATTCTGGGCAGGAATGCCAAGACAATGGGGAAAGAATACTCTTTTAACAAACGGTGCTGTAACAACAGGACAGTCACATGCAAAAGAATAAATATGGGCCTTCCTTACACAACTCATAAAAATTAACTCAAAATGGATCATATACCTAAATATGAGAGCTAAAAATATAACTCTTAGAGGAAAATGCAGAAGTACATCTTTGTGACCTTGGGTTAGACAAAACTTTCAGGAAAATACAATCAAAACCACAGTGAGATACTACTTTATAGCCACTAGGATGGTTATAATAAAAAAAGGCAATAAGTTTTGGTGACAATGTGCAGAATTTGGAACCCTTGTGCACTGCTGATGGGAATATCAAATGGCACAAGTGCTTTGGAAAACAGTTTGGCAGTTCCTCAAAAGATTAAACATGGAATTACATGACACAGCAATTCCACTAAGTGTACAACCACTTGGTGTATAACCAAGAGAAATGAAAACACATCCATAAAAAACTTGTATACATATGTTCATAGCAGCATTCATGAGAACTAAAAAGTGGAAACCCAAATGTTCATCAACTGATGAATGGCTAAACAAATGTGGTAGATCCATATAACAGAATATTTCACAATAAAAAGGAATGAAGTCCTGATACATGCTACAACATAGATGAATCTTGAGAAAACATTATGCTAAGCGAAAGAGGCCAGCCACAAAAGACCACATATTAGTATGCATATTGGTGTGCATCTCTCATGGGGAAATGCAAATTAAAACCACAAGGAAATACTTCTAAGCACTTATCAGAATGCCTAAAATAAAACAGACCGACAATACCAGGTGCTAGTAAAGATGTAGAGCAAAGAGAATTCTCATACATTGCTGACAGGAGTGCAAATTGGTGAAACCACTTTGGAAAACTATTTGGCAACTTACTTTGAAATGTGTCAAAAAATAGAATGTATTGATAGAGGGATGGATACGTGTTAAGCCAAATATAGCAAAATGTTAACTACAGAACCTAAGTGGTAGGAACATGAGTGTTCAAACAATTCTGTTGACTTCCCTTTATTTTTGGAATTTTCTGTAATAAAATGTTGTAGGAAAAACTAAATATATTTCTGCTCCATACCCAGCAATTCCACTTCTGGATATATATCCAAAATAAATAGGTGATTATGTACACAGAAAGAATGTTCATAGGGGCTGGCCCTGTGGTGTAGTGGTTAAATTCAGTGCACTCTGCTTCAGCGGCCTGGGTTCAGATCCCAGACATGGACCTACACTACCCATCAGCCATGCTGAGGCAAAGACCCACATACAAAATAGAGGAAGACTGGCACAGGTGTTAGCTCAGGGCTAATCTTCCTCACCAAAAAAAGAAGAATCTTCATAGATTTATACAGCCAAAAAACTAACACAACCCAAATATATACATCAATAGAAGAATGGATTTTTAAAAATGTACATTTATACAATTGAATACTGTACTGCACTGAAAAATAACATGGGCTACTGCTACATATATATATATATATATATATAACAATATAAATGAATTTGACAAACAATGCTGAACAAGTTATTCTATTTAAGTTCAAAACTGGGCAAAACAAATATGTGGTGATAAGAGGTCAGCACAGTGGTTACCTTTGGGGAAGGGGTAATGACTGTTGGAGGGTGTATGAGAGAGCCTTTTGTGGGGTTGGAAATAGGCTATATCTTGATGGTGGTTCTAATATGTAAAAGTTCACTGGGCCATACAGTTAAGATACTATTAATTGTACTGTTAAAGGCATACTCTTCATTGTATATAAACAATAAAAAGGTTTATTTACACACACACACATATATTACACTTTCACTGTACAAGATTATACAACTCTGTCTAAATTCATGCACACTGCCTACTGATGATTATTCTTTCAGCTCCAAGCTCCATCACCTAATCAGGGCCGCTCTCCTGCTTACGTTCATTTGTTACAGCAACATTCACGTAAGATTTCATTTGAAGTCTTCAAAAGCTAAAAAGTAAACCTGTGATTCACTGCCCTATCACAAACTGATCCCCCAACTTCAAAAGTCTACATCTGGGGCCAACCTGTGGCCGAGTGGTTAAGTTTGCGTGCTGGGCTTCGGCGGTCTAGGGTTTTGCCAGTTCGGATCCTGGGCACGGACATAGCACTGCTCATCAGGCCATTCTGAGGCAGCCTCCCACATAGGAGAACCAGAGGCACTCACAACTACAATATACCATGATATACTGGGGGGCTTTGGGGAGAAGAAGAAAAAGAAAAAAAAAGTGTACCTCAAACTATTTAATACTTGATTATATACTATTTCACACTGAACTAATAAATACTTCATGTGTATACATTAATCTTGTCCCCTTAACTAAAATGGTTACTCCTTAGGGGTAAAGGACTCATTTCTCCTTTCCCCTCGGTGCCTAACACATACTTGTTGACTGACAGAAGAAACTAGGTGTCCTGGTTTTTAACCTTAAGCCTTGCTACTTACTCAGTTTACGGTAAAGTGCTTTTTCCCCACAAACATAATAATTAAATTGTTAGATAAAATTAAATGTAATTTTAACTAGTTGGGTCAGTTATTAAAGTCTCACTCTTCCTTAAAGCCATCCAGCTTCATAAGAATTCAGAAAACCTTAATAAATTTAGAAACAAATATATCTGGAATATTGCTTTCTTCATTCCCACTTTCAGATCCCTTAGTTACCTTACTGTATGCTCTCTGGATTAAGTAAGTAACAAGATAATTACTCAACTGGCCCCTGGGAACACACCCCAGGTTGGCTATTTAATTAAAAGATAGGTATATGTGCGTTCATATTAAACCGAACTCAAAGTATTCTTTAATCAGCTAAAATAAGGAACTCTTCTAAGACTTCAAAAGCAACACACCATAAAGCCAACTTGAATATCAAAATCAAAAGGTCAGGCAGATTCCCCAAGAGCAGAAAATATATTTGGTTCTCCCTTATCACTTTACTTTTCAATTGCATGTAGCAATCTCTTCTGCTATTAAAAACACACATATTGGCTGTCTATAAACCAGCTTTTCCTCACATCTTTCACTCATATTTCCACTCTATGAGTCTCTAGTATCTCTACCACCTCAGTCTTTCTTTCATTTATGTCACAATTGCAAAAATCCTGAATTCTGATGTTAACAATATCATAAATACTTGATAAATTCACTATGAAAAGTTACCGGTAAGGGATGAACTTCTGGAAATTTCTTACAGCCTATTTTTTAATAACCTATTTGAATACAGGACAGAAATACATCATCCCTAACTCTCTGCTTAAAGGCAGGTTAATACATAGAAGATAACTATATCCAGAAATGGCTTGAGGCAAGACGACAAAGAAATATAACATCTAATTCCAATTGTATTTACAACCATCCTCTTTTCACTCCCCTCCTCATTTCTAGAATTTAACTTGGCTGAGACACAATAAAAACAGAAGACAAAGAGAGAAAGAAGTGGCAAAAGTTGAATAAAAATGGCAGGGAGAACCTACAGTAGCCATTCTGTGACAGTTTTTCTACTTAGAAGAAAAAAATAAAATTAAGATCTTTAAAAGAAGAATCCCATTCTACCTAAAGTATTACATTAAGATTTTAAAAGACCTAAATTTTATAATAGAATATGGAGGTTTCTACAAAGTATTAACTAAAAAATATTTTAAGAAAGTCAAGTTCTCAGATCTTTTTTACCAAGTAACTCATTACCCCACCTTCTCAAGTTACCCTATAATTAGCTCTAGAATTAAACTCTGACACACAGACTGTCCTATTCTTAAAGGTGCATACATTCTTAATGACAAAGAATCAGCCTTAATTAAAGGACATCCAGAGTGGGAGATCAGGCATAAACAAATAAATCAAAACTTTGCAAGAATGGTTATAAATAAATAAGCAAAGATATTTGCTTATTTATTAAAAAAAAATATCGAGGCAACCTGAACAGCAAAGAGCACAAACCAAACTCAAAAAAGATGTAGATTAACTTTCCCAAAGCTCATGCACTTCAGAAATTAAAAGTGATAGGACAAAACTGAATATGGTCAGATAAAACAGTTAATGTGGGAGAGAAAAACAGCAAAACCCTTTAAAGGACAAAGGCCAAATACTCAAGTGCAGGATTCTGAGAATCAACTTACAGAAGCAAACAACCACAAAAGTTCACACTCTTACAGAAAAACACGATAAGTGATTTTCACATTTACTCAAGTATTTGAGTGCCTGCTTTGTGAAAGGCATAGTTCTAGCAATGCAAAGATGGAATCATCAGACCTGGATTCTAGTAGAGGAGAGGTGACATTGTTATAAATAATTAAAATCAAATAGGAAGGGTGAAGTGTCCTAAGAATAGCAAACAAAGTGCTAAAGAAGTTCAGATTAAGAAGTTATTCATGTTGGGGGAGACCAGAGAAGGATTCATGGCATTTGAGCTGGACCTTGAAAGCTAGAATTTACACTGGGAATAATAAGGGGAAGAGCATTCTGGGAAATGGGAATAGAATGAGCAAAGGCAGAGGCTGGAAAGCAGAAGGCATATACAGAATACAGCAAACTGTTAAGTCTGACTAGCATATAGGTTCTATACAAGACTACAAAAAGCTCGAAGAGTTTGTAAGGAGCCAGATCATGACTTCAAATGCTAAGAGAGAGATCTTCAGCGATGAGTCATGCAGAATCATTAAAGTGCAAAGGATCTGATCTGGATAGAATTTATCTTGCAGCAAGGAATGAAATGAATGGGGAGGAGAGGAGACATCAATTAGGTTATCTGGGAGGTAATGAGGACTCCAATTACGGTGGTGGCAGCACAGTAGTCACTGGGTGTCCACAATCTCTAAGGTGCCATTCCACTCCACTGAGAAATTTTTAAAATCTTAACACATCATTCTCATTTTTAAGGAAACTGTAATTGGAAGAATAGTAACTGTTAAAGCACCAAGAGCTAATTATTAAGGTAATATATGATTTCCAGATAAATATCATAAACAAAAAGTAGTGTATTTGTAGAAATCAGGAGTGAGAGAGAAAAAAAATGGTCAGGGAAGGCTTTATTAAACAGGTTGGAGGTGATCCGCCCCTCAATGAAAAGGTAGAACTTCAAGAGGGGAGGGATAAAATTTCACACAAAGGGAACTTTTTTTACTAAGAACAAGATATGTGAAATACATTTTGAGGCAATTTCCACCTAAATGGTAAACAAAATGCCAACATAGAAAAAAAATCTTCAATTACCTGAATTTAACCTCATAAAGATATCAGAAAAACAAGGTCTTAATATATTATTATAGCTTCAAATGCTTAAAAATATTTTATTATATTCTAGATTTTTAAAGGAGGGGGATTATTTTACTGAGTTCCATAGGAGAGACCAAGTCTTTTTTAAAAAAAAAAAAAAAACGCATCTTGAAGAAAGCTTTACTCAGTAACAATTTGAAATATCCAAAATTTTATGTTTTGGTATTTGCGAAAGAAGTTCCTCAAAACACAATATAGTCTGATAAACTCTCTTCCTAGTTTACATGTAAGTAACAACCAGGATTTGAACTCAATTCCACCTGACTTCAAAACCAGACCTACATTTGCACTCACTGCTGTATTAAAAATAACTTATTTTCTTCTGATTTTAAAATCTCAAATGTATTCATCACAAAGTGTAGATAGGACAGGAGGAAGAGATTAGTAAACCTCCAACTATATAACTATATAGCTACTGCAAAACTGTAAAGTGACTTTTCTCGTTGTTCAATGAATATTAAGCTCTTTCGAACAGAATGCCACTCATGAATTAGCATACGACAAGTGAGGGTCTTAGAGTGACCGTGGTACCTCAACCTGTTCACGTATACCTTCCAGCCCTGGGCTACCTACCTGGCCCTCCCCTCTTACAGACCTTCATTCTCCAGCCTTTCCTGACTATCCTCCCTCTCACAATCCCTCTGACTGCCATTAGGGAGGATTCCATCGTACTCTTTGTAAACATTCAGGGAGGACAGAGTAGAGGGCATGCCAGATTTCTCTGTTTTTACCTTCTAATTCAAGAAAAGCTCTAACCTCTTCCCTCCCATTTCTTCAAGGACAAGGACTCAAGTACTTCCTCAAAAAAGACATGTTTGTTATAGAATATATAGAGGGTGGAAAAAAATCCTAAATTATTTTATCAATAATTATTTTAAACCAATTCCTATATTTAATATTATCGGGACTTGATTTTTAGGATTGACTCCTTAAAAATGATCCATAATAAAGGAAAAAAGGCACTAGGAATATGCATAGTTCTTATAAGACATTCAACTGCACTTGCGTCAAAACAAATATATTAATTCAATGAAAAGAAATCGATTTATTCAACCAGTAATTGAGCGCTTAACATGTACCAGGCACTATTCTAGGTTCTTGGGAAACCATTTTTTTAAAATTCCCTTTCCTCAAGGTGCTTACCACCTAGTGGAAAGAGATAGATAATAAACAATAAACATTGTAAGTAAACATAGTGTGTCAGAAAGTGATAAATGCCATGGAGAAAAACAGAACAGAGTAAGGGAGAATTCCAGGGTGTTGGGGCAGGTTGCAATTCTAAATAGGGTGGTCAAAGAGGGTTTAAGAAGGTGTCATTTGAGTAATGACTTGAAGGAGGTGAGGAAGTCAGCCACGGTGATATCTGGGGGAAGAGTACCCGGGCACAAAAAACAACCAGGGCAATGGTCCTGGAGTATCCTAGGAACAAGGAGGCCAGAGAGGCTAAAGGGAAGCCAGCTCGGGGAGAGTAATAGGAAAGGTGTCAAGAGAGCTATGTGTGGGGGCAGGGAGTATAGATTATGTAGGGTTTATGCAACACTGTAAGGAATCTGGCTTTCACCCTGAATGAAATGGGAATCAACAAGATGTTGAGCAGAGTGTCATGATCTGTTTTACCAAAACCACTGTGACTGCTGGGTTAAGAACAGACTAGTCATCAGTGGGTTAAGAACAGTCATGTGTTGCTTAATGACGGAGGTATGTTCGGAGAAATGTGTTGTTAGCTGATTTCATCACTGTGTGAACATCACAGATCTAGATCTAGGTCTGTGTAAGTACACACCCTCAGGCTATATGGTACTAATCTTATGGGACCACCATCAGGTGTGGTCGGCCGCTGACCAAAGGGCACTGCATGACTGTGTAGGGAGGGCAATGGTGAAAGCAGGGAGACCAGTTAGAAGGCCAGTAAAGAAACCCAGGAGAGAAACATGTACTTCTTATAAACTTTGACCATAACAGTGCAGCACTTACGTTTAAGCACAAATAAATAAATAAAACAAATCTGTCAGATCCTCTTACTAGGAAATATAGAGCTCTCAGCATATATGTACATTGTGCAACACAAACAGAAAGGATATCTTTTAACTAATCATTACAGCAAAACACCAAGTGTTTGCCTTAATAATCAGCCATTCCCTTTATGAAATTTTTTTTTAATCCTATTCCAGCTGAGACTATTCTTTAAAGAAATAAGCCAATATTCCTGCAGCTCTGTTATACACTATTTTTGAAGGAAAAAATAAGTTACTTCTGTTCACTGAAAATATAAATCATTTGCCTTGGATTGGTGCTTCTCAGATCTAAATTAACCATTCCTAAGAATTTATTTCCTTCAGGGGGACAAATTTTTTTCTACAAAAGTTTCTTTTTCTGCTCCCATCTTTTAAAGAAATTGTTTTCTTCCAACTGATACCAAATAGGCCTATTGGTATGTGGGTCATTCACCTCAGGAAAGGGCAACCACAAAAAACTCCCACTGTCACAAATAACATGTTTCAAAACATGTTCCTTCACGATACCAAAAAAACCCCTCATTATCATGTAGTCCTCCTGGAAAAGACTACTACAACTCTCATAAATTCTAAAGAGTTATCCTTAACACTATATTATCTAAGGATGAGAGAAAGAGGGCAAGAAGTCAAAGATACTCAATTTGCCTTAAAAGGGTCTAGGGAACATGGAAGAAGATTTTGAAAAAGTTCATACTTCTAAAAACATTTGCTCATGAAACTGAAATAAGCACATTATGAGGCAAACGAAGAGTGAAATATAAACAATTTACTTGCTTCAAAGATTCAGAAAGACATCCAGGTTTAGCTTGGATTTTTAAAGAGCCTTCCCCTGTGACGATTCTTTGTAAGAAATGGCTGTGTAAACTTAGAAAACACAATACTGAATTTAAATTCATTAATTCATTCAACATTTAAGTGCTTCTTATGTCTCAGAAATTGCTCGAAGCATTGGGGATACAGACCCTGTTCTCAAGGGCTTATAGTCTTCACTTATCGCAGTTACTGAGTGCCTACTGTAGGCCAGATGCTGGGGATACAACAGCAAACAGGAGACACAGGTTCCTACCTGCATGCAGCTTACACTGGGGGAGGAGGGAACCACCCAAGGATGAGACATACATCTAACTAAACGAGGATATTAACACTCAAGTGCTGTATGTGCTGCTTTTGGAAGTGCAGAGGGACGGGTGGTGGGGGAGGACACAAGCAAGGAAGCAATGGGGGGGAGAGAAATATAGGAACTTCAGATACGGGGTGACACAGGAGAGCTGAGTCCTCAAAGAGGATTAGATGTTCACCTGGCCGACCTTGGGGGAAGGGCTCCAAGCAGAGGGGGCAACTGGAGCAAAGGCAGAGAGGTGTGAACAGGCTGGTGTATTGGGAGGCCTGGAATACAGAACGTGAGAGAAGACAGAGAGGCTTCTGTATGACACACTTAAGATTGGACTTTACTGGTATATATGAAAACCCTGAAGGGTTTTATTCAGAAAAACCAGCATATGTGATCAGGTTTTTCTGGTGTGATGAGACACTGGTTTACACAAGAATGAGAAAAGAATAACACTAGATAATGATGTCACCACATGAAACAACAAAGGAGACCGCCTAGTTAGAAAACTAAACCCCCTTTAGGAAAAAAATTAAGCCACTTAACCACCCAAGCCCTTTTGGAAAAAGTTTTTAATCAACATCATGTAAAATCGAAAAAGTAGAGGAAACATTTTTATATTTATTATGGATTATAACATCTACATGTCTATTTTGAGGTTTCTCAAGAGGTCTTGGCTCTTTATTAATTGTGTAAACACATCTGGGGCTGCTTGACTGTTCAAAAAGCAATGAAACTATTTAGGAGGAAGTCTTTGATACAAAGGGAGACAAACGAGCAACAGAAGGTATTTCTCAAGTCAGGTTTAAAGGTTTCCAAAGTTCAAGATAATCAAGTTTTATTAAGTCAGCGCGATTAAAAGGTGTGTCATAGGGGTGGAGCAAAAGAAGGAGGGGTTAAAAATTAATATACACATATATGTAAACAAGTAACTCTTGATTCGCTGGGACTAAAATCACTTGAAGACCACTTCTCCCAAGTAGAAGCAGAAATGAAGACCTACCAGATCCAATTAACACCGACAGACAGGTGAGGGAGAGAGCAGGGAGGCAGGAGAGGATGACCACACATGAAAATTTAAATGGGTCGGGGGCAACCACCCATCCAGAACTCATAATCCAGTTGGCGGTGCGATGAGAAAATCATCCCCAAACCTCACAGCTTCCACACATTCCACGATTCAGACATAAAGACAGGAAAATGTCACTCCCAAACTCGACAAGCGAACCACCAGCCACTGGCCAAGGCGATACTGATCACATACTCGGATCCCAGACCTCAAGGACAGAGGGTACCATCCCCACATCATGCCTGAGGGAGAGGTGAAGGATCCCCCTTATTTTGGGAGTGGGGCGCAATCACCCTCGGATCCAGCCCTAAGGGGGTCAACCCCCCCCGCCCCGCCAGGCCTTGCCGAGGCCAGGGGCAGTGACAGCCCCGAAGCCCCCTCGATCTCGCCTGGACCTGCTTCCACTCCTCGCACCCCCTCCTCCCCAACACACACCCTCCCCTACCTGATATGGCGGCGGCGGCTCCTGATCCGGCTCCGTCCCCTCGCCAAAACTAGCCCGGTCGGACTGAGACTCGTGAAGGAGGGAGATGTCATCCGAAGTGGGGGATTTGAGGCAGTTCCCCATCTTCCGGGGCTGCGGTGTGTGATCTGGGGGAGTAAGAAAGCAGTGGCGGGGTCGTCGCACGCTCCGCGGTCAGCCTCGGTCGGCGAGGTGGGGTCGGGCGGCAGGCCGGGGCTCAGGCGGCGGCGGCTCCCCCGCCCCCCGGCGCCGCCGAAGGGCCGCTCATGCCAGCCCCCGGGGGTGGGGGCTCAAGGCTGGGCCGCGGGCTCCGCCGGGGTCGCGGCGGTTGCCTCCTGCGAGGCGGAGATGGGGGGGGGGGGCGGGGAGACGAAGCACTTCCCCACCCCGCCCCCCCGCGGGGCGGCGGCGGCCACGGAGCTGCTGGGCCTAATCCAGGTCAGGAGGGGGGGGCGCGGCCGTCGCGGCTGCCTCAGCTGCTGCCTCAGCTGCTGCCCCTGCCGACGCCGGAGCCGCGGCCGCGGGCCTCATCCTACTCCGCCTCAAAGCGGCGGCGGCGGCCAGAACGAGGCCAGCTGCGGCCCTGCGTCACGCCGCTGTGCGTGCTCTGGTCCCGCCCCCGGCGCCGGGAGGCGTGGACAGCTCCGGCGGCGCGGCCGCACCCCCTGCACCCCCAGCAGCTGTCCCTGGGCTGCGTCAGTCTCTGCTTCTCTGTCTGACAGTTGGCTGGGTGCCTGACTCCGAAACCTCCCTCGGGTCTCCCCTGCCTGCCCACGTACATTTCTCCCTCTCGGCGAGTCTCGGCTCTTACCTGTGCGCTGTTCCTACAGCCTTCTCACTACCCTCTGCCAAGTGATCTATTTATAAACGCATATCTGATTGTATAACTCCCATGGTTAAAATGTTAATTGGCTTCCCCTTTATCCCTTCAGAATAAAGTCCAAGCTCACTAATGAACCTTCCCTACCTCTCTAATCACTTCCTTGTCCTCCTACATCACAACCGGACAGATTCTTCCTCCAGCTGTGTACCTCGGAGTGTTCTGTTTCTTTCCCCCGCCACGGTAGTCCAAGCCACCATCATCTCTCGCCCGCGCTACTGTAATACCCTCAGCTGTTCTCCTCGCAGTCACCATTGCCCCATTCAGTCCGCTATTTGCACAGTTGAATTATCTTTTTAATTGTAAATCTGATCATGTCATTGGCCTGTGTAAAACTTTAATGGCTTCCCAATACTGTTAATGACTATTAATTCTTCAATGGTTTACAAATCTATCTCCCCCAACTCATTAGCAGCATTGTCTCCTCGCCTATTCTAAACTTTAGGCTGCCTAAATAAAGCACTTTCGGTTATCTAGAAGAATGTTCCCTCTGGCTGAGGCCTTTGCCTGTATTGTTTCTCTAACAGAAACTCTCTTCTCCCTGCTCCCAACCTTCTACTTCCCATCAGGCTAACGCTTATTCCCATTTATCCTTCCTGGACTCAACTTCATTTCCCCTGGGAAACCTTTCCTAACTCTCCAGTCTGGGTTAATCACCTCCTCTGTGCTCAGTCCCTGAGCTTTTCTCTGTCACAGCCGATCAAGCTGAATCATCTGTCCTTCCTCTGTGCAAGCCTGGCACATAGCCTAAGGTAGAGTAGGCTCTCTTGGTTGAATGAACAAATAGCTCAAGAAGCAATGTTTGCAAAGGAAGGAAACAAGAAACACGAGAATGCTCCTAATAGTCATTCCTTCAACAAGAAGACAAGTGGGTCTTGACTCCTTTTCTTTTGTTCACCATTTAACTGATTTTTTTTCGCCACACCCTCTGCTAGGCACTAGGGAAACTGATTTACCAGACCTGGCTTGTTCCTGAAGGAGCCCGGAGTTCAGCTGGGAAGACAAGTAAATAGATGAGTCCTTCTCCCACCCCTCATCAGAGGTTTTTAGAGGGCCCAGAGGAGAGTGATTACACCATTTGGGTGAGAATCTGAAAGGATTCTTAGAGGTAGGAGAGCATTAAACTGGTACGGACCTGAGTGCTTTAACTTTGAAGTCCCTATTCTACAAAATAACTATCTTAGGTAGATGCATTCAGATTCCATTTTAAATACAACCTTTTTGCTGTATGCCGTCTTCTCCAAGACTTGTCTTTCCTCCCATTAATAGCTCCCACCTAAATAGGTGTAACCCTAATGCCGTGTTTATATAAGAATCTTTCACACAACCCCAAGAATCATTGCTTCATTCTCTAGCTTGGAAAAGTGAAATTATTGGATCCTTTGGGAGGAAAATTTCAGGTATTTGCATTTTTTCCTGCATTGCTGTTTTGTTTGACTCCTCTGAACTATTGCGATGGCGTTTTAAGGAAGTCCATGCCTCTGCACCATCAATCCATCCTCCACACTACAGCCAGGAAAAATGTGATAAGAGAGCATTCATAGACTTCTGGTTCAGAAATTTAGCATGGCATTAAGGCCTTGCACCATTTGGTCCCGTCCTCATCTCCCATATGACTCTGACTCCAACCAGTCATCCTCCACTCCAGCCACATCACCACTACTTGCCGTGCCCTCAACCTGCACTATGCTTTTCCACATCTGACCTTTTACCATGCTGTTCCCTTCTATTGAAATCCAGCCATCTTTTAAGACCTTCCTTAAGTATCTCTTTCTTCATGTAGCTGTCACTGATTGCACTTAGTTGGAATATAGGTAACAGTATAAAACAAATGGGATCTGTTATTATGTTGTGTATATCTAAATATCATATGTGACTATTTTAACACAATTTTTAATATATCTAATCATAACTGCTATTTATTAGCTTGATCCAGACACGTAAGTGCCCTGAAAGGTTTATAGTGATCTTCCTGTTTTACAGAAATAGAAACCTGGCTTCACATGGCTATTCAGGGGTAAAGCCAGGATGTGAATCATATATCAGTTGTGTTTACTAGGTTGTGGGAAGGGACTACATCTTTTTTCATCCTGGTGGTCTTCCCTGAATGTGTAAAAACAAGGGAATAAAGAAAGACTTCTCTTGAATGCCTTTGGCATCCACACGTACCTTTGTAAGGAAGTAGCTGTTCAGTGATCTATCTTCCCAACCTGGCTTTAGAAAGGAGCCCTTGGGAAATGCCCTATAGACCAGAGAGCGTGACCTACTCACAAAATGTAATTTAAAATCAAGAATAGTAACCAGGACCATTGCAGTGACAAAAACTCTCCTTGACCTACTCTAGTCAGGCTCCTCTAAGCCCTTAAGGCCCCAACCATGGGCTCTGTCCTTGGCCCACTTATTCCAGTTTTAGCAAGACTCTAGCTGAGTCAGTTTCACCGGAATCCCCCATCCGTGGTATTTGACCACCTTGGCCTGCCTTCAGCAAAAATCCTATCAAGTGGGTTTAGCCAGAATTCCCCTTATCCATGTTGTTTCCTCTTAGTAAGTTTCTATCCACTGACTCCCACCCTGTCCCTTGCCCACAAATCCCCGCTTGTCCTTTTGTATTCAGAATGGAATCCAGTTCTATACTGAGGTCTCTCTTCCCCTATTGCAATAGTTCTTGAATAAAGTTTGCCTTTACTGCTTTAACTTCTGTCTGACTCTGGTTTTCTCTGACAGCAGGAGATCTAATCCAGAAGCAGATATGAGAATCCAGTATCTTCTACTGAGCTGTATTTTCTAAAAAATAGACTTTATTGTTTAGACTCATTTTAGGTTTACATCAATATTGAGAAGGTATAGAGATCTATCATATACAGCCTGCCCTCACACGTACCTAGCCTCCCCCATTATCAACATTCTCCACCAGAGTGGTACATTTGTTACAATCGATGAACCTGCAATGACACATCACTATCACAGAAAATCCTTGCTTATCTTAGAGTTCACTCAGTGCCATATATTCTGCGGGTTTGAACAAATTTATAATGACATGTATCCACAACTATAGCATCATACAGAATGGTTTCACCGCCTCCCAAATCTGTGCTCCACCTATTCATCCCTCCCTCACTCCTAACCCCTGGCAACAACTAATTTCTTTTCTGTCTCCATAGCTTTTCCTTTTTCAGAATGTCATATAGTTGGGATCCTACAATATGTAGCCTTTTCAGATTGGCTTGTTTCACTTGGTAATATGCAATGAAGTTTCCTCCAGGTCTATCCATGGCTTGATAGCCCATTTCCTTTTAGCACTGAATAAGGTTCCACTCTCTGGGTGTCCCACAGTTTATTTATCCATTCACCTACTGATGGACATCTTAGTTGCTTCCAAATTTTGCTGATTATGAATAAAGCTGCTATAAACATCCGTCTACAGGTTTTTTTTTTTTCCAATTTTTTTAATTGCAGTAAAATACATCACTGTTAACTTAAAAGCAAATTCACCTGTTATTTTACCCTCAAAATGAGTTTATTCAGGAATAGCCAAAAGAATTGCAATTCAGGATGTGCATGCTGTGACGAACGATAGGCAAATCTGGAAAACAAAGGAGGGAAGCTTACTTTTATAGAGAAAAAGGGAGAGTAGGGGTGGGTTGTTCTAAAAGAAAGTCCACAGGGGGAAAGTAACAGTTCAGGGCTGCAATGGCTTTTATTGGCTGAGCTGCAGCATTTGTCATTGGCTGGGCTATTGCCGGATGGAAGGAGAAATCTTCCTTCAGCTGTAGTTTTACTTCCTGAGGAAGATGCAGTGTATGTCTCTTCCTGTTTGGTGTAATTGATGACATATGATAGAGCATGAGAGCTCCCCCTACATGCCTTCCCAACTCCAATTTAGTTAAGGTTTCTTTTATTAATTTCTACACTTAAAATAAAATTTACCCCCTTAACCATTTTTAGGTGTACAGTTCAGTGGTATTAAATACATTCGTAATATTGTGCAACAATCACCATCATCCATCTCCGGAACTCTTCATCTTGTAAAAGTGAAACTACCCATTAAACAGTAACTCCCCATTCTCCCCTCCCCTCAGCCCCTAGCAACCACTATTCTATTTTCTATCTCAATGTTTTTGACTACTCGAAGTATCTCGTATAAGTATAGTCATATAGTATTTGCCCTTTTGTGACTGGCTTATTTCATTTAGCTTAATGTCTTCAAGGTTCATCCATGTTGTAGCATATTGCAGAATTTCCTTCCTTTTTAAGACTGAATTCCATTGTATGCATATACCACATTTTGTTTATCCATTCATCCATTGATGGACACTTGGGTTGCTTCCACGTTTTAGCTATTATGAAAAATGCTGCTATGAATATGGGTATACAAACATCTCTTTGAGACTCTGATTTCAATTATTTGGTTATATACCCCAAAGAGGAACTGCTGGATCATATAGTAATTCTATGTTTAATTTTTTTTTTTAGATTGGCACCTGAGCTAACAACTGTTGCCAATCTTCTTTTTGTTTTCCTGCTTTTTCTCCCCAACCCCACCAGTACATAGTTGTATATTTTAGTTATGGGTCCCTCTAGTTGTGGCATGTGGGATGCTGCCTCAGCATGGCCTAATGAGTGGTGCCATATCCATGCCAAGGATCTGAACCAGTGAAACCCTGGGCCACTGAAGTGGAGCACACGACCTTAACCACTATGCCACAGGCCAGCCCCTCCATGTTTAATGTTTTGAGGAGCAGCCATACTGTTTTCTACAATAGCTGTACCATTTTTACATTCTCACAGTCTGTTTTCAGGTTTCTGTGTGGACATAAATTTTCAGTTAAGTTGGGTATATACCAAGGAGCACAATTTCTGGATTGTATGGTAAGAGTATACTTAATTTTGCAGGAAACTACCAAACTATCTTCCAAAATGGTTGTGCCATTTTGCATTCCCACCAGTAATGAATGAGAATTCCTGTTGCTCCATATCCTCACCAACATTTGACGTTGTCACTGTTCTGGGGTTTGGTCATACTAATGGTGTGTATCTCATTATTGTTTAATTTCCATTTTCCTGAAATTTTATTTCACATGCTTATTTGACATCTGTATATTTTAATTGATGACATGTCTGTTAAGATGATTGGCCCATTTTTTTAAAAGAATGTTGTTTATTTTCTTATTGTTGAGTTTTAAGAGTTTTTAAAATATCTTTTAGAGAACAGTCCTTTCTCAGATATGTCTTTTGCAAATGTTGGCTCGCAGTCTGCAGCTTCACTTTTCTTTCTTTTGACAACGTCTTTTGCATAGCAGAAAATTTTAATTTTAATGAAATCCAGCTTATCATTTCTTTCTTTCATGGATTGTTTCTAAAAAGTTTTCACCAAACTCAAAGTCATTTGGATTTTCTCCTATGTTATCTTCTAGGAGTTTATATATTTGCATTTTACATTTAGGAGTAATCCATTTTCAGTTAATTTTTGTGAGGGGTGTAAGGTCTGTGTCTAGAGTCATTCTTTTGCATGTGGGCCTCCAGTGTCCTAGTACATTTGTTGAAAAGACTATATTTTCTCCATTGTATTGCCTTTACTCCTTTGTTAAAGATGAGTTGACTATATTTGTGTGGGACTATCTGGGCTGTCTATTCTGTTCCATTGATCTATTTGTCTATTCTTTCTCCAAAACCATACTATCTTGATTACTCTGGCTTTATAGTAAGTCTTGAAGTCAGGTAGCATCAGTTCTATAACTTTGTTCTTCTTCAATAATCTGTTGGTTATTTTGGGTCTTTTGCCTCTCCATAAAAACTTTAGAATCAGTTTGTTGATATCCACAAAATAACTTGCTGGGATTTTGATTGGGATTGCATTGAATCTATAGATCAAGTTGGGAAGAACTGACATCTTGACAATATTGAATCTTCCTATCCAGGAACACGGACTATCTATCCATTTATTTAGTTCTTCTTTGATTTCATTCATCAGAATTTCATAGTTTCCTTCATATAGATATTGCACATATTTCATTAGATCTATACATAAATATTTCATTTTTGGTGGGTGCTAACGTAAATGGCATTTCAATTTTGATTTCAAATTCCACTTGTTTATTGCTAATATATAGGAAAACAACAGACTTTTGTATACTAACCTTGTATTCTGCAATCTTGGTATAATCGCTTATTAGTTCCAGGAATTTTTCTGTTGATTATTTTGGATTTTCTGCATAGATGATCATGTCATCTATGAACAAAGTCAGTTTTATTTCTTCCTTCTCAATCTGTATACCTTTGATTTCCTTTTCTTGTCTAATTGCATTAGCTAGAACTTCCAGTATAATGTTGAAAAGCTGTGGTGAGAGAGGATGTCCTTGCCTTGTTCCTTATCTTAGTGGAAAAGCTTCAGTTTCTCACCATTAAGTATGACGCTAGCTGTAGGGTTTTTTTAGATATTCTTTATCAAGTTGAGAAAGGTCCCGTCTATTCCTAGTTTACTGAAAGTATTTACATGTATTGGTGTTGGATTTTGTCAAATGCTTTTTCTGCATCTATTGATATTATCATGTGATTTTTCTTCTTTAGCCTATTGATGTGATGAGTCACATTCATTGATTTTTAAATGTTGAACCAGCCTTGCATACCTCGGATAAATTTCACTTGGTATATAATTTTTTAAATACATTGTTAGATTCTATTTGCTAACGTTTTGTCGAAGGGTTTTTGCATCTATGTTCATGAGAGATATTGATCAGTAGTTTTCTTTTAATGTCTTTGTCTGGTTTTGGTTTTAGGGTAATCCTGGTCTCTTAGATTGAGTTAGGAAATATTCTCTTGGCGCTATCTTCTGAAAGAGATTGTAGAGAATTGGTACAATTTCTTCCTTAAATGTTTGGTAGAATTCTCCAGTGGGGATCTGTCCTGTGGATGAATGGTAAAGTCCATGCACTCCACTTTGGCGGCCCAGGTTTCACTGGTTTGGATCCTGGGTACGGACATGGCACTGCTCATCAAGCCATGCTGAGGTGGTGTCCCACGTAGCACAACCAGAAGGACCTACAACTAGAATACACAACTACATACTGGGGGGCTTTGTGGAGAAGAAGGAGAAGGAGAAGCGGAAAGAAGATTGGCAATAGATGTTAGCTCAGGTACCAATCTTCAAAAAAGAAGAATTCTCCAGTGAACCCATCAGGACCTGGTGCTTTTTGTTTTGTAAGGTTATTAATTATTCATTCACTTTTTAAAATAAATATGGGCTTATTCATATTGTCTGTTTCTTCTTGTGTGAGTTTTGGCAGATTGTGTCTTTCAAGGAATTGGTCCGTTTCATTTAAGTTATCAAATATATGGGCATAGAGTTGTTCATAGTATTCCTTTATTACCCTGTTAATGTCCATGGGATCTGTAGTGATGTTTCATTTCTGATGTTAGTTATTTGCGTTCTCTCTCTTTTTTTCTTAGTTAGCCTGGCTAGAGACTTATCCATTTTATTGATCTTTTCAAAGAACCAGCTTTTGGTTTCATTTATTTTCTCTATAGATTTTCTATTTTCAATTTCATTGATTTCTGCTCTAATTTTTATTATTTCTTTTCTTCTGCTTCCTTTGGATTTAATTTGCCTTTCTATTTCTAGTTTCTAGTTTTCTAGTTTCTAGTTTCTAAGGTGGAAACTTTTTTTTTAAAGATTAGCACCTGAGATAACATCTGTTGCCAATCTTCTTTCTCCCTCTTCTTCTTCTTCTTCTCCCCAAAGCTCCCCAGTACATAGTGGAATATCCTAGTTGTGAGTGTCTCTGGTTGTGCTACGCAGGACACCACCTCAGCATGGCCTGAAGAGCAGTGCCATGTCCGCGTCCAGGATCCAAACTGGTGAAACCCTGGGCTGCTGAAGCAGAGCATACAAACTTAACCACTCGGCCACGGAGGCAGCCCGAAGGTGGAAGCTTAAGTGACTGATTTTAGATCTTTTTTCTTTTCTAATATATGCATTCAATGCTGTAAATTTCCCTCTAAGCGCTACTTTTGCTTATCTCACAAATTTTGATAAGTTCTCTTTTCATTTTCACTTAGTTCAAAATATTGTTTAATTTCTCTTGTGATTTCTTCTTTGACCTGTGTATTATTTAGAAGTGTGTTGTTTAATCTCTAAGTATTTTGGTATTTTCCAGCTATCTTTCTGTTATTGATTTCCAGTTTAATTCCATTGTGGTCTGAGAACAGACATTATATGATTTCTATTCTTTTAAATTTGTTAAGGTATGTTTTATAGCCCAGAATGTAGTCTATCTTGGTCAATGTTTCATGTGAGCTTGAGAAGAATGTGTGTTCTCCTGTTGTTGGATAAGGTGGTCTATAGATTTCCATTATACCCAGTTTATTGGTGATGTTGAGTTCACCTATGTCCTTACAGATTGTCCATATACTGGACTGTCCATTTCTGATAGAATGGAACCAGATATTAAAGAGATATTGCAAAAATGTAGAACATTTTTCTTGAAAATACAGTTATTTTTCATAAAAATGTGTTATTTATTTTAACATGTAATGGGCTTAATATTGTTATTTTTATTTTTTTTTTAAGATTTTATTTTTTCCTTTTTCTCCCCAAAGCCCCCCAGTACGTAGTTGTATATTCTTCGTTGTGGGTCCTTCTAGTTGTGGCATGGGGGACGCTGCCTCAGCGTGGTTTGATGAGCAGTGCCATGTCCGCGCCCAGGATTCGAACCAATGAAACACTGGGCCGCCGGCAGCGGAGTGCGCGAACGTAACCACTTGGCCACGGGGCCAGCCCCAATATTGTTATTTTTAAATGAATTAAATATAATTTTTATATTTCTCAGTTTTATTTTCTAACATGATATATATTGATAGATATAATTTATGTAAACAAAAGCTTACTGGGATCCTCAATAATTTTTAAGAGTGCATTGGGGTCCTAAGATAAAAAGTTTGAGAATTGTTAGTCTAAAAGCTTTCTTACTCAAAGTGTGGTCCATGGATCAGCATTATCTGAATCACCTGGGATTGTGAGCTTGTGAGAAATGCAAAGTTTCAGGCCCCACTTGAGACTAAATAAATGAGAATGTACATTTTACCATAATATGCACATTAAAGTTTGAGGTACATTGGTCTAGGAGGGTTAAAAAATCTTCCTGACACTTGAGTTTTGTAGGATGACCAGGAGCAGCTGGGGAAGACTGGAGACAAAGGACTCAGGCAGAAGGATGGCGTGGATGAAGGCAAAGTAGAGACAAATGCCATGACACAGTGGGAAACTGCAAATAGAACACATACAGATTCTTGATGACATTTTTTTCCTAAGTTTTTTTATGATGGTAAAATACGTATAAACAAATCTACCATCTTAACCATTTTGAAGTGTACAGTTCAGTGGTATTAAACACATTCATAATGTTGTGCAATCATCACTGCCATTCATCTCCAGAACTGTTTTTTTCCCTTTTTTAAAATTGTGTTAAAATACACATAACTTTTTTTTTCTTTTTTAAATTTTTTTATTGCTGTAACATTGGTTTATAACATTATAAAATTTTGGGTGTACATCATTATATTTTGATTTCTGTGTAGATTACATCATTTTCACCACCCAAAGACTAATTAAAATCCATCACCATACACATGTGCCTAATCACCCCTTTTGTACTCCTTCCTCCCCCCTTCCCCTCTGGTTGCCACCAATCCAATCTCTGTCTCTATGTATTCATTTATTGTTGTTTTTATCTTCTATTTATGAGTGAGATCATATGGTATTTGACTTTATCTCTCTGACTTATTTCACTTAGAATAATACCTTCAAGGTCCATCCATGATGTCACAAATGGCCAGATTTCATCATTTTTTAGGACTGAGTAGTATTTCATTGTGTATATATACCACATCTTCTTTATCCATTCATCTCTTTATAGGCACCTAGGTTGTTTCCAACTCTTGGCTATTGTGAACAATGCTGCAATGAACATAGGGGTGCATATATCTTTATGCATTCATGTTTTCATGTTCTTTGGATAAATTTCAGGAGTAGAATAGTTGGATCATATGGTAGTTGTATTCTTAATTTTTTGAGGAATCTCCATATTGTTTTCCGTAATGGCTGCACCAATTTGCACTCCCACCAGCAGTGAATGAGAGTCCCATTTTCTCCACATCTTTTCCAGCACATTATTTCCTGTCTTGTTAGTTATAGCCATTCTGACAGAGCATGAGGCGATATCTCATTGTAGTTTTGGTTTGCATTTCCCTGATACTTAGTGATGTTGAACATCTTTTCACGTGCCTGTTGGCCATCGGTATATCTTCTTTGGGGGAAATGTCTGTTCAGATCTTTTGCCCGTTTTTAAATTAGGTTGTTAGTATTTTTGTTGTTGAGATGTATGAGTTCTCTATATATTTTGGATATTAACTCCTTATCAGATATGCGGTTTGCAAATATCCTCTCCCAATTGTTAGGCTGTCTTTTCATTTTGTTGATGGTTTCCTTTGCTGTGTAGAAGCTTTTTAGTTTGATGTAGTTCCATTTGTTTATTTTTTCTATTGTTTCCCTTGCCTGGTCAGACATGGGACTTGAAAATATGCTGCTAAGACTGATGTTGAAGAACACACTGCCTATGTTTTCTTCTAGAATTTTCATAGTTTCAGGTCTTAAATTGAAGTCTTTAATCCATTCTGAGTTAACTGTTGTGTATGGTGGAAGATAATGGTCTACTTTCATTCTTTTGAATGTGGCTGTCCAGGTTTCCCACTAACATTTATTGAAGAGACTTTCTGTTCTCCATTGCATGTTCTTGGCTTCCTCGTCGAAAATTAGCTGTCTACAGATGTGTGGGTTTATTTCTGGGCTCTCAATTCTGTTCCATTGATCTGTGTGTCTGTTTTTGTGCCAGCATCATGCTATTTTGATTACTATAGCGTTGTAGTATATTTTGAAATTAGGCGTTTGGAAGGTGGAGCAGATCCTATGTGTGGCTGTTTGATATGGCCGGGGGCAATAGTTGGCTGTGGCTGTTACACCCCACTGCCGTCGGGCCTGCCCGCATGCACCCCCTGCCAGAGATGGGCCCACTCTCCTCACTGCAGAGGTTCCACCCACTCCACTACAGATGCCCACAAGTTCACCATGGATTGCTGGTGGGCGGGGCTGGTCTCTAGCGTGGGCTGCCTCCCTGGCTGAGCTGGATTAAAATGATGCTCTAGTGGGAAGGGCAAACCCCTGCACTAATAGACCAGAGGAAGAAATCCAATGGTGTCTGCCAGTGTCTGTGTCAGCATGACTGTGCTAGGTCTCAATAATGGCTGCTGCCAGTGTCTTAGTCCCTGGGGAAGTGTCCAACCACCTCCTGCCTCTTTGAGAGGAGCTCAGAGCTTACCAAATGAGTCTCTTTCACCAAAGGACTATGCACCTTTCTTTCTGGTGTTTTTGTGTTGGTTTCCAGAATAGGTGAATCTGTGCATGAGCCCTTTAAGAGCAGGCTTTTCTCTCTGAAGTCCAATAGTTTTTCTGGGGATATCCCCCGTTGGTTTTCAAAGCCAGCAAAGCCAGGTATTATGGGATCTCATTTCAACTGTGCTGAATCCAAAGGCTAGGATGCCTATTGTGACATGGATCCCCACTCGGATCCCCCTACTCCTCTGGGAATGGCTTTGTACCTTTGAGGTTGTTCCCGACTGTGAAGGGCCACAGCTAGGATATGTCTTTTTCCTCAGCAGAGGTGAATTTCTGCCTCTTCCACTCCTGTCAGTTTTGTCCCTTGTCATGGGGGTTCCCTTTATCCAATTTCCAGCTCTCTCTCACAGGAAATTGTTGCACAGGTAGTTGTAGATTTGTTGTGTTTGTGGGAGGAGGTGAATTCAGAGGCCTCCTATGCAGACATCTTCTCAGAATCCTCCAGGAGGTACTATTTAGTAAAAAATAAAGAAAATAAAATGAAACGTATTCTCTCATTAAAACAATGAAAAAATACATACTTGTTGACAGAGTTTGGAATTTAGGAACTTGGAGACAATGGTCACCATGGGAAATAAAAATGGCTTATCTGATAGGAGACAGGATTGTTGGCAACGTTCCCTCTCACTCTTTCTCTTTATTCCTGCTATTAGTGTTTCAAAATGGTTTATACAATGAAAAAACAACTTAAAAAGAAATCATTTTCCTGAGGCAGGTGAGAGTATGGATAGAACATTATGCTTGCCAAACTTATTCCTGACAAAGGAGGCTCTATATCCCAGGATAGGAATGGCTAGTCCTTGGAACTTTCAGAGAGAGAAAAATAAGTACAGAGAAGGAGGATGATTTGCTTGGTGTTTGAACCGTAGATCACAGAATACATTAGAATCAAGGGATATGAGGAGTATGGAATGGAAAATGGCTTCTTTGGTCTGTGTCCACAGGCTCTGTTCTGAATATAACAATGGAACACCAATAATCAGGCAAGGCCAGAACATAGAGATGCACATTGTGTACATGACAAGCCAGGAAACAAGTGGCAGCTGAAATTAAGACCTTACTTTACTCTTCAAGCCACTGAAACCTGATGTGGGGCTGTATCACCCAGAGAATGTACTTTTGTGATTCTCACAAAGGCATCACAGAGGACAGGTAGTGGAATGGGACACCGACTTAGTGTGTTGAAGTCTGATGCCAAGTAAAATAACCCCTTACTTGCACCACATCAATCCCTACACCAGCAAGAGTAGGGTTAGGCTCACTGTGTAGTCTTCAAATACCCAAATGAAAAGGCATGATTAATATTCATCACACACAGTCCATTATCCATACTTACACACATAATGAAAGACAGGGGTTTACAGGCTGGATGTAAATATAAATCTCGAAATGATCTTATCTTCCTCTAATCCTATTGCCATGATTTAACGAAGAAATGGGGGGGGGTTACAAATGGAAGCATAGAAAAGAAAGCTTTGGAGTCACAACTCTTAGAATCATCAATAGGAAAAACATGAAGTTGAAATGAAGTCTCCCATCACTTTCTCCCTATGCCTCTGACTGCCTCAGGAAAAAAAATGTCAAAATAATTTCTGAGTGGCTTGTACCCCTTACATCTTCTATATCAGTCATGTGAACTCCTCAATGTTTCCCAAACATACCGTGCTCTTTCACCCCGTCTGCCCTTGGCCAATGACTATAAAGTCTTTTATTGTCTTCTCTTCTCAGCAAATTCTCTTCAGCTTTTAAAACTCAGCTGTGAGTTCATTTCTCTACTGCAGAAATTAGTAAAAGAAACCTTAACTAAATTGGAGTTGGGAAGGCCGGTAGGGGGAGCTCTCACACTCTATCATATCATCAATTACATCAAAGGAGAAGAGATGGATGCTTGCGTCTTGGACAGGAAGTAAAACTATACTACCAAAGGAAGATTTCTCTCCCCACCTGGCAACGGCCCAGCCAGTGAGAAACACGGCAGCTCGGTCAATGTGAAGTCATTGCCACCCTGAACTGTTACTTTCCCTAAACGGACTTTCTCAGAACAGCCCCTCACTACTCTCCCTTTGTCTCTATAGGCAGCTTCCCTTCTTTGTTTGTTGGATTTGCCTATAGTTTGCCATAACATGCACATCGTGAATTGCAATTTTTTTGGTTATTCATGAATAAACTCATCTTGAGGCTTTTTCAGTTAACACCGGGAAGCCCTCCCAACACTCCCTCTTCCCCACTGTAGATATTTCCTACCTCTTGTATCTTCCTCCAGTATTTGGCGTACCTCTCTATTAGTATCTAGCATTATGCGTGGATATATCCATTGGCCTCATTAGCTTGTAGGATATCCCAGAATAGAGTTCATATCTTTTTAACGTTTATATCCTGTCTCAGTGTCTAACATGGTACCTAGCAGACATGGGGGCATTCCAGAAATGTTTGTTGAATCATGAATGAATGAATGAGTGCAGTAATGGCACATGCATGCAACTAGAGGCAGAAGATCTGGGTTCAACTCTTGGTTTTTCTGTTAAACTTCTTTATGTGGCAGATTAAATATGGCCACAAATTCTTTGATGCTCCTCCTATCAAGAGATGGTGTCTATGTCCTTTCCTCTTAAATCTGAGCAGACCCTGTGACTGCTTTAACTAATAAAATATTGCAGAAATGACACTATCAGTTTCCAAGCCTGGGATTAAAAACCTGGAAGTTCCATTTCCTATCTTTTGGAACACTGCCTCTCGGAGCCCTTGGGTGTCATGTAGCATGTGTTTGATATCCCTTCTAGAGAGACCTCATGGACAGGCTTTGAGACTACATGCAGAGAAGGGCCTGCTTGAGCCCAGACTTCATAAAAGGGAGAAGTGCTTAGTTGAATCCAGCCTTCCAACTGTCCTTGTCAATGTCTGTCATGTGAGTGAAACTATCTGAGATCCTCCAGACCAACCCAACTACCAGCTGAGTACCATCCACTGACCCTATTTCACTCTTCACGTGGAGTCGAAGAATCAATCATCCATTCTTTACCCCAAATATTGACCCACAAAATCAAGAGATATGATAATTTTCTTTAAGTTACTAGGTTTGGGGATAATTTGTTAGGCAGCAACTGGTAACCACAATAGAAGTTGATACCTGGAAATGATGCACTTCTATTAACACAAAACCCAAGACGTGTGACATTGGCTTTGAGACTGCACGATGGATGGAAACTTGAAGGGCATTAAGACATGGAGAAGACTGTTGGTGAGGACTTGCAGAACAGTCAAGGAATTGTTATTGGAAACTGGAGGAAGGTTTGGCAACACGGTCACTTGTGGTAACATGGAAAATTGAAAAGTACCTAACGAACTTGAGCATCTGGCTGGGGAGTTTCTAGGCAGAAAGTACAAAGTGTCAACTGGCTTTTTCTAGCTGTCTATGATAAAATGTGAGAAGAGAGAGATAAACTAAAGAAGGGCCCAGGATAGCACTTCCAGCCAGCACAAGGATCTCAAAGGAACAGCTGGCCTCATAGTAAAGATCAAATCCAAGGTGTTACCAGCAAAATGAGATCACAGGGTAAAGAGAAGTGAAGGGTGCACTATAAAATCTTTTGTTAAGACCTCAGAAAGATTTAGGGCAGTGTCTCATAGATCCTTTCAAAATTATTCTTAGGAGGGGGAAAATTCTTTTTGAGGATCTTAATGCTGTGCCTCACAGACCCTCTGTGTTAAACCATAGGGTTTTCAAGAGTCTTAAGGGTATCATTCCACAGCAGCTTCACAGGGGGCCCAAGGTTGAGAAAGGCTATCTGAAAGAGATTTGTGGGTGTGTTTTTTGGATAATGGAATAAAGTATAACTTGATACACAGGAAACTCCTCAAATTTTAAAAGGATTACATTAGCTTGGCTGAAACTGACAGAGACAGTACAAAATGAAAAGAGGTCTTTGGATTCCCAATTTACTGTAGGCAGAGAGCAGGCTGAGAAAACTACTCAACTACAAAAATGGACTGTTTCTTATGGAAAAAGAAGGATGACTCAGAGGGCAGAACCAAAAGTCACAGAGACTCATTCCCAGGGAACAGAACTAGGCCTTAATTAAGGAACTGGCAAAAACATGTGCCTGGCTAGATTTCAGAATTTCTATGTACCAATGACTGCTATGTGTTTGCATTCTCCCTACCCACCACTACCACCATCCTCTTTTAAACAGCAGTGTCTATTGCAGTTATCTTATGCCTGTCTCACCATTGTAGTTGGATGTGTAAGGGAAAGATAACTTATTTCTTTAGTTCAGATATCGTCAGGTTGAAAGAAACAATGTTTAAGGAACTACATCTGAGGAGCCTCATCAAGCCCTGGAACTTATTCAGATGATAAGATCATAGACCTTGATCCTGAGTCTGATGCTGTAATGTGCTGAGTTTCGGGGGACAGGTCCTTTGAGGAGGCAAATGTATTTTGCGTGTGGGAAGAATGTAAATAATTTGTGGCCAGTGGGCAAATAGTGTCAGATTAACAATGGCTGTAATTTCTTTGATCCTCCTATCATGGATAGATGGGGTCTATGTCTCCTCCTCTGGAGTCTGGGTGGGCTCTACAATTGTTTTGACCAGTAGAATACTTCAGAAAAGACACTGTGTTAGTTTCCAAGCCTAAGTCTTAAGAGACTTGTAACATCCACTTCCTGTCTCCAGGGAACATTGTCTCTTTGAGCCCTGAGCCACCAGGTGCCCTGCTGGAGAGATCACAATGAGACTATCTAGAGGGGGAGAGGGGCCCAGATGAAGCCAGCTTTCCAGCCATTTCTGTCAAGGCTCAAGGCATGTGTGTGAAGCCATGTGAATACCACTGAGTGACCTCAGTTGACTCCCTGTGGAGCAGAAGGACTGCCTAGCCTAGCCCTGACTAGATTCTGGACTCATAAAATTGTGAGAAATAATAAAATGGTTGTTGATCTGAGCCATTAAACTTTGGGATAGTTGGTTACACAACAGTAGATAACTAAGATCTCCATGACCTTAGGTCAGCCTCTTCACTCTAGAACTATTTCTTCAGTATGGACACTCTTGGGCTACATTAGGTGAACTCCAAGGGCTTTAATAGCTCTGATTTTCAGTTCCGATCCAGTTGAAGGCAAGTGAACTACTCTAGATGGCATTTAGACATTTGTTGGGCGACCAGAGGAACATAGAAAATATATAAGTAGGTACTCTGTAAATATTTCAATGAGTTTTGAAGGATAAAGATGAACCGAGTAAGTAGAAGTGAAGGGAAGGACACTTTTGATGGAATGAACAGCATGTGCAAAGACTCAAAAACCAGACAGCCTAGGAAATTGCAAGCATTTCAGAATTGTTGAAGTAGCAAGTACCAAGGGTAGTGTGGGAGATGAAGCTGGAAAGGTAGACAAGGGCCAGATGGTAGTGAGACTTGTGTGCCTGGCCGTGTTTTAGGCTTTATCTGTAGACTCTGGGAAACTTCCAAAGGAAAATTATCACTGAATCCTCAGTCAGATAAATGATATTATCCTTCTTTTTATAGACGTAGAAACTGAAGTTTTGTTACTTGTCCAAGATCACATAATTAGTAGGTATCTGATCCAGGATTTGAACCCGTGTTTAACAGCTTTGAAACTATATTTTAAAAGACTTCAGAAGTGATTATGACTTTATTTTTAAAAAATCATTTTGAAGACATTCTATGTGCCTGAAATTGTATAAAGTAGAAGAGATGTGAAAGTAAACGTCATAAGCAATTTGCTTATGATTAATTTTCCTTGGAGAAATGAGTAAAGCTTCTCAGAAAAGAGAATTTAAAAAAATTTGTTTGTTCACTATTCATTTATTATTATTTTAAGCCAGAGCTAACATTCATTGAGCTCTAAATATATTCTCGGCATTGTTCTCCGTGTTTGACATCTATTATCTTATTTATGTCTCACAACAACCCTGTGAAGTGGGTCCCATAATTTTCTACTGTTATTTCCAAAGCAAAAAGAGCTTAGGTAACTTGCTCAAGTCATACATTTAGTAAGCCTGCCTTGGATCCTAGTGGACCAGACATCATGCTTTTGATCATTAGCAGGGACGTTTAAATTGGGTCTTAAGATAGGGAGGAGATTTGTGGGCCAAAGGGCATTTTAGAGAGAAAAACACATTCAAATGTTTGATGGCATGAAAGTTCACTGTGTTCTAAAAATAACATTTCAGGGAAGATGAAATTTAGAGAAAGAACATTGTGTGTGTGTGGCTGCAGGGGGGTAGAAAGTGGAGAGAGAGGATGAAAAGAAGAATAATAGGAGAGGGTGCTAGAAATGTAGTTTGGGGCCAGGTAATGGAAGGCGTGGAATGAGAGACAAAGGAGATTGGACTTGATCCTGCAGGCTGTGGAGAGGCAGTGAAGTTGTTTTTCTTCTTTTTGTTTTTTTAATCAAAGGACTGCCAATTAGGTCTCTGCTGGCAAGGAGAAATAGATTGAATGGAAGAGTCTGGAAGCATAGAGAAGGTAGTCAGAACTCAGTTGCAATGTCTGATATTGAGGCCTGAACGAGGAGGTGGTGGAGGGCATGGAGGAGAGGGGACTGAGGGATATGTAGACTAGTGTTTATTTTCATAGCTAATATCAATTTTCTATTGGACATAATATTTTGAAAGATAATTGAATGCTGCCTGTTTTTTGCTTGGAGAGGCTTGGATAAAAAGCTTATTTTCATAATTTGGAAAGTCAGGAACTCTGCCTACAACTCTGTGGTCCTCCGTACAGGGCAAATCAGACATACTGAGGCCATTAGAGGACACACAGATCAAAAGAATTCAAATACTTAGTTTTCCCGGCCTTCCCATTTGTGACACTGTGCCGTCTAAAGCTGTTTGCATTATTTCTACCTCAAAGACAGGACCCCAGCTACATTTTAAGAATGCAGGTGATTAAGAACATTTCTGAGATTTTAAAATGTCCACAGAAGGCCACAAAACTTGACCTGACCCAAATAAAACTGAACAAAGGCTGAGGTAAATCCCATGTTCTGCACATCCTGCCTTCTAGCCTTAACAAACATGACAAAGGGAACTTGCTGACACCTCCAACCCTTTTCACATCAATTCCATTTGCCTGGAAAGCTCTCCTTTCCATTATCCTCCTCTATGACGCAGCTCAGTTCCCCACTCCCAAGGCAAGCCAGATATGCACTCCTTTCTGCTCCCATAGCATTGTCCATATTTCTCTATTATAGCACTTGTCATCTGTTTAATGACCACTTGATTACTTATCTTTCTCTCCCACTTGCACCATGAGCTATTTAAGAGTAAATATTTAATTTTGCACATTTATTCGTCTCTGGTGCCAGGCAAGATACCTAATACATACAAAATGTTTGTTAAGTAACTTGCAGTCACCGCATAAACACATGATAAAAATCTTCAGTTAAGAAACTTTGAATGAAAATGATATAATGTTAAAAAATTATTTTAAGGTTAAGAAAGTAATCAAAATAATATGTTCTCATTGTTTATAAAGTCAAATTATGCTATAAGGCTTAAGATGAAAAACTGTGATCTCTAGCCACACCCATCCTTAACCTCAAAACTTGTCCTTAAACTAGTTATTTCTTCTGGTATTTACTGCCATTAAAATATAATATGCGTGGGGCTGGCCCCGTGGCTGAGCGGTTAAGTTCAACATGCTCCACTTCCACGGCTCAGGGTTTTGCCGGTTCGAATCCTGGGCGCCGACGTAGCACTGCTCATCAGGCTATGCTAAGGCTGTGTCCCACATGCCACAACCGGAAGGACCCACAACTAAACATACACAACTATGCACTTGGGGGGCTTTGGGGAGAAAAAGGAAAAATAAAATCTTTAAAATATAATATGCTTATACTGATTCTTTTTGATTTACCAATTTTAGACATTATTTTTTGAATTCCTGTTATGAAAGATGAGGATTCAGCCCCTCTTCCATCACTCTAGGTTTCTATTTCCTCTCCTTAATGTAGTTAAAATATAATTTTTGATGAAACCAAAATTCACTCTTTGAATTATTGTAAATATTGTTTACTGCTAAGCTAAGTACTGTACTATGGATTTCCTTTCTTGTATATGCTTTTCCGACAGGAAATATTAATAATTTTATTTTTTTGCTTGCTTAGTTCTCTATATCACTATTTTCTACATTATCAACTTTACCAGGTAATTCATCTGTTCCATTTATTTTCCTGAAGATATAGGTCCTAGAGCCCTCCATTCTCCTGTTCCAACCTTTATCCATGCTCAGCAGTTTTCATCCTAGGATTCTCCTTTCTAATCACCATGAGGAGTCTCTTTGCCTCTCTCCTGTGTTATATCTCCTGTTCTATGAATCCCGTGTTTCTCTCTCTCTCTCTTTTTTTAATCCCTCATTTTGGTGGCACATGCCTTGTAGTAGCTTCCTGGAAATGGGGTAGGAGAAGTAATTTTTGGGGGGAGATTTTGCAAGTCTCAATGTGTCTTTAATTTTATCTTCACACTTGATAGATGGTTCTCTGGATACAGAATTCTAGGTTGAAAATAATTTTTACAAGGAACTTTTAAGGCATTGCTACTTTGTATTCTAGTTTCCAGTGTTTGTTGTGGAGACATTTAATATCATTTTATTTTTTTTATTGTGGTAGCGTTGGTTTATAATGTTATATAAATTTCAAGTGTACATTATTATATTTTGATTTCTGTGTAGATTGCATCATGTTCACCACTCAAAGACTAATTACAACCAACACCATACATGCATGCCTAATCACCCCTTTTGCCCTCCTTCCGCCTCCTTCCCCTCTGCTAACCATCAGTCCAATCTCTGTTTCTATGTGTTTGTTTGTTGTTATTTTTATCTTCTATTTATGAATGAGATCATACAGGATTTGTTAATGTCATTCAAATTCTCTCTATCCTTGTGTGACACCGTTATTTTCTCCTGGAACCTTGAGTATACTTTATCTCCCGGTGTTCTGAAATTTCTTAGCGATGTGCTTTGACGTAGTTTTTAAAATTCATTGTGCTCAGCCCTTGAAAAGCCTGTACAAACTGGAAACATGTGTTCTTTAATTCTGGACATTTTTTCTTGTATCCTTTCTTCAATAGTTTCTTTTTCTTTGTCTCTTTGCTTTCTCTTTTTGAAACTCGTATTTGGATATTGAATCTCCTGAGCTGAGCTTCCAGCTTCGGCATCTCTTCTAACGTTGAACTCTGTCTTTTCGTTCTGTTTTGGAGGGAGATTTCTTCAATTTTAATTTCCAACCCTTCTGTTGATTTTTTAAAAAACTTTCTGCTGCCATGTTTTCAATTTTCGTGAGTTTTATTCTCTTATTATTCCTTTCTTTTAAAGTAAGCATCCTAATCTTGTTCTCAAATACGCTATCTATATTTATCTGTCTAATCTTATCTCTTATCTCTTACCTACATTGATGATCATTTAAAATTTTTCTTCTGTTCCCTAATTTGTCCTTTTCCTTCGAGTTCCATTTTTCTGTTTGTTTCTTTTGGCTTCTTTCATTTTGGAATCTTTTTTCAAATATTTGGTGAATTTTTGCAGCCCTTCATATTTAATAGGTCAATTGGAAGCTCTGTGTGAATAGATGGGACTTGTTGACTGCCGGCTTCTCCACAGGGTAATAGGGAGGTTACCTGACCATTTTGCTGGGGACTCCAAAATATCAGCATTTGCAGTTTTTAAAAAATATTGTTATTAACTAAAGTCCATACTTTATTCAGATTTCCTTAGGTTTTTTTTGGGTTTTTTTTTGGGGGGGGGTGGAGGAAGATTGGCCCTGAGCTAACATTTATTGTTGTCAATCTTCCTCTTTTTGCTTGAGGAAGATTCACCCTGAGCTAACACCTGTGCCAATCTTCCCCTATTTTGTATGTGGGATGCTGCCACAGCATGGCTTGATCAGTGGTGTGCAGGTCTGCACCTGGGATCTGAACCCATCCCAGGCTGCTGAAGCAGAGTGCACAAACTTAACCACTACACCACCGGGCCAGCTCCTGTAGTTATTTTTTCTGAAGCTAGTCAGTTTCTCCAGTCTCTTCCCTTGGGTGGCAGAGGCAGGTATGGCTGCCTGGCTACCCAAGTACTCTAAGCTGAGCAGGGTAAGGGAGCTGGAGGCCTCACCATTCAGTAAGTAGACATTCACTTAATTCCCAAATTTTCAGTTGACTCTTCTCTCCCCCTACCACAGTGCCCCATTTCTCTGGGCTTCGGCCTCTCAGGTGCACTTTTTCCATAGATAAATCTCTGGTCTCCTGCCAGGGTAGAGGACATAGCAGCCTGGTTGGATGACTTAGGGGAAGAGACCTGCAAGTCTAACATGTCTCTACACAGACTTTCAACCAATCTCCACGCCATCCTGCCTTCCCAAATACTCTGTGCCTCAAATTGCCGAGCCTTTCTCAAAAGCAGTACCATGTTGTGGTTAAGAGAATGGACTTTGAACCCAGGTAGCCTGGGCTTGAAATCTGGCTATGTGACCTTGGACAAGTTATTTGACCTCATGCTTCTCTTTCCTCGTTTGTAAAATGGTGAAAATAATAGTGGCTACTTCAAAGGAAGTTGTGAGTATTAAATGCGTTTATATATGTAAAATGCTTAGAACAATGCCGGACATCTACTAAGATCTATAATAGTATGATATGATTCTTATTCTTCTTAGTTTCTATAGCTTCCCACTGAAATCTCCCCTCAGTATACAGTTCAGCTTTCTCACCTCTGCTAACTTTTCCCTCTTCTAAAAGTGTGTCCACTGACAACTTCTCTTGCAATGTCTTTCATCGTGAGTTGATACCTTTAAAGCAATCATTTGTTCTTATTTTATTGATACTTGGGGAGAGGAAGAGAGATAAGCACATATATAGATTATAATATATACATATATATAACATATATGTTACACAATATATAATCCATATTATATATAATACACTATAACATATTATATATATGATATTATGTGAGAAATGGTTCAATTGGCTAAAATTTAAAGCATTGAAATTATAAAATCAATGTTAAGATTGTGGTGAAATAGGGAATTCATTCATTGTTTTTATCAATATAAGTTAATAATCCTCTTGAATATAGAAATCTATATTGACTCATAAAAATACTTTGGCCTTTAAATGGTTGTCCTATGGAATTATTTAGAGGAAAAGATCAATAAACAAAACAGTTATTTATTTTAAAATTAGAGGCAACAAAAATTTCTAACTCTCTCAGGATGTTAAAATTCAGTAGATGTTTAGAGCATCCAGTTGATAATGTTACATAGTAATTATTTTCAAGTATGAATCATGTTAAAATTTAAACCCTGTGATATTACACTAAACGCAAAGAAAAGGACACAAGCGTGTGTTCACTGTGGGTAAGCAATGTAAACTTTATATGCTATAAAGGGAATATGCAAAAATAAAACCAGTTGTCTTAGAGAGGTAGAATTAAGGAGATTTTGTTTTTCTTTTTAAAAAATCTCTTTTATGTTGTCATAAAAATGTTTTTATAATTAAAAAAAAGAAAACCTCAAGCCTAAAGCTGACAAAAATCATAGTGATTGTGTCTACCAGGCCCCTTAGATGAAGATGAAAACTAAACCGGTCAGCCAAACATCTGAAAGTTCCAGAACAGCCAGGTCTTTGATGTTGGGTAGACTAAACAACCAGATGTTTGACTGAAGTTTTCTGTTTTCATCTGAAAGGCTGACATCATGTAACTATAGCCTGAACGCATTACTGATGTCAGTCACCATCAAGTTCAATGAGTTGTTAACATGGCCCCACGCAGCTCTCCTGGCCTTCCTCATTTGGTACTCACACATTTCATCTTGAGCTTGCTCTTTGCTTTAGGTGTTACATAACTCTTTGATTATTCTTCATTATGTAAAGAATAAAGACTAAACTCCTTAACCCTTCATAATGTGGCTCCAATTGGCATCTCTAGCCCTCATCTCTCATCATTTCCCTCCCTCAAAAGGTCCCTACTCTCTAGATGCTAGAAATAGAGTCCCTGACCTTCAAGATACTCATAGTTATATTATTATTATTATTGTTGGCTAGAGAATATTAGTGTTATCATTCATTGAGCTATTACGTGACAGAGTGCTCAGGCTTAGTACACACTATTGAATTTAATCTTCACCATAACTTTCTACAGCATTGTGCCAGTAGAGAAAGAGAAGCTAGAAAGGTTAAGTAGCTTGCCCAAAGTTATATAACCAGTAAGTTACAGAGCCCAGGCTCAGTTTGCTGGATTCCAAAGCCTATGCTCTTAATCACAATACCACAGAGACATGTCTACTAATAAATTTACTAAGGTATTATGGTGGCTATGGAAGTATGGAGAGAATGAGGACTATAAAATGACAGAAAATAAAGTAGAAATAGGCAAAAGTTTATTCCAAGTACCATTTATAGAGCACCTCGTATGTTCTGGGCACTATCCCAAGTACTAGGGACTCAGAAAAGGCAAATATCATCTTTGCCCTGAAGGAGAAATCAGTCTGATAATGGTGTCAAGCACCTAAAATTAGGGGAAAAGCATAGGTGTTCCAGAAATGGAGTCCACAGGAGTGGTGGTGTCATATATGCTCAGGGCTTGGCAGGGGTACAGGATGTTAGGGTAAAAGTTCCAGGAAAAGCAGAAAGGGAATAGACAGATCCCAGCTACCAAGCGACTTAGGAAGAGTGCCCAGGGAGATTTCTGTCTCCCCATAGGAATATCTGAAGGATGGAGAAAGAGAAGAAACTGTTACCCATCAGAATCAAGAAAGCACTGAAACACACGACAGGCACAACTATTCAAAACAACAAGGAAGATTCATTTGTTTTACTAGTTCTTATTCTGTGCCTCTGTTGGGCACCCAGGATTCAGATCAGAGTCAGACACAGTCCCTCCCTGTAGTGGTCATTGTGGTTGACTTATTCTTTCCAAAAATCAGTATGGAGAACCTACTATGTGTGAGGCATTGTTTTAGGTATTGGGCTACAACAATAAACAAAACAGACATGCCTTCAAGGAGCTTACATTCCATTAGAAGGAGATAGACAAATAAATATGTAAAATATATAGTATTTTAGATGGTGATAAGAGCCAAGAAGAAAAATAAAGCAGGGAAGGAGGATAGGAGGTCTCAATGAGATAGAGAGGGGAGGAAAAGCCCCTCTAGGAAGGTGATACTTGAGCAAACACCTTGCATTTTCACAAAAAAGAGAGCATTCCACGTAGAGGGAAGAGCAAGTACAAAGACCCTGAGACTAGAATGTGCAGATGTGATCCAGGAACAGCAAAGAGGCCAGGGTAACTGGGGCAAAGTAAGCATTATAAGAATTATAAATGTTTGACTTTTAGTCTGAGAGAGATGGGTAGCCATTAGAGGATTTTGAACCAAGAAGTGATATGACTTACTTTATGATGTCACATTTTCATTCTGGTTGCTGTGTTGATAATAGACTGATGGAGGATAAGGACGGAAGTAGGGAGACCTGTTGGGAGCTATTGCAATAATCCAGGGGAGAGATGACGGTGGCTAGGGTCAGGATGATAGCAGTAGAGGTAGTAAGCAGTCTGATTCTGGAAATACTGTATTTTAAAGGGAGAGCTTGGTAAGTTTGCTGATGGACCAAATTGGGGTGTGAAAGGGTGGAGCCAAGGACTCACCTTAAGGAAATAGAAGAATAGGATTGTAATTTACTTTGATGAATAAGACTGAAGGAGAAGCAGGTTTTAAGGAAGAGGTCTGGAACTCAGTTTGGACATGCCAAGCTTTATATGCATTTTAAATATTCAGGGGGGGATGATGAGTAGGCAACTGGATATATGGGCCTGGAGTTCAGGGGGAGGTCCAGGCTAGAGATAAAACTTTGGGATTCATCAGCATATAGATGATATTTGAAGCCGTGTGAGGCCCCCAAAGAAGTGAGTATATCACTTCTTTGTGAGTGCAGTGGGCACTCCAACATTTAGGTTGAGACATGAGAAACCAGAAAAGGAGACTGATAGGAATTTTTAAAATTAGAAAGAAAACCAGAAGAGGGTGGATTTTAGGAATCAAATGAAGGAAAGGCTTCTAAGAAAAGGAATGATCAACTCGATCACGCACAGCTGAGAATTCGATGTTGGACGTAACAATATAGAAGTCACTGGTGACCTTGACAAGAGAAATTCTTTTGGAATGTTGGGGGCATAGCCAGACTGGGAATGTTTAAGTGAGATTTAGAGGAAAAGAAGTGCACACAGTGAGATTAGGTAAGACTTCTGAGGACTTGTGCAGCAAAGAGGAGCAGGAAATAGGTTTGAAGTGGAAGTGGATATGGAGGCAGGGAGGGTGATTTTTAAGATGGGAGAAATTTCAGCATTTGTGTGTGCGTGCTTACAGAAATGATCTAGTTCAGGGGTTCTCAACTTTGGCACTATTGACATTCTGAGCAGAATAATGTTTTTGTTGTGGAGTGCCATCCTTTGCATTCTAAGATGTTTAGAAACGTCCCTGGCATTCTATCCACTAGATGCCAGTTATTATCCCCCCACCTCCCCAGTTGTGATAACCATGAAGGTCTCTAGACATTGCCAAGTGTTTCCTGGGAGGTAGAGGGGAGGCGGGCAAAATCATCCCTAGTTGAGAACTGCTGATTTAGTAGGGAAGAAAAGTATTGGTGATGCAAGATAGAGAACAGGAGAATTGCTGGGGCAATATCCTTGAGTTGATGAGAAGAGACGAGATCTACTGCACAAGAAGAGGGATGGTTCTGCTAGTTTCGTAGGCTGTGAATCCACATTCACAGAGAAAGCAGAGGGGATGGGCACAGACGCAGCTACGTGGCTAGGTGTGGTGGTAGGAACCTATAGATTCTCTTCTAGTTGCCTTTGTTTTCCCAGGAGAATAAGGAGCAGAGTTAAGCAGCTGAAAGCAAATATGTGAAAGGAGATGCTGAGGTTTTAGGAGACAGAGATTTGGGGCGAGATCTTCTAAGAGAATGAAAGACAAAATGGACAAGTGAAATGTATCGAGATCGCTGAGCAGTCCCGTAGGGATTATGTGATGCCTGAAACTTTTGTAGCCATCTTGTTAGCAGCCTGAGGATGAAGTTAACACTGAAGATGGCAGAGAGAGGGAAAGAACGTGGGTTCTTGATGACACTGTTGAACCACTGAACTCCAATCCTGGAGCCTGCCCTACCCATACACTTCCTATTTTGAGAAATAATAAATTCTCTCATTGTTGAAGTCAGTTTGCATTAGGTTTCTGTTATGCACAACCAAAAGCATCTGATATCGCTATTCTTGAAGAGTCCCTTGCTTGTGGGAGAGCCAGACAGGGAAACAGACAATCACATTTCAGTATGTCAAGTGCTACCCTGGAGGAAAACCAGGGGGCCACGAGAGCCTTGTGTAGGTGTCTAACTAGACTGAGAGTCAGGGAAACGTTCCCCAGGAAGAGTAGTCCTTAAACATCAGTCAAAGTTTGCTAGGCGAAGGGGGGTTTCTGGGGAGAGAAACCTGAGTATGTGATGTGGCAATGGTAAAAGAACGCTCAGAAGTGTTAGTAGTTTTACAGCCAGCAGGAATTCTAGATGACCTCTGCAAAAATACTAGTAACATTTGCTGATCAAAAAAGTTATATATGTTAGAGTTTCATTAGTTTTGAGAAACAATGCTTTCTCTTCCTGCATGTAAACGAGAAAGCATATAATATCCTTTCTGCTAGCTGCTAATTTGTGTCCATGGGGGAAGCCAGTCCCAGGATACAGGATACATACTTAGAAGGTCAGAGATGAGACAACTGAAGAGCAATTGGGGAGAAGCCCTGATCGAATTGCCCTGAAGTTTGCCCTATTGCCTGACTTTCAGTTACATTTGCCAGTAAATCCTTTCATTAGTGAAGCTAATTTGGAATTGGATTTTCTATTACTTGAAACTGAATGGATCTCAATTTGAAACACACATACACAGGATCAGAATGTTCACTGATAACCTACATTATATTTTATATTAGCTGGTACATGAGCAATTCATAGCATAGCAGCGTATTTCGTGTTTTTTATTTCTTGGACAGATAGATGAAATACAGAATGTCCAGTTCCCCAGCAGACAGCTGTCAACCCTAATGGCTTGGAATGGGATCCGTGGATATAACTCTGGAGAAGTGGACATGGCACAGTATTTTATTCCAAAGATAGCGGAGAGCCAAGGGAAGGGTTTAAGCGGGTTAAACAAACAAAAGGTCCATGGTTTTGAGGATAAGCCTTTTAAAAAGGGAAATTCTTTTTCCCTGCCTTTTTCTGTCAGTAAAATTGTTGTTGATTTTAAAATCTACTTCTTAATTTAATGGCTATTTATTAAGCTTTTACTATGTGCCAGTCACAGTTGTAGGAACTTAGGATGTAGCAGAGAACAAGACAGACAAAACTTCCTGCCATCAGGGAGCTTATGTCCAAAACGGCCAAATGGTATCTTCTCCAAGATGGCAGCCTAAATTCTCTCAATCATATTTAATATTTCCTTCTGCTTTTACGGCATGTTGTACCACTGTAATTACACTTATGGTCTGCTTCAAGTTAGAGGCATTGCTCAGATGTCAAATATCTCCCTCACTAGACCAGGGGTTCTTGGGATCAGAGTCTATGTTATTAATCTGTCTCCCAAGCACTTGGCTGGTTTGGAGCAAGTGCCACTGGGTATTTGTTGAATGAGCAAATGACTCTGTCTACAGTCCTGAGGGGGCGGGCCCGCACAGTTCGGCTCTCACTGCAGCCTCCGCCAGGCATTCATTCGGAGCAGTTGGGAGCCGACCTGTCATGGATTTAGGCGATCTGAGAGTTGCATAGAAATGACATTCCTAGTGAGTGATTATTTCTGATAAGTGATAATGATAAAGTTCATTTCTATGGCTATGGGCATAATAGGAAATGAAAGTCTGGATAATTCTATTATGAAATTCAAATAGCTGTCCTGTTGAATGAATGTAAATGGCTCTTTGATGAAGAAATGGTACAATGCCAATGAAAATGGTGACTGCAAGTATGTAAATATTTCTTTGGTTAAAAATGAACCAATAACTGTGTCATTTATGCATTTGAATACTTTACAAATTATTGTAATTTAGGGGCAAAGACCTCTGATTTTCCTAAAAGCAAAAGAGAATTGCTGTAAAGATCCAAAGCAGTTTTTCCTGCGGGATGTCAAGTGGTTGCTGTTATATTGCTACACGGTCAACAGAGGGAGCCCATGCTACAAAACCTAACAACAATTTCTTTACAGAATTTTGTACATTGGTAGAAAATCAGTAAAGAAATAGAAAGAAATAGAAGAAACAGAAGAGTTAAAGTATTACACAAATTTGGTTTTAAATTGTATTGGGAATCTGGAGTCCCTTTTATGAAACTAGTTTGGGGGATGATGTTACATTAAAGGTATTTCAAAATAGCATATATGTAATAGACTTTTTTAAAAAGCACCTTACATACTGCCAGAGTGATCCTTTACCTGTTTTTTTTTTTTAAAGATTGGCACCTGAGGTAACAACTGTTGCCAACCTTTTTCTTTTCCTGCTTTTTCTGCCCAAATCCTCCCAGTACATAGTTGTATATTTTAGTTGTGGGTCCTTTCTAGTTGTGGCATGTAGGACGCCGCCTCAACATGGCCTGATAAGTGATGCCACGTCCACGCCCAGGATCCAAACCTGTGAAACCCTGGGCCGCCAAAGCGGAGTGCGTGAACTTAACCACTCAGCCATAGGGCCGGCCCTTGATCCTTTATCTTTAACGTACACAATTGTACTACTCTTCTGCTTAAATCCCTCCAATGGCATCTTCATCACTCATATGACAAATTCAACCTTGTGAAGATTAAAGGAGATAATAAATAGCATAGTGCCTGGCACTGTAAATTCTTAGTATTATTTTTCAGTACTGCGTCTTTTATTGTAGTGATCTTTCAGACTAGAATCCCTTCTAAACTGCCCCCTTCGTACTCTGGATTTCATCTGGTGAACTCCCTTCTCGTCCTGCAGGTTTCAGGATGCCAGAAGTCTTGCCTCCTTCACAGTCCCGGCGCTCTCCTGGTACTTATCACACCATATTGTAATGATCTGTTCACAGAGGTGTCTCTTCCGCTTGAGAGCAGAGACCAGATCTCTTAATTTTCTCTATCCCTAATGCTTAGCATCAGGGTGACCACCTGTCCAGGTTTGCCTGGGACTGGTCCAGTTTTAGCACTGAAAGTCGCATGTCTCTGGAAGCCCACAGTTCCAGGCAAACTGCACAGTTGTTCACTCTGCCATAGGTCTTCATACATAATAATAGTTCAATCAATAAACTTGTTTACCTAAGCAAATTATCTTTGGTGAGTCATTTTGCTTTCTGGGCTTAAATTTCTCCAACTATAACTAAAATGTTTAAGCAAAATAATATCTATGGCCCCTGAAATTTTAGAATTGGATGTCATATTTATGGCCTGCCTACATTCATCATTTTACTTCATCTATATTAAGGAAATCTTAACTAGGTACCACTCTATCTAATTTTTTTAAAATGCGCTGCTGAAAATACTCATGATAAATTAAATGAAAAGAGTAAGATATAAATCTTGTATATATGGCACGATTCCAATTTTGTAAAATACGTATATTTTTGTGTTATATAGAAGAAAAGGGAATGGAATTATGAATACATTTTTTATTATGGCTAAATTTTCCCACTTTTCAAGTTTTCAGAACTCTCTACAGTGATCATATTATTTCATAGTCAGAAAACAATACCCACGAAACACCAATGTTTGTGCTGATGTGGCACAAAGTAGGTGTACTTTAAATAATTATTTTTCAGAAAATTGTTACCTTTGCATGAAGTTGTTAACAAAAGTTAAGTAACTGATTATATACACTTCCTTTGGTACAGCGCTTCTCAAACATTAACGTAGGTCTGGGATAAGTCTGTGATTCTGCGTTTCTGACAAACTTCCACGTGATGCCAGTGCTTCTGGTCTGTAAATCACATTTTGAGTAGCAGGCTTTAGCGTATGTGAATCCTAATCCACATTCGACTATTAATCACAAAATCTTTAATCATCCCATCCTGTGGTAGTGCTTCCCCGAATGACACACTGGGGTAAGTGTAGGAGGCTTCTCGATTCAACTTTCTGAGAGCCAAGGGGATCAGTACCCCGGGAAGTTGTGTAAGCTCTTTGAGGCATAGCGGTTGGGGATTCCCGCCTTAGAGTTAGTTGTCTTTTGTAAACAAGAAGTCAGATGCAACAAAACATATCAGACCAACCAAAATTCCAGAACACTATGTTGATAGATGCTCCGCTGCTCAAAATAGATTAACTGCCCCCTCCTCCGTGCCCCTCACAGAGCTCCTAGTACAGTTGTGTTCCATAAATAGTGTCTGAATGAAGGAATGAGTTTAATTATATAATAGCTAACATTTGAAAGCACTGGTTCTCAAGTTTCAGTGTGTGTGAAACTCATCTGGGGAAGTAGCTGAAATGTAGATTCCTGGACTCTACCATCAGAAATTTTGATTCTGGGCAGCGGAGTTCAAGAATCTATGTTTTTAATAGGCATCCAGATGATTCTAATGTAGGTGTCTGGTCCATATGTTGAGCAACACTGGTTTTAAATATAAGGGAGAAAATTACCATAACCTATAGTGAGAAATACATTTTACAGCATGCTCTAGTTCACACACACATTTATATATACATATATCTGAAACAAAACTTTCACAAAATACTAACCCTTACTATGTGTCATACAGTCTATTTTCCATTTTATTCAATTTCATCACAAAAACATTGCCCATGATCAACTACATTGATTTCACGTCATCTATCTCACTTAAGCCTCGCATGAGTGCTACAAGGCCACCACACTTAGTAGTATCTTTCCTATTTGGAAACTTAACCTTGGGAAGCTTAATGTGCCCAATGTTACACATCCAGTAAGTGGCAGAGGTGGAATCAAACTCAGAATGCCTGGCCTGAAATGGCCCTGACTTGCCCTTACCCTCGTGCAGACATGTTGAAAAAGCCCAGCAACGCTCCAGTTCTGGAGGACATCCTGACAACCTCTGGTTTCCCCTGTTGAATCCTATCACTCTTGAATACTAGTCTGAAAATCTAAGAGGAAAAGAATTCAACTCAACCTGGACCAGGTGTGAACTCTGATCCATTCTGTTGTAGTCAAAAGGATGCTGAGGAGGGGTCACGTGGTACAGTCATGGCCACCTAACCCCTACAGCAAAAGCTGAAGCTGGGGGTTGATTTCAAAGAAAAGGCAAAGGGCTTGGAAGTCACGTAGAAACACATTTACTATACTCGCATTTCTTCTCATCGGAGAAGGGGAATTTTCTGTCTTCCCTTCTGGGTAAATCCTCACTGTAGCATCATACAAGGAGAAACTAGAACAGTATAATCCAAGTCTCTTTCATCTCCCAACTCTGCACCAAACTTCTGCCCTCTTCACCTCCCCAAATACACAGCAGGGGTAGTCCTGGAAATTCTCACCTGAGGCAAAGGAGAACGCCCAAAGGAAAGGGGCATCTCTGTCAGTCTTTATGACTGAGGACAGTGACTGACTTTCTGGGTCAATAAAGATCATATGAGATTCAACAGTAGCTGATTCCTCCCTGTGTTTGAGGTCATCACTGTTGTCCCCTTCTTCCTGGGTCCCAGCAGTAGGTTTGGCAGCAGTCAAGTTCTGAAAACTTGACACGGCTTATTACATTATTCAAACTTTTCATCCGAGACACTATCTTAACTTTATGAAAAATGAAAAATTGCAAAATTTCTCTCAAAAGTTGTTGAATAAAGAAAAAAACGTTCATAGCTTTCTTAAAAAGTATTCAAAATAGAAAATTAATGAAGTAATTCTTTAACACGTTCCCTTCTTCTGTGACTGTAGGCACACACCTCTTATGAAGACCCATGATAGAAGTTTCAACTATGCCAAGAAACGTAAGACTAAATAAATCAGAAAGTTATAAAAGCATATGGCATTTTTAAATGCCTAAATCCTTTTTGGACAAATCAAAGAGTGCTTTCATCTAAATCCTTTGTTTTGCTCCCACCTCTGAGGAAGATTGACAATTTTTTTGATTAAAGGAACAGTTTGATGGAAATGGTTTTTTTTAAAGAATATTTTAAAGATTTTGCTTTCTGTTATTTTCAATATTCTTAAATGTTTAAAAATATCTTCTTTGTTTAACATGGCGAAACAAAGGTGGATTTTTAACTTGCTTCATAAATATAATTTTAATAATGTTTATTTCTAATCAAACTGTAAATTTTTAAAAAAATAAAAACAATCTCTGAACCCTAACTCAGCAAATATTTTCCTTTTCTTCCCATTCCCTTCAAGTCTTTATATGCTATGGGCCCCCCCCCACCTCTTTTTCTTTATTGAGGTTGTGATAGTTTACGACATTGTGAATAAGTTGTACCTTATTATTTGTCAGTCAACTTATAGGTGTGCCTCTTCACCCTTTGTGCCCTCCCCTCCCCTCACTCTCCCTGGTAACCACTAAATAGTTCTCTTTGCCCATCTTCCACATATGAGTAAAATCACAGTGTTTATCTTTCCCTATCTGACTTATTTCACTTAACATAATACCCTCAAGTCCATCCATGTTGTTGTGAATGGGACAATTTTGTCATTTTTTATGGCTGAGAAGTATTCCATTGTGTTTGTGTGTGTGTGTGTATATATATATATGCACACATTATATATATATATACACACACACATCATATCTTCCTTATCCAATCATCAGTTGATGGACACTTAGGTTGCTTCCACATCTTGGCTATTGTGAATAATGCTCAATGAACATAGGGGTGCATAAGTCTCTTTGAATTGCTGACTTCAAGTTCTTTGGATAGATACCCAGTAGTGGGATGGCTGGGTCATATGGTATTTCTATTTTTAGTTTTTTGAGAAGTCTCCATACTGTTTTCCATAGTGGCTGAACCAGTTTGCATTCCCACCAGCAGTGTATGAGGGTACCTTTTTCTCCACAACTTCTCTAACATTTGTTATTTTTTGTCTTGGTCATTATAGCCATGTTAATGAGTGTAAGGCAATACCTTAGTGTAGTTTTGATTTGCATTTCCCTGATGATCAGTGACGTTGAGCATCTTTTTGTATGCCTATTGGCCATCTGTATATCTTCTTTGGAGAAATGTCTGTTCATATTTTCTTCCCACTTTTTGATTGGGTTGTTTGATTTTTTGTTGTTGACTTGTGTGAGTTCTTTATATATTATGGAGATTAACCTTTTGTCAGATATATGATTTGCAAATATTTTTTCCCAGTTGATGGGTTGTCTTTTTGTTTCAACCCTTGCTTCCCTTGCCTTGTAGAAGCTCTTTAGTCTGGTGAAATGCCACTTGTTTATTTTTGTTTTTGTTTCCCTTGTCCAAGAAGACATGATGTCCAAAAAGATCTTTTTAAGACCAATGTCAAAGAGTATACTGCCTGTATTTTCTTCTAGAAGTTTTATGGTTTCAGGTCCTACATTTAAGTCTTTGATACATTTTGAGTTTATTTTTGTGAATGGCATAAGAAAGTGGTCTACTTTCATTCTTTTACATGTGGCTGTCCAGTTTTCCCAGCACCATTTATTGAAGGGACTTTCCTTTCTCCATTGTATGTTCTTGGCACCTTTGTTGAAGATTAGCTGTCCATAGATGTGTGATTTTATTTCTGGGCTTTCAATTCTGTTCTATTGATCTGTGTGCCTGTTTTTGTACGAGTACCATGCTGTTTTGATTACTATGGCTTGGTAGCATATTTTGAAGTCAGGGATTGTGATGCCTCCAGCTTTGTTCTCTTTTCTCAGGAATATATGCTATGTTTTTGTATAATGATAATCCTGGGGAGTACAAAATGTTGTGTTCTCTTTTTTTCCGCTTGATGATGACAACAACAAAATAGTGCTTTCTTTTGCAGAAGTTTATTTACTTGTACATAATCATTATAAACATTACTTCTAAGTTCCTTAGGTATTGTTACTATGTCTCATACTCTGTCACCTGGAAGCATTGTGATGTGTATTATTTAAAATGAGTATTATTTAACAAACATTCATTTGTCCATTATTATTCATATTTACCTGAGTGAATATATCATCTAGTCCCCCCAAAGTCATGCCAAAAGTCAACCCAATAAGCATATGAAATGTAACATACATTTCCAGTTCCAATTAGTAAGCACTTAAACTGTATTGTTATTACTTTAATAAATAAACACTGGCATTTCTCTTTATAAAATAAATGCCTCAGGAAACAAATGTTTCACAAAAAATTTAACAAATTAAATGAAAACTCTTTTAGGAAAGAAAGAGGTAAAGATACAATTGAATCCTCTTAGTGGTGAACGAGGAGAGGGAATAATTGTATTAAAGACAGGCCTAAGCCAGAAATTGAATGTGCTCAGAGTTACTCTTTAAAAGACTAAATCAAGTACTATACACATGGCTTTTTTTGGGAGCATGCAACTCTGAGGGTATCAATGTAGAAGATATTCATCAAATATGAAGAATATAATTCCAAAAGTACTCAAAAATGAAATCATTTGAGTACTTCACTGCTTGGAACACTGAAAATTAGTGAAGATTCCAACTTGTTTTTCCTATAACCGATTTTATCAATTCCTCCAATTTCTTTTTATGCCTGTCATCATCACCCATGTGCCTGACCAACTAAAGCATCCTTTTAATTTCTCTGTCAATAATTTGAAAAGTCTTAAAACTATTCCTTCACTCTTCGGGCAAGGTATTTAAGGTGTCTGTGCCACAGTTTCCTCACTAGTAAAATGAGATCATAATAGAGTCCACATCATGGGGTTTTTAGAAAGATTAAATGAGTTAATATATACATATGGTGCTTAAAACAGTGCCTTGTGCATAATAAACACTAAGTTGGTGTTTGTCGATATTGTTATAATTTTCATAGGTTAAGTGCACCAATATTGTTTGCATTGTGTTCATTCCCACTGCTTAAAGTACTTTTCTCTCTCTGTCTCTTTTATTTTTATTTTTAATTGTGGTAAAAAACACATAACATAAAATTTACTATCCTAACCATTTTTTAAGTGTATAGTTCAGTAGCATTGAGTATATTCACGTTGTTGTGTAACAGACCTCCAGGACGTTTTCATCTTGCAAAATTGAAACTCTACCCCCATCAAACAACTCCCATCTCCCCCCAGCCCCTGGCAACCACCATTCTACTTTCTGTCTCTGTGACTTTGACCACTTTAAATACTTCATCTAAGTGGAGTCATGGAGTATTTGTCTTTTTGTGGCTGACTTATTTCACTCAGCATAATGTCCCTAAGGTCCATCCATGTTGTAGGCTGTGACAGGATTTCCTTCCTTTTTAAGACTGAATAACATTCCATTGTACGTATATGCCATATTTTGTTTTCCCATTCGTTCCTTGATAGGCATTTGGGTTGCTTCCACCTTTTGGCTATTGTAAATAATGCTTCTATGAACATGGGAGTGCAAATAGGGCAGGAACACTACATAGGAGTTGCTATGTCCTTCTCAGTGCATCATATCAAGAGGTAAATAATGTCAATTGGTCCCATTGTGGGTGATATAAATTTTATCACTTTTAGATTTTTTCATTGTAAAAGTACTTTCTTCTCCCCCCCGCCTTTTTTTTTTTTTTTGAGGAAGATTAGCCCTGAGCTAACATCTGCTGCCAATCCTCCTCTTTTTGCTGAGGAAGACTGGCCCTGAGCTAACCTCTGTGCCCATCTTCCTCTACTTTATATGTGGGACGCCTACCACAGCTTGGCTTGACAAGCGGTGCCATGTCCGCACCCAGGATCCGAACTGGCGAACCCTGGGCCACTGAAGCAGAATGTGCAAACTTAACCGCTGAACCACCGGGCCGGTCCCATTTTCTTCCCTTTTATACATAATAAGAGTGATTCTTTGAGATTGTGAATACCATGTTCTCAACAATCTTAAACCTAATCTTAAACCTTAAACTGACTTCTTGCATAAATCAATTATTACCAAGGAGGTTGCAAAATGGTGGTTTCCTAATTTTATCATTCTTTCTATGTTTATTAGTTAGCTTTCTATTCTTATCTCCTTTAATTTTTAAAAAAATTATCAGTATGGACTCATGGATTCCTTTTTTTTTTATTGAGTTCATAATAGTTTACATCAATGTGAGATTTCAGTTGTACATTATTTCTTGACTGTCACCACATAAGTGCTCCCCTTCACCCCCTGTGCCCACCTCCCACCCCCCTTCCCCTGGTAACCACTGAACTGTTTTCTTTGTCCAAGTATTTGTTTATATTTCATGTATGAGGGAAATCATCTGGTGTTTGTCTCAGACTGGCTTATTTCACTTAGCATAATTCCTTCTAGGTCCTTCCATGTTATTGCAAATGGGATGAATTTGTCTTTTTTTCTGGCTGAGTAGTATTCCATTGTATATATGTATATATCACATCTTCTTTATCCAATCATCGGTTGATGGGCACTCGGGTTGCTTCCATGTCTTGGCTATTGTGAATAATGCTGCAATGAACATAGGTGTGCCTATGTTACTGTGGATTGTTGATTTCACATTGTTTGGGTAGATACCCAATAGTGGGATAGCTGGGTCATATGGTAGTTCTATTTTTAGTTTTTTGAGAAATCTCCATACTGTTTTCCATAGTGGCTGTACCAGTTTGCATTCCCACCAGCAGTGTATGAGGGTTCCCTTTTCTCCACATCCTCTCCAGCATTTGTTATTTTTAGTCTTTGTGATTATAGCCATTTTAACAGGTGTAAGGTGATATCTTAGTGTAGTTTTGATTTGCATTTCCCTGATGATTAGTGATGTTGAACATCTTTTCATGTGTTTATTGACCATCTGTATATCTTCTTTGGAAAAATGTCTGTTCATCTCCTCTGCCCACTTTTTGATTGGGTTGTTTGCTTTCTTATTGTTCGGTTGTGTGAGTTCCTTCTATATTATGGAGATTAACCCCTTGTCAGATATATGATTTGCAAATATTTTCTCCCAATTGGTGGGTCCTCTTTGTTTTGATCCTAGTTTCTTTTGCCTTGCAGAAGCTCTTCAGTCTGATGAATTCTCACTTGTTTACTTTTTCTTTTGTTTTCCTTGTCTGAGAGGACATGGTATTTGAAAAGATCCTTTTTAGTTTGATGTCAAAGAGTGTAGTGCCAATACTATCTTTTAGGAGTTTTATAGTTTCAGGATGTGTTTTCAAGTCTTTAATCCATTTTGAGTTTATTTTTGTGTATGACGTGAGATAGTGGTCTACCTTCATTTGGGTTCCTTTTTAATCCATATGTTATAATCTATTATCATTCATTTTGATTTCAAATTTTCCCTAATTTGAACAGTGGGAGCCCCTTCAACCTAGCCCAGGTGCCCTTTTTGTGTGGTCCCTTCAACTTATGAGCACTTCCTTACTTTAGACACAGAAAATGTTCCAGATTCACTTCCTACTCTCCTTGCCCCAGCCCTGAATTGACCATTCCTTCAAGGAATGTTATTTCCTTTGAGTGGGGAATAGTTTTTAGAAACCAAGATCTAGGCATTAACTGTACTCATTGCTCCTGGGATGAGTTATCAATATTAACATATATAGTATGAATATATAGTATTACATATTATATATATATTATAGGTATTAGTGTAAGGAAATAAATGCACACACACATACAATACGTATACATACATACTGATACCTCTAATTTCAACCCAACACCACATCACAGCATTTTTCTTTTCTTCTGGTTTCCTACTCTGCACAAAGCTCAGATATTTGAGATGAAATCAGAACAATATTTAGCAGCTGGCCATGCAAAACTCTAGCAGGAGATCATTACAAGCAGAGGGCACAACACGTACAAAGGCCTAAAGCAGAAATAAGTGTGGTACGTTTGAGAGCGAGAATGGCCAGGGTGGCTGGAATGTACTGGGCTACGGGGAGGTGGTTTGACATGAAGTCAATGAGGCAGGAAGGAGTTGCCTCATCTGAAGCTGCACGGAATATGGAAAGGAGTTATGAATTTATTTTAGTACCATAAAAAGACACTGGAAGTTTTTGGGAAGAGGACTGAAGTAATCTGATTTATGTGTCAAAATATTGCTGTGGATGTTGTACACAGAATGAATTGTTCAAGGGCAAGGGAAAAACCAGGAAAATAGTTATAAGATTTGCAGCAATGTAGGCAAGATAAAATGATGACAGATTAGAGTAACAACAGATGAGATGGAAGAGAATAAGTTTGAGATATATTTTGGAGGTAGAACTAAGTGGACTAATTCTGAATTCTTAATGGTTATTATACATTTACTATGTGCTATGCATTGCGCTGTCCTGGGGATGGAAACATTAAAAAGAGACCAGACCTACTTCTAAGGAGCTCATAACCTAGCAGGGGGGATAGATGTACAAATAATTTTCACACATGGTGATGAATACATAATAATAGAGTTAACAGTAACAACAATTGAATTCAATGCTAGATAAAACGTAGGTACAAAGGAAGAGGGAACTGACTGTGCCTGAATGCAGGGAGTGGTTATAGAATTCTCCATAAAGGATACAGAGAGCTGTCCTTTTTATTTCCAGTTTATTGACATACAATTGACATGTCACATTTTGCAAGTTTAAGGTGTACAACGTGATTTGATGTGCTTACATATTGCCTTGCCACCACGGCATTAGCTAATATCTCTGTCACCTCACATATTACCATTTCTTTTTTGTGACGAGACTGTTTAAGATGTACTCTCTTAGCCACTTTCCAGTGTGTAACACAGTCCTATTGACTGTAATCACCCTGCCCTACTTTAAGTCTTCTTATTTCTTCTCCTTACAACTGCAAGTTTGTACTCTTTGACCGCAGACAGCTGTCCTTTAAAGGATAAAGGAGTGGGGAGTAGAAGAGGCCCAGGTGCACGAGGCCGCCCGCTGAATTTCTGGAACGCTTAGGATGACTGGAACCTAGAGTTCAAGATAGGGATTAGCATCAGGAGAGGTTTTAAGTGAGAAGAGATAATATTATATTTGCATTAATAAAATATCACTCTGGCTTTATAAGGAAGAAGACAGATTTGAGGAACATAAAACCAGAGGTAGGACGGACTTGCACTTCTGGCCGTGAGGAACTAACAGTGACTAGATTACTTTTCCACTTAACTAGAAAACCAGATAAAACAGATGGAACAACGTTTTCAAATGTTGGGTAACTGGCAGTGCAGGACTAGACCCTGAGAAATGGGAAATAAATTATTTGATTTCTCCAGCTTACACCCTGGAGGAATTTTCCACGCTGCAGAGGAGGAAAGCGAACTTCAGCGTCTGGTGGTCTTGTTGAGTTGAGGAGACAGATGTTGGAGTTTCGGGAGGTGAAGGCAGCTACAGGTGGTGAGGCAGAGTGCCAGAGAGGGGAGGGCACAAAGAGATAGCTTGGAGATCTGCAGGGGGTCCCTGAGTCTTTGGCTGAGTATTGATCTCTGCATGCTTATGAGGAAACTGCCTGTGGCTGGGGAAAGAATGTTAGAAAGCAGTGGGCCAAACAATTCCCATGGCTCACCCAGGGCTGGGAGCATTGTGTGTGCAAAGCCAGAGTGGGACATGGTATATGCAGGCCTTGGATGGAGTTCTCAGAAGAGGGATGCCTTAGGAGTGGAGCTAAAGCAGGCCTAGACTAAGGCTGATCTGGATGCAACCTAACAAATCTTTTTTTCTTTGAGAAAATATCAATGTTTGTTTATTCTAGGAGTTCACATATGACTTTTTACTGTATTTTTCATGGTACTGTTCTGTATTTTAAAATACCAAAACAGAGGCTGGCCTAGTGGCACAGTGGTTAAGTTCGCATGCTCCACTTCGGCAGCCTGGAGATTGTGGGTTTGGATCCCGGGCCCAGACATACACACCGCTCATCAAGCCATGCTGTGGTAGCGTCCCACATACAGAGTAGAGGAAGATGGGCACGGATGTTAGCTCAGGGCCAATATTCCTCAGGAAAAATAAATAAATAAAATAAAATACAAAACCCAGCAAACCAGATAAGATATTTTCCCCAAAGAACACAAGTCTTATTGCTTTCCAGTTTTTGTTGTTGTCTTTTTAACCTCTGGGCTGCTGATGAAGATATTGTCATGGTCCTCAAGAGCATTTAGCAGTTTTCTAAAGCCATAGAATTTAATGCAACATTTTGGGGAGAATTGATTGTTGTTGCTGTTTTACAGCTTTATTGAAGTATAACTGAAAAATAAAGTTGTATGTATTTAAAGTACAAAACATGATGATTTGATATACATGTACGTTGTGAAACATTTACCACAATCAAGTTAATTAACACATCCATCACCTTCCATAGTTACCCTTTTTTTGAGTGTGTGTGGTGAGAACACTTAAGATCTACTCTCTCAGCAAATTTCAAGTATATAATACAGCATTACTAACTATAGTCACCCAGCTGTATGTTAGATCCTCAGAGCTTATTCATCTTATAACTGAAAGTTTGTACCCTTTCACCAACATCTCCCCATTTCCTCCACCCCCTAGCCCCTGGCAACTGCCATTCTACTTTCTGTTTCTATAAATGTGACTTTTTTAAGATTCCAAATATAAGTGATACCACATAGTATTTATCTTTCTCTGTCTGGCTTATTTCACTTAGCATAGCGCCCTCCACTTTCATTCATGTCGCACATGGCAGGATATCCTTCTTTTTTGTGGTTTCTGTTTTTATTCTATTTTGTATACACACACCCACACATCCCATATTTTCTTTATCCATTCATCCATCAATGGGCACTTAGGTTGTTTCCATAACTCGACTACTGTAAATAATGCTGCAGTGAACACGGGGTGCAGATATCTCTTCAAGATACTGGTTTCATTTCCTTTGGATGCATATCCAGAAGTGGGATTGCTGGATCATATGGTAGTTCTATTTTCAGTTTTGTGAGGAACCCTCCATGCTGTTTTACATAATGGCTATAATAATTTACATTCCCACCAACAGAAGAGAAAAGTTCTCTTTTCTCCATATCCTTGCCAATATTTGTTATGTTTTGTCTTTTCGATAATAGCTACTCTGACAGGTGTGAGGCGACATCTCATTGTGGTTTTGATTTGGCATTTCCCCGATGATTTGTGATGTTGAGCATCTTTTCATGTACCTGTTGGCCATTTGTATGTCTTCTTTGAGAAAATCCCTATTCAGGTCCTTTGCTCATTTTTTAATCTGATTATTATTTTTTACTATTGAGTTATATGAACTCCTTATATATTTTAGATATTAATCTCTTATCAGATATATGGTTTGCAAATATTTTCTCCCATTCCATAAGTTACTTTTTCATTTTTTTGATGGTTTTCTTTGATGTGTAAAAGCTTTTTAGTTTGATGTAGTCCCACTTGTTTGTTTTTGCTTTTGTTGCCTGTGCTTTTAGTGTCAAATACAAAAACTCATTACCAAGACCAATATTAAGGAGTTTTCCTCTATGTTTTCTCCTAGAAATTTTACAGTTTCAGGTCTTATATTTAAGTCTTTAATCCATTTTGAGTTAATTTTTATGAGTGGTGTAAGATCGGGGTCCAGTTTCATTTTTTGCATGTGAATATGCAATTTTCCCAACACTATTTATTGAAGAGACTATCCTTTCCCCATTGTGTGCCCTTTGCGCCCTTGTCAAAGATCAGTTGTATATGCATGGATTTATTTATGGGATCCCTATTTCATTCCATTGGTCTAAGTGTCTGTTGTTTTTTTGTTTGTTTGTTTTGAGGAAGATTAGCCCTGAGCTAACTACTGCCAGTCCTCCTCTTTTTGCTGAGGAAGTCTGGCCTTGAGCTAACATCCGTGCTCATCTTCCTCTACTTTATATGCGGGACGCCTACCACAGCATGGCGTGCCAAGCGGTGCCGTGTCTGCACCCGGGATCCGAACCGGCAAACCCCGGGCCCCTGAGAAGCGGAACGTGCGAACTTAACTGCTGCGCCACCAGGCTGGCCCCGGTCTAAGTGTCTGTTTTTAATGCCAGTATCCTGGTGTTTTGATTGCTATGCTTTGTAGTGTAGTTTGACATCAGGAATTGTGATGCCTCCAGCTTTGTTCTTCTTTCTCAAGATTGCTTTGGCTATTCAGGGTCTTTTGTAGTTCCATAAAAATCTTAGGACGGCTTTTCCTGTGCTTACGAAAAATGCCATTAGAATTTTAATAGAGATTGCGTTGAATCTGTAGATCACTCTGGGGAGCATGGACTTTTAACAATATTAATTCTTCCAATCCATTTGTGTCTTGTTCAATTTTTTTTCACCAATGGCTTATAGTTTTCAGTGTACAGGCCTTTCATCTCCTTGATTACATTTATTCCTAAGTCTCTGACTTTTTTAATGGTTCTGTAAATGGGACTGCTTTCTTAATATCTCTTTCAGATTGTTCATTGTTGGTGTATCGAAATGCAACTGATTTTTTTATGTTGATTTTGTATCCTGCAACTTTACTGAATCTGTTTATTAGTTCTAACAGTTTTATGATCGAGTCTTAGGGTTTTCTGTACAGGCGTACCTCAGAGATATTTTGGGTTCAGTTTCAGACTGCCAAAATAAAGTTAATACCACAATAAAGCAAGTCGCACAAAGTTTTTGGTTTCCTGGTGTGTGTATAAAAGTTATGTTTACACTATACTGTAATCTACTAAGTGTGCAAGAGCACTATGTCTAAAATAACAATGTACATACCATAATTGAAAAATGCTTTATTGCTAAAAATGCTAACCATCATCTGAGGCTTCATCACTGACAGACTTACTTGATGCAGGGTTGCCACAGAGCTTCAATTTGTAAAAAATGCAATATTTGCAAAGTGCAATAAGGTGAAGTACAATAAAATGAGGTATGCCTGTATACAATATCATGTCATCTACAAATAGAGACAGTTTCACATCTTCCTTTCTGATTTGGATGCCTTTTATTTCTTTTTCTTGCCTAATTGTTCTTGCTAATTGCTCTGTACTGTGGTGAATAAAAGTGATAAGAGTGGGAATCCTTGTCTTGTTATACAAGGAGAAGCTCTCAGCTTTTCACCATTGAGTATAATGTGAGTGGTGGGCTTGTTGTATATGGCCTTTATTATGTTGAGGTACACTCCCTCTACACCTACTTTGTTGAGAGTTTTTATCATGAATGGATGTTGAATTTTGTTAAATGCTTTTTCTGCATCTATTGAGATGATCATATGATTTTTATCCTTCATTTCGTTAATTGGTGTATCACATTGACTGATTTGTGGGTATTGAACCATCCTTGCATCCCTGGAATAAATCCCACTTGATTATGGTGTATGATCTTTTTAACTTATTGTTGAATTTGATTGGCTAATATTTTGCTGAGGATTTTGAATCTATGTTCATTGGGTTTATTGGTCTGCAATTTTCTTTTCTTATAGTGTCCTTGTCTAGCTTTGGTATCAGAGGATGCTGGCCTTGTAAATTGAGTTTGGAAGTGTTCCCTCTACTTCAGATTTTTTGAAAGAGTTTGAGAAAGATTGGCATTAATTTTTCTGTAAATGTTTGGTAGAATTCACCAGTGAAGCCATCTAGTTCTGGGCTTTTCTTTGTTGGAAGATTTTTGATTACTGATTCAATCTTCTTACTAGTTATAGATCTATTTGTATTTTCTATTTCTTCATGATTCAGTCTTGGTAGGTTATGTTTCTGGGGATTTCTGTTTCTGCTAGGTTGTCCAATTTGTTGGCATATAATTGTTCATAATGATCTCTTATGATCCTTTGTATTTCTGCAGTATCAGTTGTAATGTCTCCTCCTTCATTTCTGATTTTATTTATTTGAATCTTCTCTCTTTTTTTCTTAGTCAATCTAAAAGCTTGTCAATTTTGTTTATCTTTTTAAAAAAACTCAGCATTTAGTTTCATTGATCTTTTCTATTGTTTTCCCGGTCTATATTCATTTCTACTCTGATCTTTGTTATTTCCTTCCTTCTGCTAATTTTGCTCTTAATTAGTTCTTCTTTTTCTAACTCCTTGAGGTGTATACTTAGGTTGTTTATTTAAGATCTTTTTTTTCTAGGAAAGATTTGTCCTGAGCTAACATCTGTTGCCAATCTTCCTCTCCCTCTAAGCCCCAGTACATTGTTGTATGTTCTAGTTGTAGGTCCTTCTGGTTCTTCTATGTGAGCCACCACCACAGCATGGCTACTGACAGACAAGTGGTGTGGTGCCGTGCCTGGGAACCAAACCCAGGCTGCTGAAGCAGAGCTCACCAAACTTTAATCACTAGGCCATCAGTGCTGGCTCTCTCTCTTTTTTTAAGTGTAGGCATTTATCACTATAAACTTCCCTCTTGGAACTGCTTTTGCTGCATCTCATAAGTTTTGCTATGTTGTATTTCCATTTTCATTTTTTTCAAAAATTTTAAATTTCCCTTTTGATTTCTTCTTTGACCTATTGGTTGTTCAGGAGTGTGTTGTTTAATATCTACATATGTGTGAATATTTCAGCTTTATTTCTGTTATTGATTTCTAGTTTCATACTATTGTAGTTGGAAAAGAAACTTGGTATGATTTCAATCTTTTAAAATTTATTAAGACTTGTTTGTCTCCCAGTCATAAAATAAATAAGTCATGGGGATGTGATGTACAGCATGGTGACTATAGTTAATACTGTATTGCTTATTTGAAAGTTGCTAAGAGAGAAGATCTTAAAAGCCCTCATCACAGGGAAGAAAATTCTGTAATTATGTATGGTGACAGATATTAACTAGACTTATTGTGATGATCATTTTGCATGTATACAAATATTGAATCATTATGATATACAGCTGAAACAAATATAATGTTACATGCCAATTATAGCTTAAAGGAAAAAAAAAGACTTGCTAATGTATGATCTATCCTGGAGAATGTTTCATGTATGCTTGGGAAGAATATGTATTCTGCTGCTGTTGGATGGATAATTTCAAATGACTTGCAGATCACCTCAGTAATCTGGGTGAGGCAAGAAAGAAGTGGACCTTTTTGGCAGCATCTCACACAGTTGGAGGAGGTGGATGCTCACTCATATACTCTCATTTTCCCTGTGGTCAAAATCATGGACTATGGGGGTCTTCCTGGCACCACCAAGCCCTGATGCCTTGAGAAAGCAGTGACATGTGCAAAGTGAAACTATTCCTCTTACTCTCTTCAATGTATCCATTCTTGGATTTTGTTCTTGTTTCACTGGTGTGCTAGAACTTCCATGCTGGACTCCTGGATTCCCACAAAGGTACCCTCATCCATGGGTAACTGCCAAAATTGATGTAAAGCCCCAAATCTGCGTATAAATGCCCCACCAATCCAGGGCTCAATATTTTTTTAATTTATGTTTTTATTTTAAAAATTTTCCAGGTTTATCAAGATATAATTGACATATAATGTTGTATTAGTTTAAGGTATACAACAAAATAAATTGATATATGTATATATTACAAAATGATTGCCACAATAAGTTTAGTTAATATTCATCACCACACATAGTTACAATCTTCTTTTTTGGTGAAGAGAACTTTAAACATTTATTCTCTTAGCAACATTCAAATATACAGTACAGTATTGTTCACTATAGTCACCATGATGTACATTACATCCAGGAACTTATTTCTCTTTTAACCAGAAGTTTCTACCTTTTGACCACCTTCATGTGTTTCCTCTACCCCTCACTTCTCACCTCTGGCAACCACCAATCTGTTCTCTGTTTCTATGAGTTTGATTTTCTTAGATTCCCCATATAAGTGAGACCATATAGTGTTTGTTTTTCTCTGTCCGACTTATCTCATATAGCATAATGTCCTCAAGCTCCATCCTTGTTGCCAAAAATGTCAAAATATCCTTCTTTTTATGACCAAATAATATTCTATTGTACATATATATACAATATATACATATATATATAATATAGTTACACACACACCATATTTTCCTCATACATTCATCTGTCAATGGACACTTAGTTTGTTTCCATGTCTTGGCTATTGTAAATGATGCTGCAATAAACATGGGGGTTCAGATATGTCTTTGAGATGGTGATTTAGTTTCCTTCAGATATATGTTCAGAAGTAGAATTTCTGGATCAATGGTAGTTCTATTTTTAATTTTTTGAGGAATCTCCATATTGTTTTCTATAGTAACTGCACCAATTTTCATTTCCACCAACAGTGCACAAAAGTTCCCTTTTCTCCACATCCTTGCCAAAGCTTTGTCATGTCTTGTATTTTTGATGACAACCATTCTAACAGGTGTGAGGTCACATCTCATTGTGGTTTTGATTTGTATTTCTCTGATGATTAGTGATGTTGATGACCTTTTCATGTGCCATTGGCCATTTGTATGCCTTCTTTGGAAAAATGTCTATTCAGTTCCTCTGCCATGGTTCACTCTTGAACTCTTACATGCACAGGTGAAAATCTAAGGTATCCAGGGGCAAAACAACAGCTGGACACCTGAAAGAGCCAAGCAGACACCTCAGGTGTTGTTTATCACAGTGGAAACAGATTTAATATACAAAGACCAGCTTGATTTGAATAAGAGGAAAAGTTCTAGGTCTGATAAATAGGTCTAACTTGAATCAACACTGTATAGTGTTATGGCTCCTCAACCACTGTGCAGATTTGAGCTAGTTCTCAGACCCAGAGCACTTGGGATAAAAGATGGCCTTCAAAGAAGGACTCTGCTGCTCTGCTAAAAATTTACACTGTAAATCTTCCCCCTGAAATATTTGCAGCCATTTGCCAGTGTGACAGTGCAATTAGGCTAAGGGAAATAATCAGATTTTAAAAATGAATTGCTAGATACTGGCTGTGAACTAACACTAATTCCTGAAGGCCTAAAATGTCACAGTGGTCCATTAGTCAAAATGGGGGCTTACAGAGGTCAGGTCATTAATGCAGTTTTGGTTTGGGTCCATCTCAGAGGGCCCAGTGGGATCCAAACCCAACCTACAGTTGTTCCTCCAGTTCTAGAAAGCATAATTGGAATAGATACACCTAGCAAATGGCAAACTCTCCACATTGGTTACCTAATCCATGGAATGAGGGCTATTACGCTAGCAAAAATCAAGTGGAAGATACTAGAACTGCTTCTCCCTACCAAAATAGTAAACCAAAAGCAATACCATATAGAGAGACTGGAGAGATTAATGCCAGTTGAAGGATGCAGAGGTGGTGATTCTTGCCACATCTCCTTTCAACTTGCCTATTTGACCTGTGCAGAAGGCAGATAGAGCTTAGAAAATGAAAGTGGATTGTTCCAAACCTACTTAATCAGGCAGTCCCACTAATTACAGCTACTGTTCCAGGTGTTGTTTCATTCCTGGAACCAATCAACACTTTACCTTGTATCTGCTATCCAGCTATTCATCTAGCAAATGCTTTTTAAATTTATTCCTATTAATATGGACCACAGATTCAGTTTTATTTCATCTGGAAAGATTAGCACTACGTCTTCCCTGTTCTACCCCAGACATATATTATCTTTCTAACCTTCTGTCATAATCTAGTCCAAATGGGCCTTGATCTTCTTCATTCCACACTAAAAGACACCACGGGATATTTGTGATATCATGCTAGCTGGACCTGCTGAGTAAGAATCAGTAACTACCCTAGATAATTTGGTAAGATATATGCATGCCAGAAGGTGGAAATAAACTCCACAAAAGTCAAGGACCTGTTGCCTCTGTAAAATTACTAGGTTTCTAGCAATCTACAGATTCAATGTAATCCCTATCAAAGTTTCAATAACATTTTTCACAGAAATAAGACAAAGAATCCTAAAATTTGTATGAAACAACAAAAGACCCCAAATAGCCAAAGGATTCCTGAGAAAAAACAACAATGCTGGAGGTATCACACTCCCTGATTTCAAAATATGCTACAAAGCCATAGTAACCAAAACAGCATGGTACTGGCACAAAAACAGACACACAGATCAATGGAACAGAATCGAGAGCCCAGAAATAAACCCACACATTTATGGACAACTAACATTCGACAAGGGAACAAGAGCATACCATGGAGAAAGGAGAGTCTCTTCAATAAATGGTGTTGGGAAAACTGGACAGCCACATGCAAAAGAATGAAAGTAGACCATTCCCTTACACTATTTTTGCACAAAAATCAACTCAAAATGGGTTAAAGACTTCATGTAAGACCCAAAACCTTGAAACTTCTGGAAGAAAACATAGGCAGTACGCTCTTTGACATCGGTCTTAGCAGCATTTTTTCAAGTACCATGTCTGACCGGGCAAGGGAAACAAAAGAAAAAATGAACAAATGGGACTACATCAAACTGAAAAGCTTCTGCACAGCAAAGGAAACCATCAACAAAACGAAAAGACAACTTAACAATTGGGAGAAGATATTTGCAAACCATATATCGGACAAGGGGTTAATATCCAAAATATACAAAGGACTCATACAGCTCAACAACAAAAAAAACTAACAACTCAATTAAAAAGTGGGCAAAAGATCTGAACAGAGATTTCTTCAAAGAAGATACACGGATGGCCAACAGGCATATGAAAAGATGCTCAACATCATTAGCTATCAGGGAAATGCAAATGAAAACTACAATGAGGTATCACCTCACTCCTATCAGAATGGCTATAATTAACAAGACAGGAAACAACAAATGTTGGAGAGGGTGTGGAGGGATGGGAACCCTTGTTCACTGCTGGTGGGAGTGCAAACTGGTGCAGCCACTATGGAAAGCAGTATGCAGTTTCCTCAGAAAATTAAGAATAGATCTACCATATGATCCAGCTATTCCACTGCTGCATATTTATCCAAAGAACTTGATAACGCAAAGGCATAAAGATAACCTGCACCCCTATGTTCATTGCAGCATTATTCACAATAGCCAAGATTTGGAAGCAACCTAGGTACCCATCAAGGGACGAATGGATAAAGAAGATGTGGTATTTATACACAATGGAATACTACTCAGCAATAAGAAATGATGAAATCCGGCCTTTTGTGACAAAATGAATGGACCTTGAGGGTATTATACTGAGTGAAATGAGTCAGAGGGAAAAAGTCAAATACCATATGATCTCACTCATAAGTAGAAGATAAAAACAACGACAATCAAACACATAGCAAGAGAGAATGGATTGGTGGTTACCATGGGGGGTGGAGAGCAAAAGGGGTGATTAGGCTCACATGTGAGGGGATGGACTATAATTTGTTTTTGCCTGGTGAACATGATGTAATCTACACAGAATTTGGAATATATTATGATGTACATCCGAAAGCTATACGATGTTATAATCCAATGTTACTGCAATTAAAAAATCAATTAATTAATTTTAAAAAATTACTAGGTTTCTATTGGTCTGGAGCATGTCTGGATATTTTTTCCAAGGTGAAAGACTAATTGCTGCAACTCACTTCTCCAGCCTCTAAGAAAGAGACACAATGCCTAGTGAGCTCCTTTGGATATTGGAGGCAACATATACCTCATTTGGCTGAGCTGCTCTGATCCATTTGCTGAGTAGCCTGAAAGAGTTCCAGTTCTGAATGTGGCCCAGAAGAATAGAAGACTCTGCAACAGGTCCAGGCTGCCAAATTAGTTGTTCTGCCACTTGTGCCATGTGGCCCAGCAGACCCATCCTAACTGAAGTGTCTGTAGCAGATAGGGATTCAGTATGGAGACGTTAGTAGGCAACTATAGGTTAGTGAAAGACTATAGGATTCCAAACAAAGCTATGTTATCACCTGCCAATAGTTATTATTCTTTTGAAAACACTTTCTGGCTTGCTGTTAGAGTAGTAGAGACTTAACATGTGACCATGGCCACCAAGTTACCTTTGAGTTGAGCTCCTCACCATGAACTGGGTGCTGATTCGCTGAGACATAAAGTTAGGCATGTAGATCTGCACTCGATCACAAATGGCATTAGGACATATACAATTGGATTTGAGCAGATTTTGAAGGCATAAAGAAATTGCTTGAGGAAATGGTTAATACAACAATGGCTCTTATTCCTGCTAGATGGTCTTCTCTCTCTCAACACATATCTATGGCGTCAAGTGGAGTTACCTGTCACCAGTTGACTAAGGAAGAAAATATGTGAGCCCAGTTTAAAGATAGTTCTGCATGATATGCCAGCATCATCTTAAAATTCATAGCTAGAATGCCATGGCCCTGCTCATATATGGCCCTAATGGGGAGTGGTGAAAGTAAGTCTCAGTAGGCATAACTTTGAGCAATGACCCAGTTGTATAGCCTGGAAGGATAAATGTTCAGAGATATAGGTTTTCACTGATTCATTGGTAGTGGCTAATGGTTTGGCTGGGTGGTTGGGAACTGTAAGGAGTACGATTGTAAAATTAGTGACAAGAGTCTAGGAAAGATATATGTAGGTAAATTTCTCTGAATGGCCACAGAATTTGAAGATAAATTTGAGACCCATGTAAATGCTCCCCAAAGAGCAATATAAGAAGAAGATGTTAATGATCAAGTGGACAAGATGATTTGTTCCATGGATGTCAGTCAGCCTCTTTCAACAGCCGCTTTTCTCCTTGCCCAGTGGACTCATAAACAAAGTGGTCTTGGTGGAAGGGATGAAGGTTACTCATGGGCTGAGCAACATGGATTGCCACTCACTAAGGCTGTTATGCCTACAGCCACTTCTGAAAGTCCAACTTGCCAATAGCAGAGACCAACACTGGCTCTCCATTCCCTGGGGAGAATGAGTCAGCCATCTGGTGACAGGTTGATTATATTGGACCACTTCTACCTTGAGAAAAACATCACCTTTATTCTCACTGGAATATACACTTACTTTGGGTATGGATTTTCTTTTCCAGACCGCAAATGCTTCTCCCATTACTGCTGTCCAAAGGCTTCGGTGTACCTTATTCATCATCATGGTATTCTGAAAGGATTCCTTCTGACCGGGAAATAATTGTACTTCACATCAAATGAGGTGTGTCGGTGGGTTCATTCGCATGGAATTCACTTTTCTTACCATTTTTTCCCATTACTTGAAGCGAGAGCCTGATGCAATGGTGGGAGGCCTTTTTTTTTTTTTGAGATAGTCTAAATTATTTTTGTTTATTTATACTTTTTTATTGAGGTTATGATAGTTTATAACATTGTGAAATTTCAGTTGTACATTATTATTTGTCAGCCATCTTATAGGTGTGCCACTTCATCCTTTGTGCCTAACCCCCATCCCTCTTCCCCCAGTAACCACTAATCTGTTCTCTTTGTCCATGTGTTTGTTTATCTTCCACATATGATTGGAATCATACAGTGTTTGTCTTTCTCTATCTGGCTTATTTCCCTTGACATAATACCCTCAAGTTCCATCCATGTTGTTGTGAATGGGACGATTTTGTCACTTTATGGCTGAGTAGTATTCTATTGTATATACATACCATATCTTCTTTATCCAGTCATCATTTGATGGGCACTTAGGTTCCTTCCATGTCTTGGCTATTGTGAATAATGCTCAATGAACATAGGGCTGCGTAAGTCTCATTGAGTTGCTGATTTCAAGTTCTTTGGATAGGTACCCAGTAGTGGGATAGCTGGGTCATATGGTATTTCTATTTTTGTTTTTTTGAGAAATCTCCATACTGTTTTCCATAGTGGCTGAACCAGTTTGCGTGCCCACCAGCACTGTATAAGGATTCCTTTTTCTCCACAACCTCTCCAACATTTTTTACTTTTTGTCTTGGTTATTATAGCCATTCTAATGGGTGTAAGATGATATCTCATTGTACTTTTGATTTGCATTTCCCTGATGATCAGCAATGATGAGCATCTTTTCATGTGCCTATTGGCCATTTGTATTATCTTCTCTGGAGAAATGTCTGTTCATATTCTCTGCCCATTTTTGGATCAGGTTGTTTGGTTTTTTGTTGTTGACTTGTGTGAGTTCTTTATGTATTATGAAGATTAACCCTTTGTTGGATATATGATTTGCAAATATTTTTTCCCACTTGGTGGGTTGTCTTTTCATTTCAATCCTGGTTTCCCTTCCCTTATAGAAGCTCTTTAGTCTGATGAAGCCTCATTTGTTTATTTTTTCTTTTGTTTCCCTTGTCCTAGAAGACATAGTGTCCAAAAAGATCCTTTTGAGACCAATGCCAAAGAGTGTATGTCCTATATTTTCTTCTAGAAGTTTTATGGTTTCAGGTCTTATCTTCAAGTCTTTGATGCATTTTGAGTTGATTTTTGTGAATGACGTAAGAGAACGGCCTACTTTCATTCTTTCACATGTGGCTGTCCAGTTTTCCTAACACTGTTTGTTGAAGAGACTTTCCTTTCTCCACCGTATGTTCTCAGCTCCTTTGCTGAAGATTAGCTGTAGATGTGTGGTTTTTATTTCTGGGCTTTCAATTCTGTTCCATTGATCTGTGTGCCTGTTTTTGTACCAGTACCATGCTGTTTTGATTATGATGGCTTTGTAGTATATTTTGAAGTCATGGATTGTGATGCCTCCAGCTTTGTTGTTTTTTCTCAGGATTACTTTAGCAATTTGGGGTCTTTTGTTGCCCCATATGAATTTTAGGATTCTTTGTTCTGTTTCTGTGAAGAGAGTCATTGGGATTGCACTGAATTTCTAGATTGCTTTAGATAATATGGACCATTTAACTACATTTATTCTTCCAATTCATGTGCATGGAATGTCTTTCTATCTATGTCATCATCAGTTTCTTTCAGGGAAGTCTTGTAGTTTTAATTGTATACATCTTTCACTTCCTTAATTAAATTTATTCCAAGATATTTTATTCTTTTTGTTGTGATTGTAAATGAGATTGTCTTCTTGAGTTCTCTTTCTGTTAGTCTGTTATTAGAATATGGAAATTCAACTGATTTATGTAAGTTGATTTTGTACCCTACAACTTTGTTCTAATTGTTGATTATTTCTAGTAGCTTTCTGATGGAATTTTTTAGGGTTTTCTATGTATAAAATCATGTTGTCTGCAAACAGCAGGAGTTTCACTTCATTTCCTATTTAGATTCCTTTCATTTCTTTTTCTTGCCTAATTGCTCCAGCCAAAACCTCTAGTACTGTGTTTAATAAGAGTGGTCAGAGTGGGCACCCTTGTTTTGTTCCTGTTCTCAGAGAGATGGCTGTCTGTTTTTCCCCACTGTGTGTGATGTTGGCTGTGGGTTTGTCATAAATGGCCTTTATTATGTTGAGGTACTTTCCTTCTATACCCATTTTATTGATTGTTTTTATCATAAATGGATGTTGGATCTTGTCAAATGCTTTCTCTGTGTCTATTGAGACGATCATGTGGGTTTTGTTCCTCATTTTGTTACCATGGTGTATCACATTGATTGACGTGTGGATGTTGAACCATCCCTGTGTCCCTGGTATAAATCCCACTTGATCATGGTGTATGATCTTTTTAATGTGTTGCTATATTCGATTTGCCATTATTTTGTTGAGGATTTTTGCATCTATGTTCATCAGTGATATTGGCCTCTAACTTTCCTTCTTTGTGTTTTCCTTGTCTGGCTTTGGGATCAGGGTGATGTTGGCCTTGTAGAACGTGTTAGAAAGCATTCCATCTTCCTCAATTTTCTGGAATAGTTTGAGAAGGACAGGTATTAACTTTTTCTTTGCAAGTTTGGTAGAATTCTCCAGAGAAGCTGTCTGGTCCTGGACTTTTATTTTTGGGGAGGTTTTTGACTGCTGTTTTAATCTCTTTACTTGTGATTGGTCTATTCAGATTCTCTATTCCTTCTTCAGTTTTGGGAGTTTGTAAGAGTCTAGGAATTTATCTCTTTCTTCTAGGTTGTCCAATTTGTTGGCATATCATATAGTTTTCATAGTATTCTCTTATCACCTTTTGTATTTCTGTGGTATCCATTGTAATTTCTGCTTTTTCATGTCTAAATTTTATTTATTTGAGTCTTCTCTCTTTTTTTCTTAGTGAACCTGGCTAAGGGTTTGTCAATTTTGTTTATTTTCTTGAAGAACCAGCTCTGTTTCATTGATCCTTTCTACTGTCTTTTTTGTTTTGATTTATTTCTGCTCTAATTTTTATAATTTCCCTCCTTCTACTGACTTTGGGCTTTGTTTGTCCTTCTTTTTCTAATTCTTTTAGGTGTAGTTTGAGGTTGCTTATTTGAGGTTTTTGTTGTTTGTTGAGGTGAGCCTGTATTGCAATGAATTTCCCTCTCAGAACCGCTTTTGCTGCATCCCAAATGAGTTGGTATGGTGTGTTTTCATTTTCACTTGTCTCCAGATAATAATTGATTTCTCCAATGATCCATTTTTTCTTCAGTAGCATGTTGTTTAATCTCCACATCTTTGCCCCTTTCAGTGGGAGACCTTTTGAAGACCCAGTTTTAGTGCTCCCTGGCTAGCAATACTTTGCATGGCCCAGGTAATGTCCTCCAGGGTGAGGTATACACTCAACAACAAAGATATGGTGCTGGTTGTTTTACAGTAAGGATTTTCAAGTCTGAGAAAGAATTGGTAAAAATGTTAGTGACTCTTGTATTACTCCCAGTAATCCAGTAGTGAATTTTCTTTCTTTCTATCTCAGTTGTGACCATGTTACAAGTTATAGAAATGATGGTAGTAGTTATGGGCATTTTACTCTTACTTTGAAATGAGTATATATATCAAGTCTTTTTCTTTTCTTTCCCTATTTCATTCCACTGCTATCTAGCATATGTTAACAGTGGCTAACCTTATATTTCATTATTCGGGTTACAGAATAGTCAATAGAAGGCTGTGAATCATAGAAGAGAAACGAACATCACTCAAAGATGGATAAAGTGACATGTGGGACTTTGTATCCTCCTTTGGAGAAAGAGTTGGTGCATTTTTTATTATGGGAGGGATAATGTATCATGTAAGATGGGAACATGATTGCTATCATTTTTATTTGGAAGTTTTAAATATGGTTAAAGTGTAAATGAAAGCCAAATTGATGATGAATGATGGTTTGTACTTTGACTCATTAAGCTAGAACTGTTTCCCAGTATCCATTTTCCTGTACGATTCCAGGTTAAAGTCGACCTAAAGAGGAATTTGTGCAATATTTGGAAGGCATAATTTAAGTAGAAACCATTACTGTGTGAAGGTCATCATGCTTAGATGTGGTAACAGACTGCAGAGAGAACAGTAGGTTCCAAATTGTCCTCACTCTCCTCTGCCATGTGTCCAGCTCTTCTTCCCAATGTCCAGCTCTTCCTCCTAATTGCTGACCCTGTTGACAAACAGTGGCCCCAGGGCCACACCAGATGCTTGGCAGCACACTGTCAAGGCAGTTGCTGTCCAGAGGCACAGCTTCCTGTAGACATTCCCACAAGCCTTTCCACCCTTATTGTGGCAGTTGGACAAGGTGGCTTCTTGGATTAACTGGCAACTTCTTCTCTGACTCTCCAACTTCTCTCCTGAACCTTCACTTCCCTACAATTGTGTAAGGTATTCCTATAATAAGTCCTTTATCATTTTCCCTCATTGAAGCCTGACTGGTACAAATAGAGAAATCTTGATAGAATTTGAGGCTATTCCTTCTGCTCCTGAGGTCCAGTTATAACCTTGTGCTTCCTGCCTTTAGTTGTTCAACCATTATTTGGATTCTATTTACAAAATAAATTATTTTCTTCCTAAGCTAATTTGAGTTGGTTTTCAGGTATTTGTGATCAAAAGAACTGTAACTAATACCCTATGGCAATGCTAATTATGGATTTTTTTGTATTTCTGCATGCTTGTGAGCAGAGACACAGACTCCCAAACTATCTTTTCAAGGATGTTTATATAGAAAACAGCCTTGAGAGATACAATGCACCTTCTTATGGTGCAAAGAGTGTGCTTACTGCCCATTATAAAAAACTTGGTTCCCTAAAATCAAGTTCCTTTCCTTTCCTGCTATGAAATCCACCGTGCAGGCATTATTTGGGCCTCTTTGCACTACCCTGTTGGAACTGGGGCTCATGAAATGATGCAAAAATCACGATATTTTGGGTACTGCTAATGCTATGAATACTAAACTGTTCTTTCTCACTGACCCAAGAGACATGAAATTGTTGCAGGCTAACTTGTCAGCTGGCATGGATGGTGAGATCCTTCGTAGTTCTTAAAAGTAAGGTTATTTTACACTAGTGTAATTTCATATGTACTGCTCATTAGGCTTTTCAAAGAGAACAATGTATACACCAATGATATAGAGTAACATATTAATGAACAAGTAAATGTGTTAGGTTTTGAAGAAATAAATTCAGTTTATTATATCATTATATTATAACAATTTCTTTGTAAGCACAGATCTCTTTTATTTCTCATTCATAACAAGAATTGGGTCAGGATGCTTTGGTTGTAGTAACTGAAACGAAACTCTTTCTAGTTTATACAAAAAGGATAATTCATTATAAAATTACAAAGGTATCGTACTAAAGCCAACAACAGTTACAAACAGGCCTCAGGGATGGTGGCCAGTAATAGAAATCAAACCTTGCTAACTTAAGCATAAAGGGGAATTTACAACGAGGATACAAAGGTGCCTTACCAAGCCAGGGGTGGCCTTCATGCAGGGCTGGAGCAAAGGAATGGAGCCCTGTTAGAAAGTCAGGAATGACATTTTTCCGATCTCTCATCTCTACTTTTCAGTTTGCAAACGCTTCACTGCTCTCTCATTGCAGATTTGCTGTTTTTTCTTTCCAAACCACAAGGTGGGACATGGCATCCCACAGCCCCACAGCTCCCCAATTTATGTTTCCTCTTTTCCAGAGACTAGTAAGACCAAAGCTAGACTCTCCATCTCCAACCCCAAATTCCTAGGGAAGTTTTAGGATCTGACCAAAATTAGAGATGACTTTCTTCTCTGGGATAGGCAGTAAGACAGAAGTTGGTAAACAGCAAGAGACAGAGACCAATTAAAATTTTTTTTACTGCTCCTTACAGACCTTGAGCTGAAGTAGCTTATTTAGATTTAGGAGTGGATATAGAGAGATGTTCTCACAACCCATAAGATGTTCTCACAGGCCAACCGGTAGAAATGACCAGGTGCTTGAAAAGAGAGAGGTGTTCTAATCCTTTTTAATATTTCCTCTGGGACAGAAATGATAGGCCTGGGTAATGCTACTATCTCATTTGAGACAAGTTTCTTTCCATTTATTGTAATAGACATGATTTACTTCTTGGGAAGATAAGTACAGGTCGTGGTATGAGTAATTCAAGCACAAAAGGTAATATTATACTTTGTTAATTAATTGTTTTTCCCAAGAGAAAGAAAAAAGGGACTAATTACATGGAGAGTGTTTAGGAGAAAGGGAAAAACAGGATTAATTATATGGTGAATGTCAAAAATCCCTCAGAACCATGAATAGAAATTTGATCAAGGGTCTCTCAGATTAGAGAGGAGCTCTGATTCACCTAGCTTGAGTCAGGTACCTATGAACACAGCTGCTCACATTTTTATCACAGAGGGCTAAGAGTTGGGGGGCCATTCTGCAAAACAGACATAGAAGAGGGCAAAGAAAAATTCTTTTCTGGGTTCATCACAGTGTTCCAGGTTCTCCTGGAGGAGCAAAATTATATTGCTTACCCAAATCATGACATAACAAGATTTGAATGGTAGGTGATTTATGTATTTAAAACCCAGAAAAGCTGATGGAAGTATTCTGTCCAGCCTGACCCACATTGAAATAAAATTGAAAATGTCAAAAGCATAAGGAAATGCTGTGAATATTTTATTCAAAAATGTTTGTGCTGAAGATTTCTTAAAGTATTTCTCCTGTATGTTGAAATCACTTGTATTATATATTATGTCCTTTGATGAGATACAAGGAGTTAAGCTTAATGTTCATATCACTCTAGTTCTTCCTGTAATTTTCTTTCTAGAAAGAAGAACCGGCGAGGCAAGTAGGACCACTCCACGGTAAAGAACAGGAAAAGCAATATTAGCATGGACATGTTAAGAGACTCGGAAGCTGGTAATTCAGTTTTAACTTTACATGATTTCAGTGTATACAAAGTTTCAAAAGAAAAGTCATTCAATATTATGTTGAAGGTTTTGTATTTCCACCTCTGCATTTCCTCGTGAAAATACTTCCTTAATGCTGTCATCTTTTTGATTATCATAAAGCGCCATATTCAGTACATTTTCAGGACAGTCTTCTAATGAAATGGTTGACAGGTATGAAAATACTTTTTCCATTAGAGGTTCCCTGAGAAGAGGCATTGGCGAGCTCTTTCTTGCTAGAGAATCATCAGAAAACCAGTCATCAGCTGCTTCTATGCTTTGGCTGTAGTGAGAATCAGATGGTAATGCTGATAAGCCTAAGGTAACACTGCTGCGATTTGTTGTCAAGCTGGACTCTGAGGGGTCACGAGTGACCTTTTTTATTGTAAGGCAGAATCCATCTTTAGAGTGACCTTTAATTGCTGTAAAAGAAAACCAGATTTACTATGAATATTACATATTCATGAGACAAATCTTAATTATAAGGACAATGTTTCTTTTTAAAATTCAGACTCTTTTTAGGGTTATGATGGACAGGATGATGCTGTAGTGAAAATTCTGAGTTGCTATCATCATCTGTACAATGCTAAATATGTAACTGGGAATTAGAAATATTTTCATGATAATCAAGAGCAGAAAAGCCTATTCTAAATAAAATCAAACTATATTAACAGGAGAAGATTCTAAACAGGCTAGAAATCTCAGTTCTGGAATGTCCCTTAAAATTAGAAAAGGCGGATAGTTTCTTAACCATTTATAGCTACATAGTGCCTCATTTAAAAAACAAATTTAAAAAATACCTGCCTCCTTAAGTAGGCAGATTACAAAATGTTTGGTTCACAGTGGGAGGGGCCTATGGGTTGGCTTTACACCAATAAAAGTAACAACTAACATTCCTATAGTGCCCTACAATTTACAAAGCAGTTTGGTATACTTCCGTATCTCATTCATCCTCTCAATAATTCTTCAAGGTAGTTATTAACACCATTTCACAAAAGAGAAAACTGAGACTTGAGGAAACGACTCATTGCAAATCAGATGCAAAATAGACTTCAGTCTAGATTTTTGTTACTCTAAGTTTCATACTTTTTCCATTATTTATGCTGCACAGTTAGTACTAGAAAATATCACCTTTATACAATGCCCTAAAATATCTTTTATAATATTTTACATATTAACTTTTGATATTAATGTATAACATTAATTTTTAAAGCTGTTTTAAATATCTTATTACATTTTATATTCAGCATTTCTAAAATTATGTAGGAGGGTAAAGTTTCAAGATATAAGACATAATACGCAGTATCTAAAGGCTTACAAAACACTTATGTCTTTTGACCCTCTGGCATTACTATATGGCAGGGACTGTGATACCTTTGGGTATAAATAAGGGGCAAGAATTAAAATTTCACAATTTAAGATATGACATTGCAAGTTTTGTTTTCTAAAGAATATATGCCCATTCATACACTAATAAATTAATATTTTCCTTGAATTTTCATGGTTTTAAAAAAATTTAGATAACATTTAGGATAGCCTCTTGATTCTTTAAGATGTGAATTGCTATAAGTTAATGACAATTTCTTCTAATAAATTGTTGAGAAAAAGTACCTTTTATGGGTGCTGTTTCTTTTCTTCTTTGCTCCTCCTACATAAAAAAATGTTATTTGTATTTTAAAAACTGAATAGTTTTTATATAATTTTAAGAATATATTTGACATATAGTAATATTTTAACATCATAATAACATTTTGATGGAATCATGGTTTTTTCTATGATATGAATCTATTTCACCAAACAATATTGACAGAAAATTGTTGAGGTATCATCTGAAAAGAATGTGAATTAATTCAAGAAGGTAGTCTCCAGGATAGGGAATGAAAGGGTGAAATAGAGTTCAACAGGATTGTTTCTCTCCATCCTCACTTAGAGGCACTTGGTTAGAACTAGAAAGGGCTAAAAAAGCAATCAGAATTCCTAGACTTATTTATTTCATTAACCATCAACAATAAAAAGTGAATTCTGGCTGAAGGCTTTTATAAAAATGCAACTATTCTTTTGAAGCAAATAAAACATTTGTTTAAACAATACATTCCAGATGCGTTCTAGGAAGTGGGTGGTGTAGTAGTTCTCAAACTTCAGAGCATCAGAATCACCTGGTGTGCTGGATAAAATGCTGATTCTTGGACATAATATCAGACCCAACCAAAACAGAGTCTCTGAGAGTGAGGGTTGGGAGTACGCATTGTAACACACTCTGCAAGTGATTCTGATTCAGGTTTGCCTTAGACCACTAGACAAACAATGGGCTAGTACATAGGGTGTTGGGATGGAGTAGATGAAGATGAGGCTGGAGAGATAATAACATTGTCTCGTGTTGTGTTCTGGGGGAACAATGTTAGTATTCTGTGCTGATCTGCATTGCCCTGTCCCCCAAAAGGCTAACTTAGGATATACATACATATAGGGTATACATACATATATGATATATTCATATATATCGGATAACACATAGGCACTTTTTTTATAACCAACTTTATTTCTTTGTCACTTTCAACTTTTAATAATATAAATGCAAGTATAAGCTCCTGACTGAATTGCCTGGATTTAGAACCAATTCAATTTGTGACTCCCATATAAATTATATTAGAACACTGTCTCTCAGAATTTAATGTGCCTATGTATTACCTGTGGAGCTTGTTAAAATGCAGATTCTGACTTAGTAGTTTGGGGTGGGGTCTAAGATTCTGCATTTCTAACAGGCTCCCAAGTAATGCTGATATTGCTGGTCTGGGAATGACAGAGTAAGGCCCTAGATTGATTAAAATTCTACCCCAAATAAGAGAATGACAAAATAGGTATTCTTATGTATTGCTACATATAAATAGGTAGAATTTTTCTGGAGGGCAATTTGACAAATCACTTCTAGAAATTTATTATCAAGTACATAATTTTGAGTTTACCAGAATGTTCATCACACATTGTTTAGCATTTTTAAAACCTGCAATTTAAAATTCTAAGAGTAAAGAAATAGTTAAATGTATGATGATATATAGATATTAATACATCGAATATTCTTTCAACCATTAAAAATGATGTTATAGTATCAGAAGTAAGTAATAACTCAAAAATTGATGGGGACATATCAAAAAGACATAGAAATAATCTTGAAGGGGTGCCCACTGGTAAAATTTGGGAAACTTTGAGCATCAAAGTAATGAGAGTAATGGGTTATAATCTGCTGAATAAAATAGAAATCCATGAGTTTATACTGATAAAAAAATAAATAAAATAAGGAAGAAGGGAGCTCCTTCCTTACAGCAGAAAGCCAAATGACTAATATGGATAGGAGTGGCGGAATTGAAAAATCATCATTTTGCTACAGTTTTGTAAAGATTGGCTCATGCAAGAAAAATTTATATAGCTAGTAAGTAGAGTTTGATGAAGAGAAGGATATTTACATTGTTTCAAAGTGTCACCACACAAATTGTTTATTAATTGCCAGGGTAAAAATAGGAATAATACAGTGAGGAAAAATAGACATCATCTTGATTAGTGATCAACTAAAATCACTAATGAAGAGCAGATGAACACTGTGTGCCTTCAGATGTGATAAGGTGAATCTGATCACAAGAAAAGCCAAAACCAGGAACAGTCTATGATCTATAACATAACTGGTGTGTATTCTTCAAAAATGTCAATTCATGAAAGATGAAGAAAGGAAATTTTAAAATATTTTGAATGGAATAATGATAAAAAACAAAACAAAAATTTGAAGGATGAGGCAAAAGCAGTGCTTAGAAGGAAATTTGAATATTAAATGTTTATATTATACAAGAAGAAAGGTCTAAGAATAATAAAATTGAAAACTCCTAGGAAGACTGATTTAGGAAAAGAGAAATATAATCAGGAATAAAAAGAGTGACATCTCTAGGGGCTGGCCTGGTGGCACAGCAGTTAAGTTAGCATGTTCAGCTTTGGCAGCCTGGGGTTCACCAGTTCAGATCCCAGGCATGGACCTATGCACTCCTGTTAAACCATGCTGTGGCAGGCATCCCACATATAAAGTAGAGGAAGATGGGCTTGGATGTTAGCTCAGGGTAGTCTTCCTCAGCAAAAAGAGGAGGATTGGCAGCAGATGTTAGCTCAGGGCTAATCTTCCTCAAAGAAAAAAAAAAGAGTGCCATCTGTAAAGATTCTATAGATATTAGAAGGATAATAAGAGGATATTATAAAAACTTTATGCCAATAAATTCAACAACTTAGGTAAAAAAGACGAATTCATTGAAAAACACAAATTTCTAAAACATATAAAATGAATGAGATAAAGGAAAATCTAGAATCCTTAAAAAATACAGCTGATATTATGGTAGACAAAATCATTAATTTAGAGGACAGAAATATAGAAATATTTCAGATGGAGGAGAGAGAGCTAAGACTAAAAAGAAATGAAGAAATTCTCTGAGAAATATCCTACTCAGTTAGGAAATGCGACATAAGGATTACAGGGATTCCAGAGGGAGAAGGGAGGGAGAAAGGAGCAGAGAGCTTGTTCAAAGAAATAATAACTTAGAACTTCCCAAACCTGGGGAAAGAGCTGGAATTACATGTAAAGGAAGTTAATAGAACTCCTAATTACATCAATGTAAAAATACCTTCTCCAAGGCATATAGTAGTAAAACTGGCAAAAAACAATGAGAAGGAAAAAATAAGGGCAGCAAGGCAGAAGGAAATAACCTACAAAGGAACTCCTACCAGGCTTCCAGTGAATTTCTTGGCAGAAAACTTACAGGCTAGGAGAGAGTGGAATTATATATTCAAATTTCTTAAAGACAAAAATTATCAGCAAAGAATACTCTATCCAGTGGAACTATACTTCAGAAATGATGGAGAAATAAAACTTTCCCAGATAAACAAAAGTTGAGGGAGTTCATCACCACATGACCCCCCCCGCAAAGAAATGATCAAGAAGACCCTCACACCTGAAAAAAAAGAAAGGATTTACAAAGCCTTGAGCAAGGAGATAAATAGATAGACAAAAATCAGAAAATTGCAGCTCTCTATCAGAACAGGTTAGCAAATAGTTATAACATTAAAGGTAAAGGGAAAGAAAGCATGAAAAATAACTATAATCACTATTTTAATCACAAACTCACAACACAAAATGGAATAAGTTGTGACAACAATAACTTAGATGGAGAAGAGGAAAGGGATGGAACATGCTTAGACTAAGGAAATAAGAGGCTATCAGAAAATGGACTATCTCATCTACAAGATCTTTTATACAAACTTCACGGTAACCACTAAACAAAAAATCAGAACAAACAGACAAATGATAAACAAAGAGAAAACTGAGAAAACCATCATAGAGAAACATCAAACTGAACTGGCAGTTGGAAATACACATGATGAGAAACAAGGGAAATACAGAATAACCAGAAAACTAGTGATACAATAGCAGTCTTAAGCCCTCATATATCAATAATCACTCTAAGTGTAAATGGATTGAATTCTCCAATCAAAAGACATGAAGTGGCTGGATAGATTAAAAAACAAGACCCCACAATGTGCTGCCTCCAGGAAACACATCTCAGCTCTAAATACAAACACAGACTCAGAGTGAAGGGATGGAAGATGATACTCCAGCTAATGGCAAACAAAAGAAAGCAGATGTTGCCATACTTATATCAGACAAAGCATACTTCAAGATAAAAAAGGCAATGAGAGACAAAGAGGGCAGTATATAATGATCAAAGGGACGCTCCACCAGGAGGACATAACAATTATAAATATATATGCACCTAACACAGGAGCCACAAAGTACATAAAGCATCTATTAACAGACCTAAAAGGAGAAATTAACAGCAACTCAATAATAGTAGGGGACCTCAATACCCCACTTAAGTCAAGGGATAGATCATCTATACAGGAAGTCAACAAGGAAATAGTGGAACTAATTGAAAAACTAGACCAGATGGAGTTAATGGATATGTCTAGAACATTCCATCCCAAATCAGCAGAATACACATTCTCCTCAAGTGCACATAGAATATTCTCAAAGATAGACCATATGTTGGGAAACAAGGCAAGCCTCAACATATTTAAGATGATTGAAATCATATCAAGCACCTTTTCTGACCATAATGCTTTTCCAATCATAATTAAACTACAAGCAAAAAGCTGGGAAAGTGAGAAAGATGTGGAGACTAAACAACGTGCTACTGAACAACCAATGGATCAATGTAGAAATTAAAGAAGAAATCAAAAACTATTTGGAGACAAATGAAAATGAAAATACACCATACCAACTCACACGGGTTGCAGCAAAAGTGGTCCTAAGAGGGAAATTCATAGCAATACAGGCCCACTTGAATAAACAAGAAAAATCTAAATAAGTAATCTTAAGCAACACCTAACAAAACTAGAAAAAGAAGAACAAACAAAGCCCAAAGTCAGTAGAAGGAGGGAAATAATAAAAATTAGAGCAGAAATAAATGAAATAGAAACCAAAGAGCAGTAGAAAGGATCAATGAAACTAAGAGCTGGTGCTTCGAGAAGATAAACAAAATTGACAAACCCTTAGCCAGATTCACTAAGAAAAAAAGAGAATAAACTCAAAGAGATAAAATTAGAAATGAAAGAGGAGAAATTACAACAGATACCACAGAAATACAAAGGATTATAAGAGAATACTATGAAAAACTATATGCCAACAAATTGGACAATCTAGAAGAAACAGATAAATTCTTAGACTCTTACAAACTCCCAAAACTGAATGAAGAAGAAATAGATAATCTGAATAGACCAATCACAAGTAAAGAGATTGAAACCGTAATCAAAAACCTTCCCCAAAATAAAAGTCCACAACAAGATGGCTTCCCAGAAGAATTCTACCAAACATTCAAAGAGGATTTAATACCTATTCCTCTCAAACTACTCTAAAAATTTGCAGAAGACTTCCTAACACATTTCACGAGAGCAACATCACCATGATCCTAAAGCTAGACAGGGAAAACACAAAGAAGGAAAGTTACAGGCCAATATCGCTGATGAACAAAACACAAAAACCCTCAACAAAATATTGGCAAACTGAATACAGCAATACATTAAAAGGATAATACATCATGATCAAGTGGGACTTATACCAGGGATGCAGGGATGATAAAACATCTGCAAATCAATCACTGTGGTACACCACATTAACACAATGAGGAATAAAAACCATATGATCATCTCAATAGATGCAGAGAAAGCATTTGACAAGATCCAACCTCCATTTATGATAAAAACTCTCAGTAAAATGGGTACAGAAAGAAAGTATCTCAACATAATAAGGCCATACATGACAAACCCACAGCCAACATCATACTCAATGGGCAAAAACTGAAAGTCATCCCTCTGAGAACAGGAACAAGACAAGGGTGCCCACTCTCCCCATTCTTATTCAACAAAGTACTGGAGGTTTTGGTCAGAGCAATTAGGCAAGAAAAAGAAATAAAAGGAATCCAAATAGGTAGTGAAGAACTGAAACACTCACTGTTTGCAGATGACATATTCTTATATATAGAAAACCCTAAAGAATTCATTGGAAAACTATTAGAAATAATCAACAGCTATAGCAAAGATGCAGGGTACAAAATCAACTTACAAAAATCAGTTGCATTGCTTACACTAATAACGAAATAACAGAAAGAGAACTCAAGAATACAATCCCATTTACAACTGCAGCAAAAAGAATAAAATATCTAGGAATAAATTTAACCAAAGAGGTGAAAGACCTATACAATGAAAACTATAAAACGTTATTGAAAGAAATCGATGATTACACAAAGAAATGGAATGATATTCTATGCACATGGATTAGAAGAATAAACATAGGTAAAATGTTCATACTACCTAAAGAAATCTACAGATTAAATGCAATCCCAATCAGAATCCCAATGATATTCTTCACGGAAATAGAAATAAAGAATGCTAAAATTCATATGGGGCAACAAAAGACCCCAAATAGCTAAAGCAATATTGAGAAAAAAGAACAAAGCTGAAGGCATCAGAATCCCACACTTCAAAATATACTACAAAGCTATGGTAATCAAAACAGCATGGTACTGGTACAAAAACAGGTGCACAGATCAATGGAACAGAAGTGAAAGCCCAGAAATAAAACCACACATCTACGGACAGCTAATCTTCGACAAAGGAGCCAACAACATACCATGGCGAAAGGAAAGTCTCTTCAATAAATGGTGCTGTGTCTCTTCAAAAAATTACTAAATATGATTTCAGTCATCTTAAATATGTTGAGGCTTGCCTTGTTCCCCAACATATGGTCTATCTTTGAGAATGTTCTATGTGCACTTGAGGAGAATGTGTATTCTGCTGATTTGGGATGGAGTGTTCTAGATATATCTATTAACTCCATCTGGTCTAGTTTTTCAATTAGTTCCACTATTTCCTTGTTGACTTCCTGTATAGAAAAAGAATGAAAGTAGACAATTATATTTTTCCATACACAAAAATTAACTCAAAATGGATCAAAGACTTGAAGGTAAGAGATGAAACTGTAAAGCTCCTAGAAGAACATATAGGCAGTATGCTCTTTGACGTCAGCCTTAGAAACATCTATTCGAATACCATCTCTACTTGGGCAAGGGAAACAAAAGAAAAAAATTAACAAATATGACTTCATCAGACTAAAGAGCTCTGCAAGGCAAAGGAAACCAGGAACAAAACAAAAAGACAACACACCAACTGGGAGAAAATATTTGCAAATCATATATCTGACAATGGGTTAATCTCCATAATATATAAAGAACTCACACAACTCAACAAAAAAAAAAACCCCAAACAACTTAATCAAAAAATGAGCAGAGGATATGAACAGACATTTTTCCAAAGAAGATGTACAGATAGCCAACAGGTACATGAAAAGATGTTCAACGTCACTAATCATTAGGGAAATGCAAATCAAAACTACAATGAGATATCATCTTACACCCATTAGAATGGTTATAATGACCAAGACAAAAAATAACAGATGTTGTAGAAGTTGTTGAGAAAAGGGAACCCTCATCCACTGCTGGTAGGAATGCAAACTGGTGCAGCCACTATGGAAAACAGTGTGGAGATTTCTCAAAAAATTCAAAATAGAAATACCATATGACCCAGCTATCCCACTACTGGGTACTTACCCAAAGAACTTGAAATCAACAATTCAAAGAGACTTATGCACCCCTATGTCCATTGCAGCATTATTCACAATAGCCAAGACTTGCAAGCAACCCAAGTGCCCATTGACTGATGAATGGGTAAAGAAGATGTGGTATATATATACAATGGAATACTGCTCAGCCATAAAAAAAGACAAAATCATCCCATTTGCAACAACATGGATGGACCTTGAGGGTATTATGTTAAGCAAAATAAGCCAGAAAGAGAAAGACAAACACCGCATGATTATACTCATATGTGGAAGATGAACTAACACGTGGACAAAGAGAACAGATTAGTATTTACCAGAGGGTGGGTGGGGGGCCATAGGAGGTAATGGGCACACATATGTGTTGACTGACTAATGATAAAGTACAACTGAAATTTTACAATGTTATAAACTATTATGATCTCAATAAAAGAATAATTTTTAAAAATTTCAAAAGTAATCCAATGGAAGAAGGATTGCCTTTTCAGTCAATAGTGCTGGAACAATTAGACATTAGCAGCCCAAAAAATCAACTGGGATCTAAACTTCACACCCTACACAAAAATTAACTAAAAATAGATGAAAGATAGAAATATAAAATGTAAAACTATAATAGGCAAAACAATCTTGAAAAAGAAGAACAAAGTTGGAACACTTTCTGATAAAATTTACTACAAAGCCACAGTAATTAAGACAGAGTGGTACTGGTATAAGGATAGATATACAGATCAATGGAATCGAACTGAGATTCCAGAAATAAATACTCACATTTACAGTCAATTGATTTTCGACAAGAGTGCCAAGACAATTCAACGGGAAAAGAATAATCTTTTCAACAAATGGTATTGGGACAACTAGATATCTACACGCAAATGAATGAAGTTGGGCCAATACCTCACACGGTGTACAAAAACTAGCTCAAAATGGATCAAACACTTAAACACAAAAGCTAAAACTCTTAGAAGAAAACATAGGCATAAATCTTTACAATCTTAGATTAGGGAATAGTTTTAGATATGACACCAAAAGCACAAGCAACAAAAGAAAAAAATGGATAAATTGAACTCATGAAAATTAAAAACTTTGGTTCTTCAGACACCACTATAAGAAAGTGAGAAGACAACCTATGAGAGGGGAGAAAATTTTTACACATCATATGTGTGATATGGGACTTGTGTCTGGAATATATAAAGAAGTCTTAAAACCAAATGGACAAAGGCTCTGTATAGACCTTTCTCCAAAGAAGATATATAAATATCCAATAAGCACATGAAATGATTCTCAACATCATTAGTCTTTGAAATGCCAATCAAAATCACAATGAGATACCACTTGATGTCCACTAGGGTAAATACAAGAAAAAAGAAAGATAACAAGTGTTAACAAAAGTGTGAAAAATTGGAACCTTCATACACTGCCTGTAGGGATATAAGATGGTGTAGGCACTTTGGAAAATAGTCTGGCAGTTCTTCAAAAGTCAAACATAGAGTTACCATATGACCCAGCATTTCCATTCCTAGGTATATACCCAAGAGAAATGAAAACATATGTCCACACAAAAACTTGTACACAAATGTTCATAGCAGCATTATTCATAAAAATCAAAACGTGGAAACAACCCAAATATCCTCCAATAGATAAATGGATACACAAAATGTGATCAATCCATTCAATGGGATATTATTCAGCCATGAAAAAGAACGAATACTGATATATGCAAAAACATGGGTGAACCTTGAAAACATTAGGCTAAATGAAAGAAGCCAGATACAAAAGACCATATATTGTATGCTTCTATTTATAAGAAATTTCTGGAATAGGCAAATCTATAGATCAGTGGTTGTCTAGGCCTAGGAGGGTTGGGGGAATATGGAGGGGTGGTGATTGCTAAGGATATGGTATTTCTTTTTGAGGTGATAAAAATGTTCTAAATTGATTGTGAAGATGGTTATACAATTCCGTGAACATCTAAAAACCACTGAATTATACACTTCAAATAGACAAATTGTATGCTGTGTGAACTAACTCTCAATAAAGCTGTTATATATAAAACAAAACAATCCTAAAACTGTAAAACTTTTAGAAGAGGACATAGAAGTGAATCCTTATGACCTAGATTTATGCTAAGAGTTCTTGGACAAGATGCTAAAAGCACAATCCAAAATGAAAAAATAGATAAATTGGAATTTATTGAAATTAAAAACTTATGCTTTGCAAAATTCTCGGTTAAGAGAATGAAAATACGTCACCAAATGAGAGAAAATACTTGTAAATGATATATCTGACAAAAAAAGACTCATATCCAGAATATACAAAGAACTCTCTAAATTCAACAGTAAGAAAATAATCCAAGTAGAAAATGCACAAAATACTTGGACACTTCACCAAAGAAGATATATGGATGGCAAATAAAAATATAAAAAGCTATTCAACATCACTATCCATTAAAGAAATGCAAATTAAAATCACTACACATATTTTAGAATGGATAAAATAAAAAATGCTGATCACACCAAACGATGGTGAGGAGATGGAAAACGTGGTCCTCTTACACATTACTGGTGGGTCATTAAAAATTAAAGAATTTTTTGTTCATCAGAACACATCATAGAAATAGCGAAAAGAAATTCCACAAAATGGATGAAGATATCAAAATTAACATAACTGACAAAGGATTAGGTATTCAGAACCAACAACTCTTTTAAAGTTTTATAATAAAAAGACACACTAATAGAAAGAGAGGTAAAAGCTTTGAACAAATATTTTACATAAGAGAAAACCATAATGGCTGATGAACTTTAGAAAAGACAATGATCTCATTTTTTAGCAGGAAAATACAAATTAAAACTGTAGTGAGATATCAAGAGAATGAGAAGACAAGCTGAGTGAAAATGTTTGCAAAAGACATACGTGATAAAAGACTGTTATTAAATATATACAAAGAACTCTTAAAACTCAACAATAAGAAAACAAACAACCCAAATTAAAAAATGCACACAAGATACAGACAGACACCTCACCAAAGAAGATAATACAGATGGCAAGTAAACACATGAAAAGATGTTCAACATCGTATGTCATTAGGGAAATGTAAATTAAAACAACATAATACCACTACACACCTAACATATTGATGAAAACCAAAACACTGACAACACCAAATGCTGGTGAGGATGTGGAGCAACAGGAGCTCTCACTCACGGCTGGTGGGAACGCAAAATGGTACAGGCACCTGGGCGAACAGTTTGGCAGTTTCTTACAAAACCAAACACCTCTCACTATTTGATCCAGTGATCATGCTGTTTGGTATTTACCCAAATGAACTGAAAACATACGTCCACACAAACACCTGCATGTGGATGTTTGTAGCACCTTTCTTCATAAATGCCCAAACTTGGAAGCAACCAAGATGTCCTTCAGTAAGTGAATGGATAAATACATTGAGATATACAATGAAACAGTATTCAGTGCTAAAAAGAAGAGCGCAATCAAGCCTTGAAAATATAGGGAGAATTTAATATGCATATTACTAGGTGAAAGAAGCCAATTGTGAAAAAGCTACATACTGCATGATTCCAAATATATGACATTCTAGAAAACGCAGAACTACGGAAACAATAAAACAATCATTAGTTGCCAGAGGTTGGGGGTGGGGGAGAGAGGGATGAACAGGCAGAGAACAAGATTTTTAGGGTAGTGAAACTATTCTGTATGATACTAAAATGGTAGATACATCTCTCTCTCTTTCTTTCTATCTCTCTCTCTATTTCACCCTCCCCTCTCTCTGTTCTCTTTCTTTCTCTCTATTTGCCAAACCAGTAGAATGTATGACACCAAGAGTGAATCCCAATGTAAACTATGGACTTTGGGTGATGGTGTGTCAATGTAGGTTCATCAACAGTAACAAATGTACCACTCTGGTGCAGGAAGTTGATAGTGGGAGAGGCTGCACACATGTGGGGGTAAGAGGTATATGAGAACTCTGTATTTTCGACTCAGTTTTGCTGTGAACCTAAAACTGCTTGAATAAATAGTCTATTAAGAAAAATCTACCATGAGATACCACTACTGCATCCTTCAAATTAGGATAGGTTATTTGATTAACTGAGTATCCTCTTATCTCCAAATCTCTTTCCTCTGATAGGCCTGGCAATTTGGCTTTGTTTTTCTTGTGACGTTCATTTTAATCCCTATAACAATTCCAATATGGAGAATGTAGGTTCTCAGGCTAGAGATATAGAGAAGCAACTGTAGAAAGAAGGAGATATTTTCATTTAGTTTTTCAGTTTTCTATAATATAAGCTCTTTGGGTAGTTTAAATTTAGCTCCATGTTATTATCCCTCAAATTGATAAATAACAGTGGATACCTTGTCTTTCAAATTTAAAGATAACAATCCTAAGGACATGGTGTCAGAAGAAATTACTTGAAAATATTGCTATAAATTATTACACTCTACCTGGGATTGGAATCTTCCAGTATGAAAATTTCGAGAAATGAAAACACACTGAGACTGACATTTACTCTTCGCCTTTGACGGTCGTTGCCTGCATCTCTCATCAGTTGCTTTAAATTGGGAATTTTGAAATATTTCTCTGAAACATATTTTACAGACAATATTATTAAACAGGAATTATATTATAAACCAATGAAAATTATTCTGTTCCCAATAGTTATAAAAGTTTAAAAATAAGCATAAACATACTACTACATATTTATTTTTAAAAGCACAAGTCAATTCATATATTCCCTTCTCGTATGTTATTGATTTCATTACACCTATTTTATTTATAGAATGTAAATTAAGCTACTTTCATGCAGGGTTAGTATTTCCAGTTTGAAGACTGACCACACGTTTTTGATATCCTTTTTTCTGGTTGTGAGATAATCAATCAACTTTTAATATAAATCAGTCTTTTCATAAATTTGGCTTTAATAGCAAAGGAAATTAAATGAAATGAAACTCATTGGTCAATTTTACATTTAATAATATCTCTGGCTAAAGTACATGGAGGGAAACTGAATTGAACTAACGAGTTACAAGGGAAGAGAACCTGTGATCTTCATCCATGTGACCACAAACAATTTTGAAAGAGGGTTAAAAATAACGAAGCAGCAAGTAAAACCCCAGCTGACCAAAGAGATAGTTAAATAAAAGGGAAGGTATCCTCTAACAGTCATTCTAAACTTAACGATTTAAAAAATAACGCTGGTTGCCATTTCTTCTTTCAAAGGTACTATAAAATTTCCAAATTTATTCAAGAGATCATGTTATGTTACTTAATGAGGTATTAACAGTTAGGACTCATTCATTCAGTGAATTCAATTTGCTTAACAAATATTTATTGAGTATTTACTATGTGCCAGGCATTATGCTGGGAGTTGTATATAGTTGCAGGGGAGAAAAAGCACAGTCACTATCCTTATGTAACTATCATTGCTCTCATGGAGTGCAAATACTAGTAAAGAAGACAGACATTAATAAAATAATCACAAGAAAATGAAAAATTACAACCATGGAAAGTGTTATCAAGGAAAGCTGCCTGGTACTGTGTGAGTATAAAACAAATGTATATATATTAACCTAGTTAAAGAGGTCAGGGAATGCTATTCTGAGGAAGAATGATTGAATTGGACATCTGAAGAAATAGTAGTAGTTATTAGGTGGAGTGTGGTGGAGGAGGGGAGATGAAGGAGTAAGAATATTCTAGTCAGATAGAATATCAAGAACAAAGACCTAGTGGCCAGGTTAGGGCAGTGTAGCAGAAGCAAGGGGGAAAGTGGGAGAGGAAATTGGAGAGTACACGTAGGCAGACAACATAGGGCCTTAAAAGTCATGTTGTTTTGCCTTTTTCCTAAAAGCAATGGAAAGTCCTTTATAATATAGTCGGGATGGTGGATGGGTGGAGTGACTTGATCGGATTTGCGTTTGGAAAACGTGTGGGAGGTGTGGAGAGGAGATTAAATGAGGACCATAGTGAAGGTAGAGGGTCAGTTATAAGTTCTACTGGAGTGGTCTGTGTGGAGGATAATGATAACTTGGATAAGGTGATGGCAGTGGTAATGGAGAGAAATGGATGATTCGAGTGATTTATAAGGTAAAATAAATAGAACTTGGTGATGGTTCAAATTCAGTGGGGTTGGGAAAGAGAAAGGGAGATATCAAGCATGTCTTCTATCTTTAGAAAGAAAGAGAGGAAAAAAGAAACCCTTCCTTGACCTGACATTCTTCCCCGGCTGCTGCCCCATTTCTCAACTCTGCTTCACAAAAACAGACTTCTTGAAAGAGATGTCTATACTTGTCTCAATTTTCTCACCTCTTGTGTTTTACTCAAAGGTAAGCTTCTGAACCTTTCATTCTCCCAAAAGGTTTCAAGGTCACCAGTAACTTCTATGTTCCCAAATCTAAAAATTATTTCTTTATCCTTATCTTTCTCCACTTCTTAAGCACCTTCAACATAACTGATCATCACCACCCTCTTGAAACATTTTCTAATTTTGACTTCCTTGATGCTACACCTTTACACTTTTCCTTCTCAGATGTTGTTGATTCTTCCTACTCTTTTGCTAGACTTCTGAGCTGAAGGGCACAGACCTGGGCTCTTCCCTTCTCTTTCAACAATCGTTCCCTGGTTAATGTCATCCAGTTCTATGACTTTAGATACCCTCTATACATTGATAACCTAAACCTTCAGCCCTGACTTCTCTCCTGAAGTTCATACATGCATATCCAACTGTCTATTCGACATTTCCACTTGGATATCTAACAGGCTTTCAAACTTACAACCAAAATACAACTCCTAGTTTATCACCGCTCTGTCAACTTGCTCCCCTCTTTAATTATCTCCCCATCAGTAAATGGCATGATCAACTACTCAGTTGCTCATGTTTTAACAAAAGGCGTTAGCATTAACATAGGTGTTAACATTAATTCTGCCATCTCACTTATCTTTCCTTTCCTCATCCAAGCCAACAACTAGCCCTGCTAACTTTACCTGCAAAACATATCTCAAATCCAAGCCCTTCTTTTCATCTCCTCTACTTCCATATTAGTCCAAGACACTGTCCTCTCTGACCTGGACTATGCAATAGTCTCTTAAATTGTCTCTCTGCTTTCACTCTTGCTCCATTAACATTCAGACTTCACAGAGAAGCAAAAAATTCTTTTAAAAACACGAATCATGACTCTCATACACTGCTGGTGGGAGTGTACACTCACTTTGGAAACTGTTCAGCAGTTTCTTATAAAGTTAATGATATAATCCAGCAATTCCACTCCTAGGTGTTTACCCAAGAGAAGTGAAAGCACATGTACAAAAAGATTTATACAAGAATGTTCACAGCAGACTTATTCCTAGGAGCTAAAAACTGGAAATGACCCAAATGTCCATAATAGAAGAATGGATAAACAAACTGAGATATAATCATACAATAGAATACTACTCATCAATAACAACAATGAACTACAGATAAATGGAACAGCATAAATGAATCTCAAAAATATTATAAGTGAAAAAAGCATACATAAAAAGTCCATATAATTCCATTTATATGAAGCTCAAGAATAGGCAAAATTAATCTGTGGTGATAAAAATCGGAATAATAATTGCCTCTGGGTGGGAGGTGGAGAGCAATGCCTGGACAGGAGCATGAGGGAACTTTACAGGGTGATGGAAAAGTTCTGTGTCTTGACTGGGGTTATGGCTACATGGGAATATACTTGTTGAAATTCATCATCATACATTTAAAATCTACATACTTTATTATATGTAAATTATGTCTCAAATTTTAAAAAGTGTTGTAAAAATGTAAATCATCTAAAAGTGACATTATAGAATCTTTAAAATGGGGATAATATTACTGCTACCTCATGCGGCTGTTCCGAAGTCCAAATGGGATAACACATAAAGCACTTAGAACAGTGCCTAGTATGCAGTAAGCCCTCCGTATTAGCTATGATGATGACGATGATGATGATGTCATTCCCCTGCTTAAAACCTTCTAATGGCACAAATAACAAAATCCAAACTCCATGTTCTAGCCTATAAATTCCTATGTGATCTGGCCCCTATCTCCCTCTTCAATCTCATCACTATTTCCCTCTTTCACTACAGTCTATTCACACTGACCTTCTTTCTGTTTACTGAACAATACCAAGATCATTCCCATTTGAGGTTTCTGTACTTGCTATCCCTTCAGCTTAGAAAGCTCTTCCGTAAGGTTTTCACTCATCTGATTCCTTCTTTTAACTCAGATCTCAGATTAAATACTGCCTCCTTGAAGAGACACCCCCTGACCACTTTATTTGTTCATTATCTGTCTCCTCCCAGTGGCACTGAAAGTGTACAAAACAGGAAACTTGTCTGACTTGTTCACAGTTTCCTGTTATCCTTAGTACCTAGAACAATGGCAGGTACTCAATAAATATTTGTTGAAAGAATGAATAAGTGAGTAATTTCTAGTTTCTGATTTGTACAAGCAGATAGGTAGTATGTACTCATGTCCCAGATAGGGAACACTGGAAGAGTGTATGGGAAGATCCTGTTACAATTTACACTTTTTTTAAACATCAGACAAAGCAAATACTGAACTTATTAAATAATTAAAAACACCAAATTTTAGGGTTGAAAGAAACTGAGGTGGCAAGGATATTTTTTTTCTGTCTCTGGCAAAAGACCACATTTACACCATACCAGAGTATTCTGTCAGCAATTAAATATCTCCTAATGGAGTCTTTCCTTCTCAGCAATGTTTTTAACCTCTAAATTAGTAGTCAAAAATTTCTAGCTTTGTAATTCAAACCCATGTCTTCTAGACAATAAAATAGATCTCATTATTCCTTAAAATTTTCATGCATGAAAATTGCTCTTATATTAGTTGAACTATTATACTTCTAGGACTTCTCTTTTTAGGCTATTTTAAACTTGTTAAGCTTTCCCTCCCCAGTCAAAGGGTCTGCAACCATACTCCAACTTACAGAATCAACATGATTATAGTTATTTAAGTTTAATATCACTTGAAGAAAACCTTTGAATTTTTAAAACAAAAAAAGTTAAATATTCTAATAAACCTTACCTTCGTTTGCAAATCAGGAACCACAAAGCTGATGCCAAAGCAAAGAAACCAATTCCCAAAGTAACAGCACCAGCAGCCAGAAAATAGGTTAAGTGGTTAAAAACACCTATACAAATAAATTATAAAAGATTATTTCATGCATGTTTCTTCATTCTCTAGGTAAAATTAAATGACATAATATTTCAAATGATATTACATAGTATAGTGTTAAGACATTAACTAGGAGGTTGGGAGGCCTGAATTCTGGTCCTGTGCAATTCTAATAAATTTCAAGACCCTGAGTTTGAGAATTACACAGGGCCTCATGCTGATTAGGGCCTGGGGTGCATTTCTCTGACCCTGCCAGGATTTGAGACCTAGGTTTTGTTTTACACAGCTGCCACCTCTTTTTTTCTTATCTAGTTTTCTCCCTTCCCAATCTAGCTGTGAACTTTTATGTTATTTTTACAGTACTGGTCTTTGCAGTCCTCCAACATAAAACACTTCTCATTTTAAGGTTTCTATTATCAATCACTACAAGGAGGTAGATGAGGGTAATAAAGAACAAAAATGGGAAGTTTTTTTAAGATCTTGGAAACGTTTAAACATTTTATCTCTACTTTATCACAGGAACAGTAAAAGATCATAGCCAAAAGCTAAATAAAAGCAATATAAAATAGTAGCATATCATACATTTATAATTGGAAAATATTATAGGAATTATATGGTATAACTCCTCCTTTTTACAGATAATAAACTTAAGGCCCAGATAAGAGAAGTAACTGAACTAAGGTTAGGCAGCAAATTGAAGCTAGTCCTCTGTTTTTTTCTATTATCTTATCCCTGCTACCAATCATCTTAATATTTGTATGTATTACAGAAAATTAGAATAAAGAAAGCATGAGGTAATTAGAGTCAGGTAGATTCTGAAATCTGCTCCCTAAGCATCAGGCAAACTGTGGAAAGCTTTCACAGAAAGCTGTAGAGAACTCGAAGGGCCTTAACACAACTTAGGAGTATATAATTTGGAAAAAAACAGTTTAAAAGGATAAAACTAATAGAAGATCTAAATGTGTGAACATAAAAGTTCTGCTGAGGATATGACATGATAAAGTTGTTTCCATACTTGTGCTGTTCCCTAAGTAATTTGCAGCTTCCAAGATGGTGCCTCTCAAAACTTAGTTTTCTTTGGGTTCAGAAATGCCTACATTTGGGATTAATTAATAGTACCAAAAAAATTATACAAGGCTATTTATCAAAGCGATACCTATAATGCAAAAAAAAAAAAATACACCTCTAAATGCCCCACATTAGAAAGTCAATTAAATAAGTTGTGATGATATATAGAAAAAACGCAGTATTCTTTAATTACTTAGTGCAGGGTTTCTCAATCTCAATACTATTGATCTTTTGCACCAGATAATTTGTTGAGGGGGACTGTCCTGTGTATTGTACCAAAGATGCCTCCAGGCATTACCAAATGTATTCTGGGGGGCAAAATTGCCCCAGTTGAGAATCACTGGGATGGTGGCATAAGGAAATATCAGATAGTGATAAATAATAAAAGCAAAGTAGATAAAACCCAAGTTTTAAAAAAAGTTAAAAAGACATAGGTATACTCAAATATAAAATAAAGATCTCTATGGACAAAAGGAGAAAAGCAACACAGAGAAATAAGTCAGGGCTAAAACCACAGGCATGCTAGGCACTGAGACCTAGAGGCAGGAAGAATTGATGAAATGAAAGATAATACTGAGAAATTCACTCAGTTACATAAAGAAATAAAACATATGATAATGAAATGATGAGATGGGAAAAATTGAGAACATATAATATAAAACTAATAGGGGTTCCAAAAGCGAGAATAGAGAAGTAGCAGAGAAACAATATTCAGAGATACAAACTAAGGAGGTTTTACTTTAAAGAAATTTAAATTCACATACAGTAAAATTCACTTTTGTATGTGTGTATGTGTGCAGTTCTATAAGATTTGACAAATACAAAGAGTGTTTAATCACCATCACAATCAAGTTACAGAACACTTCCATCACCCCCCAAAATTTTCTCATACTCCCTCTTGGCAGTCAAACAGTAACTGCCGGCAACCACTGATTATTTTCCACCCCTATTCTCCATCCTTATACTTTTGCCTTTCCCAGAATTTCATATAAGTGGAACCATACAGCATATGGCCTTTTGAGTTTGGCTTTTTTCACTTAGCTTAATGCATTCGAGATTCATCCATGTTGTTGCATGTACCAATAGTTTGTTTCTTTTTATTGCTGAGCAACATTCCATTTTATAGATGTACCACAATTGGTTTATTCCCCAGCTTCTAAGAGACCTTTGGTTGTTTCCAATTTGGGGTTGTTAGAAATAAGGCTACTATATACTTGAATACAGGTGTTTGTTTGAACATAAGTTTTTATTTCAGTAAGGTCATGTAGCAAGCCTATGTTTTAATTTACAAGAAACTGCCAAACTGCTTTCCAAAGTGGCTGTACTGTCTTGCTTTCCCACCAGCAATACACAAGAGCTCCAGGTGCTCTGTATCATCACCACCACTTGGTATGTCAGGTTTATTTCGGCCATCTTAATAGATGTGCAGTGGTATCTCATTGTGGTTTTATTTTGCATTTCCTTAGTGAATAATGATGTTGAACATCTTTCCATGTGCTTATTTGCCATCCATATATCTTCTTCAGTGGAGTATTTGTTCAAATCTTTGCTGATTTTTCAGAATTCTTTATACATTCTAGATGTAAGTCCTTGGTCAGATATGTGATTTGGAAATATTTTCTCCCAGTCTATGGCTTGTCTTTTCATTCTCTTAACAGTGTCTTTCACAGAACAAAACTTTTTAATTTTGGTAATGTCCAATTTATCAACTTTTTTTCTTTTGTGGATTGTGCTATGGGTCTTATCCCAGAACTCTTTACCTAATGCGGGTCACAAAGACTTTCTCCTATGTTTTCCTATGAAGATTTATAGTTTTAGGTTTCAATTTATGATTCATTTTGTATTGATTTTTGCATAAAGTGTGAGGTATGGGTCAAGTTCTTTTTTTTTTTTTGCATATATGTATATCCAGTGGTTCCAACACAACTTGTTGAAATGACTATCCTTTGAGTTGCCTTTGCACCCTTGTGAAAAATCAATGAGCTATTTTTATGTCAATCTATTTCTGGGCTCTCTAATCTGTCCCCTTGTTATTTGTTGTCTATTCTTTCACCAACAACAACAATAATAATAATATCTAACATTTATATAGCAAGTACTATATGCCAGGCACTGTTCAAAGTGCTTTATGTATATTAACTCGTTTAATTCTCACAACAACTCTATTAGTTAAGTACTGTTATTTCCCCACTTTACAGATGAGGCAAAATGAGGTTAAGTAACTTGCTTAAAGGCATACAACTGGTAAGTGAGGGAGCAGTGGTAAATTAAAAACTGCTAAAGTACTTCCTTACCTAGATTGGGTGAAGAATAGAGACACTGCATATCTTTAGATTTTGTTAGAAAAAATATTTAAGTATGAATGCTAAATATTTATCATAAAAGAGAATATCCAAATGGCTGATAAACATATGAAAACTTCTTTAATTATCAGGGAAATGCAAATTAAACCACAATGAGAAAATACAACGACTCTATATGATGCCTAAAATAAAAAAGACAGAAAACATCAAGTGTTGCCAAGAAGGCAGAGTAAACTGAATTCTCATTCACTGCTGGTGGGAATATAATTTTGTACAATACTTTGGAAAACTGGCACTATTAAACCTGAAAATATGCATACCCTATGACCTAGTAATTCTTAGACATATACTAAACTGAAGTGCATACATATGTTCACACAAATATGTCCTAGAATGTTACAGCATCGCTATTTGAGAGAGCCACAAATTGGAACCTGCTCAAATGTCCACGAATAGTTTAATGAATTAAAAAGTTTGAATTGATTTAAGAAGATGAAATATTCTATAACAATGGGAAAGAATAGACTACAACTATGCACAACAAAATAAGTAAGTTTCATAAATAATGTTGGGCAAAAGAAGGCAGACAAAGTTCAAACACAGACATGAGGGGGAGTTCAGGGATGGCTGGTAATGTTCTGTTTCTTGAACTGGGTGCTGCTTACACAGGTGTGTTCAGTGAAAATTCATCAAGCCTGACACGACTTTTTAATAAACTAGACCTATATGTATCAGCATAAATAGAACCGAACAATATAATGTTCAGTGAAAAAAGCAATTTCCATACATTTATATTCAATTATTCCAATTATGTATTGATTCCATTTGTGCACATTAAAATAAAACACAAAATAATACTATTTTTAAAAATGTTAATGTAATAGTAAAATACACCAAATTCATTATATTAGTTGTGTCTGGGGAGAAAACAAAGAGAATGGGACTATGAATGGAAAATAAACTTAGACTTTATTATAATGCTTTATTTCTTTAAAAAGTTAAGGATCTGAGGCTTATATGACTAAAAAATATTTACTTAGTGAGAGATTCCATGAGTGTTTGTTATTCTTTGCTTTTCTGTTTTCACTTTTCTGGTTTTCCCTTAAATATTTAAAAAAATATTTTAAAAATATAAAAACAACATGACCTCAACTTTGTAAAAAGAAAAGAAAAGGAGAGAAATATATTTGTATAAGGAAAATAATAAACATTAGCTATTCCTGGGGTAAAGGCTTATATTTATAATTTCCATTCCAGACCTTTCTATATATTCAAATTTTCTACCATAGCATCTTAGAAAAATCAGGAAAAAACATTTTGAAGCTTCATATATAATTCCTGACTCCTTTACTTGGATGCTGTAAGTCTATTGTAGCACCTTCCCTGTTGTTATCACAAATTATAACCCAGTTAGCTTTCTCCTCCTTAAGATTCTGCCCTCCTCTCTATACTTTTTTTAAATTCTCTGTTAGGGGAAGAAAATAGGTGTGGTTAGTACACCATTTCAGTCCCTGATTTAAATGGGTCATTTACATCTCAGGGGAATTCCAATGAGGTATAAAGAATCTGAAAGTTTCCAAACCACTTACCAAGATAAAGACAAATTACAGTTTTGCTAATACCTTCAACAAGTCACACTTTCTCTCTGAATCAGTCTGTGAAATGAAAAGGCTTGACTCTGTGATCACTGAGATCCCCTCTCACTTTGAAGGTTTAGTCAATATATATTATAAAGAAATATTATATACAAAGGTAGTATTTTTACTTTCTTAACTCTGCCCTTAAGTATCATATCTTAAGTAACAAATCCTCACTTTCAACAGTTACTCTATCATTTCACCCTGTTTCTTTGTCTTTAATAATTACTATCATAAATAATCTTCTTTACTTATTAGTTTACTGTCTATTATCTGTCTTCCTCTACTAGATGTCTTTTTCACTGTGGTATTTTCAGAGTTTAGAATAATGATTGGTTACTCAAGAAATGATTGATTATTCAATGAATGAATGATAGGCACTGTGCTAGACACTAGTATTACAAAAACGAATAAGTATGTTGGTTAGTAGGTAGGTCATATGTGTAAAAAAGAATAAATGCAATAAAAATTATTATAGGTGTTATAATGAAAGAAATAAATACAAAATACAGATATAGGAAGATCTATAGAAAGGTAGAGGGAAGTTAAAAAAAAAGGCTCCATAGTTTATTTAAACATTGTCTGAGACTTTTTATTGCCAAACGCTTTCCAAGAATTAATGATTCAAAGATAGGTAACACATGATCATTGAGTTCACAATCTGGAGGGGACAAGACATTTAAACAGATATGTTCATCAAAATATTCTAAGTGTTATGATAATGACCTGTTGACAATGCTAAGACAACAGAGGCAGTTTGAGCAACTGCAGGAACAGCTTCCTAGAGAGAACACCTGAGTCGAATCTTACATAATGACTGAGAGATAGCCAGCCAGAGATTAAGTCTTAAACCAGGTAATGACTCTTCCATTTTAAAACAAACAAAAGTCTTTCTCTACCCATAGCACTGTCTGGCTTACAATTGATCCTTTTCTTACCATTTGCAGCCAAAACTCTTAAAATGAGAATGTCTACTTCTTCACAACTTTTATTTCCAAGGTCATCAATAACATCATTAACACTAAATTGAAAGATCACTATTGACCGTTCTCTCTATCTTGCCATCGCATCTATAACCTAAATTCACTTGGTTTTCCTCCCATTTCTCTGTTTATACCCTTATTGCCTTTGTAGGTCCCTCTTCCTCAGTCCACCTATCCTTCAACATATCTATATATTTATATATAGATATAGATATATCCTTTATATGTATATATCTATATAGATATAGCTATAGATATATATCTATACATGTCTATATATTATATAGAGAGGTAGGCTATATATCTATACAAAGGATATATCTTTATATATATATCCTTTAACATATCTAGCTAGATCTATATATATAGATCTATATATACGGTAGATATATAGGTATAGATCGGATAGATAAAATATATAGGTAACATATATATCTGTATCTTTAACCAGAATTACTAGGTATTTCTACCAGGAGTGTTTCAGATTATTTTTTGCAGTGCTTCCAGAACTACAAGTCCTATTTTATTTTTTGAACATTCATTCACAAATTACCTGTTTATTATACTCTTTTAGGATTATGCTAGATTTCAGTCTCAGGTTTACTCCAATTCAACAAATATCTATTGAACACCAAATACGTGTGAGATATTGTTGGAAATACCAAGTGAGAGATAAAAAGCCATTTAAACAAGAAAAAATCCTTGCTCTGAAGGTTTAAAACTCTGTAATGAAATATAAGGAGGGCTCATATGCAGCCAATATAAAAAGCTGACCATACTGATTTTTTATACTTGGTACCTGCTCTGCTTGGATATAAGACTAACTAGATCTGTGAAATTGGGAAAGTTGCTTATTATGTTGGTTGAATTGTAATGTTCTTAGTTGAGAAATGGGAGTCATACTATCTATCTAACAGAATGAGAGTAAGGAATAAATAATGTTGCAAGGAATCCATGACATAATAAATGAGAAGACATCTCAAATTTAACATGCATATATCAGGCCATAAAGCAAGACTCAACAAGTTTTATAGAATCCTCATTATACATCCCACATTCTCTGATAATTATGCAATTAATTTTGAAATTAATAACCTAACATATACCCTGGGAAAACCTTATATACTTGGGGAAATTTAAAATCACACTGTAAATAAGTCTTGCCTTAAAGAAGAAATCAGTGGAAATCTGCAGATACACACAACTAACCAGTAATGAACGCACTATGTATAAATACTTGCAGCAACAAAGCTGGAGCCAAACTCAAGGGAAATGTATGGCCCGAAATGCATATATTAGAAAAGAAAGCTGAAAAATAATGAGCTTAGCATCCAAATTACTAGTTGAAAAATGATCAGCAAAATAAACCCAAATAATGTGGAGGAAGGAGGTAAATAAAGAACAGAAATTAATGAAAATAAAAATTAAGATTTTTTGACAAATACTAGTAAGACTGATAAATCTCTAGTAAGATTAACCAAGTGAAAAAAAATCAAAGGCATTAAGTAAACAATATTAAAAATGAAGAAAAACATAATTGTAGTTACAGCAGAAATTAAAGTAAGAAAATACTTTCAACAAATTTATGCTAATATATTTTAAAACTTAAATTATATATACCTAAAAAGTGACTTACAAAACGTGACTCAAGAAGTAATAGAAAATCTAAATGAACGAGTATCCATTAAAGTGAATCAGCAGTTACAACATTTCCCCCAAAGAAAATAGCAGTCCCCAATAGCTTTACAATTTCTTCTGTATACCCATGATTCAAGTATTTCTTATCTTATACACGCTCTTCCCAGAATAGAAAGAGATTTCTGGCTGTTTGTCCAATTACATTTTCCTCTTCTTCCCAGGCAAAAAGCTAGACTACGTGTCCCAGTTTCCCATACCATTAGGTGAAGCCATATGACTGAGTTCTAACCAATGGAATTTGAGTAGAAGTGATGTCACAAAAAAAACCTCCCAAGCACCTTTCTCCATGTTCTTTCTCCCTTTAGGCTGACTGGGATGGAGATGATCCCTAGGGAACTTTGGAAGCCATGTGTCATCATGGATCTAATTGACATCCATAAAACATTCAACCCAAATAAGGTGAAAACACAACCTATCAGGATTTGTGGGATGCCACTAAAGCAGTACTTAGGGGAAAATCTATACCAAACGACTGCAATATTAGAAAAAAATGTGTGAATAACCTCAAAAACAAGAATAAGTAGAGAAAATTAAGCCCAAAGTAAACCGATGAAAAAAAATGTTAAAAACCAGTGAAACAGAAAACAGAAAAACTAGAGAAAATCAATGAAACCAAAAGCTGGCTCTTTGAGATCTATCAGATTGATAAACTTCTAGCTAGACTGATCAATAAAAAGAAAAGAAGCACAAATTACCAATATCAGAAATGAGAGAGGTGATATTATTACAGATTCTACAGATATTAAAAGAATAATAAGGAAATATTATGAAACAACTTTATGCTAATAAATTTAACAACTTAGATGAAATGGAAAAATTCCTTAAAAGACATATATTTCCAAAGCACACTAGAGAAGAAAGAGGTAACATAAAGAGACCCATATCTATTTTAAAAATTGATATTGCAGTTAAAATTCTTCCTACAAAGAAAATTCCATGTTCAATTGGCTTCACTGGTAAATTCTACCAAACATTTAAGGAAAAAATACCATTTCCACACAATGCTTCCAAAAGTTTGAAGACAAGAGAATACTTTTCAATTCATCCTATGAGGCTGATACCAAAACCAGATCAAAAAAGAGAGACAGAGAGAAGAAATTACAGATTGAACACAGATGCAAAATGCATCTATGTTATCAACCATCAACATAGATGCAAAAATTCCAAACAATATTTTAGCAAATTAAATCCAACATTATATTGAAAGGATAATACATCACGACCAAATAGGGTTTATGCCCAGAATACAAGGTTGGTTTAGCATTAAAAAACCAATCAATGCAATTCACCATATTAACAAGTTAGAAAAGAAAATCCATATGATCAATATGGATCTATGTCAATAAACTTGAAAAAATTTGACAAGATCCAATATCCATTCCTGATTTAAAAAAAACTCTCAGCAAACTAGGATAGAAGGAAAGCTGTATCCTGGTTATCAGCTTCCTCAACCTTACGAAGGTCATTTACAAAAAAAAAAAAAAAAGTCAGACTTAATGGTGAAAAACTGAATGCTTTCCTCCTAAAATCAGGAACAATACAGGAATGCCCACTCTCACAACTTCTATTCAATGCTGCACTGAAAGTTCTAGCCAGTGTGACCAGGCATAAAAAAGAAATAAAAGGCATATAGACTAAAAATAAGCGTTTGTATTCTCTTGTTATGATCTGAACAGTTTTGTGCCCCCAAATTCATATGTTGAAATCCTAGTGCCCAGTGTGATGGTGTTAGGAGGTGGGGCCTTCGGGAGGTGCTTAAGTCATGAGAGTGGAGCTCTCATGAACGGGATTAGTGCTCTTATGAAAAAGATCCTCAGAGCTCCCTAGCCCCTTCCACCATGTGAGGACACAGCAAGAAGCAAAAGAGGTCCCTCACCAGCCACAAAACTTGACCACGCAGGCACCCTGATCTCAGACTTCCAGCCTCCAGAACTATGAGAAACAAATTTCTGTGGTTTATCAGCCCCTCAGTTTGTGATATTTTGTTATAGCAGCTCGAATAGACTAAGACACATACAGAACATGATCATCCATGTAGAAAATCCCATGGAATTTTATAAACTGGTAGAACAATTAAGCGAGTTTAACAAGATCAGTGTGCAAAGATCAGTTGTCTTCTGAAACTGTAACACTCCTAGAAGAAAACAAGAAAAAAGTTACATGACATTAGTCTTGGCAATTATTGCATGAATTTGACACCAAAAGCACAGGCAACACAAGCAAAAATAGACAAGTGAGATTATATCAAACTAAAACTTTCCGCACAGCAAAGGAAACAGTCAACAGAGTGAAAAGACAACAGACAGAATGGGAAAAAATATCTGCAAAACCATAGGAGTTAACTTCCAAAATATAAAAGGTACAACCCAATAGCAATAAAACTTAATAACCCAATTGAAAAATGCACTAAAGACTTGAATAGACCTTTCTCCAAAGAAGACATACAAATGGCAAAGAGGCATATGAAACGATGTTCAACATCACTAACCATTAGGGAAATGCAAATCAAAACCACAATGAGATATCCCCTTATACCTGTTAGGATGGCTATTTTCCAAAAACAAAAGACAATTAAGAGTTGGCGAGGATATGGAGAAATTGAAACTCTTGCACGCTGTTGCTGGGAATGCAAAAAGGTGTATCTGCTATGAAAAACACTATGATGATTCCTCAAAAAATTAAAATTAGAACTACCATATAATCCAGCAATTCCATGTATGAATATTTGTTCAGAAGAATTGAAAACAAGATCTAGAAGAGATATTAGCACTCCAATGTTCATTACAGCACTATTCACAATAGCTAAGAGGTGGAAAAAACCTAAATGTCCATCAATGGATGAATGGATAAAGAAAATGTGGTATGTATACACAATGGAATATTATTCAGCTTTAAAAAATAAGGAAATCCTGCAATATATGACAACATGGATGAACCTGGAGGACATCATGCTAGGTGAAATAAGCTAGTCACATTAGGACAAACACTGAGTGATTCCACTTACATGAGGTATCTAAAATAGTCAAACTCATAGAGGCAAAGAGTAGAATGGTGGTTGCCAGGGGTTGGGAGAAGGAGGAAAATGGGGAGCAGCTAATCAATGGGCATAAAATTTTAATTATGCAAGACGAATAAGTTCTAGAGATCTTTACAACATTGTGTCTATAGTTAACAGTGCTATATTACACACTTAAAAATTTGTTAAGAGGGTAGGTCTCATGTTAAGTGTTCTTATCACAATAAAATACAAATTTTAAAAACCAAACAAAAGAAAAAAATCATTTTTCTATATACTATCAAAACAATTGGAAATTGAAATGTTCAAATAGTACCACTTGCAACAGCATAAAAATATTAAATACTGAGAATTAAGCCTAATAAAAGATCTGAAAGGCCTGTACACTGGCAAACACAAAATAATGCTGAGAGAAATTAAGGAAGACCTAAATAAATAGAGGTATATCTTGCTCATGGATTGAAAGACATACGGCTGTTTTGATGTCTGTTCTCCCTAACTTGGTCTATAGTTTCAATGCAACCCCAATCAAAATCCCAGCAAGCTGTCTTGTAGAAATTGATAAGCTGATTCTAAAATTCATACGGAAATGCAAAGGACCAAGAATAGCCAAAACAATTCTGAAAAAAAAGAAAAAGTTGGAGGGATAACTACTTGATTTCAATAATTGTTATAAGGTTACAGTAATCAAAACAGCATGGTATTGGTTAAAGATAGGCAAATAGATAAATGGAACAGGAATAAACCCAGACATAAGAGGACAACTGAGTTTTGACAAAGTATCAAAGGGAATGCATAGTGATGGACAACTGGATAACCATATGCATAAAATGAACTTAGCTCTCTATACCTCACAAAATATCTCATACAAATTTTAACTCAAAATTGATCCAAAAACTAAATGTACCTAGAACAATAAAACTTCTGGAAGAAAACAGGAGAAAAAAATCTTTGTGACATTGGGCTAGGCAAAGATTTCTTAGATATGACATCAAAAGCACAATCCATAAAAGAATAGATGGGCAAATGAAATTTTAAAACTTCTGTTCTTCAAAAGACACTACTAAGAGAATGAAAAGACAAGCCACAGACTGGGAGAAAATCTTAGAAAGCATATATCTGATTAAACACTTGTGTCCAGAACATATAAAGAACTCCCAAAACTCAACAGTAAGAAAACAAACGACCCAATTAAAAACGCGCAAATGATATGTACAGACCCTTCAACAAGCAAGATATGTGTATGACAAATAAATATATGAAAAGATTCTCCGCATCATCAGGCATTAGAGAAAGACCATAAAAATCACAATGAGGTACCACTACATACCCATTAGGATGGCTAAAATTCAAAAGACTGACCATACCAAAGTTTGTCAAGGATGGGGAGGAATTGGAACCCTTATACTTTGCTGGTGAGAATGTACAATGATACAATCACTTTGGAAAATAGTTTGAGTTTCATGAAAAGTTAAACATATCTGCCACATGATCCAGCCATTCCATTTTTACATATTAATCCAAGAGAAAAGAAAATATATATCCATACAATTTTTATAGCTTTATTTGTAATAGCCAAAACTGTCAGGTCGGCAGAATTCTAAGATGGCCCCTGGTATACATGACCCTTCTCCCAGTTATTCAAGAAGCGCTAATCTAGGTACTGCTATGAAGGGATTTTGCAGATGTGGTTAAGGTTCCAAATGACTTGAGTTTTAGACAGGGAGATGATCTGAGTGGGCCTGACCTAATCACATGAGCCCTTTAAGTCTGGGTCTAGAGGTCAGAGACTGGGAAAGTCAGAGATTTGAAGCTTGAGGGGGATGTGTATATGAGAAGTTCTCTGTTATTGGCTTGAAGATGGAGGGAGCTATGTGGCAAGGAATGAGGGCAGCTCTTAACTGACAGCCAGCAAGAAAATGGGCCCTTAGTCCTACAACTAGAAGGAACTAAATTCAGTCAACAACCTGAATGATCTTGGAAGTGGATTTTTCCCTAAAGCCACCAAAAAGGAATGCAGCGTGCCTCACACCTTGATTTCAGCCTTATAATACCGTAAGGAGAGAAATCTGGCCGTGCTGTGCCTGGACTTCTGCCCTACATAACTAAAAACTAAGAAATGGTTGTTGTTTTAAGCAGTTAATGTTGTAGTAATTTGTTATGCAGCAATAGAAAACGACTTGAAACTGGAAACAACTCAAGTGTCCACCGAAGACAAATGAGTAACTAAATTGCAGTATATTCATACAATAGAATACTCCCAGCAAAAAGAGAAATAAACTGCTGATACATGCAACAACAGGCATAAATTTAAAAATAATTCTGCTGAGTGAAAGAAGCCAAAAAAAAGGCTACATACTACATGATCCAATTTACGTTAAACTCTAGAAAACGCAAACATGCAAACTAATTGATAGTGACAGAAAGCAGACGAGTGCTGGCTTGAGATGGGTGACAGGGAAGGGTTGGAAGGATGGACTACAAAGGACACACAAAAACTTCTGGGGGCGATGAATATGTTCATTATCTTGATTGTGGTGATGTTATGTGTATGTGGATGTCAAAACTTTGTCAAAAGTGTCAAAAATATGTATTTCAATTCTTTCCCAATAAATCAGTTCTAAAAAGTAAAAAATTAAATTATAATATTTTTTAAAAAGAGATGGAAAAGAGAAAAATTTGAACACAATGGAAATGAAATTAAACACTACATAGTAAAAAATTAAAAAGAACAGTCTTTGGGATCTTTTTTGTTTTTGGAACCATTTAAATTCTGCAGTGAGAGAGGCATCTGAAACCTTGCAAAAGTAATTACAGTCAGTCTTCATTATTTGCAGATTCTGTATTTGTGAATTCACCTAATCATTAAAATTTATTTGTAACTCCAAAATCAATACTCCCAGTACTTTTGTAGTCATTGACAGACATGTGTGCTGGCAGAGTGGGAAAAAATTGGAATCAAGTGCGTGTTTTCAGCTGAGGTCAAATAAGGCGACGTTCTGCCTTCTTGACAAGCTCTCATACTGTAAACAATTGCCCTTTTTATGATCTATTTAGTGCTGTGGTTTTTTAATTCTGTACTCTTTCTTGAAGATTTCACTGTTTAAAATGGCCCCCAAGACGCCAATCAGGATCTCTGAATTGCCAAGAAAAGAAATTTTCCCGCCCACATGTAGGCCACGGGCAGGGAATTTCTTTTTCCCACTCACATCGCTTCCATCTCTCTTCCTAAGAAGTGATGGTCCCTCACTCAGGAGGAAGGGGACCAGGCCAGCCTCTCCAAAGAAGGAAATTTCCTGAAAAGATTAAAGAGATTGTATGACATAGTGAAAGAATACCTGGATTTGAATAGAGGCATCTTTATCATCTGTGCGACTTTAGATGTTCCATATGAACTTTCTAAGTCTTCTAGACATTGCAGGTACCTAAGTGGGCAATGCACTTCGAAGTCCTTGACACACACCATTTTAGCTTTGGAAGAAGCCTGAGAGATCATCTAATTTAATCCTCCACTTGTATAGAAGATGAGTTGAATCATGCTGGTTATAGGATGATTACTCCTTAAGTGTCCATCAGTGGTTCATTCTAGCACCGCTCACCACATGGCAGAGATCATCCTCCTGTCCTCCCCTCACAGGGCAAAAAATTAGAGTGGATGAGATTCCTTTCCTCTGTTCTTTCAAAGCACACAGTGTAACTCTCTACCATTTCAGCATGCCCTTACCTATTTTTTCCATCCAAGGCCTATCTCATAGTTCTTGGAATATAGTTCTTGTTCAAAAGGGTATTTAAAGCACTGTTTAGTTTAGAAATGGTGCCTCAGTAGGCTGATGGTGGGCTCTGGCCAAATTCTGAAGCACTGAACATTCTTACAAGACACCAAGTTGCTGATACACAGCAGAAAATATTGAATTGAAACATGAAGCATGAAGCTCATGACATCAAGTTCTTGATGTGATCAGGAAAAAATTGTTTACCATAGTTCTAGATTACTCTTTCTTTATTCTTGAAACTTTCATGGCATATTTAGTATTTATAGTATTGCACAAAGTGTTTTTCAAATGTGTGACACACAGAGACATTAGACATTTGCAATTTCAAATGCCTGGGATAAGATATCCACCCGCCCTATGAACTGAGGAGTTGGCCTTTGTGAGCAGCTGTGGTAGATTGTTTAATGGCCACAAATTCCTCCAGTCTCTGCTCCAGGCCCCTTTGCAATATGACTTTGTTGTTCTTTTCATTCAGAATTGGAGTCTTTTTTCTCTACACCTTGACTCTGGGATGACTTTTTATTTGTTTGACCAACAAAATGTGCCAGAAGTGACATTCTGTGAATTCTAGGGGCTAGGACTTAAGAGGTTTTGCAGTTTCTGCCTTTGCATTCCTGGAATACTACCCTGAGACCTCCACATGAAGAAACTTTTGCTTACTGGAGGATGAGAAGCTGTTTGGTGACCTGAGGCTTCCCAGGTGACAGCCAGAACCAAGTATCGTACATGTGAGTAAGGTTACCTTGGACCTTCAATCCCCTTGGCTCGTCCAGCTGATGCAGCCCCATGAGCGAGCCCAGGCAAAACCAGCTCAGGAATTGTTGTTTTAATCCACAAAGTTTTGCAGTAATTGGTGTGCAGCAAAAAGTAACTGAGACACTGTAGACACAGCTTCTCAAGTGAGATTGTTGAGATAGCATATAGAAAGATAAAGAACAGAGATGCATTATTAATTTCCAGATCCTTTTGGGTTTGGGAAGGGTCGCATTCCCTGATATAGAGAGTGACATGAGTAGCTTAGTAGCGAATGACAGATATTTTAATTAGTACAGTGTTTAAATGTGAAAAGCAAATCGCAAGATTAAGGTCTATACATTATCACTAACTTGTCTATTTTGTTCATGCAAATGTATTTTGTACAACATACTTTTTAAGGGTAGAAATTAAAATAGTTATCTTTGGGAGTTATGAGAATTAAATCGCTCGATGAATGACAATAATAGTGATTGGGATTTCCAGAGGTTCTATAACAGGAATGACCCATCTCAATTTCCCGACTTATACATGTGCTCTTTACTGTGTGTATTTGTTAACCACGGGAGGGCAACATGCTTGAAATACATTCCTACCTACCTGCACACACACACACACACAAATGGCCTCCAGGCATAATGCAGAACACCCATATAGTGTTCCTAAGTGCAAGAAGGTTGTGATGTGCCTTACAGAGAAACTATGTGAGCTAGATGAGCTTTGTTCAGCTATGAGCTATAGAGCTGCTGTTAGCTGTGAGTTCAGTGTTAATGAATCAACACTGTACCCTATAAAGTGTCTTGAGACAAAAATACACATAAAACAAGATTACGTATTGAGTGGTTGATGAAAATGTTATAATCACAGGCTTGCAGGAACCTAACCCTATATTTTCCCCCAGGAACAATGGTTAAGCATTTGTTAATTCAGTGTTCACAGCAACTTTATAGAACATAACTACTATTTTTATTCTCAATGAACTATGGATCTAGGTCCTATAATCTAATAGCTTGTATGGGTAGTCAGAGGCTTTACAACTGATTCTTTCTCTCATGACTTCTGCTCTGCCTATATTTATTTAAGTAAATTAAATCCAATGAATTATATAGATTTTTAGTCACTTATTCTCCATTGCAGATATTCTAATATTTCTCCTTTTTTGCTCAAGTTTTCAACCCCATCTCCCACAATCCTTAATTTGAGATGACCTCTGTCCACTTCATGCCTTACAGTACAAATTTCCTCTCACTTATAAACATTTTTAAATGTTATAAACCTTACAGTTACAGAAATTGCATAAAATTCCAACCATATGTAAAATAAGGTGATATTCCAACTGTTCTTCTTAAATTTATTTTTAAATAACTTAGATCAGCTTTCGAATGAACTGACAAGAAACATTACTGTATTTGCTATAAGATTTTTTATTGGGGATGCATTTCGCCATAGCACTAAATAGTCTCTAAATGAACTTCTAAATGAGAAATTAAATTTTTTTCAAAGGCAACAAAAGCAAAAATAAATCAGTGGGACTACATCAAATGAAAATCTTCTGCACAGCAAAGGAAATCATCAACAAAATGAAAAGGCAACCTAACGAATGGGAGAAAATATTTGCAAATCATATATCTGATAAGGGGTTAACATCCAAAATATATAAAGAACTTGTACAACTCAACAAGGAAAAAATAAACAATCCAATTAAAAAATGAGCAGCGGATCTAAATAGACATTTTTCCAAAGAAGACATACAGATGGCCAACAAGTATACAAAAAAGTGGACAAAGTCACTCATCATTAAGGCAATGCAAATCAAAACCACAATGAGATATAACCTCACACCTGTTAGAATGCTTTTGATCAAAAAGACAAAAAATAACACGTTGGTGAGGATGTGGAGAAAAAATCGGTAGAGCCACTGTGGGAAACAGTATGGAGATTCCTCAAAAAATTAAAAATAGACCTACCATATTACCCCACAATTCTACTTCTGGGTATTTATCCAAAGGAAATGAAAACACTAACTTAAAAAGATATCTGAACTGCAGTGTTGTTTACAATAGTGAAGACACGGAAGCAACCTAAGTGTCCATTGATGAATGAGTGGACAAAGAAAATGTGGTGTATATATATATATATACAATGTGATATTATTCAGCCATAAAAAGAAGGAAATCTTGCCATTTGTAACAACACGTGTGGACCTTTAGGGCATTATGCTATGTGAGTTAAGCTAGACAGAGAAAGACAAATACCATATAACCTCACTTATATGTGGAACCTTAAAAAAAAAAAAAAGGAACTCATAGACACAGAGAACAGACTGGTGGCTGCCAGAGGCAAGGGGTGGGTGAAATGGGTGAAGGTGGTCAAAAGCTACAAACTTCCAGTTATAAAATACATAAGTCCTGGGGATGTAACGTATAGCATACTGACTACAGTTAATAATACTATATTGTATATTTGAAAGTTGCTAGGAGAGTAAATCTTAAAAGTTCTCATCACTAAATATTCTTTTTCTTTTTGTCAAGGAGAACAACATAGTTGACCATATTTCCTTTTACATTTTGGCTTCTAGGAAGCTCAGAGGTAAATTTTAGGTTAGATATAATTAATGTGTAGATTTTCTATTTAAAAAAATATTTTGCCAATCCTGAATCTTTACCCCTTATTGCCATTATTTTATTGAAGGTGTTCTGCCTATAAGACCTTGTTGTAAGTTGTGTCGAATTCTTGACATGAGGATTAGAACATGCCTTACAGCTGACGTTCTAGCCTTACCATCACAAACCAGAAAGAAAAGGTTTTTTAAAATCAGTTTATTTATTTATTTAAAAATTTTTTTTAAATTTAAATTTTTGTTTTTATAGCAGTAACATTAGATTATAACATTATATAACTTTCAGATGTACATCATAATATATTTTGAATTCTGTGTAGATTACATCACGTTCATCACCCAAAGACTAATTATAATCCATCACCGCACACGTGTGTCTAATCACCCCTTTTGCTCTCCTCCCTTCTCCCTTCCTCTCTGGTAATCACTAATCCAATCTCTGTTGCTATGTGTTTGTTTGTCATTGTTTTTATCTAGAAAGAAAGTTTAATATCAAATATGCCAAAATCAATATTTCTACTTATGGAAAATACTTTTCATTTTCAAATGAATAATACTAACTAATTTCATTCATTAGATCTGTGTTTTCAATTATCGTGGGTAACTTTCACAGGTAACTCATCCCGAAGCGTCTCTCTGGACGTGATATTAAAAATCAGATGGGTACAAATTATCAGCAAGTCTTTAATGATCGATGCCAAATTGCAACAAGGATTCTCTAAAAGAAAATTTCAGGCCAAAGTAATCTATACCACTTTCAATAACAAAAAAAATAGTAATAAACAAACAAAAGTACAAATAGAAACCCTTTGATATTTAAATATGGAAGAAAATGCAGTTATCACTGCAGATACTTTTGGGACTCATCTATTTCTGAGGACGGGCTAGCCCTAGTGGAGAGGGTGCTAGACTTCAAAGCAGAAGATCTGAGCTGAATTCTGATGCTGCCTCTTGACACCGAGCTCAGGGAGTTTTGGAATGGTTAAATTAGTTAATAAATTAAAATATATTAAGAGCTGGAAAAAGTTATCAAATATGTTATTAATCTGATGGGAGTAAAAGCTAACCTCCTTCATTTTCAGAACAGAGCATCTACTTTATTACTCGTATACCTACCACATAACATTGATTTTCCTTCAATAAACAATAAATTACTTGGCATCTTTGCCAGATAGTTATCTTGACCTGATTGCTATCTGGCTTCTCACAAAGTCAGCGCAGACAAATGAAATTTCCAATAGTAAGGATACAATAACCAAATATTACTTGTATTAAGTGACACTACTAGAAAATATACCTAAGCCACTATATATTAGTATGTATACAGAAATGTCTTTAATATAATGTTATATTTTAATATTACGTCTTTATACTTTAGCAAGGATATAATAAAGAAAAGATTACATAGGGAATAATTATCTAAACATTAACTATATTATCCATCACGTAATTCTAAGTGTCCCTTTAAGTAAGAATTCTGTGACAAACCCTTTTAGAATTCAATATCAAGAAACATTCTTTTGGGGCTGGCCCACTGGCACAGCAGTTGAGTTCTCACGTTCCACCTCAGCAGCCCGGGGATTGCTGGTTCAGATCCCGGGTGTGGATCTACATACTGCTTGGCAAGCCATGCTGTGGCAGGCTTCCCACATATAAAATAGAGGAAGATGGGCACAGATTTAGCTCAGGGCCAACCTTCCTCAGCAAAGAGAGGAGGATTGGTGGCGGATGTTAGTTCAGGGCTAATCTTCCCCCACCCCTCAAAAAAGAAAAAGAGACATTCTTTTTAGACCAACTGACAATGTGTTCCTTTACCAGATAGTAATTATATACCCAGTGTTTCTTTGCCTTGTATACCAGAAAGTTCAAACTAAAATTCATGCTCAATTATGGGAATTATGTTAACTCAAATTTTAAAAGTATGAGTTTTCCATTTATCCTTCTAGTGTTCATCTTTTATATTTTTATCAGTTCTATTACATGTGACTCACTGAAATCTACTTTAAATCCTTTCTTAAAGTAAGAAAGGTACACTTTGTAAAACTTCACTGGAACTTTGTTAGTAGTTCAAAGAAAAGGGCTACATATAATTCACTTGTGTGCTCCTTGACACTTTTAAATTTATCCTTAAATTTTACTTGCAGCATAGCACACAGTAGGGATTTAACTATGAATGGTTCATACCGCCATTTGAAGAATTGCTACATGATGGGAGTAGAATTCATTAATTCCACAATTATTTACCGAGCCCCTGACAAGATGTGCCAGACCCTGTTCTGAAGCCAGCGACACTGTGATCCTGAGGCCCATATTTCAGTAGGAAGGTACAAATAATAAAAACAGGAGCAGGGCCAGCTCCGTGGCCGAGCGGTTAAGTTCGTGCACTCCGCTGCGGCGGCCCAGGGTTCGGATCCTGGGCGAGGACATGGCACTGCTCGTCAGGCCACGTTGAGGCAGCATCCCACATCCCACAACTAGAAGGACGTGCAACTAAGATATACAACTGTGTAGGGCGGGGTGGGGTGGGGGGGGGAGGAGGGTTGGGGAGATAAAGCAGAAAAAAAAAAATTGGCAACAGTTGTTAGCCCAGGTGCCAATCTTTAAAAAAAAAAAAAAACAGGAGCAAACAAGATACTTTCAGAGAGTGATAAAAGTCTTCAAGAAATCACGTATGAACCAGGTGGAAGTTGGAAAGGATATCTCAAGAAAATGTGTGTTTTCATGCTATCATCCATAAAAAGATCTGAATTGTCAATTTGAAAGGGATACTGCCTACATTTGTCACCAATTCAATCATTGGGGGCACATTTTTTTTTTTGACAGTGCTAGGGACTCTTGATTAAGGATGTAGAAATAGAGGTGTTAAACATTATACTACTGGAGCATCAAATTATCAAAAGCAATTACATTATTTAAGCTCATTATACGAACAACAGAACAGTCTGTTGACTTGCACTAAGGGAGTTCTCTAGTTTTATCCCTTAAGCTTCCTCTGCGTTTTCCTAGATTCTCTTCACTATACCCTTCCTTCCAAAAGGTGAGTGGGTCATAGGCCATAAGATAAACACGCATGATCAGCTAGGATAAGTACTTAAGTATTAGTTTCCCTCACTTGAATCAGACAGACGTGATATCATTGAGGCCATTGTTTGCTTTTCTTCATGCAGCTGCAGCATCCTCTGGTGGGCATTAATTTATTTAATAGCTTTTGAGAAAAGCTTTTATAGTTTTTGAGAAATAGCTTTTATAGCATTTAACATAGGAATAAAAGATATAGTATTTCATTAAGTTAGCAGCTTCACAAAGCATTATGTTAGTGCTTATCACTAGATTTAAACAAACATCTGAGAGATATGCAATTACTCGAGTACAAAGATACTGACACTACTACTAATAAATGGCAATATGTTATTCTGGAAAGTCTTCAATTTGAATTTTAATAGGAAAACAAATTTCTCATGCGATTTAAATTCTCTAATTGTGCTTATCCTTCTGTATAATTTGACTTCTATCCCATGTACATTTACTATCCATTCAAAAAAATTAAAAAGCACAACTGGAAAAGGTAAAATGAGATATTTAAATACAATTTTTCTGTCCAAGGATCTATAAATTAATTTAACCTCCTCAAACTGGCAAAAGAACAAAAGGGAAAAAATGGACTAATCTGTTCCACAACAATCTGAAACTTCAAAGCCTTAGAGAATCAGATCAATACAATTAGCAAACCTTTTTGTAAGCAATCTTATAGATGTATCTGCATACATTAAATATGTTTTATATACTTCCTTTCATGAAACTACGCACGTGAAGATTTTCCTTACGTTCAGTGTTGTAATACAGTTTTCATAAATGCTATCTTGACCCAGTTTTGAGGTCCTGGCTAGAGAGCTGTCAGTTTCCCTTTTTGAGCAGCCAATTAAGTTCATACCCCCAACCACTACCCTTATAGAGTTCTCACATTCCAGGTCACTGGACATGCACCTTAATTGCCCCAGTGTACGAGACACACAAGAACAGCCCCTATGTTCCAAAGCCTGCTGAAATTATTCAAACTAGCCGACCTTAAGCCTGCTTACCCTGTCCCACCCCATTCCTTCCCACAGAAACCAAAGTAGAGGCAGTTGCCCACTGTTCCCCTCACTCGCTCTGCTTTATGACTGACTCTCTTGCTTCCCCTGAGGGGGACTGTGTGGCATGCTGTTTGTCTGCTGGGAGCTGTGAGTAAAACAAACTGTAAAACAGTTTCTGATTTCTCTCTTTTGATCTGCATCTGGTCTCACCACACCTCACTCAAGGTACTATGGTTAAAACGAGCGTCAATAATAGTTGTCAATAAAGTCTATAGTTGCATCTTAGACAACTATTTTCTGTTACTTTGGAGCTGCCACAAATCAGCACAAGTGACTGGTATGTTACCCAGCAACTTCACTTTTATTACAGCAAAGTTCCAATGAGGCATTCAACTGATATGCTAGAACCGAAACGTTATCATTTGATCTTCTTCTTCTTCTTTTGCTGAGGAAGATTGCCCTGAGCTAACATCCATTGCCAATCCTCGTTTTATTTTCGCTTGAGGAAGATTAGTCATGAGCTAACATCTATGCGAATCTTCCTCTATTTTTTTGTATGTGGGACATCTCCACAGCATGGCTTGTGAGTGGAGTAGGTCTGCACCCAGGATCTGAACCTGCGAACCTGGGCCACTGAAGCAGAGCACATGGAACTTTAACTACTTGTCCACCAGGACAAGCCTTCATTTGATCTTTTATTATCAACAAAGTTCTATATCTTAAGATTGATTTTTTTTTTTTTTTGCTGAGGAAGATTAACCCTGAGCTAACATTCATTGCCATTCTTCTTATTTTTTCTTTTTTCTTGAGGAAGATTAGCCCTCAGCTAACATCTGTGCCAATCTTCTTCCACTTTATATATAGGATGCCACCCAGCATGGCTGACACATAGTGTAGGTCCACATCCAGGATCCAAACTCATGAACCCCAGGCCACCAAAGCAGAGAATGCTGAACTTAACCACTACACCACAGGGCCCACCTCTTAAGGTTGATTTTTTAAATGACAACATTAATAAACAAGGAAAAACCTTTCAAAGAATTTAAACTATCCTTTGAAGAGATTATTACAAAGGAGTAACCACTTTGGATAAGCAAGACAACAAGTTAGAAGGACCAACTGCAATCTAACATAAAAGTAAGCACAAATGAAGAAAAACATTTTTCTCACTTGCTACCATCCCTTGTACTGCAGCAAAAACATTTGGCATTGAGAGATAACCATATGGAGATTATGCAAAAGTTGACCTATATGCAAGAAAACTTAAAATATTGCATATGTCAAGTCAGGAAATGTTAAATTTAACCATTTAATAGAAGGAACCAAGAGTGATGTCAGCACCATGGCAGAATCAGTTGTTCCCTTTGTCTATCCCCCTAAGTTACGACCAATGAGACATCTATTGACCAACAAAGGACTCCCTGCACAGCACACCAGAATACCTGAGAGATCCATACATCCATCCATCTGAAGGTGGGTAGACTGGACCTCTGGGAGGCAGTGGAACTAGGTGAGCAGCCCCCTCTCCTCACTCCTCTGAGGGTAGTGGTCCAAACTATGGATGCTCACAGCGGTGCGCATGCTGGTGACCAGAAGCTGCAGGAGTAGATGTTGGACTCAAGGCTTAGCCCCTGCCCTCTCCAGTGGTAGTGGGTGGTGCATACATCCTGAGGCTTCAAGACACAGAGTGGTGACCCAGCCTCATCTCTCTCCCTCAGAAGTGGCACTGCCAGTCTTTTTAGCAGTGGAGACAGCATCCAAAACAAGGATTTCCCTGGTAGGGGCAGGGTGTCCTGACCTGAGGTTTCAAAAAGTACACTGGCATGTGCCAGTGACCAGAGGCTGCAGGAGCAGCAACAACACTCGTGGCTTAGCCCTGCCACTTCCCTAGCAGTGGCAGGTGGCACCTGTGACCTAAGTCTTCAGGAACCACAGAAGAACCTGTGACCAAGCCCCCAGTGGCAGCACCCCCAACACCAGCTCTATCAGCAGCAGGGGCTACATACAAGACCTCCAGCAGCAAGAGAGACACTTAGGAACCCACTGCCCCTGGTAGCAGTGCTGCCAGCATCCCCAAATAACCTGAACCCATGGAGAGCCTGCAGAGAGCCAGTGGGAAAACAGAAGACCTAGGTGGGGAAACAGCAGAAGTGCTTGCTGCCTGGTGATTCTGGTGGCAACATGTAAGGCTTCAGTGGCATCATAAGCAGCAAGGCACCAGCAACTTACGAAGCCCAAGCAGCACAAGGAGGGCTCTGACAATGCCTTTGGCACAGGGAGTGGAGGATGAAAAACCCAGTCTCTAAAATAGAACCAGAAGCAGCTCAGAATCAAAGTAAACAAAGCCTTACCCAAATAAGAAAAGTGCTCACTACCACAAATGTGCCAGGAGAGGATCAACTCATCAAGCACCATGAAGAATTACAGCAACACAGCAGAACAGAAAGAAAATGACAACTCTCCAGAGACCAAACTTGAAGTCACAGAAGATTACAAACTAACTAAAAAAGAGAATTCAAATAACCATGATGAAGAAACTCAATGAATTAAAGAAAACTCAGAAAGACAGTTCAATGAGCTCAGAAATAAAATTAATGAACAGAAGAGTACTTCACAAAAGAGATTGAAATTCTAAGAAAAGAAACCAAGCAGAAATTTTAGAGATGAAGGGCACAATTAATGAGATGAAAAAGAAAGTAGAAAGCATTTGGAATAGAGCACACCATATGGAAGAGAGAATTAGCAAGCTCAAAGATAGAAATCTAGAAATGATTCAGATGGAAGAGGAGAGAGAACTAAGATTAAAAAATAATTACAGAAATCCTATGAGAAATATCCAACTCAATTAGGAAAAGCAACATAAGGATAATAGATATCTCAGAAAGAGAAGAGAGATATAAAAGAGCAGAGACCTTACTCAAAGAAGTAACAGCCGAGAACTTCCCAAGCCTTGGGAAAAAACTAAAAATACAAGTATATAAAGCTAGCAGAACTCTTAATTATCTCAATGCAAACAGACCTTCTCCAAGGCATATTACATTAAAATTGTCAAAAGTCAATGACAAAGAAAGAATATTAAGGGTGGCTAGAGAGAAGAAAGTAACTTACAAAGGAACCCCCTCAGGTTATTAGCAGATTTCTTAGCAGAAACTCTACAGGCTAGGAGACAGTGTAATGATATATTCAAAATACTGAAAGATAAAAACTATTAGCCAAGAATACTCTATACAACAAAGTTATCCTTCAGATATGAAGGAGAAATAAAGGCTTTCCCAGACAAACAAAAGCTGAGAGAGTTCATCACCACTACCTACTTTACAAGAAATGGTGAAAGGTGCCCTTCTACCTGAATCAAAGGTTTACAAAGCTTTGAGCAAAGTGATAAATAGAAGCAGAATCAGAAAATTTCAACTCTATAGCAGAATAGGTTAGTAAACACTTAATTATAACATAAAGGCTAAAGGGAAACAAAGCATCAAAAATAGCTATAACTATTTCAATTTGATAACAAACTCACAAAACAAAAAGGGATAATTTCTGATAACAAAAACATGGAAGGGGAAGCAGAGAAAGATGGAATCCACATAGGCTAATGGAGATAAAATGCTATCAGCAGAAAAAGGACAATCTCTTCTATGAGATCTTTTAAACAAACCTCATGGAAACCACAAAACAAAAATTCAAAGCAGAGTCACAAATCATAAATAAAGAGTAAACTGAGAAACACATCACAGAAAACCATGAAATTGAAATGGCAGGCAGAAATACAAGGAAAAAGAAACAATGGAAATGTAGAACAAACAGAAAACAAAAGATAAAATGGCAATATTAAGTCTTCAAATATCAACAATCACTTTAAATGTAAATGGACTGAATTCACCAATCAAAAGACAGAGTGGCTGAATGGATTGAAAAACAATGTCCAACAATATGGTACCTCCAGGAGACTAATCTTAGCTCTAAAGACAAAGATAGGCTCAGAGTGAAGGGATGGAAGATGATTCTCCAAAAAAATGGCAAACAAAACAAAATGAGTGTAGTCATACTTACGTCAGACAAAATAGACTTCAAGCAAAAAAAAAAAAGAGAGAGAGAGACAAAGATGTATACTATATAATGATAAAAGGGACAGTCCACCAAGAAGACATAACACTTCTTAATATATATGCACACAACATAGGAGCACCAAAGTATATAAGGCAACTACTGACAGACTTAAAGGGAGAAATTGACAGCAACACAATTATAGTAGGGGGCTTTAACACCTCATTTACATCAACAGATATATCATCCAGACAGAAAGCCAACAAGGAAACAGTGGCCTTAAATGAAACACTAGACCAGACAGAATTAATAGAGAGATATAGAGAATATTCCATCCCATAGCAGCAGAATACACATTCTTCTCAAGTGCACATGGGATATTCTCAAAGATAGAGCATATGTTGGGAAGCAACAAGCCGTAATAAATTTAAGAAGACTGAAATAATATCAAGCATCTTTTTGAACCACAATGGTATAAAACTAGAAGTGAACTACAGGAAGAAAGCTGGAAAAGTCACAAATATGTGGAGACCAAACAACAGGCTACCGTACAATTATTGGATCAAAGAAGAAATCAAAGGAGAAATTAAAAAATACTTGGAGATAAATGAAAATTAAAACACAACATACCAAAACTTATAGGATGCAGCAAAAGCAGTACTAAGAGGCAAGTTTATAGCAGTTCAGGCCTACCTCAAGAAATAAGAAAAATTTCAAATAAACAATCTAATGCTATACCTAAAAGAGTTAGAATAAGAACAAACAAAGCTAAAACTCAGTAGAAGGAAAGAAATAACAAATATCAGAGCAGAAATAAATGAAATAAAGACATAAAAAACAACAGAAAAGACCAAAGAAACTAAGAGCTGGTTCTCTGACAAGATAAACAAAATTGACAAACCTTTAGCTAGACTCACTAAGAAAAAGAGAAAGAAGGCTCAAATAAATAAAATCAGGATTGAAAGAAGAGAATTCACAATCAATATCACAGAAATACAAAGGATTATAAGAGAATACTATGAAAAGTGATATACCAACAAATTGGATAACCAAAAGGAAATGGATAAATTCTTAGAATCATACAACCTCCCAAAACTGAATCAAGAAGAAATAGAAAATCTGAATAGGCAAATCACAAGTAAAGAGATTGAAAGAGTAATCAAAAACGTCCCAAAAAACAAAAGCCCAGGACTGGATGGATTTCCTGGTGAATTCTACAAAAACATTCAAAGATTTTATACCTATCACTCTCAAACTCTTCTGAAAAAATTGAAGAGGATGGAATGCTTCCTAGCTTGTTCTGTGAGGCCAATATTACCCTGATATTAAAACCAGACAAGGACAATAAAAAAAAGAAAATTACAGGCCAATGTCACTGATGAACATAGATGAAAAATACTCAACAGAACATTAGTAAACTGAACACAACAATACATTAAAAGAATTATACACCACGATCAAGTGGTATTTATTCCAGGGACACAGGGATGGTCAAAAATCCACAAATCAATCAATATGATACACCACATTAACAAAATGAAGAATAAAGATCACATGACCATCTCAATAGACACAGAGAAAGCATCTGACAAGAGTCAACATCCATTTACGATAAAGACCTTCAATAAAATAAAGACTTTCCTATAGAAGGAAAGTACCTCAACATAATAAAGGACATATAGGAGAAACCCACAGCCAACATCATACTCAACAGTGAAAAACTGAAAGCTATTCCTCTAAGAGTAGGAAAAAGACAAGGATGCCCACTCTCCTTAGTCTTATTCAACATAGTACTGGAAATAGTACTCAGAGCAATTAGGCAAGAAAAAGAAATAAAAGGGATCCACATAGGAGAGGAAGAAGTAAAACTATCACTCTTTGCAGATGACATGATTCTATATATAAAAAAACCCTAAAGAATCCATCAAAAAACTATTAGAAATAATGAATACAGTAAAGTTGCAGGGTACAAAGTCAACATACATAAATCACTGCATTTCTATACACTAATAACAAACTTGCAGAAAGAGAAATGAAGAATACAGTCCCATTTATAATTGCAACAAGAAATAAAATACCTAGGAATAAATTTAACCACTGAAAACTATAGGACATTATTGAAAGAAATTGAAGAAGACATAAGATATTCCATGCTCATGGATTGGAAGAATAAACATGGCTAAAATGTCCATATTACCTAAAGCAATATACAGATTCAATACAATCACAATCAGAATCCCAACAACACTTTTCACAGAAATACAATAAAGAGTCCTAAAATGTATACGGAACAACAAAGATCCTGAATAGCCAAAGCAAGTTTGAGAAAAAAGAACAAAGCTGTAGGTATCACTCTCCCTGAATTCAAAATATACTACAAAGCTATAGTAATCAAAGCAGCATGGTACTGGTGGGAAAGGAATCACACTGATCAATGGAACAGAATTGAGAGCCCAGAAATAAGCCTACATATCTATGGACAGCTAGTTTTTGACAAAAGAGCCAAGAACATACAATGGAGAAAGGAGAGTCTCTTCAATAAATGGTATTGGGAAAACTGGACAGCCAACATGCAAAAGAAAGAAAGTAGACCGTTATCTTACACCACGCACAAAAATTAACTCAAAATAGATTAAACACTTGAATGTAATACCTGAAACCATAAAACTCCTAGAAGAATACAGAAGCAATATGCTCTCTGACATTGGTCTTAGCAGTAACTTTTTGAATACTATGTCTCCTCAAACAAAGGGGAAAAAAAGGAAAAATAAACAAATGGGACTACATCAAACTAAAAAGCTTCTGTACTGCAAAGGAAACCATCAACAAAATGAAAAGACAATCCACCAACTGGGAGAAAACATTTTCAAATCATGTATCTGATAAGGGGTTGATTTCCAAAATATATAAAGAATTCATAGAACTCAACAACAAAGAAATGAACAACCTGATTAAAAACTGGGCAGAGGATATGAAGAGACATTTTTACAAAGAAGATATACAGATGGCCAACAGGCACATGAAAAGATGTTTGACATTGCTAATTATTAGGGAAATGCAAATCAAAAGTACAATGAGATATTGCCTCACAGCCATCAGAATGTCTATAATTAACAGGACGAGGAATAACAAGTGTTGGAGAGGATGTGGAGAAATAGGAACCCTCAAGCACTGCTGGTGGGAATGCAAATTAGTGCAGTCACTATGGAAAAAAGTATTGAGATTTCTCAAAAAATTAAAAAATAGAAATACCATATGATCCCGCTATTCCATTTCTGGGTATTTATCCAAAGAACATGAAAACACCAATTCTAAAAGATATATGCACCCTGTGTTCATTGCAGCATTATTCACAATAGCCAAGACTTGGAAACAACCTAAGTTCCCATCAATGGATGAATGGATAAAGAAGATGTGATACATACACACAGTGGAACACTACTCAGCCATAAAAAGGGTGAAATGTTGCCACTTGTGACAACATAGATGGTATTATGCTAAGTGAAATAAGTCAGACAGAGAAAGACAAATACCATATGATTTCACTCATATGTGGAAGACAAACAAACACATAGGTAAGGAGAATAGATTGGTGGTTACCAGAGGGGAAGGGGTTGAGGGGAGAGTAAAAGGGGTAAAGGGGAACAGAGGTATGATGACAGATGGAAAATAGGCTTTTGGTGGTGAATATGATGCAAGCTACACAGAAGCTGAAATATAATGATGTACACCTGAAATTTACACAGTGTTATAAACCAACGAGACCTCAATAAAATAATTAATAAATAAATAAGTGGAACTGCCAGCATAGTTATAATACCTAATTTTATTTTTCTGGTTATCCTGTGATCTCCATCAGGAAGTGAAATAGTTAATTAGCTGGGCTAGAGCTAGCGTTACTTGTTAAATATTTTTACAAGTATCCTGTTATTTGTCCTGGAAGTAAATCTAAGGGTAGCGTAAGAAAAATAGTTTGAGAAACACTAAGTAGTGTTGGTGACATACTCACCTAATGGATTCCGCCTGCCATTGTTGATGTCCTCCATCTTATCCCTAAAGAAGAACTTTAAAATTATTGCAACTTGAAAGGAAAGAGGTTTAAGCCATTATCTTTTCAATGTTTCTGTTAATAATATTCTGCTACCATTCTACTTTATCTTAAAGGTAAAATAAATCCAAGATTGACAGTAAATTGGTGTTTACTTCTTACTCAGAGTCGTAAACGTCTACAACTAGACTATGTTTTATCGTAAAATAGCTTTAGGCAAACTAAGGAAAAGCTTCTATTTGCTGCACATCTTTCTTTTTCCCTCTCTTCATCGTTCTTATACTCAAAGTTTTTCATCTACTTTGAGCTACCCTTCAAAGCCCCCAGCCTAGTCGCTACAATCTGAGTGCTAGTTTTGTCATCTTATTAATCTCTTTTATTCGTGAAGTTATCCACATGTAAAAATTAAATGTTGTTTCTTGAATGCAATGAGCTGAAGCCAATATTTTTAAAAATAGATGTCTACTTTGTTTGAGAAAGATAGAAATTATGGATGGCAAAACTTCTCAAATAATACTAAATTTTTAAAAATTGTGTTAATTTGGATGGTTTAAAATTCAGTCAAAATGTTAAATTTACCAGTTTTCTGGGTTTTATATTTTCATCATAAATTCCACTACAGTTCTTACTGTCTCACCCAGATCTAGGTGGGTTAAGAATAAAGAATGGCCAAAAATGTCCATAGATCACTAACCAAAAACTCTTAAAGATAATTAAATGTTTTAGGAAGTTTCCCCTTTCTTGTACCCCATCACAAAATTGCTGTTGCATAAATCTAATCATGACTCTCACAGCTTACATTACATATAATTGCAAATGATTTTCATCTTATTAAATATATCTACTTATCTGCTTCTAATCAGATGTATTCCTACCTTGAAGTTAAAATAGACTTTATTCACTGGGAGAGTGACATCACCAAAATGGTGAAATAGGGGTTTTCTATCATCTTCCCTTCAAAGAACACCAATTTTGACAATCATCCATAGGTGAGAATGCCTTTGTGGAAGTCTAGAAATCTAGTGGTGAAGTTCCAGTACACCGTTGGTACAGAAAAAAAAAATCTGAGATTGGCTGCATTGAAGAGTGTGTATGAGGAACAGTTTCACTTTATGCATGTCACCCCTCCCCCAAGGTAGCACAGCCCAGTGCCAAGAGAGATCTTCTCAGCAAGTGATTTTTCCCATGGGGGAAGTGAGAGCATGTGAGTGAGCGCCCAGTTTCCCTAGTTGTGCAGGACACTGCCAAAGAGGCCCATTTCTTTCTTGTCCCATCCAAAATACTGAGTTGTGAATTGTACAACTGAGGGGCAGGGAGGGGCTGTAAGAATGGCAGCCAGGGCTCAGAATGGAACATAACAAAGGGACACAGATCCTACTAACTACTCTGGACTCCAACAGAAAGTCCATGCACAAGCCACCGGGGACACCTTGCCTGTGGATACCACAGATAGCCCATGGGCAGCCCAAATGCTCTGCATGCCTCACCCACACCCCTACACCCCATAGCTGACTCCCTGTGCATACCTCAGCCATGAGAGCAAGTCTTTGCAGATGGCTAGTGAGCACATGCAGAAAGCTGGCCCGATTCTGTAGGACTGGGAGAAAGCACAGAAACTTGAGCATTTAGCACTGCCCTAGGGAAAGCAAATGGGAGACTGTCAGCACGGGGCCTGGCTTTGCAGGATTGAGAAAAGGCACACAATCTTACGAACTCCCCCCTAAAAGGAAACAAGAAGTGTGGAAAAGCTGTATCCATAGAAAAGGTCTGAGAAAGGCTCAGAATCCCTAATAGAGTTGACAGAAGCCAGTCAGTAAAGACTAGCAGAAGTGACTGCTTCTTCTAATCTGAAGACAGCAAGAAAAACTTCAAGGAACATGAAAAATAAAGGAAATATGACACCAACAGAGGAACACAATAATTTTCCAGTAACCACCTCAAAGAAATGGATATTTGTGATTTACCTGATGAATTCACAATAGTTGTTTTAAGGAAACTCAGTGATCTATAAGAAAATACAGTAAGACAATTCAATGTAATCAGGAAAACAGTACATGAACAAAATGAGATATTTAACGGAGAGATAAAAGTCATAAAAAAAAGAACTATTGAGTTGAAAAATACAATGAATGAAATGAAAAATGCAATAGAGAGCACCTGTGTCAGGCTCTATCAAGCAGAAGAAAGAATCTGTTTAGTAGGGGGCCAGCCTCCTGGCCGAGTGACTAAGTTCACACACTCTGCTTCAGCAGCCCAAGGTTTAGCCAGTTTGGATCCTGGTCATGGACGTAGCACCACTCCTCAAGCCATGCTGAGAAGGCATCCCACATGCCACAACTAGCAGGACACACAAGTAAAACATGCAACTATGTACTGGGGTGCTTTGGAGGGAAGAAGGAAAAATTAAAAAATAAATAAATAAAATCTTTCAAAACAAAAAAGAATCTGTGAAGCAGAACACAGATCAGTTGAAATTATCCAGTCAGAGAAGATCAAAGAAAACAAATTAAAAAGAGTGAAGAACACCCACATGAACTATGAGATACTATTAAGAGAGACAATCTACATATTATTGGAGTCACTGAAGAAAAAGAGAGGGAGAAAGGGGCAGAAAATTTATTTAAATAAGTAACAGCTGAGAATTTCCCAAATCTGGAGAAAAATTTGGACATCCTAGTTCATGAAGCTCATAGGTCCCCAATTCAACTCAACTCAAAAAAATCTCCAAGACACATCATAATAAAACTGTCTAAAATCAAAGATAAAGAGAGAATTTTAAAAACAGGAAGAGAAAATTTCCTCACATACAAGGGAACCCCCAGAAGGCTTCAGTGAATTTCTCAGAAGAAATCTTGCAAGCCAGGAGAGAGTGAGATGATATAGTCAAAGTACTGAGAGAAAAAAACTACGAAACAAGAAAAATTGATTTGGAAAAGTTGTCTTTCAGAAATGAAGGGGAGAAAAAATCTTTTTCAGACAAACAAAACCTGAGGGAATTAATCACCACCAGACTTGCCTTACAAGAAGTGCTGAAAGGAGTTCTTCAAGCTGAAACGAAAAGACACTAATGAATAACTTGAAACATATGAAAATATAAAAGACACTGGTAAAGGTAAGTATATAGTCAAATTCAGAATACTCCAATGATGTAATGTAGTGGGGTGTTAATCACTTACCTCTAGTATAAAGGTTAAAACAAAAGTACTAAAACTAATTAATAATAATAATTAATGGATACATAATATAAAAAGATGTAAATTGTGACAACAAAAAAATAAAATGTGGGAAGGGGAGTAAAAGAGTAGTTTTTGTATGCAATTGAAGTTAAGTTATTATCAAATTAAAATAAATTGGTATATCTATATATTTTTTTAATCGAGATTCATAATAGTTTACATCATTGTGAAATTTCAGTTGTACATTATTTCTTGTCTGTCACCACACAAGTGCTCCCCTTCACCCCCTGTGCCCACCACCCCCTTCCCCTGGTAACCACTGAACTGTTTTCTTTTCCATGCATTTGTTTATATTCCACATATGAGTGAAATGATATGGTGTTTGTCTTTCTCAGTCTGGCTTATTTTGCTTAGCATAATACCTTCCAGGTCCATCCATGTTGTTGCAAGTGCGATGATTTTGGGGTTTTTTTTATGGCTGAGTAGTATTCCATTGTATATATATACCACATCTTCTTTATCCAATCATCAGTCAATGGGCACTTGGATTGTTTCCATGTCTTGGCTATTGTGAATAGTGTTGCAATGACCATAGGGGTACATATATTACTTTGGATTGTTGATTTCAAGTTGTTTGGGCAGACACCCAGTAGTGGGATAGCTGGGTTATATGGTATTTCTATTTTTAGTCTTTTGAGGAATCTATATACTGTTTTCCATAGTGGCTGCACCAGTTTGCATTCCCACCAGCAGTGCATGAGTGTTCCCTTTTCTCCACAACCTCTCCAACAGTTGTTGTTTTTCGTCTTGGTAATTATACCCATTGTGACTAGTGTAAGGTGATATCTCATTGTAGTTTTGATTTGCATTTCCCTAATGATTAGTGATGTTGAGCATCTTTTCATGTGTCTGTGGGCCATCTGTATATTTTCCTTTGAAAAATGTCTGTTGATATCCTGTGTCCATTTTTTGATCTGGTTGTTTGTTTGTTTGTTTGTTGAGTTGTGTGAGTTCTTTATATACTTTTGATATCAACCCCTTGTCTGATAAATGATTTGCAAATATTTTCTCCCAGTTGGTGGGTTGTCTTCCATTTTGTTGATGGTTTCCTTTGCTTTGCAGAAGATTTTCAGTCTGATGCAGTCCCATTTGTTAACTTTTTATTTTATTTCCCTTACCTAAGTAGACATGGTATTCAAAACGATGTGGCTAAAACCAATGTCAAAGAGTATACTGCTTATATTTTCTCCTAGGATTTTTATGGTTTATGGTTTCAGTTCTTACATTCAAATCTTTAATCCATTTGGAGTTAACTTTTGTGTACGGTGCAACATAATGGTCTGCTTTCATTCTTTTGCATGTAGCTGTCCAGTTTTCCCAAGACCATTCATTGAAGAGATTTTCCTTTCTCCAGTGTATGTTCTTGGCTCCTTTGTCAAAGATTAACTGTCCATAGACGTGTGGTTTTATTTTTGGGCTTTCAATTCTGATCCATTGATCTGTTTGTCTGTTTTTGTCCCAGTACCATGCTGTTTTGATTACTATAGCTTTACAGTATGTTTTGAAGTCAGAGATTGTGATGCCTCCAGCTTTGTTCTTTTTTCTCAGGATTGCTTTGGCTATTCAGGGTCTTTTGTTGTTCTATATAAGATGTTTTACGTAAGTCTCATGGCAACTACAAAGAAAAAATCAACAGTAAATATGCAGAAGAGAGAGAGAAGGGAATCAAAGCATATCACCATGCAAAATCATCAACTCAAAAAGGAAGATAGCAAGAGAGGAAGAAAGAAAAAAGGAAACTAAAACACAGCCAGAAAACAATTAATAAGACGGCATTTCTAAGTCCTTACCTATCAATAATTACTTTAAAGTAAATAGATTAACTTCTCCAATCAAAAGGCATGGAGTGGCTCAATGGATTAAAAAAAAAAAAAACACAAGACCCAACTATATGCTACCTATAGGAGACTCACTTCAGCTGTAAGGATACACATAGGTTCAAAGTGAAGGGATGGAAAAATATGTTCCATGAAAATGCAAACCAAAAGAGATAACTCTTGTTCTCTTTGGTAAGCTATACCTTACATTAGACAAAATAGACTTTATGTAAAAAACTGTAACAAGAGACAAGAAACGTCATTATAGAATGATAAAAAGGTCAATTTGTCAAGAGGATATAACAATTGTATACACATACGCATCCAACACAGCAGCGCCTAAATATATTAAGCAAATACTAACTGATCTGAAGGGAGAAATAGACCACACTCATAGAGAAAAAAACATTGTGATCTAAAGCTTACCAACAGTTATTGTGACAGTATCATCATCTATGGAGCATTTCTTTCTTTTACTTCAGGTACTTGAAGGAGCAGGCTTATGAAAGTTCAATTTTGATGACGAGTATTCCATCTAATTAAGGAGTGTGTAAAATTAACTATTGGTTTTATCATCTCGTTTATCTGGCATAAGACTTCTCAGCCTTCGAGTTTTAAATCCTTCAGAAGAAAATTATACTTTACATTTGTTAAAAACTTTCCTGTGTTTACCCCTGATGCTGCAATTCTGTAGTTAAAAAAAGAGTGTATCTATGAGAAGACTACAGTTTTTATAGCTTTAAGCAATACATTCAACTTGTTAGGAGATTGTCATGAATTTTTCAATAAATGGAGTGATTCCTCTCTTTGATATATTTGCATTATTTGAATGTGATTTAATAACTTAACTGTGATGTTAACTATGGATCACATTCCTAGATTTACATTTTGCTTTTTTTTTCCAGAATGTTTTATTTTAGATACCCATCTATTTTGTGATTCATTCCTGCCACTTATCAATTTAAATATATCACATACAAGTTTTGGTTCTTTTGTGACATCTTCCATTTTGCCTTGGCATCTTATCATTTTACAGTTCTGGGTGAAATTCTTTCAAAATGTTCTGAAGATTCCATGGCATGACCATATTTAAATCTCATATTCTTTGACAATTTAAATGAACATAGGAATCTTAGCTTTTCTTGAATAAATTCTGACGCTGCTGCTCTGCTTTTGCTTTTGGAATAAGTGTTCCAAAATCTGTTATTCACTTTATTCCAACGTTTCCTTGAGTTATCTTGTGTATGCTTTTTCTATCACAATCAAACCTACATTTTCTGTAATTTGGTGACTCTTGAACTTTGGTTGGTTTTGTTTCACAGAAGTTAGGAAGGCTGAAGGACTTTTACTTTCCCTTTTTGGGTAAATCTTGGTAAATGATTTTTCTGAGAATACTTGTTAAATGTTTCTACCATTTATTAAACAACTTAAAAACAATAATCCTCTTGACACACTTTAAATAAAACACTCTGGGTTTTCTTTCTTTTATTTCCCTGTTTCACGCATAAAACATTTTTTAAATGCAGTAATTTAAACATAGCATATGGTTTCTGTGTTCTGAAACTGATGAATTATCTTTGAGTTAAGAAATGTTAGCAATGTACTAAAAACAATTATTTTATTTTTAGTTTCAAATGGTTGTTTTCATCATCCCGAAGAGAGTTGATTAAATTTAATACTGAGATGCTTATTACGTTTTTTTCATTCCCATGAGGTTTTCTCAATGCATTTACCAACCACGTGTCAGATCACATTGTTAATATTTATTAAACTATGTTGGACTGGTATTCTTTCAACTGCCTTCCTTCTTAAAGTAATTTAAAATTCCTTTATAATATGTCATCTGATATCTCTGTGTTTCTTCAGACTTCTTATAATTCCAAAGAATATCGTTATTGCTTTTAAAGTAGAACTGCGTTTCTTTTTCCTTGTTTATCTTTCTTAAATACATATTTTTATGATTTCACTGATATTCCTGTTGTTTATCTTATACAATGATTCTTAAAATATTTTCAAGTAAAAGCTTTTATTGCTAATTCTCGCCTTTGTGTCATATTTTCTGTTGAAACTCTCTGCTTTTCTGACATCTATAAAATCATTTTTCTTCCCAACACTTTAACAAATTAAATTCTTTGAAGGGCGGCCTGCTCTGAGTCTGAAGATGGCAGCTGCCCAATATAAGTAGTTAAGATCAGCACTGACCTTCATTCCCTTTTATTTGACCTGAAAAACATAATAAAATACAACCATAATTTAATAAATTAGATATTTTAAATCACTTTGTTATTCAATATTAAATCATTATTATGATTACAGTTATTTTGTAATATGCTAAGAACTAGTCAAAAATACCATTGGAAAAAAATCTGCTAAAGAATATAGCAAGAAAATTAACCATAAAATGATGTTGTCTTATGAAGATCTGATTCAATTAGCCTAATTTAAGAAAGTAACAGTCAAAATAACCTCATCTATCAAATGGAAATAATGAGAATATCTACCTTATTAAGGATTGTGAGGATTAGATGAGATAATGCATATAAAGTGTGTAGTATAGAATCCAGCGCTGTAAAAGCTTAATAAATGCCTGCTATAATCACTCTCCCCTACTCGCCATGCCCTCCCCAACCTGGGCCCCAAGCTGCTTTACCTCTGAATTTTTAACTCCTATATTCTGCTTTTTGACTATAATATGCTATAATATGCTTTTCTATGGTCATTATTTCAGCTTTTACTACCTTAATCCCTCTATAATTTAATTTTACATCATTGATATTTCCAAACCCTTTATTTTCCATTTCCCTCCAATTCATTACCACTCTCTGGCTTTACTTTCAACCCTACTTCTCTCTGTACCAGCATAAAACCCCATAGTCCACAAGTTTAATTGCCCTCCCTTAGGTTTTTTAAACCCTAGAGGTGCATAAGTCATAGGATTTGAAGACAGAAAAACTCTGTGTTCAAATTCTGGCTCTGTCATTTCCTAGCTGTGAGAAACGAGCAAGATGTTTAGCCTTTCTCAATATATGTATATCGACGATTGTCAGAAGTAAATGCAATAATGTCTATAAAGCATTTACCATAGAGGCTGGCATATAGTAGACGCTCAATAAATCTTAGTTCTTTTCTCTCATTCCCTTCAGTAAGTACTCCAAAATTTCATCTCTTTCTGCAAACTTTCATTTAGTTGCTTATTCCCGCTAGCTCAGCAAAAGACCTAATTTCCTATTTCACAGAGAAAATCGAAGCCATTCGGTCAAAATTCCTCTAATTTCTTCCATGCCACTTGTAAATTAATCTGCGTCACTACTCATCTTTATCTCATTCTTTCCAGTTTCATGGAGGAATCTCCCTTCTATGGCTTAATGTTCCACCTGAGCTCAGAAACCATTAATCATCACTTCTTTCTTCTGTACTATTCTTTCCCTCTCTCTATTGATCTTTTCCCTTAAGATATAAGCATACTATTCAAAAGCCTCTTCCATCTTAAGAAGGACAAATAAACCCTTTATTATTCTTCATGGCCATGCATCTTGGAAGAGTTATTTACTCTCAATATCTCTGCTTTCTCACCTCCCATTTACTTCCTAACTTACTCTATAACTTCTGCCTATACCATTCTTCCAAAGCTGCTCTCACTAAGGTCAACATTGATCTCCGTATTACCATGGCCAGTGGACATTTTTCTGAAGTAATGACACATTTGACCCCTCCATCATTCTTGTAATTCTTCTTTCTCTTCTTTGGCTTCTATGCCATAGTGTTCTCCAGGTTTCCAGTTCTAGTCTTCTTATAAGGCTCATCTTCCAATGCCCATCTCCCAAATGTCATAGTTCCCTAAGACTCTATCTTGAATCTTTGTGTTTTTTTCACATTAGCTGGGTGATCCGTATGAATCTATGGCTTTAACTGCAACATCTATATGCTAATGAGTCATTAAACTTTATTTTCAGTCTAGATCTCCAGTCCAAGCTCCAGAATCTTTTACTCAACTAGCTATCACTTCTGTCCTCCTAAATGTGTCATAAATACCTCGAATTCAATATACTTAAAACTAAACTCAAATTTGCTTCTACACATACAGGACTCATTTTAGCCAATAATAAGCAAGACTTTCCACAAAATTACCAAAGTCTTTCTCAATCCAGGTTCTTCATTTGAACACAGAAAATTATTTAAGTGACTATTTTCTCAAATTCTCCAAGGATTAGTACTATTCCAGATGCACAGGAAATTAATTTATTGCATATAATAGATGCCTTAGGTCACTAGGGCTTAATTCTTTCACAGAACTCAGCTGAGATAGGTGCTCATTTACCTTCTATGTCTATGCACCAAGTTATGTAGCTTTTACCTCTTATCTCGGGTATCTTCTACTCCTCGCCCCCTTATCTGTGTTAGTTTATGCTCCCGTGTTTTTCTGTTTGACTACTACAATAGCCTACAAATCTGAGTTGGCCCAAATCTAACTGTCTAATTTGATTTCCTGACACTTCCCTTTAGGCTCATTTTGTGACAGCTATGCTATGCTGCATATGCCTCCCTGACTATGACGCATTCTCCTGAGTTGAAGTCTCTGTGTCTTTCCCATTTCCTCTCTCTGGTATCCCTGCAACCTCTTTCATCAAGCTAATATTTTTTTCTTTAACTACACAAGCAGGTTTAGAGTACACATTCTTTACAAAGGGTTCACGTAACACAAAAGTACACAGAGTAAAAAGTTAAGTATTCCTTTATCTTGACCTTTCTCCTCCAAATTTCACACATACATACACACATACACTTCTCTCTCCACAAATAACTATTATTAACAGTCTGGTTTGTATCATTCCAGACTAAATTCTGCTTATTCATCAACTGCAAGCTTAGGTACATCTCCTCCTAAGCTTTCTCTGACTCTCATAGACAGGATGAGTTAACTCCTCCTATTTGCTTCTATAAAACCTTGCGTTTACCTTTATCAGAGTATCACAATATATTTTAGTTGTTTAACTTTTGGTTTATACCCAGCCTGAATTGTAAAATCCTGAGAGTGGGGCTTTGTTTTTAATCTTTATGTTCCCCAGTTTTTCACAGTGCTTCACGTATTTTTATTGAAGGATAAATTACACTGCATTCTCATTAGGGTCTAGTGGGGAGTCATAAATAATCTTAAAAGGAGCAGAGTGTTAAGAAATCAGGCTAGGAACATCTTCCAGGTAACATGATAACCAAATATCCTAAGTGTGAATAGAAGTAGACTTGAGGAAATAGGAATGTGCTCCACGAATAGAGTGGCACCACAATCAAATAGTAATGTATGCTAAAGAAATTACAAAGAGGTTCCTAATTATTATTATACAATGTTATTACATTAGCCTATTCAAATAATATTTTTAGTATTTTTTTAAGGGCTAGGGACTTCACATCACTCTATCTATAATCTGTATTATCTCTAGTTTACAGAGAAAGACACTAAGGCTTAATTAATGTATCAGAAGTTATCAGTGCCCTGTCCATATCCCCCTGGCCTACCATGGAGGCTATCTGCAGCTTCAGTGGCGATTTCCATTAACGCCATGCTACTGGCCTCCTATGTCAACCATCTCTCTTTCTGTCTGATGGTTTTGTCCAGCAGCGGGAGCATGCTACTCAAGGGAAGTACCAGAGAGTTAACAGTCCCAAGAGTAACACTCAAGTACTGAGGGAAGGGAACCGATAGATAAATATCCCAGTTCTCCTTGCCTCAGTGGGACAATTCTGAGTTCTGTTCTACATAGTCTCTCAGAAGATCTCCAATAGAATGGAGTTCCACTTGCCCTCAGTAGTAACCTGCTCATTAACAAACTTTTTATTGACTTTCCTCCCTTCCTTGTGTCACTTCCCCACCATGCTTCCCAAATAAAGTTCTTTGTACTCCAATCCTTGTCTCCGAGTCTCAGTTGTGGGGGAACCCAATTTAAGATAAAGAAGTTGCTTAATGTCACATATAGCTAATAAATAGTGAGCTTAGGTCCATCTGACTCCACACAATCCACACTCTATTATATTTATACCACCTCCTAACTTGCTTTCAACTTTCTTTTTCTGATTCAATAGGCACATTAGATAGGCTCACAATTAAATTTATATGTGGCATAAACTCAGATAAGAGTGGGGATGCAGAGATTCAAGAGTAGAATATTAACTTTGAATACACATTCTTGACAGTGAATAAAAGGAACTGCCTTTTGAAAAATGTATTTGATAGATTAAAATAGAAAATATATTCAAGTCGAATTGGTTGCTTTTCCTATGTTCTATGCTTTATTCTTTTGTAAGGTTAAACAAATTTAATTTTGGAATAAGTTAGTCACAGATATTACTTTGTACCTTGAAAATGTTTATACTTCATTATCGTTACAGCTCCTGCAAAAGTAAGGTCATATATGAAGGAGAGGCTCTCAACCTTTACCTTAATTAGCACGTGATAGGAAATTAGTTTCTTTCCAGAAAGTGTTCAGATGTAAGGAAGGGGAAAAGAGGGTTATGTCATCATTCCAAATGTTATTCTGGAAGGGCCAGAATGGGGCAAGGTTTTTAGTTTAGAGTTAGCACTTTCTTCATCCTTTTAAGATGCAGGCCTTTCCCTTAGAAACAGGGCAGGAGGCTCCTCAATGAAAGCCAGAGAGTCAACTAAAGCACAGGCTCTTCCACGGACTCTAGGTCAGAGGGGGGAGGTCACAGACTCCAAAACTCCAAAGCCCAAGGGGTGCCAAAGAAAGAAAGTGCGAGAAAATTAGGGTGAAAATGTGTGGCATGTCTGCAATTCAGACTTGCAGTTGGAGACTCCGCTGAAGTCGCCAATCTCCATAGGAGTGAGAGGAGCGCGGGGCATCTTTTTCCAGAGGGTTCGAAGCTTGCTAGGGCGGCAGTAAGGCAGAAAGAGAGAAGTTCCAGCTAGGCAAGCGAGCAGCAGGAAGACCAACAAAGCCAACTGGCCCTGTGGCAGCCACTATCCCAAAAGCCTGGAGGTAAGATGCGGGCTCAACGCTCTTGCGACTGACTGGAAGGTGCCTCTGCAGCTGGCGGGAAGCTGGAGCCTCTCAGGTGGAAAGCCTGGGCCCGGAAGGCAGCGCAAAGCCCAGCGGGGAGGGCCGGAAACCTGAGGTTCGGGGGTCGGAAGCTGGGGCCTCAGTCGGAATGGTTGGCTCAATTTGGCACCAGCCCCTGGGCTGATGTATCTAAGGGAAGAGGACTAAGCCTTCTACTGTGCTCCCTGCGGGCTCCTTGGAGTCAATTTCCGCAGTCTCCATTCTCGCCTCTGGTTCTTTTGAGATGACCCGCGTCCTCAGCCCACAAACCCTTCTGAGGCCGTGCCCTGGGGAGCTTCGCCTTTGTCCCCCACCCTACACCCCACCACCCTTGTCCCCCGCCGGTGGCGAGAATGAAGATCCTTAATTTAAGCTGGGTCTCCCCAGGGCATGCAGTATGTTTTAGTGACTATGAGTTTTAATTCAGCAGCATGTAGTAGATTTATTTGTGCATCCAAGTCCTGAAAGAAAGTAAAGGTCAAAAGTTTGATTTTTGGTTTTTACCAACTTTCGCATATCAGTTTCAGTAATTTTTTCAACCAACACGTGGCACCGAGCCTCTGTGTCAAATCCTGTGGAAATGAAACACATTTTTTCCTCTCAAGGAGCTTCCAAGATAGGTAAAAATATTCAATTCAAGCATATCAATACTTCTTCATATATATTAAATTCAATGAGAATTTATTAAACATTTATTATGTATTAAGCTCTGCGTTAGGTATTGGTCATAGGAAGTTGAGTCATCTTCATCCTAGTGATCTGAGCTTATAGTTTTGTTGGATAAGATGGAGAGAGCACAAAACAATTATCTTTAAAGATATAAAATGAACATGCGTAAATGATACTGTTCAGATTCAGAACAAGTCGGAGTATAGGAGACAGAGAGCTGGGCTCTATGTCTTGAGGGAATTGGAAAGGCTTTGTGGAGGAGGTAACATGTGAAGAATGCCCCGGAAGAGGAGGGGTTATGTTTACAAGTGGAGTTCTGGCTTAAGGTTTGTACTTTCTAAGAGATCTCACTTCAGGGCTTTGCTCTATTTTTCTCTTGCTTTCTCTGGCTTTCCAGTCCACTTTGCCTTCCACGACACCCACCCAGCTCTTGTTCTGTTTTCTCCCAAGTAGCCTAGGCCGGGTTTATAACTTACGAATGATAATTACCTCTTATTAAGGTACTTATTTCTGCATAGATAGTACTTATAAAGAAAGAATTTTCATTTTTTTAGAATGTGTTTTAGCCAGCTCAACAAAGCACAGTTCCTGTGGCCCATCTGCTTGAACACGAAAATAGCCTCACTATGTAGAAACAGATGTTTAAAATGGTATTCATTAAAATGAGATTCCACCTGTAATAGAAAACAGAAAGTGGATGCAAAAGGAATGTTGTAAGCTGGCAGTGCTTGCTATTGCTTTCCATTCCCTGAGGAATGTATATTTGTGGGTAAAATCTTGCTAATAGTAATATGCTTCTGGTTTTAGCCTTTAGTGATATGGGTTATTAGTAATACTGAAACATATCACCCTAGACTCATTAGGAGGGTTGCAGTCATGAAGAAAAATACCTCTAGGGTGAGTGCCTTCCTACCAATGAACAAGGTTATCTCCGGCAAAAAATTAATGGCTATCCTAGTAGTACAGAAATGAACATTTACTGGTTACCTTCATGTCAAGTGCCTTACTGTACATTTTTACAAGAACACTATGAAGGAGATATCCTCACTTTACAGATGAGGAAATTGAGACAGCAATATATTAAATAACTCGCCCAAAGTCACAACTACATTGGAATCCAAGTTTCTCAGATTCCTAAGCCAATGTACTTTTATAATGTTGTTATATGGCATGTGACTGTACCGTATTTTTTTTTATCCATTCATCTATTGATAGACATTTAGGTTGATTCTTTATCTTGACTATTGTGAATAAGGGTGCCATGAAAATGGGTGTACAAATATCTCTTTGAGATCCTGCATTAAATTCTTTGGGGTGTATACTCAGAAGTGGAATTGCTGAGTTATATAGTAACTCTATCTTTAATTTTTTGAGGAAACTTCATACTGTTTTCCACAGCAGCGCTGCCATTTTACATTCCCACTAACAGTGCACAAGAGTTCCAATTTCTCAACATCCTTGTCAACACTTGTTGTTTTCTATTTTTTTGATATTAGCCATCTTATGAATGTGAAGTAATATTTCACTGTGGTTTTGATTTGCATTTCCCTGTCAGTGATGTTGAGATCTTTTCATGTGCTTATTGGTCATTCATATATCTTCTTTGGAGAAGTCCTTTGCCCATTTGTGAGTTGGGTTGTTTGTTTTTTTGTTGTTGAGTTTTAGGAGTTCTTTATATATTCTCAATATTAATCCCTTATCAGATAGATGATTTGCAAATATTTTCGTTCAGTGTGTGAGTTGTCTCTTTACTCTGTGGATAGGTCTTTCGATGTACCAAAAGGATTTGATGTACAAAAGGATTGGTATTAGTTCTTCTTTAAGTGTTTGGTAGATTTCACTAATAAAGCCAACAGATCCAGGGTTTTTCTTTGTTGCAAGATTTTTTATTATGGATTCAATCTCCTTACTAGTTATAGGTCTATTCAGATTTTCCATTTCTTCGTGATTTAGTCCTGGTAGGTTTTATGTTTCTAGGAATTTGTCCATTTCATCTAGTTTATCCAAATTTCTGGTGTATAATTGTTCATAGTACTCTCTTTTTATTTCTGTAGAATCAGTAACAATGTCCCCACTATTGTTTCTGATTTTAGTAATTCGAGTGTTCTCTCTTTTTTCTTAGTATATTTTCCTAAAGGTTTGTGAATTTTGTTGATCTTTTTGAAGGACAAACTTTTGGTTTCATTGATTTCTCTATTGTCTTTCTTTTCCCTATTTCATTTATCTCCACTCTCATGTTCATTACTTTCTTCCTTCTGCTGGCTTTGAGTTTACTTTGTTCTACTCCTAGTTCCTTAAGTTGTTGTTTTATCTGCTGAGGAAGATTTGACCTAGGCTAACATCTGTTGCCAATCTTTCTCTCTTTTTTTTCTTGAGGAAGATTCACCCTGAGCTAACATCCATGCCAATCTTCCTCTATTTTGTATGTGGGTCACTGCCACAGCATGGCCACTGAGTGGTGTGGGTCTGCACCCAGGAACCGAACCCGGGCCACCAAAGCGGAGTGTGCTAAACTTAACATTAGGCCACAGGGCCAGCCCCTCTAGTTCCTTAAGTTTTAAAGTTAGGTTGTTGATTTCAGATCTTTCTTGCTTTTTAATGTAAGCATTTATTGCTATAAATTTCCTGCTTAGCACTGCTTTTTCTGTGTCCCCTAAGTTTTGGTATGTTGTGTTCTTGTTTTCATTCATCCTCTAAGTATTTGCTTACTTCCCTGGTGATTTCTTCTTTGGTTGTTTAAAAACTTGTTGTTGGAGAGTGATGTCAGCATCATGGCAGAATGAGTTGTTGCCTTTATCTCTCCCTCTAAGTTACAACCAGTAGGACATCCATAGACCAACAAAGGATTCTCTGCAGAGCACATCAGAATGCTTGAGAGATCTATACATCTATACGTCTATACATCTGAAGATGGGTGGACTGGAGGTCTTGGAGGCAATGGAACCAGGGGAGCAGCAGCAGAAGCTCCTGAGTTGCGGCTCCAGGAACTGTGGTAATGCCCATGAACAGAGGCCCTAGGAACACAGGCAACCCATACTCCCAGAGGCACCAGGAAATGCTGTGGGGCCCATGATTGGAAGCTCTGGGAACTGCAACAATATCTGTGACTCAGCTCCTGGTGGCAGTGCCTTCAATCTTGGCCCTCCCAGCAGTGGGGGCTGCATCCAACACCCTAATATCCCCAGCAGCAGTGCAGTGCCCATGACCTGAGGTTCCAGGAATCACACCAGTGACCAGGATCTAAGACTTCAGGAACAGCAGTGATTCCTGCAATCCAACCTTCTCCTCCTCCCCTGGTGGTGATGCCTCAGACACTGGCCCTTCCAGAAGAGGGGGCTTTATACAAGCAGCAGTAGCTGTGAATATGACCTGAGGAACTACACTGGTGCTCAGCAGCAGTGGCTGTGAATGTAACCTGAGGACCTGCACTCGTGCCCCAAACCAGAGGTTTCAGGAACCCTGGTGGCACTGGTAACCCAGGTACCCCTCGCCCTATGGCAGTGGCAGTGCCGACCATGATCCTGGCATATGTACAGCAGTGGTGACACCCACAAACCCAGTGTCCCTGGCAGTACTGGTCCCAGAACCCAAGAAAATGCAGGAGCATCAGCACAGGTGGCACACATAGCAGCAGCACCTGAGCCTATGGAGAGCCCACAGAGAGCCAGGTAGTATGACAGCAGAGTCCATGACCCCAGTCCTTCCCAGCTGCAGTGGCACCCACAACTTTGGCTCTCCCACCTGTAGCAGCAGTGCCTGAAAACCCAACAAACTGACATGGTGGAGGCTCCTGTGAACATGGCTCCCACACCATTCTACCTCTCCCCCTGCTGGAGAAGGGGAACCTGTGACAGAGGCAGCCCCAGAGGTAGCAGACATGCTTACCAGCCTGGTGACCCCAGTGGCAACACCCATGACTTTGGAGACATCCGAAGGAGCAAGGCACAGGCAACCTTGGAGGCACAAGCAGCACAATGAGGGCACTGATGACATCTCTGGCAGAGGCAGTAGAGGGTGAAAAGTCTAGGCTCTCAAATGCAACCAAAAGCAGCTCAGAAATAAAGTAAACAAAGCCTTACCCAAATAAGAAAGGTGTTTGCTACCACAAATGCACCAGCAGAGCATCAAGCACCATGAAAAACTACATTAACTGGTATCACAAAAAGAAAATGGCAATTATCCAGAAACTAAACTTGGAGTCACAGAGAATTGCTATCTCACTGACAGAGAATTTAAAACAGCTGTCATGAAGAAACTCAACAAGTTACAAGAAAACTCAAAAAGACAGTTCAGTGAGCTCAGGAATAAAATTAATGAACAAGAGTACTTCACCAGAGAGATTGAAACTCTGAAAAAGAAACCAAACAGAAATTTTGGAAATGAAGAACACAAGGAGATGAATAAAGTAGAAGGCATTATAAATAGAAAAGGTGATATAGAAGAGAGCATTAGTGAGCTCAAAGATGGAAATTTAGAAATGATTCAGGTAGAAGAGGAGAGAGAACTAAGATTTTTAAAATGCAGAAATTCTATGAGAAATATCCAACTCATTAAGATAAAGCAACGTAAGGATAATGAGTATCCCAGAAGGAGAGGAGAGGGAGAAGGGAGCAGAGAGCTTTTTCAAAGAAGTGATAGCTGAGAACTTCCCAAACCTGGGGAAGGAAGTGGATATACAAGTACATAAAGCTAGTAGAACTCAACACAAAAGACTTTTCCCAAGGCATATTACATTAAAACTGTCAAAAGTCAATGACAAAGAATACTTGCAACTCTACATCAGAAACTTGCAACTCTATATCAGAATAGGTTAGTAGATACTTAATTATAAATTGATGCTCATTGAATTTTCTTTTTTCAAGTGTGCCATATATTTCCTGTTGAGACCCTAATGATACATGAATTTTTCAGTTTGACAGCCAATGTCTTAAGTATTAGCATTAAATCAAGCTTGTTAATTATGTTCAAATATCCTATATTACTGCATTAAAAAAAATGTGTGACCTATCAGTTACTGACAGAAGTATGTTCAAATCTCCCAGTATTACTATCATACCTTGTGTCTTTAAGAATCAGGATTCTCAGTATGGAAGAAAGGAAATAGAGAAGTAATATAGAAGATAGAAGAGTCATATAGAAACTCTGTAGTATTAAATTTGAATTGGAAGTATTAGTATGAACTTGTGAGATCATATTGGTGTGCGTGTGTATATATACATATGTGTGTATTAGCTCTGTCCCCTAAAAAGGAGTAAAAAAATGACCAACCCAGTGATAATGAGCAACCCTAACACCCACATTCCCAGATTGTAGTCTAGAATTAACATTTGCCACTCAAAGAAACGAGGGCTTCTTAGAAAAATGGTTCATTCCAGGAAACGTGCAAGATGAGCCTGGAACATCTTGTCATACTAGAAATTAAGGAAGCTGTCAAAGGCTACTAGTATTAAATCAAAAGAATACAGGCCTAAAGTTGAAGAGGTTCCCAATGGCTAGATATGGGACAAATTGAGTTTTAATAAGGATCATAATCACAATATGTTGAAACCCATAGAATGCATGAGTTCATAATGATTAAAAAAAATTGGTCACATTCAGAAAATGATAGGGAACAAATTTGTTGCTTGAAAACTGACAAAGGGAAAGATCAAGAATTTACCCTGTATTTCCTACATGAACTATATCATTTGCTAACTAAATAATAGACAAGGAGAAGCATAACTTTAATGAAGTATTTCAACTAATAAAAAATATTAGAATTAGAATATCAGCATTTTGGAAGTCTCAGTGAATTAATGGCGATAAGCACTCAGCAGCCATAGTTGTTAAATCACTACCAGACATGAGGTGCCTCTTAATGAAAGACCACAACACTATCTAAGGTCTTGTCAATGTGAATGAACCTGAGTCTGTTCAAGCCTCTGGATCTAGCTGCTACCTTGCAAGAAATACAGGAGTCAGAGGAACACACTGAACTGCATGTTTCTCTGACCTAGTTTCAAATATGTTTGCCTTATAATAGTTCAATAAGCTATATATTCACATATTTCTTTTTATCTGTGTTTTATTTTACAATAAAAAAGAATGAACAAAATCTCCCACTATCCTTGGTAGAATTGCTTATTTTTCCCTGTATTTTTCTCAACTTTTGTCATATATATGTCATATACAGTCATGTGCTGCCTAGCGATGTTTTGGTCAACAATGGACCATGTATACAATGTTGGTCCTATGAGATTAGTATCATATAGCTTAGGTGTGTAGTAGGCTATAGCATCTAGGTTTATGTAAGTACACTCTATGATGTTTGCACAATGGCAAAATTGCCTAAGGATGCATTTCTCAGAATGTATCCCCATCATTAAGCAACATATAACTGTATATGAGAGAGAGAGGCAATTTATTAGGTACATACAAGTTTAGAATTTAAATCTTCTGGTAAATTGTGTTGTGATTCTCTATTTTGTTAATATTTTTTCCCTTAAAGCCTATTTTTATATTAATATAATGATACCAACTTTCTTGTGGTTAATATTTTCCTGGTATATTTTTGTCCACCCATTTAATTTTTAACCTTACCGTATACTTTGGTATTAGATGTGTCCCTAGTAAACCAGATATTGCTAGATTTTGTTTTTTTCATCCAGTCCGTCAATATTTGTCTTTTAACTGGAGATTTTATACACCTCTATGTATTGCAATTATTGATAGACTTGGATTTGTTTTATCATCTTATTTTCTGTTGTCAATTATTTTATTTTTTATTGTTTCTTTTTTCTGCTTTTTTTGCAACTTTTGAATTTTTTTCATTTTACTTTTCCACCTACCATTATTTTGGAAAGTATATACTCTATTTCCTAATATTTCAGTGGTTACTTTTTATATTTTAATATTACACTTAATATACCAAAGATTAAAATTATTTAATATGTTTATCCTTTTCCCAAACAACATAGGGATGCTAGAATACTTTAATTCAGATTAAAACCTCCTGACTTCTAAACTATTTTTTTCATGTTCTTTTGATCTGCTTTTTTAACCCTTCATGATGTTGTTACTATTTTACAAAATCAATGTTTGTTTAGAATTACCTTTTTAAGTAAGAATTATTTATTATTCTTTTTAAATTTAGAATTATTTATCCCTTCTTGTTTATGATTCATCTCACATCTCACGGGTCTTCCATCTGTGATTACTTTCTTTCTACTTGAAGTTTCTCCTTTAGAATTTCTTTTACTGAGGATCTGTTGATGACAAATTCTCTCAATTCTTGTATGTTTGAAATTACCTTTAGTTTGAATTTGTTCTTAAATGATATTTTCACCAAAATGGCAATTTTAGGTTAAAACTTACTTTCGCTATTCTCATTCAGCTTTTATTGTTATTATTAAGAAGTCATCTGTCAGTTTAATAGCAGGTTTTTTTGTAGGCAGTGTGTTTCATCTCTCTGGCACTTTGGGGATTTTCTTGGCATTATATTCTACAGTTTCACCATCAGGTATCTAAGTAAAGATTTTCTATTTATCATGCTTGGTATTTGTTGGGATCAGTGTCTTTTATAAGTTATGGAAAATTCTAAGGCATTGTCTTTTAAAATATTGCTGCTTCTGCATTCCCTCTATCATCTCCTTCTGAAACTGACTGGATGTACATTAGACCTTTTCAATCTATCCTCCCTGTGTATTAGTTTCTTTAATTTCTTCCTGTGGCTGGTTTAAATAATTCTTTCGAGTTTATCTTCCTAGTCTTCATTTTGAGTATAACATTTTCCATTTCTAGAAATTCAGTTGTTTTCCATATTGTGTTTGTTATTTTAAACAATAATCTCTTGCTCTTTATTACTATTCTCAATCCCTTCTTTTAAAAAAATATACTAAACATGGACATTTTATGATATGTTTGTAATGATTCTGAAGTCTGTGGATCTATTCTGCTAACTGTTTTTACTGTTGGCTCTCATCTATGATATTTTGTTTCCTTGGGTGATTTGTGACTTTTGTTTTTACTGTGAGCTTATTTTTTTGAACTTTGTGGGAATTCTTTGAAGGCATTCTAAGGAATTAGCCTTTGTTCTGGTGAGACATGCAACAGAATTACCAAATGGGACTGTCTTATTTATTTTATTTATTCATTTTGCTTTGCTCTGGAATAAGATTAACTTACAGAAAGACTGCAAGAACAGTAAAAAGAATTCCTGGAAATCCCACTCAAGCTTCACGAACTGTCCCAATAATGCCTTTTATATCAAAAGGATCCTGGTGGTCAGAAATCTTTTCCTCTCCTTCAATCTAGAAGAGTTCCTTGGTTTTCTTTGACTTTCAGGCCTCAACAGTTTCGAATGTTGCAGGAGAATTATCTCATAGATGTTCATCTATTTGGGTTTTTCTGATGTTTCATCACGATTAGATTCAGGTTATGCATCTTTGACAGGAATATAAAAAAAATGGATTTTTAAATTCATCCCACTGGGTGGCATGCAATGGTAACTTGTTACATCATTGATGATATTAACCTTGGTCATTTGATTGGGTTTCTTACCATTATGATTAATAAATAATTTGTTGAGAGATATTTTGAGTACCTCTCAGCCCCAGGTCCACACTTCTTTACCTGCTCTGAAAAATGCAATTGGAGCCTGTGAACATTTATCTTTTGCTGATGATACAATGCTAATCTTTGTCAGGACAGGGTGCTAGAAGGACACTAATGAAAGAACTGGTTTTTCTTCCTGGTTTTAGTATGCTTTTCTTGGTAGGGTTCTGTAGTAAATAGCTTCTGAAGTGTGTGGTGGTCAACAGCATACAGTGATCATCAGCATGTGTCACCTCCCCATGGACATTTTCCCTTGGCCCGCTGGAAGACAGCTTCTTGCACAGTGTGCAGCAACCCCAGTGAGTTCTACTGTTAGGGAACCTTCCTAGATGACTTCATCTGGTACCCCAGGGGGCCACAGCTGCACCATTTCCAATGAGGGCTAGATCACAACCTGAGTGGGGACCTCCTTCAAATTTGTTCTTTCTTTCAATGCTCTGCTCAGCCCTAGAGATAAGTGATGATCCCTGTGTCTACTATTCCTGTATTCTATAGAATTCTCTTTTCTTCTTCTTAAGTAGTCTCTGTTGTAACTCATAATCCTTTATATTAAACTTTCCCTTTTCAAATTACTGTATGGTTTCTTTCTACTGAATAGACCCTAACTAATCCAGATTTGGAACTTGGACTGTTCCCAAGAGATAGACCAGAAAAAATGGAATTTGGGATTTATTTAGTCATATCTTTGGGCTTGAATGCAGTGCTGAGATCCTTGTCAATGGGAAGTGGAGTGCTAGTAGTCCCTGCCATGCAAAATTATCACAAATAATCAGGCTATCATCTGTAGTTGATTGTCAAGAAATAACAACTGAAACAACTCACCTGTAAGCCCAAGTGGCTGCTGCACTTGAACATTACAGTAATGATGACCAAAAGAACTTGTGTAGGATATATTCTACTGAGTGCATTGGAGTGTTTACAGAGTGAAAATGACAAGTTCAAATCATTTATCTCTCAGCTGAAGTCGTAGTCTAAGAACCAGAGAGCTGCCTTGATGATCATAAAATAATCTTTTATTTCTTATGGCCAAAGAGCTAATAGTGCTAGAAATAAAATGTAAAATTTAATTATGCATGTTGCTGAATTATAGTGTCAGTTGAATTCATAGTTCCACCAAGTTTCTGAGAAAAAACTTAGAAAATTGATTGGTGTCTTAGTCTGTTCAGGCTGCTATGACAAAATGCCACAGACTAGGTAGCTTGTAAACAGCATAAATTTACTCCTCACAGTTCTGGAGGCTGGAGGTCTGAGATAAGGGTGCCAACATGGTTGGGTGAGGGCCTTCTTCCAGGTTGCAGACTTCTCATTGTTTCTTCACACAGTGGAAGGGGTTAGGAACTCTGTAAGATTTCTTTCATAAGAGGATAACCCCTTTCATGAGGGCTCCACCTTCAGGACCTAATCACTTCTAAACACCTCGCCTCCTAACACCATCATATTAAGCATTAGGATTCCAATATGTGAATTTTGTGGGGACACAAACCTTCAGACCATATCAATTGGGAAAGACTAGGATCTTGAAACATGGAATGAGGACATTTGGTTGAACCCAAATGAAACAGTCTTGAGCCCTCAACTCACTTTGGGCCTCATTAGACATGAAAATAATTGCCCTTCTGTTTCTAAGGAGACTAGCCTTCCTTTGCTTGAAAACCTTGCAATAACCTTATATGGCACAGATGCCTTAAAAGGGGATACTCATTTTTTTGAAGACCCACCACAGCCATTACTTTTTGCCATTAGACTCTTAATTAAGGGTCAATTATCAGCATGCTCCATAGGGTCAAGCACACACTATGACTCAGGAAGAAAAAGCTTATACACCGCAAAAAAGAGTGAAAGACTTTGCTAAAATATATCAGCAGAAAGCTGGGAAAGGTGAGAGTAATTCTAAGGGAATTGGACCAAGGAAAGTGGACTATAACACTGGATTTAATGCGTTAGCTAGTGGCAGCTTAACAGCTTACTTAATTTGTTGACTGAACTTGGACTCAACAGTGGCTGACATTTAATGAGATTGAGATACCAGAACTTCTTTGGCATGATGTGGAAGAGTGTCACCATCAAAGACTTAAAAGAACTTAAACATGGAACATTCACCAAGATAGACCACATTCTGGGTCACAGGACAAACCTCAGGGAATTAAAATAACACAAAGTATATTTCTGAACACAGTGGAGTTAAACTAGACATAAACAACATAAAGATATCTGGAGAACACTACTAAATAACCCATAGGTCAAACAGAATATCTCAAGGGAAATTAGAAACTTTCTAAATTGACTAAAAATGAAAACATAGGGCCTGCAGTGGGAATGATGAAATAAGAATGCCAAAAATCCTCCCCTCTTTAAAAGCAAAGAGAACAATGGCAAAAATTGTCAAAATCAACTTTTTCAGAACTCTGGACATTAACCAAATGTTTGCAGCAATCCAGGGAGAAAATTTGTTCGAGAAAAATGGCTGACCCTCATAAGCACAGTGAGCTTTGTGGCATTTTAAGTTGTCCTATTTCCATTTCCCTCTCTGCAGCTCCATCGTAGCCTTGAAAACCAACAGTCTGACAATCATGGTGAAAATCAGAAACCTAGCAATCACTAAAGGGCAGACCAAGTTTGGAGCCTCCCCAAATCCCCATTATCAAAGAACTGTCATTATTTGAGCTATCTGACCATTCTCTGGGAAATTCTACTTGGGGGCTTGTCTTTATTTCCCCTTTTTCAGAGCTCACCAAGTTGGAACAGACGTTTCCTTGGGAGCATTTGTCGTAAACAGTCACAGGCAATTATCAAACATCGCAGCTGCCTAGGGTAGCAGTAACATCTGGGACAAATAAGAAGTTGAACAAAAAACTTAAAAGGAAAATCTGGGGAATGAGATGTCCACATGGGGCTTTGAAAGGCTCTGACATATTCCTGGAAATTTAGAAGGCCACACACATGCATAAGGATGTGAACGTGACAGAGCTGTGCATGTGCTCAGAAAAGATGTGATAAAGCCCTAAGCTCTCACCTCTGACTGACCTTGAGTCTGCACAAGTAGGAAGTGACAGCTAAAGCAGAGTTGTAAACTGCCTGCCCAATGTGCACAGAGGCCCCCTTGGCAAACACTGAGAGACTTATTGATTCTAAGCATTTAAGAAAATCTCTGCAATCATTAGCTGACCACTAAGGTAACTGAGCAGAACTTTCAGTGGCCACACGTGAAAAAGTTTACAGACTTTTGGAATTAGTTAAGGAAAGTAACTGAGCAAATAAAGAGCAACAGTAACAATAAATAAACAACCAGCAATAACAAACCCTGGGGAAGAGTGATGTCAGCATCATGGTGGAGTGAGTTGTTCCCTTTGTCTCTCCCCTCTATATTACAACCAAATGGACATCCATTCACAAATAGAGGATTCCCTAAATAGCACACAGGATGCCTGAGAGATCCATGCAGCTACACATCTGAATTTGGGTCAACTGGACCTCCAGGAAGCAGTGGAACTAGGGGAGTGTCTCCTCCCCCTTGTGGAAGCTATCCAGGATGCAGATTCTCACACAGTGGCCAGCACAATGGTGAGTGGGGGTGGGGGCATCCTGGCCTGTGTGTGAATGCCCACAGAGCAGTGTGGCCTGGCCCATGAAAGCACCCAATGTGGGGCAGTGGCCCCACCCACACAAACATGGAATAGCCTGACCAGCACAACTATGAGCAGACAGGGCAGGAGCAGAAAGAACAGCCCCTGGCCCCCAAGCAGTGGCAGGTGGAATCTGCTACCAGAAGCATCAGGAACCACAGCAGAACCAGTGACCCAGCCCCAAGTGGCAGCAACCCCAACACCAGCTCCACCAGCAGCAGGGGCGGTTCCCAAGTCCCTGGGCCCCTGCCAGTGACAGTGACACTTCTGAACCCACCACCCTTGACAGCAGTGCAACCAGAACCCCAAGACAACCTGGGAACAGCATTATAGGTAGTGCTTGGGACAGTGGCATCCAAGGCCATGGAGAGCCAGTGGAGGAACATGAGTCCCAGGTAACTAGAACCAAAGCAATATCCAAATAAGAAAAGGTGATTACTACTACAAATGCACCAGCCAAGGATCAATTCATTAAACACCATGAAGACCATGGTTACACAGCAGAACAGAAGGAAAATGACAACTCTCCAGAAACCAAACTTGAAGTCATAGAAGATTACAATCTGACTGACAGAGAATTTAAAATAACTGTCATAAAGAAACTCAATGAGTTACAAGAAAACTCAGAAAGACAGTTCAATGAGCTCAGGAATAAAATTAATGAACAGAAGGAATATTTCACCAGAGAGATTGAAATTTCACCAAAAAACAGAAATTCTGGATATGAAGAACACAATTAATGAGATCAAAAATAATGTAGAAAGCATAAAAAATAGAGCAGACCTTATGGGAGAGAATTAGTGAGCTCAAAGATAGAAACCTAGAAGTGCTTCACTTGGAGGAGAGAGAACTAAGATTTTTTTTTTAAATGAAGAAATTCTTAAGAAATATCCAACTCAATCAGGAAGAGTAACATAAGGATTATAGGTATCCCAGAGAGAAAAAAGGGGGAGAAAGGAGCAGAAAGCTTATTCAAAGAAATAATAGCTGAGAACTTCCCAAACCTGGGGAAAGAACTGGACATGCAAGAACATGAAGCCAATAGGACTCCTAATTACATCAGTGCAAAAAGCCCTTCCCCAAGGCATAAAATATTAAAACTGCCAAAAGTCAATGACAAAAAATATATATTAAAGGCAGCAAAAGAGAAGAAGGTAACCTACAAAGGAACCTCCATCTGACTTTCAGTGGATTTCTCAGCAGAAACGTTACAGGGTAGGAGAGAGTGGAATGATATTTTCAAAATACTGAAAGACAGAAACTAGCAGCCAAGAATACTCTATCCAGTGAAATTATCCTTTAGATAAGATGGAGAAATAAAAGCTTTCACAGACAAACAAAAGCTGAGGGAGTTCATTGCCACTAGAGCTGCCTTCCAAGAAATGATGAAGGGAGCCCTCCCACCTGAAACAAAGGTTTACAAAGCTTTGAGCAAGGTGACAAATAGAATCAGAAAATTGCAGCTCTACATCAGAATAGGTTAGCAAACACTTAATTATAACATAAAAGATAAAGGGAAAGAAAGCAAGAACACAACTTTAAAAACTTCAATTTGGTCACAAACTCACAACACAAAAAAGAATAATTTGTGACAACAAAGACAGAAAGGCAAGAGGATGGGGATGGAACCTGCTTAGGCTAATGGAGGTAGGAGGCTATTAGAAAATGGACTATCTTTAGGCCAGCCCTGTGGCTGAGTGGTTACATTTGCGTGCTCCACTTCAGTAGCCCAGGGTTTTGCTGGTTCAGATCCTGGGTGTGGTCACGGCACCACTCATCGGGCTATGCTGAGGTGACATCCCACATGACACAACTAAAAGGACCTACAACTGAAAATATACAACTATGTACTAGGGGGCTTCAGGGAGAAAAAGGAAAAATAAAATCTTTTTTTTTTTTTAAAATGGACTACTTCATCTATGAAATCTTTTATATAAACCTCATGGTATCCAAAAAACAAAAAAAATCAGAGCAGGGTCACAAATCATAAATAAAGAGAAAACTGAGAAAACCATCACAGAAAACCACAAAACTGACATGGCAGACTGAAGTACAAGTCAAAAGAAACAATGGAAATAGAACAACCAGAAAACAAAAGATAAAATGGCAATAATAAGCCCCTACATATCAATAATCACTCTAAATATAAATGGATTAAATTCACCAATCCAAAGACACAGAGTGGCTGGGTGGGTTAAAAAACAAGACCTCGGGCTGGTCCCATGGTGTAGTGATTAATTTTAGCATGCTCTGCTTCAGTGGCCCAGGTTCATGGGTTTGGATCCTGGGTGCAGACCTACACCACTCGTTAGCCATGCTGTGGTGGTGAGTGAGTACAAAAGAGAGGAAGATTGGCACAGATGTTAGCTCAGGGTGAATCTTCCTTGGCAAAAAGCCCCCTAGAAACAAAAAACAAGACCCAGAAATACGCTGCCTCCAGGAAACACATCTCAGGTCTAAAAACAAACATAGGCTCAGAGTGAAGGGATGGAAGGTGATACTCCAAGCAAATGGCAAGTGAAAGAAAATGAGTGTAGCCATACTTATATCAGACAAAGCAGACTTCAAGATTAAAAAGATAATAAGAGACAAAGATGGGCATTATATAAGGATAAAAGGGACATTCCACCAAGAAGATAAAACACTTATTGATATATATACACCTAAAACAGGAGCAACAAAGTATATAAAGTAAGTATTAACAGACCTAAAGGGAGAAATTGATGGCAATAATAGTGGGGGACTTTAACACCCCACTTACGTCATGGACAGATCATCCAGACAGAAAGTCAACAAGGAAACAGGGGCCTTTAATGAAACACTAGATCAGATGGACTTAATAGATATATTGAGAATATTCCATCCAAAAAGAGCAGAATATACATTCTTCTCAAGTGCACATGGAACATTCTCAAAGATAGACCATATGTTGGGAAACAAGGTGAGACTCAATAAATTTAAGAAGATTGAAGTCACATCAAGTATCTTTTCCAATCACGATGCTATGAAACTAGAAACTGACTACAAGAAAAAAAGTGAGAAGTCACAAATACGTGCAGACTAAACAACAGACTACTGTACAATTATTAGATGAATGAATAAAGCAAAGGAGAAATTAAAAAAATACCCGGAGACAAATTAAAATTTAAACACAACATACCAAACCTTATGAGATGAAGCAAAAGTAGTACTAAGATGGAAATTTTTAGCAATACAGACCTACCTCAACAAACAAGAAAAATCTCAAACAAACAAGTTTACCCTATGCCTAAAAGAACTAGAAAAAGAAGAACAAAGCCCAAAGTCAGTAGCAGGAAGGAAATAATAAAAATCAGAACAGAAATAAACAAAATAGAGAATTAAAAGAAACAATAGAAAGGATCAGTGAGACTAAGAGCTAGTTCTTTGAGAAGATAAACAAAATTGACAAATCCTTAAGAAAAAAAGACTCACTAAGAAAAAAGAGAAGACTAAAATAAATAAAATCAGAAATGAAACAGGAGAAATTAAAACAGATACCAAAGAAATAAAAAAGGATGAAAAGCTATATGCCAACAAATTGGATAACTTAGAAGAAATGGATAAATTCTTAGAATCATACAACCTCCCAAAACCAAATCAAGAAGAAATAGAGAACTTGAATAGACCAATCACAAGTAAAGAGATTGAAACAGTATTCAAAAACCTCCCCTCACTCCCTCAAAAAAAGTCCAGGATCAGACAGCTTCCCCAGTGAATTCTACCAAAAATTCAAAGAAGACTTAATACACCTCCTACTGAAACTCTTCCAAAAGAATCTGAAGAATAGGGGAATCTTCCTAACTCATACTACAGGCCAACAGTACCCTGATACCAAAACCAGACAGCAACAATATAAAAAAAGAAAATTACAGGCCAATATCACTGATGAACATAGGTGCAAAAATCCTCAACAAAATATTAGAAAATAGAATACAACCAGACATTAAAAAGATCATACACCATGATCAAGTGGGATTTATTCTAGGGGTGCAGGGATGGTTCAACATCCACAAATCAATCAATGTGATACATCACATTAACAAAATGAAGAATAAAAATCACATGATCATCTCAATAGGTGCAGAGAAAACATTTGACAAATCCAACACCCATTTATGATAAAAAAAAAAAACTCTGTATAAAATGGGTATAGAAGGAAAGTACCTCAACATAATAAAGGCCATATATGAAAAAACCCACAGCTAACATCACACTCAACAGAGAAAAACTGAAAGCCGTTCCTCTGAGAACAGGAAAAAGACAAGTATGCCCACTCTCACCACTCTTATTCAACATAGTGTGGAAGTATTAGACAGATCAATTAGGCAAGAAAAAGAAATAGAAGGAATCCAAATTGGAAACAAAGGAGTGAAACTCCCACTACTTGTGGATGACATGATTCTATATACAGAAAACCCTAAAAAATCTACCAAAAAACTACTAGAAATAATCAACAAATACACTAAAGTTTCAGGATACAAAATCAACATACAAAAATCCATTGCATTTCTATTCACTAATAATGAACTAGCAGAAAGTGAGGTCAAGAATAGGCCAAGTCCTATTTCCAATTGCAACAAAAAGAATAAAATACCTAGGAATAAATTTAACTGAGGAGGTGAAAGACCTATACAAGGAAAACTATACGACATTATTGAAAGAAATTGATGAAGACATAATGAAATGGAAAAATATGCCATGTTTATGGAATGGAAGAATAAACATAGTTAAAATGTCCATATTACCTAAAGCAATCTTACAGATTCGATGCAATTCCAATCAGAATCCCAATGACAATCTTCATGGAAGTGGAACAGAGTCCTAAAATTTATATGGAACAAGAAATAGCCAAAACAATCCTGAGAAAATAGAACAAAGCTGGAGACATCACAATCCCTGACATCAAAATATACTACAAATCTATAGTAATCATAACAGCTTGCTACTGGCAGAAAAACAGACACAGATCAATGGAACAGAATTGAGAGCCCAGAAATAAAACCACACATCTATGGACAGCTAATTTGACAAAGGAGCCAAGAACATACAATGGAAAAAGGAAGTCTTTCCAGTAAGTGGTCCTGGGAAAACTTGACAGGCACATGTAAAAGAATGAAAGTAGACCATTATCTTACACCATATATGAACATTAACTCAAAATGGATTAAATACTTTAAGGTAAGACTTGAAACCATAAAACTCTTAGAAGAAAATATAGGCAGTACACTCTTTGACTTCAGTCTTAGTAGTATCTTTTTTAATATGTCTCCACAGGCAAGGGAAACAAAAGTAAAAAATAGGATTACATCAGATTAAAAAGCTTCTGCATAGCAAAGGAAACTAGCAACAAAATGAAAAGACAACCTATCAACTGGGAGAAAATGTTTGCAAATCAAGTATCTGACAAAGGGTTAATTTCCAAAATATGTAAAGAACTCATACAATTCAACAACAAAAAATGAACAATCTGATGAAAAAGTGGGCAGAGGATATGAACAGACATTTTTCCAGAGAAGATATACAGATGGCTAACAGGCACATGAAAAGATGTTCAACATCACTAATTATTAGGGAAATGCAAATCAAAACTACAATGAGACACCACCTCACAGCTGTCACAATGACTATAATTAACAAGACAAGAAATAACAAGTGTTGGAGAGGATGTGGCAAAAAGAGAACACTTATACACTGCTGGTGGGAATGCAAACTGGTGCAGCCACTATGGAAAACAGAATTGAGATTTCTCAAAAACTTAAAAATAGAAATACTATATGATCCAGCTATCCCACTTGAGTATTTATTCAAAGAACACGAAATCAACAATTCAAAGAGATTTATGCATCCCTCTGTTCATCACAGCATTATTCACAATAGCTAAGACATGGAAGAAACCCAAGTGTCCATCAACAGATGAATGGATAAAGAAGATGTGCTGTATAAACACACACACACACACACACAATGGAATGCTTCTCAGCCATAAAAAAAGACAAAATCATGCCATTTTCAACAACATGGATGGACCTTGAGGGTATCAGACTAAGCGAAATAAGTTGAACAGAGAAAGACAAGTACCATATGATTTCACTGGTATAGGAAAGTAAACAAACACATAGATAAGAAGAACAGATTCATGGCTACCAGAGGAGGAAGAAGTGCAGGGAGGGTGAAAGGGATAAAGGGGCACATATGTGCGGTGACAGGTAAAAAGTAGAGTATTGGTGGTGAACACGATGCATTCTATACAGAAACTGAAATATAATAATGTATACCTGAAATTTATGCAGTGTTATAAGACAATATGACCTCAACTAAAAAAATAAAAAAGCCCTGGGGAGGGGAAGAATCTGATTTCCATAGTTGTCACATTATCTTTTTTTAAATGTCTATTTTCAACATAAAATTATGAGATTCAAAGGAACAAAGTATAGCTCATATACTGGAAAAAAGGTAGTCAATAAAAACTGCCCCTGAGAAAGACCAGACACTAGACTTATTAGACAAATACTTTAAATCAGCTGTATTAAATATGTTTCAAGAACTAAAGGAAACCATGTCTAAAGACCTAAAGGAAGATATGTGAATGATGCCTCACCAAATAGAGAATACCAATAAAGAGATTAAAAATTAGTTAAAAGAGCCAAATACAAATGCTCGAGTTGAAGAGTACTGAAATGAAAAATTCACTGGAGGGGCTCAACAGCAGCTTTGAGCTGGTAAAAAGAAAGAATTAGTGAACTTTAAGATCAATTGAACATTTGTAGTCTGAGGAACAGAAAGAAAAGAAGTATGAACAAAAATAAATAGAGTTTCAGAGACTTGTAGGACAAGATCAAGTGTACCAGCACATGTGTAGTGATATTGCACAAGGAGAGGAGAGAGGAGCAGAAAATATTCTTGAAGAAATAATGGCCAAAAACTTCCCAAATTTAATGAAAAGCATTAATCTGCACATCAAAGAAGCTCAACAAAATCCAAGTAGGATAAACTCAAAAAGATCCACACCTAGACACAGCATAACCAAACATAGAAAGCCAAAGGCACAGAGAGAATCTTGAAAGCAGCCAGAGAGGAGCAACTCATGATGTAGGAGATAGCCTTATAAGATTAACAGCCTATTTATTTCCAGTAACCTTAGGAATATATCCTATCATTATGAATTTCAACTATGAGACTGAATCCACTCACATATAAAAAGGCCTATGCACCATGACTAAGTGAAATTTATCCCAGGAATGCAAGCTCAGTTCAACATACATTTTACTATACTACATTAATAGAATAATGGACCAAAACCAAAAAATCTCTTCATGGATGCAGAAAAAGCATTTCAAAAATCTAATACCCTTTCATGATAAAACACTTGTTAAACAAGGAATAAAAGGGAACTTCTTCAACCTGATAAAGGGCATCTATGAAAAATCCACAGCTAGCATCATACTTTATGGTGAAAGACTTGAAAGATCTTCCCCTAAGATCAAGAATAAGACAAGAATGTCCACTCTTGCCATTTCTATACAACATTGTACTGGAGAGCCTAGTCAGTGCAATTATGCAGGAAAACAAAATAAAAGGTATCCAGATTGGAAAGGAAGAAGTAAAACCATCTCTATTTGAATATGACAGGATTTCGTATATAGAAAATCCTATAAAATTCATACACACATGAAAAGACTATTAGAGCTAATAAAAAGGTTTAGCAAGTTTGCAGACACAAGATCAATATACAAAAATCAATTGTATTTCAGGGCTGGCCCAGAGGCGTAGAGGTTAAGCGTGCACGCTCTGCTTCGGCAGCCTGGGGTTTGCTGGTTCGGATCCCAGGCACAGACCTAGCACCGCTTATCAAGCCATGCTGTGGAAGCCTTCCAACATGTAAAGTGGAGGAAGATGAGCACAGATGTTAGCTCAGAGCCAATCTTCCTCAAAATCAATTGTATTTCTACACACTAGCAATGAACAATCTGAAATTGAATTAAGAAAACAATTTCATTTACAATAACATCAAACAGAATACAATACTTAGAAATAAATTTAACAAGGAAAGTGCAAGACTTGTATGCTGAAAACTACAAATTGTCATTGAAAAAAATTTAAAGACCTAAATAAAAGGAAAGACATCTTATATATTTGGATTGGAAGGTTTAATATTGTTAGATGTCTGTACTCTCCAAATTGATCTACAGATTCAAAGTAATCCTTATCAAAACCCAACCTGTCCTTTTTGTAGAAATTGACAAGTTCATACTGAATTTCATATACAAATGCAGGAATCCCAGAACAGTCAAGACAGTCTTGAAAAAGAAGAACAAATTTCAAGTACTCACACTTCCCAATTTAAAAACTTACTGCCCATCCATAGGGAGCTGATTGGAATAAACTATGGTACATATATATGATGGAGTACTATGCAGCCATTAAAAAGTTAAGAAGAGCTGTATGAACTAATGTGCAGCGATGCATGAATAAACAAAATGTAGTATATCCAAACAAGGGAATATTATTCAGCCATAAAAAGGAATGAAGTAGTGATGCATACTACAACATGGAGGAACCTTGAAAACATTACATAAAAGAAGCCAGACATGAGAAGCCACATATTCTATGATTAAATTTATGTGACATATCCAGAACAGTCAATCCATAGTGACAGACGGTAGATTAGTGGTTGCCTAGGTGATGTGGGGAGATGAGGAGTGACTGCTAATGAGTACAGGTTTATTCTGAGGGTGATGAAATATCCTAAACTGATGAAATATCCTAAACTTAGATTGTTGTGATGAATACCTGCTCTATGAATACACTAAAAACTATTGAATTCAACACTTTAAATAAGTGAATTGTATCACTTATGAATTATATTTCAACAAAAAGTTTTTAAAAGCAACCTGAGGAGAAAAAGAAAAGAAAGAAAACACACATACTAGAATTCGTGGGATGCAGATAGAGCGTGGTTAGAGGGAAATTTGTAGGACTAAAGGCCTCTATCAGAAAATAAGAAATGTCACTAGTACATAATATTTGATTCCAACTTAAGAAAAAGCAAATTAAACCCAAAGCACGCAGAAAGAGGAAATAAAGAGAAGAATCAATGAAACTGAAACGAGAAAAATAAGGAAAAGTCAATGAAAACAAAAGCAGATACTTCAAAAGAATCAACAAAATATATAAACTTCTAGCAAGATTGATTAAGAACAATTTATGTAATTTACCGATATTAGGAATGAAGACAAAACATTACCAAAATAGTACAGATGTTAAAGGAGAATATAATGAACGGCTTTATGACAATAAATTTGATCAAATCGACAAATTCCTCGAAAGAACTGACAAAGCTTACTCAGGAAGAAATATATAAGAAATATATAATGGCTATGTATATATTTATAAAAGAAATTATATTTTTAATTTAAAACATTTCCACAAAGAAATCTGTAGGCTTGGATGACTCCACTGGTGAATTCCATCAATTGTTTAAAGAAGAAATAATGCCAATTCTTCACAAATTCTCTCAGAAAGCAGAAGATGAGGAGACACTTCCCAACTCATTTTATGAGACCAGCATACCCTGACACTAAAACCAGAAAAACATATTGAAGAAAAGAAAATTACAGACAAATATTTCTTATGAACACCCTTGCAAAAATCCTTAAGATGTTAATAGTAAATCTAATCCAGTGTTATAGAGAAAGGATAGTGCATCACGACCAAGGAAGGCTTATCTCAGAATGCAAGATTGGTTAAACATTTGAAAGTAAATCAGAGTTATTCAGGATATTATGAGAGAAAAATTAAAAACTAATCATCTCCACAGAGGTAATTAAAGCCTCTGCTAAAATTTCCTACCTATAAGAGACATTCTGATAAATATATTTATGAAAAACCTACAACTAACATACTGGATGCTTTTACCCTAAGATTAGGAACAAGGCAAGGATACCCATTCTCATTACTTCTGTCCAACATTGCACTGAAAGACCTATTCAATTCAATAAGATAATAAAAAGAAATGAAAGGCATACAGATTAGAAAGGAAGAAATTAAACTACCCTTATTTAAACACAAAGGCATTGTCTGTGTAGAAAACCCAAAGAATCTATAAAAGGCTATTAAAACTAATAAATGTGTCTAAAAAGGTCACAGGATACAAGATCAATATACAAAACTAAATTGTATTTCTATATATTACCAAAGAAAAATTGGAAATTGAAACTTTAAAAACACCATTTATAATACTATAAAAATAAATACTTAGGGATAAATATAACAAAATATGTATAAGATTTGTAAGCTAAAAAGTATAAAATATTGATGATAGAAAATTTAAAAGACCTAAATAAATGGAGAGAGATACCATTTTCATCAATCATAAGACTCAATATAGTTAAAATGCCAGTTTTCCTCAAATTGATGTATAGATTCAAAGTAATCTCAGCAAAAATCTCAGTAGGCTTTTTAAAAAAGATATTGACAAGCTGATTCTAAAATTTATAAGGAAGAGAAATGTAAACATTGATTTAAACAAAGATCTATATGTGGGTATATATAGCAGCTTCATTCATTATAGTATAAAAGTTGGAAACAACCAAATGTCTGTCTACTGATGAATAAACAAATCATACTACATCCGTATCATGGAATACTACCCAGATATAAAAGGAACAAACCACTAATTTTTGTAACAATATGGATGAATCTCTAAAGCATTATGCTAAGAGAAAGGATCCATGTACAAAAGTTTATATACCATATGATTTTTGAAAAAGAATAACAAAGTGGAGGACCCACAGTCTCTGATTTCATGACTTGCTATAAAGCTGTAGTAATTGACAGTGTGGTATTGACCTAAGAATAGACATATAGATCAATGGAACAGAATGGATATTCCAGAAATAGACTCACATGTATGGTTAATTATCAACAAAAGTGCCAAGGTAATTCAATGCGGGAAAAGACAATCTTTTCAGTAAATGTTGGTGCAATTAAACAACTGTGTGAAAAAGAATTAATTTCAACCTTTAACTCACGTTGAATACAAAAGTTTACTTGAAGTGAATCATAGACTGAAATGTAAGAGCTAAAACTATTAAAAATTCTAGAAGGAAACTTTTGTGAATTTAAATTAGTCAAGTATTTCTTAGGAAACAAAAAGCATAAACCATAAAAGAAAACTAACGACTTTTTCAAAATTAAAAACTTTTGTTCATTGAAAGATTATGTTAACAAAATTGAAAGATAAACCACAGATGGTGAGAAAATATTTGCAAAACACATATGTGATAAAGGACTTGTGTCCAAAATATTAATAACTCTTTCAACTCAATAATAAGAAGATGCAAAATCCAATTTTTAAATGTGGGCAAAAGTTTTACACAGATATTACAGAGGATATGTGGATGGCAAATGAGCACATACAAATTTGTCTGAAATCCATAGTCACTATGGAAATGCATACTAAAGCCTCAATGACGTACCACTACCCACCTGTATTAAAATGGCTAAAAATTTTTTTAAAAACGACTAAAAATACCAAATAATGGCAAGGATGGGGGGCCAGCTCCGTGGCTGAGTGGTTAAGTTCGCGGGCTCCACTGCAGCGGCCCAGGGTTCGGATCCTGGGAGCGGACATGGCACGAATCATCAGGCCACGTTGAGGCGGCGTCCTACATCCCACAACTAGGAGGATCTGCAACTAAGATGTACAACTATGTTCCGGGGGGGTGGTTTGGGAAATAAAGCTGAGAAAAAAAAAAAGATTGGCAACAGTTGTTAGCCCAGGTGCCAATCTTTAAAAAAACAAAAAAATAGCAAGGGCGCAGAATTCTCCTACTTGCCAATGACAATAGAGAATAGTATATCCACTTTGGAGAATAGTTTTTTTTTTTTTTAAGATTTAAAAAATTTTTCCTTTTTCTCCCCAAAGCCCCCCGGTACATAGTTGTATATTTTTAGTTGTGGATCCTTCTAGCTGTGGCATGTTTGATGCAGCCTCAGCATGGCTTGATGAGTGGTGCCATGTCTGCATCCAGGATCCAAACCGGTGAAACCTTGGGCTGCTGCCTCGGAGCGCGCGAACTTAACCACTGGACCACGGGGCCAGCCCCCAGAGAATAGTTTTGCATTTTCTTGTGGAGTTAGACATATGCTTGCTAGCAACTCTACTCATGGGTATTTGTTTAAGAGAAATACAAATATAGTTCTGCCCAAAAGCCTGTACATGCAGCAGTTTTACTCATTATAGTCAAAACTAGAAGTAACCCAATGTCCATCAGTGATGAATCAAATTGTGCTGCATTTATATCATGGCATACTACCCTGCAATAAAAAGGGATGAACTACTAACTTATGCAACAATATGGATTAATCTCTAAGGCATTATGTTTGGGGAAAGAATCCAGATGCAAAGGCTACATGCTATATGGTTTTATCATATGACATTCTGGAAAAGGCTTGTAACCAGACTCCCATTCTTGCTGCTGTCCCTTGTGATGATTCTTCCCTATTCCACTCAGGTTCCAACATCCTAAGCCACGTCACCCTTCCATGCAAATGCCTTTCTCATCCCAATCAGGATCTTACTTCCTTCATACATCTGTCCTTCCACAGTAACACCCTTCCCACTCCATTCAGGATCTTACTTCCTTCATAGGTCTGTCCTTCCGCAGGGATGCCCTTCTCACACTGCTTGGGCTCTAATACCCTGTGTTGAGGTTGCCTCTCTGCAGAGATTCCTTTCTCACTATGCTCAGACTCTGATACCTCATGCTGGGCGCCTCTCCCACATGGAAGTCCTCACCCTGCTTGGGGCCTGATATCCCTTGCCTGGCTGTCCTTCTATATTCCTTGTCATCCTGCTCAAGCTCCGACACTCTACACCTAACAGACCTCCTACAATGATACCCTCTTCACCTCCCATGGGCTTCATCACCTCACTTAGGGGTGCTCTCCCGACATGTTCACCAACAGAATTTTCTTCTCTTTGGAACACGGAAAACGAATATCATTATAGAACTACAGCCATCAGGTAATTTATTCAAGATATTACAAATCAAAATCAATTATACTGATTTTTTGACTCTGATTACCTTTCTGAAAGTTAAGTTGTTTCAAGTGTCCAGTATGGTGGGAGTTTATACCAAGGATACACAGGGAAATAAGGAAACATTCCAGCAGTCATAGAGAAAGGCCTTGTGAGAGCTGAAAAAATGTTCAGGATATAACAGCAATTGTGGTGTCTCAGTTGGCAGGTGTTTGTGGAACATGTACGGTACTGTGACAGAGATGAGACTAGAGAAGTATCCTGCACCTTTAAACCCCTATAAGCAGGTGGGGCCATTGAAGGTTTTTGAACAGAGAATAACGTAATTTCACTTTTTAAAGAATGAAACTGATGTTAGGATGGAAGATAAATTGAATTAGAGAGAGTAATGGCAGAAAAATCAGTTAAGAGCCTGTTGTAATTGGTAAAACTAGAATAAAAGAGCACCCAAACTAAGGCAGTGGCAGCAGAGCACAGAACAGTGGGATTTGAGAGAAATTTTTGAGTTAGGACTTAAGATAAATCGAGTTGAATAGTTTTGAGGTATCTGTCGGATTTTCAGGCTACACTGTCCATGAATTGGAAATATGAGTCTGGAACTTTATTTTGGGCAGCAATCAGTGCATAGGCCATAGATGAAGCCTCTGGTATGGATGATATTACTCAGGGAGAGCAAGAAGACTGAGAATGGAACTGTATTAGTTTCTTATTGCTACTTAGCAAATTATCACAAAACTTAGTGGCTTATGGCGTCATAAATTTATGATCTTACAATTCTAGAGGTCAGAAGTCCTAATGGATACCAACAAGGCTGTGTTACTTCTGAGGCTCGAGAAGAGAATTTGTTTCCTTGCTTCTAGAAGCTTTTAGTTACCATCATTCTTTGGCTTCTGGCCCCACATTACATAGCCTTGTGTCCCTCTGTTTTTATAATTACATCGTGATTTCTCTCGCCTGTATCCACACTATTTGGCATGCCAAGGAAATGCAGTTTTCATGTATGTTGAATGATCAGCTCTGTAGATAGCTGGGGCTTCAGCCACCCTGCTGGAACCTCCTTCCTAAAGGACTGCCCATTGAATAGGAGTACTCCAGCCTCAAGAGGCTTCAGGGTGGACTGCTGGTAAAGAGCCCATGGGTATAAAAAGAAGTGAATAATATATAAGTTAACTGAGGACACTATGCTACTTCTGAGGAAAATCCTAAGGGATGAAATTGTGGTCACAGCTACTACTCAGAGGAGAAGAAAGTTGTGCAACTCAGGGCCTATGACACCAAAAAGAGGGAGTACCTAGGGTGTTAATTTGGTTCTAACAAGGAGACTTTGAACTAAAAGGTCTGCACAAGTGTAATCACTTTTTGACTATTCTTTTTCTTTTTCATACATTGTTTTTCTGTTGTTAGAGGTGTTGGTAATTATACTAAACCAATGATTGTCAATAGAGTCTTAGGATTTGTCACTCATATAGAAATGAAGTTATCATATTTGCCACATGATACATCATGGGAAGAATCTGACAAGGTAAGGAACCTATAAAGTTAGTCTTTATTTACCTTGTGATTTAAAATCAGGAGACAATAGTGCCACCTGTCAATGGAGCCCTTTCTGGTTTTCTCCTACCAGCTCATTATCAGTGGATTTTACTGTATTTGTGACTAGGTTTCTAAGAAAACAACTGAAATTACATAAAAACTAATCATTGTTGAATTACTAGTTCTAAAATGTTTTTCCTAGGAATCTAACACTTCCTTTGCAAACTTTGGAATCATAGAGGTTGGTGTGACATAACGGAGAGAGTGCCAAACTAAAAATCAGATCTGTTGCTATTCCCAGTTCAACAAGTGTAACTTGTTACACACAGTACTAAATGTCGTCCTGCTACTAGCAACCAAGATAGTATCTGACTTTTCATATGAAACTTCATCTCATTTGGTCTCATTTTACTCATTGGCAGAATGAGAGTCTCTCTCTCTCTCAAATATCAAAATAAAATTCTTTAAATGATTTCTAATAGGAAAAAAATGAACATAATAGAATTCTTTATTTTTGTTTGAGTCTACACTTTTAGTGCTAGTTACTTGTGATTCCAATTGATATTTTGAAATAGTCCCAACTCTGAATATTAATTATCCAGAGTTATTAGTTTCAATAATTGAAAGGAAAAAAATTAACAATTCACTTTTCCTTTGACTTACTAGAAAATAAATGATCTCTTAGAAGTAGCCCTCTGTGCTCTCTAAATTCTCTGGGTAACAGCCAGTCTTACACATCAGTTTATGAAGCATAAATTTGAACTCAAGTAGAATAATTTTTTATTTATTCATTCAATACCTTTATATGTATATATATATGTGTAATATATAAGTTCATATATATAAACTTTATGCATATATCTATATTTTTTCTATATAAATATATGTATATTATATTAATTACAATATAATATCATATAGTATATTAATATATAATAATACGTGTTATATATTATATTATATATTAAATATAATGTCTATTATATCAGTTATAATATAATTAATTATATGTAATATAATCTACATAGGATATAGTGTTATAAAATAAATATAAAAACATTTTATAGTATATAATACAGAAATCATAAATAGACAATATATTATATAATAATTATAAATTATATATATAATATAATTCCCCCCACAATTTAGATCCTGATTCTCAGACAGACAGGAAGACTGCTTTAATATTAAAAAAAATTTCCAACCTTATACTAATTCCAAGTCCTCATGCTTCCTCCTTGCCCCATTGCTTCTTAGTAAGAACATTTTAAAACTGTTAAAACAAAACAAAACAGACTTAACTGGCAAGTTTCATGCATTGCTGGTTGACTTCTAAAATGGTAAACCACTTTGAAAATCTGTGTGTCACCTTCTTAAATAATTAATACATTACCTGATGACCCAGAAATTCCACTCCTAAGGATTTATTCAAGAGAAATGAAAATTTTCATAAAATGAAATGTCCAAAAAAAGACTTGTACAAGAATATTTATATCAGCTTTAATACTTATAGCCAAAAAGTAGCCAACAATACAAACATGTATCAACAAATGAATAGGTAAATTAATTATGGTATGTTCGTACCATGGAATGCTACTTGATAGTAAAAAGGAATGAATTACTGATACATGCATCAACACGGATAAATCTCTAAACATTATATTGAGTGCAAGTTGGAAACACAAAAGATTGTGTATATACCGTATGATATGATGTTCAAAACTAATCTATGGTGATAGAAATGAGAACAGTAGTTGCTTTTGGAGGAGGGAGAACTGACAGGAAGATGACGTGTAGGAACTTTTTAGAGTGTTAGGAGTGTTCTCTATCTTGATTAGAGTTATGGTTTCATGCGTATATGTTTGTTAACTTACTACACTATCCTCTTAAGATCTGTACATTTTACTTCATAAAAGTATACCTCAATAAGAAAAGCATACTGGGGGAACAAACTAATAAGTGGTAGTTCTCCCCAACCTATTTCACTTCATGCCTTTATTTATTCATTCAATATTTATTAAGCACCAAAACTGTTCTAGGTGCTAGGGATCCAGGGAATAAAATATAGAAAACCCTGCTCTCATTATATATGCATTGTAATGGGTGGAACAGACAATAACAAGATAATTGCATATATTTAGCATTACATACACACATATATTTAGGATAGTGATAAGTTAAGAATTAAAGCAGGGAAGGAGGATATGAAACATTGGAAAAGAGTTGAAATTGTTGATAACTTGGCCAGGAAAGACCACACCAAGAAGGTAGCTTTCAAGTCAAGACCTAAAGAAAGTGAGGGAGGTAATTATATAAATTTCTTGGGGAAATGTATTTCAGGAAGAAGGAAAAGCAGATGCAAATGTTGAATACAAGGTCGGAGGATTAAACAGGGGAGGTCCAGATCCTGAAGGCCATCTAGGTCATGGTAGGGACTTAAATTCTACTCTGAGTGAGATGAGAATCCAGTGGAGTGTTTTGAAAAAAGAAGTGATGAGCAGATTAACAGGATTACTCTGGCTGGTGTATTAAGAATAGATTCTGGGAGGTGGGAAGATTCTGGGAGGGGGTATAAGAGCAGAAGCAAAGAGATCACTTAAGAGAGGATATTAAAATAGTTTAGATAGAGGCCTGGCCCCATGGCCTAGTGGTTGAGTTTGGTGCACTCCATTTTGATGGCCTGCATTTGGTACCCAGGTGTGGACCCACACCACTGATCAGCAGCCATGCTGTGGCAGCAACTCACATCGAAGACCAAGAAAGATTGGTGCAGATGTTAGCTCAGGGTGAATCTTCTTCAAGCAAAAAGAGGAAGATTGGCAACAGATGTTAGCTCAGGGCAAATCTTCCTCAGGAACAAAAAGTTAGTTGAGATAAGAGATGATGGCAGTTTGGACCAGGGTGGTAACAGCAGGGATTGTAAGAATGATAAAAGGCTGGATGTATTTTAAAGATGGAGTCAATAGTATTTGCTATATAATTGAATATGAGATATGAGAGAAAGGAATCAGAAGATGAGAGCAAGTTTTTTGTCTGTATAAATGAAAGTATGGAGTTGCCAGGAGGAGTTGGTTTGAGGGTGAATATCACGCCAAGTTTTTAACACATTAATTTTGAGATACTATTAAATATCTAAGTGAAGATGCCAAGGAAGCAATTAATCAGGTCTGGAGTTTAAGGGAGCAGTCCAAGCTGGAGTGATTAAAAAAAAAAGTGGTCTGAGAACTGAGTGTTGAAGTACTCCAACATTTAGAGATTTTTAAACATTCATTCATTCATTCCCAAAAGGCAAAAATGGTCAAATGGGGGCCAGAGGAAAGGACCACAGTCTTGGAGGCGGTCGACATAGCTCTTGGACTGTACTGGTTGTGAGACCTTGGGCACACACTTGGGCAAGTCACTGCTCTACTCTGGGTTCATATTAGACTTGAACCAGCATTTTCAATCTGCAGGCTGCAAGTGTGACCCAACCTAGTATACCAGAGCACCCAGAGCTTGGAGAGGCTGATCTTACAAAGAGCTGGGGCAGAGGCATACCAGGGACCAGGGTGCCACTGTGTGGCAGAGATTGTCCACACCATGTAGTTGGATCTCCAGGGTGAGTATATATCGCCCATTTATGGTTTAAGGTCCTTGGGGAACCAGAACAGGTAAGTGCAGGGAACTTGAGGATCAGGGGGTTAACTCTATTATTTATGTATTTATTTATTAAAGATTGGCACCTGAGCTAACAACTGTCACCAATCTTCTTTTTTTTTTTCTTCTGCTTTTTCTCCCCAAGTCCCCCCAGTACATAGTTGTATATTTAGCTGTGGGTCTTTCTAGTTGTGATATGTGGGGCACCGCCTCAGTGTGGCCTGATGAGTGGTGCCATGTCCACGCCCAGGATCTGAAACAAGGAAAACACAACATATCAAAACTTATGGAATGCAGCAAAAGCGGTACTATGAGGGAAAGTTATAATGATAAATGTTTACATTAAAAAAGAAGAAAAATCTCCAAATGAACAACCTAATTTTACACCTCAAGGAACTAGAAAAAGAACAAACTAAGTCCAAATTTACAGCATAAAGGGAATAAAGATTAGAGTTGAAATAAATGAGGTAAAGAATAGAAAAACAATAGAAAAAATCAACAAAAGTGAGTTGGTTTTTTTGAAAAGATAAACAAAATTGACAAACCCTTGGTTGGACTAAAAAACAGAAAGAAGAATCAAATAAATAAAATCAGAAATGAAAGAGGAAATATTACAACTGATGCCACAGAAGTAAAAAGAATCATAAGAAACTATTATGAACAATCATAAGCCATCAAATTGGATCACCTGGAAGAAATGGATAAATTACTAGAAACATACAACCTACCAACGTAGAATAGTGAAGAATTGGAACACTTAAACAAACCAATAACAAATAAGGAGATTTTTATCAGCAATAAAAAAACTCCCAACAAAGAAAAGCCTGGACCAGATGGCTTCACTGGTGAATTCTACCAAACATTTAATAATTAACACCAATCCTTCTTACACTTTTCCAAAAAATTGAAGAAGAGGGAACATTTCCAATCTCATTTTCTAAAGCCAGCATTACTCTAATCCAAAGCCAGAAAAAGACACTACAAGAAATTAAAACTACAGACCAATATCCCTAATGAACATAGATGCAAAAATTCTCAAGAAAATACTAGCAAACTGAGTGCAACAGCACATTAAAAGGATCATACACCATGACCAAGTGGGATTTATCCTTAGGATGTAAGGATAATTCACCATATGTGAATCAATTAATGTGATACACCATGTTAACAGATTAAAGGATAAAAATCACATGATAATCTCAATAGATGCAGAAAAAAAGCATTTGACAAAATTCAACACCCTTTCATGACAAAAACTCTCAACAAACTAGGTAAACAAGGAATTTATCTCAACATAATAAAGGCCAAATATGAGAAGCCCACAGCTAACATCATACTCAACAGTGGAAAACTAAGAGCTTTTCTTCTAAGATCAAGAACAATGCAAGGATGTTTACTCTCTCCACGTCTATTCAACGTAGTACTGTAAGTCCTAGCCAGAGCAATTAGGCAAGAAAAAGAAATAAAAGGAATCTAAATCAGAAAGGAAAAAGTAAAATTATCTCTATTCACAAATGACATGATTTTATATACAGAAAACCCTAGACTCCAGAAAACAAAAACTGTTAAAACTTATAAATGAATATAATAAAGTTACAGGATACAAAATCAATATACAAAAGTCAGTTGTGTTTCTATACACCAACAATGAATTATCGGAAAAGGAAATTAAGAGAACAATCCCTTTTAGTTCCAAAAAGAATAAAAGACCTTAAATAAACTTAACCAAGGAGGTGAAAGATTTATACACTGGGAACTATAAATCACTGATGAAAGAAATTAAAGAACACACAAATAGGGGCCGGCCCAGTGGTGCAGCAGTTAAGTTCGCATGTTCTGCTTCTTGGTGGCCCGGGGTTCGCTGGTTTGGATCCCGGGTGCGGACATGGCACCGCTTGGCAAAAGCCATGCTGTGGTAGGCATCCCACGTATAAAGTAGAGGAAGATGGGCACGGATGTTAGCTCAGGGCCAGGCTTCCTCAGCAAAAAGAGGAGGACTGGCTGTAGTTAGCTCAGGGCTAATCTTCCTCAAAAAAAAAAAAACACATAAATAAATGGAAACACATCCTGTATTCATGGATTGGAAGACTTGATATTGTTAAAATGTCTGTACTACCCAAAGCAATCTACAGATTCAGTGTAATCCCTATCAAAATCCCAATGACATTTTTTACAGAAATAGAAAAAAAAGTCCTGGAAATTCACATCACCACAAAAGACCCAAATCGCCAAAGGACTCTTGAGAAAGAAGAACAAAACTGGAGTGTCACACTTCCTGATGTTAAAATATACTACAAAGCTATAGTAATTAAAATAGTATGACTGGCATAAAAACAGACTTATAGACCAATGGAATAGAATAGAGAGTCTAGAAATAAACCCACAGATGTATGATCAACTGATGTTCTACAAGGGTGCCAAGAATATACAATGGGGAAAGGACAGTCTCCTCAACAAATAATGTTGGGAAAACTGGATATCCCCATGCAAAAGAATGAAATTGAACCATTATCTTAAACCATACTCAAAAATCAACTCAAAATGGGGGCCGGACCTGTGGTGTAGTGGTTAAGTTTTCATGCTCCACTTTGGCAGCCTGGGGCTCGCAGGTTCAGATCCCAGCTGCTCACCTATACACTGCTCATCAAGCCATGCTGTGGAAGCATCCCACATACAAAATAGAGGAAGATTGGCACAGATGTTAGCTCGGGTACAGACTTCCTCAGCAAAAAGAGGAAGATTGGCAACAGATGTTAGCTCACGGCCAATCTTCCTCACCAAAAAAAATCAACTCAAAATGAGTTAAGATCCAGAACTGTAAAACTCTTAGAAGAAAACATAGAGGAAAAGCTTCATAACATTGGGCTTGGCAATAAATGATATGATATGATACTGATATGGGTGTGACACCAAAAGCACAAGCAACAAAAGCAAAATTAGACAAGTGAGACAACATAAAACTAAAAGGTTTCTACACAGCAAGGAAAGAAAACAATCAACAGAGTGAAAAGGCAACCTACAGAATGAGAGAAAATATTTGCAAGCCATTTATTTGATATGAGATTGATATCTAAAATATACAAATAACTTTTACAACTCAACAGAAAAAAAACAAATAACCTATTTTTAGAATGGGCAAAGCACCTTAATAGACATTTCTCCAAAGAAGGCATACAAATGACCAATAGGTGTATGTAGAGATCCTCAATATAACTAATTATCAGGGAAATGCAAATCAAAACCACAATGAGATATCACCTCACACTTGTTGGGATGGCTATTATCAAAAAAAGAAAAGGTAACAAGTGTTGGTGAGGAGTGAGGATGTAGACAAATCAGAACCCTTATACACTGTTGGTGGTAATGTAAAATGGTGAAGCCACTATGGAAAACAGTATGCAGATTACTCAAAAAATAAAAATAGAATTACTATATGATCCAGAAATCCTATTTCTAGGCATATATTCAAAAGAATTGAAATCTGGATCTAGAAGGGATATTAGCACTCCAGTGTTCATTACAGCACTATTCACAATAACCAATATGTGGAAAAACCCTAAATGTCCATGAACAGATGAATGAATAAAGAGAATGTGGTATGTACATATGATGGAATATTATTCAGCCTTAAAAAAAGAAGAGAATCCTGCCATAGGTGCACAGCATGGATGAACCTAGAGGACATTATGCTAAGTGAAATAAGCCAGTCATGGGACAAATACTGCATGATTCCACTTATACGAGGTCTCTAAAATAGTCAAATCCATAGAAGTAGAGAGTACGATGGTGGGATGGAGGGGAGGGGGAAATAGGGAGTTGCTGTTTAATGGGTATCAAGTTTCGGTTACACAAGATGAATGAATTCTAGAGATCTATTGTACAACATTGTGCCTATAGTTAACAATACTGTATTATACACTTCAAAATTTGTTAAGAGGATAGATCTCATGTTAAGTGTTCTTGCCATAATAAATGTTTTTTTAATTTTTCAAAGACTTATAAAGGATTTTAAGCTACAGTACTTAAAAAAGAAAATAATGATTAAAAGGATATTAATGCTTAAGAGAGTTACCATAAAGGAAATTTCCTAATTATGTTCTCCTCTTGCTTACAGCTATCTAAAATGTTATAATATACCTAGAATTCCTGTACTTTCATAGTATTGTATTCTGGAAGAATTTTGTCTCAAAATGCAATACTATTAATTTTAGTACACTTAAAGTTTTCGTATGAAAAATTAAACAATTTTAATTTGGCATACCTGTAGGACTTTGAGTAAACAGATCTTTAAATTCTATTTTAATCTCTGGATTAAAATCTCTGAAATTTGTCTGAATTCCTAAGAAGCAGGATTATGTTGTGACAAGAATTTGGACCTTGAAGACCCGAGTTAAAATTACGAGTTCTTACTAGCTGTGTGGCCTTGGTGACTTGTATAACTACTCAGTCTCCATTTTCCTCATCTGCAAAGTAGAAACAATAGTACCAACTCAGAAGATTGTTGGAAGGATTGTATTAGAGAATGTATCTAAATACCTAGCTTAAGTAGGGTCTACAATAAGTACTATTCCCCCTTTCTTTCTCCTTTGTGTAAATATGATAATGAAAAGTTTTAAATGTAATTGTAAACTCTAAATTCTGAATCTTTACAACGAAAGCGTTACAGAAAAAAACACTTTCAGTAATCTTTTTGAAAAATCACATTAATTCACCAATGGTTTTTCTGTATACTCTCTGAAGTCATTAAAACGTTGTATGATTAATACTTTTCTAATTAAAATATCATAATATTTAGCATAATTTCCTATCATAGTCAATAAATATGTAAATCCTTCATATTAAAATAATATGTACTTTTTTATTTGATGTTGTTAGAGCTTGGCGTATTTTGGCGTATCTCCTCTAATATTTAACGATTACCAGTTACGTTTCATTCTACCTCAGAAAAATTAGATTCAAAGTACGTGGCTCATAGCCAGTGAGTAATTAAACTTACATTTCTTAAACATTTCTTTCCTTTGTTTAAAACCTGCTCTATATCAATTTCCCTCTTTTAAAAGATACTGAAGTTAAGTCAATAGACAATTACAGTAGCATACGCACATTTATATTTATATGTGTAAACAAACATACACAAACACTGTACACACTAAAATATATCAGACTAAAATACAATCTATTTGGTGTATCCAGAACCAACTGGCCAGTTTGAAGCTTTATATAAGCAGTTAATGCAGAAAATGCTTTAAAAAGAAAAAGTAACCGTGCTAGAATTTGTTTGAGTTTATTTATATAAAGTTCTTTGAAAGAGATTGAGAAAGATTACTTGCCAACGTTTTACTTTATCAACTTAAACTTAATTTTGAAACTTTCATTTTTTTCATAAATACCTTCATTTTCAGTGCTTCCATTTAAATATTTGCACAGTCCAGCTGTTTGATAAAATATCCACAAGATGGTGCCATGGTCAACATGTTAACACGGGAATTTGAGAGCTAGAAGGGAGAAAAGTGTTTGACACACCACTGTATGTCACAAAATTACCACCAAATTTTCTTTAATTTGCTATAATAATACTCACTTATGCATTTCAAATGTTCAAGGTATTACCCTTTAGTATTAAAATTTTTTATTCTTTGTAAACATGTTTCTTCAAAAGGAATATTAACCTATGAAATGATATTCAAATTTGCTAACAGAGCCATAAATTGGATCTTTTATGCTTTATGAATTAATGGATATATATTTTTAAGATTTTGTTTTTCCTTTTTCTCCCCAAATCCCCCCGGTACATAGTTGTATATTTTTAGTTGTGGGTCCTTCTAGTTGTGGGATGCCACCTCAGCATGGTTTGATGAGCAGTGCCATGTCCGTGCCCAGGATCCAAACCCACAAAAGCCTGGGCCACTGAACGAGAGCTTGCAAACTTAACCTCTTGCCCACGGGGCCAGCCCCCGAATATATTTTTAATGGTCTCTTGCTCTATCTTTACTGTCAAGATTAAGAAGAATATCCAAGCGGCATCCCATTAACTAGTGTAAGTTAAATTTATACATAGGATAGGTCTTTGCTATGGATTGAATTGTGTCCCCACAAAATTAATACGTTGAAGGCTTAACCCCACATGTAGTAGTATTTGGAGGTGGGACCTTTGGAAGGTAATTAGGTTTCGATGAGGTCATGAGGGTGGGCTCTTATGATGGGATTAGTGCCTTTATTAGAAGAGACACCAGAGAGCTCCCTCTCTCCCTACCATGTGAGGACACAGCCAGAAGGTGGCCACCTGCAAGCCAGGAAGTGTTCTCACCAGAAACTTTATACTAACATCCTGATTTTGGACTTTCAGCCTCTACAACTGAGAGAAAATAAATGTCTGTTGTTTGCGCCACCCCATCTATGGTGCTTCGTTATGGCAGCCTGAGCAAACTAAGACAGTCTTTAACCAAGAAAATTACCAAAATTGCAGAAAACAATTATTAAAAATAAGCTCTGTTTGCATAGTTGATGTAAATTGGTATAGTTAATAATAATTAAGTATTATTTATAGTTAACCATATACAATTGTTAATAATACTTAAAACTGTTGCAATTTGAGTTCACCATAGTTGTGGTAGTAATGGTTATGTTGATGAAATATCTAATACAATCATTTTAAGAGAGTGTTCTGAAGGAAAAATTCAGAGGAGAATTTGATGAGTAGGTGGAGAGAATTTCCAAAATTAGCCAAAGGTGTGTAGCAGGAATGCATTGAAATTTAAGAAAGCACTTAAGAGGGAAGCTAGGAAATGGGTAAAAGCGAAGTGAAAAACTTGGCTGTGGAATAGAGGAAGTGTGACAATGTCTCTGATTGAATTTCCTACAAACACCTAAAGTCATTATTTTTAAAATTTATCACTAAACTATTATCCCTTTGCATTTTGCTATTACAATGTGCAATTATTATTAGTTAGCTCTGCTTGAAACCTTAAAGACTTCTGTGTTCCCAGTTCTTTATTTGACATGACTTATCCATCACAAGATTTTGCCAATTCTTCCTCTGTATAATAGATCTAATATGCTTTCTACATCATTTCTGAATTAGTTATAAAAAACTTATTAGAAACCTGAATTACTTATAAAAAAAACCTTATATACTCTCCCAAGTTTTAATTCAGTAGCTTATTTCCAACATAATCTATTGCTTAAGAATTCAGAAACCTTGCTTCCTATTGGACTCATTCTGAACTTTGCAACCTTTCAATTATTGCCTCTTTTCTCCTATCTTTCAATAGCCATTTCTCATTATTCATCATTAAATCATATGTTCATTTAATGCAGAAACACAAGTAAAAAAACATTTGATGACTATGGGTAATTGATATCTTTTTTAAAAACTTATTTTGAAGTAGTTTCAAACTAAAAAAGAGTAGCAAGAATAGTGCAAAGGGGGCTAGCCCCATGGCCTAGTGGTTAGTTTGGTGTGCTCCACTACAGCGGCCCACGTTCATGGGTTCAGATCCCCAGCATGGACCTACACCTCTCATCAGCCATGCTGTGGCAGCAACTCACATATAAGTGGAGGAAGATTGGCACAGATGTTAGCTCAGGGCCAATCTTCCTCAAGCAAAAAAAAAAAAAAGAAGAAGAAAAGAATAGAAAAGAGGAGGATTGGCAACAGATGTTAGCTCAGGGCTAATCTTCCTTAGCAAACAAAACCAAAAAAAGAATAGTACAAAGTTTTGTATAACTTTCACTCAAATTCACTAATTTTTAATGTTTTACTGCTCTATTGTTATCACTCTTTTCTTTCACTCTCTCTACACACACATATATATATACGTATATGCATGTTTTTTCAATTTTTTATTGTGGTAAAATACACTTGACATAAAATTTACCCATCTTAACCATTTTTGAGTGTACAGTTAAGTGGTATTAAATACATTTATAATGTTGTACAACAATCCTATGCTATGGAGATGGAGCTATGAATATGGAGAGCTATCCATCTCCATAGCTCTTTTCATCTTGTAAGACTGAAACTCTATACCCATTAAACAATAACCCCACATTCTCCCCTCCTCCCAGCACCTGGAAACCACCACTTGACTTTCTAGGTCTATAATTTTGAGTACTCTAAGTATTTCATATAAGTATAATCATACAGTATTTGTCTTTTTGTGACTCATTTCAATTAGCATGATGTCATCAAGGTTCATCCATGTTGTAGCATATTGCAGAATTTTTTTCTTTTTAAGGCTGAATAATATTCCATTGTATGTATGTACCATATTTTACTTATTTATCTGTCCATGGACACTTGGATTGCTTCTACATTTTACCTATTGTGAACAATGCTGCTACGAACATGGGTGTACAAATACCTCTTCGAGACCCTGCTCTCAATTTTTTTGGTTATATACCCAAAGTGGAATTGCTAGATCATATATACATATATATTTAAGATATGTATTTTATATATATATATATATATATATATATATATATATATATATATAGTTTTCTGAGTCATTTGAGAGTGAAAGTTGTAGACATAATGCCCTTAAATATATCTGTGTGTATTTCCTAAGAACAAGAAAATATCTGCTTGTATACCCAGAGTACAATTACCAAATTTAGGAAACTTTACATTGATAAATTAGTATTATCTAACATACAATCTATATTCAGTTTTTGGCAGTTGTCTCAGTGATGTCCTTATGACATTTTCCCCTTGATCCAGGATCCAATCCAGGGTTACACACTGCATTTTGTTGCCGTGTCTCTTTAGTCTCCTTTAATCTGGAATGGTTTTTCAAATTTCCTTTGTCTTTCATGATATTGATATTTTTGAAGCATTTAGGTCAGTATATCCTCCTCTTTGTGTTTGTCTGATGTTTCCCCATGATTAAATTCAGGTTTTGCGTTTTTGCCAAATACTACATAATGATGATGTCAGTTTGTCCTATTACATTTGTTACATTATCAGTTACATTAGTTTTTGCTTTGTTTTTCCTATGCTACTTTTTGTAAAAATCAACAGATATATGTATATTCTATTTCTCCTTATTTCTTGCATAAAATCATATTATATTTACTCTTCTTACAGTTTGCTTTTTTTCACTTTACAGTATATCCTGGAGATTCTTCTATTTCAGTTTATACAGATCTTCCTCATTCTCTTTTATAGCTGCACACTGTATTGTGTGGATATACCATAATTTATTCAACCAATCTCTTATGTGGAAGCATTTAAGTTGTTTTCAGTATTCTGTAATTACAAATAATGGAGCAATAAATAACCTTGTGCTTGTGTACTTTCATATTATTGGAGATGTATTTTGATGGTGAATTCTCATACATGGGATTGCTGGTCAAAAGATAAATATATGTGTAACTTGTTAGATAATGCCATATTCACCTCTATAAGAAATGTCCTATTTTTCGTTCTCATCAGCAATGTATGAGAGTGCTTGTTTCCTAAAAGCCTCACCAATACAGTGTGTTGAAAAGCTTGTGAAGTTTGGCCAATCTGACAGGTAAGAAATGGTATCAGAGTGTATTTTTGAGCCCAAAGTACTCCCTTTAGTATTTCTTCTAGTACAAGTCTGCTGGTGATGAATTCTCCCAGTTTTTGTTTATCTGGGAATGTCTTAAATTCTCCTTTAATTTTGAAGGATAGTTTTTCTGGATATAGAATTCTTGTCTGACAGTCTTGTTTATTGAGGTTTTTCTTTTTAGCACTCTGAATATGTTACCACACAACTTCTGGCGTAGAAATCAGCTGTTAATCTTATTTAGGATGTCTTTTACCTGATGAGTTATATCTCCCTTGCTGCTTTCAAGATTTTCTCTTTTTCTTTCAACAGTATGATTGTGAAGTGTCTAGGTGTGAATCTCTCTGAGTTTTTTCTACTTTGATTCTATTCTGCTACTTGGATGTATAGATTAATGTTTTTCATCAAATTTGGGGAGATTTTGATCATTGTTTCTTCCAATATTCTCTCTACCTTTTCTATCTCTCCTTTTCTTCTTAGACTCCCATTATGCATATGTTGATATGCTTGATGGTGTCCCACAGGTCTCTGAGACTGTTTGTTTTTGTCAATTCTTTTGTCTTCCTGTTCCTCAGACTGGATAATCTCAATTATGCATTCTCATATACATAATGGTATGTATGTATAATGCATAATGGTAGTCCCAGAGGGAGAGGAGAGAGAGAAAGGAGCAGAAAAAAATACTTGAAGAAATTATTGCCACAGGCTTCCTAAATTTCATGAAAAACATTAATCTACACATCAGAAAAGCTCAAAAGACTCCACGTAGGATAAACTCAAAGATATCCACACCTAGACACAATCACAGGTGTCTACAAGCCAGGTTTAAAGTTTCTTTGGCAACACAATTTCCTAAAATATTTAGTAGGTTTCCGCTTTACTTCCAGACAGTTCTATGTGCTAATAATCGCAGTCCAAGTTATTTTCTTGAGATTAACTTATTTACATTTTTTGTCTGTACAAGACCTATCCTTTTTTCATTTAATAGCACCTATATTGAGTCCATTTAGATTAATAACAGGCTTGGGTGGGAATGCATCACCCTTAATCTAATCTTTGCAGCTGAATTGGCTGCCACTTTCTGGAAGAGAAGTCTTAATTGAAGAAGCTTGAGAAAAATCTGGAGCAATATACTCTCTTATTTGGAGACATATAGGCAGTTGGGTTTTTCCAACCCTGCTGGGTACGAGTCAACTCTTAACAGAAATGAATTCTCTTTCATCTCTGCTTGAAAATTGGCCAGTTCTTGTCTGAACAGATTTCTTTCTTGTAATATTTTGCTACAAGCAACAAGGAATATCCAGTACACACTACGTGCTGTTATTTGCTAATCCCTTCTTCTAGAGCACCAGGTTCTGTCAGTACATATTTTTACTTCCAAAATATCAAAGATAACAATTTTACCAAATTTTTTTTGCCACAGCATATGAAGATAATTAACTTTTCAGCATGCAATTATTTCCTTTCCATCTATGGCCAGACTACTAAGCAAATGCTGCGTATTTGAGTAATTTTGTTATAATGTCACCCACTTCTGATACTAAATACTGTATTAATGAGAGTTTGGTTCAGATAAAAGAAACAACACTAGATATTTTGAGCAGGAAGAAATTTAATGCAGGGAATTAGGTGCTTATAAAATCTTTGGGGAATTGAAGGAGTATCTTCTTGAATAAACACCCTGGAATTACTACCAGAATAAGTCTGAAGTGATACACTAGGGGACAACTACCACTGAGGCCACTGGACCCATGCTTTAAGAGGCTGCTGCTGCAATGGCCTCTTACACTCAAGAAAGCAAAGAATGAGTATCTAACACAGCAAACTAGAGATTACACAGTATGAATTCAGATGGAGAAGCATTGCCACGACCATTGCTTCTTTACTCACAGGGTGATGGACACTGGGATGTTTTTGTAGAGAGCTGTACATTTACAAAACTTGCTTTCTAGCAGCAACAGACCTGAGCTACACCTAAATAGCATCTGTCTCAATTGCACCTTCCAAATCTCACTTGGGTGTTTTCTACTGGTATAAACTGATTCATATCTAGAACTCTAGCTGCAAAGGAGTCTGGGAGATGTGTTTTCTTAAACTTAACAACCTCTCCAAATATATGAAAAGAGAAATGGAGATTGAGAGAACTATCCAAAATATCTACCATAGTCTATTAATGTGACTAATTTCAATTATGTTTTTTTACATTGCTAAGCTAAGCTTCATTTGACCATGTTGCATTTTCTAAATATACTGTTGGATTCAGTTAGCTAATATTTAGGATTTTTACATGTAATTTTGTAAGTGAAATTGGTTTGAAAGTTTATTGTACTATCCTTATTTGGATGCCCTGTCAAGGTTATTCTTGCCTCATAAAAAGTACTCCTTCTTTTTCTTGGCTCTGTTCTCTGAAAATTTTGTAGAACTCTACTCTCTGACAGAAGCATTTGGAAAGGGGAATTAGGGAAGGAAAGAGTGAATTTACTCCCATTTTGTCTTCTTTATATGTTATTTGTTTCTGAAAGTTTCCTACCTCCTGTTGTGCTATTTTTTTCCATTTAAAAAATCTTTTCAGGAATTTTTCTTCTCATCTGTGTTTTCAAATATTTTGGCATATAATTTTTCATCATTTCTTACATGAGTTTTAAATATCTGTGATTTTTTTCTGGTTTTAATTCTATATTTTCTTTCTTCCTTTCTTTCTCTCTCTCTTTCTCATTTTATTGATCTCTCTCTTTCCTCTTGATCAGTTCTGCCTGAGTGTACCATTTTATTTATCTCAATGTACTAAAGCAATAGTCAACAGCCAGTAAAAACCCAGTTTCCCAAACTTAGATCACACCTTTGTTGCTGCTATTGTTGGGCTTGTATAAAGCAACACAATATAAAAAAAATAGTAAAGAGAAAAGAGTGCAATTAGAAATCTCTGTCCATCTGTGGTCTCTAGGCCTCTCTGACTCCAGAACACTTTCTCCTACACTTTGTCCCCAAAACCTTCAATCTCCCTAAAGTTTTCTCACAGTTCTTGAATTAGTTGATGAGAAAGTACCTGAGATCTATCAATCCCCTTTTCCTGTGACCTCTCTCCTAAAGTGTTCAGTGGAGGGAACCAATGGGTCAATCAGAGTCTGTCAACAGGCAGCAACCATACTAGTTATTTGTAAATAAAGAATTTGATATAAATATTTTTAACAGGGTAACTGAAACAGTAAATGGAGAACTGTAAGGTATCCCAGAAGTAGTAACTGCAGAAAGCAGCTATCATCCCTAGGGCTGGGAGAACACAGGGGTGAGACTGCAGTTACTGAAATTTGTGAACTTAAAAAAGTGGTGCCAGAGATGAAACTCAGGCATCTCAGGAGGCAGTGCTTCTTGACCGCTATAGATGGCACTAAGTTTGAATGGGAGCCTTGTGGGCCTGGGACCAACACTTCTTAGGAGGGGACACCACAGGCTGACGCTAGTGCTTTTGAAGGGGAATAGGGAACAATGAAGCTGGTTCTACAAGTGTTGGAATAATTGAATCCTGGATTTAGTTGATGTGATAGGAAGGGGGTCTTGCTCTGGGTGAAGAATTGCTGGGATGTCACTTATAGGAACTGTAAGTAGACAGGAAGCCCACAGAAGCCCAACTGGAGCAAGTATAAAAGAGCAAGTTTCTTCTTTCTCCTCAAGCCTTGCAGTCTCTCTCAATTGTCACCGATTGGCAGAGCCACTTTCAGTCTCCTGGAAATTTTCTGACAGTTTCTGTGTTAGTTGCTGTGAATTGTCCCGAAATCTATCAGCTATCCACCTAGGGTTTGCAAAGTCCCAGCAATAGCCTCACAAAGCAGAGTATAGAAGGATGGGTTTAGAGCTCAGGGACAGTAGCACAATAACTGAGACAGCCAGCAACTACTGCTAGTTCACCATTCTGTATGAAATCACAAATCCATAGTCTGAATGTAATGATTAATGCCACCATTAAGATTCTATAGAAAGAAGGATATTACTAAAAGAATAAGAATATTTCAGTTCCTTTGGCTATGTGGCCAGCTTCTTGTATCAATTCATCTTGTAGGCATGGCTTTGCAAATATGATTGGAATAAACAAAGAATGTGGCCACCTAACTTTACCCTTGGACATTGTTTAAATGGGCATTGCTAATATTTATGGTTTTATTCCTCCTTCTCTATGTTCTTGGATTAACATCTCCCTTGTCTAGCTTCCGTCTTCTAAATTCATTAATAAAGTTAATAAGTAATGTCTAACTGATTAACAGCCTTTGTTTTATACCACTGGCTCTACCTGCTGAACAGAAACTTTAAAATCTGCAGAAGTGGTTGCAGAATCTCTATATAGGTAGGAATCAGGGACAGCAACTAGCCTAGAGCAGTACCTCTCAAATTCCCTATGGTGCAAGTTTTTTTTAAAAAATTTCCCTATTACATACCAATACTTTTGAAAAATAAAATAAAAATGTATTACTGTAAAAAAATGAAATAGTTAAAAACAAAGATGTACAAAAAGGAAGCCAAATTTCTTATTATGGGATTCAAAGACATAAAATTACATTTCAATAAAATAATTGGTACAAACATTAAATAGGAATAAAGAAAATAATTTTAACTCCGTACACCTTTAATTTCTTTTTCTTGCCATATTATGCTGGCTGGAATTTCAAGGAAAATGTTAAATAGAAGGTGGTGAGAGACAACTTTGACTTGACTCTGATTTTAGGAGGAAGTATTTAGTGTTGCATCATTAAAATATAATGTTAGATGTATAAGGTTTTGTTAGCTGCTCTTCGTCAAGTTGAGGAAGTTCTCTTTCATTCTTAGTTCCTTAAAAGATTTTATCATGAATAAATGTTGAATTTCATCATTATTTTCTGTATCAACTCAAATTATCATGTCTTCATCCTTTATTCTATTAATATGGTATATTACCTTAGTGTTAAACCAATTCCTGGGATAAGTCTCACTTGGTCATGGTGTATAATCCTTTCTATATGTTGCTGGATTCTGTTTGCTAGTATTTAAGATTTTCTCTCTGTCTTCATGAGGGATATTGGTCTGTAGTTTTATAATCTTGTGATGTGTTTATCTGGCTTTGGTATTAGGGTAATACTGCCTCATAAGTTGAGTTGGGGAGTGTTCCTCCTGTTTTCTGAAATGGTTTATACAGAATTGGCATTATTTCTTCTTTAAATATTTGATAGAATTTATCTGTGAAGATATCTGAGACTGGGAACACATGTGCTCATGCATGTGTGTGTGTCTGTGTATGCAAATGTTTCTTATTACTAATTCAGTTTATTTCCATGTTATATGTATATTCACATTTTCTATTACTTTGAGTAAATTTTGGTAATTTTTGTTTTTCTAGGAATTTGCCCATGTCATTTGAAGTGTCTCATTTGGCATAAGCTTGTTCAAAATAATCCCTGTAATCTTTGTTTTTTCTGTAGGATTGGCAGTGGTAATCATATATCTTGCTTCATTCCTGTTTTTGGTAATTTCTGTCTTCAGTTTTTTCTTTGTCAATCTAGGTAAAGATTTAGCCATTTTATTGATGTTCTTAAAGAATCAGCTTTTAGTTTCATTAATTTTCAAAATGTTCTTCTATTTTCTATTTCATTGATTTCTTCTGTGATCTTTATTACTTCCTTCCTTTTGCTTGCTTTGGGTTTAATTTGCTTTTTTGTTTGTTAGTTAAGGTTACAGCTTATATACACACTAGAAATCTGTATTCTTTTCTAACATATGCATTTAAAGCTACATTTTTTCACTTAGGCCCTGATTTTTTCTCACAAATTTTGGTATGTTGCGTTTTTATTTTCATTCCTTCCAAAATGTTTTCTAATTTCTCTTATGAGTTGTTAATGAAGAAACTCACAGGTTTAATAGCCCATGGGTTATTTAAATTATGTTGTTTAACTTATAAATAGTTGAGGATTTCCCAAATTTCCTTCTGTTTATTTCTAATTTAAATCCACAGATTGGCAAACGTTTTTAATGATGTCAGTCCTTTTGAATTTACTGAGATTTGTTTCATATGACTATATGAATTGGTATATGGTCAGTTCAGGGAAATAGTCTATATATTCCTGCAAAGAACATATATTCTGCTGTTGTTTGGTGGACTGTTCTAAAAATGCCTTAGGACAAGTTGGTTGATGGTGTTGTTCAAGTTTTCTCTTTCCTTGTTGATTTTCTGCCTGGCTGTTCTATAAGTCATTGAGAATGATGTATTGAAGTCTCCACCCCAAACTGTTGAATTGTCAATTTCTCTTTTTAATTCTGTCAAGTTTTGCTTCATGTATTTTGTGCCTCTGTTTTTAGACATCTGTACATCTTTAATTGCTATATCTGCCTAATGTATTGAGCTTTTTAACATTATGAAATGTGCCTCCTTGTCTTAAAACACATTTTATCTGATATTAACACAGTTGCTCTAAATCTCTTATACTCTTTCAATAATACATCTTTTCCCATTTTACTTTAAATTTATGTGTGTCTTTAAATATAAAGTGAATCCTTTATATATGGCATATAGTTTAATCTTGCCATTTATACAGCCTTAACTTCTTTGCCTTTTAATTGAGGTATTTAGTCCATTCACATTTAATTATGACATGGTTAGATTTACCTCTGCTATTTTACTATGTATTTTCCAAACGTTTAATGTCTGTTTTCATTCTTCTATTCTTTCTTTACTGCATTCTTGTTTTAAATAAATATATTTTAGTGTACGATTTCAATTCTTCTGTTGATCTTTTTAAGAGGATATTTTGTAATTATTTTCATGATATTTGTTCTATGGATTACAATATGCATCTTAATTTATGACCATCTCACTTAAGGTTAATACTGATTCAATTCCAGTAAAACATACCAATTTCCTTGGTACTACTATTGAGATATATATGAATATATATATGTTATAAATTCAACAAGGTAATGTTATGATTTTTGCTTCGTACATTCTTGTCTTTTAAAGAAATTAAAAGAAGAGAAATACAGATATTTACACAGATTTTTATATTTACCCATGTATTTACCATGTCTAGTGCTCTTCATTTCTTCTTATGGATTCAAATTAATGTCTAATATTACTTCATTTCAGCCTGAAGGACTTTTTACTATTTGTTATAAGGTATGTCCACTAGCAGAGAATTCTCTCAATCTTATCTAATATGGGAAAACCTTTATTTTTCCTGAATTTTTATTATAGATTTCTTTGGTGACAGTTTTCCCCCCAGCACTTTGAATATGTTATTCCACTGCCTATTGTCCCCCATCATTGCAGATGAGAAGTCAGCTGTTAATCATATTATTGTTTCCCTATACTTGATGAATCTTTTTTTCTCTTGCAACTTTCAAGATTTTCTCATAGTACCTCTGGTTTTTTTTGAGCTTCCTGAATATCTAAGGTAATGGTTTGTTTTCTTCTAATCAAATTTGGGGAGGATTCAGCAATTATTCTTCAAATAATTTTTCTGCCCCCTTTTCCCTCTCCTCTCCTTCTGAGAGTTCCACTACATGTATGTTGGTATACTTGATGTTGTTCCATAGATCTCCGAGGCACTGTTAATCTTTATTCAATAATTTTACTCTGCGTTCTTAAGTTTGGAGTATTTGTATTGATCTATCTTCAAGTTCACTGATTCCTTTGGGGGAGACACTTAAATATGCAGTTGAGACTACCTAGTGAATTTTTCATTTTATTTACCTTACTTTCCAACTCTAAAATGACCATTTGCTTCCTTTTGATAATTTCTGCTTGTATTCATATTCCTAGTTTGTTTACTCCTTGTCATCATATTTTCCTTTAATCTTTAAACATGGCTGTCTTTAATTTTTTTTTTGAGGGAGATTAGCCTTGAGCTAACATCTTCCGCCAATCCTCCTCTTTTTGCTGAGGAAGACTGGCCCTGAGCTAACATCCATGCCCATCTTCCTCTACTTTTTAATACGTGGGATGCCAACCACAGCATAGCTTGTCAAGTGGTGCCATGTCAGCACCCGGGATCCGAACTGGTGAACCCTGGGCTGCCGAAGTGGAATCTGCGCACTTAACCGCTGCACCACCAGGCTGGTCCCTAATTTTTTTAACTTATTTATAATACCTGCTTTGAAGTCATTTTATGCTAAATCTGACATCTTGACCCACCTAGATTCACTTTCTCTTACCTGCATTTTTCCTGAGTATGGGTCATACTTTCCTGTTTATGTGTGGATGCAAGCAGCCCCAGGCAAGAACTCCACATACTCCTACTTTTCAGTGGTTTTCACAAAAACTTCTCAATTTGTTGTTTCAATTTCGTCTATTTCCAGAGCTGCGAAAGTTGTTTTTAACAATTTTTTCCAGTTTTATAGTTGTTTTGAGGTGAAGGAATTTGTCAAAATTTTCATTCTGCCATAGCTGGAAGTCCTTTCCCCTTAATTCCATGTTTTTAACACCACAAAGTAAATATTATTGTTGTTGCTATTGAGGCAATTTTTATTTAGATTTCTCTACGTGTTTATATATACTCATTATTTCTTTATGTATTTTAGACTACCCCATTGGGATCATTTTTTCTATTCCTAAAATTAATCATTTTAGAAGATTTTTAGTTTAGGTTTCTTAGTAGTAAACTCTCATAAATTTTATTAACCTAAAAGCATGGTTTTTAAAAAAAATCATCATTCTTAAAATACGATTTTATAGTTGTTACATTGTATGGTGGTTATTTTTTCTAAGCACTTTGAAGATATTCCATTTCTTCTGCTTCTGTGATTGCCTTGAAGAGATCTTCTCTCTGGCCCTACATATTATTCCTTTATAACCAACTTGTTGTGTTTTGAGTTTCTCAGCAATATATGTAGGAGTGGATTTTTTGGTTTTGTTTTTGCTTATTTTGCATGGTATGTGTTATGGTTCTGATCTCTGTATATTCATGTCTTTCATCAATTCCAGAAAATTCCAAGCTATAATCTCTTCTTTGAATATTACGTCTCCTCCATTCTTTCTTGGAATCTTCTTAGACATATGTTAACTGTTAAATTCTTTCTCCTGTTTTCTTTCTTACTCTTTTTGTACCTCATTCTTTGAAATGGCCTTATATCCATCTTCCTTTCTATTTCAGGTCTATTGCCCACATTTTTCTTTAGCTAATCTATTGTTTAACTCATCAACTAACTTTTTAAAAATTTCTTTTATTTAATTTTTCATTTCTAGAAGTTTTATTTACTTTCAAATTTGTCTAATCATTTTGATTGTCTCTCGTTTATTGATAATTTAAAAATATTATATCAATAATTTACTTATTTTGTTTTCTTATCTGATCTTCTAATATATGGAATTCCTGGAGGCCTAAATTTGATGTCATTTTGCTGACTCTTACTCATGGTGACCTGTTTCCTTGTGTGCTTGGTATTATGAGTTCATATAACTTATTGAATTCAATATATAGAATCGTGATGGTCTAAATTGGGATTGTTTTCCTCCAGAGGTGATTTATGCTTCCTTCTAAAAAAACAAGGGGTTCTATAAATATGAGACTACTTTAGCCCCATTCATGAACTCTAGTTAATTATTGGAGTCTCAAATTCAACTCTTTCACTTTGGGGAGGATCCACATTCTGCCTCCCAATATTAGTGTTGGTATTGGCCCTTAACTCCCATGGAATCTCCACTTTAGAATTTACTAACCCTTCACAATTCAGGTTTTATATCACTGTCTTCATCTTGGCTCTTGGAAATTTCTTTCACTTTATTGAATGCTGACCAAAGCTTTAAAAAATATGCTTGTTGTATTTCATCCAGGATGTCATAATAATGTAGTAGGAAAGTCCCTTAGAGTTTGTAGTCCAAAATTTTGCTGGAAGTAGATCTTTCATGTATTATTTTTTTAAGATTTTTGAGTGATGTGTTTTGTTCCAAAAAATAAATTTATTTTGATTGTGAATTTATTAAATGTACAAATTAATGAAGGGAGAAATAGCAGTTTTCTATGCTTATATAAGATAGTTTTTCTGTTTAATCAGTTTCCTTTATGCGCATCAGGTTTGTGCTTTTCAATATAAGTTTTGCATGTTTCTTATCAAGTTCATGACCAGACATTCTTTGGATGGGTTTTTTTGGTGGTAGTTGTCGTCATAATGGTTTTATTTTCGTATATAGTAAAACATTTTGTTTTGCATATTTATTTTATAACCAACTACCTTAGTAAAGTTTCTCATGTTTCTAAAAATCTTCAGTTGATTCTCTTAGATTCTCTAGATATTCAATCATATTACCTACAAATAATAATACTTTTGCCTCTTCCTTTCAAATAAACCTCTTCTTTTCTTTGGAAAATGTCATTAGAAAGTGTTAACAGACCTTTATTAGAAGAAGGAAACCATTATACCTTATGTCTGGATTTCAGCATTCTCTGGATCTGATCTCTTTTGACAGCATATAGTGGATAGCATAGGCATGTTGACTTGATAATGAAGCAACAAGATGAATATTTAACTATGTTAAACACAATACTCATTGGTGATGAACACAATGTAGACTATACAGAAGTCAAAATATAATGATATACACACACACAAATGCAATATTCAATAAGTAAGAATCATAGGTATGTTTTAAGCTGGAGGCAGTCTTTGGTCATTAAAAGCTAGTGGTAGGCCTTAGAGAAATGGGTAATTCTATAACTGGGACAAGAAATATGCAATATTATCCAGAAAGTAAGAAGTAGTGACAGAAAGTAAGAGAGTGCTCAAACTAACACCCAAAATGATGGGATATGTCAAAGGGATACAGTAGTCAACTGAAAGAGATCCAAATTGCCAAAGATGGAAAAATTTGAACAACAAAATAAATGAAGTAGCAGTGGATTATAACCCAAAGTCTAAGATAAATATCAACAAGTCCACACTGATAAATAATGATTGAATACATGAATACATGGGGGAGAATAGACAAGTATCTCATGCAGAACAATTCTAAATAATTTGTGTAGATTATTCACCTTAAAGAGATGAATCATAAATCTCCACTTCATAAGAGTGAGCTGCACATACTGACTTTCTTCCAAAGAGTAAATTAAGGAAAAAAATTTTGTAAAAAAGAGGGAGAGAAATGTGATTTCACAGTAGAGAATCCTGACAAACACTATCTCAAGCTAGGTGACGAAGGCTAGCATAAACAGTGGTAAGTCATATTGATAGTATGAATAGTAGTCATATTGATATGACTTGATGACAATGGCATTTTACCACTGTGGTCTGCCTCCTAAAAACCCATAACCTCAATCTATTCATAACAAAAACATCAGGCAAATTCCACAAAATACTTGGCCAGTACTCTTCAAAACTGTTAAGGTCATAAAAAACAATCAAAGTCTGAGAAACTGTCACAACCAAGAGGAGCCTAAGGAGATGTGACTACTAAACATAATATAGTATCCTAGATGAGATCCTGGAACAGAAAAAAGACAATAGGGAAAAATGGAGGAAATCTGAGTAAACTGTGGACTTTACTTAATAATAACGTATCGATCTTATCTCATTAATTTTGACAAATATACATACTAACAATGTAAGATGTTAAGAATAAGGGAAACCGGATGTGGGATAGATCTCTCTGTACTATCTTTGTAATAATTCTGTGTGTCTTAAACTGCTGTAAAATAAACAGTTCATTTAATAAATAAATTTTTTAAAAGCTAGTAGTAGGGCTTTGTTTCTTTCATGTTTGATATTTAAATGACTATCTTTGATAAACATTGATAGTGTCCCAATCAAGTTTGGTTGAGAAAAAATGATGAGATAGGTAATTTGTTAAATAAGATAATCAGGATTTTAAAAGATCTCAACAGACTGGAATGATATACAGATTTCCAATGAGATGCAATTCCATAAGGTTAAATTATTTTGAATTTATGTCCAAAAATAGATTGCACAGTAAATTATGTTTGTTAGCTACAGCATATGTGAAAAAAACCTGAGAGGCTTTATTTTATGATAAACTTGATGTGAGTCTGCAAGTTTTTGCTGTCTAAAAAGTCAATATTCACCTACATTAGTGGTATTTAGAATGAGAGATGATGTTGCTACCCTATGTGGTTAAAATATTCCTTGAATATGGAATTTGGTTCGGGAACGGTGCACTTTAAAAGACACAAGATAGGGGGCCGGCCCAGTGGCACAGCGGTTAATTGTGCATGTTCTGCTTCGGTGGCCCAGGGTTTGCCAGTTCAGATCCCAGGTGCAGACATGGCACCGCTTGGCACACCATGCTGTGGTCGGCGTCCCACATATAAAGTAGAGGAAGATGGGCACGGATGTTAGCTCAGGGCCAGTCTTCCTCAGAAAAAAAGAGGAGGAGTGGAGGCAGATGTTAGCTCAGGGCTAATCTTCCTCAAAAAAAAAAAAAAAAACAAAAAGCCACAAGATAGATTGGAGCATGTTCAGAGGAGAAAAAGTAGAAATGTGAGGAATGTCCACTGTGTACATGAAGAAATTTTGAAGGAAATGAAATGTTTAGCCTGGGTGAGAAGAAATTAGAACATAATTGGCTTCTTCACATATTTGAGGAGCAGCAGTGTAAAACAAAAATGTGGTTAATTTTGTGTGACTTTAGAAGATATGATAGGAATAGGATGAAACCTTGAAGGAGCCCATTTCAGAAAAAAAATTTAATTTCTGAAAATGATATTTCCTACCTCAATATGAGTTCCCCGTCACTGGAGATGTTCAAGTAAAATCTCTATGATCATTTGTTGAAGATCTTCATGAGGAATTCTAGTATTTATGGGGAGTTTTAGCAGCAAGTAGTTAATGCCCTTAACTTTTATATTTTTTGACATTTCATTCCATTAAAAAATTTCAATATACATTATTATTTCCTGTGACAAAAACCAAACTCTGCATACTAAACAAAGCAGAAAGATAAATTTATTGTAAGGCTTTCAACCTGCAAGCCGGGAAACTCAAGGCTACAGGAGCAATGAGTTCCAAGGTGATCACAGATTAAGGGATTTTCATGGGATAAATACAGATTTTATTTGGCTTTTTTGGCTGATTGGTTGCCTAGTGGTCTTCTTTCTTATTTGGTTCAGGGTAGCTGAGTCGGGGGAACAAGGAAGTCCAGAGATGGAATGAACAGACTTGGCATTTGGGGATTGGCTAGTGTCCTCTGCTGACTTCTGAGAAGATCTGTAAATTCCTGTAAGGCTAGGTTAAGTTTCCTTTATGCAACTGCATTGACCATCTCCATTTTGTCCTTGACATAAGTGACTTCATTTTAGTTTGGTTCTACATTCTCTCCTTTTGATCAAGTCTCTGTGAGGAGGAGATGATCACCCAATATATTGCTAGGTATTTCTTCTGCTTTTATTTTTTTTTAAGTATATGAGAGTGGGGTTTTTTTAATTGAGATAGTAGCAACAAAGACACCAAATAATCTTATCCTTTCTTGAAAGTCACTGAGAAATCAGTCTATTTTCAATTTATAGTTCTGTCTTTTTTTTTGGCCCTGAGCTAACATCTGTTGCCAATCTTCCTCTTTTTTTTTTTCCTCCCTAAATCCCCAGTACATAGTTGGATAGCCTAGTTGTAGGTCATTCTAGTTCTTCTATGGGGATGCCACCACAGCATATCTTGATAAGTAGTGCATAGGTCTGTGCCCTGGATCCAAACTGGTGAACCCTGGGCCACCAAACCTGAGCACGCAAACTTAACTACTCAGCCATGGGGCTGGCCCCAAGGACTTTGCTGTTTCACTGATCATCTATTTTGTTTATTTCCCTTTGCCACACCATGATTGAACACCTTTCCTCAGGGTGAGAGAAGCTTTGGGGGTTAGTAGCAGCCAAAGGCCACATTTGAGTAACTCCTTATACTGGGTCAAAGTGGAAGGTCAAGGCAGGGAGACTTTGTCAGGGATATAGGTGTTAGATAGCATTTTGAAGCATTTGGCAAGCACTAGTCTATCAGGTTTGTTATTTTTTACAAAAGCTGAATAGAAAACAACTGAGTACTTTAAAAATCACAATACAAAATACAAGGACAAATAGGATAGAAAGACCAAATTGTGGTATAAATCTAACCCGTGAGTCCAATCCTGTTGGTAACCAGCTGAATAATTAAAAGTTCCAAGATGAGTCAGATGGGACTTGTTATAACCAATGGGCTTGTTCTTGGATTCTGTGTAACTGAGTTTCAACTTCCCCAAAAGTGTTTCTCTAAATGCAGAAAGTGGTGTTGGCTATAGCACAGGTACCTCCTTGCTCAGGTAAAAGATAGCTCAGGGCTGTTCAATTATCAAGAACTACTTTGGCCAGAGGATTTATGGATTTTTGTTGGACAGTTGTTGCTTTAGCAGCAGATTCTGCAATTTCTCCAAGGCTTAAGGAGAGGTTCCTCATCATAGCCTTATTTGCATTTACTCTTATCCAGAGGAGCAGTGACCTACCAAAGGAAGCAAATTTTGAATCACGAGTGACTTCCAATTCCTGTTTGAGTCTGTGGCTCAGGTAACAGCCATGGAGGCCAATAAAATTTAAAGATCTGTAGACCACACAGATGGTTTTATTCTAGTTACCATTGCCTTGTGTCCCTTTGTTTGTACAGAGCCTGGACATAAGGTTCTCAGGTTTGGGATTATGAACCAGAGACAGGAAAATGGAACCCAAAGGTTAGGCAGTCTGACACAATAGAGAGGGAGCTGAGTTTGTCCCAGAGAAACTGAGGCATTGGAAATTGGGGAGAAGTTTGTGACAGGAAGAACTATGGGATCACCAGCATCATGGCAAATCCAACAGTATTTTGGAGTTTGGATTACCCCCTCTTTGCAACGGCCTGAGATATGTGAACAATAGCATTATCTTTCCAGGCCAAATAAGGCAAAATGTGGACAAGGGAATCACAAAGACCTTCCTGGTGTAAGAATTAGGAAAAGGATGGTCAGAGAGGAAAGGAAGAATGGAAAGAAGCATTCATGATCCAAGGTCTTGGGAGGAAGCAGTCTACCTTAATGTCGGCTACTTCTCTTCCTAACCAATTTGATTTTGAGGTCTCCAGCATTTGCACGGGACCAGATGTCAAGTGGAGCTTTCTTCAGTTGTGAAATATGCACCCAAGTTTCAACACCTTGTAATTTGTAATCTGTCTGAGGTAAAGAGTACTTGATAGGGTCATTTCTATGAATCTCACTTTTGCAAAAGCATCAGAGAAAAACAATAACTGTCTGTAAAATGACAAAAAATTTTTTTTAAAGATTTTATTTTTCCCTCTTCTCTCCAAAGCCCCTCGGTACATAGTTGTATATATTTTTAGTTGTGGGTCCTTCTGGTTGTGGCATGTGGGATGCCACCTCAGCATGGCCTGATGAGTGGTGCCATGTCTGTGCCCAGGATCTGAACCTGCGAAACCCTGGGCTGCCAAGGAAGAGCATGCAAACTTAACCACTCGGCCACCATGCTGGCCCCACGAAAGTTGTTAAAATGTCTATGGTTACGCATCTGTTGAGAGTTCATTATGATGGAATTGACAAGGAAATTTGGTTATTTCTGTGACACAAATTTTAAGACAACTGGAAATACAACTGAAAGAATTATACCAGGCCATATCAGATTTTTAAGAATTTCATAAAATTTTTAGCAGACTTGTATTAATAACATTCATGCATACATATATAAGCTAGGAAGGTTTAGCATCACTTCTTAATTAATAATGGTTCCCATGTGATTTAACATATCAAGTAAACATAATTAGTTTGATATCTCTCTTTTTATAAGGAGAGAGAACAAATCTTTGAGATGTTCCAGGGTTACTCTGGAAAATCCCAAAGTTAGTTAAAGGCCAAAAAAGAGTACATTCAGAATTTTATTCTGGGAAGTTTGTCAAAAATGTCAAAAGGTGGAGTGATATCAGCAACAGGGTGGAGTGAGCTGTTCCTTTTGTCTCTCTTCCTTCAAATTACAACTAAATGGATATTCATTGATCAGCGGACGATACTCACACAACACAAGAGGACACCAGAGAGACCCGTGCAACTATACATCTGAAGGTGCTTGGAGTACCCTGGAGCACTGTGATAAACCACATTAACAAAATGAAGAATAAAAAAGCACATGATCATCTCAATAGATACAGAGAAGGCATTTGACAAGATCCAACATCTATTTATGATAAAAATTCTCAATAAAATGATTATCGAAGGAAAGTACTTCAATATAATAAAGGCCATATATGACAAATCTACAGCCAACATCATACTCAATGGGGAAAAAATGAAAGCCATCCCTCCGAGAACAGGAACAAAACAAGGATTCCCACAATCAGCACTCTTATTCAACATAGTACTGGAGGTATTGGCTAGAGCAATCAGGCAAGGAAAAGAAATAAAAGGTATCCAAAACTGGCAATGAAGAAGTGAAACTCTCACTGTTTGCAGGCGACATGATTTTATATATAGAAAACCCTACAGAATCCATCGGAAAACTATTAGAAATAATCAACAATCACAGTAAAGTTTCGGGGTATAAAATCAACTTACAAAAATCAGTTGCATTTCTGTACTCTAATAATGAACTAACAGAAAGAGAACTCAAGAATACAATCTCATTTACAACTGCAACAAAAAGAATAAAATATCTGGGAATAAATTTAACCAAGGAGGTGAAAAACCTATACAATGAAAACTGTAAGACATCCTTGAAAGAAATCAGTGATTACATAAAGAAATGGAATGATACTGCATGCGCATGGATTGCAAGAATAAACATAGTTAAAATGTCCAAATAGCTAAAGCAATCCTGAGGAAAATAAACAAAGCTAGAGGCATCACAATCCCTGACTTCAAAATATACCGCAAAGCTATAGTAATCAAAACAGCATGATACTGGTACAAAAACAGGCACACAGATCAATGGAACAGAATTGAAAGCCCAGCAATAAACCACACATCTATGGACAGCTAATCTTTGACAAAGGAGCTGAGAACATACATTGGAGAAGCAAAGTCTCTTCAATAAATGGTGTTGGGCAAACTGGACAGCCACATGCAAAAGAGTGAAAGTAGACCATTATCTTTCACCATACACAAAAACTAACTCAAAGTGGATTAAAGACTGAAGGTAAGACCTGAAACCATAAAACTCCCACAAGAAAATATAGGCAGTACACTCTTTGACATCAGTCTTAGAAGGATCTTTTCGAATACAGTGTCTACTCAGGAAAGGAAAACAAAAGAAAAAATAAACATGTGGAGCTTCTGAAAGGCAATGGAAATCATGAACAAAATGAAAAGACAACACACCAACTGGGAGAAAATATTTTCAAATCGCATATCTGACAAGGGGTTAATCTCCATAATACATAAAGAACTCACACAACTTAACAACAACAAAACAAACAACCTGTTCAATAAATGGGCAGAGGACATGAATGGACATTTTTCCCAAGATGATGTACAGATGGCCAACAGGCACATGAAAAGATGTTCAACATCACTGATCATCAGGGAAATGCAAATGAAAACTACAATCAGATATTACATTACACCTGTTAGAAAAGTTACAATTACCAAAACAAAAAACTGCAAATGTTGGAAAGGATGTGGAGAAAAGGGAACCCTGATACACTGCTGCTGGGAATGCAAACTGGTGCAGCCACTGTGGAAAACAGTATGGAGATTTCTCAAAAAATTAAAAATAGAAATAACGTACGGCCCAGCTATCCTACTACTGGGTATTTATCCAAAGAACTTGAAATCAACAATTTAAAAAGCCTTATGCACCCCTATGTTCATTGAAGCATAATTCACAATAGTCAAGATGTGGAAGCAACCCAAGTGCCCATCAACCGATGACTGGATGAAGAAGATGTGGTATATATATACAATGGAATACTAGTCAGTCATAAAAAAGACAAAATCACCCCATTTGCAACAACATGGGTGGAATGTGACAGTATTATGTTAAGTGAAATAAGCTAGATAGAGAAGGACAAATACCATATGATTTTGTTCATTTGTGGAAGGTAAACAAATACATGGACAGAGAGAACAGATTAGTGGTTACCAGAGGGGAAGGGGGCTGTGGGATGGGCATAACAGGTAAAGGAGCACATATATATGGTGATTGATAAATAATCATGTACATCTAAAATTACATAATGTTGTAAACTATTATGACCTCAAGTAAAAAAATATAACAAAAGGTTTGGACATTTGACTAAATAAGATCACAGAGCATTATGACACAATACTTAATTATCTATTTGACCAAAGTTACAACAGGAGATTATGGGCAAATACAGAAGCTTACATTGTTTGTGAACAAAACTTATCTCTTTTGATATTGAGAAGACTGAGGTTTCTTAAGTAATCAAAGACCTGGATATAGACAACATAAGTACAGTAAATTATTTTGGGGAGTCACAAAAATCTTTGCTATCTGGGAAGATCACTTAAAAGATAGAGAAAATCTTTCACAATCTGTCATCGAGAGCAAACCAATAGTCCAAGAAAACTTTGTCCTTTTAACAGAGAGAATCAAATTCTAATTTTGCACCAGTGTACATTTGATTTTACAACTCAATTTTTAAAAAACTTAAATAAATCCATTCCAATCTTAACCAGCTTGACCACACACAAAATTTCCTTCCCAAGATTCCTTTTCCACAAACCTTCTCTAACTTTTTTTAACCATTTAGATTTTGTTCTGTATATATCTATTTTTCTTATTCTCAAAAAACCAATCATTTTGCTTTCCTTGTCTACTTTTCATACACAGTTTTTTTCTTTCACCCTTATTATTTCTTAGTAGTTTTAATTCCATATATTGATTAGAATTCTTAACCCTTAGAGTACTTCATTCCTAGTGAAAACTAAGAAGTAAGCAAGTGTGGACTGGCAAATTTATAAACACGTTTCATAATTTCTAGAAGTATATTCTTCCTCATAGTAAATTTTTCAATGTGACACAAAACGTTTATCAATAGACCCAAATATCTTTAGTTCCTCTGTAAAAGAAAGCCAAAGTTGGATAAACCTATATTCAGTAACTAATGTTCCAGTATTTTATCTTATTTGGAAATGGCCTAGATATTCATGAATGTCCTTCATTTAACTTATCTCAGTATAACGTTTAGGTTTCAAGTTACCAAAAAAGACTTTTGGAAACTATTTTTAGGTAGATATACCATTAAGCATAATTACTGTCGAGAATTTCATTTATAAACTTTTTTCTTACATCTATTTAATTTTTCTTAACAATTATGTTTAGATTACTCATGAAAATTTCATGAGACATTAAACAGCTAACCATCATCTTAAGTTGTCTTTCTTGCTTTCATATTCTGTAACAGAGATAACACGAGCTTATTTGAGTTTTAGTAAACCTAGGGAAGAATAAAATAATTATATTTAATGCTGATAACTCTAAAGATAGGCCTGTTTTAATTAAACCAACTTAAACTAGCTTTTACTTACCAAAGATTATCCTGGATCACATAACCTTGAAAAACATTTGAGTTAGTTTTTGTATTTCCAAGAGTACACTTAATTTACATAGTGCTTGTTTGTCTTTAAGCCAATTAAGTAGAGCTCTTTACAAATTAATTTTGGCAATATCATCCAAAGGTAGAAAAGTATCATACATTTATAACATACATACATAGACATACATACACATACAGAAAGAGATCAAGGCTTTAATTTTAAAACTTTAGACCCACAAGTGCAGCCATGACAAAACAATGCATCTCCACAACATGCAGAGGGAATTGCCACCAAGAGACTGAGAGGAATAAACTTCAGTGTTCCTCTTGTTAGTCTTTCTCTCCTGGACATCAGCCCTGAAAGTTCAGCAAAGGAAAATCTCCGTCTAAATTAAGAATCTATCAAAGTTTTGGCTATCATGGGTTTTAATTAGTCTAATTTGCTTCTATATATTTTTCAAAACAGAGCAAACCTAAAGGGCTGTGAAGATTATATAAGTCAAACATAGCAAATATGGAGAAGATAAAAAATTTCACCTCAAAGTGTTTACACCTCATTCATCAACACAACAACAGAATAATACTAAACTATGGCTCTGCTGAAACATAGGAACTACGTGCTTATAATAAAATTTCTTAATAGTAATTTATAAATTTCTGTTTTATAGAGAATATGGCTGTATGTATCCATTTCAGCAATATCCATCCTACTGTGCCCCTCACCACCAAGTAATAGACAGGATTAATCAGACTTAAATTCACTCTGCCCTAGTACAACAAAATTTGACAGCATATTCTAAGTTAATATCAACACATCTCTGCCTTCTCTGACAAATGAAAAAGATGAAAAATGCCTATCATGTATTTACCTATTCTCTGCATTGGGATAATATTATGTTAGAATTATGGTCAATTTTTTCTATTCTAAACACAAAGAGAAGCTGAATAATATATTACCAAATATACTAGTAGAATAGATAATTAAAATGTGGCATGTTCATAAAATGGAAAACCAGAGAGCAATGAAAATAAATGAATGACTGTTAACATACAGCAATGTGAATGAATCTCATGAATATATGTGGAGAGAAAGAGGCCAGAAATAAAAGAAAAAAATAACCCTTACATTTATATGTTTCTCTTCATGGTAAGGTGACAAATAGGGACAATTAATCTATACTTTTAGAAGTCAGGACAGTGAGCTCACTTGCAAGGAATGACCGGAAGACTGATGAAAGGAGATTTTGTGACCTGACAATTTTTGGTGTCTTCATCTGGAAGACGAATACATATGTGTACATCATGGGAAGATCCTTGAGCTCTAAGCTTGTGTGTCATATTCCAACTAAATAATTCATTTAAAAAATGTTACCAAAAAAAATTTTAGCCATGAGATAGGTACAATAATGCAAAACTCACTAGTTTATAAGACAATAGTTGGATCAAAATCATGTTTCTGGCAGATGGGATAAGTTAGGGTTACCTGCTCAGATGGCCTAAACTTTTAGTAATATTTGTCCAGAAAACCTTTAAGATTTTTCATTTGCCTAGTTTACAAATAACCTGTCCCCCCCCCTTTTTTTCTTCTGATAAGAATTACCTTCCTGAAGTTTTCGTTTCAAAGAGATGGCCTAGATAAGAGTTTCTAGAGAAGACAATATACATCTCAAAGGCACAGGAAAACAATGTAAGTTCCTCCAAGAAGGATTTTTGTTTCTTAAATCCAGAACTTTACAACACTTACAAGCCTTTTGAGCTGAGTAGGGGAGGTTTGGGGATTGGCAAAAAGGATAGGTGGGCTTTTTACCCTATCCTTAGAGCCGCATTTTCTGTTTTTGTAAAGACCCAATTTATAAGACAAGGACAATTATTTATTTATTTATTTTCAAGATTGGCACCTGAGCTAACATCTGTTGCCAGTCTTCTTTTTCTTCTTCTTCCTCTTCCTCTTCCTCTTCCTCTTCCTCTTCCTCTTCCTCTTCTTCTTCTTCTTCTTCTTCTTCTTCTTCTTCTTCTTTCCAAAGCCCCCCAGTACATAGTTGTATATTCTAGTTGTGAGTGCCTCTGGTTGTGCTATGTGGGATGCTGCCTCAGCATGACCTGATGAGTGGTGCCATGTCTGTGCCCAGGATCCAAACCAGTAAAACCCTGGGCCACTGAAGCGGAGTGTGCAAACCTAACCACTCGGCCACTGGGCTGGCCCCAAGAACAATTATTTTTGATTCCTCAAAGAATTGTGTTGCAACCTGAACGACATCATAGGCTGACACACCCATCCAACTACATTATCCTCAATTTGCTTCTTTATATAAAGGAGAAGATCTTCAACTGTGATGGAACTCAAAAGATTTCTATGTTCTAGATTTAGAGCTGTGTGTCATTGGAATATTTTAGTAAATCCTTCCACAAAGCCTTCAGAAGGTTTTTCTTTCGCTCTGGGTATATAGTTTCATTTAAGCTTAGGAGAGAAGGTGTAAACAAGAAAGTACTTATCAGGCTCTGAATATCAGCTTTGAATTTGGCCAGCTTCTAACCATAGAGCTACTTAAAAAACTCCTTTTAAATACCTTGTCAGGTTTCAGTTGGAAGAAACAGTAAATATTCCTGGCAGTATCAAAAAACCTGGAACCTAAGAGGCATCCCAAAAGAGAGTGAAAAAGATACTACCCTTCCAAGATTTAGAGCCACTCTCAAAGATTGACTGGGCACTACAGACAAAGATCTGGGAGAGCTGACTCTCATAAGAATTCTCAGCCTTTGCCAGCTTCTGCCAGTTTTCCCAGGATCCCATCTACAGACTCCTGAGCAAGTGGGCTCTAAAGTAGAGAGTAACTCCAGTATCTACCAGAATCTGGCAAGGTTTTCCATTAATTTTAACTTTAGTTTCCCCTTGGCTTTTGAAGGGAATAACTGGTAGCAGTTTACCAGAAAATCCTTCAGAGTCCCATCAACCTTGGAAGGGACCCGTATGGGGGCCCTCCTTTGAGGGTGGATATGGGGGTGTCTATAAGGTCACTAACTTGGCAGACTTTTGTTTATGGTCTTGTAGTCTCTTTAGAGTGGAAAGACAATTCAGACAGAGGATTATTAGACTGTGAGTACTCGGGTAAAGGAGGTGTAGGGGAGGAAGACATTTCCTCTACCCGCTGTGGGTTCTTCTGACCAGAGAACAAATTAAATTCACATGAGACAGAATAGCAGGAGAAAATTAAACAAAGCTTTATAACATGTATACATGGGAGAGGCTCAGGCAAGCTGAGCAACTCACCAAAATGGCTGAAGCCCCCATCTTAAATGTCATCTTCAGCTAATGACAAAGGAGGATGTTGCGGGTGGAGGGGGAGTCGATCATGGGAGATTAACACAAGTACAGTAAACAAATGCAGATTTAAGTCCTTGCCTTTGGCATTGATTAAGAGTTTCTAGAGATAAAGTCATCCCTCCTTCTTTCTGGTTCAGAGAGGGAGACACCTTTACAGATAGAGATTTCCTTTACAATGTAAATGTCCCCTAACAAAGGGCAAGCAAGTTCCACTCCTCAGAGCTTCCTTCCCGTCTGCAGTTTATTAAAGTAACCAGCCCCAAATAATACTCATGCCAAAGACATATTTTGGGGTGGCCAATTCTGGGCCCCTACAGAGGATACAGGGGAGAAGTAGGAGTCATCTCAGTCTTAGCCTTTTTGTTTAGGTACTTCTTGTCTCTTTAATTTTTCATTAACTTTCTTCAACGAATCTTTCAATGAAGCTATTTGGGAATTTTGAATCATTTTGGAGGCTTCTATATGCCAATTAAAATAGATATCCCATTCTGTTTGTTTGATTTGGGAGCCCTTGTTTTCAAGTGTACTTCTTAAATGAATAATCTTGTCTATTTGGAACTTTCTTCATAATGGCCATTGTAAAGTCACACGTCCCATAATGATGTTTTGGTCAATGACAAACCACGTATACAATGATAGTCCCATGAGAATAGTACCATATAGCCTCCATGTGTGGTAGGCTATACCATCTAGGTTTCTGTAAGTACTGCAGGGGAGGAAGAAATTTTCCTCTACTCTTCTAGGTTCTTCTGGCTGGTCTAAGAATTAAGTTGACATGAGACAGATTAACAGGAGAAAAACAAAAGATTAATAATGTGATACATGGGAGAAATCCAGGAAAACTGAGTAACTTGCCAGGATGGCCAAAGCCCTCATCTTAAATACCAACCTCAGCTAAAGACAAAAGAGGATGTTGGGGATGGAAAGAGTCAGGGATCTCAAAGGGAAGGAAGGCAATGCACAGGTAGGTGAAAAGGAGAAAATGTTTGGAAAACAAGTATTTGGCCACACAGAAAGAGAAGAACACAGAGGGGAGCCCAAGAAACAGGCTTTTCTAGGTTCCTCTGTGTGTATCACCTAGTTCACGTTATGCTATTGCGACAGCTTGCTTCCTGAGACAGGGTTTTTATCTGACTTCTTTCGGGCAGTTAAGGGGCAAGTAACAAGAAAAACTTTCTGAGTCTTTTGTTTCTTAAAAATAGCCTAAAATAATCCCCATGTTAAAGAGACACATTTTGGAGTGGCAAATTTGGTTCCCTTTCATCACTCTCTATGATGTTCACATGATGACGAAATCACCTAATGACATGTTTCTCAGAAGGTATCCCTGTCGTTAAGCAACACGTGACTGTAATTCTAGGTTGTGTTTGTAAAATTTTGCCTTTTTTTGGGTAGATATTTACAGCTTCTTGGACCACAGTTCTTAGGTATAAAATAAGCAGTTTTGCTGGAAGGGGGCATGCTCAATTCTTTGAATCTTAAGGATTCCATTTCTTTAGCTAGGCCATAGGTCTCTCGGAACCAAGTTAATACCTAGGAGGGATGTGCTGCTAGGTTGGGGATTGTGTGGTGTTTTACAGTGTACTTCATTGCACGGAAATTTTCTCGAGGTTGACAGATGCCCTACTGTCAACCTAACCCATTATATGACCAACTTATCCTAGCATGGGAGACTTACAGTTAGATGGTGAGTGCTCTAATAGCTTTTAAGTATTCAACCTGTGCTCACCAATTTTGTGGCTTTGGCTTCTGAGATTCCCATTAACAACAGATCTATTATTCCTTTATCTCATGTGCACATTAACAGGAACCAACAGTAACCACGGAAACAGAACTGTGGATACCAGCAGTAACCAAAGAGATGGTACTACAGACTGGCCAAAAGAAGGGTTTAGGCGCACACTACCAGAAGTCCCAAAGTGGTTTTTTAATTTTGGATCCTTCTGATTCTAATTTATTTGCACAAAGAAACTAATTTAATAAGATCAAAAGATCTCCCAAATGGCCATTGTTTTCCAAACTGTCTTTTGTTAGATCATGCCATCTAGAAAAAAAGAAACATGAACAAGACTTGCAGAGGGAATTGCAGCCTCTTTAGATTGGTCAGACCTCATGACATAGAATGTACCAGGCACAAACTTGCAATAAAACTCGGAGGGCTATCAACACAAGAAAGTGGAGCCTGTAATCTAAGAGAGCTCACCTCCAGCAATTCTGGGTCCCCCAAGGAGACAGAAAGCTTTTAAGGGCTTGACAGGTACCAGTGCCCATGTCCAATATCCAGAGGGATGTCACTGTGGATGCTGCTTCAGACTCTACTTCTGATGCCAAGAAATGTCAAAAACCAAACTGTATACTGAATAAAACAAAGCAGAAAGATGAGTTTATTGCAAGGCTTTCAACCTGCGAGCCAGGAAACTCAAGGCTATGGGAGCAATAAGTTCTGAGTTGCTCACAGACTAAGGAATTTTTATGGGATAAATACAGAAGTTATTTGGCTTTTTCAAATGATTAGTTGCCTAGTGGTCTTCTTTCTTATTTGGTTCAGGGTAGCTGAGTCAGGGGAACAAGGAAGTCCAGAGATGGCATGAACAGAGTTGTCAGCCCGGGGATGGCTTGTGTCCTCTGCTGGTTTCTGAGAAGAGCTGTAAATTCCTGTAAGGTTAGGTTAAGTTTCCTTTATGCACCTGCACTGAGCATCTGCATTTTGTCCTTGACATAAGTGACTCCATTTTAGTTTGGTTCTACACCTGTTACCAGTTAATCTTCCGAAGATTTAATATTAAGCATTGGAGAAGCAGCATGGCATATAGTGGATAAGATCATAGTCTTTGGAGCAATTGTCTGGGTTCAGATCTGGTTCTGCCATTTACCAGTTTTGTGACCTTGGGCAAGTTGCCAAACTTCAGTGTGTTGGAGATTTAACTCAGCCAAAAGCAATGTACTTCCTCATTTGTGAATTGAGAATAATAGTACCTACCCCATGAGCTTAGTATAAGGGTTTAATAACTTCAAATTTATAAAATGCTTAGAACAGCAAATGGTACTTTGTAACCATTATAAAAGTGTTTTAAAATAATGAGAATTTTTAGTATAAGTTTTAAGAGGCTCTATCGTGAAGACTGAACTCTATATTTTATACGGTGTATTTAAATATTAAAATACATAGTTTTTCTTCTAGTATAGACCTTTTGGTGCTGTTTTGTTATATTTTTAAATAAGAGGGAAACTTTTCATGCCACAATTTTAAATAATAAATCTAATGAGATCTGTAAATTAATAATCCTTTGCTACGTAGTAGTTTGTACATTAAAATCTTAACTATTTTATATTAGATTATTTCCCCCACATTTACTCTACATCAAGTTTAAATTCCAAAGTGTTTCTCCTCTAACTTATTTTAAGGCCTGTCTTTCATCACTTTCTTTTTGCTCACCCCAAATGCAACAATATCCTTGCTTAATCAACTTAACTTATGCATCTGGAATTGCAACATAAAGGTCCCAAAACAGCACTTGAGAAACTGTGATTTATACTTAATGTGTTACAGGTGGCTTTTTAGGAGAAATGCTTATTTCTTGTGTCATTAAAATGATAAATTTCTAAATCCTCAAATTGCATTTCTGTTACAAGTTTACTGTAGTTCATTTTCTTCCAAATTTGGTTTTGCATTCACATTCCCAAATAATACTTTTGACCTTATGTTTACAAGAACAAAATTACCATTAAAAATCCTGGTAGAAATAGATGAATATTAACAAATTCAGCAACAGGATTTCCTGCCATTAAAACATCATAAGTTATTTAGACTAAACTGTACCAGATTTTATAATATCTTGTAGAGATTGGTAAAGAAATTGCGTCAGATCACTATTAAAACCAACAGGAATGTAATGGGTGAGGCAATCTCAAATATAAATTACACCAAAATAAGGAACTACTATAGATTTTAATATGTGATCTGTTACACTGATTTTTGAGAGATTGACTGGCAGACAATTTGAATCTTTTGATAATTTTCACTTCAATTCTAAATAAAAAATAGTTTACAATAAAATAAATGCAATAATCAGGCCTTGAAAACACATTTGACTATATCTTTGCTAAGTTAATGTTTTATAATTTAAAAGTTACTTTAAAAATGAATATAGGAACTAAACACATGGTTTCCAGTAAGCTTTGCTGTGATACTGAAAACATCTTTTGTTGATTTAAAGATAAAGATTATATTGTACTGCAATAATACAGCTAGCTTGAATTTTAGGTACACCTGCACAGATTGTCAATCAGACACCCAACATTTCGGTACAAGATAATTAATCTTGTATAACTCTGTATGTTGTATTTAAGGAAAATACTGTTTTGTTAATGATTAAATGAAGACGGTTGTTTTCAAAATTTTAAATATGATAAATGAATTTTAAAAGTCCTATGAAGATAGACGTTTCTATACTTTCTAATGTTAATGCCATTGTATTCCTGATGAATGACTGTATGAACAAACTATGGTAGCCTGATTTTCCCGCTTTTATTTCTCTCATGGTAACTCTTAAGGAAAGATTGTAGATTTACTGATTGTTGGGCCCACCTTGGGCAAAAACATCTACTCCCTATTTAAATTAATTGGTTGCTAAAATTATTTCTAGGAGTATGAACAACTTTCTATATTTGAATGTCTCCCTGAAGGAAGTAAACTTGGTGCCATCAAGTCAGAAATAAGGGAGTTGTGTCTTTTGATTCTGTGGATCATAAAAAAGCCCCAGCGTCTGCTGCTAAACATGGAGAAGAAACTCCGTGCAGTAGCTTACCGATGTTTCCCCTACTGTTGTTCAGTCACTTACAAAAACTTTTATTGTGCCTAATTTATGTCAGACTCTATGCTACGTATTAATAATATTTTTTAAAAAAACAAACAATAATGGTTGTTCTCAGGGATTTACAATTTAACAAGAGAGTTAGACAAGTAATAAAAATTTACAATATAATTTGAAAATGCTATGATAGGGTGCTAAAAGAACATAGCAAAGAGGTACCAAATTGTGCCTGAGATGGCTTGGGAAGGTTTTTTGGATGAGACACTGATTGAATTAAGACTTAAAATTTTGTGTAAATTACTAGGGAAAATTCGGGATAAGATAAAAGGATGAAAAGGGAGTTTCAGGCAGAGAACAGCATTTGCGAAGGCAAAGAATTTCAAGAATATGCAGTATATTATTAAAAAGACTAAATATTTAGGCACAGCAAGTGAACAGGAGCCTGTAGGTAGAACGAAGGAATATCTCTGGAAGGCAAGGTCCAGGTCAAGAAGTATCTTCAATGAAATCCTACAACTTAAAATTTGATCCTGAATACGACACATTATCAGACTGTTTAATGGTAACCATACTACCGTTTTTTCATTGAGCTATGATCCATTGTGTACAACTGTATGAATTTTTAATATATAAACATTTTTTTAAACTATCACCCAGATTAAGATATAGAAGATTTCCAGCACTCCAGGTTCTCTTTCACCCCTTCCCTGTCTATGGCCACCTCTCACCCAGGTAATTGTTATTCTAACTTATATTACCATGGATTAGTTTTGCCTGTTCTTGTACTCTTTTTAAACCCTCTTCTTTCACTCAACATAATATTCATGAGATTCACCAGTGTTAATACATGTAGTACTACTTTTTCTTCTTACTGCTGTGTAATCTCTGGTATGATTTTATCACAGTTGTTTATCCATTCTACTGTTCACTAACATTTGCATTGTTCCCACTTTTTTGCCACAATAAAAGTACTATAAACATACTTTGCATTTTTTAATATGTTGTTTGCATTCTTTGATAGATACATGCATTCAATTCTGTTGGGTAGATTCTCTTGGAGTGAAATTGGATATTTAGGTTTAGTAGATGCTGCCAAAAGGCTTTCTAAAGTGATAGTACCAATTTACACACTCACCAGAAATGTATAAGAGTTCTGGTTGACACACATCTTCATCAGCACCTGACATTCTTAGTCTTTTTCATTACTAGCTATTCTGGTGGATGCAAAGGGATATTTTATTGTAGTTTTAAATTGCTTTTCCCTGACGATAATGATGTTGATTCTTCTTGGCCATTTGGAGATCTTCTTTTAGAAGTAGTTGTTCACTTCTTTCATCAGCTTTTAAATTAAAGTTATTTTTTCTTTTTATCGTATTTGTAGGAGTTCTTTGTAAACTCAGGATACAAGTCCTTTGCTAGATGCATGTATTGTGAGTCTCTTCTCTGGACTGTAGCCTTCCTTTTCACTCTCTTACTAGTGTTTTTGTTGAACTGAAATTCTTAATGAAGTTCAATTTATTAACTTTTATTTTAGAGTTAGTCTTTCTTTGTGTCCTGTTTAAGTCTTTGCCTATTGTAAGGTCATAAAAATATTCTCTTATATTCCTCTATAAACTTAATTGTTTCAGCCTTCACATTTAGAATCATGATTCACCTCAACTAATTCTTATGGATGGTATGAGTTAGGGGTTAAGTTTCATTGTTTCTCAAACAGATATCCACTTTATCTAGCACTATTGTTTAAAAGAATTCTTCCTTTACTTCATTGCAGTTACAACTTTATTGTAAATCAGGTGACTGTATGTATGTGAGTCTATTTCTGAACCCTCTTTTCTGCAGCAGTGTTGATCTCTATGTCTATTGTCTTAGTCAGTTCAGACTGTTCTAACAAATTACCATAGACTGCGTGACTTCAACAACAAACATTTTTTCTCACAGTTCTGGAGTCTGCGAATCCGAAAGCAAGATGCCTGCAGATCCAGTGTCTGGTGAGTGCCTGTTTCCTGGTTTGCAGAAGGCTGTCGTTTTATGTCCTCACATAGTGGAGAGCAGAGAGGAAGCAAGCTTCCCTGTCTCTTTTCTTATTTTGGTGACTTTCTCTCTCTTTTTTTTTTTTTTTTTTTTGCTGAGGGAGAGTAGCCCTGAGCTAACATCTGTTGCCAGTCTTCCTCTATTTTGTATGTGGGTTGCCACCACAGCGTGCCTCATGAGTGGTGTAAGTCCATGTCCAGGATCCAAACCTGCGAACCCAGAACCCCCCAAAGCCGAGCACACTGAACTGAACCATTAGGCCACGGGGCTGGCTCCTCCTGTCTCTTTTTATAAGGACACTAATCCCATTTTCATGAGGTCTCCATCCTCAAGATCCAAGTACCTCCCACTAGGCCCCACCTCCTAATACTATCACACTGGGGGTTAGGATTTCAATGTATGTATTTCAATATATGTGTACGTTCAACACAAACATCTATTCTTTTGCCAACACTACAATGTACTAATTACTGTACATTTGTAGTGAGTCTTCAAATTTTGTTGTTCTTATTCAGGATTATTGTGGCTATCCTAAGTCCTTCACATTTTTATATAAACTTTAGAATTAGCTTGTCAAAACTCACAAAACTGAAACCTTCTGGGATTTTGATTGGGATTGCATTTAATATATAGATCAAATTGTGGGGATTTGACATCTTAATATTGAGGTGTTTTTCTCCATCAACATGGATTATCTCTCGTCTCATGAAGATCTTTAATTTCTCTAAGCAAGATTTTGTAGTTTTCAGTATAGAGATCTTTCACATCTTTTGTTAGATTTATTCCTAGGTATTGACTTTTTTCATGTTATTGTCCATGGTATAGCTTTATAAATTTCGCTTTCCATTATTTGTAGCTAGCATATAGAAATACAATTAATTTTTATATATTAACCTTGTATCTGGCTACTGCTAAGTTCAGCTATTTTTTGTATATTTTTCTTGGGTTTTCTATATACATGATCACATTATCTGCAAATAATGCAACTTTTACAACCTTTCCAATCTTGATATGTTAAAAAAATTTTTTTGTTATTGCACTAGCTAAGACCTCTGGTATAATACTGAAAAGATAGTAGTGAACATTGATGTTATCTTCCCAAATTCAGAGGACATTTAACCCAGGTGTGGGGTTTTTTTTGTTTTTTTGAGGAAGATTACCCCTGAGCTAACATCTACTGCCAATCTTCCTCGTTTTGCTGAGGAAGACTGGCCCTGAGCTAACATCCATGCCCACCTTCCTCTACTTTATATGTGGGATGCCTACCACAGCATGGCTTGCCAAGCTGTGCCACGTCCACACCTGGGATCTGAACCGGCAAACTCTGGGCCACCAAAGCGGAACATGTGAACTTAACCACTGTGCCACCAGGCCGGCCCCCAGGTGTAGGTTTTATGTAGACAACTTTTATCCCAGTTTTAAAGTTCCCTTTTTTTCTTAGTGTGCCGAAAGTTTTTATCATGAATACATGTTGAACTTTATCAGATGCTTTTGCTGCAGCTATTGAGAGAATCATATTGTTTTCCTTCTTATTCTGTTAATGTGACAAATTAAATTAATTGATTTTTCAGATGTTAAACCATGCTTGCTTCCCAGAATACATCTTACTTGGTCATGATGCATTTTCCTTTTTACATATCACAAGGTTTGATTTGTTAATACTTGGTTTAGGATTTTGGCATCTAGGTTCATGGGAGCTATTGGTTTATAATTTTCTTTTCTTATAATGTCTTTGTCAGGTTTTGTAATAAGGGTTATGCTGGCTACATAAAACAAGTCATGAAGTGTTCACTCTTTCACTATAGTCTGAAAGAGGTTGTTAATATAGGTATTATTTCTTTCCTTAAATGTTAGGAATAATTTACCAGTGAAGCCATGTATGCCTGGAGTTTTCTTTGTGGAAAGGGTTTTAATTTTGAACGCACTTTCTTTAACAGACATGAGATCATTCTGATCTTTCTTTGTTCCTTTCTTCCTTTTGTTTATATATTTTGAACTATGTTATTAGATGTGTACAAATATAGGATTGTTGTGTGTTCCTTTTGAATCAATACTTTAATCATTATCAAATGTCTCCCTTTATATCTAACAATACTTCTTGCCTTTACTTTTTCCTACACTAACGTAGCCATAATAGTTTTCTTTTGGTTAGGGTTTATTTTCAAGCTTTATCTGTTCTTATCTTTACAGCATGTCTCCTGTAAACAGTATATAATTGGTTCTTGCTTTTTAGTCATCCTGACAATATTTATCTTTTAATCAGAATATCGACACACATTTAAGTACTGATATATTTAGATTTAAATCTATCATCTTGCTATTTGTTTCCTATTTGTCCTATCTAATTTTTGTTTTTTTATTTCTCTTTTCCTATGCTCATCATCATCTTCTTCTTTTGGACTCATGAATTTTTAGTTACACATTTTTGGGTATTATTATATTAAGGATCACTTTAGAGCAGGGTTTCCTCCACTTCAGCACTATTGACATTTTGGAGCAGATAATTCTTTGTTGTGGAGCTGTCCTGTGTATTATAGGATATTTACCAGCATCTCTGACCTGTACCCTGTAGCAGCATCTTCCCCTCAAGGTCGTGACATCCAAAAATTTTCAAGACATTGTCAAATCTTCCCTAGGGTGGCCAAGTCAACCCTAGTTGGAAACCACTGCTCTAGATTAGTGCTGTCCAATAGAAATATAATACAAGTCATAAATGTAATTTTAAATTTTCTAGTAGCCACATTAACAAAGTAAAAAGAGAGAGGTAAAATTACTTTAAATAATTTATGTGTGTGTGTGAGGAAGATAAGCCATGAGCTAACATCTGTGCCAATCTTCCTCTATTTTATGTGGGATGCACCACAGTGTGGCTTGACAAGTGGTGCTAGGTCTGCGCCTGGGATCCAAACCCATGAACCCCGGGCTGCTGAAGTGGAGTGCATGAACTTAACCACTATGCCACTGCACTGGCCCCCAATAATGTTTTTATTTAACCAAATATACCTAAGATATTAGCATTTCAACATGTAATAAACATAAAAAATTGTTAATGAAATATTTTATATTCTTTTTTCATACTATGTCTTCCAAATCTGGTGTGTTTTACTCTTATAGTGCATCTCAATTTGAATTGGCCACATCAAGTACTTAATAGCCACATGTAGCTAGTAGCTATCAAATTGGACAATACTCTAGAGATTTCAGTATTTATCCTTGATTTATTATAATTATTAGTAATTAAGTGATAAAATATAAAGTAAATCAGTACTTCCACTACAATAGAAGAATCTTACCATAGTTTAACTCCATTTATGCCCCATCCTCCCTAAATGGCATTGTTGTCATATATTTTATTTCTACCTATGTAATAAACCCCACAAGACGGTATTATTGTTGCTTTTTAAAAAAATCTGTATTCTTTTTGTACCAACTCACATATTTACTCGTCTGGTATTCTTCATTCCTTTCTACAGCTCTGTACTTCTGGGATCATTTTCCTTTAGCCTGAAGATCTTTTAGAATTTATTGTTGTGTGGGTCTACTGGCAACAAATTCATTTAGCTTGTTTTCTGTCTTTATTTCACCTGATTTTGAAGAACATTTTTGCTAGGTACAGAATTCTAAGTTGAGTTATTTATTAGCAATTTAAGGATGTCATTTCATGATCTTTTCGGCTTCTGCTGAAAGTCAGTTGGAAATCTTACTGTTGCTCTTTTAAAGAGAAGGTTTCCTTTCTCCTTGGATGCTTTTAGGATTTTAGGTTTTTTCTTTGATTGTCAGTAATTTTACTAAATTGTTATCTGAGCAGAGTTATCTTTGCATTTATCCTGAACCTCTAGAATCTGTGTATTACTATCTTTTTTTAAAAATATTTTATTTTCTCCTTTTTCTCCCCAAAGCCCCCTGGTACATAGTTGTATATTCTTTGTTGTGGGTCCTTCTAGTTGTGGCATGTGGGATGCTGCTTCAGCGTGGTTTGATGAGCAGTGCCATGTCCGTGCCCAGGATTGGAACCAACGAAACACTGGGCCACCTGCAGCAGAGTGTGTGAACTTAACCACTCGGCCACGGGGCCAGCCCCATGTGTATTACTATCTTTTTATTAATTTTTGGAAGTCCTTGGTCATTGTCTCTTCAAATATCATTTCAGTTCCATTCTGTTTCTCTTCTCTATTCAAGACTCCAATTATATGCATGTTAGACTACTTAACTGTGAACACATGTCTTTTTTTACTGTTCTGTTTTTCTCACTCTTGTATCTTTCTGTGCTTCAGTTTGGATATTTTCATCGGACCTGTCTTGAGCTCAGTAGTCTTTCTAGTCTACTTTAAACCCATTTAATGAGTTCATTATTACAGTTATTGTATTTTTCATTTCTAGATTGTCCATTTGATTACTTTTTATAAATTTTAACTCACACTTGAAGTTCTCCACCTTTTCACCCACTTTTTTAAATCTCTTCTTTGAGTGTTGAAAACATATTTGTAATAGTAACTTTAAAGTCCTTGTCTGCTAATTTCAATGTATAGATCATCTGTGGTTCTGGCTCCAGTTTTGTTTCTTTTTGTATCCTGATTATTGGTGTCATTTTTTTTCTCTTTATATGTATTGTAATTTTTAACTATATGTAGACATTGTGTGTCACAGGACCATAGAGAGTACTGGTGATGTTCCTTTCCCCCAGAGATAGATCATTCTTTTCTCTTTTAAGTAAATGGGGTAAGGTGAAGATCACCTGAGTACAATCTGGAATTGAGCTAGGCTGGAGCTGAGTTGTGGGGGGGGGAGGGGGGGTGGGTTGAGGAAGATCAGCCCTGAGCTAACTGCTGCCAATCCTCTTTTTTCTGAGGAAGACTGGCCCTGAGCTAACATCCATGTCCATCTTCCTCTACTTTATATGTGGGACGCCTGCCACAGCATGGCTTGCCAAGCAGTGCCATGTCCACACCTGGGATCCGAACCAGTGAACCCTGGGCCGCCAAAGCAGAACGTGCGCACTTAATCACTGCGCCACTGGGATGGCCCATGAGTTGTAGTTTTAGTGAAACTCAGTCCAGCTCTGACTTGTCCTGTTCCTTAGAATTGGCCCTTCTGAGCTTTTAAGTGAAAGCTTGGTAGGTCTGCAGTACTGACCTACTGTGAGAAGACTGAAACACCATTGGAGAATCATTCAGAGGTTTGAATACCATGAAACCATAAGAGATTTCACTCTACCTTTCCCACACTAGCCTCAAGTATGACCATCCCAGGCTTTTGATTGAAAGCCTGGTGAGTCTCTGTCTCCTCAGCTCTGAAATATCTTTCGAAACTTTGAAGTTTTGAATTTAATTCTTTTGCTTCTCTCCTCATGCAAGGTTAAAATCTGGCAAATTTCTTGAGAGGGAGATGTGTTGTGTTTTTGTTGCAGGCCCATTCATTGTAGCAAGACCTTTGTCTCCTAAGCACCATGAAATGTCACTCTGACTTCCTGGCCTAGGCACACGTCCACCAACTTCCTGCTCCAGTCCGTCAGAAAATGTCCCATATGATAAACTGGCTGTACATTTGGGGTGCCTCTAAATTCCAATCCCTTATGCCAGCCAACATGGCTGTCAAATGGTTTTCTGTTCCTCTTTATCCCAAGGGAGTCCCTCTGTCTAGGCCAAGCCCAATTCCTCAGTCTGTGCCTAGAATCAGCAAGAGTAATGAGGAAAGAAAACAGTTGGCTATTGTCAGCTTACCTGGAAAATGCTCTTCCCTCTGAATTTTAATTCATCTAAATGAACACTGATGTATTTAAAAATAAGATTTTTGTAATTTATCCATTTTTTCTAGTTGTTGCAGCTGAACATTGATCTGTCTTTCTCACTATATCCTATCCACAAGTGGAATTGTCATTATGATTTAAAGTGAATTTTCCTGATTACTAATTAAGTTGAGCTGTTTTCATGTATTTATGGGCATTGGATTTTCCTTTTTGTGAAATATGTTAAGCCTTTTGCCTCTTTTCTCTCCTAGGTTGTCTACATTTTAATGATTTGAAGGAGCTTTTTATATATTCTATTAGAATTGATCCTTTGTAAGTTTTATGTGTTGCAAATATATTCTCTCCCTCTGTGGCTTTTTTTCTTTGACTTTTCTGTGGCTATGTAATGTATCATAATAAAAAAGGTTTGAAAATATTTCAGACATGTTGAGATTGAGATGCCTGTAAGCCATCCAAGTGGGACTGTCTAGGCCACAGTTATAGATTTGGAAGTATATTTGACATTTTTTATTCATCACCTCAGATTTTCCACTAGTATTCCTGGCCCTCGGCTGCTTGCCCAGCCCCAGCTACTGCCTCCATGACCAATTCTACAGACTCCAGTGGATCCAAGTGGTTTGACAACTGAATCTTGAAGTCTCTGACACCTCCCATAAATTCCACGCTAAGATGAAGGATCGTGCCACAGAGATCTTGCTCATCCAGAAAGTGCAGGAGAGGCCAAGTGACTAGAAAGTATAGGGTAATTAACTCTGTAAGGGGCAAACTTTGACAATGGGGGACAGCCCACAGGAATGGCCAGCCAGTAAATTCCCTGTTCATTCTTCTCCAATAGACTTTTCTGAGGCATGCTCTTTCTGTATAACCTGTCTGGAGATGTCCTGTTCTGGTAAGTTTCTGGATGTGTAACTTTGAGAAGTAATGGCCAGTTTAGTAACGTACCACATTGTATTTGCCACTAACTCTTCCCTACTTCACTGCCCTTTTTCCTCACTCTTACATTAGCACTTCAGCTTTGCCTCAGGATTTGTTTTCTAGGGAACCCAGGCTAATACAGCCTGTTAGTTAGTAGTCTTTCCTTCTCACCTTTAAATTCTGTCTACTCTGAAGTAGCCAATGTTATTTTCGGGTCCTGCTCAAATGCTGCCTCTTCCATTTTACTTCCTGGATTCTTTTTTTCACTCAACTCTCAAAGAACCTCTCCTCTTCCTTTCCTATTATATTTACCATTCTACCTTATAATATAATTGTAGCCTTTTGACTAAACAAGCTGGATCTGGTACTGTGCTAGAAGAAAGTAGCTTTATCCTTTCCCACTGAGTCCTTCAAGATTGCTCTCTCAACTTTTTCTTCCCCATCCCTGGATGATATCTCAGGACGTTCCATAGCTTAAGGAAGTCTCTTTTTTGAAACTAAAAAATGTCCAGTCCAAACTCTCCTGCTTCAAACTCTCATACAACGTAAACTTCTCCTTTACCCAGCTTGACCTGTGTCAGATGTAAAACCCTGTGTTGGGAAGAGTAACATAATTGACTTCTGTTCTACTTTACCGCTTTGCATTCTCACTCCTCCTACCCCATTCACTAAGCTACATTTGGAGAAGGAGGAGAGGTAAGAGGCAGAAAAATCTCACTTAACTGATGTAGTTACAACCTGCCTTCAGGATCTTCTCTATGGTAGTTGCACAATCAGGGCTCTATCTTTCATAGCATTTTTGTGGGCTTTTTCATAGACCCCTCTTTCCAAGTTCTGGGGAATCTCTCTATAATACTCAATGTCTCCTCCAGCTTATTTTTTACAACTCTCCTCAACCTTAGTTTCTGGCAGTCTACCCATCTGTTGAGATCACTTCACCCTCCAAGCAGTCCTTTTATATGAAGTCCCTTTCAAGAAGACCCAATCAGGCTCAATGGCACCCTTTAGAACAGTGGTAGAGATTGAAGCAAGACTTTAGTAAGTTGACCACAACATGTTCGTACATTTATTCTGAGTTCAGTGACTTGACATTCAATAAGTGTTAAACTTTTGTTATTCAAGGACCCTTTGAATACCTCAATGCCTTCACCAGAATTTAAGGTGTGGCACAGAACTCTCAGTTTTGGGCAAGATTTCCTCTCTCGTAATACTTACTACTTTACCACATCCTCCTTGGGACCATCAGAATTAATCTTATGATGCCATTTGTCTCTGTTTATATCAATCACTACAAAAGCCCAGATATCATAGGTCATCCCTCTTATGCAAGATGATAATCTCCATTAGATTATGTACATTTCATTACCTGACTCCTTTTCCAACCTACCTCTGCCACTCACTACCATAATAACACCCTTGACTCTGTCTTACCTATAAGTAAAATCTTATAATCTCATTTTCAGGCATCCTACTCTCCAACCATCATCTGTCTTTCCACTCACTCTCTCTAAGATCCTAACTCCAATAATTCTCAAAGCTCCCTGAGACTTATAATCTATTGCTCCTGTGACCTTTTATTTGTCCTTCATCTCACATGACCTCACACTATTCTTGTCTAATTTAAACTCCATGGCCAATGATTATAATTTTTCCCTTCCACGCATCTTCAATCCACTTGCTTCTCTTTCACTTTTCATATTCCTGTGGCAAAACTGCTTAAATTCAACTCTCTTTCTACCCTTTGATTACATTCACACGGCTAAATGCCACTGGAGAAAAACATGCAATTATACAGACTACTCTCACTTTAAATTCAGTCACTAATCTTAAGTGGGCCCTTACTGCTATTCAGAACTCATACTATATTACCCTAGTGTTTTTACTCTTCCACTCTCCTAGAAAACTATTCATAACTTGTTTCCTCAGATGTCCAACTTCTCCTCCTGCTTTCGCATTTTCAGCTAATAACTTTACTTCCTATTTTACTGTAAAAGTTGAAGCAATCAGAAAAGAACTTCCACAACTCCCACCACACTCTCCTGGTTTCTCTCTGACTACTTCTACTCAGTGTCCTTTGCTGGTTCCTCTTCATTTCCCTGACCTCTAAATATTGGAAGGTCCCAGAACTCAACCTTTTACTTACTCTTTTTTCTATCCAACCTTATACTCTCTGGCATCTCATCCAATGTAATGGCTTTAACTATGTGCTGACAACCTCCAAATTTATATCTCCAGCTAAGTCTTCTCCCCTGAACTGCAGATTTATGTATATCCATCTGCCTACTCATCTTCTCCATTTGGATATATAACAGACATCTCATATTTTACATCTTACCCCCAAACCTGCTTCTCCTATAGTCTTTCCAATCTCAGTTCTATTTGTTCAAACCTAAAATCTTGTAGGCAAATCCTATTGGCTCTTTCTTTAAAACATATCTAGAATCTGATTATTTATCACTACCTCCACAGGTACCTTCCTTGTCCAAGTTATCTTAATCTCCTGACCAGATTACTGCAATGGCATCCTAACTGGTCTCTCTGTTTCTATCCTTGTCTTTGTCCTCTTCCTCAATGTAGCAACCACAGTCATAGTGTTAAAATAGAAGTCAGATCACATTACTTTCCTGCTCAGAACTTCAATGGCTTCTTCTCATCTCACTCAGGATAAAAGTAAAAGTCCTGAAAATACTCTCCAAGGTCATACATTATCCACCCCACTATCCCCTAGTACCTCTGATGTCATCTCTTCCTATTTTCCCCTCACTCACTTTACTAATCCTACCATACTAGGTTTATTGCTGTTCTTTGAATATGTCCGTGACAAGCATTCTCTTGCCTGAGGGCCTTTGCACCTATTTTTCCCTCTGCCTGAGCACTCTTAACCCAGATATCTATATGGCTCATATCTTTTAGATGTTTTCTCAAATTTCACCTCATTGAGGCCTTCCGTGATCACCCTATTTAAAACTGCAACTCCCTCAACATTCTCTTTTTCCCTTTGCTATTTTATTTTCTTCATAGCACTTACTATCTTTCAGCATACCACATATTTTATTTGTATATTTTGGGTTTTGTCTTGGTTCTCTCTTCTATAACGTAAGATCCATGAGGGTAGAATTTTTGACTGATTTGTTCTTAACTCTATCCTTAGAGTCTAGAAAACTGCTGGACAAATGATAGGCACTAAGTACATATTTGTTGACTATCCATAGGATGCCAGACATTTTACTAGATGCTGAGCATATTGCCGCGAACAAACATCATATCTGCTCTTGTGAAGCTTACAACCTAATTCAGGAAACCAACTTTAAACACAAAATTATCCAAATAAATATTCAACTGCAGTTATAATAAGTACCACCAAACTAAAAGTACTGGTTGATATAAGGGCATTAAACAAGGGTCCATCTAACTTGCTCTAAGGAGTCAAGAAAAGTTTCCTGATGAAGTGGTATTTAAGTTGATACCTGACTGATGAGCTGGGAAAAAGCATAACAAGTAGAAGGAATAGCATATACAAAAGCCCTGAGGCAAGAAAGAGCTTGCCCTTTCCACAGAACTACAAAATCTCTAATGTTACTGGAATATAGTGTTTGAGAGTACTTTCAATTTGTGTTTCTCTGAAAGCAGAGTCATAGACATGGCCTTGGATGCAGGTAGTTTATTTAGGAGGCAGGTAGTTTATTTAGGAAGTAATCCCAGGAATCAGGAGGGAGGGAGTGAGTAGAGTGAAATAGGGAAAGAGGAAATCAAATAGAAGGATGTGTTACTGAGGTTTCTGTAATCTGCTTTAAAGAGGCTGGAGCATTTATCCACAAACTCTACATCCTATTATTTGAGAGTTGCCCCAGATGGGGGTCAAATCTTCCACTTGTCTGAGCTGTGCTTGCCAAATGGGCTGAGCAAGCTCCCATGATGTCTGGAGAAGGCTCTAGGACAGAATGCAGACTTATTTGAGTAGGACACTGGCAACGTGAAGTACACTGGAATGACGTAACACAGATATGGCTGAAATCAGAGATGGGCTGTGAATACATGATATGGGTGGTACCAGAGACATCTGCTACAGAGGGGGAGAGTGCCATTTTTATAATAATGATTATTTTTAATTAAGAATGGAGTTGCCTCAGAACATGAACAACTAAATTTGGAATCATTACATTTCAGGGTTTAATCTTCTTCCTTCTCAAAATCAAATTCAGTTTTTGTTCTAGTTAGGATGCAGTGAGAATATTTATTACATTTTTATTTATTGATTTCCTATTACTTGAACTGTCCTCATGGGATTTACAGTCTCTTTGGGGAGATAAGACAATTTGTGATTTTGTAAGATGTACAAATTGGTGAATGATTCAGAATAAAATATAAAAAATTAAGTGCCATAAATTTGGAGACACGGAGTGTTCAAGAAAGGAGAACATTCTTAACCTCATTCTTAAAATAGTAAATTGTTATTACTATAGGAAGTGGTATATTTAGTGTATTTGACATGAGAATTGGGTCATTTTGTTAACACTTTGCTCCTCTAGATGACAAAATTATTTTTAGTAAAAATCAGAAAATGAAATGAATAATCATAATGGCCAGAAAATAACTGCAGACAGTGAAAATATTTTTTTAAATTAAGATATAATTGACATATAACATTATATTAGTTTCAGGTGTATACCATAATGATTTGATGTCTGTATATAGTGTGAAATGATCACCACAATAAGTCTTAACATCCATCACCACACATAGTTACAAAATTCTTTTTCTTGTGATAAGAAATTTTAAGATCTATTCTCTTAGCAACTTTCAAATATACTGTACAGTATTATTAACTACAGTCAAAATGCTGTATATTACATCCCCAGGACTTATTTTATAAATGGAAGTTTGTACTTTTTGAACAATTTCACCCATTTCACCCACTCCCTAGTCCCCCACCTCTGGCAACCACCAATCTGTTCTGTGTATCTATGGGTGTGGGGGCTTTTGTTGTTGTTGTTGTTTTAGATTCCACATATAAGTGAAATCATCTAGTATTTGTCTTCCTCTTTCTGTCTGACCTATTTCAGTTAGCATAATGCCCTCAAGTTCCATCCACGGTGTTGCAAATGGCAAGATTTCCCTCTTTTTTATGGCTGAATAATATTCTGGTGTATATTCTTTATCCTTTCATCCATTACTGGACACTAGGGTTGTTTCCATATTGTGGCTATTGTAAATTATGCTGCAATGAACATAGGAGTACATATATCTTTTCAAGTTAGTGTTTTCATTTCCTTCAGATAAATATCTAGAAGTGAAATGGCTGGATCATATGGTATTTCTATTTTTAATTTTTTGAGGAACCTCCATACTGTTTTCCATAGTGGCTGCACCAATTTACAACCCCACCAACAGTGTGTGAGGGTTCCCTTTTCTCTCCATCCTCAACACCTCTTGTCTTTTTGATAATAGCCATTCTAACAGGTGTGAGGTGATATCTCATTGTGGTTTTGATTTACATTCCCCTGATGATTAGTGATGTTGAACACCTTCTCGTATACCACCTGGCCATCTGTATGTCTTCTTTGGAAAAATGTCTGTACAGATTCTTTGGCCATTTTTAAATCAGATTGGTTTTTTGCTATTGATTTGTTTGAGTTCTTTATATATTTTGGAGATTAACCCCTTATTAGATATATGATTTGCAAATATTTTTTCCCATTTAGTAAGCTGTCTTTTCATTTTCTTGATGGTTTCCTTTGCTGTGCAGAAGCTTTTTAGTTTAATGTAGTCCCAATTACTTATTTTTGTTTTGTTGCTTTGCTTTTGGTGTCAGATCCAAAAAATCATCACCAAGACCAGCGTCAAGGAGCTTACCGCCTATGTTCTCTTCCAGGAGTTTTATGGCTTCAGGTCTATTACATTCAAGTCTATAATCCATTTTGAGTTGATATTTGTGTATGGTGTAAGATAAGGGTCAAGTTTTATTCTTTTGCATGTGGCTGTCTAGTTTTCCCAACGTTATTTATTGAAGAGACTGCCCTCTCTTCATTGTATATTCTTGGCTCCTTTGTCCTAAATTAATTGACTATATATACACGGGTTGAAAATCTTCTTTTGTTGGAAACAAACAAACAAAAAATTAATAAATATTACAGTACAGAAGAAGAAAAATAAAGAGTTAATACTTTTTAATTAATTTATTTTTTAAAGGAGAAAGAAACATAGTTACATATTAGTCTGTTGCAATAATGAATAACATTTTGTTTTTGAGCCTTAACTTCTGCATGTTTGTCAATGACTTCATAAAAATTCTTCTTCATCACATACTCTTATTCAACAGAGAATATAGCCAGATTTGTCAATCTATCTTTACTCACTGTTTGAAGAATTCTTTTTATTGACTTTAATTTTGAAATTTCTTTCAAATGAAGTAAAATATCTACAAATAGTTAGGAAGGTCTTAAACAAAAACGATAAGTTTGGAGCCAGCCCCGATTGCCTAGTGGTTATAGTTCTGCGCTCTCATTGCTTCAGTAGCCCAGGTTCGTTTCCCAGTCATGGAACCACACCACCTGTCTGTCAGTTGCCGTGCTGTAGCAGCAGCTCATATAGAATAATTAGAAGGACTTACAACTAGGATATACAACCACGCACTGGGGCTTGAGGGAGGGGAAAATAAAAGAGGAAGATTGACAACAGATGTCAGCTCAGGGTGAATCTTTCCCTGCAAAAAAAAAAGGACAAGCTTGGCAGAAATTCACAAAAATCCCATTTCACTAGAAATTACACACCTCTGTTTCTTTAGGATTGATGTTAGCAGCTTTCAATCGTCTTTGCATTTTAAACTTGAAATTTTAAACATAAATATCTCCATGTAGTCATGTAAACTGACAGAATTGAAGACACTCAAGTTTGTTTCTTCATCTTTACAATCTCTGTTGTCATTATTTATACCAAATGTACTGTTTGAATGCAGAAATATGTAGTAGCACAGAAGCTGGAAACAAGAACAGCGTCTGTAGTGAACTGGAGCAATTCTGAATCGTTAGGAACTTACTCTAAAAACAAATGTGTAGCCGAGTCTGAGTGTGTTGGAGGCTGAGTCCAAATTAACTTCCACATAGAATACAATGTTTAAATGATAAAAATGTACTAATTGGAAACTTGTGTGTATATCATGAAAACTCACAGTGTAACTGCACAATTGTTTTGAACTTAGCTAACAAAAGATTTTGGAGAGGGGGGTATTTTATCACTGACATGGTTTAGAGGTCCTGGTGCTTTGTGATAGTAAAAAGCAGATCTACTTTTAGTCAGTTTTATTACTGTTTTTAATTCTCTACACTTAGTTTACCCCCTTATTGCCTTCATTCAGAGGAGACCAATCCCACTGCCCCATCCCTGGTACACCACTAACTCTAGATAGGTTTCAAGCTTTAGCCTAAATTTTATCCCTATTTCTGGGATTTAGACTTAAAAGATCAATGTGATAAGCCAACTAGGAACTTGCATGAACTGATTTGCATGAAGTTTGGGAAGCAGAAAGAAGTCATAAAAGCAATAGGGTGAAAAGAAAAATTGGGATTACAACATGAGGTCTGTCTTAGAAAATGGCTCCAGCTAATGGACTTAAGTTTGAGGCCCTTAGGTACTCTAACCAGAAACAGACCAGGCTATTTTTAGAAATTACTCTGGGGAGACCTTGAGTCACAATCAGCATTGCTTGGTTCCCAGGTATATAAAGTGAGGGAAGAGGGGCATTCCCTCCTCTTCTTCTCTGAATATTGCTCATTGAAGACTCCGAGAAATCCACCACTTACTTCAGCACCTAAAGGATTTTAGCATTATTGGCACTAGCAGCTTTGGGGCATCAGGAAACACTGCCTTTGGAATGGACATCAGAATATGCAAGATGAGCCTCAGGACTAGTGGCAGTACAGAAATATTATTAAATAATTTCATGGGCAGTTGGAAGTCTGGAGATTTCACTGAAGGGAGTCTGGCAGGAGAGTATGACATGACAGACGGTAGCAGGACTTTTCATGATCTCACATGAGATATTCTCAGACTTCCAGGCATAACTGGGTGAGATTTGGGAGGTGGGAGATTGGAGATCGTATAATAATAACAACACAAATAAAACAACAACAGATAATATTTTGGGTACCTAGGTATATGCAAGATTTCTTTCTTTCCATAGGATCATTCCAATCCTACAAACATGCTCTAGTATTCCATCTTTAAAAACCCTCCCTTGACTCTAAACTCATCTTCAGTCACCACCTCATTTCTTTGCTCCTTTTCACAGCAAAATTCTCAAACTTATCACACCTACTGTCCATTCTTTCTCATCTCCCATTTACTCTGCATCCCACTTCATTCTGGCTTCTGCCTTTATCATTTCACTGAAACTACTCTGTCAATGGCATTATCAACCTTACTATTACCAAACACAATGAATAGTTCTCTTTCCTCATTTCACTTGACCTTTCTGCAGCATTCAACACTTTTCTGCTTGAACTTTTCTTGTATCTGTGACATCATTGTCTCCTGATTTTTTTCCTACCTCTCTGGTTCCTCCTGCTAAGGCTTTTTTTGTTGGTTCTTCTTGTACTTGAGCACTAAGTGTTGGAGTGTCCCTCAGGTCAATTTAGTCAGTCATGAAACTGTGAGGCTAAATTTCATCTCCAGCCTTGAATTCTTCCCTGTGTTCGAGACACCAGTATGTAGTCATTTATTTGAATTTTCCACTTGGATATCTAATTAGCATCTCAAATTTAACAGGTCCAAAACAATTTCTACTATTCCCTAAACTTCCTCCCAGAAAAACCTGCCTTTTCTTGGTTTTCCTCATAGTAGGCACTCCATAAAAATAGTAGAATGAATGAATGAATGAATTGTCTAGTTTTATTCTGACAATTGTTGTAGGTGCTATTGTTAGTCTCATCTTAAAAATGAGGACATTAGGGAGGTAAAGTAAATAATTTGCCAAAGTTCATAAAGCATGTAAAGTTTCAGAGCCAGGCTCTTAATCTCAGTCTGCTTCTCTCTAAAGCTCAAATGCTATAGGTGGCTTCTATTGAAACAAGGAAGATAATTATAAATAGGATTATATTTGTGACCATAAACTGGTGCAAACTGGAAAAAAATAAGTTATATTATTATTAATTGTAATGGTAATAACAATGATTATACAGACCATTTATTGAACACCTTTCACATACTAGTCATCATGAGAAGCATTTTTTTTATTAATAGACTTCATCATTTAGAACAGTTTTAGCTTTACAGAAAAATTGAACCGATAGTAGACAGTCCCCATATACCCTCTCATCCACACAGTTTCCCCATTATTAACATTTGATGTTAATAATATGGTACATTGTTATAAGTAATGAACCAATGTGTACATTATTATTAACTAAAGTCTGCAGTTTATTCATATGTCCTTAGTTTTTACCTAGTGTCCCTATTATATTCCAGGATCCCATCCAGGAACCCACGTTACTTGCCTCCTTAGGCTCCTCTTGGCTGTGACATTTTCTCAGGCTTTCTTTGTGTTTGAAAGTCTTGACAGTTGGGAAGTACTGGTCAGGTGTATTGTAGGATGCCCCTTAATTGGAATTTGTCTAATGTTTTCCTCATGATTAGACTGGAGTTATGGTTTATTTTGTTAATTTTTTAAAGACTTTATTTCTTTAGAGAAGTTTTAGGTTCACAGCAAATTGAGAGAAAAGTACAGAGATTTCTCATATATCCCCTGTCCCCACACATGTAGTTTCAACATCCCTCACAGAGTGGTACTTTTGTTACACTTGATGAACCTACATTGACACATTGTAATCACCCCAAATCCATACTTTACCATAGGGTTAACTCTTGGTGTTGTACATTCTCTGGGTTTGGACAAACGTATACTGTAATGACATGTATCCATCATCACAGTGTCATACAGAGTATTTCCACTACCCTAAAAGTCCTCAGTGCTCTGCCTGTTCATCCTTCCAAACACCCATCGCCTGGCAACCACTGAGGATTTTACTGTTGTCATAGTTTTGCCTTTTCCAGAATGTCATACGGTTGAAATCATACGATATGCAGCCTTTTCAGATCGGCTTCTTTCACTTAGTCCCATACATTTAAGATTCTTCTATGTCTTTTCATGGCTTGATAGCTCACTTCTTTTTAGTGATGAATAATATTCCCTTGTTTGGACATACCACAGTTTATTTATCTATTCATCTCTTGAGGATATCTTGGTTGCTTCCAAGTTTTGGCAATTATGAATAAAGGTGCTATAAAGATCTGTGCGCAGGTTTTTGAGCGAACACAAGTTTTCAGCGCCTTTGGATAAATATCAAGGAATGCAACTGCTGGATCAAATGCTAAGAGTATGTTGAGTTTTATAAGAAACTGCCGAGGTGGCTGTATGGTTTTGCATTCACACCAGCAGTGAAGAGAGTCCCTGTTGATGCACCTCCTTGCCCAGATTTGGTGGTGCCAGTGTTCTGGATTTTGGCCTTTCTAAAACGTGTGTAATGATATGAATTATGGGTTTTTTGGAGGAAGATTACAAATGTAGTTTGCCATTTTCATGATATCACATCAAGGTTACATACCACCAATATGACTTATGATTATTGGTGTTGACCTTGATCACCTGACTGAAACAGTGTTTGTCAGGCTTCTCCACTGGAAAGCTATTCTTTTTCTCCCCCTTTCCATATTATACTCTTTGGAAGAAAGTCACTATGTGCAGCCCACACTTAAGGAGTGGATACTTATGCTCTCCTTCCTTTAGGTTAGAGTATCTACATAATTTATTTGGAATTCTCCATGGGACTATTCTTCCATTTATTAATTTATTCAATCAATCATTTATTTATAGTAGTATGGATTTATGGATGTTTATTTTATACTTTGGGTTATAATCCAATAAACTTTTATTTTCTTGCTCAAATTGTTCTACCTTTGGCCATTAGAAGTTCTTTCAGTTGGCTCCTGTGCCCCTTTGACGTAGCCCACCAATGTGTATGTGTGTGTGTGTTTTGAACAATTCTTTACTCACACCACAAGATGATCCCGGCTTATCTTGTATAGTGCCTACTCCAGTCATAGAATGAGCCATTTCTCCAAGGAGCCCTGATTCCTTTTCATGGAGAGTGGTATTAGAAGCCAAGATCTAGGGGCCAGCCCGGTGGCACAGTGATTGGGTTCACACATTCTGCTTTAGGGGCCGGAGCTCGCTGGTTTGGATCCCGGGTGCAGACATGGCACCACTTGGCAAGCCATGCTGTGGTAGGCAGAGAAAGATGGGCATGGATGTTAGCTCAGGGCCAGTCTTCCTCAGAAAAAAGAGGAGGATTGGCAACAGATGTTAGCTCAGAGCTAATCTTCCTAAAAAAAAAAAAAAAAAGAAACCAAGATCTAGGTGCTAAGTGTGCTCACTGTGTTTGGGGTGTTGTTTCTTCTAACCCTCTCAGCTGATGGAACAAAGAAGTATGTGTGCATATACTAACCCATGTACATACACATATCTATAAATATTTCTAAATTTAACCATATATATCTATATTAATTAAACATGCATTCTTATTGATGTCTCCATCTCTAGTCCACTACCACATCCATCATTCTAGCCTATTCCTCTAGCTTGTCTGTAATTTCCCACTCATGAGAGGCATTTTATATACATATTATATATTATATTATATACTACACATATTATATATTGTAGTATATAATATAATAATAATAATATCTATTATCTTACTTAATCCTGTGAGTAGCTATTATTATCTCATTTTATTTTATTTTAAGATTTTATTTTTCCTTTTTCTCGCAAAGCCCCCCGGTACATAGTTGTGTATTTTTAGTTGTGGGTCCTTCTAGTTGTGGCATGTAGGATGCCGCCTCAGCACGGCCTGATGAGCGGTGCCATGTCCGCAGCCAGGATTCGAACCGGTGAAACCCTGGGTCACCGAAGCAGAGCACACGAACTCAACCACTCGGGCATGGTGCCGGCCCCTATTACCTCATTTTATAGTCAAAGAAACTGAGGTTCAGAGATGATACATTTTTTTCAAAGACACAGCAATTAAGAGGTGAAACTAGGAGACAGAGAACATTTAAAGCATAGAAATAAGGTGTACAGTTTGGGCAGTAAGCCCCCTTAGTGAATTGGTAAAATGGATTAAGGCTATGTGGGCATGGCCCTGAATTAAACATGGATGAATTTGAAATTATGCCAATTGTTTCAATGTTGTGTGTGCCTCTTTAAGGAGTAAACTATTCTACTGAAGATCTGTTATTAATTATACATCACCCCATTAGTCAACTGCAAAAGTATTTAAATTTATTTTATACCTTCTAAAAGAGGCATGACTTGCTCTTAAATCATAACAATTATTTTGTGTTGCACATTTTAAATTGATTAAAGGGCGATAAATACGAGTGGATTAGATAGGGAAATTGAACCTCTAGTCAAAACTTCCCTGACCTACTTAAATCCAAAGCAACAATCATGCTCCTGCCCCAAATTGTGGCCTACTTTGAAACCTTTATCGTTGACTTTATCATTGGAAAGGGGGCTCTGTGATAAAAGAGCTTGGGGAACACTGCAGATATTTAATCCCCTCTTGCAAATTCATATTTGCTTATTAAAGTAACTGAGAAAACCTGCAAAAAAAAAAAATCAAAGTTTTGGGGAATTGTTTCCCAAGTTTATTTGTCCATGGAATGCTTTTTTCATGTAAGGGCTATTAATATCCCATGGATCTAGATTTGGAAAACATTCATTCATTTCATAAGAGAAGGGACTTGGTTTATTTTTTCTGTTTTCAGAATCTGAAACAGGGCCTGGTGCATAGTAAGTACTCAATATTGCTTAAATAAATGGATGAGCAAATCTTTATTAAACATCTACTATATGCCAGTCACAAGGAATACAATGGTGAAAAAATAAACATGGTCCCTGCCCTAGGTAACTTTCAGTCTTCTGAAGAAGACTATAAATAAGTAAAAAAAAAATTAGATGAAAGTGATTATGGAAACAAACACAATGTTGAGATGGAAAATAAAGGAGGTGACAGGAAGTGTATTTTAGAAGATAAGCAGTTAGCCCTTTAAAGAATTTACCCAAACAAGTCAATGGTTAACCAGAATCTGAATATTTGTAACTTCAACCTTCATTCAGAATGCATGTTGAAATAGGTATATTAATCAAAGTCCTTGCATTAAATGAATGGCATGTTCAAAAGGACTTAAATTAAAAGAGTTTTATAAAGGGATTATTTACAGACATGTGGATAAGGTTAAGAGCAGAAATAAGGGAAGAAGAGGATCTCAAGAATTAAAGACAGGCAGAAGTCATGAGCACCCTTATGCCTGAAGGACAAAGGAGTCAGTGGGAACAGAGCATTGAGGGTTGGCTGAAAAAAGTTATATTTAAGCATCTAGACCATATGCAAGCAGTGCAAACAATATCTATGTAAATAGGCCAAAACTGTGACTCCTTATAGGCAAAAACCAAGTTCACCTTCTTGACTGTCTCAGCACATAACAAAGTCCTCACATGCAGTGCACTCAAATGTGTATTGAATATGTAAATTGCATCCAACAGACATAACTTTCTTGAACAGCAATAATCATATATGTTTAAATGGAGAGAACTTATCTCCTTTAAAGAGTTATAATTCTTCTGAAATTTTGCATAGAAAGTAGTTACTGCAGTTAAAAAGTCAGGGTAACTTTTATAAGACTTTGAATGCTTCAAGTTTAGAACTATGTCCTATTTGGCAATTATATGTTTCAAATGAAGAAAACTATTCTCTTGTGGGTCTAATGAAGAAACCAGAGAAATCAGCAATAAACTGGACAGAGGTTTAAAAGGATACTGGCACAACGGTGTAAAATAGGTCTTCTTCTATGCTTACTTTTAATTGTGTGAACAGTGAATTAAAGAGCACCTTAGAAAAAAATACTTTTGCCATATAGAATTTGCCATGAATTTGCATATGTATCATCACATTTTTGCATTCTATGTGGAAAAGGATAGATTAAGCATTAATAGCCTTCTAAAAAGAACACACTGGCTCTAGATAATTAAAAATATCTCTTAAAAAAGGATTTGTTTAGGTCACATAAATTAATTCACATTTGAGAACATGCTACACATGAAAATATTTTATAAAGCATGATAAGCACTAAATGCTTATTTTTCTTCCCTTTTTTCTTACTTAGTGTACTATATATGTATAGAATTATTTAATGTTTAAAATAGAGAACATAAACAATTAAATGATCATGCTGCAACATTATAGCCAAAATTGTCTTTTTGCCAGAATCCATTCATCCAGGTGCTTTGGGTGGAATTCACTCAATGACCCCAGAGATGAGTGTAACTCAGGCTTGGCCAGACAAAGCCACAGTGATTACTTCAGAGATTAGTATACTAGCTGATTAGAACCAATGAGGCTTGATGATGAAGAAAGTAAGAAGTCATCAGATTCATAATATATTTTGGTGATGCAGACAACAGGATTTGCTAATAGTTGGGATGGCGTAAGAGGAAAAGAAGTGTCAAGACTCATTAACCTGAGCATTTGGGTGATGGTGGGCCATGTACTGAGACAGGAAACACAAAAGAAGAAACAGGTTTTATGGTATAAAAGTTAAGGTTTTAGTTTTGGACATAATATATTTGAGATGCCTATTAGACACACAATAAAAGATGTCAAGTAAACAGTTGTACAGATGGATTTGAGAGAAATTTAGAAGTCCTTAGGGTAGATTCCTAGTAGTACAGTTGCTGGATCAAAGGTTATGTGCATTTTTACAGAGTTGTGCTGGAGCCAGCTCCTGCTGGCTCATGAAAGCTGATTGTTAAATTTTCAAGAATTTTGTGAGCCAGTTGTTAGAAATAGCCATTTAAGAATTTAAATTATATAAGCTTACAATTAAATACATTACATTTTAAAAAGTGATAATGGGGGCAGTGTCAGAGGAGGCTTAGTAGAGAGTCAGGGCTTTCACCGCTGCCCAGCAGTAATGAGGCCACTTCCCGGCTCCTCCATAGTGTCAGAAGAGATCACACGGGGAGCAGTAACGAAGCACTCCTATCTTTTCCAGGCAGGGATGTATCAGTTGGAGTGCTAGCGAGGAGCCAGAACTCCCATCCCTGCCCAGCAACAATGAATAGCACCCACCCTGCACGTTAGCGGAGTCAAATTAGAAACCTGGACTTCTGCTCCAACCTGGCAGTAATGAGGTGGTGTGCCCCTCTCCTCCCCTGCCATTACAGTGTCAGAGAAAGCTGGCTAAAATAGAAGATTTAAACAAGACCCAGAGTCTCATAAGACAAAATCCAAAATGTCCAAGTTTCAACAGAAAATCAGGCATCTTACCCAGAACCAGGAAAATTTCAAACTAAATTACCCTTCCCCCCAAAAGACAATCCATAGTTGTCAACCTGAGATGACAGAGATGTTAGACCTATCTGACAAAGATTTAAGGCATCATAAAAATACTTCAATGAGCAATTATAAACATGCTTGAAACAAATGAAAAAAATAGAAAGTCTTGGCAGAGAAATAGAAAATGTAAACATGAAACAAATGAAAATTTTAGAATTGAAAAATATAATTACCAAAATAAAAACTCAATGGTTGGGCTCAACAGCAGAATAGAGGGATCAGAGGAAGGAATCAGTGAACTGCAAGATAAAACAAGAGGAATTAATCTGAACAACAAAGAGAAACTAGACTAAGAAAAAAAAATGAACAGAGCCTCAGGAACCTGTGGGACTACAACAGAAAATCTAATATTTGTATCATCAGAGTCCCAGAAAGAGAAGAAAAAGAGGGTATGGCTAAAAAAGTACTTGAAGAAATAATGGCTGAAAACTTCCCAAATATGGCAAAAGATATAAACCTACATATTCAAGAATGTGAGCAACCGCAGAAAGGATAAACCCAAAGAAATCCAAACCCAAACACATCATAGTCAAACTTTTGAAAATGAAAGACAAATTTAAAATCCTGAAAGCAGGTAGAGAGAGAAACAACACTTTACTTATCAGAGAAAAACAATTCAAATGACAAGGAATTTTCATCAAAAGCCATGGAGACCAGAAAGAAGTGGCATAACACTTTTCAAATGCTGAAAGAAAAGAACTCTGAACCCAGAATCTGATATCTAGCAAAAATATCCTTCAGGAATGAAGGGAAAATCAGATGAAGGAAAACTAAGGATTTCTCACCAGCAGACCTACACTACAAGAATAAAGGGAGTTCTCTAAACAGAAAGGAAGGAACTAATAGAAGCCAACTTGGAGCATCAAAAAGGATGAAACAATATCGTAAGGAAAATAGGATTAAATGTAATAGATTTTCCTTCTTTTTTTGAGGTTTCTAAAATATATTTGATAGCTGAAGCAAAAAATGTAACTGATGTGGTTTTAAATGTATGTAGAGGACATATGGAAGACAGTTATTTTATAAGGGGGGAGGGTAAAGGAACACAAAGGTAAGGTTTCTACTCTCCCCTGAAACTGAGAAGATGCCAACATCAGTAGACTGTGATAAGTTACCTATGTATGATGTAATACCTAGAGCAATCCCTAAAAATCTATACAAAGAGATGCACTCAAAACCCCTATAGATAAATCAAAATAGAATTCTAAAAAGATTCAAGTAAGCCACAGGAAGGTAGGAAAGGAAAACAAAAAAATGAAAATCAGAATAGAAAATTTAAAAAAAAAATGGCAACTCGAGCTGTAACACATCAATAATTACCTTAAACATAAATTTGTCTCAGCAAACTTGTTGGTTTATGGCCTTCCAAGTTTGCTATATTAGAGTATGAAATGACTTATTAATAAATATTATTCCTAATTACTACAACTCTGTAAATATTATTATACCCATTTTACAAATGAGAAAATGAGGATCAGAAAGGTTAAGTACCTGTTCCAATATTTCCTCTACATACATAATAAGTACCAGAGTTAGAAATAAGGTTTATTTGCCTCTAAGGCCATTCATTTACCATCCTACACTGACTACTTGTTATAGGTCCCATTATGTAATGATTGTGAGACTCACAGGTATTTTTCCATTCCCATTTGAATCACAGTATCATTGTCATTTATTCCAAGATAAGGAAAGACACCTTTCAAAACATCTGCTTATATATGCTTTCTATAATATATTTTATGTCCATGCAGTCACTTTCCATTGTTCACCTGATATACTTGTTGGATAGAGACACCCTCAGAGAGTACATGCTGGAAAAACAGTTAATTATTTAAGGGTGGTTTTTCCTTTTTCTTCTCAGTAAGGGAAGTTTTCCACTGTAGGATATTTAAATCCATATCATAAGCCCTCTAATAAGATTTTCCCTAAAAAGCTGCTTTTTTGGTGCAATCTACACCACATACTACCACACATTTACTCACACCTTGCTTGCTGTCCAGTTGTTATATGCACACCATATGTAAACTTTATTTACCCAAATAGTTTTTAAGTTCCTTGAGGTCAAGAATGGATTTTCTGTTACTTTGTACTTCCCATAATAATAGTTGCCATTTATTAAAGGCTTACTGAGTACCAGGAAATTTATACACATTTCATTTGTTATTTACAAACATGGCAAATTAGGTATTATTACTCCCATTTTACAGATGTGGAAAGCCTCGGATATAATTAGTCCCAAGGTTATAAACCTATTAAGTGACTACAATGATGAGCCCTTAAAACGTGATTGTTGAATTGACTGATTTACGATAATTTCCCTGAAACATCTTTCCGTCGGCCATAATGAAGTAAAAAAAAGACTGGTTTGTATTCTTATGCTATAAATTACCAGTCTGTGACCATGGGCAAGTTATTCAGCATCATTAAATCTGAGTTTCCTGATTTGTAAAATGGGAGAATAAAGCCCAATCCATGAGGGGGTTATGAATATTAAATTAGGTAATACAAATACAAAATAATAAGTATTGACTTATTGACTTGCTTGATTTTCTTTTCTCTCTCCTTTTACTGAAATGTAAGCTGAATTAATATATGCATAAATTAAGAAGTACCAAAAAGAAAAGACATCTGTTAAAGTATCTCCTATTTTCTTTGTATACATATAATTTAATAGCCTACTATATGATGACAAAATTCAATGTAATTCAGCACTTTTTATGTGCTAACATATCCATAACTACATTAAAATATCTTCAGAGGATCCTCTCAGATCAGTTACTATCACAGTTCCTAAACAGAGACTCATTTGTTTTTTAGGATGTTCATATCCCTTTCCTAAATATTTAGGATTTTATTTCCTACAATATTAGATAAGAAACCAGTAATATTTTAATCTAATGGTAAGAGATTTAAATATTTTTTTCTTACCACTCTTTTTCCCTAAATTAATGGAAGATTTTTGTACAAGACAATTTTTCTGCTGGTTGATTTAATAACATTGCTGTTCTGTAACTTGAATTTTATGTCTGAATTTTATGTTTTGATCTGATTTCTCTTCAGTCTGTTCTGTTGCTGAATATAGAGAAACCTCATAATGGCCACATAGAGTTCTATTGTCTAAATTCTATATATTTAAACTCAAAACAATGATAGAAAATATTACTTTACTATAGAAATTTAAATTAATCTTATGTTGATCCTAAATATAATCTATTTGTTCATAGAAGAAAAAATTTGCTACTAAAAATTCCAAGATCTTCATCCTGGTAATTCAAGACAGAACATTTTGCTCAGAAAGCACTGATCTTTAAAATTCTCTTATGTTAGTAAGCAACAAACCTTTTTTGGGCATCTTAGGGTATGGTGCATGATCTTTTAATAAGACCTGATGAACTAAAAGGTACTCTGAGGTAATTTTGTGGAAATTTAAAAAATTAGAATATTAAGTTAGTATGTGTTGTGTATTTTATAGATATTAGTTATATGTTTGAAGAACTGTGCATTTTAAATCTTTAAAACATGATAAATAGGCTTTTTTTTTAAAGAAATTGAAAGCAATCATTGATCTTCAGCTGATGTTACAATGTACAGTTCTCTTTTATATTGCTACATTAATATTTTCCCCATGACATCTGTGATATCCCTCTGGACGCAAAAAATATATGTTCCTTCCTTTAACTGTCTTTGTATAAAGTTATTTGCTTTTCCAGTAAGTACATGGTGTATTTAAACAACTGTAGGCAATTTATACTAGCTCAGAGCCATTTTGATTACTCTTAAGCAAATTAGCCAGCATTCAGTCAGTTCAGTGCTCTCTCCCATGTGGCCCTACTCCGGCTTCATATTAAACAGCCCCTCAGTCTAGTCCAGATGTCCAACTGTGTCCACGCACCCTTTCAGAATGCTGCTGAACTTGTTATTTTTGGATGGAATATGTGTCTGTTGTATTTAAGTAAAACATATTATAGATGTAATTTTAAAATATAACCATAAATAGTAAGTGGTTATTAAGTGTTTTAAAAGCATTATCCAAGTGAAATGGTAGAAAACTTCACTGGAAACTATAAAATTATCCATATCAAGAAAATTAATTTGTTTATATTTCCCATGGTGGTGTAATGAAAAAATTCTTTCTATTCCTGTTTGCCCTGCTTTTGAATTCTTGTGCAAGTATCTTTTACTGGTCTTGTTTTGTCCTTGCTTTTGGATTATTTAGCAAATTGTCCATTATGTAACTGATATTAAATTAACCTACAAGCATGGCTATCTAAAACATTTAAAATATCCATTCTTCCTCTTGTCACTATCACAATTCTATTCCTAATATTTCAAATTTGATTACATTAATTGTAGATGTTAAGTGGCTTTCATATATATTTGCCTCATGACAAGAATTTGAAACAATAACCTAGGTAGAACTAGGACCTGCATCAGTGTTCTCACTTCTAAGATTTTAATTTAAATCTTTCCCTAGCTCATTAATGAAAGTGATCTCACCTATATCTAAAAAATTAACAGCTTATATTTCTGTAGCAGATCATAATTTAACATCTTAAAAATAGTAATGTGAAGTAAATTGGTAGTATTTGTTCAAAATATCTGTTTGCTCAGTATTGAACTTTAGTAAGAACTATCTAAACATACACATATATACATAAAAATACTCATATAGGACAGGACCACAAAGTATTATTTTGATTACCTGCATAATACCAACTACATGCCTATAGATAAACAAAGATAATTTTGGTCCATATGCCAAGTGCAAAATTTGACTATAAAATAATAAACACTACAATTAAAATATACGATTTACCAGTAGGAGTAATTTATTTTAAAAAAACATTGCTTTGGATCTGATATCATAGTTCTCTCTTCATATTTTTCTATTAAGTATCAACATTTTAACTTTTTATTAGTTAAAACAATTAGCCATATCCTAATATAGGAAATTAAAATACATTGCTATTTTCTGAAGACCAGAAATTAACTGTAACATTTTCTAGATCTTGGTTCCACACTGAAAATCTTAGCATATAGTAGCAATAGTTATAAGATTCCAACTAATTTATATTCAATATATAAATACACACTTGCTAAACCTAATGTTCACACTTTTTTCACTTAACTTTATTTTAAATAAAACACAGATTGAATGCTTTTTCACTGAAAGAGCTGTGATAAATTTAAATTAATGGGAATAATAATTTTTAGCATCACAAAACTTGATTTTTAAAGTTGAAGTAATGTTTGTGAATTGAGAAATCTAGATGGCTGAGGAGGCAGGAATAAAGGAGAATTGGAAAGCTCTTTCTACATGCTAGTTTTGCTCACTACCTAAAATGTCGAGGCAAAAAAATAGAACAAGTAAAAAAGGAAAAAGATGAGGACAGCCAAAAATATAGGTGATAGCATAGTGAAGTACTTTTTAAAAAAACATTCTGTATTTTCATTATATTTTACTTAACATTGAAAAAGAGACTCTGGAACAATCAATTACTTTTATATCTTGTGATTATTATATAATATTATCTTTCACAGTTAAAAATAATAACACAATACACACTATCACTTATTTTAATACAGAGATGGGAAATATTGTACTATTAATCATCACCAAATGCTGTTTAATTTAATAATTTGATCCCATTTATTCTTCTAATATATGTAATTTTAAAAATTTCATCTGGAATCATCACCACACTATAATAACTGATTTACAAATTAATTATTCTAGGCCTTTCAAATGTTAACGTTCATTCAGATCTGTTCTAAACTTTCACAAAAGAAGAAAAGCATGTTTCTTTTCAAATGGCCTGTGTAAGTTTGGTCTGAATTAGCAGAATGGGCATCAGAATGCTACTGCATCATTGAGGACAGTCACTTCTTAGTAAAAATGTCTGAGGGAGAAAACTATGGAACAAGAACTATTTGGGCCCAAATGGCTTTTACAATAGTTCCAAAACGTAAAAGAAAGAGATGCTGTTACATTAGCTGTACACAGAATAGCCAAATTATAGAATAATTATTCCTAAAGAGCAGTGAGTTATTTTTTACTTTAGGAAATCATGTTTCCAAGGCATACATTTTAAACTCAGGGCAGATTTCTTTATCAGCAAGTTGTGCAAACTGTACACTTAGAAGAAACAGGGGAGTGGACTGTATTTTAATATGGTTATGACAATTTGGTTGCATGTCTAAATTAAAAATTTAACATTAAAAAATGTCAGTTTTGCTTTATATGTGAACTTTCACTATGTATATAACTAATCTGAAAAACCAAGGCATATAACTAAAATAAAATTAGTCAGCATGACACTGTTTTATATGGTCAAGATAAAGTATCACTTTTTTCCTACATAACTGCTATATTGACAAAATATAAAGAAGAGCAGAAGCTTCCATCTCCAAACATTTCAATGGAGATTTTTGAGCTTTTCACCTATCAGTTCCAGAAAGTGTCCCATTATCTAAATGTTAAAAGATAATTAATATCACTTTAATTATACTAATTGAATGCGTTTGAGGTTCTGAAAAATTATTTTTTCTTTCGTAGTATTAGTTGTATGTAGAATTTCTTTTTAGTGCTCAAAAGAAATGACGGGTAGTTTGGATAAGGATTGGTGGTTTTTTTACTTCCTCCCCAAAAGAGCTGATGCTTTTGGCTGACTGTTTTTCTTTTTTTTTTTTGGTGGGGGGGGTAAGGGAAGAGAAGAAGGCTGTATATAGAATTATTGAATAGGCCTACACTAAAATTCTTCCTTGACCAATGAGGATGGGGGCTGGGACAGAGAGGTGAGGTGGAACAACTGAAGTGTAATAATATCTGTGTAGTTTTCAGAAACGTACAAATTCTCCCGTCCCCCGTCCCCCTCCTCGTATGTGCTGGTACCTCTGGAAGGTTCAGAAGCCATTTTAGAATTCAGAAAGCAAAATATGTGAGTTCCACTTGTGCTTTTGCAGGTGCTGTGGTGGTAAGGATAACCTTTGCTCGCTTGCCGGGTGTGTTACCATGCTGTTATTTAATGTCTTTGAGGATTAAAGACAGCACAGAAAATTCCAAACCCACATCCTAACACCTGAAGTTCGCACAATGTTTCTATGGCAGATGGCAAAACACTGCACTGGAACCTTAATTTGCCAAGCCAATATCTAGATCTGGGGAGGTTTTATTCTTTTGAAGCATCGCTGAAGATCAAAACTCGATTTTCGGATCTATTCCGGGTTGAAAAACCAAGACCCTTTCTAGGCGATTTGCGCACCCCAGCCCCACCCAAAGTCCCGGCGGGCCTGCACTTCTCGGTGTTTCACGCTGAGGGTCTTTCCGAATGAACATCCATTTTCACTCCTGGACGTCTAGTAATTTATGGGGGGAAAGGCAACACCCTAGGGCAACTTCTGGAACAGTCTAAGGGGCTGAGAAGCCCGAGAGGCATTTGCCTCCTCGCAGTTGGACGCGAGGCTCGGAGCCCGGCTGTCCTCAGCTGTCATGGGGGGAGGAGGAGGGAGTGCTGGCATTGGCATTGGGCATGGAGTTGCTCCAGCCACCGCGCCGCGTCCCGCCGCCAGCTCACCTCTGCAGAGAGCTAGGCACTCACCGGCCCACTTGCCCTGCTCCCACGGCGCCCTCCGGCCCTAGTCCTCAGGCACAGGTCGCCGGAACCATCCAGTGGGATGGCCGCCGCCTCTTCGGGGACCGCTGCCTGAGGGCCAGGGCCGGGGGACCCTGGCCGCCCCGGTAGCCTGCAGCTCCCGCGGTGCTGCGGCGGCGGCCGGGAGGCGCCGGGGCCCGCTCCCCCTCCCCGCCCCCAGCTCCCGCCTCCTGCCCGCTGCGCCGTGCGCCCGCTCGCCCCAGCCGGCTGGCGCAGCAGCGCACACACTCACTCCGAGGGCGCCTCCAAGGTTACCCGCGGGGTGGGGGCTGGGGCAGGCTCCGGCCACTGGCCTCCTCCTCTGCTTTCCTATCGCCGCGGCCCTTCTGCCGCTCCAGGGCGCCCGGGATCCAAACCCCAAAGTAGAAGACGCTCCAAAGTCCGGAGAGGGAAGTCGAGCTGGGAGGCAGACAGGCGTCCGGGCGGGGGGCGGCCTGAGTTGGCTCTGGGTGCCCGGGGAGCCAGGTCAGGCGAGGTCGCGGCAAGAGGGGGCTGTGGCTCCGGCGGGCGCGCTCCGGGCGGCGCAGGCTGGGCCGGGGGCAGCGCGCAGGGGCTGCAGGCTGCACCGAGGCGCCCGAGGCGCCCCGGGCCCGCTGGGGGGCAGAGACAAGCGGGCGGCCAAACCTGCCGAGGAAACTAACTAAATAAAAGGAGACTGTTATTTAAGGCGCGGAAATTTGAAATATTTGGACAGGAAGAGAAAAGAAAAGAAACCTTAGCGAGGGAGGGAAAAAAAAAAAAAAAAAACAACGCGAGCTAACGGTTTTGAAACTCCCCCACCCCCACCCCGGGCTTTTCTGCGCGCCCTGAGGGAGCTCTGGGCTCCAGCTTCCTCACTAGGGAGCCGGGAGCTGCGATTGAAGTCTGGAGAGTTTTCGAAGGGACAGAAAGGATGTCTTCGCAGCCCCTCCATAGAGGGATTGGGTTGGCTATGGACAGAGCTCTACCGCAGGTCTCAGGCTGAAAGATGGTCTTCTGCCTCTCACTAGGTCCCTGCGTGGATCTGTTATTTTGGAACTGTCGTGTAAAATCAAAACATTCTCGAGAGACCAAGACAGGGACTCTCCCCATCCGTAGACTTTGATGAAGGTCACTTAGGGCAGTCAGGAAGGCTGCGAGTACGACCCTTTCTCGCTCCAGCACTGTGATCTTCCAGCGCTTCTGGACTATTACTTCTAACCCCGGCAAAAGCCGAAAACACCTTTTTGGGAACTGAGATTTCGAAACCAGTCCCGGGCCACGGATTCCACAACGTTCGTTTGATCAACATGATAAGGGGAATTTATAATATTACCAATTGAATTGCTTTCCCGGGACAGAATTCTTTTATCTATTTATTAATCCCAGCGTTGTGTGTGTGTACGAGCTCATCACACCATTGCGAGATCCGTAATGTTTATCAGAAAACTATTGATTCACTATTGAAATGTGGTAAAATGCAGTTTGCTTAGTGGCTTGGGGACCAGAACGTGGACTGAGGTCCTGTGAGTGCCTTCCGCCCACCCCCCAGATGTCAGCCCGGATTCAGTTTACTGGGCAAAGGCCGAGCCTGTGTCCCCGACGTGGAAGCGGATGCAGTGAAGAACTGAATTTGAGAGCGCATCCTTCTTAGTATCCTCCATCCTTTCTATAGCGTCCTCCCCTGGGGCTCTGATCACTGTATTAATTAGCACTTGCCTCCCCAGTCTGCATCTGAAAAGTTCAGACCCTTCCCCACCTCAGCTCGCTGCAAACTAGACCCCATCAAACTCAGCAGCTCCGTTTCTTCCATCCTATACATTTCGGCATATTCAAGAGTCTTACTGAATATTGTCGAGGTTTTTGAGAGATTGAATAATGACTTTTCATATTTCCTAGAGGGGACCACATAACTCATTTCTAAAATACTTAGATTAGTAAAGCTATTTCCTGCGAAGAGCGAGAGAAGTGTGGTGATGTTTTAATGCCTAGCAAATTTTAGGCTGATGAGGAGAGAGATAGAGCACCCTCTCCCCTTATTGTGCTCCGACCACTTGAGAACAAAGCAATTGCAGAAATACTTCTCTTTAGCTTTGTGAACGTCCTACGTCTTTATATTTGAAATCTCTAAAGAGAAATTGTAATGCTGAGACTGGGTGGATACTGAAAAGTCCCTTAAACTCGGCTTTAAATTCAGAAACGTCCATTTTTACGGTTGCGATTTGTAAGAAGGGTTGTATTTATTTTTTAATAAATCTTGTGTTTAGAAAATATTAACGTTCCTCAAGCAGTGTATTTTGTATATTGATTGTAGTCTTTAAATCTAAAATGCAGCACTTTTTCCTTCAAATCATCTCAATTTTTACTATTTTCTAAAGTTTAAAATAAATGTTTCAAAGTTAACTTCATGTTGCGGTCAAAAATAAATTTGTTCAGTAACTTGCGGTTAGAGGTGGCAGAAGTGGAAGTCTTGTTGCACTTACGGAAGGTGAACTTTAGTGCCAAATGAAAAGGAATAACCTTTTTCTCCTATATTCTTTTATACTATCATGGAAATTAAATTATTGGAAACCGCTTGCCTGCAACCACTCCAATCCTTGTTAGGGCGGGCATCAGAACCATGTCCTTCAATAAACCTTGAAGTATTTTGTTCTTTTTAGAACAAGGGCAAGGGAGCTTAGGAAGTAGAAGGAGAGAACTTTCACATAAAACATCTTTGTTCATGTGAGAGATGATGAATTAAGTATTTATAAATTTATAAATGGTAACTGCATTGAAATCCCTTGGTGAAAATCTTTAATTAAAATGACAGAGTAAGTAGGACATGCTGGAAAACTCTCTTGGAAGTTTGATGTTTCTATTCCATTCAAAAATTTTTTTCATTTTGACTAAATATATTCTTAAAAAGATTTTATATGCCTTTCCCAAAAAGTTTTGTGGGAATCAGGTACTATATCTAGGAGTGGCCTATGTATTTCTTGTAAAAGTTTCTATTTATTATACTGAAGCCACTCAATTAGTTGTGACCCTTGTTTGTAATTTGCATATTTTTTTCTTGCTGAGCTTTTTATCCCCTACACATCGGTATTTACATTATATTTTAATACGTAAACAATTTGTCATTTTACATTTCTGACATTCAGAGAGAAAAAGCCAGTGTTACACTTGGTACACTTATGGTATAATTTCAGGAAACATGTTATTTAACCAATTGTCTCATTTTGTGATTTTTTAAAAAACTCAACTAATGAGGAGCACTTTTAAGGTGGCATTTTCTTTTAAAGGTGGCTTTTAGAGCTAACATATATTTCTTTTCAGATCGCTACTTCTGAACCCTGTTTTCCACTACTGACCTTAACTTTGAGAAAAAGGGAAAATTGAACATTAGGATAAATTCACACTGAAATAATTTCAGGTTTGATCTTCAAAAAATGTTCTTATTCTGTTTTAAAGCAGAAATATTAGCCACCAATTAAAATCTTTGGGGGGAGGCATGAGGAGAGGAAGAAAAGAATAACTGAATCATCAATAGGATATGTCCAGTTTTGCAACTGGTCTACTTTTTCTAATGTCAAGACTGAAAACATCAGGATCTTTTAGTACAGTTCTCCTTAGCAAGTGGCAAATTATGTGGGGGTTATAGATGAGTGGAAATCACAGAAAAACATTGTCCTGTTTTCAAAAAGAGTTTTAATTAGGCAAAAGAAGCATCAGGACAAACCATTTTTAAAACAAAATCTCCAAGTTGGGTATTGAGACGGGCAAAGGGAGAAGCAAGGAAATAGTCAAGGAAAGATAAAATATTCAGAAGAAAGACAAAGCTATTTGCAATTACATGTTAGAACTCAGAATTTTGCAGGTGAAAAAGATGTTGCTTAAATATATTCGTAATCCTGTAGTAAGATTTCTGCTTAGTAATATCAGAAGCTTTAACTAGGCTTAAAATATGACAAAATTGAATTTTAACAAATGATAATAAAACAGGACAGCAACCAATTAACTGGCAAAATGGAACGTAGTGTGGGAGAGCCCTCCCCACACTCATTGCAGATTCGCAGCTCCCTCCGCCCGGTTTCCCTCCATCAGGCTAACGATCTCGTTCCTCCGGTAGAGCCTGGCCAGGTCGCAAGCGGTGTCCCCCTTATGGTTCCGATGCCCCACTTTGCTGGCCGTGTGCTTCACAAGGAACTCCACCACTGGGAGGTGGCCTTCTTTGGCAGCCAAGTGCAAGGGCAGGTTCCCTTCGTTATCCTCGATGTTAACATCAGCTTGAAACTCCAGCAAAGTCTGTAAAGTGTCCAGGAAACCTGCTCTGGCTGCATCGTGAATGACAGCGAAACCAGTTCGGTCTTTCAAATCGGGATTAGCACCTCTGAGTAGTAGTCTCCTGGCAATCTCGGGATTTCCAAGTTTCATAACCTAGAAAAGAAGAAAAAACGGTAGAATCCTTCAAGTGCTCCTACCACAAGAATATTTTAAAATACGCATTTCTCCTTCTATTTATGTAACTATTTATTTTTGGTGAAGGAGTGCTTGGGGAGGACCCATATGATGAGGTTTGAAGGGCTCATTTGCAGGAAAGAAATTACTAGTAGGTAAAGGTAGAAGAACGCTTCTAAAAATTGAGCTTCTATGATAGAATATCTTAAACGGGCCCAAAAGTAGGATAAACTATCAATAAAATAGAACTAATCCAACTTGTATAAAATTCACTGACAACTCAGTTCTCTATATCCCATGGAGAGTTGTGTAATTTCATGAATTTATTAAATAAAAGAAACGGAATTTGAGATTTAAATAAGAGTCTCCTTTTGTTGCTTGTTCATGCTCATAAAATGTGCCTGGGGTATTAATTCTGGAAAAGCAAATGTGGGGAAAATTTGTTTTCTAAATAGCTACTGAAAAGAAATAGGAAGAGTGGGTTTCTTTAAATGCCCAAAGAAGTGTTTCCACACATCAGACTACACCTAGTGTAAAAATGATCTATTAAAAATCCAAACCTGATATTTTCTTAAATGATTAATTTTTACAAGTTCTCTCCAAATAGATATAGCCTTAAATTTCTAAATTAAAAAAATATATATATTTTTTGCAAGTTATTTCGTATTGACTACTAGGTGTACTCAGTGCTTAGAATCCTTCACTTGGTATTTTAAAATGTTACTGATTATTAAGGTGTGTAATGAGCCACTGTGTTCTCCATTGCTTATGATATTGATTTATCTAGAACTAAGTTCATGATATGCTGTGAATTAGATAAGAGATGACTGTATGGCAACTGTTCTTGAAAAGAATGAAACAGCCATCATACTATATTACTTATTGTTTCTTAAAGTTCTGACTAGCCTCCTGATTTTCGAGTGAGCAAAAGAAGAGAAAATAAGATATTAAATGTGTATTTTAGGACACAGGCAGCTTTTTCTTGTGGTTTGAGCCCATTTAACAATCAACTGGTGAGCCCATCTTATTTTCTTTTGCAGTTATTAATCAGGCATTTAGGAATAGCTATTTGTAAACTGCCAACATCTTTTAAGCTAGAGTGTGGTATTAAAATTTGCTATCAACATACAAATAACTCACATGACAAAGACTTATTTACTATTGTTTAAACATATTTCACTCTAATAAGAGGTCTCTATTAAGCTCTCATAATTAGAAAATATCTTGTTGAGCAGCATACAATTATACAATACATATAATTTAGTTGTGAAAAAATATAGTCTCATTAACATGCCAGAAAATTTCAGCGTTTTAACTGGCTTCATTTATATTTAGATATACTCATAATAATCTAAATTTATAATAAATAGATTGCAGAGTAGGCACTCAAACGTTTGTGAAATGAAGTATAATCCATTGGAAAATACATACGAAATTGATCTCTCTCTTTTAAATGTTTGTTTTAAAAATAATCACAAATTAAGTAATATAATAAAATACATTTAGAATGGATAATATTTTATAAGTGCAAACTACATAGATGGCCAAGATATTAAGCTTCCCTGTTGATAAAACCCTGCTGACTTTTAGCCCTTCCTTTGGGGCAGTGGTAAAAATGATACATAATTTATTTTTCAAGAACTTCAGTGAAATATATTCTTTGGTTATTAAAAATTAACACAATCTAATTTTTGCCACAAGCGCCTCTAAAGATTTAGTCACATTTATGGACCTGGACTAGGAAAAATAAGAGACAGACACACCTTGGGTCTTTGTGAAGCAAATGTACGATTAAGGCCTTTGATATTATCCTAATTGAAAAGCTTACACTAGGAAGGGGGGGAAAGCCTTTGCAGTTGAGTTAAATAAACATAATTGTAGAAGAAAATTTGCCATCTTTCACAGAAAATAATAGTAATATTAGCAATTGTTTTGAAAGAAAGTTCTTTCTTGAGTTATGACACAACTTCAGACTCAGGATTATACATACTGAAAATAAGCCTTGAGACTCCTGTGTATGTGTGTTTCATTATATGTACTAGGACTAAGCCACAATAAGTGGGTGTTAGTATCTTGATAAGTATGTTTAATATAAACAAGATTGCAGAGTTGTGTTAAAAATTTGTCAAAACATTTTTTTTTGCAGTATTAATCTCCCAGTCTTCCTGTTCGTCAAAAGTCCTGTAAGATCTTATTCTGAACATGGGTTAAGTGGCTCCTTCTTTGTGAGATTTGTATAATCTTTTGAGTTTTCAATAGGAAACTTTTCAATATATTTAACTGAATGTGTATTGTGGCATTGCTATCATCACCGAACCTGTTAAAAAGTACTAGGTCGAAAAAGAAAAAAATTCCTTTCCCCACTTAATCTACCTGAAATAACAAGATAAATAACTTAGTATCTATGCATAAACTCCCTTAATACTGAAATTTTTGCAAGGTTGGTGTAATCTGATTTAAAATGTACAGACTGTCCGGACTTCATCTCTTAATAGCATATCTTCTGACACTTAAATTTCTAATTCTTATAACTAAAACAAAGCACTCTAAAAACCCTCTCCCCAATGGATTTTCAAAAACAGCTTCAAGTGTTGCATTTCCGAATAAGAATAGCTCATAAGAATATCATCAGAACTCTGATAAAGCAACTATTCGAGACTACTTTGCCATTTTTCTGTTTCGATGCCTTTCAATTAACTTACATGATAGCATTCAGAGGAGGAAAAAATATTATCAGGTACAATACTTGGCAGCTAGACATGTTTCATTTGTTTCTTGTAAATCTAATTACTGAAAATTAGAACATACCACGGCATGACCGCAGAGACAAAAACACTACAAGCTGAGCTCTGATTAGAAAATTCAACTTTTTATTCCTCCTCAATCCTGAATGGGTGGATGGTATTACATTAACTGTGAAATGTACATCCTGTCCCCGTGCCCAGGCCACCCATTCCAAACGAGGAAAGGTCGTTTGTCAAAACTTGAAGCATTTGAAGGAAAAACACCCTCGCCAGTAGTCAAGAAAATTAACGTTAAAGTCAATTATTGGAGCAAAGTACGGAAACCACTAATAGCAGTGTATTTACTTCAAATAATAATCATAATAATGTGTTTACAGAGCTGTCTAAAAAAAAAAAACACCAAAAAACTTGGCTCTGCTACGACTACTTTAAAATCCCCACCGTCACAAAAACATTCCAAAAATTAAGACCAAACCTGGAACCCACTTGATATCGAGGATGTTACTGGATTTGACGAGTTTGTTCAAAGTACGTCATTTTAGGGAGTTGGACCCACTTAAAGATATAAAATATGGCAACCAACTAGGTTTAAAAACAGTGAAATTTTGTACCCCTGAAAGCTTAAAAGCTGATATTCTAGAAACCCGGGTCACGTAGGCAACATTGTTGACCTGTTTTCCCCACCTCGCTGGATACCAACCTGCAGCGCAGTCCTTCCAAATCCATTTTGTGCATTGACGTTTACATTATTTTGCAACAAACTAGTAAGTTGCTCTAGGTCCCCCCTGGCAGCTGCGGACGCCAACTCGTTCCCCCAAGGCTCGGCCATTCTTTAGGGTCCTGACGATCGGGAAAAGATGAATTAGTTGTTTTTCTTTTTCCCCTTTCCTTTGCTCCTAACCAGGCTGCATGATGGCATCGGAGACTGACAGAAGGACTGGGATGGTTAATCTGGAGTAGAGCTTGGTAGTAAATACTAGTAAGATCTGCCTGCCAAAAGCCCGCCCCTCGATTCACACGTGATTATTCAGCAAAACTGAGCCATTGGAGAGGGGCTCCGCTCCTCGCTTTTTAGCTTAACCCCTATGAAGAATTCTGGTGATTCAACAGAGAGACACACAGACACACATATATTCCTGGTAAATTACTGTGGACGTAAAATGTAGGCAGAGCTGTCACGTACCTACACTACAGATCTCTGTGAGGAATGTGTGCGGAGACTTAAGGGACTAGATCACGGCAGAAAATACCGCGGAAGAAAAGACATTTTGGGGGAGGAAAAGGTATTAACCCACCCTTGTTCACGGTGGTGACTTGAGCCGCGAGAGCCAGAAGTGCAGGGGCAGGTCCTCGGAGGGGCTCGGTGTCCATCCGTCTCGCCCAAGGGGTAGTCCTGAGCCCGCCGCTGCAGGGAGAGCGCCGCAGTGGCTGGATGCTGACGTGCTCCGGGGGTTAAAGACGATCGCCAAAGGCAAACAGGAGTAGCAGTTCCGTGGCCCTCGAGTTACAGGTTGTAACGACTCCTCAGCGGCCTCGGCTTCTCCGGAGGAGCCTGTATTCGCGTCGGGGCCGAGCCGAGGGCTAACGCCGCGCGGGAAGGTTCCGGAGCCCGCCCGCCGGGCTGCCGCAGCCCCGCCGAGCCACAGAGGCCGTGGGAGCCAGGCTCGGCGCGCGTCTCCGGAGACGGCCGGGCGCGCGGCGGGCCCCCGGCAAGCGGGTCATGCCGGCCCCGCCGGGTCCCGGGACTCCCAGCAGCGTGAGGACGGGGAAGAGCGATGCGGGAAGCGTCTACGGGGCCCGGGCTGCTGCGGTAGCGCGCGGCAGCATCGCGGCTGCACAGGGCAGCCCACCGGTGACTTCCCGCCTACGACCAAGCCGGTTCAGACTTCCTACTGTAGACGCTCATTGAGCTGCCGCCGCCGTCTTTTCCTTCCTCTCCCGGTTTTCTGAGGGCCTCTGGAGATCGGGAGGGTCCTGGGAAGCGCAGGCCAGGCTCTCAGAATGGGGAGTCGCCACAGTCCCAGGGCGCAGCCAGTCGCGCTGCCCTCTCGCAGAGAGCCTAGCGGCTTCGGCGCCCGGTGCCACTTCGCCAACCTCTCGCCGTGCCCCAGCCTGCGCCCCCAGCCTATGCCGCCCGCAGGGTAGCTGCCGCCAGCCAGCTGCGCCCTGGAGCCGAGCGGGGCAGCGCTGCTTCCTCCAGAGCCGCAGCGCTCCCGGTGACAGTTTCTTTTGTAGCTGGTCCCCCCAAATCGCCGGTCCCTGTTCCCTTCAACCCTGCAGGCACTTGCGCGTCGTCCCCCTCTCTGCTCTTTTCCTTTCCTCCCTCCCTTGTTTCTTTTTTCCCTCAAACAATTGCTGCTTCTGTTGTCGCTGCAGAGACGGTGCCGGTTTCTTCTCCCTTTTTTCCGACCTCATCAGCTTTTTTTGAAAAGAAAAAAATTGAGCGCTTTTTGAGTTGAAAAACCCGCCCCCATTTTAACGGCAGAGTTTTAAGGAGGCTCGGCCGAGTTGCAGCGCCGCGGGAGCGGGAAGGCCGGGCACCGCCCACCGCCCGCCCTCCGCCCTGGTGGCGCTCGCGCTCGCCCCGCCCCCGGCCCCGCACCCTCTCTCTCGCCTGCCTGCTCCCGTTCTCGCTCCCTGCGTCTCTTGCGCTGCCTCCCGCCCGCCAACCCCGCGGCCAGGCCCTGGCTGGAGCGGCGTTCGGCCCCGCAGAGCCGGGTTTGGCGTCCTCCGGCTGGCGGGCGGGATGGAATCTGCAAGGCGAAACCCCGGGCTGCCCCGAGCCCGGCGGGGCGGGGGTGAGGGGAAGAGCCTTGCTCATTAAGACGGCTGCGGAGAACCGCAGGGCCTTAGAGGCTCGGCGGCGCTGGCTGCTTGAAGGCGGAGAGCGAGCTGGCGCGGAGCGAGCCTTCCCCCGGGCCTGGCGGGGCAGGCCGGCCCGCCTCCGCGCTCCCCCGCTCGGCTCTCCGAGTTCGGGCGGCCAGGCCTACGCTGCCGCCGCCTCGTCTGGGGCGCGCGCTGTGTACGCTCGGCCTCCTCTCAGCCCCGGGCCTCGGCCTCGCACCTGCCAGACCCACGCCCAGCACCGCGGTGGGCAGAGGTGGCCGTGGGGCTGGAGGGAGAGACCCGGACTGAGCAAGAACAGTGCTCAGAAAAAGCACAAGTCTTTTATAGACTGACTTTTGCGAAAACTAGAGACATGGTTTAGGTAAGAAATCATGACGAACTCTGAAACCTTAATGTTCCATGGACTCGAAACTGTGAAATATTCCATTTCTTTGGGGAAAGGGAGAAAAGCGATTAATTTTAAAGCAAAATTTAAAGTAAGTCTTGGGAAGGGTTTTGCAACAAGGCCATTTCTTTATTGCCAAAGTTCTCTCTTTGACTACTTACATGGGGGCTTTTTTTTTTGGTGGGGGAGGAGGGTGTCTAAATGTAAAGGAATAGTCTCTTCCCTAATGGTTTATTTCAATCATCCGAGACACCAGTTCTCTCTGTACTTTTAACTTCCTCTTTTAGCTATGTAAGATTAATTAACTACTGCTTTCTATAGTTTTTGCTCCTAAAAATATCCAGCACGGTTGCATGATGCACCCAGCGGTCAAAATGAAACCAAGCAAAAAAATGACAAAGTCTAATTAGTACCGGCCTCCAGCAAGCACGTTCTCAAACAACATCTGTACCCAGCTCCTTGAAGCTTAATGGGAGTACCAGCAACAATACACACCAGAAATATCTGGATAATCATCTAGCAACAGACCTGCTGGTAGGTAAAGGGAGAGTTGAAACTGGGAAGAATCTGGCAGTGTTTTCTTTAACTGAACTGTTGAGGAAAAAAATAACCAGAGCTCTTTTCTTAGGTAACTAAACTTGAATTGTGAATCAAGCGTGAACTGCAACACAAGAAATTAACTCCTCCCTTTTCTTACATATATTTAGACATTTCAGATAGAACATTTAGGATCCACTTATACCAGTAAATACCATAAATAATACAATTAGACTATTCTTGCAACTTACGCTGTAATTTTTTAGCACAGCTAGAGGGTGTGATGACATAGTAGCACTGTTGGCTGATAAGAGATAACTGGTATTAGTCCAATTTATGAGAGTTGTCTTCTAGCATTTATTATGGTTTCTTGGTAAGAGAAGATACTGTAGTGAGGAAGAATCTTGAACTTTACTCATTATGTAAAGTATAGGTATACATGTGTTATAATTTTCATGAAATAAAATACTTTTGCTGGATATTTGAGTAAATAAAACTTATGGTAATTTAAGATGCATGGAGAGCTGGATTAAGATTTTTAGAGGTCCTAAACACTGAAAAGATTTTAATGTCCCACCACCCCACGTCATATGTAAATAAAAATAAAACAAACTAAAAAAATAAGTGTAAAGAAGCCCAACAAAGTTCTGATTTTTCCCATAATGACTACTTCAATGCTTTGGCTGAAATATTAAATTCTTTAAAGAAGTTTTTGTTTTGTTTACTCTGACATTACTGGTGCTCTAAAGAAGATGCTTAATCTGCTTATTTTGTAAACCAGAGCCAGCAGCACGTTAAGTTACTGTCTTAGTTCAGAGATCATAAGTAAGCCCTACAAAGTACCTCCAGTGAAAAGTTAATATTTACTGAGTGCTAGTTCACTGAAATAGATTCAAAAGTAGCTCTGCCCTCAATGAGCTTACATTCTAACATGGTGTACAAGAAAGATTCACAGTTAGGCATCTATTGTACTGAAAGTAGTGGTTTCTCTTTTAACATAGCAATGACATGTTTCTCAAACATTGAAATAGAGGCTTTCTAGTTGGATATTAAATACTAGCAGTCATGGAAATTTTTTTTTCAGCAGTTCATACTCATTTTGAAGGGTATAGAAATATAATCAAATTATTTTGTGCTTTTCCCTCATTGACTCAAGTATGCATAGTTTCTGAATGATTAACTTGTGGAAACGTGTATGTAGTATTTACAGTTTCTTTACCTAGTCTCATTGCTGTGTTTACAGATCCAACAGAGGTGGAAAACAGATTGGTACTCTCAGGGGACCTTTTTATCATTTCATACTCGTGGCTTTTGCATTTTATTTCCGAGATTCAGCAGGCTTTTTCATATAGGTACTCACACCAGTTATGAAAGGCTTTTTGTGAAGTAAGAAAAAAAAAATGCCCAGTAAGCAACTGAAAAGCTTAAACATAATAGCAACAATATTTGTATGGTGTTTCATGGTTATAATATGTGATGCACACATCATTTAACAACTCTCTGAGGTAAATATAATTATCCCCATTTTTCAGGTAAAGGAATTGAAACATAGAAATTGTGAATTAAAGCCAGGAAGTAGTGGATATAGGATTTGAACTCAGATATTGAGGCCCCAAATCTTATGCCTTTCCATTATTTAAGAGTCCAGGATTAGGCACCAGATTCCTAAAGAACATTAAATCATTAGATGAAATATATTTTTGGTTACTTAAGGGTGGGTCTAACTCTGTAGCAACATTAATCTTTTTATGAATTACTAAAAAGCTTGGTTAACTTAATCAAAGGATCAAGTTAATACCACCAGTAAGAAGTCATGTTGATATCATGTGTCCCTGATATGATATGATGTGGACACATCACTTCTGTGGTGTCCTTACCCCAAATCCATAAACTCAGTATAATTTTGAGAAAACATTAGACAAACCCAAATTGACGGACATTCTGTAAAGTTCCTAACCACTACCCTTCACGTGTCAAGACCAAGAAACTGTCACAGATTGGACGAGGCTAGGGAAACATAAGGACTAAATGTGATATGGTATTCTGGATTGGCCCTTGAAACAGAAAAAGGACATTAATGTAAAAGCCTAAATAGCGTCTCTAGAATATAGTTAATAGTATTGTACCAATATTAATTTCTTAGTTTTGATAGCTGTACGATGGTTATGTAAGATGGTAGTATTAGAAGAAGCTGGATAAAAGGTAAACTATTTTTTTGCAACTATATAACCTTGCAACTATTCCAAAAATCTAAAGTTACTGCAAATAAAAATTTAGCAAAATACAAATAAGCTTTGGTACATACATTTGAAAGAAAGATGAAATAAAAGTTCCTTTTAAAATAGTAATGGTAAGGTAAATGAACATGAAATTCTAGAAAAAGATCTATATTTGAATTAGGCAGAGCTCCATAAATTAATGCAGTGGACCAACTATGAGAATGGATAGATTACAATTATTTTTATTTGCTCATGCTTATGTACAGAGAATCTCTGTACATTTTTATTCTCTCAATTTGTGACACAGAAATGAAATTGTTTTTCTTAAGGAAGCAATTCTGGGGAAATGAAAAATGAATTATTTTTTTCTCTTAATTATTTATTTTTCTTTTATTCCTTTCTCTGTAGTGGACAATTCCTCTGTATGCTGGGTATCCAACCATGAATAGTTAGGTCTAGAGAAGAACCAGCCTCTTCAGGAACTATATAAGCTTTGCAGCATGGAGGGTGAATTGCAGGGAGGCAATAGGGTAAGTGGAAAGAGCACTAATTTTGACCTAGCCTTGAATCCTACTAGGCTGTCACTTTGTAGCATGACTTTGGGCAAATTCTTAGCTTCTCAGAGCATTTTTTTATTCTGTAAAATGGTTGTTATAAGAATTAAATGAAATAAGGTATGTAAAGTACCTGTGTAGATGAGACACCCAATAAAAATTAATAAATTCAAAAGTATTGATTATTATTATGTACCTAAGACTTTGCTGTGTATGAACTATGGTGAATATAAAAATACCTGGATGAAATGGCTTATTATCTCAAGGAACTTTCAACATTTGGGGAGAAATTAAAACATGCTTAGATGAAACAATTAGAGAAAAAAATTACAGAATTTACCAGCGCACTAAATTGTGTTGTAAAGATAGTCAAAGCAATGATTAGAAGGGAGACAAATCCTTGTTGGCTTAAGTTTTATGAAAAAGGTGGCCCTGAGAAAAGCATTTAGGAATTAGTATACAGAGTAATAGCAACTAATATGTTTGGAGAGCTTTAAGGTTTCTCAAGAGTTTTCACGAGCATATATCACTCAATATTCACAATCACTATGAGGTAAGTTTTATAAGCTCATTTTAGAAATAAACAAATTGAGACTCCAAGAGGTTTTGTCAAGGGGCAGAGTTAGAACTCAAGCCTAGAAATGCTGACTGTGAAATCTATGCTCATTTTGTAAAAATATTTTATATTTTCCATGCATTTTCGTAATTGTTTTCTCATCACCTGAAATAGTCATGTCAGAAGCTAAAGTCAGAGAGACTAAGTGACCCATCCAAGTTCCTCCAGCTAATTAGATGGGAAAGTGGTTCTAGAACCCATATGCCTGAATGTCTAGGGTATTCTTCCCATCTGTCTACATTACCACATTGTTTTAATTTCCAGGTGGAGAGAAGGGAGGGAGAAGGGGAGCAGCAGTGAATTTGAACGGGCTTTGAAGTATATACATGTCATCACAGAGAAAAACCTCAACTTTTCAGAGCTGCGTTAATTCTGGTGACTTAATTATGGACAATAATTTGCCTGCCCTTTGCTGAGAATGACATATATGAATGGAGCAACTGAATTGTCACACTTAAATTGTTGGTACTTTTTCACCTCATGATTCACCTTTGTGCTTTATTTTGGAATTACTTCCTGAGGGATGGCAATTAAATAAGACACTTTAATTAATGTGACTATGGAGGGTTCTATCCCTTATCTAGCTAATTCTGGTCTTAATACAGATTATCACATGAGAGTTGTAGCTCAGAGTATTTTAATTTAAAGAAAACACACAGAATAAATCTAGATCTTTAGAACACCATAGTGCTCTTCTTTGTGTGAAGGGAACAAAAAGACCTAGGCCTTGATTCTATATGGTGACTTCACTAGTATTTCTTTTAACTCTGCAGCACAAAAATCAACAATCTTATTTCACACTTTCAGGATTTTGTATACTTTCCAAGGCGAGTAAGTGCTCTATTACAGTCCCGAAGATAGTATTTTCCCAGGTCAAAGTTAAACATATTCCACCGTCACTCTTCTTCCAGCTGGGATGACAAACTGTCACACTTCATTGTACATAGTCTTTGGCTATTCTTGGCTCAGAGCCTGCCAATTTATGACCATAAGTTGAAACTTTTAGTAATTGGTATTTCAGTATAATTTCTTCACTTACGAAAGTACTTTAAATAGACTGACCATATTCAAAGCTGGACTCAAGTTTTCCCCATTTGTAAGATGTCTCAGGTCTAAAAAGTAAGTGTGCTGCAGGAATAGAAACGTTTTTATTTCTCATAACTAACAAAAAAATGCGCATCTTTTTCTTGGGGGTTGAAATTCTCACCTTTTTTAGCTTCCATGTCTCTCCCAAGTCTACCGTGGGAGTCTGGTTACTTCTGTGTTACTGAGAGTCCGAGGCTGCAGGCGTCAGGGGTCTGGGGATCGAGTGTGGCAGCGTGTAAGCGGGTTTTGACAGTGAGGTTGAGCATAGAGACAGTATATGAAGTTGTATTTTGGTGAAATTTTGTTAGAGAAAATGGATATTTATGAAATGCTGTTAGACGGGTTGTGAGAGTGTGTTGAGATCATTTGTGAGGCTTGATGCGTACGTGTATGACTATGTAGCCACGTAAGGCGCAGAACCCGATCCCCGCCCCAGCCTGCGGGCGGCGGTACCCCGAGGCCTTTGCTTAATTCCAAACCGGAATAACCTGTTGCGGGACTTCAAGCTCCCGCAGTTGCAGGTTGGCGTTCCGGCCGGCGGCGCGCAGATCTCCGCCCGGTAGTCGCGCGCCCAGAGCTTGACAGGAGGGCAGTCACGTGGCAGCCGCAAAGCGGCGCTTTGCGACCTCGATGACAGGCAAAATGTGCGACAGCCGTGGCGCTGGCCAACCAGGGGCGGAGGCGGCGGCTAGGGAGGAAGCGGAGGAGGCGGAGGCGGCCGTGGCGTTCGCCCGCCTGCTCGTTCGCTCGGTTTCCCCGCCCCCCGGCTCGCAGCCGCTGAAGGGAGCCGGGTCCGCGTTGTCGCAGCCTGCCCTCATCCTGGCCGGCGGCAGTAAGATCAGACCCGCATCCCGACCAACATCCCTGTCGTGGCGGCTGCGTCGCGGGCTCCGTGAGGCGCAGGCGGGCGGCCCGGGCGCCTGAAGGTTACCAAGTGCATGAGCGCCTAGCCTCCCGCGCTGCCCCGCCCGCCGGCCCGCCGGCCCGCCCGCCAGCCCCTCGGCGCCCGGCGGCGGCGGCGGCGGCGGCGACGGCCGCAGGAGGCGCCGTCTCCCTCCCAGGTGCGCGCTTCGCTCCCGGAGCCGCGGAACTCGGCGGCCGCCATGGCGTCCAACATGGACCGGGAGATGATCCTGGCGGATTTTCAGGTGAAGTATCTGGCCCTCTTCCCCTCCCACCTCCGACCTCGTGGGTTCCCGGTGCCAGAAGGGTGGTCTCTCCCCAGCGTGCGTTTGAGCACTGCCGTGGTGTGTGGTTTGGGCTTTTATACGGTACGTGGCTTGGGGTGTGTGCGCGTGGGCGCGCGCGCGCGGGCGCGCGTGTGGTGTGTGTGTGTATGTGTGTGTGTATGTATGTGCGCGCACGCGCGCGTTGTGAGCCATGGGGGAACGTGTAATTCATATGCTATGTTGAGTGTGTGTAGTCTGTGTTAGGCACGGCTTGAATGGGATTTTTAGGGTGAAGGGTGTTTTGCTATTGGGGTTATTATGTGTGTGGACTGTGTAGTGTTTCTTGTATTATATGGGGAATGTGTAGAATTTGGGAGTATTACGTGTGGGGCTATTAAGTATGGGTGTTTTGGGTCAGGAGTTTTGGGTCGTTCCATGAGGAGAGCGTGTGCTCTATGCAGTGTGGGTATCGAGCGTGTAGTGGTGTGGGTGTGGTGTATTGTGTTAAGGGGAGAGTAAAACAGGATGATGAGGAGGTGGTGAGGGTAGCGGGGCATTGTGGTCGTTTTCAAGAAGAAATAAACGTTTGAGAGTTTCATGCTTTATTGGAATCTTTGGAGGGTAGGAAGATGAGGAGGAGGTAAATAGTTTGTGTATATATATATATACCAAAGTATCTTTGCAGAGAATTGACAAATTGCAGCTTGACAAATTGCCAATTCAAATTTGCGGATTCCTCTCCCCTACAGATTTGAATTGTGTGGTTGATGTCCTTCTCCAGGAATAATTTAAAGGATAAGCAAAGGTTATTCCCTTACTGAACCCAACTGTAGTGAGACTAGCATACAAGTGTCTTGAAAGTGGAGCTGTATGAATCATGAAGACTTGAAGTTAGAACTAATTCCTTGTGAACACCGCTTTTGCCTTTTGATGTTTGGGAAAGAAGATATTGTAGTGATATATTTTTAACCATTCATTTTGGCATTAACTTAGAAGCTATGTTATGTATAGGCAGACTTTTCCCTCTTTTTTAACAGTCACCGTTGCACTAGATCTAGCGTAGTAGGCAGTATTTTTCCTTACTGTGTAGTGTTTCGTGTATTACATGGGGAATGTGTAGTATTTGGGGGTATTACGTGTGGGGCTATTAAGTATGGGTGTTTTGGGTCAGGAGTTTTGGGTCGTTCCATGAGGAGAGCGTGTGCTCTATGCAGTGTGGGTATCGAGCGTGTAGTGGTGTGGGTGTGGTGTATTGTGTTAAGGGGAGAGTAAAACAGGATGATGAGGAGGTGGTGAGGGTAGCGGGGCATTGTGGTCGTTTTCAAGAAGAAATAAACGTTTGAGAGTTTCATGCTTTATTGGAATCTTTGGAGGGTAGGAAGATGAGGAGGAGGTAAATAGTTTGTGTATATATATATATACCAAAGTATCTTTGCAGAGAATTGACAAATTGCAGCTTGACAAATTGCCAATTCAAATTTGCGGATTCCTCTCCCCTACAGATTTGAATTGTGTGGTTGATGTCCTTCTCCAGGAATAATTTAAAGGATAAGCAAAGGTTATTCCCTTACTGAACCCAACTGTAGTGAGACTAGCATACAAGTGTCTTGAAAGTGGAGCTGTATGAATCATGAAGACTTGAAGTTAGAACTAATTCCTTGTGAACACCGCTTTTGCCTTTTGATGTTTGGGAAAGAAGATATTGTAGTGATATATTTTTAACCATTCATTTTGGCATTAACTTAGAAGCTATGTTATGTATAGGCAGACTTTTCCCTCTTTTTTAACAGTCACCGTTGCACTAGATCTAGCGTAGTAGGCAGTATTTTTCCTTACTGTGTAGTGTTTCGTCTATTACATGGGGAATGTGTAGTATTTGGGGGTATTAAGTGTGGGGCTATTAAGTATGGGTGTTTTGGGTCAGGAGTTTTGGGTCGTTCCATGAGGGTCTCTCCTTACTGAGACTTTGTTGGGCTTTTCTTCTCTCTCTGATTTTTTAAGTTCCTTATTTTTACAACTTAATATTCTGCTGGCCATTTCCAGAGTTTGATCTTCTGGTTACCCAGTGGTATCTGATATATTACGAATATGCATATATCTGAATTTGATTATACTGTAATTCCCAACTCAGACAAGAAGAAGGGTTATGAAAATAAAAGTTGACCACAAGATTTTGGTGTTTTGTAGGATTAAGATTGGCATGAGATTTTTTGTCTGTCTTAAATTGTTCTTCTTTTTCATTCTCCACTTCAATCTTTTATCTAATGTGAAATTCACTTGTGTGAAAAAGAGCTCTTTATTTCTAGGAATAGTTTTATCCTGTTATAAAATTGTTATGTTCTGATAGGAATGGCTTTAGACAATAACAAAAGGTGTAGTTTAGTTCATTAAAAGCTTTAAGGTAATTATAACTTTGTTTTGATTTCACTAAACTTTTTACTTCCTCTAATAACTTGTAGCTGCTTGCTGTCTTATTTTTTGTGACATTATGCTTACTGTGAACCTTATATTGGCCAAGGACAGGAAATTTAGGATTCTTGTACTCGGAGGCAAAGTAAGATTTTTTGACAAGCATTTGGGCTTTTATTTTGATCATATTAGTATATTCTAATAAGTTTTTCTCTTCAAACCAATAGCAATGCAATGAACAGTTGTTTGCCAAATGGTGAGAGTTAATTTCATATTGTCACGTAGGTAAGAGGACAGTATTGGTAGAATAAAATTATTTAAAAAACTATGCACATGTTAAGCGCATTAGCCTTTTGTGTGTTTAGAAACCTTGTATTCCTCTTACAAATGATGATGCCAGATCCGTTTGCTTTTGTGGACTTAATTTTAAAATTGATTATTCTTCCTATTTTTTAATATTATGCAAAATTTTTATACGATTAAAAATAAGCATTTATCTAGTTATCAGAAACCAGGTAATGTATGTTAAAGATTGCAGCTCAAGACTTGGAATGTAAATACTTGGAATGTAAATACTTGGATGATACTGGTTTCATCTATAACTGGGCAAATCAGCTTCCCCAACCAAAAATGAATATAGTGACACTATAGTCTATTTACTTCATATGATTGTGAAAATTAATAATATTTTTGAGAGCTCAGTGCTGCCTTTGTAGAAAGGGACGTGATTTTTAAATGTGATTAGATTTTAAAAATAAATAAGTTTCAGATTTTGATAATTGCTAGATAATAGTTTCTTATAAATACAATGTCTAAGTATGGAAAAGGTTTTGGGAAGGATTTTTGTGTTCTCTTTAACTATTTCAACTCAATATATTGAGAAAAGACTTCTGTTGAAATCAGTGGAGGAGTGGATAACTATCATATGAGGTAAATAGAATATTATTTTGCTATGTTCACTTTTGGGTCGGGAAAGTGACTTACACAGTTGTAAAAGAAACCAGTATCGTCCAAGTATTCACATACCAAGTCTTGAAGTATAATTTTAAAAATAAATTACCTGGTTTCTTATAACTGGATAAGTAGTGGATGGAAGATTACAGCTCAGACTTAATGGGATGGGTTGGGGACTTTGTAGATGAGTGAGCTCATTACAAGCAAATATATTCCAAATGGTCTTCTAAAAGATTTTTCCCTCAAATAAAAGCAGCTCTCAATTAAAAAAATTTTTAAATTGTGGTGAAAAACACACAACGTAAAGTTTGCTGTCTTAACTGTTTTTAAGTGTCCAGTTCAGTGGCATTAAGTACCTTCACATTGTTCTTTAGCTATCACCACCATCCATCTCCAGAATTCTTTATCTTGCGAAACTTTAACTCTCTGCCCAGTAAACAATAACTTCCCATTCTTCCCTCTCCATAGCCCCTGGCAACCACCATTCTACTTTCCGTTTATGAAGATGAATATTCTAGGTGCCTCATATGAGTGGAATCATATGGTCTTTATCTGTTTGTGATGGGCTGATTTCACTTAGCATAATGTCCCCAATATTCATCCATGTTATAGCATGTGTCAGATTTTCCTTCATTTTTAAGGCTGAATAATATTCCATTTTACTATGTATATAACACGTTTTGTTTATCCATTCCTCTGTTGATGGACACTTTTTTCCCTGTTTTGGCTATTGTGAATCCTTAATGCTGCTATGAACATGAGTGTACAAATACCTGTTAAGAGTCCCTGCTTTCAATTCTTTTGGGTATATACCCAGAAGTGGGATTACTGGATCACATGAAATTTTTATTTTTCATTTTTTGAGGACTGCCGTACTGTTTTCCGTAGTTGCTGCACTACCAAAATTTTGAAGGGAGAGAATGACAGCATCCTGTTTAATAAACTATTTGCAAATTCAGCTCTGAGCAAATGAGTGTAGAATTTGGAATAGTCCAACAAAAATCAGCTTTAAATGTACATGGTGTTAGCATAGCATGTTACTGGTAGAGGAATGAGTAGAGTAGTACACCTACAGTTCTGGCTGGCCCGAGCCAGGAGGGGGTGTAAAGGAATTTCCTGGGTATAAAAAACAGGCAGGCATTGATGAATCATGAGAATTCTTTTTCTTTCTTAATGTCTTTTTATAACAAAGAGATGCATTCAGGTGAAAGTTCCAAATCTTGTTCTTTTTTTAATTGTAGAATTCTTTAACTCTATTTTTTTTCAGGTTGAGGTGAAGAGCAAAAATCATTTGATCAAAGACACTTTTGAGATCATATTTGGTTTGCTTACAAATGTAAAAATAGTTATCCAAACAGAATTGCAGTTGCTATCAAATGATTTCAGTAATATTAGTTGTCTTTTACTTTGGGTCTAGATGAACGAAAATTGAGTCTTCTCTCTCCCTTAACCTTTCAATTATTGTCGTACCAAAGTCTTTTTCCTCTAAGATACATTTTTATAACATAATCTTTCTTTGGGAACAAAAAAGGTGGTGTAACCATTTTAGATTAGTCTCACTTGTTGGTCTCATATTTTTCTATTTTTATCTCTCTGTTACTGATAATATAGAGACATAGATCATAGTTCTATTCAAGTGAAGAAAAAAAAGGAACAGCCCTCACTAGTAGTAATATTTTCCTTCAGACTTTTTCAGAAACAAAACCTTATCTACCTTGCTAAAAAAGTATTCTTTCTGAACCTAGTTCCAGTGGCCACAGATTGAGTCCTTTTATTTCTTCTCTAATTTGGCATTGATTTTGAGGTTACTTCCAGTTATGTTTCCCAGACAACACAATTGTGCTTTTGTTTTTTACTCCTGGTCTTTCCAGCTAGTAATACCTTTGCTGCCTAAATTGCTTTATACATTTTCATATATATTGAATTATCACTATGGGACTTTTAAGTTTCCATTTGCCTATCAACTCCTCTGTGAAGCAGGGACTCTTCCATACACTACTGGTAAGTTACTTGTAAGTAGTTTCCGCCCCTTCGTAACACTTTTTCCTTCTAAATGAGGCTGTGAATCCCTCCTCCTCCTCTTCTTTTTTTCTTCCTGATTTGACACGAAGAGAGATCTTCTACAAGAGAAGATGCCAGACCCCGGGGGTAGAAATGGTATAGATCCAAATGGATAGGTATCCTTTGTGATGTTGTGAGGGACCAAACTAAATACCCATGAAATATCGTGTTTGTTTCTTGGGTGGGAGATTGAATACTGTGGCTGAAAGTAATTTTGTTAACACCCTTTCTTTCCTTTTTCCACTATCCTCTTTATTTATTAGAGGGACAGATCAGGTTGTTTTAGTGTTTGGATTGTTGGTCATTGGGAAAATAAAGTTTTGGCACGTGGAATAAACTTTAGTAGTGAGTGGTTAAGTGCGTGGACTTTGAGCTCAGATCACTTGGATTTAAATTACGGTTCTGCCATTCACTCATCTTGTGATCTTTGGCCATTCACTTCACAGCTCTTTGCCTCAGTTTCCCCATATGAAAAATGAGTTAATGCATGTAAAGTGATTAGAAGAGGTTTCTAACATAGAAAGTGTTCAATAAATTTTAGCTGTTATTTTCATTTTTGACAATTTTAAGGTACATACTTGTTCTCTGCAGGGGACTTCAGAGGTCATCTATTTCCAGCTTCTCATTTTTCCTTTTATGGAAATTGAGACCCAGAAAAAGGAAGTGACTTGTCTAAGGTCGTGAGTTGGTTTGAAACAAAGATTTTGTCCAGGTACACGTAAGAATGTTCATTTTTTAGCTTGTTTTGTCAGATAGCTGGAATTCTAGAGGAAAACAAGACCCATCATTCAGAAATTTCTCCAAATGATAAAACTTACACATAAAATAAATGAACAGTGCCTAGTGTATAGCAGACATGCTAGAAAGAAGGAAGTTGGGGGGTAGGTAGTGGTGGTGATGGCTGGCACTTTGTCTGGTCATTCCTAGTCTACCATTCACCCTAGTCTAGTGCCATGCTTCTAAGCTCATGAAAAGTGTTTAGCTTCGTTGAGTGTGGTGGGCTTGATGCCTGATTCCCAGACGTTTTATGGATTCTGTAGGTCAAGGGTCAGGAAACTATAGCCTGGAAGCTGGCTGCCTGTTTTGCACATAAAGATTTGTTGGAACGCAGCCACACCCATTCATTTACCTGTTGTCTGTGATTGCTTTCTTGCTGCAGTGACAGAGGTGAGTAGTTGAGACAGAGACTTTATGGACCACAGGCCTAAAATATCTACTATCTGGGCCTTTAAGATATAGTTATTCCTCCCTGCCCCCAGTGAATCCAGTACTTTTCTTTCTAGATTTTAGTAACTGCAAAGTGCTAAGACATTTGGATGCCTCACAGGTAGCATTATATGATTACACCTCCATAGGAGGCAGTTGTTAGAGCATTGCGCTTAGGCAGACTAGAGCTCTGTTTTTTTTGTTTTCCCTGTGGTTCTCAGAGCAAGTCATTTTATCCTTTCTGGGTTTCAGTTTTTCAGTCTATAAATGCAGATCTCCCTAGAGCCATATCTATCTGAAAACAGAAGACTGGGCTAGATAAGGTATTCAGAGTCTGGATAATCACTTGGCAGCAATGGGGTTGAGTACATTCAGTTATAATTTAGGTAATTGATCTAGACTAGGGTTCTGCAAACTACATCCTGAGAGCCAAACTACTGTCTGTTTTTGTCAATAAAGGCTTATTGGAAGACAGTCATGCATATTTATTTACATATTGTCTCTGGCCATTTTTGCCCTCAATAGCAGAATTGAGTAGTTGATTGCATGGCCTGCAAAGCCTAAAGTGTTTACTCTGCCCCTTACAGGGAGGTTTGCTGATCCCTGATCTAGATCAGTGGTTTTCACTTGTGGGTGATTTCTGTTCTCCGGGGAACATTAGGCAATGTCTAGAGACATTTTTGGCTCACACAACAGGGGGGTGCTACTGGCATTTAGTTGGTTCAGGCCAGGGATGCTGCTAACCGTTCTATAATGCCCAAGATATCCCCCTATAATGAAGAATTATCCACCCCAAAATGTCAAGAGTGCTGAAAAACCCTGATCTAAATCAATGGATCTCAGGGGCTGGCCCCGTGGCCAAGTGGTTAAGTTTGTGTGCTCCGCTTTGGCTGCCTGGGTTTTACTGATTCGGATCCTGGGCGCAGACATGGCACCGCTCGTCAGGCCATGTTGAGGCGGCGTCCCACATACCACAACTAGGATGACCCACAACTAGAATATACAACTACCTACTGAGGGGATTTGGGGAGAAGAAGCAGAAAAAAAAAAAAAAAAGATTGGCAAAGTTTTGGCTCAGGTGTTAATCTTTAAAAAAAAATCAATCAATCAATGGATCTCAGACTTTAGCTTGCATAAGAATAATCTGGAGGGTTGCCTAGTGGTTAAGTTCAGAGTGCTCTGCTTCACTGGCCCGGGTTTGGTTCTCAGGTGCACACCTAACCGCTCTGTTAGTGGCCATGCTGTGCTGGTGGCCCACATACTAAAAAATAGAAGAAGGTTGGCATGGATGTTAGCTCAAGGCACATCTTCTTCAGCCAAAAAGAAAAAAAAAAAACAACAAAAAAACCTGGAGGGCTTGTTGAACCACAGTTTGCTGGATCCCACCCCAGAGTTTCCGATTCAGTGGATCTTGTGTGGGGTCTGCAAGTTTGCCTTTCTACTAGGTTCCCAGGTTATGCTAATGATGCTGATCCAAGGACTGCACTGGAGAACAGTTGATCTAGATGACTTTTGAAGTTACATCCATTCCAGTGGTTCTTTGATTTTGTGATCTTAAGTACTGTTAACATTTGTATGACTTAGGAAGATTGAGTATATGAGTATAGACATGATGTTCAGTAGAATGTGCTGTTTCATGACTCTGTGCCTTTGAACTCTTATTTTTCGTGTCCCTTTGGAAAACTTCATTTATCTTCCAAAACCTGAAGCCCACCTTTTGCTTATAATTTCAGTACTCTGTGCCCAGTTAGAGTTAATCATTTCTTCTTATATATCTTTTACATGTTTCTCTTCAAGTCTTATGTCAGATTGTCAGTAATCACTTTACATGTTTCTTTCACCTATCAGCAATTTGAGTGAACAACTGCCTGTGTCTTAACCATCTGTTCCTACAGTATCTAGTAAGAGGTGCTCAGTGAATATTTTTTGAAGGAATATTATGAGTATTGGCTGTTATGGTACAAATAAATAGAATAAAATTGTAAATTTTAATGTATTTTTCAAGCATCTACCATTTGCTGACATAGGATTTTGAATATTAAAATCTATTATTGAGAGAATAAAAATTGGAGTATTTTATTGAAATGAGGGTTATAACCTCAAAGTGACCCATCTGTAGAGAAGTGCACAACACTTCCCCTCTGGTTTAGCTTTTATGGAGCACTCAGTAAGGTAATGTGGCAAAATATAGGACTTGAGCCTCTGGGGGATCAGAATTTGCCACCCCAAAATATGTCTCTTTGGCTTGATTATTTTTAAGGGCAAAGACTCTGAAAGAAACTTTGACCTTTCCTCTAACTGCCTGAAAGAATTTAAGATAAAAGGCCTGTCTCCCAGGACAGGCCATGACCATAGATAACTATGGTAGACTGGGAGGATCCTTGCTAAGCCTGTTTTTATCAAAGTTCTCTCTCTGGTCACAACGTCTGTAGATGGCCCAGCAAACATTTGTTTATCAGACGTTTGCTTTTCCATCTCCATGTGAATTGCCTTCCTGCCCTTTGAAGTCCCAAACCATTACCCCCAAACTCCTCCTTTGTCTTTAGCTGAAGATGATATTTAAGGTGGTGGCTTTGGCCATTTTGTCGAGTTACTCAGTTTTCCTGGGTTTCTCCCCTGTATACATGTTATTAAACTTTGTTTGATTTTCTTCTGTTATTTTGTCTCATGTCAATTTAATTCTTAGACCGGCCAGAAGGACTTGGAGGGTAGAGAATAGTTTTTCTTTCCCTACAGTCTGGCGATGAGGATGGGATAAAACTTTACTGGCTGGACCCTGCTCACCCCTGGACTACTGCAGCTAAGAGATCCTGGATCCCTGACAAGAGCCGGCAGGAGGTAAGAGTTCTTACCACGTAGGTCTCCTGGATCTCTGTGTGCAGGGTCCAATGGAAGTGAGTGGTGAGTTTTTTTCCTTTTCTAAATTTAGATTAGCAGGAGAAAATATTGGTGAAGCTAGCTTCTTGGAAACATTGTTTTATTTTTTTCCTGTTAGTCTGTCTCATGTCAGTTTAATTCTTAGACCAGTCAGAAGGACCTAGAGGGTAGAGGAATAATTCTTTCTCCCCTCCAAGGCCCAGAACTTCGTAAAATTTGAATGCTATTACTGAATTGCTATGCGTCAATCACTCTTCCTTTTACAGTTTCACTCTCACTGTTTTTTAAGGCAGAAGTTTTAATTTCAAATCAAAATTGTTTGCCATGTTAAATCATTAGTCATAGATTTTTTTTTTAAAGATTTTATTTTTCCTTTTTCTCCCCAAAGCCCCCCGGTACATAGTTGTATATTTTTAGTTGTGGGTCCTTCTAGTTTTGGCATGTGGGATGCCGCCTCAGCATGGCTTGATGAGCGGTGCCATGTCTGTGCCCAGGATCCAAACCAGCAAAACCCTGGGCTGCTGAAGTGGAGCGCATGAACCCAACCACTTGGGTATGGGGCCGAGTCATTGATTTTAGGGTGAGTTTGAGATAACTTCCAGAAGCAGTCTGGCAAAAATAATAGGGTAATTGCACCTACCTTTATACTTATTTGTGGTTATAGAGGAATAATTGAGATAGAAAGAATGAGATGTCAAGTTGTGGTAAAGAAAAGCACAAAGATTTGCAGGCTATGTGCACCTTAATGGCTTTAAAATTAGGTTCCAGTCACCTGGTTTTTTTTGTCTCTGCAGTTCACCCTGGTTCCTGGGATTCTTTAATGATCGAGCTGTAATAGAAGAGTGTTAGTGAGAGGAAAGCTTTGTCTCTTGTGCCCTCCTGGCTCCCCCCCCCCCCGCCCCCTTTCTCCCAAGGGAAAAGTAGTGGTTGGACTTGTTTCTTTTAAAGTCAGTTTTAGTTGTATTCTTTGGCATCTAGTTAAAGTGAGGTGGAGACACAATTGAGCATTCTTATTTTAGGTTTAATGGTGGGGAATAATAACATTAGCATCTGTCCTTTGATTGCTTTGTATGTGCCAGGTACTGTGCTAGGCTCTTAACATCTAAGTTTTACAGTGACCTGTATATCCAGTGATAGAGTTCTCCATGGTTTCTGTGTGTCTTGTGAGCAGAGGCACTGACTGCTTTGGTTTTTGACTATCTTTTCAAGGATGCTTTTATAGTGAGCAGCCTTGGAAGACAGAGATAGTGTCTCTATCCCGAGCAAAGGGCAGGCATGCATAGTATCCATTTGAATAGATTTAGGTTCTCTAGGCTCCTTCCTCTTCTGGAACACAATCCACTGCCTGCGCAGGTGTCACTTGGCCTACTTTGCATCACCCTGTGGAAAATGGGACTGGGGAACTGCGTAAGGAAATGCTAATATTCTGACTACTGATATTACTATGAGTCATAATGTTCATTGTCTCCAACCCAGGAGTCTCGGTTTTCTGCCAGCACGCATGAAACTGGCAGGCTAACTTGTCAGCTTGCAAGTAGGATAAAATCTCAGATCCTTCACTGCTCTTAACAGTTTTGGCAACAAGGATGGGATGTTGACAGACACATGGCTTGCTGGAAGAGGAAGGGTGAGGGCCTCATGGGCTGGGTAACAGAATTTGAGGGAAGTTCATGGAAATTGGTAGCAACTGGAACACGTTTACCAAATTGTTAAGTGATTCTCTACTTTATTGCCTGTTAATAAGGAGGAATTAGGGAGGTGGTTGTAGACTGAGTATGAGGAAGTAGGTTCAAAGACAGCTGCCTGAACATTCCTCTGGGTGTTGCTAAGTCTCAACAACCCTCAAATTTCCTTTCTGGTAGAGGGAATTTTTTTTTTACCAGTTTGCCAGTCAGACTCAGGTTCAGACTCCCCAATGAACGACAAGTACTAAGATTTGTCCTGGCTGGGCAGAAGGTTCTGCCTCCTTTGAGACAACATTTACACATGTGTGTGCACCTGCACTTGAGTGTGAGAGGAGACAAATTTGCAAAGCTGTTAGAACTTTCACTGGTTTGTCTGGGAGATAAGATCATGGGAGTACATAATGTCTTAGGGCTCAGCCCCTCCTTTGGAGGAAGCGTTATTCCCCACTTCAGTGTCTGAAGCAAAACTACTGACTCACTGAGGTCCTCAATTCGTAGAGGTTTTCCTAACTTGGGCTTGGTTCACCAGTGGTTCAGCTAAGCTGAAACTGATTGTTTCCACTCTTCTTCTGGGACTGTTCAGCCTTGCACCAGCTATGCAGACTGATAATGGATGTGATTGCTCTGTTCAGTGGACAGAACTCAAGACTCTTCTTATAGCTCTTGCCAGAATTCTTTTTCATGAAACTTGTATTTCTACTGACCCTTGGCCTGTTGCCAATGGCCTAGCTATTTGGTCTGCCACTTGGAAACTATAGACTGGCAGATTAAAGAGCAGTTCTCTTTGAAGCTGTGAACTATGGAAACAAATTATAGCTGCTGATCAAACTGTCTGGATCACTCATGTAGATGCTCACAATAAGGGCCTGTTCTCTCATGAAACCCACTGGAATCAAGCTTCTGATAGAGCCTGCACTGCCTAGCACCAGCATTGTTGCCTGGATCCATCATCATATAAGATGTGACAGCGCATCAGCTATCATAAACTGAATGCAAAGTAAAGGACTCTATGTTTATGATGTGGAAGGTACCATTGCATGCAGACTTGTGACTCCTGCCAAAAGTTGACCTGTTTGTCACACAGTGAGAGAAGCCACGTTGCATGGGATGCAGCTCCTGCTTGGTTGGCAGATTGAATACATTAGACCTTTGACCTCTCTCTCTGAGGTATCAGTGGTGCCTTATTGCTGTTGACATGTTTTCTGGTTATGGTGTTACTGTTTCAGTCCAATTAGCTGACTGGCCACACCACTGTAGCCCTTGAAACTAATCTGTATTATGCTTTTGGGCTCTCTGGAGCATTTGCAGTCTGATGGTGGTACACTTTTTATCGCAGAGGCCACTCAACAGTAAGCTGATAGTCAGGATATCTGAGGGACCTTCCATGCTTTCTACCGTCCACAGGCATCTGGTATATGGATGAATGTTGAATGTTGGAACAGCTTCCTCCTTAGTAAGTTTGGTCACTGAATGTGGCTATCCCCAGAAAGGGATCATCTCATCTAGGTCGTTTCCTGGGTAATGATCAGGATGGAAGGGGTGGGATATAGCCCTTATACAGCCCTGTTTTGAAAATTCAGGTTTCTACCATGACCATTTCTAGGCATGATGTATCTTTTTTTCTCCTAGCAGCAACCCAGGCCTGTTGGTGTACCTTCTATGTGGTGACTTGCCGAAAGGTGGCCTAAGGGATTCGAACTTAATTCTGGTTCAGCCACCTGGATTCTCTTGTTGGGTTGAAATGGTCCTAGATCAGAAGGATAATGACCACTTAATTGAGTATGCTGCTTAGTGAGTCCCCCTGCAGTGGCCCATGTGGGTCAGTGGGGACCATAAATGGGTTTCTGTAGGTTTTATAAAAATTCTCTTGGGGTGAATGCCCCCATGGCCGAGTGGTTAAGTCCATGTGCTCCACTTTGGTGGTCCAGGGTTTCACTGGTTTGGACCCTGGGCGTGGACATGGCACCACTCATCAAGCCATGCTGAGGCGGCGTCCCACATAGCACAACCAGAGGCGCTCACAACTAGAGTATACAACTATGTGCTGGGAGTATTTGGGGAGAAGGAAAAAAAAAAAAAAGATTCGTAACCGTTGTTAGCTCAGGTGCCAATCTTTAAAAAATGAAAAAAATTCCCTTGACCCTATTGCACCTGACATTTCCAGATGAAAGGCCTGATTGTGAGTAGGAGATGATTGGAAAAAAGATGAAGTCATAGCTGCTGGAATGGGACATATTGATGTCATGGCAGTGCACGGAAAACAACAATCTCGACACCTGAGGAGGGAACACCTTAAACCCCAGAAGTTTTGGGGAAGGGAAAGACATTAATGTTCTTTGTCTTTTGGAACCACACTTGAAGCGTTCCTCATGGAGGAAAACACCCTGCTGTAGCTCTTCTAAACTGTTGCAGTCACATTAAATTTAATTGACTGCTGGGTCTGCCATCCTCCATTAGATAGCTATGATTGCCATTTGATTCTCATTCCCCTTAACCTTACTCAGAAGTCTATTGGAAACAGCAGGGGTTGGCCTCAGCTCCTGTACCTTCCTTGCAAAACACCAGTCAGTGCCTCCTGATGTCTACTCCACCCCCATCCCATACCCTTCATGCAGAGATTCTGTGGGGAAGATTACTGGTGGCCTGGACAAATGGAACAGTTTGGACTGACAGTCCTCTTCAGTCCTTTCAAAAACAAGGACTAGACACAATTATTTGAAATGGACTGAAAACCCTAAGGCCTACCACTTGGCTGGGAGGCCATGTTGGGACACAGGTTGACAGTGTCTTCTAGACTGCTGTTGGTCCCACTTGGAAGGACCCAACAATTGTAAACAATCCTCTCTTTCTAGGTGCACTATCTCTGCCCTTAGGATTGTTTTTCTTATGTGGAAGCCAGTCATTACCTTGCCTACCTCTTGCACCTTTCAGTGTTTAAGGAAACACCACCAGTAGATCTTGTAGCCCTCAGATGACTGTCAAGATGTCTCCAAAATGAGGCTATCCTTGGTTTCTTAGGGAAGCTTCCCAGACTGATGACTGATTTGTTATTTATGTGCACCCTGTGGACCGTTATCTCCATGAGGGAAGTCATTCAGTTAGAATAGGTGGTTTGAAATTTATTCCTGACATTTTAGCTTAAGTGATCAATGATACACCTTGGCCCTGGAAAGCATTCAGGTCAACCTCAACTCACTGACCAGAGTTGTTATGGATGATAAATTGCTTTGGACTTTTTCCTTGTGGGCCAAGGCAGAGTCTGTTTAAGTGTTAATACATCCTGTTGTTCTTGGATTATTGCCTTGGGCCAAGTAGAAAGGTTAATACAGAAATTTAGGGAGAAAGCCACCAGACTTTCTGAAGTAGACCTCGATGACTGGTGGAATTTCTTTATCTTATTTGGGTGTTGAACCCTGAGAAATATGGTTGAAATCAATGCTGAAGGTTAGCCTCATCCTGCTGCCTGTTGATAGCTGCCTTAATTAAATGCTGTTTGAGACAAATTGAATGGATTTAGTCCCAGCGTCTGTTAGATTAATCAGAGTGGCCTTTGGAGTGACATACTCCTGAGAAACTGTCAACAGCTGGGATAGTTAGAAGTGAGGGGTGGATATGTTGGGAGATAATTCTCTTTGTGTCTTATATTTCTGCACATCTTATGAATAGAGGCACTGATTGTTCCTGACTGTCTTTTCAAAAGCCTTGTATTGTGACCAGCCTAGATAATGTCTCCTTCCGGACCAGAGGGCGAGTTTGCTTACAGCCTGAAAGATAAGATAAAGATTCTTTCTCCCTCCAAAGCAAAGGGTAGGCATGCTTACTGTCCATTATAAAAGATTCAAGTTCCCTAAGCTCAGGGTTCCTCTCATGTAATGTAATCCACTGTGTGTGTAGATGTCATCTGGCCCACTCTGTATTACCCTGTGGGAAATGGGACTTGGGAACTGGTGCAAAAAAAAAATGCTATACTCTGGTTACTGCTATTGCTGTGAATAATAAAGTACTTTCTCCTTGACCTGGGAGTCGTGTGTCTTCGTCCAGCGTCCATGAAATTGTAACAAGTTAAATTATTAGCTTGCAAGTAAATAGAGTGAAATATTAGATCCTTCATAGTTCCTACCCCCCTGTAAGGTGAGTAATCCTTCATTTTACAGATTGATTTTGGAGATGGTAATTATAACTAGTACTACTAATGTTTACTGAGCATTACTTTCTGCTGGCTTCTGTGATAAGTGTTTTATTTGCGTTATCTAACCTAATGGATATATACCATCTGATCTGATAGCCATTCTTCTTATTCGCATTTTAAAGATGAAAATTGGAGGTGTAAAGAGGTTAAGTAATTATCTAATGACAGGTAGTCATAGCAGGGCTGGGTTTGCAACTCATGTGTGCTCTACTCCAAAGTCAAGTCTCTGATCTTATGTATCCACACTTCTCAAATGGGTGTGCTAGGGAGTACTGAAAGCTAGAGAAGAAATATGCATGTCTTCTTGTAGCACCATTTACTGGAGTAACTTAAAAAGAAATATGTGGTTTTTTAAAGTTAAAAACAATTATGAAGTATATAAAATTTGCATGAATGTTAAATAGAAAATTCAATTTCAAAGAAATTGTAAGGATGTGGCTTGCTTTTCTTTGGATCATCTCCTCCCCTCCTCCAATGGCGGAACGTGTTTCCTTTCCTCTATCATTATGACTGCAGTAGTGGAAAAAATTAGTAAGTATTGCACTTTACAAGGTTGCCTTTTAAAATGCTGTTAGGTATTTTTTGATTCCTTCATCCTATTGTAGCTTTGTGGAAAACAAAAAGAAAGAACGAAGTTTTTCTGGTGTCCCTAGATTTTTCCTAAGGTCCTAGTTGTGGGACTTGAAACAAAAGGAATGATATTCTGGCAAAAGTAATAGAATTGATTCCAGCTAAGGCAAGCTCACCCCAAGTTGATACACATGAACTTTGTTTTAAACTATGTTGTATTTTAGAACAGGAAAACATTACTTAGTGATTAATTTGGAATAAGGTAGTAAAGTATTTTGTAAATACTTTAAATAATGTAAAAAAGTATTTTGCCAAAGCTGACTGGATATTTGATATAATTAAATAGTTATGTTTTTAACTGTGATAATGTATTGGGTTATATTGAAAAAAGAATTCTTATCCTTTAGAGATATATACTGAAATATTTATGATGTCCGGAATTTACTTCAGAACAGTCTGGGAGGGGTTTAGGGGTGAGATTGATGGGGAGTGAAATAAGATTGGCTTTGACTTGGTAATTGTTGAGGATGCTATGTTCATTTTTCTATTGTCTCTACTCTTGTATATGCTTGAAATTTTCTGTAATAAGTAGTAAAAAAGATGTTCTGCCAAAATAAAAATGACTTCGGGGTGATTGTAAGCTTTCGTGTAGTATCTTCATGTTCTAATGGACTATAGGATTAGAGAGGTGGTGATGAGACTATTACAGGGAAGTAATAACACAGCAATCATAGTAATGCTATGTAATCATAGCATTTTACCAAAATAGTTGGTAAATTTTTGCCTATATTTATTGTCCCTGCAAAATTTAAAGTAGTTTACTAGTTAAATTTTATTTGTAAAAACCTTAGCCGTACTCTTGGAATAAAGGTTTCCTAAAACTAGTCAATTGTCTAACCAAGATAACAGGTAGAAGCTTCTAAGGAATTAACTTAATGTGTTAAATTTGAATAAGTGAAGACAGGTGTTATTTTGTCAAAGGGGTACTAACAGCTTTTTCCTTCTTTTAACCAATATTTAAGCAAAATCAGAAACCTAAAAGGATGCAAAAGACCTGTTAAGCAAAAAGAAAAGGCCAGTGAGATGATGTGTCATTTTCTGTGTGTATTCGTAAAGTCTGTTTTTGCAATGGTTTTTTTTACTTTTTATTCTGCCTTTATTGTCCCAATAGAACAGCATGTGATGATAATGTTTAATATGGCTTTAAGAACTGAGAAATACTGCATAAGTTATTACTCTTCCCACTTATATATGCATGGAGAGTATGTAAAGTTAAAGTGTGGATTATGCCAAAATGAAGTATATTTTTATTGTTAAGATTAAAGATTTTGTTAGATCATAAATCCTACCTATAGTTCAGGAGTAATTTATCAAGATAAAAATATTAATATGCTAAGAAACAACCACATCCTTTCCTGGCATGTCTACTAAATGATTTTTCTTTTCTTTCTTTCTTTTTTAAATCAGTGCATATTTTGTGTGTGTGTGTGTGTGAGATTATAGCAGAACCTTGGCATTTCCAGGGGATGGATCCTGAAGGTACACTGACTTAGCATGGATATAGAGTCATCCTTTGATGAAAGGGCAGTGGTGACATACATAGCTGGCCCTAGGATTCGGTTCCCTATGCAGTCCTTCTGAGTTTTTAAGGAGAGCTTCACGAAGATACCTGCAAGGAACTCCCTGCTTGCCAGGGCACATCTTATAGTTGCAGCTGCTGTTTGTTACCCATGGGGAAAGTATGAAACTGTAAAGTTATGGATCTAGGTTGGTTTTCCGCCATTGCTTTAGTAATCCCAGATAGGATGCTCTGAGCTTGCCCAACAAAACATTTACTCAGCAATACCTCTCTTCTCATTGGTATTGTGGTCAGATAAGTGAGATAAAAGAGATGGGAATATCATGGGGTTTTGGTGATATTGGTGATAGTGCTTGATAAATGAACAGCATCCTTAATTCTTATTGCTTTAAATCTGTAAATATGTACCGAGAGTGTACCAGACATTCATTTGTTCAACAGATAATTGAATGACCTGACATGTATTATGATGTGAGGATGTGAGGAATACAGAGAAATATATATTACCTGACAATGTTTTCATTCATATTTTCACAGACTTGACAAAAATTTATTGAATAACTGCTCTGTGTGAGGCATTATACTATGTAATTGGGAGATCACTACTTTATAAGGCAGCTAATATAGCTAATAAAAGTTTACCTCCTTGTAACTTATTGATTATCTTCAGACATACAGTTTTTCTTCCCCCATCCTCCACTATGTGAAGGCAACTATGTTACCATTAACTTTTATTATCTGAGCCCTAATTTTCCAGTTTTTTCCACCATTGTTATCACTTGGTTGCTTTCCTCTAGATGTGTTTACTTATTAATGGCGCACTTCAAAGGAGGAGCTTGGGAGTGAACACAGTTTTCCAAAAGAGGTTTAAAGTAGAGTAAAACAGCCTCCCCCTCTAGTTTTGCACATTGTATTACTATTAATGCAGTCACCTTACAATTTTGAGACCTATTTAATAGTTACTTAAAATACTGCACAAGCAGGGAAGGCATATCTCCCTCATCCTAAATTTAATTATTTGAATTTCTCAAGCTGAGTGGAGAACTTTATATTTCTCTTCATTAACTTCTGTCCCCTCTACTTGCTGTTAATCATTTACCTGGGAATTTGTCCCTCATCAGTTTTTCCTTATATTTCCTTTGGCTTCTGCGTCTCCCTTTCTTCTGGCTCCCTCTTCTCAACCTATTTCCAGTTTAAGAACTTTCCAGTCTTCCCTCAGTTTAAAAATGCCTTTCACTGATCTAGTGTCTTATTCTGAATGCTTCCAGATTTCTCTTAAGGGTCTGTCCTTGTTCCCTTCTCCTTTCCATTCTACCCCATCACATATTGTTTCTTTGGATAATCATCTTTTCTTTGGTTTTAAGTATGCGTTATATATGTGCTAGTGACTCCCAAAGCAGCAGCCTCATTCCTGTCTTCTCTTGAACTCCATATTCAATTGCTTATGTAGGATGAAAGTCAAGTTCATTGGCATGGCTAACAAAGCTCTTTGTGATTTGATCTTGTGTAGCCTATACTTTTCCTGAAACCTTGTTCTATAATGATACTTTGATGCTTGTAATTTTCTTGAACTTATATCGTTTCATGTCTCTCTGCCTTTGTGAGTTCTCCCATTGCCTTCCTCGCAGTCATCTATTTACCCCTTAGACTTTTGCATAGGCATTGTCTCCTATAAAGGCTTCCCTAACAGTTTCTTACTCCCTCCTCTGTATTTCTCATTCTTATGTGTACGTCTGTCATTGCAGCTATCACATTACTTTGTAAATATTTGTTTACTTGTCTTTCTTACTAATTTGTGAGTTCCTTACAGCCAGGAACTGGAACTTATTCATTTTAGTATTCCTAATGCCTAGCACACTTTCTAGCACATAGTGTTTTCTCACTGAGTATTAATTGAACCGAATTAATTAGTTTTGAGCTTGTTAAAATAAGATGAAGTAAGATAAGAAGGATATGATTGAGTTTTTGGATCCTGATTTTGTCATCAGAATATTAGCTATTTTAGCTTTGTGTTGTTTGCATATGTAATGAACATCAGTCTGTTAATGCTCTCTGAGTGTGCTGAGATTTGAAATTGTGTCATATTGATCTCTCTGTTGCTAGTATCTAACGGTGCCTGCCAAATGTCAGGCTACCAATGTTTATTGAAATGACATAAATTAAATTGAAATTAGATGAAGACATTCATACTGCAAAGATATTATATGACTGGTAGCATTTTATCTTTATTTCTGTATTATATCTTTAAGAATAAATAAGAGAAATTTTGTCAGTTGCTTTATTGAAATCCAGATTTAGGAAGTATATGTTATATTCTGGACATGCAAGTCGAGTTATATATCAAAAAATGTTTTGACATTGTTTATTCATAATGATCACACTCTTCTCCTTCAAAGGATTTATAGGCCAACATCTCTTTAAGAAATTGTTCTAAAATTTGGCATGAATTGATGGCAAAGTAATAGGTTTGTAATTCTCTTAATTTTTCTGTTTTCTCTCATCTTTTGAAGTGCTCCTAACATTCTTCCTATTAAAAAAGAATCCCCAAATATGTCTTATGGTTGTGTGGATCTTATTTGGCAAGATTTTTCAGTATCTTTGCACGTACTTGGTGCAAGACATAAATTTACAGATTCAAGAAGCTCCATGAACACCACGTAGGATTAATACAAAGAAAGTCACACATAGGCACTTCATAGCCAAACTGCTGAAAACCAGAGATAAAGAGAAAAGTCTTAAAAACATCCAGAGGCAAAAAAAGACATTCCATGAAGAGAACAATGACAAGAATGGTAGTTAACTTCTCATCAGAAACAATGGAATATAGGGGTCAATGGAATGATGACTTTAAGTGCTGGAAGAAAAAAATTATCAAACTAGAATTTTATATCTAGCAAAATTATCCTTCAAAAGTGAAAGTGAAGACGTTTTTAGAACATAAAACCTGAGAGAATTTGTTGCCAACACTCCTGCACATTATAAGAAATGCTAATGGAAGTTCTTTAGGCTGAAGAGAAATGATACCAGATGGAAATGTGGATCTATGGAAGAAGTGAAGAGCACTGAAAATGGCATATTATGTGGGTAAATATAAAAAATTATATTTCTGTTTTCATAATTTCTTTAAAAAGCAATTGACTAACAAAAAATATATATGACAACAGCTGGAAGAAAACAGTAAATGGACTCTCTTACATTATATGGGATGTGGTAATAATGTTAACGCAAGGTAAACTAAGTTATGAATGCATACCATAATTCCTGAACAACCGCTAATAAATGGAAGAATGATAGTTAAAAAATCAATAGAGGAGATAAAATGGAATACTACAAATAGGCTCAACCTTAAATAATTCAGATAAGGAAGAGTGACTGAAGAGAAACAGTTGAGACAGATTACAAACAAAAAAAAGATGGCAGACTTAAACTCAGGCATATCAGTAATTACATTAAATGTAAATAGACTAAAAGAATAATCAAAAGTAGGGACTGTCACGTTGGATAAAAAAGAAAAACTGAACTATGTTGCTTACAAAAGGGATGTTTGACATATAAATACACTGCTTGATTGGAAATAAAAGGAAGAAAAAAGTTATACCATGTAGATACTAATCATAACAAAGCTGGTGTGATTAATTAATATTAAATTAAATAGACTTTAAGATAAAGAGCATGCTAGAAATAAAGAAGTTCTGGCCCACTATTTTTCTATTTTCTGATCCTGGGTAAAGCATGTGGCTTTCTTTTGTTTTCTTATCTATAAATTTCAGTTAATATTTGAGCTCTTATCTTAGGCACTGTATCATCAATCCTTGTACTAGCCTTGAAAGATTATTATTATTCCCATTGTATGAGTGAGAATACTTAGGCTCAGAGAGGTTAATAACTTTCCTAGCATCACAGGGCTAGTAAATGGCAAAGCTTGGATTTGAAGCCAATTCTGCTTTGATTCAGACTTGCATTTTTTCACTACACATTGTTTCCTGCACAGTCTACCTTCTTGAAAAGGACCATACCCTTTGCTTTGCTTCTGTGTAGATACAACTAATTGAAAGAACTCTCCTGAAGTCACCTGCCTGGTTCATCATGCCCTTTTGAAATCCATTCTTTAAGTCATATAAAATTAGCTGTATTCAAATGTTATTAATAGGCTGTGATTGAGATTTTTCGAATGTTTGGCATTGTGATTTTACTATTCATCAGTACGTTTCAAAGATGTTCCTGTCCTGAAATATTTTGTTGTCTACACATCCAAATTCCCCTAAGTCAATGTTAATTTGCTTACATTTCGATTAAGGTAAATGAAAAAGATGAAGTGGCTTAGATCATTTGAGTCCACTTGGGAAAAAAGTTACATCTTAGGGCCTACTGTGAATTCTTTATATAATAAATTACATAATCCATGTTATTTGCCTCTTAGAGTTGTAGACTATAAATTACTGATATTTGTTTAGTGTTTTTCATCACATTTGTAGTGTCTGGTCAGACTGAATACTTATAAATTATAGTTTTCAGTCTATTAAAAAGCTAAGTTTGATTTGTTTGTGTTTGTTAAAGAATCTTACAAATCTCTAGATATACTTTGTTGCCTGAAATACTGTGAAGCCTGAGAGTAGGAGCTATATCTTTTACCCACTGTATTTCCAGACATTGCCGGGCACATGGTAGACACTCAATTAATTACTTTTTGGTAGTTGCTTTCTTATTATTTTTCCAGTTATTGTCCCCTAAAAGTCTTGTGTAAAAATTAGTATGTAACGACATTCCTATAAAGGTGTGTTAAGTGTTTGCTCCCTCTTGTGGATATAAAGGAGAATGTAAGCTCTTATAATGAATCTGTTCTCTAGTTATTCTTCTTAAAAGATGTCCTGTAAGTACTCTGTAAAATTTACCAAAACTTTTCTCTTTTTGGAGGGCTGTTAGTCTGTGCAACTTTATTAACTCAGTACATTTTTTAGTTCACATACACTCATAAAACATACAGAATTCATACTCAAGTATCATTTTTTAATGTCCAGGATAAAATTTGTGTACTGTTATTCAAGTCAGAACTTAACAGCACTTTTTGAGCACCGTCTTTCTGCTTTCTTGCATATAAATTAACTGAATCATGAAATAATTTTTTTGTTTTAATTCTAAAACTATATTAGATATTTCTGGATGTATGTGAGAGTATTATTGAGATTATTATTTCCTAATGGTGTTAAGCATTTCTTATTTTGATCAAAGTAAAAATAAAAATGTAATCATTTTGTTTGCCTTCACAGCTTTTAAAGTTAGAACACCTGACCAGTTTTTTTTAATGAATAATATTTTTATTCTAAAAAATTAATGCAGCTGAGACTATAAGCAGCTAGGCCTTGGGAATGTTTTAACCTATAGAAAAATGTTTTTAACACACGTATATATCCTTGATATTCTTTGCTCTATATACTTAGAGACTTTCGTATTACTTTCTTAGACCTCTTCATTTTATATTTACTTCCGTCATTAATAGTAGAAGTTGACTTTCATTTTGAGACTATTTTTGGGATAGAAACAGTGTTTTCACCATTTCGGAAGAATTGTACTCTATGTGCCAAAGACAAATAGCATGCAGTAAATGTGCACCGTAGTGTGGATGTTGGACTCTCAATAGGGCTCATTTACTAGACAGGTGACTTGCACCTGAAACCAGTCTCTAGCTGTGAGCATGATCGAAATCCTCACTTCAGCGAAATCTGAGTTTATCTGTCACTAAAGCAAACAAAAAAAAGAACAAAACTTTGTGGTGGTATAGTAGTCATATATAGCAAATATATAGTGAAGAGAGTCTAGTTTCATGAACTTGCACAAAATGAACACTCCGTGAAAGCAACACTCAGGTTAAGAAAACAGAATGTAAGTAGAACTCCAAAAGCCACCTCCTAAAGTCAGTCTCCCTCCATGCTCTAGGATAACCCAGTACTTTGAATCTAACATTGTATATGTTAGTTTTGCCTGTTTTTAAACTTTGTATGCATGAAACCATACAGTAGGCTTTTTTAAAAATTGTGGTAAAATATACATAATGTAAGATTTACCATTTTAACTATTTTTTTTTGGTGAGGAAGATTGTCCCTGAGGTAACATCTGTACCAGTCTTCCTCTGTTTTTTGTGTGGGATGCCATCATAGCATGGCTTGATGTGTGTTGTGTAGGTCTGCACCTGGGATCCAAACCTGCGAACCTGGGCTGCTGAAGTGGAGCACGTGAACGTAACAACTACGCCACGAGGCTGGCCCTTTTTAAACTATTTTTAAGTGTACAATTCAGTGGCATTAAGTACGCTCACGTTGTTGTGCTCTATCACCGTCTATCTCCAGAATTTTTTTATTCCCCAAACTGAAACTCTATACTGATTAAACATGAACTCTTCATTCCCCTCTCCCTCCAGCCTCTGGCAGCCCGCATTATACTTTTGGTTTCTATGGATTTGGCTATTCTAGGTACCTCGTGTAAGTGGAATTATACACTATTTGTCCTTTTGTGTCTGGCCTATTTCACTTAGCATAATGACTTCAAAGTTCTTCTGTGTTATAGCATGTGTCAGAATTTTCTTCCTTTTCAAGACCGAATAATACTCTGTTGTATGTATATACCCCATTTTGTTTATCCATTCATCCATCAATGGACATTTGGGTTGTTTCTACCTTTTAGCTATTGTGAACAGTGCTGCTGTGAACATGAGTGTACAAATAGCTGTTGAAGCTCCTGCTTTCAATTCTTTTGGTTGTATACCCAGAAGTGGAATTGCTGGATTAAATGCTAATCCTATGTTTAATTTCCTGAAGATATACTAGGCTTTGGTCATATATTTATTTTGTATCCTGTAACCTTATTAGTTTCCTTATCACTCTAGAAGATTTTTCTTTTTAAAGAATGCAGAGGATTTTCTATATACAGTCATTTGTCTGTAATAAAAGATATTTTTACTTCTTTCCAGTCCTTTTGACTTTTTTCTTTCTTCATCTTGCTTCATTGCATTGGCTGGGATCTCCCATACAATGTTGAATAGAAGTAGTGACAACAAACATCCTTTCCTTATTCCCAATCTTAGGGAGAAATTCTTCAGTCTTTCACTATTAAGTATGGTGTTAGTGTAGATTTTTCATAGATTTCTTCCATCAAGTTGAAAAAATTTCATCAAGTTGCTAAAAATTTTTATCATGAATGAGTGTTAAATTTTGTCAGACACATTTTTTCTTCTAGTGAGATGATCATATAGATTCTCTCCATTGGTCTGTTAATATGGTTAATTTCACTGATTTCTTAACGTTAAATCGCCTTTGCATTGCTAGAAGAAACCCCACTTGGTCATGACGTGTTGTCCTTTTTATGTATTCCTGGATTTGATTTTGTTAAGGATTTTTGCATCTAAGTTCGTGAGGAAAATTAGTCTGATCTGGAGAAACTGTTCTCTTCTGCTCCATGTTAGTGAGGCCAGCAGATCAGTGACAATGTGTATGAGCTACACTAGCACCTTGAGCCATATCATAGCTAGACTTTTTGAGGGCAGTAATACCGGCTGCTTCTCTTCTGCCTTCTGAATTGTGCACACATTTTTCTTAGGGCTATTCCTGACTCTACTCAGGAAACCAATTTTCAGAAATTAATTTCAGCTTAGCTAAGTCTGAGACCAACAGATATCATCTTGGCCATCCCTCCTATGCCTCTTTGTTTTTCCCCTTGTTGTTCTAGGGATTACAATATATGTAACTTACTTAGCATAGTCTATGTTGAATTATATTATACCACTTCATGTATTGTGTGAGAATTTTATGAGTATACTTCCATTTACCCCCTTCCAGCCTTTGTTTTATTCTTGTCATGTATTTTACTTCTATACATGTTATAAACTTCAGAATTCTTTGCTATTATTTTTGCTTTAAAGAGTTGTCTTATAAAGAATATAAGAAACAAGAAAAAAATGTCTTATATTTACCCACATATTTGCCATTTTTGGCACTCTTTGTAGATTAGAGGTCCCACCTGGTATCATTTCCCTTCTGCGTGAAAAACTTTTTACTATTTTTGTATGCAAGAAAGATCTGTTGATGAGACATTCTCTCAGCTCTTGTTTATCTGAAAATTTCTTTATTTTGCCTTCTCATTATATATTATTTTTTTTTATTCAGGATTTAGATGCAGTGGTAAACTTAACTGTGTTGGATATGTAAAACATTTTGTCAAAGAATCTTAAAGAAAATTATTTGGAAGATCAAGTCTCTGCCACTTCATAATTTTCTTACTTTGTTTTTTTCTTTTGATAGTAAAAGTCTGTTTATTTTGCTTTTTATAACTAAAAATATTTAATTTATGTGAAATTGACAATGAAATGCACTTACTTTAGGCAGACAATTTGATGAGTTTTAATAACTGTGTATACCCCTCTGTCACCCTAATAAAGATATAGAATATTCCCATTGTTTCAGAATGATTCCCTCATTGTTTTATTCTAGTCAGTCCCCACATCTCATAGGAAAGCACTGTTCTGATTTCTATCATGGTAATTTTGCCTCTTACTGGACTTCATATAAATGAAGTCATACAGCATTCAGTCTTTTGTATCTTCTTTCCCTCAATATAATGCTTTTGTGTTTCATCCAAATATGAGTGTATACGTAGTTTTTCATTGCTGAGTAGTAGTTCTTTATCCAGATAAAGATGTAGAGCATTTTCATTGCTCCAGAAAGTTGCTCTCAAGACCTCTTCCAGTCAGTCTCCATGCCTTATAGGAAACCACAGCTCTGATTTCTATCACCGTGTATTAGTTTTGTCTGTGTTGGGCTTCATTTAAATGAAATCATGTAGCATGAAGACCTGTGCTCTCTGTGATAGTGACTTGTCTTGTTGCTGCTCAAACCCTTCTGTCTCTATCTTCCTGAAGTCGGTGGCCTTCTTGAAATCATATTGTCCTTACCACTGCAACAGTGACGATGATGGTCTGCTTTGTGTTCTGCTCAGCTCTTCTAAGTGTTCTGTTTTTGAATATCCCTTGGATATATCTGAATTTTCTCATAATGTAGGGATGGCTCCTCTATCACTCTTTTCTTTCATTTTCCCCAACAATTCTTAAATTAAAAATTTTTCTCTGACATAAATTTGTTTTAATAAAAGTTAATTATTTTTAGTTTCCTAACTGAGTGCTCTTTCCCTGTCTTTGTCTCCTCTTTCCACTTCGTATCTTCCTCTCTACCCCTTCCTTCCTCCCACCATTCCTGTTTATGTTTGTCTTACCAAACTATGAGTTTCTTAAGCCTGGAATAGAATAGGCGCTTAATAAATATAATGAATAAGTGAATAATAAGTCTTGAATTTTCTAAATAATATTAGTCAAGTTTAAGATTCATGGCTGTTTTACCCATTCATGGAGAGAGATTTTTCTTAAGAAAAACAAGATAATAATAAAGGCAAAATTCTGAAGAGTAGTTAACTTAGTGGGAAAAGGACGGTGATTAGGAAGTAGCGCTTGGAAGGCTTCAAAGATACTGATAATGATATACTCTTATAGTCAGGTGGTAAGTGTAGTAGTATCAGTATTCATTTGGAAACTGGCTGTTCATCTTTATTCAAAATAGGGAGAAGTGAAATATAACTGACTATTATTAGGACCACCTGTAATTTAAGTAGGAAGATCTCTGAACTTGGGGTAAATCCCAAAATGAAATGCACTCGTGGCCGAGTGGTTAAGTTCACGCGCTCCGCTTCGGCAGCCCAGGGTTTCGCCTATTTGGATCCTAGGCGCGGACATGGCACTGCTCATCAAGCCTTGCTGAGGCAGCATCCCACATGGCACAAGTAGAAGGACCCACAACTAAAAATATGCAACTATGTACTAGGGGGCTTTGGGGAGAAAAAGGAAAAATAAAATCTTAAAAAAAAATGCAGTAGGAGATATTTCAAAACTTGGCTTCGATGACATTGGTAGGAAGCTCTCAGCATAACTAAGCATTACTAAGGGCTTATAAGGTCTATAAAGAATGGCGTAGAGGCTATTCCTTAGTTCTTGTTCTAGGAAACCAGGGAGAATTAAACTCTGTGGTAGTTAGTATCTGTTGCTGCTTCTGGGTTTGTTTCCAGGGGTATATTACCATATAACAAACATGGTTGGTTAGTAAATGGAGTCCTTTCAAATATTCTATTCTCCTCCTTCCTTTAAATCCTCTGTTAGACCTAGAGTCCTGTATTTATTGCAATTTCTATTAAATGTCTAAATGTTCCAACATATTTTTTGTTATAAAACCAGAATTTTTGCTAGTGTATGCACAGTGATTTAATTCATGCATATACTAAAGATGCACTGTTTAATTCCTTTGTAAGGCATTTGTTACCCCCAGTTATACTAGACATAGTTATAGGTGATGGAGCTACAAAAATAAACAAGACGCTGTTTATATCTTTGAGGAGGAAATATACACTTGTCCCTCGGTATCCACAGGGATTGGTTCCAGGTCTCCCCTCAGATAGCAAAATCTTTGGATGCCCAAGTCCTTTAGTTGGCCATCCGTATCTGAGGGTTCCTGCATCCTCAGATTCAGCCAACTGCAGATCGTAAACATTGTACACGATCAGCAGTTGGTTGAATCTGCGGATGCAGAATCTGAGGGTATGGAGGGCTGACTGTATAAGCAAATGATTAGGGTATACAGTCACATGATGCATAAGGATGTTTCAGTCAATGATGGACTACATATACCACAGTGGTCCCATAAGATTAGTACTGTATAGCCTAGATGTGTAGTAGACTCTACCATCTAGGTTTGTGTAAGTACACTCTGGTGTTCGCACAAAGCGAAATTGCCTTATGACGCATTTCTTAGAACATATTCCTGTCCTTAAGCAATACATGACCGTAGTGTGCTAATGGGTATATATATTGCAGGAACTTTGAGATATACACACACACACACAAGTCTAAGAAAATACAAGTAAGTAATTCTTTCATGGGTTAGAGGCTAGGGGTGGTTAGAGAAGGGAAGGCTTTACAAAATAAGCTGTCTTGAGTAGTAGAAAAGACGTCAAGGAGCTTTAAAGAGGAAATAACTTGAGCAAAAGGTGGGGGTAATTTGAAAATGCGTTAGATATGAGCCAATATTATTTGGCCATGCACTTGGGATAAAAAGATGACTAAGACATAGTTCCCACATTTCAGGATGTTGGCCTCTAGTAAGGGAGGCAGAAGAGAGATTTGTAAAGAAATAATTATAATATAGTCTGATAAATGCCCAGGTTTCTTTGGAGAGTAGTAGGGAGAAAGACCTAGATTACTAGAAGTAACCACCAGAGTTTAGTTTAGTTGGATAACTGAGGTGGCTGGAACTCTCTTGTCACATATTTTGTCTGATTTTTAAATTTGCTTCAGACAGGAGAGTAAATCCATTCACTGTTACTCTATCTTTGAGATTCCTTAAAAATTTTTTTTTGTTGAATAATAATATAAAATATTTACGTGGTTACAAAGTGAAATCTATAAATCAAAGTATATTCAAAGCAGCCTAGCTCCTTTTCTTTTCCCTTCTGCCCATTCTCTCCCTTTTTTTAACATTTAAAAAATTATTCTTTATTTTGTCATTGTAAAAGAAATAGAGGTGAATATGTTTATATTTTCATATTATAAATCTTAAATGATAGCATAGTATATAAACTTTCCTACAACTTTTTTTTTCCACTCAAGGATGTATTCTGGAGGTCTCTTCACTGTAATATATAGAACAATTACTCATTCTTGTTTATAATTATGTAGTACTGATAGAGTATTTTTTAAAATGTAAATCTCAGATGTAGTATTTCACTCCAAACTAATGCTGTTGCTGAGCAGCAAACTACCCTATAACTCAGTGGCTTAAAAACAACAATTATTTACTCTCATTCAGGCATTTGCTTTGAGTTGACTGATGTAGGCTCTTTGTCTGGGTGGCCCTTCTTCAAGTTATAGGTCTAGTTGGACTTGGCTCCTGAGCAGGTTGGGCTCAGATACGTTCCATGCATATTCATGCTAAGATCCTCTTAAGGGACTGCAGATAACCCAATGATTATCTGGGTTCACATCTGTGATGATGACACAGATGTAAGAGAGCAAGCTGAGACTCATGATAGCTCTAAAGTCCTAGGCTCAAAATTGTCATAATGCTACATCCAAGCCTATTCCATTTACAGAATCAAGTCATAGATACAAGCCTCTTAGTGTAGTTAGCTTCTTGGTGTAGTCTTTCCTGGCCAACCTATCAAAAATTTCAGTCCCTTCCCAATGTTTCATATCCCCCTTACCTGCTTTAATTCTCCGTATATCACTATCTTAAATATATGTGTGTATTTAAACTATTTATCTTGTTTATTGTCTGTATCCGCCTTTATAATGCATGTGTAATGAGAGCTAGGTTTTCTATATTTTCATTCACTGTATCCCCAGCACCTAGAAAAGTGCCTAGAACATAGTCAATGCTCAGTAAGTATTTGTTGAATGAATAAATGAAGGCATGAAGTGAAATAGGATTTGAGAGACTTATTGCTCATTAGTTTTTTCCCCCAATACCCTTTTTTTGTTGTTGTTGAGGTATACTTTTATAAAATAAAATGCACATATCTTAAGAATACAGATTGATAAATTTCAACATAAGAATACTCTTGAGACCATAACTCCAATTAAGATAGAGAAAACTCCTATCACCCTAAAAAGTTCCCTCATGTCCCTTTCCTGTCAGTTCTACCACCTCCACAAGCAATTGCTGTTCTCATTTCTGTTGCCACAGATTAGTTTTTCCTATTTTTGAATGTCATGTATATGAATCATATAGCATATACTCTTTTGTATTTCCTGTTTGCACTCAGCATGTTTTTAGGTTTATCCATGTTGATGCATGAATCAGAAATTCACTTCTTTTTACTACTGAGTAGTATTCTCTTGTACAAATATATCACAGTTCATTTATCTATTCATTTTTTGATGGATATTTGGGTTGTTGGTTGCTTTTTGCTATTATGGATAAAGGTGATAGTAACATTTTTGTACAAATTTTTTTGTGGACATTTCATTTTATGAGAATTTTTATTTCTCTTGTATAAATACTTAAGAGTGGAATTGCTGGATCGTAAGGTAATGTTTTAACTATTTAAGAAAGTGCCCAACAGTCATTCAAAGAGTTTATCATTTTAGAATTCCTCAAACAATATATAAAACTTACCAGTTGAGTTTTTTTTATTTACTTTTTTTGAAAGTTAGTTTATGTGTTTTTACTAAGAGGCATTATGATAGGGAGAAAGAGTGAGGATGCTGGAATTAGTCCAAGGTTGGAAAAATGTTTTAAATATTAAAGCAGTCTTGTTCTTTGAGAAACAGGCTCCAAACTAGGGGGAATATACATGCATACGTATGTGTATATGTGTATGCATATGTTATATGTGTATGTGTGTATACACATGCATATATATATGTATATGCCTCAATATCTAAGGACAGAACTGTAGAATTTCTTCCTCTATGCAATATTTAACTATTTTATGAAGATTAGAATTGGTATTTAGACCACTCGTTCAATATGGTGATGTAGGAGGCTCCTGAATCACCTCCTCTGATGGATACATCCAGTCTACAGCTACGTACAGTACACTTCCCTCTGAAAGAAATCCAGAAACTAACTGAGCAACTCCTACACATTGGATGAACAAGATAATATCCACTTTGAAAGGGTTAGGAGAGGCTGAGACACAATATTGCCATAAAACCCACCCCAGAAACACACAACTGGGAGGGAACCAACAACTCCCAGCTTCTCCCTGACATGTGAAGGGTTTGGATCCCACATCTGATGCCCCAACTTTTAAGACTTCCACCTAAGAGTTGGGCCCCCAAATCATCTAGCTTTTGAAAGGCAATGGGACTTATGTCCATAGACCCACAAGGCTATAGTGAACTCAGAAACAGTTCTTAAAGGGCTCAGGTGGACTCACTGTGGCTCAGCCCCCAGGGCCCAGCACGTAGGCAGCAGACTGAAATGCTGCCAGCCTCTCTGTGAAACAGGCCTGTTTGCTTATCTTAAAAACTTTGGTCTGAGGGCAGGCTTCTAATTTAAAACCCATCTAGGGGCTGACTGGAATAGTCTCCAGAGACCATTGAGGCCAGCAGGCACCATCTTCCCACTCTCTACCTTGCTTCAGGTCACCAGTCTTGCAGAAACAAACTCATGCATACATCTGGCACTCTGATTGTTGTGGCTGCTGACAAGGGGATACCTCTTGATTGCCTGGCTCTGGTGACCAGCACGGCTTACATTCGTGAGTCCCACAGGACTGTAACAAACAGAAACAATTCTTAACCAGCTATCTTCCAGGGCACTGTGCAGAGGCAGCAGACAGAAACGCCTAGACTTTCTGTCAGAGAGGCCTATTTGCTTATCTCAATGCCTGTGGCCTGAGGGGGAGGCTTTTGTTTTAACATACATCAAGGGGCTGACTGCAATACTTCCCAGAGAATGGGGAGGCCAGCAGTTGCCATCTTGATGCTCACCCTCTGCCCTGCTCAAGATCACTGGTGGCTCATGTCTTGTGAGCTTTTGTATATATCTGGCACCTTGGCTTTTGTGGTTGCTACCCAGAGGACACATATACTGATAGCCTGGCTCTGGTAGTCAGCAGGGCTTACTTAATGTTCATGGGTTCAACCAGATGGTAGCAAACAAAGAAACAGTTGTTAACTTGCCGTGACCCCCAGAGCTCAGCGCAGCAGGGCAGGAGCAGACAGATGAACCCATCTCCCAGTTTTCCCTTGAAAGAAGTATATTTGCATACTTTAATACCTGCTGCCCCAGGATCCAGTTTCCAGTCAGCCTGCACGTATGTCGGACTGAGATCCTCCTCTTTTGGACACTGACAGGTCTTGGCACACCCTTAACTACTGGGAGCCTCAACTACTACTAAACAAAGAAGGCTTCTTTGATAATTACAAAGGTTTGGGAGACAACCAAGAGCTGGGGCAGGGTTAAATGATGAGGTTCATCTCATTTGCAAGACTACTACTGCAAGACTGAGAGGAGTGGCTGCTTTATCTAATGCACAGAAACCAACACAGAGGGTCAAGGAAACTGAAGAAACCGGAGTATATTTCAAATGAAAGAACATGATAAAACCTCAGGAAAAGATCTTAAAAAAATAGAGACAAGTGATTTACCTGAAAAAGAGTTCAAAATAATGGTCATAAAGATGCTCGCTGAAGTCAGAAGAATGCATGAACAAAGTGAGGATTTCAACAAAGAGTCAGAAAATAGAGGAAAGTACCAAAGAGAAATCAAAGAGCTGATGAATACAATAACTGAAATGATAAATTCAATAGAGGGGTTCAGAAGCGGACCAGGTGAAGTAGAAGAAAGGAGCAGTGGACTTGAAGACAGAGCAGTGGATTCATTCAGTCAGAGAGCAAAAAGAACAAAGAATGAAAAAGAGTGAAGATACCTTAAGGAACTTATGGGACAATATCACATGGACCAATATTCACATTATAGGGGTCCCAGAAGGAGAAGAGAGAAAGGGGCAGACATCTTATTTGAAGAAATAATGCCTGAAAACTTCCTTAACCTGGGGAACGAAACAGACATTCAGATCTGGGAATCCCAGAGAGTTCCAGATAAGATAATCTAAAGACACGTAATTACATTGTCAGAGTTAAAGACAAGGAGAGAATCTGAAAAGCAGCAAAACAACTTCTTGCGTACAAGAGAGTCCCCATAGGACTGTAAGCAGATTTTTCAGCAGACACTGCAGGCCAGAAGGGAGTGGCTAAATATATTCATAGTACTGAAAGAAAACAAATTGCCAACCAGGAATACTCTACCTGACACAGTTGTCTTTCAGAATTGAAGGAAAGATAAAGAGTTTTCCAGACAACAAAAGCTGAAGGAGTTCATCACTGATAGATAGGCTCTAAAAAATGTGGAAAGAACTTCTTTAAGCTGAAACAATAGAGTGCTAGTTAGTAATAGGAAAACATATGAATGTATAAATCTCACTGGTAAAGGTAAGTATATAGTTAAATTCAGGATGATCTGATGTTGTAATGGTGGTGGGTTGGTCAGTTATAAATTTAGTATGAAGATTAAAAGACAAAAATAGTAAAAATAACTATAACTACAGTAGTTTGTTAATGCATACACATGATAAAAAGATGTAAATTGTGACATCAGAAACATAAAATGTGTGTATGTGGGGAAGAGTGAAAATATAGAGCTTTAGAATACATTCAAACTTAAGTTGTTAGCAACTTAAAATAGACTGTTACAAATATGAGACGTTTTATGTACGCCTGATGGTAACCAGAAAACAAAAACCTATGGTGGATACACAAAAGATAAAGAGAAAGGAATGGAAGGATACCGCTACAGAAAATCGTCAAATCACAAAGGAAGAGAACAAGAGAAGAAGAAAGGAACAAAGGAACTACAAAACAGCCAGAAGACACTTAACAAATTGGCAGTAAGTCCATACCTATGAATAATTATTTTAAATGCAAGTGGACCAAATTCTCCAATCAAAAGACGTAGAGTGGCTGAATGAATACGAAAACAAGACCCAACTATATACTGCCTATAAGAGACTCATGTAAGCTTTAAGGAAGACACACAGACTGAAAGTGAAGGGATGGAAAAAGATATTCCATGCAAATGGAAACCAGAAGAAAGCTAGATTAGCTATACACAAAGTCATTATATAATGATAAAGGTGTCAATCCAGCAATAGGATGTAACATTTGTAAATATTTCTGTGCCCAACATAGGAACACCTAAATATATAAAGCAAATATTAACATAGCTAAAGGGAGAAATAAATAGCAATACAATAATGGTAGGAGACGTTAATACCCCACTTTATCATTGGACAGATTATTCAGACAGTAAACCAATTAGGAAATATTGGCCTTAAACAACATGTTAGACTAGATGGACTTAACAGACATATACAGAATATTCCATCTGAAAGCAACAGAGTATACATCTTTCTCAAGTAGACATGGAATATTCTTCAGGATAGATCACTTGGTTACAAATGTGTAGTAATTTTTTTCCTTCTGACACATTCATCAGAGTAGTAGGAAAAACCAAAAAGAGCTCCATTGAAAAGTGGCACTTTTATCTCCTAATTGTAAATCAGTAGGAAAAGACTAACTTTGTAAGTTCCTCACCTTGTCAGATTCTTCCCACAACACGTGGCAAATATGATAGCTTCATTGCTCTGTGACTGACAAATAATGAGATTCTTTTGATTATTGTTTTAATATAATTACAAACTCATCCAACAAAAACAACAGAGAAACAATATGTGAAAAAGACAAAGAATAGCCAAAGTATGATTACACTTGTATAGCTTTTTAGTTCAGTCTTTGTGGCAAAACCAAAGTAACAGGGGCAGCCTCGTGGCTGAGTGGTTAAGTTTGCATGCTCTGCTTCACTAGCCCAGGGTTTCGCCACGTTGGATCCTGGGCATGGACATGGCACTGCTCATCAAACCATGCTGAGGTGGCATCTCACGTAGCACAGCCAGAAGAACCTACAACTAGGATATATAACTATGTGTTGGAGGGGCTTTGGGGAGAAGAAAAAGGAAAAACAAAAATTATTGGCAACGGGGTCAGCGCCATGGCCAAGAGGTTAAGTTTGTGTGTTCTGCTTTGGCGGCCTGGGATTTCACTGGTTTGGATCCTGGCCACAGACATGGCACCGCTCATCAGGCCACCTTGAGGTGGTGTCCCATATGCCACAACTAGAAGGACCCACAACTAAAATACACAACCGTGTACTGGGGAGATTTGGGGAGAAAAAGCAGAAAAAAAACCCCAAGAAGATGGGCAACAGTTGTTAGCTCAGGTGCCAATCTTTAAAAAAAATAAAACATATTGGCAACAGATGTTAGCTCAGGTGCCAGTCTTTAAAAAAAGAACCCAAACACCAAACGAACTCTCTAGATGCTCCCTCTCTTTGGTTTCATAGGGCTTAAGATGTGGCCAACTTTCTTCTCTGAGTAGTTGCTATAAGTATAATCTCATCTCGTAAGATTTTCCTCAGAAGTAGGACAGTGTCCTCAGTTACCTTATATATTATCCATGTCTTTTTATAGCCCAGGGGCTGTTACCAGTAGTCCAGTCTGAAGCCTCTTTAGGCTAGAGTACTCATGTTCATTGGGTAGACTTTAGGAGGGGGATTCCAGTATGGTGGCAGAAGACATAACTATCTACAGAGATGGTCATTCAATATACATGAAAATTGCGTTTCCTTGCCATGCCAAAGAGTGAATTCAGACTATCCCCATGCTTTTTTTCAGGTCCACCATCTTTTTCCTCCTTTCTTTTTCATTCTTTAGCTGTACCACACCTGCAGATTAATGAAGATCTCTATCTCTTGAGTAGCTTAATAATACTCAAACAAGATAATCTCAGTTGACAAGTTAAAGGAGAAAGACAACTGGTTGGGAAAACTTAATTCAGGAAAATAGCATCTGAAACCACCATTATATACATAGAAGCAAATTTATAATGTCGTATATACTGTCAAGTAGTGACATGTATATTCTAAATGCTATAGAAGCTAAGAAGAGAGTTACATAATGATGGAATGATAACCTTGGAAGATTTTTAAATAGAAGAGATGAAGTGGCCAAAGCAGAACGTACAAAGATGAGTCTGACATCGGTAGGTGGAGTGGACCCAAAGAGGAAAAATACGAAACACACAGAGAGCAATGACACTATCATAATAATTCAGGGGATCTAAACAAGTGTAGTGGCATGTGGAGTGGAAAGGAGTGACTTAAATACAACACTAGGAAAGAGTGAACAAAATTAGGTGACTGAATGGGAATGGGAGTAGAAGTTACTTAAGAAGTCATTCAAAGATGATTAAAGTTTATATCTGAATGATTGGGAGAATATATCCATTACTGTAAACAAAAAAGCCTTTGAAGGGTCTTTCTCCTTACAATATTCCTCAGGGTTCTGGCAATAGGAAGATTAATGGCCCCCTAAAGGTGTTCACATCCTAATCTCAAGAACTTTTGAATATGTTTCCTTATATGACAAAAATTACTTTGAAGATGATTAAGTTAAGGGTAGTTAGATGGAGAGATTATGCTGTGTTATCAGGATGGGCCCAACGTAATCACAAGGGTCCTAATAAGAGTTTGGCAAGAGGGTCAAATTTAGAGAGAAGGTGATTTGACAATAAAGGCAGAGAGAGAAAAAGGGTATGCAATGCAAGGCTGGGAGCCAAAGATTGAGGATAGCCTCCAGAAGCTGGAAGCTTCTAGAAGCAAGTAAACATTTTCTTCAAGAGTCTCCATAGGTAAAACATCCCCATTGACACCCATTTTAAGACATCTGGCCTCCTTTATGTTGCTGTAAACTGGTCAGTTTTGTGGTAATTTGTTACGGTAGCAGTAGGAAACTAATACAGTACTATTCTCAGTCTTTTACTTGCTCTCCCTGGGTAATAAATATCATCCATACCAGTGGCTTCAGTCAGACCAATACACTAATGACTACCAGAAATATAGTTCCAGACCCACATTTCTAACTCATGGACAGCACATTCTGAAAATCCTACAGATGCCTCAAAAGTATTAGATTCAATTTGTATAAAGTTTAGCTAAAATTTTTCTCTCAAATCTGACCTGTGCACCATTGCCATGATCCTTGTTTTTTTCCCTAATATTTTTTTTATTATGATAAAGAACACATAATGTAAAATTAACTATCTTAACCATTTTAAAATGTACAGTTCAGTGGTGTCTCAAGTACATTCATATTGCTGTGCAAACATCACCACCATTTGCATAACTTTTTGTCATGTACAAGTGAAACTCTGTCCATTAAACAATAACTCCCCCATTACCTTAGTGCCTGCTAACCACCATTTTACTTTGTCTCTTTGATTTTGGCTACTCAAATGACATCATGTAAGTGGAATTTTTGTGTCTTTTTTCACTTAGCATAATGTTCTCAGTATTCATTCATATTATCTTTTTTGTGCTTAGATGATTTTTGTATTGAAACATTTAAATTCCTCTGTCATTTCCTTTATGTATATTCTTTAGATATTTTCTTTGTGGTTATCAAAGGGATTATATTTAACATCCTAAAGTTATAACACTCTAATTTGAATTTATGTCAGGTTAACTTCAACATCATTCAAAATTTTGCTCCTTTAACAGCTCTAACCTGCTTGTTTCAGGTGTTGATATCCTAAAATTAATCTTTATGTATTGTCCCAAAACCTAAACTAATAATGTTTTTAATTGTTAATCTCTTAAATTATGTAGAAAACTAAGTAATGTAAGAGCTACAAACCAAAGTTACAGTAGTTCTAGGTTTTGCACGAATATAGTCATGTGCTGCATAATGGTTTGGTCAGTGACAGACTGCATATGTGATGGTGCTCCCATAACATGAGCACCATATAGCCTAGGTGTATAGTATTCTATACCATCTAGGTTTTTATGAGTATGCCCTATGATGTTTGTACAGTGACAAAATTGCCTAACAACGCATTTCTCAGAATATATCCCCATCGTTAAGTGACACATGACTCTAATGATTTTTTAAAAAATATATTAGTTTTTGAAATCATGTAGAAAACAAAAAGTGGAGTTACACACCGTTGTTACAATAATAGTAGCCTTTATAATTGCCAACATCTTTGTTTCATCATATATTTTTGAGTTACTGTCTGGTGTTCTTTCATTTCAATCTGCAGGACACCTTAGCACTTCTTAAAAGGGCAAGTCTAATGGAAAACTCTTAGTAATGTCTTAATTTCTTCTTTAAGTTCTGAAGGACATTTTGGTACATAAAGGATTCTTTGTTGGCTGTTTTGTTCTTTCAGAACTTTGACTATACCAGCCCACTGCCTCTGCCCTCCAAAGGTTCTGATAAAAAATCTGCTGATAATCTTGTTGAGGAATGTATGTGACAAGTTGCTTCTCTCTTCATGCTTTCAAGATTCTATCTTTGTCTTTAGACAGTTTGGCTATGTGTCTCTGTGTAAATCTCTTTGAGTTCATCCTATATGGAGTTCATTGAGCTTTCTGGATGTTTATATACATGTGTTTCATCAAATTTGGGAACTTTTTGGCCATTATTTCTTCAAATAATTTTTCTCCTCCCCCCTCTCTTTCTCTTGTCCTTCTGGGATTACCACAATGCTTATATTAGTCTTCTTCTGGTGTCCCACAGGTCGTTTAGGCTCTATTCACTTTTCTTCCATCTGTTTTCTTCCTGTTCCTCATACTTGATAATTTCCATTGTTCTATCTTCAAGTTTTCTGATTCTTTCTTTTGCTTACTCAAATATGCCTTTGAATTCATTAGTAAATTTTTTAGTTATTATACTTTTTTGTCTAGATTTTTTTGTGCTTTATTTTTAGCTTTATTCTCTTTATTGATATTTCTACTTTGTTCTTATGTTATCTTTTTGACTTTTTCCGTATTTTCTTTTAGTTCTTTGAGCATCTTTAAGATAGTTGTTTTAAAGTCTTTGTCTAGTAGATTTAACATCTTGTCTTTCTCAGGTGTGGTTTCTGTTGGTTCATTTTTTTCCTTTTGAATGGACCCTACTTTCTTGTTTCTTTCTATGCCCTGTGACTTTTTGTTGAAAATTGGGTGTTTGAATCTAATAATGTGGTAACTCTTGAAATGATTCCCTTCCCTTCCCTAGGGTTTGCTGTTTTGTTTCTTCATTGTTTTTGTTTGTTTGATTTTTAAATTGTTGTAGGCTGTCTCTGTTCCAGAGATTGGGCTAAGGTTTATACTTAAGATCTTCTCTGGGGCCTGCCGGGTGGTGCAGCAGTTAAGTGCGCATGTTCTGCCTCGGCGGCCCAGGCTTCGCCGGTTTGGATCCCGGGTGCGTACATGGCACTGCTTGGCACGCCATGCTGTGGTAGGTGTCCCATGTATAAAGTAGAGGAAGATGGGCACAGATGTTAGCTCAGGGCCAGGCTTCCTCAGCAAAATGAGGAGGATTAGCAGTAGTTAGCTCAGGGCTAATCTTCCTCAAAAAAAAAAAAAAAAGAGAAAAAGAAAAAAGATCTTCTTGGGTCTCTTCTGAACCTTCACTTTTCCTTGGTTAAGCCCAGTGACATCCTTAATTCTGTATTTGTGTTTGCTTTTGAATTTCCTTGTTCTTAAATATCTGGTTCCCAAAAGAGGAAAGAGAGAAAAATGAAGAGGAGGAAGGAAAAAGGCGATGAGCCCTTTAAATATCCTGGAAGTCACTTTAGCTGGAGGGCTAAATGCAGAAATGGCTGCTCACCTCTGTGCCTCTGTGGTCAAAAGTGATAATCAGTGATTACTGTAGCACAGATTCCCTGATATTTGGAGGAGAGCATCCTTACTGCCCACCATGGCTCCCACAAGCTATGTCAACATGCTCCTTGAACACTTGCCTGGCTGCTTGCGTTGGAGTGTGGGGGTAGGGCACAGGTAGCTGCTACTGCGCTAAGAACTGAAATTAATGGAAATTAAATGCAATTTACAGGCCACTACTTGCCCTGGATGTTGCAAGCCTTTGAATAGACTCCAGAGCTCCAAGATAATTACAGACAGATTCTGCCAGTACACCTGTGGTCTAGGTATGGAGACCAGGTCTGGGTGCTTCATTTTCTGCTGTCTTCCCAGAATCCTTTTTTCGAAAGCAATTTACTTTTGAATATTAACCTTGTATTCTGTAATCTAAATCTCTAATCACTTAGTAGTTCCAGAAGTTTTCTGTTATTGTTGTTGATTCTTTGTGATTTTTTTATATAAGTAATCTTGACATCTGTTAACAATGACAGTTTTATTTTTTCCTTTCCAGTTTGTCTCTTTTATTTCCTTTTCTTGTCTGATTACATTAGCTACAACTTCCAGTGTTATGTTGAATAGGTGTGGTGAGAAGGAACATTCTTGTCTAATTCTTGATATTAGAGGAAAAGCATCTAGTTTTTCACTCTTAAGTGTTAGGCTAGTTGTGTTTTTTTTTTTTGTATAGCTGTTGTTTATCAAGTTGTAGAAGTTTTTCTCTATTCCTAGTTTGCTGTGAGTTTTTATCATGAGTAGATGTTGGATGTTATTAAATCTAGTGTTTTTTCTTATTTTTTTGGTGAGAATTCATGGACATTTAGTTTGAAATCTGACAGACTTCATTGTTTTGCTTTTTAGTTTATTTACTGAAAGTCTTTTTCAAGTGAAATTTTTCAAGATTTTAAGATGAGAAGAAATTTTCTCCTCAACTTTTCGTTATGAAAATTGTCAAACATACAGAAAAGTTGAAATAGCACAGTGAATACTTGTATACCTTCTACCTAAAGATTCAATAATTAATGTCTTAGTGTATTTGCTTTGTTTCTCTCTCTAAACAGTCATGGGTTGCTTAACAATGGGGATATGTTCCGAGAAATGCATCGTTAGGCAATTCCATCATTGTGTGAATGTCATAGGGTGTACTTACATAAACTTAGATGTCATAGCCTACTACACACCTAGGCTATCTGATAGTAAACTTATGGGACCACTGTCATATATACAGTCCATCGTTGACTGAAACATTGTTATGCAGTGCATGACTGTATACATATGTTGCTTTGTATTTGAAAGTAACTTGTAGACATCATTATACTTCATTGTTAAATATTTCTGCCTGCAACTCCTAAGAATGGGGATAATTTTCTGTAAACACAATACCATACTTACATATAAGAAAATTAATAATTCTGTAATTTTGTCCAAAATCCTGTCAACACTGAAATTTTCCCAATTATGCCAAGAATTTTTAAAATCATGGTCCAATTGCAGTTCATATATTGCATGTGATAGTTGTGTCTCTAGTATCTTAGTTTGGAAGAGTTCCCTTAACTCTTTTCTTGGGGTATTGGGTGGGAGTGACATTGACTTGTTGAAAAGTCAAGATAGTCTTGTAGAATGTTGCACATTCTGGATTTATACATTTGTTGCTTCATGATGTCATTTGACTTGTTCCTCTATCTCCTGTAGGTCTAGAGGCTTAATTAGACTTAAATGGAACATTCTGGCAGAAGTATTTGATGGGTGATGTGATATTGTAAACTGCATATTTTATCACATCAGAAAGCTTATAGCAATATGTTGTCTCACTGTTTGTGATGTTTAGGTCGATCATTTGGTTCGGGTGATGCGTGTTTGGCAAATTAGCAAGTAATCTGGGGGTGATACTTTTGTTGTTGTTAATTGCCATCAAGTCCTCTCTGCCTTCTGGTGACACTATGAATGAGTGATGTCCGCAATACCCTGTCCTCAACAGCCCTACTCAGCTTCTGTTGACTCATGCTTGTGGTTTCCTTTATGGAGTCAGTCCATCTCATACTTGGTTTTCCTCTTTTCCTGCTGCCTTCTACTTTTCCCAGCATTATCTTTTCCAAAGAATCCTGCCTTCTCATGATGTGCCCAAAGAAGGACAGCCTCTGTTTTATGATTTTTGCCTCCAGCCATAGTTCAGGTTTAATTTTGTCTAGGACCCACTTGTTTGTCTTTCTGGCAGTCCAGTGTATCTGTAGAGCTCTCCTCCAACACCATATTTCAAATAAATCAGTTTTTTTCCTGTCAACCTTCTTCACTCTCCAGCTTTCTCACCCATATGTAGTAATTGGGAATACAAGGGTGTGGATCATCTTAGCATTTTAGAAACATTCTGATCCCCAGCAACCTTTTGCATAATGGTTTTAGCCTCCATTCATGATCTTTCCCTGAATTAGGTATTACATTGGGAATGGCAAAATAGTAGTTTCCTCATTCAGTTATTTCTTCTATTCAATATGTTACAATCAAGTATAGGCATTTTTATTTTTGATATTCAAATTGCCCTATGCAGTGATTAGTTGGCCCAATATTTTATACACTATGAAGGTATTTGAATTGCCTTAACAAGGTAAATAAGGTTTTCCAGATGTAGCTAACGATGCTCTTCTAATTGTCAAATCTAGTGGGCATTTGTGAGTCCTGATGATAAATCTCTTAATTGCATTTCAAAGTCGATGCATTAATCTAGTATTTTAGTACTTTTTTTAATGCAAGAATCCAATCTTCCATTTTAGACCTTTTTTACATTATAAATTTGCCATTCTTGTTTTGTTGGCCAAATATTGTTTTCCAGTATATTCTTTCTGGGATTAATTTAGGACTTAGGCTTAATTAATATAGGACATGATTTCTTTTAAAAATATATGGGTTAATATGCATATATTTATTTATTTTTGTCCATTAATCATTGCTCAATATAATGACTTGCACATTTTAGATATTTACTGTTTCTTACCCATTATTACCTTTAATGGCTCTGGGAACTATGCCTTTTGTGGGAAGTCATCATTTAAATACATTTAAAATCATAGATGGTCTCCAAATACATCAACTGAATATCAAAAACCTTACCAATTTCAGTGTATATAGCTCAAAAAGTTATGCTTTGTTTGTATATGTTTTCGATGTATATCTTCTCATAAATGTTCTTTTTCTGTAGCCATGAAAGAGTTGCTCAGTTCAGAATTGAAATTCCTTACAGGTATTGAATATGTTCCTCTGTAGTAGATGAAATTATTTAGATATTCTAGAAACTACTCATATAAGTGGGAAAGATGATAACAGTGATGAGCTTGTTTCTTATCTTGTGGAGAGCAACCCCAGCTCTGGAAAAGTACAGTAGGTGTGGCCAAGAATTTTTCGGAGTGTTGCTTTCAATTTATTGATATGTTTTAGTAAATATTTACTCAAAACTTGTGTTCTGTTTGGCATTGTGTGGGAATGGAAGGAAGAGAAGATAGGCAGATTTTTGGAATAATTAACTCAGACATTACCATTAAAACTTAAGTTGGGACGGTATTTAAGCTCTCAGGCTTCCAAGATGATTTCACCAGCTGGAGAAGTTTGGAAGCAGTCTTCCAAATAGAGTAAACAGCATGTGCACAAGAACAAAACTGTTCTTGTAGTTGGTTGTATGACAGGATCACCTTTGGAACTTTTTAACATGCAGATTCCTGGGTCCTCCATAAATTATCTGAAAATGCATCTCTGGGAATGGGGCCTAGGAATTTTCATTTTTCTCTCATTTTTAAGTTTTACCAAATGAAGCTTGTAGGTTCTCCAGAGCAGTGGTTCTCACGCTGGTTTCACATTAGGATCACCTGGGGACCTTTTTAAACAATATGAATGCTTGAATCCCACTTGGATTAATTGTGTCAGAATCTCTGAGTGTGTGGGCTAGTGGCAATGATATTTTAAAAAAGATATCCAGATAATTCTCTTAGGTAGCCAGGATTGAGAATCTCTGGTCCAGAAGGTGATTCCAAAGCTGAAAAGCAATAAATGTAATTTCCCTTATTGAGATTGCAGAGCCAAGTAGTGTGCTAGAATTTCATTTTTTCCCCATCTAAGATGGTAATTCCATAACTGGATGGTTCATTTGAGATTTATCACAGTTTACAAGTCAAATTTATCCTTTTTCTTCCTTGCCACATTGGTTGCTCTTAAATTATGCCACATTTTAGCTTGCCTCACATATTAATCAGTTTGCACTGCCATAACAAAATACCACAGACTAGGTGTCTTAAACACAGAAATTTATTTTCTCACAGTTCTGGAGGCTGCACGTCCAAGATAAAGGTTTGGCTAGTTTGGTCTGGTGAGAGCTCTCTTCTTGGCTTGTAGATGAAAGTGGAGGCAGCCTTGCTTCCTGGACCTGTGGCATCCCTGAAGATGTCTAAATCACCTTTTGGGGTCAGCCTTGCTTCCTGGACCTGTGGCATCCCTGAAGATGTCTAAATCACCTTTTGGGGTCATTCTTCCCTTTTGTTGAAGGATATTGAATTTTCGTAGCAGAATAGCTCTATGGTTAGTCCTGTAAATTCCCAGCAATCTGATAACCTTCTTTCTTTCTGTCCTGTTTTTTTTTCTGTCCTCTTTAGTCTCAGCTGGCAATGTTTCTGCTAGTATAATCACATTCCTTTTCAGGCTTCTGCTGAGGTGGCTGATTAAATTTGTGGTTCACACCCATACTAATCTCTTTATCAAATGCTTGTTCAGCCACACCTTCAGTGTTCTTTTAGAGCAAGCTTTCTCATTTTTTGCAATATGGATAGGCTGAGAATATTCCAAATCTTCAAGTTCTGGTTCCTTTTTGTTTAACAATTTCTTCTTCAATTCATCTCTCTCATCTCACATTTTATTGTAAGCATTAAGGAGGACCCAACCTGTGCACCCTCAGTACTCTCCTTAGAAATCTCCTCTGCTGAATATCGTTTCATTGTTCATAAGTTCTATCGTCCACAAAATACTAGAACACAATTCAGCCAAGTTCTTTGCTACTTTATAATAAGGATCACCTTTCCTTTCGTTTCTAATAACCTATTCCTAAGTTCTGAGACTTCACCAGAATGGCCTTCAATATCCATATTTCTACCAACACACTGTTCATAATTATTTATGTATTCTCAGATAAGGTGGAGGCTTTCTTCCCATCTCTTGTTTTTCCGTTCTGAGCTCTCACCAGAATCATCTTTAACAGCCATATTTCTACCAACAGCCCCTTCATAGCAATCTAGTTTTCTCATAGCACACACCTCAAAACTCTTCAGCATCCATCCATCACCCAGTTCCAAAGCCGCTTCCACATTTTTAGGTATTTATTAGAGCAGAACCCCACTTCTTGTTAGCAAATATATAGTAGTTAGCTAGGGCTGCCATAAAAAATACCAGGGACTGGGGGGCTTAAACAGCAGAAATGTGTTTTCTTGCAGTTATGGAGACTGGAAGTCTAAGGTTAACGTTCCTCTGGTTTGGTTTCTCATGAGGATTCTCTTCCTGGCTTGCAGATAGCTGCTATCTTGCTATTTGCTCTCCTGGCTTTTCCTTGGCGTGTGTTTGGAGATAGAGCCAGTGAACTCTCTAGTGTCCCCTCTTATAAGGACACTAATCCTATGGTATCAGGGCCTCCTCCCTTATGACCTCATTTAATCTTAATTACTTCCTTACTTCAAATATAGCCATAATAGGGGTTAGGGCTTTAACATACAGATTTTGGGGAGTATATAAACATTCAGCCTAAATCTCATATTTTGGGACATGGCATTCTTACACAATCCTTTCCTGTTTTTTTTTTTTCTGACAGAAAAGCAATCTGCGTTATTATCCATGACTTGACTATCAGCCAGCTCCTTGGTTGATCTCTTCCTTGCTAGACATCCATTTCTTTCTTCTTCATGAAAGCATTCTTCTAAGAGGCCACTGGATGGAAATCAGTAGCATCCTTTGTTGTTAGCATGCTAGAAAGGAGTGTGTTTATCAGAAGTTATCTCTTGGCCAAAATTGAAGTTTTAACCCAGACTGTCTTGTGTTTACTTTTATATGAATAATAGAGAAGATAAAGTGGTATGTTCTTCTCTGTTGTGTCAGGGCCCATGTTCTTTGTGTTGTTGGCATAGTGTTTTTAGAAATTTGAATTTCTTAGGCAGATTCCTCCATAGTCCATTTCACATCTTATCAACTTACGAAACCTGTCTACCTCAGGCATTTAAGGAAGTGGTTCTCAAACTTTAGCATGAATCAGAATCATCTGTCGTCTTGTTAAAACACAGGTTGCTGGGCCCTAGCCCCAGAGTTTGTTATTCAGGGGTTTGGAGTCAGGCCTGAGAAATTAGATTTTAAACAAGTTCTCAGGTGATGTCTTCTTAGGCTCCTCTTGATGTGATAGTTCTCAGGTGATGTCTTCCTAGGCTCCTCTTGATGTGATAGTTTCTCAGATATTCCTTGTGTTTGATGACTTTCAGCAATTTTCAAGAGAATTGTCAGGTATTTTGTAGGATGTCCTTCAGCTGGGATTTGTCTGATGTTTTTGTCATCATTAGACTTGGGTTATGTTTTTTTGGGGAGGAAAACCACAGAGGTAAATTACCGTTTTTGTTATAACGTATCATAACATGACTTAGCATTGCTGATACTGACCTTGATCACCTGGCTGAGATAGTGTTTATTAATTTTCTTCACTGTAAAGTTACTGTTTCCCCTCCATATTCTTTGGAAGGAAGTCACTGTGTGCATTCCACACTTAGGGAGTGAGGAGTTATACTCCACCTTAATGAAGACTGAGTACATAAATTATTTGGAATTCTCCTGGGAGATTTGTCTCTTCTTATTTACTTATTTGTGTGTGTGTGTGTATGTATATGTGTGTGTATATATATATATGTCAGTCTGGACTCATGGATAGTTCTTTTATACTTTGGATTATAATTCAGTACTACTTTATTTATTTTGTTGCTCAAATTTTCCAGCTTTGACTATGGGGAGCTGTGTCAGTTAGCTATTGAATCCCTTTGACATATTCCTACCATTGTGTGTTTGTGTGTTTTGTATTTGAGCACTTACTTACTTTCTGGCATTGCAAGTTGTTGCAGGCTCATGTTGTATATTGCCTGGCCCAATCTTAGAATTAGCCGTTTCTCCAAGGAATTCTGGTTCCTTTTATTGGAGAATGGTATTAGAAACCAAGATCTGGGTGCTAGGTGTTCTTGATTTTGACCTGCTTTTACTTCCCCAAACATACCATGATTTCATGCATTACATCTTTGGCCATGATATTTTCTCTGTACAGAATGGTCTCCACCTTTTTTATCTGCCTGGTAAACTCCATTTTATTTTTCAGTAGTCTGCTCAAGTACTACTTTTGCTGGAATGCATTCCTTAATTCTCTCTAAGTCATTTACTCTCTCTCTTTAATCTTTTTGTACATTTTGCATACTGTTATAGCACATACCCTGCAGTAGTACTGTTTTTTACATATTTGCCCTCCTAGGCATTGAGCTTCTTCAGGGCAGTGTTTGGGGCATTCTTATTTGTTTAAAAAAACGCACAAAACAAAACAAAAACACTTGTCTTTCAGAGGAAAAGAGATGGTGGTGGTAGTAATTAAAGGGGAATTTGGATGAATGGTTTTATCAAAACTAGAGTCTGAAAGATTGCATACTACTACTGTGCTTAACTTGTTTTACTTTTAATGTAATTATTACTCAATGGAGGGCATTTGAAAAGGAAGATCATTTTGTATCAGAGTTTGGTACAAAACAAAAATAATAAATAGACCTGTAGGCACTTTAAGCAAGAAGGTATTTAATACAGGGAAACCTTTGGCTTGGTAAGAGAAGAAAGGTTTTTGCTCTCAGGAAATAAGTGATTATAGGAATAGCTTGAAACTGCTGCCTATGTTCTCAACTGTTTGCAGTTCTGAAGCCAGTGATTTGTAAGAGCTCACTTGGAGGGCATGGCAAACTTCATGTCTTCAGTCTGATCAAGGTTTTCTTTTGCTGTAAGGAAGGATTATTTTATTTTGTTTCTTTGGTCCTTATCTGGGATTAACTGAATCTGCTGGATTTTTCAAATACATGACAACTCATGTGACTGTCTTTCTCTCATGTCCTATTTTTATCATTTTCTTTTAAAGCTATGTTTAATGCTGAGGATGGGTGCCGTTGCTAAGGATGTTGGATGAGTGGGAGATGGGTGCCGTTGCTAAAGATGTTGGATGAGTGGGAGATGTGTACTAAATGTATAGAAATATATGTATGTGTCAGTGTGTATTTATGAGTTTGAAGGAAATTCTGTTTATTTTCAGGGAAAATCGTATTTAGTGTTCACTTTGACATCTTGTTAAACTTTTGCTTTTTAATCACTTCTAACAGATGTAAAAAGTTGTTTATATTCCTAGTACTTGCGTTCTTGGCAAATAGTGCTTATTAAATATTGGTTTGATTTTTTTTTTACCTCCTAGTTGTATTTGCAACACTGATGGAAAATCAGGGAGTTGAGGGTCTAGTTTCACATTTTGAATTTCTTTAAAGAATCTCGACCACATTTTAATGGCATTTCCTTGTAAACTAAAATTTTGAGTCTGGAATTTTAATTTTGTGTGGTCTCATTGATAGCTCAGTCTTGTTCAATATTTGTTTAACTACGTGACTACTGTATTAGTTTCCTATTGCTGCTGTAAAAAATTATCACAAATTTAGTGGCTTGAAACAACAGAAATGTTTTCTCTCACAGTTCCAGATACTGCAAGTCCAAAATTATGATGTCAGCAGGGCCCACTTGCTATGGAGGCATTAAGGGACAATCCCTACCTTGCCTCTTCCAACTTCTGGTAGCTGTCAGCATTTCTTGGGTTGTGGACACATAGCTCTAATCTCTGCCTTGGTATTCATATCATCTTTTCCTCTCTCTGTGTGTTTATCTCAAAACTCCCTCTGCCTCTTATAAGAATCACATTTAGGTCCACCCTCCTCCCCTGATGATTCAAGATAAGCCTCTCCTGTCAACACCCTTAATTTAATCACATATTTTGCCTTATAAGGTAATATTCATAGATACTAGGCCATTTTTTTCAGTTCACCATACCTACAGTTAAGTCAGCATTCTTTAGCACAGTGCTACAGTGTGCATCCGAAAGCTTGCATGTGGTGATGGTGCTTGTGCTTGAGAGTTGGGCCCTCACTGCTTTGTAAATAGTACCTGCGGTACTTGCAGGCTGCTCCAGGTCTGGAAGGGCTTGAAATAGCTGTCACCACTTACTTTTTGTCTGCTTTCAAGGCTGAGTTGGTGACTTTGTTACCACCAGCTGCTTTTTTCTCCCTGGCCTTGATGACCCCAGTAGCCACTGTTTGCCTATGTCATGCATAGCAAAGTGACTAAGGGGCAGATATTCTGAGAATTTTCCAACCACATGGGCTTGCCTGAGATCATCTGGGTGATAGCCAAGTCCCTGGACTTCAGGGCATTGGGTTGTCGTCAAGCTTCTTGCCTGAACTGCAGTTATTCTTCTCCTACAACTCAACAAACTTGCAGGTGATATGGGTGTGGAATTCTGGTACTAGTGAGTAGCAGTTTGTGATGTGACTGGAGTGGTTGAGAAGGATTACCTGAGAGACAAAGCTACCCATTTCTGAGGGCAGGTCGTTTTTGCTGCATATTGTCCTGCCTGATGTCCTTCACGTTGATGCCCATACTCTAGTTGGGCAGGGGCTTGTGGTACATCTCTACAAACTTGACCTCCGTAGTGATATTGCAGGGGGCAAAGGTCACCACCATGCTGGGCTTGAGGAAGCCTGATTCCACCCAGCCCACAGGCATGGTGCTGATGTTCCCGATCTTGTAGACAATATACAAGGGTTTGTTGGTAGGGCAGACAGCAGGAATGATGGAGTCCAGCACAGCTAGAAGTATCATGCCTGCCAAATTCTCTTCCTTTCTTAGTAATCTTCCAGTCTTTGAACCAGTGCATCTTGCTGCTAGTAGCCAGCATGTTGTCCCTATGTCAGCCTGAGGTGGTCATGAAGGGCACAGCCTCAGAGTTGTAGTCAATCTTCTTGATAATAGGCTTTCACCTCCTTGATGATCTCCTCAAAGCAATCTTTTGAAGAAGATAATTAAAACCATAATTTAAAAATACATAATTTAAAAATACATAATTTAAAATACATTAAGATGAGAGAAAAATAATATAGGGAGAGAGCCTGTTTCAATATCTTAAACAGAGTAGGCTATTTCAATGTATGTGTTGTGTTAGGAATCTGTCTATAGCCGGTTGCTAAGGAAACTTTTGACCTCTGTTTGACATTCTTTCTTTAAAAGAAAAATGAACCCCTGAGATTAAGTAGAATACACTTTAGTAATGTTTAAAATCTCTCCTTACCACTTGCCTTTTTTCTTTTTTAAAAAATTGACTTTGATTTTTCAAAATCTTAGTGCTGTATAAAATTTGAAGTTTTTCCTCATTTTATTTCTGGTGTTCCTGAGCTTATGGCTTTGGATGCACTACTATAGTTCTTCTTGGTCACTTAGGCATCAACCCTAGTTTTTGCCTCTTAACAATGTTTTTGGTTTAATCTCAGTTTTGTCCTAAGGAGACTGTGAGTGAAATGGGGAATGGTTCTGTCCATCTTTAAAATTCTCAAGGGATTATCTCATGTAATAACATGTGGCCACACAGTTGAATTTACACAAAATTATAAAACTGTTTATCCTTGTCTTTGTATGCTTTAACTTTCCCTTTGTGCCTCTTCTCCCAATCCTTCTCCTTTTTTTCCTTTTTGCTCCTTTTTTCTGTTCCCTCTCCAAGCCATTATGTTTATAGGTTACATTTATGGTGCTTTCTGGCTTGCATTTCTTACTCACCACATCTCACTGCCATCTCTCTTTCCCATCCACTGATTCTGAGATGTTTGGTACTGTTTTCCAGGGTTTCCCTGTCGGATTAAACTCTAGTTGTTCACTGTAGCAGCTGGTTTAATAGCACCCATTTATAGGCTGCCTTCCTTTCCCTCTATAATAAGTCTTCATTTCTCTACCAGAGATTCCTGTACCTCTGAAGTAAACTACTTGCATTGAAATCTTGTTTCAGAGTCTGTTTCTGGAGGAACTCTAACTGACGCTTACATAAATAGACATATAATTACTCATCACAGTTGAGGAGAAATACTTAACCTTACTAATAGGAAATGAAATGCAAATTAAAACAATTACACACCACTTTTTACCTTTTAAATTAAGAAAATAATTTTATTTTAAAATGAAAATATTCAATCCTATGAGACTATACTAAATTAAACATTCCAGCATTTTCCTGGAAGGAATGTAAATCTACACTGTACTTTTGGAAAACGTTTTATCAGCATGAATGTGAACACCAGTTAAAATATCCATAATTTGTAATCTACCAATTCCAATTCTAAAACTATATCATAGTGAAAACTTCTTAAATACAGAGAAATATTATGCAGAGATGTTCCTCACATTATTTATAGTAGCTAACACATAGGAACAACTAAAAAGAATTATAAAAATAAACTCTCACACAGTCACATAATGGAGAGAAAGGAAAGCAATTAAAAAGCAATAAAGCAAGTCCATTTTTAAATTAGAATTTAAAAATTTAAAAATGAAAAACGGAGAATTTATAATAAAAGTATATACATTTGATACATATATCTTCTAAAATAGACCCCATTGTGTCGAATCAAACCTGATGTGATGGTATAGATATAATGACAGTGTAATAGATGAAATGAAAAGATATGTGGAAGCAAAAGCCAAAATTTTTTTTCCTCTTCATTAATTTCTTCTTTTATTTAAAGTAAACATCTGTGAGCTAGGCACCCTACTGAGCAGATAGGGGCACATTCTCAGTGATATCTGGTGGACATATAAATTAATGTGAGGATTTGGAAAAAAAATCTGGTAAACCAGGAAAAATTAGAGGTGTTTGTATCCTACACCCCATTAAGTTCACTTTTAGATGTCTACTCAAGAAAAACTCTTGAACATGTGCACAAGAGGACATACAAGGATGTTTACTGCAGCATTGTTCTCTGCTTTTGCTATTGCAAACATTCTTTCTCATGAAAGCCAAAATAAACAAACTGTGTGATAGTCATACAATGTAATATTCTACCACAGTTTAAATGAACTTGATCTACATGTGCAAAATGTGTCCATATTCAAAATTTGTCCATATTTGAAAACATACCATTGTTTTTTAAAAATGTAATGAAAGAATAGATTCAGCTTGGTAAGATTTATATAAGACTTAAAAAATGCAATGTTCTTTATTATATCTGAATTCATATATATAATGTAAAAAGGTAAAAACGTATTTGTGTAACTCTCAAACTTCTGGGGAGGAAAGAAGGAAAGGATATGGAATGAAGAACAATTGGGGACTTAAACCATCTGTAAACTTTTCTCACTTAAAAAATGGATTTGAAATATATGTGGCAAATAATAAAATTGTTAAATGTAGGTGAAGGAGTACACCAGGGCATGGGATGTTTTTCTTTTAATGTTTAAGAAATTGCTTTTATCATAAAAAGAAAAGTAAAAGAGTGAATGATAGACTTTCTAATAGTACGGCAGGTTGAGCTGAAGACCCTCTCTTACACTAAATAAAATCAACCAACAAAATAAAATAAAACAGCAGCAATGACAAAAAATTAAATTTGGCAAGCAAGAAAGAACAGTTCTCAGATCCTAGAACCTGAAAGGGAAATCAATGCCAGTGCAATGACCGGTTGCTGAAGGCAAATGGCCTTTTAAACTGGATATAGATATTAGGGGCTAGAGACTGGTCTCATGCCTGGAGATGAAGCCTACGACCTTAGGCCTGTATGAGCAAGGAACTGTAAAAGCCTGGTGTCTACCTCTGAAATAATGTCTAGTAAAATTCTACCCGTAGGTTCAGGGAAGCAGTAAAGAAAGTGAGCATTCACGTAGGAACATAAGGGAAAAGGCATCATCCTGAAAAAACTGGACCTATACGAGTATATCAAAAGGTTAAGATTCTGAATTCATACAAATAAGAAGATAGATGAGAAAGGAACATGTCCATATTCCTTATACATTCTTTAAGGCCAGCGTTACTCTGGTACTCAAATGAGATAAAGACATTTCAAGAAAAGAAGACTGTAGACCAAAATCCTCATAAATGAAGATGTGAAAGTCCTTAAAATATTAGCAAATTAAATCCAGGAATATAGAAAGAGGATAAGACAGCATGACCAAATGGAGTTTATCTGAGAAATGTAAGGTTGACTTATCATTTTAAAGTAAATCAGTGAAATTTACCATGTTAATAGATTAAAAGAGGAAATTCATATCACCTCAATAAATACAGAAAGATTTTTGGCAAAATACAACACCAAGTCATGGTAAAAACTCTTGGGAAACTATGAAGAGAGGGGAACCATAACCTGATAAAGATTATCTATGAAAAACCAACAGCTAATATGTAGTTAGATTGAATGCTTTCCCCTTAAGATAGGGATAAAGGCAAGAATGTCTGCTCTTATCACTTTTATTGAACATTTTACTGGAACTTCTATCCAGTACAATAAGACAAACAAAAGAAATGAGGACTTCAATTTGTAAATTTGAAAAGGAAGAAGGAAAAAAGTACCTTTATCCATATATGACATGGTTATGTGCAGTTAAAATCATAAGGTATCTACAGAAAAGCTACTTAAAGTAACAAATTGATATACAAAGTCACTATACAAAAACGAGTTGTATTTTTATGTACCAGCCATTTAAAAAAAATTTAAAAATACCATTTACAGTAGCATTAAAAAAAACCACTTAGGGGTAAATTAATAAAGCATGTGCAAGGTGAATATTTCTAAGGAAACTAAAACCTAAGTTAAGTGGACAGATTTTTATGCATCAGAAGTCTTAATATTGTTATCAGTTCTCCCCAAGTTGATTCTAGAGTCACTGCAATCCCAACCAAAATCCTAGCTGACTTTTTTGGTAGAAATTGACAAACTGACCCTAAATTTATATGGACAAGAAAAGACCTAAAATAAAATAGCCAAAATAATTTTGAAAAACAAAGTTGGAGTACTTACACTATCTCTTTTAAAGATTTGGTGTAAAGCTATAGTATCCTTATTGGCAGAAGATGAGACATATAGATTAATGGAACAGAATAGAGTCCATAAATGGATTCACACATATGTTAAATTAATGACTTGTGACAAAAGTGCCAAGATAATTCAGTGGGGAAAGGACTTGTTAAAAATTTGTGGTAAAATATGCATAACATAAAATTTGCCATTTTAACCAATCTTGAGTGTACGGGGCATTTGGTACATTCACAGTGTCAACCATCACCACTATTTAATTCCTAAACTTTTTCATCATCCCAAACAGAATGCTGTACTCATTAAACAATAATTCCTCATTTTCCTCTCCCACTAGCTTCTGGTAACCTCTATTCTATTTTCTGGCTCTGTGAATTTGCGTATTCTGGGTACCTCATGTAAGTGGAATCATACAATATTTGTCCTTTTGTGTCTGGCTTATTTCATTTTGTATGATGTTTTCCGAGTTAATCTATGTTGTAGCATGTATTAGAATTTCATTCCTTTTTAAGGCTGAGTAATATTTCATTGTATATATATATACACACCACATTTTGGGATATTTCACTGGGAGTGAATGTTTCTACTGTGAAATAATAATCAGTAGGAATTCTGATACTTGGTTAAATTTGCTAGTTAAAACAATTTTAAAGTATTAGAAAGCACCAATGAAACAAACAAAAATTTGTAAATGTAATAAAAGCCCAATATTGTCAAAGCTTTGGGAAATAGGTATACTCACAGATGGTTGATGGCATTCACTGTGAATTGGTTCAGTTTTTCTTATATGTTCAAGAACTGTGTTAGGTTGGATTTCTTAGATGCAAAGTCTCAGACAGGGATTTTTGTACAAGTAATTTACTGAGAAAGTGACTTCGGAAAAACCTGTAAGGGAGTGGGGTCAGAGGAAGAAACTAGGTAGAGATACGGTTTCAGAAGTCTATCTCAGTTTGTTCACATGGGGAGCTCTGGAACCTAGAATTGCACTACAGAATTATAACCACCCAGGGTTAAGGAGGCGGCACTGGTATACCTCTGCATAGGTATAACAGTTATACCCACTCTTGGGGAGGGGCATGTAACCTCTCGGGCATCTCTGGTTCCGTGGCTCCTGTAAGCCAAGGGCAATCCTCCCGAGAAGAGCACAGGTGTTTTGTTTTTTTTTTTAATTGTGGTTGTAATAGCTTATAACATAGTGAGATTTCAGTTGTACATTATTATTTGTACAGTTGTACACATAATTATCCCCCTTCACCCCTTGTGCCCACCCTCCACCCCCTTTCTCCCAGTAACCACTAATTTGTTCTCTTTGTAAGTATGTTTATATTCCACATATGAGTGAAATCATATGGTGTTTGTCTTTCTCTGTCTGGCTTATTTTGCTTAACATGATGCCGTCAAGGTCCATCCATGTGGTTGCAACTGGGATGATTTTGTCATTTTTTATGGCTGAGTAGTATTCCATCATATATATGTATACCACATCATCTTTATCCAATCATCAGTCAGTGGGTACTTGAGTTGCTTCCACGGCTTGGCTATTGTGAATAATGCTGCAATGAACATAGGGGTGCGTATGTTTCTTTCAATTGTTGATTTCAAGTTCTTTGGGTAAATACCCAGTAGTGAAATAGCTAGGTTATATGGTATTTCTATTTTTAATTTTTTGAGAAATCTCCATACTGTTTTCCACAGTGGCTACGCCAGTTTGCATTCCCACCAGCAGTGGATGAGAGTTCCCTTTTCTCCACAACTTCTCCAACATTTGTTGTTTTTTGTCTTGGTGATTATATCCATTCTAATGGGCATAAGATGATATCTAAGTGTAGTTTTGATTTGCATTTCTGTGATGGTTAGTGATGTTGAGCATCTTTTCATGTGCCTATTGGCCATCTGTATATCTTCTTTGGAAAAATGTTCGTTATCTTCTGCCCACTTTTTGATTGGGTTGTTTGTTTTTCTGTGCTTCATTTCTGTGAGTTCTTAGTATATTATGGAGATTAACTGCTTATCAGGTATATGATTTGCAAATATTTTCTCCCAGTTGGTGGGTTGTTTTTTCATTTTGATCTTAGTTTCCTTTGCCTTCCAGAAGCTCTTTAGTCTGATGAAATCCACTTGTTTATTTTTTCTTTTGTTTTCCTTGTCTGAGTAGACATGGTGTTTGAAAAGATCCCTTTAAGTCTGATGTCAAAGAGTGTATGGCCTATATTCCCTTCCAGAAGTTTTATGGTTTCAGGTCTTATTTTCAAGTCTTTGGTCCATTTTGAGTCTACTTTTGTGCATGGGGAAAGATAATGGTCTACTTTCATTCTTTTGCACGTGGCTGTCCAGTTTTCCCAGCACTATTTATTGAAGAGGCTTTCCTTTCTCCATTGTATGTTCTTGGCTCCTTTGTCGAAGATTAGCTGTGCATAGATGTGTAGTTTTATTTCTGGGCTTTTAGTTCTGTTCCATTGATCTGTGTGTCTGTTCTTGTACCAGTATCATGCTGTTTTGATTACTATAGTTTCGTAATATATTTTGAAGTCAGGCATTGTGATACCACCAGCTTTGTTCTTGTTTCTCAGGATTGCTTTGGCAATTCTGGGTCTTTTGTTGCTGCATATGAATTTTAAGATTCTTTGTTCTATTTCGAGCACAGATTTTTTGAGCCTTTGGCAGCTGATACCTGTAGCAAGTGGGAAATGGGTTCGAAGGGTTCCACGGCCAAGGAAAGAAACTTCGGGTGGGGCAGTTTATGCATCTGCAACTGGACCTATAAAACTCTTGTCATTTGTTTTCACTTTTGGTTCATTGTATCGTTAGGGTTAGATTGGGGAAGGTGGACCACTATGATTATGGAAAAAAGGGTTTATTACAGGGATTATTCTTTACTCAGTTGTGGAAAAAGCTGAGAGGAAGTAAAGATCCAGACAAACAGTCCGAAGATGAGAGAAAAGTCACTAACTAGAAGTCACAAAGGGAAGCTGGTGAAGAAGTTTATGAAAGGCTGCTGCCCCAGTGTATGGTATTGGGCCTGCAGTCATTGTAGGTTGTTAGGGCAGGCAGCTGGGAAGAAAAACTGAAATTCAGAAGGACAAGCTGAAACCATGTTTATATCTGATGCCACATCTAACCCTGATGATGTAGGTGGTGTATAGAAGAAGCTGGTACCTTTTGCTTTGTCCATGGCTGGAGCTTCAGAGAAGCTAAAGGATGAGAGCTGGTGAGAACTGAAGGAGCTTACAGGCCTCACTGTTAGTTAGATCATTTCCAGTTTTTCCTATTACAAATAATGCTGTAATGAATAACTCTGTACATTTATCGTTTTGCAAGTGTACAAATGAACAAGTTCCCAGAAGTGGGACTGCTGGGTCAAAGGATGTTTGCATTTGTAATTTTGATAGCTAATTTCCAATAATTGTCCTTCAGGGCTGTATCAACTTACAGTTCCCTTAGGAACGTAGAACACTGTCTATTGGTACAAATCCTCACCAATAGAATGTCTGTGAAACCTGCAGAATTTTGCAAACTTACCATTTTCTTTCAAGTGTTTTTACTTTATCTTTTAATGTAAAGTTCATTTTGTTCTCTCTTCCAGATCTCCTACAGAATGTTTTGCGTGGTTTATTCTCCTCTTTGTTTTTGCCATTTAGTCTTCTTTTTTGTTTTTGTTTTTTTCTCCTCAAATTCTTTTCTGAATTTTGCTACCTTGTGCTTTCTTTCTTTCTGTTTTTAAATCGTCTCATCCTTGAGTTTTGATGTCTATCCTTACGGTCTTTATTCATAGAGTTCATCGCTTTGTTAAATATGCCACATTTATGGCAGAATGTTTGGTTACAATTTTTATCTGCTCCTTAATGTCATTTTTGTTGCTGTATTTTGGTGCCCTTTTCTGCCCTCATTATCGTGTTTGGTCTATTGGTATCTTTGTATTGATGCAGTGCCCCTTCCTTTTTCATTTCTTATCATTGCACGTGTTGGATTTTTCTGGATCAGTTCCCCCATCCCCCCTACCCCCAGGAGATTCCTGTGGTGAGAAGGACCCAGAATATCTCTAGGTTCTGCAAACTAAAGTTTCTTTCTTTCTCTGCTACAAAGACAGATCAGTTCCTTCAATATGTTTCCTTTGTATGGTTCTTTTTGTAGTTCTAAGCTGCTACAAATGAGTGCATCGCTCTCTTGCTCAAAATCGACCGTTAGTCATTAGGAAGTATGTTTATTTTTTTGGCTGGTATTTTCCGACATCTGCCTGTACTGGGATCCTCATTTCCCAAGTGTGTTGTCTACACCTCTTCTTGCACACCTTCTGTCTGATCCTACCCTTGCTTTCCCAGATTGATTACTGATTTTTGAAAACAAGGAATATTATTTTGCGTCTTAGGTGAACTCCTTACCTTGAGGAAATATATGTTTTTCAAATTGAGGTGAAATTCACGTAACATAAAATTAACCATTTTAAAGTATACAATTCAGTAGTATTTAGTACATTTATAGTGTTGTACAACCAGCACCTTTATCCAATTCCAAAGCATTTTTATCATCCTGAAAAGAAAACCTTGTGCCTGTTACACAGTTGCTTCCCAATTCTTTCCTCCCTCCCAGCCTTTGGCAACTACCAGTCTGCTTTCTGTTTCTATGGATTTACTCCTTAGTTTTATATATGTTTTATATACATGGAATATACATTTTATATACATGGAATCATACAATATGTCATGTTTTGTATATGTGGAATCACACAATATGTGACCTTTTGTGTCTTTTTTCACTTAGAATGTTTTTGAGGTCATTCATGTTGTAGCGTGTATCAGTTCTTAATTGCTTTTATGTATGTATATAGCACATTGTTTGGACATCCATTGATGCACAGTTGGGCTGTCTCTGTATTTTGAGTGTTATGAATAATACTGCTATGAACATTCGTGTACATATTTTTGTTTGGATAGATGTTTTCAGTTCTCTTAGGTAATATATATCTAGGAGTAGAATTGCTGGCTCATATGGTAACTACATTTACCTTTTACATTTTACAGTTTTAGCCATCAAAGTGTTTTCCACAGCAGCTGAACCATTTTACCTTCCCATCAGCACTGTCCGAGGGTTCCAGTTTCTCCATATCCTTGCCAATGTTTGTTATTTTCTTTTTTTTTGTTGTTTTTTTAAAAATTATAACCATCCTGGTAAGTGTGAGGTGTTATCTCATGTGATTTTGATTTGCATTTCCCTGACGATTAGTGATATTGAGTATCTTTTCATGTGCTTGTCAGCCATTTGTATATCTTTGGAGAAATATCTATTCAAGTCTTTTCTCCATTTTTAATTTGAGTTGTTTGTTTTGTGTTGTTGAATTGTAAGAGTTCCTTATCTAATCTTGATACTAGACCTTTATCAGACACATGATTTGCAAATATTTTCTCCTATTATATAGGTTGCCTTTTCATTTTCTTGATAGGGTTGTTTGGTGCACAAATATTTTTAATTTTGATGAAATCCAGTGTATGTATTTTTTCTTTTGTTGCTCATACTTTTGATGTCATATCTAAGAATCTGTTACCAAATTCAAGGTCATAAAGATTTACCCTTTTTTTCCCTAAGAGTTTTATGACTTTAGCTCTTATATTTAGGTTGTTAATCTGTTTTGAGCTAATAGTTATATATGGTGTAAGATAGGGGTCCAGCTTTGTTATATTGCATGTGGATATCCAGTTGTCTCAGCACCATTTGTTGAATGGACTGTTCTTTCCCCATTGAATTGTTTTGGCACTCTTCAGAAATCAATTGGCCATAGATGTACGGCCTTATTTCTGGACTCTCAATCTTATTATGTTGGTCTCTATGTCTGTCCTACATCACTAGCACACTGTTTGGATTACTGTAGCTTTGCAGTAAGTTTCGAAATAGGGAAGTGTGAGTCTTCCAACTTTGATCCCTGCCCCAAGATTATTTTCACTATTCTGGGCCTCTTGCAATTCTGTGTGAATTTGATGATCAGCTTGTCCATTTCTACAAAGAAGGCTATTGGATTTTTGATAGGAGTTTCATTGAATCTATAGATTACTTTGGATAGTATTGTCCTCTTAGTGATGTTAAGTCCTCCAATCCGTGAACATTGGACGTCTTTTCACTTATTTGGATCTTTTAAAATTTCTTCTAGCAGTGTCTTATAGATTTCAGTTTACAAGTCTTCTGCTTTCTTGCTTAAATTTATCCCTAAATATTTTAGTCTTTTAGACTATACCACAGAGGGAATTATTTTCTTAATTTCCTTTTCATATTCTTCATTGCTAGTGTATAGAAATACAGCTGAGTTTTGTGTTGATCTTTTATCCTGAAACTTTGCTGAATTTATTAGCTCTAATAGTTTTTTAATGCATGAATTCATTAGGATTTTCTATATATAACATGTCATCTGGGAATAGGGATAGTTTTACCTCTTCTATTCTAATTTTTTTTTTTTTTTTAAGATTGGCACCTGAGCTAACAACTGTTGCCAATCTTCCCCCACCCCCCCCACAGCCTTATCTCCCCAAATCCCCCTGGTACATAGTTGTATGTCTTAGTTGCACATCCTTCTAGTTGTGTCATGTGGGATGCTGCCTCAGTGTGGCCTGACGAGCAGTGCCATGTCCGCACCCAGGATCCAAACCGGCGAAGCTCTGGGCTACCACAGCGGAGTGCACCGACTTAACCACTCGGCCACGGGGCCACCCAATCTATTCCAATTTTTATCGTATTTTATTTCTTTTTCTTGCCTAATTGATCTGGCTAGAATTTCCAATATAATGTTCCATAGAAGTGGCAAAAATGGGCATTCTTATCTTGTTCCTGATCTTAGAGTAAAGGCTTTTAGTCTTTCATCATTGATAATGATGTTAGTTCTGGGTTTTTCATGAATGTCTTTTATCATGTTAAAGAATTTCTCTTTTATTCATAGTTTAAGTGTAGTTATCATGAAAAGTTGTCGGATTTTACTTCTTCTCCATCATTTGAACTGATTGTGGTTTTTTTGTTTTGCTTTTCCTTCAGCCTATGAACGTGGGCTAATTATTTCTCTGTATTTAACCACCTTTGCGATCCTGGAATAAATCCCACTTCATCATGGTGTATACCCTTTTAATATGCAGCTGGTTCCAGTTTGCTAGTGTTTTGTTGAGGATTTTTGCATCTATATCCGTAGTGGATATTGGTCTGTAGTTTTTTTCTTCTTGTGCCCTCTTTTTCTGACTTTGTTATTATGGTGATGCTGGCCTCATAGAATGACTTAGGAAGTGTTCCCTCTTCAGGTTTTTGGAAGAGTTATAGAAGGATTGATGTTAATTTTTCTTTAAATGATTGATATAATTCAACAGTGAAGCGATCTGGTCCGTGGCTTTGCTTTGATGCAAGGCTTTTGATGCAGTCTCTTTACATGTTATAAGTCAATTTGGACTTTTTGTTTCTTCTTGAGTCATTTTTGGTAGTTTGTGTGTTTTTAGGAATTTTTCCATTTCATCTGGGTTATCTAATTTGTTGTCATATAATTGTTTATAGTATTATTTTTATATTTTTATTTCTATAAGGTCAGTAGTAACATCTCCGCTTTCACTTCTGATTTTAGTAATTTGAGTCTTCTCTCTTTTTTTTCTTAGTCTAGCTAAAGTTTGTCAATTTTGTTAATATTTTCAAAGAACCAACTTTTGGTCTTGTTGATTTTCTCTACTGTTTTTCTGTCTCAATTTCATTAATTTGTATTCTAATCTTTATTATTTCCTCCCTTTTGCTGGCTTTGGATTTAGTTCTTTTTCTGTTCCTTAAGGTGTATTGTTAGATTATTGATTTTAGATTTTTCTTATTTTTTTTGACTTTTTTTTTTTTTTTTTTTTTTTTTTTTTTTTTTTTTTTTTATTTTTTTTTTTTTTTTTTTTTTTTTTTTTATTAATGTTATGATGGATTACAGGCTTGTGAAATTTCAGTTGTACATTTTTGTTAGTCATGTTGTGGGTACACCACTACCCCCTCCGTGCCCTCCCCCCACCCCCCCTTTTCCCTGGTAACCACCGATCAGATCTCCTTCTCAATATACTAATTTCCACCTATGAGTGGAGTCATATAGAGTTCGTCTTTCTCTGACTGACTTATTTCGCTTAACATAATGCCCTCGAGGTCCATCCACATTGTTGTGAATGGGCCAATTTCGTCTTTTTTTATGGCTGAGTAGTATTCCATTGTGTATATATACCACATCTTCTTTATCCAATCATCAGTTTCTGGGCATGTAGGCTGGTTCCACGTCTTGGCTATTGTAAATAATGCTGCGATGAACATAGGGGTGCAACGGACTCTTGAGATATCTGATATCAGGTTCTTAGGATAGATACCCAGTAATGGGATGGCTGGGTCATAGGGTATTTCTATTTTTAACTTTTTGAGAAATCTCCATACTGTTTTCCATAGTGGCTGTACCAGTTTGCATTCCCACCAACAGTGTATGAGGGTTCCTCTTTCTCCACAACCTCTCCAACATTTGTCGTTCTTGGTTTTGGATGTTTTTGCCAATCTAACGGGGGTAAGGTGATATCTTAGTGTAGTTTTGATTTGCATTTCCCTGATGATTAGCGATGATGAACATCTTTTCATGTGTCTGTTGGCCATACTTATATCTTCTTTGGAGAAATGTCTGTTCATGTCCTCTGCCCATTTTTTGATTGGGTTGGTTTTTTGTTGTTAAGCTGTGTGAGTTCTTTGTATATTATGGAGATTAATCCTTTGTCGGATAATAGGTTGTAAATATTTTTTCCCAGTTAGTGGGCTGTTTTTTTGTTTCAATCCTGTTTTCCCTTGCCTTGAAGAAACTCTTTAGTCTGATGAGGTCCCGTTTGTTTATTCTTTCTATTGTTTCCCTCATCTGAGGAGTTATAGTGTCCGAAAAGATTCTTTTGAAACTGATGTCAAAGAGTGTACTGCCTATATTCTCTTCTAGAAGCCTTATTGTTTCAGGCCTAATCTTTAGGTCTTTGATGCATTTTGAGTTTATTTTTGTGAATGGTGAAAAAGAGTGGTCAATTTTCATTCTTTTACATGTGGGTGTCCAGTTTTCCCAGCACCATTTGTTGAAGAGACTTTCTTTTCTCCATTGTAGGCCCTCAGCTCCTTTGTCAAAGATTAGCTGTCCATAGATGTGTGGTTTTTTCTCTGGGCTTTCAATTCTGTTCCATTGATCTGTGCACCTGTTTTTGTACCAGTACCGTGCTGTTTTGATCACTGTAGCTTTGTAGTATGTTTTGAAATCGGGGATTGTGATTCCTCCGGCTTTGTTTTTCTTACTCAGGATTGCTTTAGCAATTCGCGGTCTTTTGCTGCCCCATATGAATTTTAGGATTCTTTGTTCAATTTCTGTAAAGAATGTCCTTGGGATTCTGATTGGGATAGCTTTGAATCTGTAGATTGATTTAGGTAGTATGGACATTTTAACTATGTTTATTCTTCCAATCCATGTGCATGGAATGTCTTTCCATCTCTTTATGTTGTCAATTTCTTTCAAGAAAGTCTTGTAGTTTTCATTGTATAAATCTTTCACTTCCTTGGTTAAATTTATCCCAAGGTATTTTATTCTTTTCATTGGGATTGTGAATGGGATTGAGTTCTTGAGTTCTTTTTCTGTTGGTTCATTGTTAGTGTATAGAAATGCTACTGATTTATGTATGTTGATTTTATACCCTGCAACTTTGCTGTAGCTGTTGATTGTTTCTAATAGTTTTCCTGTGGATTCTTTGGGGTTTTCTATATATAAGATCATGTCGTCTGCAAACAGCGAGAGTTTCACTTCTTCATTGCCTATATGGATTCCTTTTATTTCTTTTTCTTGCCGAATTGCTCTAGCCAACACCTCCAGTACTATGTTGAATAGGAGTGGTGAAAGTGGGCACCCTTGTCTTGTTCCTGTCCTCAGAGGGATGGCTTTCAGTTTTTGTCTGTTGAGTATGATGTTGGCTGCGGGTTTGTCATATACGGCCTTTATTATGTTGAGGTACTTTCCTTCTGTACCCATTTTATTGAGGGTTTTTATCATAAATGGGTGTTGGATCTTGTTGAACGCTTTCTCTGCATCTGTTGAGATGATCATGTGGTTTTTGTTTCTCATTTTGTTAATGTAGTGTATCACGTTGATTGACTTGCGGATGTTGAACCATCCCTGTGTCCCTGGTATAAATCCCACTTGATCATGGTGTATAATCTTTTTGATGTATTGCTGTATTCTGTTTGCCAGAATTTTGTTGAGGATTTTTGCGTCTATGATCATCAGTGATATCGGCCTGTAGTTCTCCTTCTTTGTGTTGTCCTTGTCAGGTTTGGGGATCAGAGTGATGTTGGCTTCATAGAATGTGTTAGGGAGTACTCCATCTTCGTCAATTTTCTGAAATAGTTTGAGAAGGATAGGTATTAAATCTTCTTTGAATGTTTGGTAGAATTCTCCAGAGAAGCCGTCTGGTCCTGGACTCTTATTTTTGGGGAGGTTTTTGATTACTGTTTCTATTTCTTTACTTGTGATTGGCCTATTCAGATTCTCCATTTCTTCCTGGTTCAGTTTGGGGAGGTTGTAAGAGTCCAGGAATTTGTCCATTTCTTCTAGGTTGTTCCATTTGTTGGCATATAGTTTTTCATAGTATTCTCTTATGATCCCTTGTATTTCTTTGGTATCTGTTGTGATTTCTCCTCTCTCATTCCTAATTTTATTTATTTGAGATTTCTCTCTTCTTTTCTTGGTGAGTCTGGCTAAGGGTTTGTCGATTTTGTCAATTTTTTCGAAGAACCAACTCTTTGTTTCATTGATCCTTTCTACTGTCTTTTTTGTTTCAATATCGTTTACTTCTGCTCTTATTTTTATTATTTCCCTCCTTCTACTGACTCTGGGCTTTGTTTGTTCTTCTTTTTCTAATTCTCTTAGGTGTTGTTTGAGGTTGCTTATGTGAGCTTTTTCTTGTTTAGTGAGGTGAGCCTGTATTGCAATGAATTTCCCTCTTAGGACTGCTTTTGCTGCATCCCAAATGATTTGGTATGACGTGTTCTCATTTTCATTTGTCTCCAGATAATATTTGATTTCTTCTTTAATTTCTTCAATAATCCATTGTTTGTTCAGTAGCGTGTTGTTTAGTCTTCACATTTTTGCACCTTTCTCTGCTTTATTCTTGTAGTTGATTTCTAGTTTCATAGCACTGTGATCAGAAAAGATGCTTGATATTATTTCAACTGTCTTGTACTTATTGATGCTTGCTTTGTTTCCCAGAATATGGTCTATTCTTGAGAATGTTCCATGCGCACTGGAGAAGAATGTGTAGCCTGCTGTTTTTGGATGAAGTGTTCTATATATGTCTATTAAGTCCATCTGGTCTAATTTTTCATTTAATTCTATAATTTCCTTGTTGATTTTCTGTCTGGATATTCTATCCAGTGGTGGTAATGGGGTGTTGAGGTCCCCTACTATTATTGTATTGTTGTTGATGTCTTCTTTTAGTTCTGTTAAGAGTTGCTTTACAAATTTTGGTGCTCCTGTGTTGGGTGTGTATATATTTATAAGTGTTATGTCTTCTTGGTGGAGAGGCCCTTTTATCATTATATACTGTCCCTCTTTGTCTTTCTTTATCTGTTTTGCTTTGAAGTCGACTTTGTCTGATATTAGTATAGCGACACCTGCTTTCTTTTGTTCATTATTAGCTTGGAGTATTGTCTTCCATCCCTTCACTCTGAGTCTGTGTTTGTCTTTGGGGCTGAGGTGTGTTTCCTGGAGGCAGCATATTGTTAGGTCTTGTTCTTTGATCCATCCTGCCACTCTGTGTCTTTTGATTGGAGAGTTCAGTTTATTTACATTTAGAGTGAGTATTGAAATGTGGGGGCCTACCGCTGCCATTTTATGTCTTGTTTTCCGGTTCTCTTCAATTTCCTTTGTTTCCCGTCCCATGGTTTTTAGTCTGTTCTGATGGAGAGCTGCTACTCTCTGTTGTTGTCCTTCTACTTATCTCCTTTGCTGTTGGTTTTGTAGCCCCTTTCCTTTTTTGTTTTCAGGAATGAGGGTTTTCCTGAGCATTTCTTGAAGAGGAGGTTTTGTGGCAATGAACTCCCTTAATTTTTGTTTATCTGGGAAAGTTTTTATTTCTCCATCGTATTTGAAGGATATTTCGCTGGGTAGAGAGTTCTCCGCTGCAGGTTTTTGTCCTTCAGATTTTTGAGTATATCATTCCACTCTATTCCAGCCTGTAAAGTTTCTGCTGAGAAATCTGCTGATAGCTTGATGGAGGTTCCTTTGTAGGTTATTTTCTTCTGCCTGGCTGCCCTTAGTATTCTCTCCTTGTCATTGACTTTTTCTAGCTTCACTACTATATGCTTTGGGGTCAGTCTACTTGCATTGATAAAGTTTGGAGATCTATTGGCTTCTGTCACATGAAGTTCCATCTCTCTCCCCAGGTTTGGGAAGTTCTCAGCCATTATTTCTTTGAATAGGCTTTCTGCCCCCTTCTCCCTCTCTTCTCCTTCTGGTATACCTATAATCCTTAGGTTGCATCTCCTAATTGCGTCAGATAATTCTTGGAGAGTTTCTTCATTTCTTTTTAGTCTTAGTTCTCTCTCCTCTGCCTGCAGCATTTCTATATTCCTATCTTCCAAATTTCTGATTCTTTCCTCCATATTATCGGCCCTACTGTTCAGTGCGTCTAGATTTTTCTTAATCTCCTCTATTGTGTTCTTCATTTCCAGTATTTCTGTTTGGTTCTTCTTTATAGTATCGAACTCTTTTGTGACATAGCTCCTAAACTCGTTGAGTTGTCTGTCTGAATTCTCTCAACTCAGTGAGTTTTTTAATGATGGCTGTTTTGAAGGCATCATCATTTAGGTTATATATTTCATTGTCTTTGGGATTGTTTTCCGTGTGTTTGTCATTTTCCTTCTGTTCTGGAGATTTAATATATTTTTTCATATTGCTTGATGGTGTAGATTTGTGCCTCCGCATAGAGACAGAGTTTAGTTACTGCTTCCACTTGTTTCTATTGGTGTGGTGGGGGGACAGCTGTTTATACTGCACCAACCAGGAACCCTATCAGCTGTTGCTAACTGGGCCTGGGCCCATCCTTGCAGTCACAGTGATCCTGTGGGTTCCCTCTTCCGCTGTGGGGGCCGTCACAAGGGGGCTTCAGGCTGCTGGTGCCTACTGTTGCAGACCACCTAGACGTGCTCCCTCCTTAGGGTCTGCAGCGGTGTTTTGGGCTTTCCCAGCGGCCAGGGGCAGGATCACTTATATTTGCAGTGCTGTCACTGTCGGCGCCCACAAAATCTCACTTGTCCGCTATAGGTCACAGCAGAGCTACGGACTTCTTCTGCAGTCTGTGGTTAGCCCACCTAGCTATGCTACTTTTGTCCCAGGGTCTTCCAGCCTTGTGGTTGCCGGGTGGGTGCTCTCTACTAGTGCTGTGCATAGACTATTGCTGAGGCTGCTGTGAGACTGTAGAGTTTTCCCCTGGGCCATGGAGCCGGGTCGCTGGAACTCCACCCAGCCCCAGTCCTCTTGCCTAGGATCTCGGGGAGCCCCTTGCCCTGTCTGGGGGATAGCCGGAGACCTTGAGTTCAGTGGCAGCTGGCCAGCTGCTGCCTTGCCTGGGATTCTCCTCTTCGGTACCCTCACGGCGTTTTGGATGCTGGGCGAGACCTCTCTGCTAATGGCAGGTAGAGACTTTGCCTGCTGCCTGGATGGAACTCTGGAGTTTCCCCCCCAGGCCGCGAAGCCGGCCGCTGGAGCTCCACCCAGCCCCAGTCCTCTCCCAGGAGATCTCCAGTAGTCCCGAGCCCCTCCTGGGTGAAAGCCTGGTCAGTGGAGTCGACAGCGGCAGCTGGCTGGCCACCGCGCCATTTGGGATTTTCTCTGGGAGCCTCCTGGCATTGTGGATGCTGGGCCGGGCCTCTCCGCTAATGGCAGGTAGGGGTTTTCCCCGCCGCCTCAGGTGTGTAACTCTGGAGCTTCCCTCTGGGCTTAGGTGTAATTGCGGGGGACTTAGGTAGGGCTCTGGTCAACTGTTTCCACCGTTGCTCCTCTGGTGTGCGCTCCCTCCTGCCCTTGGTGTGTGGCGATGTTCTGGGGGCGTCCGCTGGAAGAAAGCCGCTTGCAGGTACTAGGCTGTTCGGGGGTCGGGGTAGGATAGTTTTCACCTATCTCCACCTCCTCCCGGAGGGAAGTCCGTCCACCTTCCGATGTATAGCAGCGTGGGTCTCTCAGGCATCCTGAGATGCTATATGGATATCCTTTGTTAAGCGATGAATGTCCAATTAGTTGTAGATTCGAAGGGGGAGAGACAAAGAAGACGACTCACACCACCATCTTGGATCTTCCCTGATTTTTCTTATTTTTGAATGAAGATGTTTACAGCTATAAATTCCTTTTTGGTCTTAAAGGTATTTTGTATGATTTCACTCTTTTAAAATTCATTGAAACTTGTTTTATCACCTAACATATGTTCTGTCCTAGAGAATGTTCCGTGTTTGCTTGAGAAAAATATGTATTTCTGTTGTTTTGGGATGGAGTGTTCTATCCTCTATTTCCTTCTCTCTAGTTGTTCTGTCCTGTATTGAAAGTAGGGTTTTGACATCTCCAACTATTATTGTAGAACTCTCTAATTCTCCCTTCAATTCTGTCAGTATTTTCTTCATATATTTTGGAGGCTCTGTTATTAGGTGTGTATGTGTTTATTATTTTTTATATCTTCTTGATGGATTGTCCCTTTTATCAATATATAATGCCCTTTTTATTCTCATAAAAATTTTTGACTTAAAGTTTCTTTTATCTGATATTAGATAGCCACTGAAACCTCTCTTTTGTTTATGAATTGCATGCATATTTTTCCATCCTTTCACTTTTCACCTTTTTGTGTCTTTGGATCTGAATTGAGTCTCTTGTAGACAGCATATAGTTGGATCATATCTTTTTATCCATCCAGCTAATCTCTGCCTTTTAATTGAAGAATTTGATCCATTTACACTTAAAGTAATTACTGATAAGAAAGCATTTAGTTCTGCTATTTTGCTATCTGTTTTCTCTGTGTCATCTCTTTTTCCCCTCAAATTTTTCATTACTGCTTTCTTTTGTGTTCAACTGACTTTTTTTATTGTACTGTTTTGATTACTTTCTCATTTCTTTTTCTGTATATTTTTAGTTATTTTATGTGTATTATTTAGTTATTTTAGTTATTTTCTGTGTATATTTTAGTTATTTCTAAGAACCTATTCAATTTATAAAAATTTATTTTGAATTAATACCAGCTTAGCTTCAATAGTATACAAAAACTCTGCTCCTATACAGCTCTCTCTCTCCAACTTTATGTTGTTGTTATCATGACTTACATCTTTATACATTATGTGCCCATCAACATCAATTTATAGTTATTGTTTTATGCATTTGTCTGTTAAATCATATAGAAAAGAAAGAGGAGTTACAAACTAAAAGTACAATACTGGCTTTTGTATTTACCTATGTAGTTACTTTTACCAGTGTTCTCTATTTCTTCATGTGGCTTCCAGTTACTGTCTCATGTCCTTTAATTTCCCTTGATGAACTCCCTTTAACATTTCTTGTAGCATAGGTCTAATAGTGATGACCTGCTTCTGTTTTTGTTTATCTAGGTATGTCTTAATTTCTCCTTTAGTTTTGAAGGACAGTTTTTTTGGCTCACTGTTTTTTTCTTTTAGCGCTTCAAATATATCATCCCACTGACTTCTGGCCTTTGTGGTTTCTGATGAGAAATTAGCTGTTAATCTTATTGAAGATCCCTTGTACATGAACTACTTTTCTCTTGCTACTTTCATGGTTCCTTTTGGCTTTTGATAGCTTGATTATAATGTGTTTTGGTATGGATGTCTTTGCATTTATCCTTCTTAGAACTTGTTGAACTTCTTGAATGTGTAGTTTCTTGTCTTTTTTCAAATTTGAGAAATTTTAGCCATTATTTCTTCAAATTTGTTCTTTCTGCTCCTTTCTTTGCCTTCTGGGACTCCCTGTTATGTGTATGTTGGTACACTTGGTGGGCTCCCACATATCCATTAGGCTCTATTCGTTTTTCTTCATTTTTCTTTGTGCTTTTCAGACTGGATAATTTCAAGTGACCTCTCCTCAAGTTCTCTGATCTTTCTTCTGCCTGCCCAAAGTTGCTATTGAAACTCTATAGATAATTTTTATTTCAGTTATTGTAGTTTTCAGTTCCATAATTTCTTTTTGGTTCTTTTTAAAATAATTATCTCTTTATTGATATTCTATTTGTTGACACATTGTCCTGGTTTCCATTAGCTCTTTGTCCATGGTTTCTTTGAGCTTTTTGAGCATATTTAAGATAGTGATTGACAGTCTTTGTCTAGTAAATCTAATGTGTGTTCTTCCTCATGGACATCATTTTTCCTTTGAATGGGACATCTTTCTTTTTGTTTCTGCATGCTTCACAACTTTTTTGAAAAGTGGACATTTTAAACATTAAAATGTGATAACTCTGGAAATTAGATCCTTCCCCTTCCTCACGTTGCCCTCTCCCCACAAGGAAGATTAGCCCTGAGTTAACGTCTGTTGCCAATATTCTTCTTTTTGTTTTGCTTGAGAAAGATTAGCCCTGAGCTAACATCTGTGCCAGTCTTCCTCCACTTTATATGTGGGTCGCCTCTTCAGCATGGCTGATGAGTGGTGTAGGTCTGTGATGGGGATGTGAGCCATGAACCCAGGCCACCAAAGTGGAGCACGTTGAACTTAACCACTACACCACGAGGCTGGTCCCCTCAGTGGTTTGTTTTTGTTGCTTCTGTGGGTTATAGATTTTTGTTTGTTTAGTGACTTTTCTAACCTATTTTTGTAATTTTTTTTTTTTGGTCTTAAGTGGTCTCTGTCTCAGTCTGCTCGGGCTACCATAACAAAATATCATGGAACAGAAATTTATTTTCTCACAGTTCCCGAAGGCTGAAAGTCTGAGATCAGGGTCCCAGCATGGTTTGCTTCTGTTCAGAACTCTCTTCCTGACTTACAGATGGCCACCTTCTCACTTTGTTCTCACATGGCAGACAGAGAGAGAGATCAAGCTCTCTGATATCTCTTCCTTTATAAGGGGCACTAATACCATCATGAGAGCCCCACCTTGATGACCTCATCCAAGCCTAATTACCTCCCAAAGGCCACATCTCCAAGTACCATCACACTGGTGCTTAGGGCTTCAACATATGAATTCTACAGAGAGGGGCGACACAACATTCAGTACATAACAGTCTCTGAAATCTCTTTTTTTTTTTATCTGTGGTCTACTGGTGTTATCAGAGAGATTTCCTTTAACATCTGGAGTGAAAAAGAAAATACAAAGAAAGAAGAGGAAAAAAGAAGAGTAGAAAGGAAATTGTTTCCCAATCTTTGCAGCCTGGCTCTGTGTTGGGTGCTCTAACCCTTAGCAGGCTCTTTACAACTCTGTCTTAGCCTTCACTTCCTGCTTGTGCTGAGTCTAGAGATGAGCCAGTAGTTTTCTGAGATCTTCTCTAAGTAGGTGTCCTGCCTTGGACATGTGTGTGGCTTTCTAAATTCTCAAATTGTTTTTCAGTGCCCTAATTTCCCAAAGAAACTCTCTTTCCAGCTTTTCCTCCAGGTTTTTGACATGTCTATTGTTTGCCTCAACTGTAATATTTTGTCCCACGTGACAGTGGGTTTTTCTTTCGCCTTAAAATGTTTTAGAAGAATGTCCTCTATATAGCTGCTTTTTTGCCCAAGAGAGTTCCAAGTTGATGAAACAAAGGAGAATGTCTTGAATCAGTCCTTCAGGTATTCTCACACAGGTCACAACAAACGCAAATTCTTTGAGAACAAAGTCTACTCTGTTCCCTGTAGAACCAGGGACCAGGGTCCAACTGTTGGAATGTGGGCTAGTGTATTCAAGACTGCCACTGAGCCAAGAGTGGGGAAAGGGAAATAAAAATGCTACAAATCTTTCATACTGTTTTTATGTCACCTTGTTTCAACATTTGCTTGATTGTTGTAAGCCATTGACTATTTTCCAGAGTTCTGACAAATTTGATTCTGATAGTTTTTGCTCACTTTTTTGGTGTTTCTGTAGAGGGATGCATTCTTGGAACTAGCTTCTACAGCTGTCATTGAGGAAGGGTGTTTTTGCTTGCATTTTTTGATATTTGCTGCTGTGGGTCCACTCTGCGCTCCCTGTAGTTTTTCTCTCTACTTCCTCCTGTGCAACTTCTGCCCTATCTTAACTGTTCTAAGCAACTTTTTTTTTTTTTAAAGATTTTATTTTTTCCTTTTTCCCCCCAAAGCCCCCCGGTACGTAGTTGTATATTCTTCGTTGTGGGTCCTTCTAGTTGTGGCATGTGGGACGCCGCGTCAGCGTGGTTTGATGAGCAGTGCCATGTCCGCGCCCAGGATTCGAACCAACGAAACACTGGGCCGCCTGCAGCGGAGCGCACGGACTTAACCACTCGGCCACGGGGCCAGCCCCTGTTCTAAGCAACTTTTATTAGTGTTTTTGAGTTTTTGGATTATCCCTGTCTTTTCATTTAGCTTAAAATGAAGATTGCATTTTTTAATGTTCTCTCATTTGTTTGCCTTTGTTGCTTTTTCTAGTATCCAGGATTCAAACTGTTCTCTTACCCCCTAAAATTCCTGCTTGATGTTTGTAGTCAACCCCAATTTCACCCCAAATCCCTGGTAATCATTTATATGTTTTCTATTCTTATAGCTTTGCCTTTTCTAGAGTGTCATATAAATAGTATAGTATATAGTACGTAGCCTTTTGAGTCTGGCTTTCACGTAGCATAATGTGTTTGAGATTTATCTACATTGTTTTGTGTTATCAATAATTGGTTGATTTTTGTTGCTGAGTAGTTTTATCTTGTATGAATGTACAGTTGAAGGACATTTGGGGTGTCTTATGTTTTCAGTGTTTGTGTATAAAGCTGTTATATACATTCACGTATAATTTTCATGTGAACACGTTTTCATTTCTTTTGGGTAAGTCCTAGGAGTAGGATTACTACTTCCTAACTTTCTAAGAAACTGCTAATCTGTTTTCCAAAGTGGCTATATCCTTTTGCATCCTCACTGGTAATGTCTTAGGGTTCCAGTTCTTCTATATCCTTACCATCTCTTGATATTGTCAATGTTTGTCTCTCTCTCCTTGTTGCATTTCCCTAATGACTGATGATGTTGAAGATTTTTTCATGTGCTTATTCTCATCTGTATATCTTCTTTGATGAAATTTCTTTTAAAATCTTTTGCTGTTTATAATTTATTTGAATTAAGTTTTGAGAATTCTTCTTATGTTTTGGTTATTAGTCCTCTGTTAGACCTATTTGGCAGATATTTTCTCCCAGTCTGTGGCTTGCCTTTTCATTCTATTGACAGTGTCATTCAAAGAACAGTAGTTCTTCATTTTAATGAAAGCCATTTTACCAATTTTTTTGGGCTGTGCTTTTGCTGTTGTATCTAAAGGTCACAAAAATTTCTTTCTATGTTTTCTCCTAGAACAGCACTAAAAATAGACTGAAAGTAATATATATAATTAAAAATTTTTTAGTATCCATATTAAAAAATTAAAAAGGAACTGGTGAAATTAATGTAAATGTCATGTTTTCTTTAAGCCAGTATATTCAAAATGATCATTTCAACGTGTATTCAACAGAAAGATTATTAATGAGATACTTTATGTTTTAATTTTTGCACTAAGCCCTACCCTGGTGTGTATTTAGCACAGCACATCTTAGTTGAGCCACATTTCAAGGGCTCACTAGTGATGTGTGTCTAGTGGCTACCATATCAGATGGCACAGATCTAGAAGTTCTATAGTTTTAGGTTTTATTTTAGATCTGTTATTTATTTTGAGTTAATTTTTGTATAAGGTGCAAGGTATGGATTGAAGTTCATTTTTTTACATATGGTTGTTCATCAGAACTTTTTAATAGAAGTTTGTTCTGGGCAGTTAGAGGTTTAAAGATCATCCTGGGCTCTAAAGCTCAATGTTTAAACATGCTTTCTTTTGTTGCCTTATTTTATTGTTTTATATTTGAGTGAAATGTATATTATTTTGTAATTAACAGTTTTCAAGCTATTTTTGTAAAATGCTCAGAAATATTAGGCATTTAGTGTCTTGGCTTTATTTATTCAAGCTTCAGTTACACATTATGCTGTTTACCTCTTTAAGACTAATTAACCTCTGCATTCTCAAAGTTATATCTAAAGTTCTTATTTACTTTGTTTCCAGGCATGTACTGGCATTGAAAACATTGATGAAGCTATTACATTGCTTGAACAAAATAATTGGGACTTAGTGGTAAGTGTTTGTTTCTTTTTTCAGCTTTATTAAGATATCATTGACATATAACCTTGTGTAAGTTTAAGGTGTTCAGTGTGATGATTTGATATATGTATATACTGTGAAATGATTGCTACAATGTTAGTTAACACATCCATCACCTCACATAGTTACTTTCTTTTGTGGTGAGAGCTTTTAAGATTTACTCTCTTAGCAACTTTCCAGGATATGGTACAGTATTGTTAACTGTAGTTACCATGCTGTACATTATATTCCCCAGAACGTATTCATCTTATAACTGGAAGTTTGCAGCCTTTGACCACCTTTGCTCATTCTCCCCCTGTCCCCTGGCAACCACTAATCTAAACTACTCTGTTTCTGAGTTTTGTTTTCTTTTTATATTTCACATATAAGTGAGGTCATACAATAGTTGTCTTTCTCTGTCTGACTTACTTCAAGTACTTTTTTCTTTATTTGACCAGTAATCAAATTTTACAAATTCTTGAATGTCTTTAGCATTCCTTATAGACGGTTCAGCATACCATTGTGCATCTATAACTCTAATCTGAATGAATAAAATGTAAATGTTATGTCTTTAATGTGAAGTTCATATTTAGTTCAGTGTTAAATTACTAAATTATTATGAATTCTTAGATAATTTAAATAATTTTAAAAGTTATTCTCTTATCTTATTGTGTATTATGGTTTGTCTTCCCCTGTAGTATTGAGATGGAGATGCTTGGAAGGAGAGAAAAGTCAGGCTTGTTTGAATGTCTAAACAACTCTGATGTTTTCCCCTCATTTCTTGGGGCCATCACTGATGATTACTGCTTTTTAAAACTGTTAAAGAAGTGGCATTCTGCTGTGGTTTTCCTTATGAGCTTTAGACATTTTAATGTAGAAGTGGTTTAGTTATTTTTGTAGGGGGCAGGGGGGAGTAACTCAAAAGGCAAGGCCCAGCACAGACTACACATTCACAAGATTGTAATTTATTTACAGTTGCAAAGCAGGCTAAAAAGGAATTGTACAGCAGTATAGGAGCAATATTGGTTGTATTGGGATGACACAGATGTCCCTGAATACATTTGAAATCCTTAAAAAGCCTAAATTACAATTTTGAAGAAGTGCTAATTTTCAAAAGTCAAAACTAGAGATGTGTATTTCTAGAGCTGAGATTAGATATGTAGGTATATTCAGGTTCATACGTGGACTTACATAATCAACTATCAGTTATCTATATGCTTTGTGTAGATTTACTACTATTAAATTTTTCTTTTCTTGTGAGGAAGATTTGCCCTGAACTGACATCTTTGCTGGTATTCCTCTATTTTGTATGTGGAATACCTCCGCTGCATGGCTGTTGAGTGGAGGAGGTCTGTGCCTGGGACATGAACCCATGAACCTAGGCCGCTGAAGCGGAGTGCGTGGAACTTTAATCACTCAGCCACAGAGGCAGCACCTACTACTATTAATTTTTTTACTCAAACTATAAAAAGCCTTTATTTTCAATTTGTAAAAGTAATAATGCTCATTGTAATGAAATGAGAAGCTATAGAAATTTACAAAGAAGAAATTAATAACAACCTTTAATCTCATCACTTAGAGATAGTAATTGTTTAACTTTTTTTTTTTTTTCCTGAAGAATGTTCACCCTGAGCTAACATCTATGGCCATGGCCAATCTTCTTCTTTTTGCTTGAGGAAGATTTGCCCTGAGCTAACATTTGTGCTATTCCTCCTCTATTTTATATGTGGGTTGCTGCCACAACATGGCTCCTGATGAGTGGTGTGGGTCTGTGCCCGGGAACCACACCGGGGCCTCCAAAGTGGAGCATGCCGAACTTAACCACTAGGCTATGGGGCCAGCCCCTGTTTAACATTTTTGAGTATGTTATTCCAGGGTGTTTTCTCTTCATTATGTGATTAATTTCTTTTTATACAAATAAGATCATTCTATTTCTACCATTTTGTAATCTGCATTTTTCACTTAACCTATCATGAATGTCTTTCTAGCCATGTAAATGTGACTGTTCATCATTCTTTTTAATGTGTTTTAATGTTTACATGCTATTTCATGGTGTGGTTGTAGCCTAATAATTTTACCAGTCAGTCCTAGATTTTTAGACATTTAGGATTTTTGCAATATTTCCTATTATGCACATTACTGTAGAGAACATTCTTGTATGTGCATCCTTGCATACTTAACCTACTATTTTCCTAGATGATATTGAATAAATTCAATTCATAATTGAATTTCTGGGTCAAATTGTATACATATTTTTAGGTTTTTGGATACTTATGGTTAAATTGCCTTCCGGGAAGGTTACACTAAATTTAATTTCTACCAACTGTATACACTTTGAGATTGCCTATTTCATTAAGCCAGTGCTTCGTTATTTTTTTAATATTCTGGCACTTGTCAAAATTTACAAATAGGTTCATATGGCCTGACTCCAAATCCAGATTTTTACCGCTGTGCTATACTCTTAAGAAAGCATGGTGTAGACGACATGTCCATGATTTCTATGTGTGTGTGGGTGGGGGAAGGGGCAGCAACTTATTTGAAATGATGTCCCCAGATTTCTAGACTGGCAGCTTCTTTTGCAATAGCAAGTGCATTGCTTTATTTAGTTTGTGTATGTTTAGGGTATCTTTTGGAGAGGCTGATGTAAATTATTGGTTGAGGTTAAAAAATCCCACCAAGCCACTCTTGCGCAGTACTGACGAGAGGGATATGAGGTGGAGTAAAGGGAGATTGTGGGCTGAAAGAACTGACTCTAAGTCTCTGGTGTGAGAATTACCATTTGAGGGGGATGGATATAAGTTCTTTCCTTATCTGCTTCCTATTGGTCCATGTTCATTAGTTTTGAAGGTTAAAACCTTTGTTGGTTCGGTGTTTTTTCAATCCAATCCATGTAGAGTATTGCAAAAGGAAAATTTTCCCAGATAGTGTTAAATAATTGAATGGTACAGGTGTTCTCTAAGTATTTCTGTTATTTGATTTTGGAAAATATTATAATGGCAGTTGGGTTAGAAACACTGATGTTATGTTTCTGCAGAAATGCAATCTCACGCTGTACTGACCCAAGCAAAAGCATCAGGCTATCTTTTGCAAGCTTAAACTTTGGCTTTCTTTTGATATATATGTCCTAGTTGGCTTTCCTTTGCAATTAATCCACTTTTATCAAGTGAAGATTTTCTTTGTTTTGTAGCTATCTTGCTCTATAAATTTTCTCAGTTCTCCTATTTTTATATATCAGTCACTTGTCATTTTTTTCTTTCTCTCTCTCTCTCTTTTTTTTTCGGTGAGTAAGATTGGCCCTGAGCTAATATCTGTTGCCAATCTTCCTCTTTCTGCTTGAGGAAGATGGTCCCTGAGCTAACATCTTTGCCAGTCTTCCTCTTCTTTGTATATAGGATGCCGCCACAGCATGGCTTGATGAGCAGTGTGTAGATTCACGCCTGGGATCTGAACCTGTGAACCCCAGACCACCAAAGTGGAGCGTGTAAACTTAACCACTATGCCACTGGGTTGACCCCTATGTTGTGTTTTTTTAAAAATGAAGCTTAAGTATTTTGAACAACCCAAACTTCTCATTAGGATCATGGAACTTTTTATATGTTGTTTTCTGTATTTTACTTGTGCATTATATTTTGTGTTTCTAAATTATGCTTATCCCTGCTCTGTGTTTTATGGGCCTTGTGGAACAGTTTGCATAATTTGAATCTTTAACCTAGGACATGTCTGTATTTTAACTTTCCTGTATATAGCAGTTAGACCTCTCCTTCAGGGTTTTTGTGCACATTTTGCTAGAGAAGTGTAGAGGAATGTGAGTTAGGCATCACAATCTGGAATTGTGATGAATTTAAGAAAATCCAATAACAAGAAAACTCATTCTGTCAGTACTGAGTGCTTACAGTATATCCAAATTTATGCTAGATGCAGTGGGAGCTTAAAAAACACGTAATAATATGTGGTGTATGACTTTGAGAAGTGTACTGAAAAATTGATAAGACATGTGGTCTTTTATACATGTATGTTATACTCAGAAATGGGAATAGTGTTGTGAAAAAATGGTTGCAAATAGACTATCTACTTTATAGATTCAGACACACAAAAACTATTCGATATGGAAATATAGCCCAGTCCCAGGAATTTTACTCATTAGCCACTTTCCTTGATCTGCACACTATTTTCATTATATAGCTATCCACAAAACAGTGCTTCCAAACCCTATGTTTTAAGTACCCCACAGTTGACTCTTCTTATTTTGGGACAACTACAGATTGGGTTATATACGCTAAAATTCTGAAAACAAAATAACATGAACTTTAAGACTATTGGGAAGCATCTTGGGCTACTGTTTTACTTAACATGAAGCGTATTGTACTCTCCCTACCTCCATCTACCTCAGACTTTCATTTTTCACATTGTCTTGCACTTACAGTTAAGAGAAGATTAATGTCATTACAGTTGATTGCTTCCACACAGATGAATATTTTCTGTCTATGTCTGGAAAGGTGAATACGTAAGGAAGAATTATTGGCAATGAATAAGAATCTTTTACCAAAGGATTACCTTCTTACATGGAAGTGTACTGCATGATCACTATAAATTGTGATCTGGGCTCCAGAATTGACCCACTGCTCGTTTTCTGTTTTCAGTATAGAAGAATATGGGCCAGTGGAGAATAGAAATCTGTATTGTTTGTTTTAATTTTGAGTAATCAAAATGTGAGACAGCTAACTATAGTGGTAAGCCCATTGCATTAGTCTTGAATCAGGAGCCGTGGCTTGTCAAACGCTTGTTGTTATTTTATTGAGTATGGCCTAGGCCAAGTTATTTCTCTGAACTTCTGAACATCTGCATATAAAATAAGGGATTTGGACTAGATCATGCTCAAGATCCTTTGATACATGAGATATTTGTGAAGAATCTGTGTCCTAATTTCTGTCAAGATTCCACAAGAAGCAGTCAATTATTAAGAGTAGTATAAGCAAACATTTTAATAGAACTTTATAAGTTTGAAACACTTGTCCACATACCATTTGTTTAATCCTTTTAACAGCTTTATCATGTAGGTAATGACAGGACAAGATGCTATGCCAGTTGTTTCACAGAAGGTCTGTATTTATGAAACTCCTTCAATAAATTAAAATTTCTAGTGAGCTCTTGGTGATCCAGGGAAAGATATTTGGCATATACTTGATAACCCAATGCTAAGTGAAATAAAGTAAAAGTAAACATTAACCTAGCCATACTACATTTTAAGTACTCTATGCTCTTAGGAAATGACTTTTGAACTTTGCACTCAATTTCTGCTCTAGTGTGCTGCCTGTGCTGACATAGCTGTTTTGTTGAAGAAAGACTCTATTCAGAGTACTTGTATTTATCTTTAACTATGTGTTTCAACTTAAGGCAAAAATCAAATGAATCAGCCTATCTATTTTTGGATCGTCACTGAGTTTCTGGTCTTCAAAGATAATTTTGTATTAATAGAAGCTTATAATAAAGTCATAAACACTGAAGAGTCAAACCCAAGGAAAATTATCATGCACATAACCTGTCTCATTTTAAGATTCATTGAGGTGTTTTGAGACAATTCCATTCCACCAATTTTCACTTTTGAAGAAATGTGCCTTGATGATTATCCTAAAATTCCTTAGAATAATATTTCCTACTACCCTACTCAGGATGTGACTATAGAGTTCCTCGAATGTGCGCTGCTTTTCTACTTTATGCAGTGTTATGAACACCTGCAGTTCTATGAATGAACTAGTCTAACTAGTGACATAATGAGTCTCTGTCGTTGTCAGAAAGCAGCCAAGCATTGAGCTTGGCTTCATCAATGGCCATTAGACACTGTCTTATATTTGTACAGATCTTTGCTATGAGAGAAGAGAAGTTGCTACGAAGGAATATCTCATCATGTCAATTTCTCCTTTGCTATGGCCTTCTTTGTTTCCCTTGTTTTTAAGGGACTGTAAGTCCATTATTTACAGAATTTTTCAATTTCTCAGTTTGTAATTTGACTACCATTCTACTCCTATTGTCTCTTCTTTTATTGAGGGTCTACTTTGTGCTAGGTATCGTGTCAAGTGATTTACCCTGGATTGTTTCATTTACTCTTCACGGCAGTCTCAAAAGGTGGATAGATAGGTATTATCTGTATTTTATAGATGGGAAACTGAGGCCCAGTGAAGTTAAGTAAACTGTCCATGCTCACACGTCTGATAAAGGGTAAAATTGTGATTTTGAACCCAGGTCTGTCAGCCCATAAAAATTTTCATAGCTTTAAAGTCATGGTTTAAGGTTATTAGATTTTCTGTACCCAGTGTTATTCTTTTCTGAACTCCTGTAGTCTTCTACCACTCACAACTAATTTCACATTGTCAAGTAAAAGACTTTTTGCTATACTTACTTAGTGGTATTTTACTCCAAATATGTTTATGCTTTGTTTTCAAATAGATTCTAGAGGAAAAGAATTGTGTTTCATATTAATTTTGTCTTGGCACATGATAGTTGCTTAATAAATGCTTATTTGACTGATTTTTGTCTCTAGCACACATTTTTAAGTCTATTTTCCATCTCTCATTTGGATATTTGAAAAGTCTTTGCTGTTAAGACTTCTGACTCTTACTGCTATTACTCTTCCTTACCTGGCAAACATAGGATTGGAGGAGAGAGGGAGGATAACTCAGATACCCAAGGAGTAGGATTGGGCCGATTTCATTTTCTCACTAGTAAAATTTAGATGGTCTCTACCTGTTGTAGCTTTTTGAGAAATATTTTTCACAAATAAATTCTTTCGTTTGCAGTTTTTTCCTAAGCATCTCATAAAAATCTTTCCCCCCCTTCTGTTTATTTCTGGTTGTGCCATTCTAACATAATGAAAGCGCATCATATAACCCAGTTTATTTGAAACTTTTTGTCATTCTGCTTCAGGAGAAAACTTAGTGTGATAAAAACTTCTGCTTCTTAAAGTGTAACTAAGTGGATATGAAAGAATTGTTTTTTACCTTTCAAAGGAAAAGTTAAGTTTTTATAAACATGAAATTCCAGTTTACTAAACTCATGGTGGTTCACATTATCAAATCAAAGCTGTCTGAGGTCTGCATTTTTTTCCCCTGACTGCAACTTGACTTTCTGCTTATTTTTTTACTGGATTTTGCTCATGTTTTATTACTTTTCCTTTAAATGTAATCTAGTTCTAGAATTACTTTATTGCATGAACCAAACATCTCCTCTTTTATCAAACCTATGGTAGATAAAAGTTGAGAGGCTTTAAGACCTAGTAAAAATGTGGTGTGTTCATCACGTAGCAGGAAGGGATGTGCCCACTGTTAAATGAAGTTGGAAATGTGGCTAATATTTATTGCTTTCTGATTTCTAGTACAACTTATCTAACCTATGTTTCAGAGCACAGACTGTTTAAATGAAATAGTAAGGCCTCATCTCACAGCTGTGAAACTAAACTAAAGGCTTTATGCTAATTCTGAAAGAAGTAGTATGTGCTACCTATGATTTGAACATTTAAAAGAAAATAAAAATTTAAATGGTTTTGTTTTTGAATTTGTTCAGTTCAATCAGATGCACTTTGATCTTGATATTTTATAAAGCTTGCTAACCTACAAGTTAGCTTGAGTTTAAAAATGAGGTTATTTTCAACAAGTTGCCTTGCTGTGATATTTAACTAATTTATTTCTATTTCTGGAAGTGGTTTAAACAAAATATCATTGTAGCAAAGTCAGTGGTTTAGCACACCTGTAAATGTGATGACTTGCAGTTCCTCCTGCTGGTTTCAAGGATCAGCTGACATAAATCAGTGTGTGCTTAGAAAAGAGAAAATAATATGACAGTTAAAATATCTGTTTTTATAATTCTTTATATTTATAATGACAGTTTTTTAAAAGTTTGCTATTTACTGGTAATACAATTTGTTAAAAATTTTAGTCATACTTCTGTCTTTAAGTAAAATGGTAATTAAACTGTTCACATACAAAAATTTATACTTCCTACTTATATCTCCCTAGGTCCTCATTTTCTTTTATTTATTTTCTATTAAAATTTTTTTTTTTGAGGTAATGCTTAAGATCTACTCTACAGTTCAGTGGTATTCAGTGTATTCAGTGTTGTGCAACCACCAGCTCTCTTTAGTTGGTTTTGAAAATTCTTGGTTGTTATTTTTTTTCTGCTCTTTTCTTGCTCTTTTGTCCTTCTTTGTTTCTGGCTATGCATATATTAAATAGTTTGATTTTGTCATTTAGCTTTTGGATGCTCTCTGTTCTGCTTTTTCCCCATCTTTTTTTTTTTCTATGTGTTTTCAGTTTGAGTAATTTCTATATTCCTATCTTCAAGTTCACTGATTCTTTCCTTGACTATGCCAATTCTGTTAATAAGCGTGTTGAAGAAATTCTTCATCTCTGTTACTATGTTTTTTTATTTCTAGCATAGTTTCTCCCTCTGCTGAAATTACCCATCTGGTCTTCTGTGTTGTCCATTTTTTTCAATAAGGCCTTTAACATATTAATCACAGTCATTTAAAATTCCCTGTCAGTTTTAACATCTGTATCCTACCTGAATCTGTTTCTGATGATTGCTTGTCACTTGCAAATGTACCTTTTCTGGACTTTTGGTATGCTTTGCAATTTTTGTTGAAAACTGGATATTTTATGTAGGATAGTAGAGACTAAGATAAATGACTTTTATCTCTGGAAATAGCAATGGCTTGCTTTATGCTAAGACTTTAGTCTAGGTGTTTGAATTGATCTAATTTTTTGAGTTGGGTTGTGTTTGAGATTTATTTTTCCTATGGCTTTGCTCAATACACCAAAGCCTTCAAATTCCTCTTTGATACTTTGTGTTTAGGGTGTTGACTGGTTTGCTAGAGATTTTTTTTTCCCCTCCCCAAATACCCTCAGTACATAGTTGTACATCTTTTTAGTTGTGGGTCCTTCTAGTTGTAGCATGTGGGATGCCGCCTCAACATGGCCTAACGAGCAGTGCCATATCTGTGCCCAGGATCTGAACCCTGGGCTGCTGAAGCAAAGCGCACAAACTGAACCACTCGGCCATGGGGCCGGCCCCCAGAGATTTTTTTTTAATGCTCACTTCACCTTCAACTTTTGATTTTCTCTTTGTGGTTCAGAGACAATGTGTCTCCTGCAAGTTACTGTTACTCTGCTAACTAGCCTGGCGGTGGGGACTCGAGGGCATTCTGTTTTTCTGATAATACTTCAGCCTTCTGCCATCATTGAGTCCCTGGGTCTTGGGTTTGTGGCCTTCTCAAAGCTCCTGTCTCCCTCCAGTTATAAATCTGAGACCAGTATGTTTTCCTTCCCTTCTTCCTGGGGTAGAGGGTTTTTTCGCTCTTTTCTCTTCTTCTGGTTGCTGTGGATATCACCAGTGCCCTCAGGTGACAATGTTTGTTCTTCTCCCCTCAGATTAAGGCTTTTGTTTTGTGAGGGAGATGGAAGGGTCCTGGCAGAGTTTTGTGCTGCTCTCACAGTGTCTGCTGCTCTTCTCCCTTTGTTCTGCACCTTGGTAGAGACTCTCAGGATTCTGCCAATTTTTTTTCTCTGAGCACTTGGTGTTCGTGGAGAAAAAGCCTGTAAGAATTGCAGACCCCTTAACTCTTTCTCACCAGTGCACTGTTAGACTCTACCAATTTGTCAGTCATCCTAGTGTAGCTCTTAGCCTAGTAAAAGTGCTCACATCTTGTCTCTCTCTTCTTGCACCTGTCTTAGGTTTTGGGCCAGTTATTTGCCCTATGACTTTATCATTCCAGTGGGTTCCAGAGACGTCATGAACTCAGGCTTTCTCTCTCTCTCCATTATAAGGTTGGAAGCAATACTCTTTCCAATTCTCTAATGATCCATTGTCATTATTTTGAAAAACCACTGTAGGTTCAGATTGTATTTCTTCTTTCCCCAATAAGTGTTTTGTAGATGGTTTTAAAATTTCCAGAACCCGGGTGCTTTCTATTTTCTTGTTTTTGTTGTAACTTCTAGTTCCGTTGTATTGCATTTAGAGAGTATTGTTTACAACATTTCTGCTTTTTGGAAATTATGTTTCTTTGTGACCTAACATATGATTCATTTTTGTGCATATGTCATGGGCTTTTGAGAGGTGTGTTCTCTATTATCAAAATGCTAGAGTTTAGTGTATATACATAAGATCTTCTACCTCCTGTCTTATTTTCGTTTGATCAAGTTTTGTCCACTTGGTCTGTCTTGTATTGAGAGTTGTGTATGTAGTCTGCTACTATTAGTGTATTTCTGTATCTTTAAATCTCCTGTAGGTTGTCCTTCATGAAGTGGTTGCTGTATTATTTCATGCATACATATTCCTAAGTGTAATATCTTCATTGTGAATTGTGGCTTTTATCATTAAAAAGTAGCCTTTGTCACATTTAATGCTTTAGTCTTGAATTCTACTTTGTCTAATATCAGATGGCTACCCCTACTCTTTTTTTTTGTTTTTATTATCCTGATATTTTTATTTTATTTTTAGTCATTTTGAATTACTCTGTCGTAGGTGTATCTCTTGTGTATATATATAGCATGTAGTTGAGTCTTGTTTCATGAGCTCCTGAGCTGAATTGAAAATGTTTTTCTTTTAGTAGTTGAGTCCATTCATTCTCTAATATGATTGATGTGTTTGGTCTCAATGCTGTCATATTTTTTAATTATGCGTGTTTTGCTGATTTACTATACTTTCTATGAGATGTATCTTCTTTGCTTTTTTATAGTTTTATTTCATTTATAAAATAAATAGTATTGTTTAGTTTGTAAAATAAATAGTATTGTTTAATTTATAAAATAAATAGCGTTTTATTTACTATTTTACTTATAGCTCTTATTTGTAGTTATTGCTTTTATTTATAGCTTATATTTTTGTTCTTGTGGTTACTTTTATACTTAAACATTTTTTAATGTTCTTAGTCTCATGTTTTCTTTTTAGTCTTTTATTGTGTGATTTATGAATTTTTAAGTATTCTTTAACCCTACTTTTGCCTATATAGCAACCAGTGTGCTTATTCTGTTTTCCTTTTTCCCTCTTCTTTCTTGCATAAAATACTCATCATATCTTCTTTCACTAAAGTTTTCTTAGTTATCAGTGTTGGATGAAGCTCTTTCACTAGAAGATTTCTCAAAAAGGGCTGATACGTGCAAAATTTCGCAAGTTCTTATATGTTGAAAACTTTTTCTGTCACCCTGATGTTTTAAGGACAACTTGGCTGCATATAAAATCTTTGATTCATACTTTCTTTAACTGCGTTTTAAAAAACGACTGCTTCATTGTTGCCTTTACAGATTGGTTTGGAAATGCTGATGCCAGTCTCATTCTTTTGCTTTTGTAAGTTATTGATCTTTGCCTGGAGGCCTTGAGTATTTTATCTTTATATTTCAAATTTAGTAGTTTTAGTAGAATATGTATCAGAGTTGCTCATTCTAGATTAATTTTCCTCAGGCATTCAGTGAGCTATTCAATGTATATAGATTCTTGTCTTTTTGTATTTCTGGAAAGGCTTCTTAGGTTATTGTTTTAAATTTTAGTTCTGTTCCATTGCTTTTTTTTCCCCCAGGGACTTGACAATATAAATATAATTAATTAGTCTCTTTTCTGACCCTTTTAGTTTTTTCATTATGTTATTTTCATTCTCTTGGTTGTTTTTCTGCCTTTCCTCAATGCCCTTCATTAAATTTTGTTGCCATCCATTTTCCTTTGGACACCTTGTGATTTATTCTTCATTTCTGAGAGAATTTTGTCTTTTTCTTTGTTTTCCTGAGTACCGTCAACTTTCTTTCATTTCTCCCTGCCTTTTTTTATTGTTCTTCTTCATAAATTTTGAATTTTCTGATTCAAGGTGGTTTTTCATATCCTCAGATGCTTATTTAAGTATATTTAAGTATACTCTTTGGAGTATTGATTTACAGTTTTTTCCTGCTTCATGATTGTTTTTTGGGAGGGAGTTTTCCTTGTAAGTATTTATAAAATTTCATTTCCTCATTTTTGTACTAGCTCTCTACAAATTTGTTGAATGTGTGCCTATATTATTCATTTTTATGAAAATAGTGTGATTTACAAGATTTTTATTTAATGGCGCCCTCTTCTGTCAGTCTAGCAAAAAAGTTCAGGTATATTAGCCAGTTTTTTGGTTGTTTTGTTTTGGTGCCTGTGGTGGGGATAGAGGAGTGTTGAGGAGTAATGAGTGCTTTGACTTTATGGTTTTCTTTTGTCTTATAAGATCATAAATTTTCCTGTTTTGCCTCTTTTCCCCTTTACCATTTGATTGCCAAAGGGAGCTTCTCACTTTTGTTTTGCTTTTTTGCTCTTTGTAGAAGCTATATGTTTCTTAGACTGCCCCTTTCAGTCATCCCTGCCCCTTTCAATTGTACTTTTTTTGAAGTCCCTTTCCTGTAATCTTTGCTCTGATCTGTTTATACACTTTTTAGTGTTCTCAGACATATAGGGCTTAGGCTTTGAGGCGGTAGTTTTAGAGCAGTTTTAATCTTCTCTAGCTTCCCTCTTCTGTCTTCCCCTCAGTTTTTCTGGGTCTGTCTTTGTCGGGTAGCAGTGGGACTAGGAACATGAGAGATCATGTGCTGGGATTTGGTAATTTTTCTCTTTTTATTCACAGTTATTTTGAAGTTTCAATATTCTCTTTCTGCAAGTCATGATGAGGGCATGGTTTTCATTTAGCATTATTTTCCCCTTGTTGTTAAGTATTGTTTTGGATGGTGTAACAGTCTGGATTCAATCAGGACATAGATAAACACACAGTAGGTTAAACAGGTAAAGTGTAATAGAATGAATTATTAACTCTGATAAACAAATAAGTATAAAATATGAGGAAACTGTATTATATCCTAGGGCTGAGGGAGGGTAGGCCAGGAAGGACAAACTTAGAAGGGATTCAGACCTTGTTGGAGAAGTCATTCAGCCCACTGAATAGAAGAGAAGTTCACTGTTTGGCCAGGCCAGAACTGGTTTGAAGTCATTGGCAAGTAATTGGCACCCTCTGGTATGCAGATGGGGGAGCAAATCAGCAATCAGTAGTGTGGCTGTGTGGTGGGCTTGCATGGAGTTGGAGATCCTCTGGGCACAGGCTGCATGTGGAGGGTGAGGGACTTGCAGAAGGTGCAGCAGTGTGGTGTGAGCCCTCTGGCCACAGGCAGGCTGTGCAGAGGGGTTTGCAGAGGGAGTCAGGGTACAGGTATGTGGGCAGGAAACCTTTGGACACTGGTTTTCATGTTGAGAAGCCCGTGGAAAGATTTATCACTAGGCCAAGACTGCAAGGTTGCAGAGGGACCATGTTCTGGCCCATGGCTGGGGCAGAACTCCGTTGGGTGTCCTCACTCCCACGCTGCCGGCTCCTGTGCTGCAGCCAGAATTTGCAGGAGAGCCTTTTCCCTCTGCGGTGTCCTTCCACTGCCCTCTACTGAGAAAACTTAACATTGTGTTCACTTTCAGAGAGCGAAGTTTAAAGGAATTCTGTTTTTTTGTTTTTAAATCACAGAACATAATTGAAGTGTGTCTTCAGACCTGAGAGTCAATAAATTGACAAATGACATAGATGGAAATATTGGATGACAGATAGTTAGGCAGCCTCTGTTGACTTCAGTTACCTGGAAGCCCCATCAAATTTTATATATCTGTACCTTTTTTCTTATTAAACCTTTCGTTTGGAATGCCACCCCTTGGCACTTCAAACCTTTCCTTCCTCCCAGCCTGCCACACATTTATCGTGCCTCAGGTACCGTACTTCTGTTATAATCTTGACCTTAAACTTTTCATTAGCAATCACAGCCACCTCTTTCATAATCTTAATTTCAAGCATTCCTCTTTTCCACCCCCATCTCATATCCTTTAATAACCTGAGTTGGAAAATCCTTCAAGCATACGAAGATTTGTAATTCATTGATCCTGCCACCTCTACACTGTCTTTCCATGTAAAGACTAGATTTTTTGGTTCCATCATGTTAACACTGCTGTAGGGCCAAAACTTGAAGCCTGGGTCTTCTGACTCTAGATTCTGTTCAAGAAATAGCAAACAGTTTTAACGTGGAAGCCAACTCTGTTCAATGTTTTTGTTTCACTGTGTGTGAAGGCAGTTGATAGTGTCTGCCTCAAGAAGTGTATTAAGGTTTATGGGATCATGTCTAGAAGCAGGAAAAAGTGACATACTTGCTTCCACCATGGATGTATATTTGTTTTTGTAAACAGATCTTTTTTTAATTGTCTTAAAAGTCAGTTGTTATCACTAGTATGTTCAAATAGCAAATTTGGGTTTTGGTTTTAGACAAGCATAAATGGCGTTGGTAACATCTCTACTCTTACCACCTGCCATGATGTTCTGTAAAGCTAATATCATGAGTTTATCTCCTTCACTTATTAATCAATTAATTCAGATATTATGTTGAGTCAGTACTATGTGCCAGCACTTTTCTAGGCACTGGGAAATATAGCAGTGAACAAGACAAACAAGGTCTGTGTTCTTATTGGAACTTAGAGTCTTGGGTGGGTGGGAGCCAGCTTATCTGCAAGTAGATTTATAAATATACAGTATAATTTTAGAAAAATATAAATACCATGAAGAAAACCAAACGGGACTTAAGATATAGAGAGATGGTTATTTTATGTTGTGGATTCAGGTAAGGTTATTTTATGGGTTAGAATTTTAGCTGACACCTGGGAGTGAGGAGACAGCCATGAAGAGTTATGAGGAAAAAGCATTGTCAAGATAGAGGGACGAGGAAATGCAAAAGCCCTGAAGTGAGAGCCAGTGTGTGTTTGAGGAAGAGATAGAAGTCTGATGTGGCTACAGTATAGTGAGCAAAGGAGACAGAACGGTAATAGTAGTAAGAACAAGAGATAGGGGCTGATTTTATAGGACTCTGTAGATGAGAGTTTTGTGTGTATAAAGAACATTTCAATTTGATAACTCATAATCCAAAAACAATTTTTCTCATTAATGCATGGAACATTTAAATACATGCTTAAGAATGATATAAAATTTTATTGGTTTGGAATACAAAGAAGTATTCTTTTAAAAGACCTCAAATAGCAAGCTATATAATAGCTATCAATGAAGAAACCATGGAAGAGCTCATTATTGTTCTGAAGAAGTCATTTCGCAGACCTTCAGTTCTTTTTGTATCTACCTGTCTTTCACCATTTGGATTGCATTGATCTAGGAGCTCAAAATCTAGAATTTTACATCAGAATGAGAGTATTGGTTCTGATCACTCAGTGTGAATGGGTTAAGTAGGTTTATTGAGTGTAATAAGTAATAAGGGTCAGTGCAATTAGTCAGTGTATCTGGACCCAGCACTCCTATTTAGGGTGACAAGACTCAATATACTTAGACAAAGTATAACAGGATCTTACATTTTTGGTCAGTAAGTGAAATGAAGTTCAGAATTCCAAGTAAGTTAGAAAGTATAATGAGGCCCTTGCATTCCTAGTCAGTCAGGAAATGTAACAGAGTCCAAATCTCTTACTTAGTCTGGAAATGTAATGCTCCAGCATTCCTAGTTAGTCAGGAAGGATAATAGTCCACTGCTTAGCCAGATATTGCTTAGCAACTGGTATGAAAGTTTGATGGAAAGGAAACAGAAACTATTGGTCAAAGTGAAGTTTTTGGAATTATGAATTTATTCAGGCCATGCTTTTGATTGATCTCCTTAAATTTATGTCTCATATTTGGCTTTTTCTTTTTACCTTAATAACTTCCTCAAAAAAATCCTTTACTGTCTGGCTTTTCATTGTCTCCAGGTATTTCTCTCTCTTATCATATTAATTGATTGGCTAATTCAAAATGTTGCTTTTCAAATAACTTTGTTTCTTTTTGTCTGCTAGTCAAAGGCCTAGAGTTCCTACCCATATCTTTCTTTTTACTAAAACCTTCAAGGCAAAGAAACAAATGAAAAACATAGTTAGGTTTAGCCTATTTCTTCTGAATTTACTGCTATTAATTATATATTTAAAATATAATTATTTGTGTTTTAATACATGAACAATACATAGATAAAGTAAAAACTACATAAAAGTAACAAAGGAGAAAGTCACTTGTAATTATACAACTTTTGTTTGACATTTTGGTGTATTTCCTTCTGGTCTTTTTTTTTTTTCCTGCTATGCTTGTTTATAAGCATGCATACATATATCACTTTTTCTTAAACTATTTTGGGTCACAAATATCTTAAAAATTTTTGAAACCTATGGATGAGAGAAAAATACATAAAAATTAAAGACAGAATTTTGTATGTATTTTCAGGAGGACTCAGGATTCAGTGTATCAACACGAGTCTTTTTCATTCACTGTCATATGTGGTTGCTGAAACTTGTTCTTTTAGATCTTGTTCTTACTGCTGCAGTAGAGCCATTGCTCGCCCAGATCTTTGCGCCCTGGTAATGCTATAGTTGGAATAAAAGTTTACAGTGACCAATGTGATAGTTCCTGTTCACTGTTAGTTATTTTTGTCAAAGTATGCCACCCCTGTACCAAGGGGCTGTCCTGAGGGACTTCCAGTTTCAGCAATCTCTAGTGTCAGTACCAGTCTGTAAAACCATCCTGTTGTAATACAGCAAAGAATGTTTAGAAGTTGAGCATGACTTCATGATTTGATCTTTTTTGAGGGGTATTGGGAGGCACTTGATGGGATTTTGTTTTTTTAAAGTTGGCACCTGTGCTAACGTCTGTTGCCAATCCTTGTTTAATTTTTTTTATTCTCCTCAAAGTTGCCCAGTACATTGTTGTGTATTCTAGTTGTGAGAGCCTCTGGTTGTGCTGTATGGGATGCTGCCTCAGCATGACCTGATGAACAGTGCCATGTCCACACCCAGGATCCGAACTGGCAAAACCCTGGGCCACCGAAGTAGAGTGTGCAAACTTAACCACTTGGCCTTGGGGCCAGCCCTGATTTTTTTATTTTTGCTTTTTAAAAATTTTGTTGAGGTCATAAAATAGTTTATAACATTGTGAAATTTCAGTTGTATATTATTATTTGTCAGTCACCCTATAAATGTTCCCTTTTGCCCCTTGTGTCCATCTCCCAACCCCCTTCCCCTCTGGTAATCACTAATCTATTCTCTTTGTCTGTGTGTTAGTTTATCTTCCACATATGAGTCAAATCATGGGGTGTTAGTCTTTGTCTGGTTTACTTCGCTTAACATAATACCCTTAAAGTCCATGCATATTGTTCTGATTGGGACGATTTTGTCTTTTTATATGGCTGAGTGGTATTCCATTGTGTATATATATATATATATATACACTGCATCTTTGTCCAATCATCAGTCGATGGGCACTTGGTCACTTCCATGTCTTGGCTATTGTGAATAATGCTGCAATGAATATAGGGGTGTGTAAGTCTCTTTGAATTGTTGATTTCAGGTTCTTTGGATAAATACCCAGTAGTGGGAAAGCTGAATCGTATGGTATTTCTATGTGTAATTTTGAGAAATCTCCATACTGTTTTCCATAGTGGCTGCACCAGTTTGCATTCCTACCAGCAGTGTATGAAGTTTCCCTTTTCTCCACATCCTATCCAACATTTCTTATTTTTTGTCTTGTTGATTATAGCCATTCTAATGGGTATAAGGTGATATCTTAGTGTAGTTTTGGTTTGCATTTCCCTGATGATTAGTGATGTTGAACGTCTTTTCATATGCCTCTTGGCCATCTGTATATCTTATTTGGAAAAATGTCTGTTCATATCCTGTGCCCAATTTCTTTTGTGTGTGTGTGTGTGTGTGTGAGGAAGATTGGCCCTGAGCTAACATCCATTGCCAATGCTCCTCGTTTTTTGTTTTTCACTTGAGGAAGATTAGCTCTGAGCTAACATCTGTGCCAGTCTTCCTCTATTTTGTATGTAGGATACCTTAACAGTTTGGCTAATGAGTGGAGCTGCTGTGTGCCAGGATCTGAACCCATGAACCTGGGCTGCTAAAGCTGAGCGCGTGGAACTTTAACCACTTGGCCACAGGGCCAGCACCCTCCCCCATTCATCTTTTGATTGGGTTGTTTGTTTATTTGTTGTTGAATTGTGTGAGTTCTTTAGATATTTTGTAGATTAACCCCTTGTTGGATATCCGATTTGCAAATATTTTCTCCCAGTGGGTAGGTTTTCTTTTTGTTTTGTTCCTGGATTCCTTTACCTTGCAGAAGCTCATTAGTCTGATGAAGTCCCACATCTTTTTTCTTTTGTTCCCTTGTCAAAGTAGACATTGTATTTGAAAAGATGCTTCTAAGCCCAATGTCAAAGAATGTTCTGCTTCTCTTTTCTTCTAGGAGTTTTATGGTTTCACGTCTTACCTTCAAGTCTTTGATCCATTTTGAGTTAATTTTTATGTATGGCAAAAAGATAATGGTCTACTTTCATTCTTTTGCATGTCGCTGTCCCGTTTTCCCAACACCATTTATTGAAAAGACTTTCCTTTCACCATTGTATGTTCTTAGCGCCTTTGTTAAAGATTAGCTGTCCATAGATGTGTGGTTTTATTTCTGGGCTCTCAATTCTGTTCCACTGATCTATCTGTGTGTCGGTTTTTGTACCACTACCATGCTGTTTTGATTACTATGGCTTTGTAGTATGTTTTGAAGTCAAGGATTATGATGCCTCCAGCTTTGTTCTTTTTTCTCAGGATTGTTTTAGCAATTGGGGGTCTTTTGTTGCCCCATACGAATTTTAGGATTCTTTGTTCTGTTTCCATGAGGAACATCATGAGGACTCTGATTGGGATTGGATTGAATCTGTAGATTGCTTCAGGTAGTATGGACATTTAACTATGTTTATTTTTCCAATCCATGTACATGCAATACCTTTCCATTTCCTAATGTAATCATCGATTTCTTTCAATAATGTCTTATGGTTTTCATTGTACAGGTCTTTCACCTCCTTGGTTAAATTTATTCCTAGATATTTTATTCTTTTGCGATTGTAATTTGGATTGTATTCTTGAGTTCTCTTTCTGTTAGTTTGTTATTAGAGTATAGAAATGCAACTGATTTTTGTAAGTTGATTTTGCAGCCTGCAACTTTGCTGTAGTTGTTGATTATTTCTAATAGTTTTGTGATGGATTCTTTAGGATTTTCTCTATATGAAATCATGTCATCTGCAAACAATGAGAGTTTCATTTCTTCATTGCCAATTTGGATACCTTTTACTTCTTTTTCTTGCCAGAATTGCTCTAGCCAAAACCTCCAGTACTATGTTGAATAAGAGTGGCAAGAGTGGGCACCCTTCTCTCATTCCTGTTCTTGGAGGGATGGCTTTCGATTTTCTCCATTGAGTATGTTGTTGGCTGTGGGTTTGTCATATGTGACCTTTATTGTGTTGAGGTACTTTCCTTTTCTACCCATTTTATTGAGAGTTTTTATCTTAAGTGGATGTTGGATCTTGTTAAATGCTTTCTCTGCATCTATTGAGATGATCATGTGGTTTTTATTTCTCATTTTGTTAATGTGGTGTATCGTATTGATTGATTTGTGGATGTTGAACCATCCCTGTGTCCCTGGTAAAAGTTCCGGTTGATCATGGTGTGTGATCTTTTTAATGTATTTCTGTATTCGGTTTGCCAATATTTTGTTGAGGATTTTTGCATCTGTTCATCAGCAATATTGGCCTGTAATTTTTCTTTTTTGTGTGTGTCCTTGACTGGCTTTGGGATCAGGATGATGTTGGCATCACAGAATGTATTAGGAAGTGTTCCATCTTCTTCAGTCTTTTGAAATAGTTTGAGAAGGATAGGTATTAAATCTTCTTTGAATGTTTGGTAGAATTCTCCTGGGAAGCTATCTGGTCCTGGGCTTTTATTTTTTGGGAGTTTTTCTTCTCTTTTTTAGGAAGATTAGCCCTGAGCTAACATCTGCTGCCAATCCTCCTCTTTTTGCTGAGGAAGACTGGCTCTGAGCTAACATGCATGCCCATCTTCCTCTACTCTATATGTGGGATGCCTGCCACCCCATGGCTTGCCAAGTAGTGCCATATCCGTGCCCAGCATCCGCACCAGCGAACCGCGGGCCACTGAAGTGGAGTGTGTGAACTTAACCACTGAGCCAGAGGGCTGGCCCTAATTTTTTGGGAGTTTTTGATTACTGTTTCAATCTCTTTACTTGTGATTGGTCTATTCAATTTGTCTATTTCTTCTTGATTCAGTTTTGGGAGATTGTATGAGTCTAAGAATTTTTCCATTTTTTCTAGATTGTCCAATTTGTTGGCATGAAGTTTTTCATACTATTCTCTTATAATCCTTTGTATTTCTGTAGTATCTGTTGTAATTTCTCCTTTTTCCTTTCTAATTTTATTTATTTGAGCCTTCTCTCTTTTTCTTAATGAATCTGGCTAAGGGTTTGTCGATTTTGTTTATCTTCTCAAAGAAGCAGCTCTTTGTTTCATTGATCCCTTCTGCTGTTTCTTTTTTTTTTGGTTTCTATTTCATTTATTTCTGCTCTAATTTTTATTATTTTCCTCCTCCTGCTGACTTTCATCTTTGTTTATACTTCTTTTTCTAATTCTGTTTGGTGTCAGTTAAGATTGCTTATTTGAGATTTTTCTTGTTCATGCAGACGGGTCTATATTGCTATTAATTTCCCTCTTATGACCATTTTTGCTGCATCCCATGTGAGTTGGTATGGTGTATTTTCATTTTCATTTTTCTCTGGATATTTTTTGATTTCTCCTTTATTTTACTCCGTGATCCATTGGTTGTTCAGTAGTGTGTTCTTCAGTCTCCATGCATGTGTCACTTTCCTAGCTTTTTTCTTGTAGTTGATTTCTAGTTTCATAGCATTATGGTCAGAAAAGATATTGATATGGTTTCAATCTTCTTAAATTTATTGAGGCTTGCCTTGTTTCCCAACATATGATCTCTACTTGAGAATGTTCCTAGTGCGCTTGAGAACAATGTGTATTCTGCTCTTTTGGGATGGTGTGTCCTATGTATATATCTGTTAAGTCCATCTGGTCTAGTTTTTTCTTTAAATCTGCTATTTCTTGTTGACTTTCTGTCTAGATGATCTGTTGATTGATGTGACTGGGGTGTTGAGGTCCCCTACTATTATTGTGTTCTTGTTAATGTCTCCTTTTAGGTCTGTTAATAGTTGCTTTATGTACTTTGGTGCTCCTATGTTGGGTACACATGTGTTTATAAATGTTATGTCCTCTTGGTAGAGTGTCCCTTTGATCATTATATATTGCCCCTCTTTGTCTCTCATTGCTTGTTTTATCTTGAAGTCTACTTTGTCTAATATAAATATTGCTACACCTGCTTTCTTTTGTTTCCCATTATTTTGGAGTATTGTCTTCCATCCCTTCACTCTGAGCCTGTGTTTGTACAGCTAAGATATGTTTCCTGGAGGCAGCATATTGTTGGGTCTTGTTTTTTAATCCATCCAGTCAGTCTGCTTCTTTGATTGGAGAATTCAATCTATTTGCATTTAGAGTGATTATTGATATAGGAGGCCGTAATGCTGCTATTTTATTACTCATTTTCCAGTTGTTCTGTATTTCCCTTATTTCTTGTCCCATATATTTTGGACTACCAATTCAGTTTGGTAGTTCTCTATGATGATTTTTTCTTTATTTATCATTTATGTCTCTGCTCTGATTTTTTGTTTGGTGTATACCATGCGATTTGTATAAAATATCTTGTAGATATTCCATTCCATCGTCATTCTCGAGGTAGTCCATTTTCTGATAGTCTCTTATTTCCTTAGTCTAAGCTGATTCCATCCCTCTCCTCTTCCCCTTCTAAGTTGTTGTCACAACTTATTCCATCTTGTGTTGTGAGTTTGTCATTAAAATGATGAGATTATATTTATTTTCGATGTTTTCCTTCTCTTTATTTTTAATGTTATAATTAAGTGTTTACTATCCTGTTGTGATAGACAGCTGCAGTTTTCTGATTTTGTCTGTCTATTTATCTCCTTACTCAAGGCTTTGTAAACCCTTTCTTTTTTTTCAAGTATGGGAGCCTTCTTCATGAATTCTTGTAGGGGGAGTCTTGTGGCAATGAACTCCCTCAGCTTTTGTCTATCTGGGAAAGTTTATATTTCTCATAAAAACTATTTTTTATCATATCTGATGGATATTTTCACTAGATGAAGGATTCTTGGCTGAAATTTTTTGTCTTTCAGAATTTTGAATGTATCATTCCACTCTCTCCTTGCCTGTAAGATTTTTGCTGAGAAGTTCACTGAAAGCCTGATGGGGTTCCTTTGTAAGTTGTATCTGCCTAGCTGCCCTTGATATTTTTTCTTTGTCTTTGACTTTTGCCAATTTTACTACTATATGCCTTGGAGAGGTCTTTTCACATTGATATAATTAGGAGTTCTACTAGCTTCTTTTGCTTATAATTCCAGCTCCTTCACCAGGTTTGGGAAGTTCCCAGCTATCATTTCTGTGAACAAACTTTCTGCTCCATTCTCACTCCCTTCTCCCTCCGGAATACCTATAATCCTTATGATGCATTTCCTAATTGAGTCAGATATTTCTCGGAAATTTTCTTCATTTCTTTTTAGTCTTAGTTCTCTCTCCTCCATCTGAAGTATTTGTGTATTTCTGTCCTCCTGACTGTCAGTTCTCTCCTCTATAATATCAGCTCTGTTATTGACGGAGTCCAGATTTTTCTTTACGTCATCCATTGTGTTTTTCATCTCCAACATTTCTGATTGGTTTTTCTTTATAGTTTCAGTCTGTTTGTGATGAATTTCCTCTATTCGTTAATTTTGTTCCTGATTTCATTGAACTTTATTTTCTTGTAACTCGTTGTGTGTTTTTATGATAGCTATTGTGAATTCTGTGTCATTTAGATTGTAAACTGCTGTCCCTTCAGGGTTTATTTCTGGGTTCTTGTCATTTTCCTTCTGTTCTGGAGTATTAATATATTTCTTCATACTGTTGGATGGGGTGGATTTGTACCTTTGCATAGTAATAGTATCTTGTCACAGCTTCCACCTGTCACCACTGGGTGGGAGGGGTCAGGAGCTGTGTATTCTAAGCCTGCCACAATCCCTGGCATCTATGCCTGTCCGTATAATCTATGGTGATAGGGAATATGCTGTGGTTGCCCGCTAGCTCTCTCACAACTGCTGCTGTTCTAACATATGCATGGACGTTGTAGCCAACTGGCTGAGCTGGAGTGCTGGGTGGGCGGAAGGGCACTTTCTTTCTGTGAGCAATCCTGGGGGCATTCTTGCTCTGCCCTTGCTGTCTGCTCTCCTGTTTTGCTGGCTTGATGAAGGCTCCACCCTGCAATAGCTTAGCTACCTCTGTGTGGGGCTTTCCCACAGCATATGAGCAAATTTGGAGAGTGAAGATGTTCCTGTGGAGAGCTGCCCCTCCTCCCTCTTTTCTCAGAGCTGCATGTGGTCCTGTGCTGTGGGTTTCTGCCATTTGAGGAAGGAGAGGAGATCCTCTTACCTCCTTCCACTCCCTCCAAGGGTATCCAGCACCTCTACCTTCTGACATATGGCTGTGTGGGTCTCTCAGATGTCTTGTATTTTGTGAATGTCCTCTTCGTTTATGAATGTCTTTTTCATTCTATCGTAAGGGTGAACATTTAAGGGAAGAGCTCACTCTGCCATGATGCTCCACTTTATGGTTTTTGGTTTTCTTTTTTTTTTTTGTACTTTTTATTAAGATTATGATAGTTTACAGTCTTGGTGGAATTTCAGTTGTACATTATTGTCAGTCATGTTGTAGGTGCACCACTTCACCCTTTGTGCCCCCCCCCGACCCACCATTTCCCCTGGTAACCACCAGTCAGTTCTCTTTGTCTACATGTTTAACTTCCATCTATGAGTGGAGTCATACAGAGTTCGTCTTTCGCCATCTGGCTTATTTCACTTAACATAATACCCTCAAGGTCTATCCATGTTGTTGTGAATGGGACTGTTTTATCCTTTTTGTTATGGCTGAGTGGTATTCCATTGTATATATATACCATATCTTCTTTATCCAGTCATTAGTTGATGGGCACTTAGGTTACTTCCATGTCTTGGCTATTGTACATAATGCTGCAATGAACATAGGGGTGCATGGGACTTTTGGAATTGCTGATTTCAAGTTCTTTGGATAGATACCCAGTAGTGGCGTGGCTGGGTTGAATGGTATTTCTATTTTTAATTTTTTGAGAAATCTCCATACTGTTTTTTGTAGTGACTGCGCCAGTTTGCATTCCCACCAACAGCGTATGAGGGTTCCTTTTTTTCAAGAACCTCTCCAACATTTGTCACTTTTTGTCTTGTTTATTTTTGCCATTCTAACAGGTGTAATGTGATATCTTAGTGTAATTTTGATTTGAATTTCCCTGATGATTAGTGATAATGAGCATCTTTTCATGTGTCTATTGGCCTCCGTATATCTTCATTGGAGAAATGTCTAGTCATGTCCCCTGCCCATTTTTTGATTGGGTTGTTTGATTTTTTGTTGTTCAGTTGTGTGAGTTCTTTATATATTATGGAGATTAAACTTTTGTTGGATATATAACTTGTGAATATTTTTTCCCAATTAGTGGGTTGTTTTCTTGTTTCAATCCTGTTTTCCCTTGCCTTGAAGAAGGTCTTTAGTCTGATGAAGTCCCATTTGTTTATTCTTTCTCTTATGTCCCTTGTCTAAGAAGACATGGTGTCCAAAAAGATCTTTTTGATACTGATGTCAAAGAGTGTACTGCGTATATTTTCTTCGAGAAGCCTTTTGGTTTCAGGTCTAATCTTTAGGTCTTTGATCCATTTTGAGTTTATTTTTGTGAATGGTGAAAAAGAATGGTCAATTTTCATTCTTTTACATGTGGCTGTCCAGTTTTCCCAGCACCATTTGTTGAAGAGACTTTCTTTTCTCCATTGTAGGCCCTCAGCTCCTTTGTTGAAGATTAGCTATCCATAGATGTGTGGTTTTATCTCTGGGCTTTCAATTCTGTTCCATTGATCTGTGCACCTGTTTTTGTACCAGTACCATGCTGATTACTGTCGCTTTGTAATATGTTTTGAAGTTGGGGATTGTGATGCCTCCAGCTGTGTTCTTTTTTCTCAGGATTGCTGTAGCAATTGGGGGTCTCTTTTTTCTGCATATGAATTTTAGGATTCTTTGTTCAATTTCTGTAAAGAATGTCCTTGGGATTCTGATTGGGATAGCGTTGAATCTGTAGATTGCTTTAGGTAGTATGGACATTTTAACTACATTTATTCTTCCAATCCATGTGGATGGAATGTCTTTCCATCTCTTTACGTTGTCATCCATTTCTTTGAGGAAAGTCCTGTAGTCTTTGTGCTATAGGTCTTTCACTTCCTTGGTTAAATTTACCTCAAGGTATTTTATTCTTTTTGTTGCAATTGTGAATGGGATTTTGTTCTTCAGATCTTTTTCTGTTAGTTCCTTGTTAGAGTATACAATTGCTACTGATTTATGTATGTTGATTTTATACCCTGCAACTTTACTGTAGTTGTTGATTATTTACAATAGTTTTCCAATGGATTCTTTGGGGTTTTCTATATATAAGACCATGTTGTCTGCAAACAGCGAGAGTTTCACTTCTTCATTGCCTATTTGGATTCCTTTTATTTCTTTTTCTTGCCGAATTGCTCTAGCCAAAACCTCCAGTACCATGTCGAATAAGAGTGGTGAGAGTGGACACCCTTGTCTTGTTCCTGTTCTCAGAGGAATGGCTTTCAGTTTTTGCCCATTGAGTATGATGTTGGCTGTGGGTTTGTCATGTAGGGCCTTTATTATGTTGAGATACTTTCCTTCTCTACCCATTTTATTGAGAGTTTTTATCACAAATGGATGTTGGATCTTGTGAAATGCTTTCTCTGCATCTATTGAGATGGTCGTATGGTTTTGTTTCCCATTTTGTTAATGTGGTGTATCACATTGATTGACTTGCGGATGTTGAACCGTCCCTGTGTCCCTGGTATAAATTCCACTTGATCATGGCGTATAATCTTTTTAATGTATTGCTGTATTCAGTTTGCCAAAATTTTTTTGAGGACTTTTGCATCTATGTTCATTAGTGTTATTGGCCTGTAGTTTTCCTTGTTTGTGTTGTCCTTGTCTGGTTCTGGGATCAGGGTGATTTTGGCTTCATAGAATGCGTTAGGGAGTGCTCTATCTGCCTCAATTTTCTGGAATAGTTTGAGAAGGATAGATATTAAATCTTCTTTGAATGTTTGGTAGAATTCTCCAGAGAAACTGTCTGGTCCTGCACTTTTATCTTTGGGGAGGTTTTTGATTACTGTTTCCGTTTCTTTACTTGTGATTGGGCTCTTCAGAATCTCTATTTTTTTCTGCTGCAGTTTTTGGAGGTTGTAAGAGTCTAAGAATTTATCCATTTCTTCTAGGTTGTCCAATTTGTTGGCATATAGTTTTCATTGTATTCTCTTATGATCTTTTGTATTTCTGTGGTATCCGTTGTGATTTCTCCTCTCTCATTTCTAATTTTATTTATTTGAGTCATCTCTCTTTTTTTCTTAGTGAGCCTGGCGAAGGGTTGGTCTTTTTATTTTTTCAAAGAACCAACTCTTTGTTTCATTGATCCTTTCTACTGTCTTTTTTGTTTCAATTTCATTTCTTTCTGCCCTAATTTTCATTATTTCCCTCCTTCTCTTGACTTTGGGCTTTGTTTGTTCTTCTTTTTCTAATTCTGTTAGGTGTTGTTTGAGATTGCTTATCTGAGATTTTTCTTGTTTATTGAGGGGAGCCTATATTGCAATGAATTTCCCTCTTAGGACTGCTTTTGCTGCGTCCCAAGTGAGTTGGTGTGGCGTGTTTTCATTTTCATTTGTCTCCAGATAATATTTGATTTCTTCTTTAATTTCTTCAATGATCCATTGTTTGTTCAGTAGCATGTTGTTTAGTCTCCACATTTTTGTGCCCTTCTCAGCTTTATTTTTGTAGTTGATTTATAGTTTCATAGCATTATGGTCAGAAAAGATGCTTGATATTATTTCAACCCTCTTGAATTTGTTGAGGCTTGCTTTGTTTCCCAAGATATGGTCTATCCTTGAGAATGTTCCATGTGCACTTCAGAAGAATGTGTAACCTTCCGTTCTTGGATGGAGTGTTCTATATATATTTATTAAGTCCATCTTATTTAGTTTTTATTTAATTCTATAATTCCCTTGTTGCCTTTCTGTCTGGACGATCTGTCCATTGGTGTTAGTGGGGTGTTGAGGTCCCCTACTATTATTGTGTTATTGTTGATCTCTCCTTTTAGTTTTGGTACTAGTTGCTTTACATACTCTGGTGCTCCTGTGTTGGGTGCATATACATTTATAAATGTTATGTCTTCTTGGTGGAGTGTCCCTTTTATCGTTATAAACTGCCCTTTTTTGTCTCCCTTTGTCTGTTTTGCTTTCAAGTCTACCTTGTCTGATACAAGAATGGTGACACCTGCTTTCTTACGTTCATTATTAGCTTGGAATATTGTCTTCCGTCCTTTCACCCTGAGTTTGTGTCTGTCTTTTGGGCTGAGGTGTGCTTCCTGGACACAGCATATTGTTGGGTCTTGTTCTTTAATCCATCCTGCTACTCTGTGTCTTTTGATTGGAGAGTTCAATCCAGTTACATTTAGAGTGATTATTGAAATGTGGGGGCCTAATCCTGCCATTCTATTGCTTGTTTTCTGGTTCTCTTGCATTTCCTTTGTTTTTCACCCCATAATTTTTTGACTACCAATTCAGGTAGGTAGTTTTCTTTATTGGCTTTCTTCTTATTTGTAATTTGTGTCTTTATTCTTGATATTTGTTTAGTGGTTGCCATGTGGTTTGTATAAAACATGTCATAGATGAGACAGTCCATTTTCTGATAGCCTCTTATTTCCTTAGATTAAGCCATTCCATCCCTTTCCTCCTCCCCTTCTAGGTTGTTATTGTCAGATTTTTTTTTTTTCCTTCTTGTGTTGTGAGTTTGTGGTTAAAATGACAAGATTATATTTATTCTTGGTGTTTCCCTTCCTTTTATCTTTAATGTTATAGTTAACCTTTGCTAACTTGTTCTGATGGAAAGTTGCAACTTTCTGATTTTGTCTTTCTACTTATCTCGTTTGCTCGGTTTTGTAACTCCTTTTCTTTTTTTGTTTTTTTCAGGTATGGGGGTTTTCCTGAGCACTTCTTGTAGGGTAGATCTTGTGGCGATGAACTCCCTTAACTTTTGTTTATCTGGGAAAGTTTTTATTTCTCCATCATAGTTGAAGGATATTTTTGCTGGATAGAGTGTTCTTGGCTGCAAGTTTTTGTCCTTCCTAGTTTTGAATATATCATTTCACTCTCTTCTAGCCTGTAGGGTGTCTGCTGAGAAATCTGCCAATGGCCTTATGCAGGTTCCTTTGTGGGTTATTTTCTTCTGCCTTGCTGCCCTTAGTATTTTCTCCTTGTCATTGACTTTTGCAAGCTTCACTACTATCTGCCTTGGGGTTGGTCTTCTTACCTTGATAAAGTTTGGAGATCTATTTGCTCCTGTCACCTGGAGTTCCATCTCTCTCCCCAGGTTTGGGAAGTTGTCAGACATTATTTCTTTGAACAGGCTTTCTGCTCCCTTCTCCTTCTCTTCCCCCTCTGGGATACCTATAATCCTTACGTTGCATTTCCTAATTGAGTTGGATATTTCTCGGAGAGTTTCTTCATTTCTTTATAGTCTTTGTTCTCTTTCCTCCTCTATCTGCAGCGTTTCTATATTCCTGTCTTCCAAATTGCTAATTCCGTCTTCCATATTATCGACCCCATTGTTCAGAGAGTCCAGATTTTTCTTAATCTCCTCCATTGTGTTCTTCATCTCCAACATTTCTCATTGGTTCTTCCTTATAGTATCAAGCTCTTTTGTGACATAGTTCCTGAACTCGTTGAGTTGTGTATCTGTATTCTCTTTTATCTCATTGTTTTTTAATGATGGCTATTTTGAATTCATTGTCATTTAGGTTATAGATTTCAGTGTCTTTGGGGTTTTTTCTCGGTACTTGTCATTTTCCTTCTGTTCTCGAGATTTAATATATGTTTTTCATACTGCTCAAGGCGTGGATTTGTGCCTCTGCGCATAGATAGAGTTTTGTTACTGCTTCCAGTTGCTTCTACTCGGGAGGTGGGGTGCAGCAGCTGTGTAATCTGCACTGACCAGGATCCCTGTCAGCTGTTGCTGACCAGACCTGGGCTCCTCCTCATGATCACAGTGGCCCTGTGGGGTCTCTCGTTAGCTGTGGGTACACTTGCAAGGGAGCCTTGGGTTGCTGGTGCCTACTGTCACAGACCACCTAGACATGCTTCCTCCTTAGAATCTGCAGTGGTGTTGTGGGCTTTCACAGTGTCTGGGAGCAGGTTGACCTAGACTCACAGCTCTGCCACCGTCAGGGCCTGCAAGACCTCGCTTGTTCATATGGGCCGCAGCAGGGCTCTGGGTATCTACTGCAGTCTGTGGTGAAGACTCAGTGGGACTCCAACCTGCCACCACCCATTCACATGGTCTCTCTGGGTCTCCCTTGCCCCCTTGGGGCCACAGCAGGAGTTTGAGTGTTAGAGGCCACCAGCTGGTGGGTTGCTGCTCAGGCTGGGCTCCTTTTGTTCCCGGGGCCTCCTAGCATTCTGAATGCTGGGTGTAGCCTCTCTGCTAATGCTGAGTAGAGGCTTTCCATGCAGCTGCTGTGGGACCATGGCTTTTCCCACTGGGGTATGGAGCAATTTCAGGGGGCTTAGGTAGGGCTATAGTCACCTGTTTCCACTGTCGCACCGCTGATGAGCACAGACGCCCACCCTTGGTGCCATGGCAATGCTATGAGTGTGTCAGCTGGTAGTAGAAAGTTGCTTGCAGGTACTGGGCTGTCCAGGGGTCAGAGAGTTTTCACCTATCTCCACTTCCTCCTGGGGGGAAGTCCTCCCCCCTTCCGATGTATAGCAGCATGGGTCTCTCACGTGTCCTGAGATGCTGTGTGGATATCCTTAGTTGACTGATGAGCGTCCAATTAGTTGTAGTTTGAAGGGGGAGAGACGAAGAAAACTGCTCACTCCACCATGTTGCTGACGTCCTTCACTTTATAGTTTTAGAGGACACATAGTATAAAGGAGTTTTCCCTTTCCCAACCCTGTTTTCTACTATTTTCGTAAAGCTGATGACTTAATTGAGTTTCTGGATTGGGTATATGTTTGACACAAATTGTTATGGGTATGTGTTAAAGCATAGAATTATGATTTATTTGTTGTCTTTGAACTTACATAATGGAAATTATGTGACTAGCTTTTTACCTCTTTTGTAGGAAACGGATTCTACATTAAAATCAATGCATGTAATATGTTATGAATTTCATTAACAACATCACCTATATAGTATTCTTACTAAAAATGTTTAAATAAGTCTAATCATGAGAAAACAATCACACAAATCCAAACTGTGGATCTTTGTATGAAATATCTGGTTAAAATTGTTAATGACATGTAAAGCCAAAAAAAGGGAAAAAATGTGGGAAAACTCTTTTAGATTAAAGGAGAATACAGCTAACTGCAATGCATGACTTAACTGGATCCAGATCCAAAACAGTAACAACTGGAACTACCGAAACAACATATAAAGGGACAACTGGAGAAACTTTATGCATCTTGGATGCAATATAGTGTCAATATTCAACTTTTTGAATGTCCTTATGCTATTGTGGTTATGTAGGAGAATGTCCTTGTTCTTAAGGGTAAACGTTGGGATAGAGTTTCATAATGTTTGTAGTTTACTTTCAGATGTTTCAAAAAGAAAAGATATTTGCATATGGTCAGACAGAATGAAAGTAAAGTTGACAGTGTTAACAATTATTGAATCAATGTGAAAGGTATGTTGGTTTTCTTTGTACTATTCTTTCAGCTTTTCTCTAGGTTGGAATTTTTCAAAACAAAAATGCTGGGGACAAAATCTCCACAAGGAGTAAACTCTGGCATTAGGATCTTGCAACTTTATTTTGGTTTGATTCTTATCTCTAATCATATCTTTTGCAAGAGCTTATTGAATACATTATATGGATATGCTCAGTAATTATTAGTTGATTTCCTGCATTTTAATAATGGTGCTCCATGATTTTAGAATGTTTTACAGTTTAAAGAACATATATACAGTATCATATACACTCTGTTCCCATTTTTTGAAATAGATAAGATAGGTGGTGTTTCTTTATCTTAGAAATGATCAATGTGAGGTTTAGGAGAATGTGCCCAAGGTCATAGCAAGCTACCTTCATGCCCAGCTTTCTCTCCGTAGCCTTTGAGTCTTCTATCTAATCACTCATTAGACATTTCCACCTGGATATTCCACAGGTATCTTAAACAGAATGTGCCACAAGCTTCTTCCCTGTCTATATTCTGTGGTGCCTTGATCAACTTACACGGACCAGTCAGGCACCTGGGTATCATCCTACAATTCCTATCATCTTATCTAATTGGCTACAAGGGGAGAAAAAATATGGAAAGAGAACTAATGTTTTTCATGTACCCATTCAATAACATTTTTGCTGATTTCCATAAATCTTCTTAGATCCTCTCAGCCACCATTGTGTTTAGATGATGTCTCCATTTTTACAGTTCCATAGTAGAGATTAGGAAATAGACTCAAAGAAGTTAAGTGTTTGTCCTAAGTTATAGAGCTTGTAGGGAGCGACTCTGAGATTTGAACTTAGGTCTTCTAGTTTCTAAAGTCTGCATTCCCTCCAATGTTCCTAGCAAACTTCTCTGAAATCTTTCTCTTACTCTTTAGGATACTGCCATTGCTTAAGTCTCAGTTTGCATTACTGAATCATTCTACTTCGTCAGTCTTTCTGCTGTCAACCTTGTTTACTTTAGTTAGGCCTCCATACTGTTGACAGAGGGATCTTTCTGAAAAGCAAATCTGATTATATTGGTCTTCTCATTGCTGGGATGAAAACAGCAAACAAAGCACTTCATCTGATCTAGTCTTTATGTACTTCTCTTTCCTCTTCTTTACATGCCTCCTCATGTCTCCCCTACTCTTCAGCCACACTGAAAAACTGAATCACAGCTGCTGTAGTTTGTCAAGACTGCATGACCTCATATTTGTTATTACCCTAGGTCTTTCACTCTGCCACATTATCTGTTATACTTCTTAAGATTCTAAAGTATAAGTTCCTACTGGAACTTCATAACACCCTAACTAGTTGAATTACGTGCTTTTTCTTTGCCCTTTGTGTATTCCTTTTTACAGATCTACATTTTAACTATAAAATTGTGAACTCCTTGAGGGTCATAGCTCACACATATTAGGTGTTTGGTAAAGGTTAATGGACCTCCATCTAATTGTAACACTATGAAAATACTTTTCCTTAGGGAAGGTGGTATATATCACTTTTTCATAGAGTTGTAACTTTTATATTTATTTGTTTTATTCATCCCCAGTATTGGAATGGTGATTGGGGAACTCGATTTCTACTTTTGGCTCTGCCCTTTATTTGGTATACTCCCTTAGGCAAGTCACTGTAACTTTCTAGGCCTCAGTTACCTTATCCAGTTAATGACAGGTTGAATTGAATTAAATGTTTTATGACCCCCACCCCCCACCCCCCATCTCTCCTAGTGACTCTTATTTTATGATTGCATTTGGGAGGTTTTTGAGCAGAGATGTGACACATTGACAGTGGTGTTGTAAGAGTTTTACTTTGATAGAATGTGTGGGGATAGACTGGATAGATGCAGAGAGACCAGTTAAGAGAATAATGTGGTATGATGAGCATCTGGGATAGGATCAGTATTTGGGAAAGGAGAAATAATTATGAGAGAAGCTTTACAGTTTAAAATGGTCAAGGTAGAGTAGAGGATGTTGTCTTCTACCCTCCCTCCTCCCCCCCAAATGGATTCCAACTTTCAAAGCCTATGTTGACTTCTGTAAGGAGCTAGATTTTCTGTTTTGAGAGAAATGAAACTAGATAAGTAAATAGCTTGAATTTCTCTCTAACTTCTGCCTTAGCTTCAAAAGAGAATAAGAAATGGAACTTCATAACCAGAGACATAGTCATTTCCAAATACACACAGAAAATGTTATTTTCCAACTTGAGGAAACAGCTCCCTAAAAGCATAGAGAGAGGGTTATCAGTCAAAAGCAGCAGAAAGACAGGAAAAAGAGGTTTAAAAAAAAAGAGACTCAACTATCTGAACATGCTCATTGAGTTCACAGGCTTGTGAAGTTTGGGTTTTGGGATTTTCCTCACTGGGACATGCACTGTGGAGAAGGTCTCCTTGTTAGTATTATGGCAGTTGAACACTTAAATTTAATATTTGTTGAGCTTTCATACTTGTTCTGCAGGGAGCTTTAGAAAACACCTCTACTGTACTGTGAGGATGCTACTGGTGCTTATTACCCCAGACAGTCAAGAAATCCAGAAAACTCTCTGGTATCAAAATTGAGAAGTCTGAGAAGTGCCGTGAGTGATCATTTTGTTCCTGTTGCTGCTGCTGGATTCTGTTGCTAATGTCTCTACCACTCTAAAAGCTCTAAATAATTGTTCTACTGGATTTGCAGGTATGTTGAGAGGATATGTGTTGGTTTCTCCCATTTGACTCTTCATATTTTCCCTGCCATACTGCACATTCATGTTTCTGATAGCAAGTGTATTAGTTTCGTAGGGCTGCTGTAACAAATTACTTCTACAAGCTTGGTGTCTTAAAACAAGAGAAATTTACTTAAACAATTTACAGCACTTGCTTAAAACAAGAGAAATTACTCTCTCAGAGTTCTGGAGGCCAGAAATCTAAAATCAAGGTATTGCCAGGGCCACTCTCCTGACGGATCTAGGGGAGAATCCTTTCTTGCCTCTTCCAGCTTCTTGTGGCTCCTCATGTTCTTTGGCTTGTGGCAGCATAACTCCAATCTCTGTCTCCATCTTCATATGGCCTTCTTCCCTGTATGTCCTCTTTTTGTTTCTGATAAGGATACTCTCATTGAATTTAGGACTTACCCTAGTCCAGTATTATCTCATCTCAATCCTTACCTTAATCCCATCTGCAAAGACCCTGTTTCCAAATAAGGTCACGTTTTTAGGTTACACGTAGACATGAATTTTTTTGGCATGCTGTTCAACCCACTACAGGAAAGTACTGGCAATTTGAGATAACTCTTATCAGTGGAAGCCTTGTTTCCTTTTGATCGTATTCATTCATTTGCTCAACAAACATTCAGTGAACCCCAACACTGTACCAGGGGCAGGTTTAGAGAAAGATGGACCAGATAGATTCTTTGCTTTTAGGGAGCTCCCAATGTAGTTGGAAGACAGATACAGGCCTCAGTATCTGCAATACAATATGACAAGCTCGTTAATAGGGGCTTATACCAGGTGCTGAATACACTTATGTATTCTTCCTGTATTTGTTGTGGAGGGACCCAGAGAGGAGAAGGTAAGAGGAAAGTCAGGAAAGACTTAACAAAAGAAGTGACATTTGAATCTTCAAGGAAGACAAGGAAGATGCTGAGACAAAAGTAATATCAGGTGTAAAGACGCTGTGAATTGAAAGAGAGCGGCTTAGGAAATTGCAAGTTCTAAAGTGCCACTGGATCGTAGAATGTATCTGGAGGAATGAGAATAAATAATAAGTTTCTGTTTTCTTACAACATTGACTCCCTGATACTGAGTTGCAATAATTCTATGAACACTGGCAAAGACAATATTATAAAAACTTCTCCAAATCTCTTTTCATGTTACTCCTTCCTGGGCAAACCGAAAAGTTGGTATTTCTAACCCTTTTGAAGTTAGGTGGGGCATCCCTCCCTTCTTCCTTCCCTTCTTCTCTCCTTCCCTCCCTTCTTCCTCCTAAGCTATGGCCAATGATGGAAGCTGTGTTCATGTGGTGGAGCTGCATGATACTGGAGCAGCCTGAGTCACTGAGTTACCACCTGGAGGACAGTTATCCAGGAGAGTTGCCCCTACTTTCAGCAGGTTCTGCATGAGTGAGAAACTTTGATTTGCTAAACCACTAAAACTGGACTATTATTGGTTACTGCAACTTCTATTATTTCTTAAAACTTCCTGTAAACAAGCTCCCAAATTAAGAGTAAAAATGGCAGAGGAGGCTAGTTGCTAGTTTTACACTGAAAATATATTTCAAATATAATTATATATTTCAAACTCACTCCATTTTTGTAATTGTAAAAGTCATATGGGTTCATTTTTATAAAATTTAGAAAAAATAAATAGAGTAGCTATTTTACCACTCAGTTACAATTAAATGTTATTGGTAATTTGGCTTAAATAAGTCTCTCTTCCAAATGATTCTTTTATAAATTATTTTAAGATTTTTAAATGTCATAAAATATTTTTATAAAGCATAGTTTTTATTGGCCCCACCATATCCTATCATGGAATGTAGTATTTAACCAGTCTCCAATTATTATTCGTTTGGTTTGTTCTAGTTTTTTTTACAATATAAATACCACAGAGAATATCCTGTAGAAAAATCATGTGAAAAACCCCTAATTGTTTCCTTAAACCAAATACCTAAGGATAGAGTTGTTGGTTTAAAGGGATCCCCCTCCTTGACCCTTTTTAATGCTTTTGATACTATACCAAATTAACCTCCAGAAAGGTTGCATCTATTTGCAATGCCACCAACGGTCTACATAAAAGAAAACCTTTTCATTGTATCCTTAGCCACACTAGATATTTTCATGTGTATATATGTATACATACGTACATATATATACACACATATATATTTGCCAGTCTGATAAGTAAGCATGTTATCTTGTTTTAATTTTTATTTCTTTGGATGAGATTTTGTCCTTCCCAGATGTTGTGTTGGTCATTTATATTTATTCCCTGTGAGGTTTGCATCCTTTGTCCATTTTTTCATTTATTTAAAAAATGTTTTTAGTGAATTTCTACAACTCTATTAAAGACGTGGACTTTTTTTTTTTAATGATCACGTATGTGCACCTGTTTTTTTCCTATTTTGTCATTTGTTTAAATTTATGCTGTTCTGAGATATCACATTTTTATTTTTGTGGGTCAAGTCTGTCAACTTCTTTTTGATTTTTTCCTTCGTTAGTATGCTTAGATAGGGCTTCTTTACTACCAGATCAGATGAAACATGCACATATATTTCTCCTAGCACGGCTGTGTTTTCACAGTTTTTCACATTTACTCTTTAATCCACATAGGATCTGGTATTGTGTAAATGGTAATTTTAACTTACTTCTTTTTCAATCAGTTGTTAATTTCAATTAACTAGGAACATTTTTTTACAGCCCCTGTTTTCTCCATGACTTGAAATGTCACCTTTTGCATATGTCGAATTTTTCTATATACTAGGGTTTCTTTTGGTCCCTTTGATTTTTAAAATCTGCTCTTGAACTAGCTTCAAGTGATTTTCCTTAAGGTGACTTTAGAAGATACGCTTACATATGATGCAAAAATGTATTTTCGTTACACTTCTTTTATGAAAATATGTTGCCTGTTTTCAACTGTTTTTTTCCTGCCAGATAGGCTTTAGAATTATTTTAAGTTACAAAAACAAAATACTGGTATTACTATTGGAACTTCTTTATTCTTATAAAGTAACTTGGGAGGAATTGGCAACATTCCTGTAGTCTTTTCTGTTCAGCGATAGCTTCCCATTTCTTCAAATGTTCTTCAGTAAAGTTTTAGATGTGTTTATTTTTTATTGTAAAGTGAGATGGGAAGCTATTGGAGTTAATAAACAAGACTTTGAGCTCTGGAGGAAGCCACAATATAGAATAGCTTATCTTTGTGATAAACTAGTAACAAATTCTATTCAGATTATGAAATGTAGGTTGGCGAAACTTGGAAACGTTTTATGAAAGATGTACTGCTTGCCAAAGTGGTCACTCTGAATTAATCCTAGTGGTCAATCTGAGTGGATGTAATGATTGTCACAGAAAATTTATAAGGACAACCTTTTTTTCAATGTCTCTGTGTCTTACATGACAACCCCCAGACATCACGAGGAGAGGGTTAAGCAGACTGTGTTTACTCTAGATCTCTGTGATGTGGGTGCAGATATCTTCCATCAGCCTACCTGACCTGAAGAGACGTAGGAAGGCACCGACGTTTGGGTGGTGTGTGCATGCCAGATTCTAATGACCAAACTATTATTTTTTTTGTAAGCTCACAATTCCTTCCAAGCTGCTAATAATGCTTTTTTATTTAGAATGATATTTTTCTTATTTTACTCACTTGCAAAAGCATTTTGGCCCATGCGGTTTAAACAACTGAAATGCTGGCCCTTGGTGTGTCAATAATTGGCAGCTCAGTTACAGGCAGTTACAGTTACAGTTACAGCTGCCCAGATGTAGGAGAGACAAGTGGAATTGGAAAAAAGAAAAGGGTGTGTGGGTAGTTTCTTGGTTTCCTGATATTTCCACTCAGTAGTACAAAATGCTCTGAAAGAGGAATGGACTTTTGGGAATGGGTGTTGTCTTTGACTGCCTTTAATCCTGAGCAGCAGTTGCAGTTTCCTACTTAGCCTGGCACTCATGCCTGTTTTCCTCTGGTGGAATGTGTTGAGGAAGGCAGCAGATGGGTGTCAGCAGTGTTGAGGTTAGGCTCAAATGAGAGGCTGCTTAGTTGAGGGTGAGTCAATTTGTGGTTTCCAGCACATATGTTAGTATTTCATAGTAGGTAACACTGTGAAAGCCAAATTGTGAGACTTTATTGAACAAGTAATTAAAGGATAGTGCCTTTTTTGTGTATTCTGCCCCACCAAACAACAGATCCTTCAGACTGACCTGGTTCCATTTTTCACCTTTATGCTAGAGTATAGCTCCTTGCAGTAATGTACCTTTCCACCTCACTGCCCTCCACATAATGATTGTATCACACTACCTCTTTCACAGAAGTGGTTGTATGTTGCTGATGTTTTATTTGGGAATTTTATGTCTGAGCTCATAAGAGAAACTGGTATATGATTTTCCTTTCTTGTAATGTTGTTAACATATTTTGGTTTCAAGGTTATCTGGCTTCATAAAAGGGTTGCCAGATTTAGCCAATAAAAATCCCATGCATACTTAATACTAAAAAATATTTATCATTTGTCTGAAATTCAGATTTCTTGTCCTGTATTTTATCTAGTAACACTGCTCATAAGTAAAGTTCAGAAATGTGTCTCTCTCTTTTTTTTTGCAAGAGTTTGTGTTAGGTTGGTATTTTCTTCCTTAAGTGTTTGGTACCATTTATCAGTGAAGCTATCTCTGCCTGAATTTTGTTAGATTTAGGCCTAAATCTTTCATTTTTGGGGTGCTAATGTAACTGCTATTGTGTTTTTAATTTCAAATTCTAATTCTTCATTGCTGGTATATAGGAAAATAATTAACTTTTATATATTAACCTTGTATCCTCTAAGGATATACAATTCTTATTATATTTTCTATTATTATTATTATTTTCTTTTGAAGAAGATTGGCCCTGAGCCAACATCCGTTGCCAATCTTCCTCTTTTTGCTTGAGGAAGATGGTCCCTGAGCTAACATCTATACCAGTCTTCCTCTATTTTTTGTTCATGGGATGCTGCCCACAGTGCGGCTTGATGAGTGGTGTGGAGGTCTGAGCCTGGGATCCGAACCTGAGAATCCTGGGCTGCTGAAGCAGAGCATGCAAACTTAACCACTACACCACTGGGCCGGCCCATGTTCTATTGTTATTTTTAGTGTGATTATGATAGAAGTTAAACATGTACCCCTGGTCTTTTAAAACCCAATGTAAATGAAGAGTTTTATCACTTTCCAGACAAAGCAAGGACGTTGGAACAACACTTTATATCCAGTTAATTGCTTCTTATGTTTTATATATTTTGTTATATATTCTAATTCTACATACATTTTAAGTCTTAAAAGACATCGTTTTGTACTATCAATATACATTTAGATTACCTTCTGTTTACTTTTTCTGTTGCTTTTTATTCCTTTTGTATTTCCTTCCATCTAGTACCATTTTCCTTTGGCTTGAAGAATGTGTTTTAAATTTTGCTTTATTGTGGGTCTATTAACAATTCTTTCTTGTGTATTTTTATGTTACTGAGGTCGTAATAGTTTATGACATTGTGAAATTTCAGTTGTACGTTATTATTTTTCAGTCACCATATAAATGTTCCTCTTTACTCCTTATGCCCTTCCCTCTGGTAACCATTAATCTGTTCTCTTTATTTGTGTGTTAGTTTATCTTCCACACATGAGTGAAATCATACAGTGTTTGTCTTTCTCTGTCTGGCTTATTTCGCTTAAGATAATACCTTCAAGGTCCATCCATGTGGTTGCGAGTGGGACAATTTTGTCTTTTTTTATGCCTGAGTAGTATTCCGTTTATATATATACCACATCTTTATCCGTTCATCAGTTTAGGGGCACTTGGATTGCTTCCATGTCTTGGCTGTTGTGAATAATGCTGCAGTGTGTGTGTCTGTTTTTGTACCAGTACCATGCCCTTTTGATTACTATAGCTTTGTAGTATATTTTGAAGTCAGGGATTGCAGTGCCTCCAGCTTTGTTCTTTTTTCTCAGGATTGCTTTAGCTATCAGGGTCTTTCATTGCCCGCTATGAATTTTAGGATGCTTTGTTCTGTTTCCATGAAGAATGTCATTAGTATTCTGATTGGGATTGTGTTGAATCTGTAGATTGCTTTAGGTAGTATGGACATTTTAACTATGTTTATTTTTCCAATCCCTGTGCATGGAATATCTTTCCATTTCTTTAAGTCATCATGAATTTGTTTCAATAATGTCTTATGGTTTTCATTGTATAGGTCTTTCACCTCCTTGGTTAAATTTATTCCTAGATATTTTATTCTTTTGCGATTGTATTCTTGAGTTCTCTTTGTGTTAGCTCGTTATTACAGTATTGTATAGAAATGCAACTGATTTTTGTAAGTTGATTTCGTACACTGCAACTTTTCTGTAGTTGTTGATTATTTCTAATAGTTTTGTGATGGATTCTTTAGGGTTTTCTCTATATAAAATTATGTTATCTGTAAACAGTGAGAGTTTCATTTCTTCATTGCCAATTTGGATACCTTTTACTTCTTTTTCTTGCCAGAATTGCTCTGGCGAAAACCTCCAGTACTATGTGAATAAGAGTGGTGAGAGTGGGCACCCTTCTCTCATTCCTGTTCTCGGAGGGATGGCTCTCATTTTTTTCCCCATTGAGTGTGATGTTGGCTGTGGGTTTGTTATACATGGCCTTTATTATGTTCAGGTACTTTCCTTCTCTACCTATTTTATTGAGAGTTTTTATCATAAATGGATGTTGGATCTTGTTAAATGCTTTCTCTGCATCTATTGAGATGATCATGTGGTTTTTATTTCTCATTTTGTTAATGTGGTGTATCGTATTGATTGATTTGCTGATGTTGAACCATCCCTGTGTCCCTGGTAAAAGTTCCACTTGATCATGGTGTGTGATCTTTTTAATGTATTTCTGTATTCAGTTTGCCAATATTTTGTTGACGATTTTTGCATCTGTGTTCATCAGCAATATTGGCCTGTAATTTTCCTTCCTTGTGTTATCTTTGTCTGGCTTTGGGATCAGAGCCTCAGAGAATGTGTTCTGTTCCATCTTCGTCAATCTTTTGAATTAGTTTGAGAAGGATAGGTATTAAATCTTCTTTGACTGTTTGGTAGAATTCTCCTGAGAAGCCATCTGGTCCTGGGCTTTTATTTTTTGGGAGTTTTTGATTACTGTTTCAATCTCTGTACTTGTGATTGGTCTATTCAGTTTCTCTGGGAGATGTGTGAGTCTAAGAATTTATCCATTTCTCCTAGATTGTCTAATTTGTTGGCATATAGTTTTTCATAGTGTTCTTTTATAATCCTTTATTTCTGTGGTATCTGTTGTAGTTTCCCCTCTTTCCTTTCTAATTTTATTTTTGAGCCTTTTCACTTTTTTTTCTTAGTGAGTATGGCTAAGGATTTGTTGATTTTGTTTATCTTCTCAAAGAAGCAGCTCTCTGTTTCATTGATCCTTTCTACTGTTTTTTTGGTTTCTATTTCATTTATTTCTGCTCTAATTTTTATTACTTCCCTCCTTCTTCTGACTTTGGGCTTTGTTTGTCTTTTTCTAGTTCTGTTAGGTGTAGTTAAGATTGCATATTTGAGATTTTGCTTATTTGTCCAGGTAGGCCTGTATTGCTATGAGTTTCCCTCTGTGGACTGCTTTTGGTGCATCCTATATTAATTGGTATGGTGTATTTTCAGTTTCATTTGTCTGCTGATATATTTTCTTTTAAAGATTGCCACCTGAGCTAACATCTGTTGCCAGTCTTCTTTTTTTTCTTGTTCTTCTTCTCCTCCCCAAAGCCCCCCAGTACATAGTTGTATATTACAGCTGCAGATCCTTCTGATTGTGCTGTGTGGGATGCCGCCTCAGCATGGCCTGATGAGCAGTGCCATGTCTGTGCCCAGGATCTGAACTGGTGAAACCCTGGGCTGCCGAAGTGGAGTGTGTGAACTTAACCACTCGGCTACAGGGCTGGCCCCCATCTCCAGATATTTTTTGATTTCTCCTTTAAATTCTTCTGTGATCCATTGGTTGTTTAGTAGCATGTTGTTTAGTCTCCACCTGTTTGTCTCTTTCCTAACATTTTTCTTGTAGTTGATTTCTAGTTTCATAGCATTATGGTCCAAAAAGATGTTTGATATGATTTTAATCTTCTTAAATTTATTGAGGCTTGCTTTGTTTCCCAACATGTAGTCTGTCTTTGAGAATGTTCCTTGTGCACTGGAGAAGAATGTGTATTCTGCTGTGTTTGGATGGAGAGTTCTATATTTATCTCTTAAGTCCTTCTGGTCTCATTTTTCATTTAATTCCACTATTTTCTTGTTGGCTTTCTGTCTGAATGATCTATCCATTGATGTGAGTGGGGTGTTAAAGTACCCTACTATTGTCTTATTTTAAATATCTCCTTTTAGGTCTGTCAATAATTGCTTTATGTATTTTGGTGCTCCTGTATTGGGTGTATGTATAAGTGTTATGTCCTCTTGGGTAGAGTGTCCTTTTGATCATTATATACTACCCCTTTTTGTCTCTCATTGCCTGTTTTATCTTGAAGTCTGCTTCGTCTGATACAAGTATGGCAACATCTGCTTACTTTCGTTTGCCTTTAGCTTTGAGTATCATCTTCCATGCCTTCACTGTGAGCCTATATTTGTCTTTAGAGCTGAGATGTGATTCCTGGAGACAGCATATTGTTTGGTCTTGTTTTTAATCCATCCAACCAGTCTGCTTCTTTGATTGGAGAATTCAGTCCATTTGCATTTAGAGTGATTATTGATATATGAGGACTTAATGTGACCATTTTATCACTTGTTTCCCAGTTGTTCTGTATTTCCCTTGTTTCTCATCCCATGTATTTCAGACTGCCAATTCAGTTTGGTGGTTCTTCATGATAGTTTTCTCAATTTTCTCTTTATTTATTGTTTATGTGTCTGTTCTGATTTCTTGTTTAGTGGTTACCATGAGGTTTGTATAAAAGATCGTGTAGAGGAGATAGTCCATTTTCTGATAACTCTTATTTCCTTAGTCTAAGCAGGTTCCATCCCTATCCTCCTCCCTGTCTAAGTTATTGTTGTCACAACTTTTTCTTGTTTTGGTTATGAGTTTGTGGTTAAAATGAACTGATTCTGGTTATTTTTGATGTTTTCTTCCTCTTTAAGTTTAATGTTATAATTAAGCTTTAGCTAACCTGTTCTGAAAGAGAGCTGCAGTTTTCTGATTTTGTCTATTTATCTCATTGCTCAAGCCTTCATAAACCCTTTTTTTTTCTTTTTTCAGGTATGAGGGCCTTTTTGATCATTTCTTGGGGGGGCAGGTCTTATGATGATGAACTCCCTCAGCTTTTGTTTATCTGAGAAAGTTTTTATTTCTCCATTGTATCTGAAGGATTGTTTTGCTAGATAGAGTATTCTTGGCTAACAGTTTTTGTCTTTCAGAATTTTGAATATATCATTTCACTCTCTCCTAGCCTGTAAGGTTTCTGCTGAAAAATTTGCTGAAAGTCTGAGAGGGGTTCCTTGTAGGTTATTTTCTTCTGCCTAGCTACCCTTGATATTTTCTCTTTGTCATTGACTTTTACCAATTTTACTAGTAAATGCCTTGGAGAAGATCTTTTTACATTGATATAATTAGGAGTTCTATTAGCTTCTTTTACTTAAAATTCCAGCACCTTCACCAGGTTTGGGAACTTCTTAGCTATTATTTTTTTGAACCACCTTTCTTCTTCTTTCTCTCTCCTTCTCCCTCTTGAATGCCTGTAATTCTTTTCTTGCATTTCCTAAATGACTTGGATGTTTCTCAGAGAATTTCTCCATTTCTTTTTAGTTCTTTCTCTTCTTCCATCTGAAGTATTTGTATGTTTCTGTTCTCCAGACTGCTAATTCTCTCCTCCATGATATCCCCTCTTATTCAAGGACACCAGATTTTTCTTTCTCTCTTCATAATGTTTTTCATCTCCAACATTTCTGATTGGTTTTTCTTTATAGTTTCAATCTCTTTTGTGAAGAATTCCTCTGTTCATTAATTTTATTCCTGATTTCCTTGAACTGTCTATCTGAATTTTCTTGTAACCTGTTGAGTTTTTTATGATAGATATTTTGAATTCTCTCTCATTTAGATTGTAAATTTCCTTGCCTTCAGGATTGATTTCTAGGTGCTTGTTATTTTCCTTCTGGAGTATTAATATATTTCTTCACAATATTTGATTGGGTGGATTTGTAACTTTGTGATAGTATCTGGTAACAGATTTTCATGGCTAATTTTGTGTGTCAACTTGGCTGGGGCCATAGTGTACAGATATTTGGTCAAACATTATTCTAGGTATATCTGTGAGGGTGTTTTTGGATGAGATTTATATTTAAATTGTTGAACTTTGGGTAAAGCAGATTGCCCTCCATAATGTGGGTGGGCCTAATCTAGACTGTTGAAGGCCTGAATAGAACAAAAGATGGATCCCTCCTCAACATGGGGGAATTTTGTAGTAGATGGCCTTCATAGTTGAAGTGTGACATTGGCTCTTCCCTAGGTTTCCAGCCTGCTGTCCCACCCTGCAGGTTTTAGACTTTCCAGCCTCCTTAATTTCATGAGCCAATTCCTTAAAATAAATCTCTCTCTCTCTCTCTCTTCACATCCTATTAGTTCTGTTTCTCTGGAGAACCCTTACTAGTACAAGATCATTTAGCCTAGCCCCCTGATTTTTTCAGATTTGATAGCATAAAGGTTCCAATAGAGAAAGCAGTTGGTCAAGGTCAAAGAACAAGTTATTGAGAAAGCCAGGGCGTGAACCCAAGGCTCCTGATTTCCAATTCAGCACACTTATTACTTGAAATTGCCTTGCCCAGAGCAACAAAACCAAATGCATAAGCTCACCGTCTCCAACTTCAAATAAATAAGCTTACTAATTGCTTTCTGTACGTCAGGTCCTGTCCTAAGTAGTAGTCTCCATTTTTTCTCGTTAATTTTCACAACAGCCCTAGGAAGTAACTAGTATTATTGCCTTCTGTTTTGCGTATTGGGAGGTCAAATGATTTACTTAAGATGACACATTCAGTCAGTGATAGACCTGTTATCTGCACTAGATTTCTAACTCTGGAACTGGAATTATTAATTACTATTCTGCATTCTTTATATCTATTTCTTTTATTCCTGTCCCCTGATAATATTAAGTAGTGACAAAGAGATTTGGGTTTACTGAACGTATGAACTCACTTGCTATTTATGAGTTTTATAGTGAAACGCTTTTAAGTGATGTTTAACAGGCTTAGATATAACAGCATCTAAAATTTTTAATTCTGAGCTTATATAACCCCCCTCCCCACACCAAATAATTATGAATCATGAAATCTTTGTTAAATTTCTTTGCCATCCTTTTGAACCGATTCCTTCAGGTAACTTGTTTTCAGTGTCTGGTATTGCCTGAAGCTGTATAGGCTGTTTGTCTTTCCTAACCAGTTTTTTCTTCTTCAAAAATAAAATAATTGTAACAACTCAAGTATAGTGTAATTTTTTCTTTTCTTCGGGACAGTTTTAGGAAAATAACTTTGCCCTGCATTCAGTGTTATCTAAAATAGACCAAAGTATTACAAGTGAGCTAGTGAATGAGGTGAAGGAGATGGCTCGAGTAGAATAATGAAGAATCTAGAACAGTGCTATCCAATACAGAAGCTACTAACCCAATGTAGACATCTGAATTTAAATTAAATGATTAATAGTTATGTTACTCATTAAATTAAAATTCAGTTCCTCAGTTACACTGGCCATACTTCAAGTGATCAATAGCCACCTGGGGCTAGTGGCTACAATATTATACAGTGTAGATATAGAATATTTTCAACATTGCAGAAAGTTCTGTTGGATAGTGCTAGTCTGGAAGGTGTTCTATAGTCTCACGAATTCATTGCAGTTCAGAGATTTCTAGAAATGATCATATTGATGGTAGTAGTCAGCCCCCCTCGTTGCCCCCCAAACCCCCACACCAGCCAACACCTTCCCTTCTTCCACAGAGGCACAGATCAAAAATGGGTTGATTTGTCAGTTTCTGAGATAGATTTAGTGACCCAAGGAACTACAGTAAATATTAGTATTGCCTAGTATATTCCAGAGATTCATACTATGTTGATCTGAAACTCAATGTGCACCCTCTTCTCTATGTCATTGTCAAGAAATAAACCCCCTAAATTGCTTTATGATGAAAAGAGCAAGACTTTTTGGAGTCAGAGAAGCCCGAGTTTGAATGCTACTGTGTGTGATCTTGGATGAATCACTTAATCTCTCAGAATGTCATTTTTCTCCTCTGCAACATGCTTGCTTTATAGAGTGAGGATTAAATGAGACAGGTAAAGATGTATAATTATTTTATATAGTGCCTTGCACATGACAGATGCCTCCTTTCCTCTTCATTCCTCTTAAAGTCCAAAAAGATATCTAATAATGAAGATTAATTCACTTAACACTTTTAGAAGTTCACTAGAAAATATTTATTGAGCATTTACCATATGCAAGCTCTCTTCTCTGTGTTGGGAATATAGCAGTGAACCAAAAGAAATAATCCCTGCCCTGATGGAGCTTACATTTTCAAAGGAGGAGATAGATGATAAATGATATAAATAATTAACGTTATTATATAGTGGGTCACAGAATGCTGATTCCTAAGGGAAAAAATAAAACAAGGAAGAAGGTTATAAAGTATTTTGGGTGGAGATCTGCAGTTTTTTGGAAAAAGTCCACAGGTGATAATTGAATAAAGACCTGGAGGAAGGGAATTAGCAAGTGAGCCATATATCTGGGAGCAAGAACATTTCAGGCAGGGGGTATAGTAACCACAAAGACCCTTAAGTGGGAAATCAGGTCTGGTGTTTTACAGGAACATCAAGGAGATATAAGTATAGCTTAGGAAAGGAGGAGGAGGTGAAGTTAAAGAGATTACAGGAGTGAGGGAGAGTAAGGCATCTTAAAGATGTTGTCTTTTTATCTCAGAATAAGTCAGTGGAAGATTTTGAGTAGAGGACTAACACGAGCTGACTTATATTTTGATAGCTTTACTCTGGCCACTGTGATGAGAAAACACTGAAGGTGAGCAAGGAAATCTCTTAGGAAGCTATTACAATAATGGAGGAGAGAGAAGATAGAGGCTTGGACCAGAGTGGTAGCAGTGAAATGTGTTCAGATTCTGGATGTGTTTAAACATTTCAGCAATCAGAATTTGCTAATGAATGGGGAAGGAGGGAGTAGTGAGAGAAAGAGGGAATCAAGGATAACTCCAAACTGTTTTGGCCGGGCCTGCTTGGAAGAATGGAATTGCCATTTATTGAGATAAAGACACTTTCTATATTCTGCTTAATGTTGTATTATCTTATTTTTCCTCCTGATTTTCGAAGGTTTGGGGCTGTCTTGTCCATGTGTTATCTGCAAAACCTGGCACAATTCTTTGCACAGAGTAATTGCAACCTACCTTCCTGAATTAAATTGATTTTAGGTGTTCATCAACCTCAAAATGGAGACAGTTATATTCAGGACTGCTAGTAACAAGGAGGAGTGTTTTCCTTAATGTTACTGCTTATAATATAAAGCAGATCTGGCTTTTTGGCTTTGCCTAACCATCCAAAAGCCTTCCTTTTAATGTTGCAGGATGTCTACCTCCATAGATCCCTAAAACTGTTAACCTTCAGCCATTTCTGTCTCTTTCAGGTTTTAGCTAACAAATTGAATCTAGAAAAGGCAAATTAGTTGACATTCTCCCTTGCCTCTTCCCACATTCATTGAACAGAGCAGAAGGCAATTATTTTATACTAGATGGAAGAGAGAGAAAATGGTAGGCCTTTATGTGATTCTGACCGACATCTAAGTACCATCATGTTGCCTGAGGAGGGGCAAAAACCAAGGGAAGAGAAGTAAGTGATTGTCACAGAAACCACATTTCTTGCATTTTGGTTTTAGTAAATGGGATCTCGGTTGTCAATTCCTTTTGATCCCAAGTATGGGGTTCTCCCAGTTTGCTATTTGGTTTTTTATTCACAGATATTTATTTGACAAGAGTAAGTCTCCCAGGTACCATTATTAGTCTTAGGATCTGCCTTGTATTCCTTTGTGTTTAATTTGGTTTGCACCAGTCTTGAATCAGCATGTTGGGCTATTTTGATAGTGATATCTACTTGGAAGGATTCAGAGAACATTTTTTGCATTTGACTAAAAACAGATTGTGGAATGGTTACATTTCTTAAATTGTTCTGCTTTCTGTTTTCTTTCTCTGAAAAAAAAATCAAATTAGAAGTTATTAAAACCAAATATTTGGCTGTTAGGAGCTGTTTTAGGATCGCCAATTGAAATTATTTTCTATTGCAGAAATAAACAGCAGGGTTAATGAAAGGAAACTTAAATTTAGAGTTAGTTGTAGGACTGTTAAAGTACTCACTTGTCTTCTCCTTTGGCCTCATCATCTAATCTGTAACTGATAGAGTATTTTGATGATGATATACCATTATTTAAATAGTGAAGAGAGGAAACATCTTCAGAAATAAGTTGTTTGCCATAGGGAAGTATTATGTGTGGAAAAATTTCTTTTTTTAGTGTCTATTCCTTACCTTCAAATTTTGTGATTAAGAACTATTTGTAATTTTCAAACAAGGGTAAGTCTTAGTATGACAGTAGTTACAATAAAAGCAGCTCACCTTTAATTTAGTATTTTACTATGTATCAAACACCATTTAAACACTTTATATGTTAAGTTTCATAAAAACCCAATGAACAAGTACTCTTATCACCCTCATTCTCCTGATGAGAGAACTGAGGCAGAGAGAAATTAAGTAACTTTCTCAAGATTACACAACTAGTAAATGATGGAGCTGGGATACAGCGGCTTTCTTGTTTGAGAGCCCTCACTTTGAGCATATTTAATAACTTGTCAGTTTATGAAGGATCTGTGCCTTTTGACATTAAGTAACTTCTGAAATAGTGAAAGGTTTAGGGGCACATAATAGCTTCTGTATGTAATGGCAGAGTAGAAGATATGGGTCTTTAAAATATATGCTATAAACTATTTATAGTTGCTCCCGAATATGGTTGTGCATCAGGATCACTTGAAGAGTTTGTTGGGGTGGGGGTGAGTGGCGAGGGGAAGATTTCTAGGCCTCATTCCAGACTACCTGAATTTGAATCATTGGGAACAGGACTTCAGTATATCTGGATTTCTAGCCCAGCATGAGGCAGACGTTTATGCACCACTGGTGTATAACACATAGCAAAATAGATTAAAACAAAAACACTAGGTAATGGGATGGATAATTATGGTAACATTTTCAGAGCACTTTATGTCATTTAATCCTTATAACAACCTTGTAAAATAAGTTGGTATCATTACCTCCATTTTATAGGTGAGGAAACTAAATCTCAGAGTAGTCAAGGTAATATGACCAAAGTCACACAGGGTAATACATACATGATAGTACTAAGATTTGAAAACAGATCTGTCAGACTACAGGATATAGAACATCCCATAATTGACCTGGTTAAATTATAATAGATCACAGGTCATAGAAAACTAAATACTGAATATGAATTGTTACTGTAGTTTTTTTCTTTGCCTAAAAAATGAAGATATAGGGGACCGGCCTGGTGGCGCAGCGGTTAAGTTTGCACGTTCCACTTCTTGGCGGCCCGGGTTTCGCTGGTTCAGATCCCGGGTGCAGACATGGCACTGCTTGGCACGCCATGCTGTGGTAGGCATCCCATATATAAAGTAAAGGAAGATGGGCATGGATGTTAGCTCAGGGCCAGTCTTCCTCAGCAAAAAGAGGAAGATTGGCAGTAGTTAGCTCAGGGCTAATCTTCCTCAAAAAAAAAAAAAAAAGAACATATAAAAAGAATATATAATAAGAACATATAATAAGAATTAGTGTTTGTGTGCCATCTTCTTTTTATCCATTTTCTATTAATCAGTAGATTATCATACGTGGTGAATTCTCCAGGGCCAACATTTCATTATTAATAATTGGGTTAATATATATATGTAACTGTAACTGAGGTTTGTATTGAAACTCAAATATCCGTATATATCTCCTCCTAGTTCTTTGAGTACTTCTGCTTAATATTTTCCCTGATTTTATTTTTCCTACATACTCCTTAAATGTTGGCATTCCAAAGGTTCCATCACAAGGCACTTTGTTTTTCTTCTTTCATTGTGGGGAAGATTAGCCCTGAGCTAACATCTGTGCCAGTCTTCCCCTACTTTCTGTGTAGGATGCCTCCACAGCATGGCTGATGAGTGGAGTAGATCTACGCCCAGGATCCAAACCTGAGAACCTGGGCTGCTGAAGCGGAGTGCGCAGAACTTTAATAACCACTTGGCTACGGGGCCTGCTCCTATGAGGCCTTTTTTTGGTTCACACTACCCCTCATTTCGGGTAAAACTTAATCCACTCCTAAGATTTTTGCAAATACTTAAAAAAAAAATTGTGTTGGAAAACACATAAAATATAGACCATCTTAACCATTTTTAGGTATACAGTTCAATAGTCTTAAATATATTCTCATTGTTGTGAAACAGAGCTCCAGAACTTTTTCATCCTGCAAAACCAAAATTCTATACCCATTGAACTACAACTCCCCTTTTTTTCTCCTTCCCCTAGCTCCTGGTAACCACCATTCTACTTTCTGTTTCCATGAATTTGACTACTCTAGGTACCTCATATAAGTGGAATCATATAGTATTTGTCATTTTTTGACTGACTTGTTTCACTTAGCATAATGTCATTGAGACTTATCCATGTTGTAACCTGTGAAAGTATTTCCTTCCTTTTTAAGGCTAAATATTCCATTGTGTATTCCATTGTGTATGTATACACCGCATTTTCTTTATCCATTACCATGGATGGGCATTTCGGTTGTTTCTACCTCTTGGTTGTTGTGAATGGTGCTGTTAGGAACATGGATGTACATGTATCTTTTTGAGACCTTGCTTTCAATTATTTTGGCTATATATCCAGAACTGAGATTGCTGGATCATTTGGTAGTTCTGTTTTTTTCCAGATGCTTTTAAAGTGGATGACTCATGACTCCAAAATGAGTTTCTCCAGCTCATACACCTTAGATTCTTAACAATCTGGTGGACATCTCTATGTGACTGTCTCATGTGTACTGTAAAATCAACACGCCTAAAATTGAAAGCCTCGAATCTCCCTATCCTCAACAGCTTGTTCCTTTGCTCATTTCTTGGGTTTATAGCATTCATTCATTTATTCATTCATGTATTCAATGTATGTTAACTCACCACCTACTTACCAGGTGCTGTTGTTGGTGTTGAGGACACGTAAGTGAACAAAATAAAGTCATTTGGAGCTTACACTCTAGTGAGGGAAGACAGATAAACAAGGAGACAAATAAATACATAATTTGTTAGGTAGAGTGTCTTGGCTAGAAGGATTTCTTTTTTAGATGAGATGGTTAAGGGCGGCCTCTCTGACATGACCTTTGAGTAGAAACCTGACTGAAGTAAGTGAGGTATGTGGATATGTAAAGGAAGAGCTTCTAGGCAGAGGGAAGAATAAGTATAAGGGATTTATTGTGGGAGCGTGCTTGGCTTATTCAAGAAATGGTGAGGAAACCAGAGCAACTGGAGTAAGTGAACTCGGGGTTAGTGAAAGAGGATGATGTCAGAGAGACAGCCCGAGCCAGAATATGTAGATTACTATTATTTTTTTTTATTGAGTTCATCATAGTTTATGTCAATGTGAGATTTCAGTTGTACATTATTTCTTGACTGTCACCACATAAGTGCTCCCTTTCACCCCCTATGCCCATCCCACAATCCCCTTCCCCTGGTAACCAGTGAACTGTTTTCTTTGTTCATGTATTTGTTCATATTCCACATATGAGTGAAATCATCTGATGTTTGTCTTTCTCAGTCTGGCTTATTTCTCTTAGCGTAATTCCCTCCAGATCCTTCTATGTTGTTGGAAATGGGATGAATTTGGTTTTTCTTTTACAGCTGAGTAGTACTCCACTGTGTATATATGTATACCACATCTTTATCCAATCATCAGTTGATGGGCACTTGGATTGTTTCCATGTCTTGGCTATTATGAATAGTACTGCAAGGAACATAGGGGTGCATATGTTACTTTGGATTGTTGATTTCAAGTTGTTGGGGTAGATACCTGGTGGTGGGATAGCTGGGTCATATGGTAGTTCTATTTTTAGTTTTTTGAGGAATCTCTGTACTGTTTTCCATAGTGGCTGTACCAGTTTGCATTCCTACCAGCAGTGTATGAGGGTTCCCATCTCTCCACACCCTCTCCAACATTTGTTATTTTTAGTCTTAGTGATTATAGCCATTTTAACCAGCATAAGGTGGTATCTTAGTGTGGTTTTGATTTGCATTTCCCTGATGATTAGTGATGTTGAACATCTTTTCATGCTTATTGGGCATCTGTATATCTTCTTTGGAAAAATGTGTGTTCATCTCCTCTGCCCCTTTTTTGATTGGGCTGTTTGTTTTTATTTATTGTTCAGTTGTGTGAGTTCCTTATATATTATGGAGGCAAAACTCCTTGTCAGATATATGATCTGCAAATATTTTCTCCCAATTGGTGGGTTGTCTTTTTGTTTTGATCCTAGTTTCTTTTGCCTTGCAGAAGCTCTTTAGTCTGATGAATTCCCACTTGTTTATTTTTTCTTTTGTTTCCCTTGTCTGAGAAGACATGGTATTCGAAAAGATCCTTTTAAGTTCTGTGTCAAAGAGTGTACTACCTATATTATCTTCCAGGAGTTTTATGGTTTCAGTACTTATCTTCAAGCCTTTGATTTATTTTGAGTTTATTTTTTTGTATGGCGTGAGATAATGGTCCACTTTCATTCTTTTGCACATGGCTGTCCAGTTTTCCCAACACCATTTATTGAAGAGCCTATCTTTTCTCCACTGTATGTTCTTGGCACCTTTGTCAAAGATTAGCTATCTGTAATGGGCACTTTTATTTCTGGGCTTTCAGTTCTGTTCCATTGATCTGTGTGCCTGGTTTTGTACCAGTATCATGCTGTTTTGATCACTGTGGCTTTGTAGTACATTTTGAAGTCAGGGATTGTGAGGCCTCCAGCTTTGTTCTTTTTTCTCAGGATTGCCTTAGCAATTGGGGGTCTTTGATTGCCCCATATGAAATTTTAGGATTCTTTGTTCTACTTCCATGAAGAATGTCATTGGGATTCTAACTGGGATTGTGTTGAACCTGTAGATTGCTTTGGGTAGTATGGAGATTTTAACTATGTTTATTCTTCTAATCCGTGTGCATGGAATCTATTTCCATCTCTTTATGTCATTATCAATTTGTTTCAGTAATGTCTCATAATTTTCATTGTATAAGTCCTTCACCTCCTGGGTTAAATTTATTCCTAGGTACTATATTCTTTTAGTTGTGATTGTAAATGGAATTATATTCTTGAGTTCCCTTTCTGTGAGTTTGTTATTAGAGTATAGAAAAGCAACTGATTTTTGTAAGTTGATTTTCTACCCTTCAACTTTACCATAGTTGTTAATTATTTCTATTAGTTTTCCGATGGATTCTTTGGGATTTTCTATATATAAGATCATGTCATCTGCAAACAGTGAGAGTTTCACTTTTTCACTCCCTATTTGGATTCCTTTTATTTCTTTCTCTTGCCTAATTGCTCTGGCCAAAACCTCCACTACTCTGTTGAATAAGAGTGGTGATAGTGGGCATCCTTGTCTTGTTCCTGTTCTCAGAGGGATGGTGTTCAGTTTTTGCCCATTGAGTATGATGTTGGCTGTGGGTTTGTCATATATGGCCTTTATTATGTTGAGGTAATTTCCTTCTATCCCCATTTTGTTAAGAGTTTTTATCATAAATGGCTGTTGGATCTTGTTCAATGCTTTCTCTGCATCTATTGAGATGATCATGTGGTTTTTATTCCTCAATTTGTTGATGTAGTGTATCACGTTGATTAATTTGCAGATGTTGAACCATCCCTGTGTCCCTGGTATAAATCCCACTTGATCATGATGTATGATCCTTTTGGTGTATTGCTGAATTTGGGTTGCCAAAATTTTGTTGAGGCTTTTTGCATCTGTGTTCATCAGCAATACTGGTCTGTAGTTTTCCTTTTTTGTGTTTTGCTTGTCAGTCTTTGGTATGAATGTGTTAGGAAGTTTTCCATCTTCTCTAATTTTTTGGAATAGCTTGAGAAGGATAAGTATTAAATCCTTTCTGAAAGTTTGGTAGAATTCCCCAGGGAAGCCATTTGGTCCTGGGGTTTTATTCTTGGGGATGCTTTTGATTACTCTTTCAATCTCTTTCCTTGTGATTGGTCTATTCACATTGTCTGTTTCTTCTTGTTTCAGCTTAGGGAGGTTGTAAAAGTCTAAGAATTTATCCATTCTGTTGGCATATAATGTTTCATAGTATTCTCTTCTAATCCGTTCTATTTCTGTGGTGTCCGTTGTTATTTCTCTTCTTTCATTTCTAATTTTGTTTATCTGAGCTGTCTCTCTTTTTGTCATTGTAAGTCTGGCCAGGGGTTTGTCAATTTTATTTATCTTCTCAAAGAACAAGCTCTTTGTTTCATTGATACTTTCTAGTGCCTTTTTTTGTTTCAGTAGCATTTATTTCTGTTCTGATTTTTATTATTTCTCTCCTTCTGCTGACTTTGGGCTTTGTTTGTTCTTTTTCTAATTCAGTTAGTTGTAATTTGAGATTGCTTATTTGGGATTTTTCTTGTTTGTTAAGGTGTGCCTGTATTGCAATGAATTTCCCTCTTAATACAGCTTTTGCTGCATCCCATTGAGTTGGTATGGTATGTTTTCATTTCATTTTTCTCCAGATATTTTTTGATTTCTCCTTTAATTTCTTCAATGATCCATTGGTTGTTCAATAGCATGTTGTTGAGTCTCCACATCTTTGTCCCTTTCTCAGCTTTTTTCTTGTAATTAATTTCTAGATTTATAGCATTGTGATCAGAAAAGATGCTTGTTATTATTTTAGTCTTCTTAAATTTATTGAGGCTTCCCTTCTTTCACAGCATATCGCTATCCTTGAGAATGTGCTGTGTGCACTTGAGAATAATGTATATTCTGTTGTTTTTGGATTGAGTGTTCTGTGTATGTCTAAGTCCGTCTGGTTTAGCTTTTCATTTAATTCCACTGCTTCCTTATTGATTTTGTGTCTGGATGATATATCCATTGATGTGAGTGGAGTGTTGAGATCCCCTACTATTATTGCGTTATTATTAATGTCTTCTTTTAGTTTGTTAATAATTGCTTTATGAACTTTGGTGCTCCTGTGTTGGGTGCATAGATATTTATAAGCGTTATTTCTTCTTGATGGGGTGTCCCTTTGATCATTATATACTGCCCCTCTTTGACTCTCTTTACCTGCCTTATCTTGAAGTCTACTTTGTCTGATGTAAGTATTGCAACACCTGTTTTCTTTTGTTTGCCATTAGCTTGGAGTATCGTCTTCCATCCCTTTGGTCTGAGCCTGTGTTTGTCATTGGAGCTGAGCTGTGTTTCCTGGAGGCAGCATATTCTTGGGTCTTATTCTTTAATCCATCTTGCCACTCTGTGTCTTTTTATTGGAGAATTCAATCTATTTAAGTTTAGGGTGATTATTGGTATATGAGGGCTTAATGCTGTCATTTTATCACTCGTTTTCTGGTTTCCCTGCATTTCCTTTGTTTCTTGTCCTGTGTGTTTTGGTCTACCCATATAATTATGTTGTATTTTATGATGTGTTTCTTTGTTTTCTTCTTATTTATTATTTGTGTCTCTGTTCTGCTTTTTCGTTTAGTGGTTACCATGAGGTTAGTATTCAGAATCTCGTGTATAAGATAGTCCTGTTTCTGATGGCCTCTTATGTCCTTAGTCTAAGCCGATTCAGTCCTTTTCCTCCTCCCCTCCTAAGTTGTTTTTCTCACATCTTATTCCATCTTGCGTTATGAGTTTGTGTTTAAACTGACAAGATTATCTTTGTTTTTGGTGTTTTCCTTCCCTGTTATCTTTAATGCTATACTTGAGTATTTGCTCTTCTATTCTAACTCTGTCTACCTGTTTATCTCCTTACTCCATGCTTTATAACCCCTTTCTCCCCCCGCCCCCTTTTTCTTTCAGGTATGAAGGCCTTCTTGAGGATTCCTTGTGGGGGGGGGGGGTGTCTTGTGGCTACAAACTCCCTTAGCTTTTGTTTGTCTGGGAAAGTTTTTATTTGTCCATCATATCTGAAGGATATTTTTGCTGCATAAGAGTTTTCTTGGCTGTAAATTTTTGTCCTTTAAAGATTTGAATATGTCATTCCATTCTCTCCTACCCTGTATGGTTTCTACAGAGAAATCCACTGAAAGCCTGATAGGAGTTCCTTTGAGGGTTATTTTCTTCTCCCTTGCTGCCCTTAATATTCTTTCTTTGTCATTCATTTTTTGTCAGTTTTACCACTGTATGCCTTGCAGTAGGTCTTTTTACATTGACATATCTAGGAGATCTAGAAGGCTCTTCCACATGGATTTCCCTCTCTTTCCCTAGCTTTGGGAAGTTCTCTGCTATTATTTATTTGAACACGCTTTCTGCTTCATTCTCCTCCTCTTTCCTTCTGGAATACCTATAATTCTTATGTTGCATTTCCTAGTTGAGTTGGATATTTCTCGGAGATTTTCTTCATTTATTTTTAGTCTTAGTTCTCCCTCCTCCTCTGTCTGGAGCCTTTCAAAATGTCTGTCTTCAGTTATGCTGATATGCTCCTCTATGATGTCCACTCGAGCATTCAGGGAATCCATATTTTGTTTTATCTCTTCCATTATGTCTTTTATTTCTAATATTTCAGATTGATTCTTCTTTATAGTTGCAATCTCTTTTGTGAAGTAGCTCCTGAACTCGTTGAATTGTTTCTCTACATTCTGTTCTATCTTGTTGAGTTTTTTGATGATAGCTGTTTCGAATTCATTTTCATTTAGATTACATATTTCTGTGTCCTCAGGGCTGAATTCTGGGTACTTGTTGCTGTCTCTCTGGCCTGGAGATTTGATATAGTGTTTGATATTGCTAGAGGAGGTGGTTCAGTTCCTACGCGTCCTGATATTATTTAGTTGCAGTTACTACCTATTGCCACTTGGTGGGGGGTCAAGACCAGCATCTTCTGAGCCCTCTGCCTTCAGCCGAGATCCCAGGCAGTGGGAGTGGGGGGCCAGGTCAGGGATGGGGCGCTTTCTCCTGCGTGCACTCTAGTCTTTCTCACTCTGCTCTCGCTACCTGCTTTCCTGGGGTGTTGGCTTGATGAGGTCACCCCCCACGAAAGCTCTTGCCCAGGTAGAGGTCTTCCCTCTAGGCCGTATGGGCCCTTGGAGGTCCTTGGTGTTCCTGCGAATGAACATCCGCTCCCCCATTCCTTCCCTCTTCGAGCCTCCTGTAGTTGTGGTTTGCAGTTTTTAGGGGAGGGAGTGAAGTTCTCTCTTACCATGTTCTAGCTCCTCTGAGTGGTGCTACAAACTCTCCACCCTCCATCCTATGGCTGTGTGTGTCTCTGACATTTTTTGTGTTGTGTTAGGATGTCCTCTGTTGGAGTATGTATTTCCCTTTTCATTGTATGTTGGAGGGGAGAGAGTCCTGCGAAAGTTTACTCTGCCATGATGTTGACATCACTTGATTATTTAAGGTCAGAATAAGGACTTTAATGCCTTTCTAATATCATCAGAGTATTTTGAGTGGGAAAAGGGTTTTATTTGACTTACTGACATACTGGCTGCTGTGTGAATAGGCAGTAAGTGTGGTGGGGCAATGATGCAAGCAGGGGGACTGGGGATCAGTTTGGAGGTCGTTGAAATACTAATCCAGAGGAAAGATGGTGCTTTAGATCAGGGTGGTAGCAGAGAAAGTCGGTCAGATTCTACATTTTGGAGATAGAATAAAGGTGTGAGAAAGAAAAGAATTGAGGATGACTACACAGTTTTTGACTTGAACAACAGAATCATAAGAATTGCTTGCATTTTTGGTGATTGGGAAGACTGGAGCAGGAGCAGTCTACTCCGTCACTCAAGCCAGAAGCCTGGGCATCATTCTCAGCAATTTCCTCTTTTTCAATTCTTAACTAGCAACCCTGCCCAAATGATCTTCCTAAAGGGCAACTTTGAGATGCAGTAGTTGCTTCTCCATTATCTTCAGGTTAAGTAAAACTTTTAATGCCTTTATACTGGCTCTCATAATCTAACTCTTGCTTACCTTTCCAACCAGCCTCTCACTGCTTCCTGACTCAAACCTTTGCTGAAGCCACACAGAACTACTTTCAGTTTCCTGGATAGATTAAGTAGATTCATACTTTTGCACTTAAAAAAAAAAATCTCTCCCTGAATTCTCTCACTCAAGTCTCTTTTACCTAGAAGAGCCCTGCTTTAACACTTGGTTTAGATATCATCTCTTCTTCCCAGCTGTTCTCCTGACTTTCAAATTACTTGCACTGGTTTGCCTTCATAGTATCTTAAATATATTCCTCTATTGAAGTCCACAAGAATGGAGGAAAGACTCATCAGCTTCGGAGTCATACAGTAGAGTACTTGATGAAAGTTTAGAGGCGGGTATCATAGTGATTAAAATATTTGAAAAGTAGGAATTTGAAGGAAAATTTAGGAGAATTTAAATATAGTAGATGTTGGAAATAATCTGTTACAGATACTTAATGGAAAACTAAATAATTATTTATGAAAGATGATTTTCCTTTCTGCCCAGAAGGAAAGAGGAGAAAATGGTGTTAAGCATCTTTTTGAGGCCTCATTGACTTCCAACCATAATCTCATAGTCTTTCTTTGGAACTCTCCAATTTAGTGTGGACACTTAAATCTACTACTCTTGTTTCGTTGGCCTCTCACATCCATAGCTAGGAAAATTTTCAACCCCAAATAGACCCTTTTCTCATAGCTCACTTGATTAACATAATACTAATGAGGTCTGTGAAATAATAGAAAATATATATATTGGTCTCTGCCCCCAATTCCTGGCACAGAGCTTCTAAAACCCTTGTAATTTCCTAAGTGATAAGAGCACTAGTAGTGTCATTTGTTCTAATATTTGGTCTTTGACCCTGGTTCCTGACACAGCTCTCCTAAATTCCTTGGAATTCCCCAGGTGATAGGAGTGTCTTTTGTTCTAATGAGGAGACTCTTGGGTTCCTGGCTAGCTTCATGATGGGGGCTGGTCACCAGAAAGACAGAACCTTGATTAGAAGTCTGGAACTTTCAGTCCCATCCCCTTCCTCTGGGAAGGGGAGAGGGACTGGAGACTGAGTTAATGATTGATCATGCTTATGTAATGAAGCTTCCATAAAAATCCTAATGGTAGGATTTGGGGAGCTTCTGGGTTGGTGAACACCTGGAGATATGGGGAGGCTGGTATGCCTGGAGAGAGCATGGAAGCTCTGTGTCCCTTCCCACATACCTGACCCTATGCATCTCTTCCATCTGGCTGTTCCTGAGTTATATCCTTTTATAAGAAGCTGGTAATCTAGTAAGTAAAATGTTTTCCTGAGTTCTGTGAGCAGCTCTACCAAATTAGTGGAATCGAGGAGAGGGTCGTGGGAACCTCCAACTTAAAGCTGGTTGGTCACAAGCACAGATAACAACCTGGACTTCTTGTTAGTATCTGCAGTAGGAGTAGTCTTGTGGGATTGAGCCCTTAACTTGTTGGATCTGATGCTATCTCCAGGTAGATAGTGTCAGAATTGAGTTAAATTGTAGGGCACCTAGTTGGTGTCATAGAATTGATTGATGTATGGAAAACCCTCAGATCTGGTGTCAGAAATGAAGTAGTGTTGTAGTAGAGTATTGAGAGTAGAGCAGACACAGAAATGAAGTGGTGTTGTAGTAGAGTATTGAGAGTAGAGCAGACACACAGGAGAAAGTGATTTTTTTTCCTCATACAAGGTCAAAGGGGAAAATCCCGCAACTCATAGCTGTACAATGATGGACTCTGTCAGAACTTCTCAGTGATCCTACTCAAGGCAAAAACATGAGAGAATGATTCTGTTTTGTTCACAGCCGTTGTTTCCTCAGTACTCAGAATAGTTCCAGGTTAGTAATTATCAGATGGGTTAATGGTGGAATGAATTAATGAAATATTCAAATGAACGAATAAAATGAATGAGTGCTATGTACGTAAAACACAATGGAAAAATCATTAAGTAATAGGTGGTATGAGTCAGTTAAATTTTCTTGAAGAAAATGATTCAAATCTGGGTCTTGAGTTCCGTTAAGCAACAATAGGCATGCCTTCCTTTGTGATGGCATATTGTTTCTCACATTACATTGCAATTATTTCTGTAACCGCTTGTTCTGGGAGGAACATGTCTTGTCATCTTGTATTCCTTCCAGTGCCTAAAACGCTGCCTTGATCATATGAGGTGCTCATTGAATAAAAGAGTGAATGAATTTGGGTTGGTGGAAAGGAGAAAGGTTATTCTGTATAAAGCATCAGTATGAACGGAGGAGAGAAAGTCTGGGTTTGTTGGAAGAATTCGCTTGATAGCAAGATCAGAATTGTGAATGCTAAAATACCAAAACTTTGTGGGTCCAATACTTATTTAGGTATTTTGAAAATATTTGAAATCTGACAAACCATAGAGTCATAACTTCAAGTTGAACAAGAGTACACTAATTTAGAAAGTAATTTTTTATACTTTAAATATTTTCAAGAGATAGAAAAAAATGGATAATGGACAAAACCAAGCTCATATTGCAATAGTAATTATTATCCTAGTTCACAGTCTTTCCAAACATGTGGAATATGCAGAGTTGCCTAAATTGGTAATTCTGATTGTCTGCTAATAATATATGTGTGATTGTATATATAATGAAAATGTATTTATCACTTTTATTTTCATAAATTTTAAAATTTGATAGGTTTTCTTTTTCTGCTTGTTCATAAGTTCTTATATTTGAAATATACTTAGTATGTAGTTTCATTAATTACTGCAATCAGTAATTTGGAGATCAGCTAAGAAGGCTGCTAATAAGAATAAAGCTAATGATAATGGTATGATATAATTGTTGAAGCCTGGAAAAATAGTGGTCTGTTAGTAACTTAATGTGTATTATATTGTTTATCATGTGACCTCATCTAATCTCTCTTTATTATTCTTTGAATACAAAGTGGAATTTTGGAGTGGATGGGAAGCAGGATTTATTGAAAGGATGCTGAGAAGCTCACACAGTTGAAGGAAAACTTGACCAACCAAGTCTTAGGAAGATCAGTAAACAGTGTTGCTCCATCAGAAACTCATCATGAGCCTGCCTCTTGAGCGCTGTTGTCAGAAGGACACAGCTTCAATCAGTCACTCATTCAAGATCCATATTCCAAGTAGAATCTGATTGGCCTAAGTTGAGTCATCATGATTAACACATTTCCACCACCACATGGGATGAGGCAAGAGTAATTCTCCAAAGGAAACACAGGATCTGTATCAAAAGAAAAGAGGGAAGGGATGATAGGCAGGTATACACCACAGATGGGTCATAATAATAGCTAATTGGGCAATGTGTGCATCTGAGATTGCATTTTTCTAGCATTCTATGAAACTGAATTAAAGTAAAGTTTTAATATTCTTTTGTTAAATCAACTTTGTCAATGACTAATTTACATACTTATACTGATTTTAAGTATATACAGCTCTATGAGTTTTCATGAATGTATACATTTTGTATCCACCTCCCTCCCATCAAGATTTCCATCATGTTAGGAAATTTGTTCTCTTTTCCAGTCAGTAACCCCCAATCCTGCTCCAGGCAACTACTAATCTGGTTTTTATTACCACACTTTAGTAGTTTTGTCTGTTCTATAACTTCGTATAAAGGGAGTCATACAGTATGCACTCTTTTGTGTTTGCCATTGTTCACTCAACGTAATGTATATGAGATTTATCCATATTGTTGCATGTATCAGAAGTTCATTTTTATTATTGAATAACGTTTGTTTATGTGAATATGCCACAATCTGTATGTCTGTTCATAGACTGATGGACACTTTGGTTAGATTATTGTTTTGGTATTATGAATAAAGCTGCTATGAATAGTTGTGTGCTCGTCTCTGGTGAACGTATGTTTTTATTTCTCTTGGTTAGATTCCTAAGAGTGAAATTGTGGGATTGTATGGTAAGCGTTTAACTGTATATATAACTCTCAAACTGTTTCTAAAGTAGTTGTACCATTTTACATTCCTATGAGCAATGTATGAGAGTCCCAGTCCTCCAAATCCTCACCATCAGTTGGTGGTGTTAGTCTTTTTAATTCCAGCCATTTTACTGTTTTTGAAGTAGATTTCTTTGTGGTCCTCTTTTTAAAAATTAACTTTATTGGGGGCCAGCCCAGTGATGTAGCAGTTAAGTTCACGTGCTTTGCTACGGCAGCCCGGGGTTCGCCCGTTTGGATTCCAGGTGCGGACCTGTGCCCCGCTTATCAAACCATGCTGTGCCAGGTGTCCCATGTATAAAATAGAGGAAGGTGGGCACAGACATTAGCTCAGGGCCACTCTTCCTCAGCAAAAAGAGAAGGATTGGTGGCGGATGTTAGCTCAAGGCTAATCTTTCTAAAAAAAAGAAAGTAACTATTGAAGGTTAAATGAACCCATTTTAAGTGTATGCTTTGATGAGTTTTGACAGATGTATGCACTCTGTAACGTCCACCAGCACAGTCATCATCCCTAAATTTCCCTGTTGTCCCTTCCCTATCATTCCCCGCTCACTCCAAGCAACCCTTGATCTGCCCTGTTTGGAGATTAAATTAGTCTTTTCTAGAGTTTCATATACATGAAATCATATGCTATTTTCTCCTATGTGTCTGACTTCATTCCTCTATTGTAATATTTTCGAGATGCACTTATGTAGTTGAATGTATCTGTAGTCTGTTCCTTTTTATTGCTAAGAAGTATTCTGTTATACCCAGACAGTGTGGTATACCCCAAGAAACATTTGCCTCTTGGGCATTTGAGTTGCTTCTGGTTATTGGGTATTATGAATAAAGCTGCTGTGAGAATTAGTATACAATTCTTTGTTTTGGGCATATGTTTTCATTTCTTTTAGATAAATACTTAAGAATAGCATTGCTAGGTTATATGTTCACTTTTATACAAAACTAACCAAACAATTTTGAAAATGATTGTGTAATGTATGAGACTTCCTGTTACTCGACATTATTGCCAAAACTTGTATCATCTGAATTGATTTTAGCCATTTTAATAGGTATGTATCTTATCATGGTTTTAATTTGCATTTCTCTGGTGACTGTTTAATTTGAACATCTTTTTATCTGCTTATTGGCCATTCATACATTTTCTTTTCAGAAGTGTCTCTTCAAATCTTTTGCTGTTTTCTTATTGACTTATTGTTAAGTTAGAAGAATTCTTTATGTATTCTGAATACAAGTCGTTTCTCAGATATATGTGTTGCTAGTGCTTTTCCCAGTTCGTGACTTACCTTTTCATTTTCTTAATGGTATCTTTTAAAGAGCAGACATTTAAAATTTTGAAATCCAATTTATCAGTCTTTTTCTTTCATCTTTTGCCTCCCCAATGTTGTTACAGTTTTCTATTATGTTTTCTTATTATCCTCATCTGTAAAATGGGGGCAGTCTGAGAATTAAATGAGTTAACATACATAATCACTTAGAGAATGTGTGGCACCTGGTAAGAACTATATACTGTTAGCTTCCTTTTTTGTTACTACAACTCCTTCACTCAGAAGTTATCATTAAGGCGTTTGGATGCTGTCTGTACATCCCTGTCTCATCTCCTGCCTTCTCAAGAAATCTCTTTGGCATTTTCTTTAGGGGTCATTCATTAAAAAAAAATTAAAAGACCAAAGCCGAGATTTGCTATATGTGTAGGAGATGATTTGTATAAGCTACTGCAGTTTTATAATGCACCAATTTACCAGTGGCTTGGTTTCCATTCATATCTGATGTTTTAAGGAGATCTACAGGAATTTTTTCCATTTCCCTTTACCAAAAGGTCTAAAGCCCACCATGAGTCTGGTCATTTTCGTCTTCTGTTAAGGCTGAAGATAAGAATATTCTTACTCTCCTATGGCCACCTCTGACCTTGGCTTTCACTATGCTTTAAATCTACCTCACGTGTCTTCAAGTGGATTCTGGGAAATGACATTCCAGAGTATTGTTCATATCAAATTTTGCTAAAGAGAACTTAGAAGGTAGATTCTCATTGTAGTATATTAACTGGAGACACGTGCCACATAACGACCTTTCAGTCAATGATGGACTGTATATACGATGGTGGTCCCATAAGATTAGTACCATATAGCCTAGGTGTGTAGTAGGCTATACCATCTAGGTTTGTGCAAGTGCATTGTATGATGTTCACACAATGATGACATCACCTAATGATGCATTTCTCAGATCGTATCCTCACTGTTAAGTGACGAATGACTGTCCATTAAAAATGTCATGGACATAATTAGTATGAAAGCAATAATAATTATACCAGAGTGGATTTTCAAACTTCTGTAAACTTGGTCAAGGCAAGATACTTTTCTTAAAATACACTGCAGTCTGATTAATATCCACTGTAGTGGTTTGAATCGGTCACAGAAATAGAAATATTGTCTTTGTTCTCTGTTACTTTGGCCAAATATTCAATCAGTCCCTATCATCATTTTCCTCTTTATGGAATGAGAGATATAATATCTTCCTAGCAAAAAAAAAATTAGCAATGGGATAATTAGCATTTAGCAAATGATATGTGGTTCCTCTAAGTATTTAGTATCATTTCTACTGTATAATCCAGGTTTTTATCCATCTTTTTTCTAGAGGTATCCCCTCTGTCTGTGCTCTCCTGAGTCCTAGATCAGGTACCAGGCATCCTCAAAGTCTAGCTTAGAACCTGGCAATGAATAGGCATTTGGTAAGTTTGTTGAACCAAACTTTTAGTTTTACCCTTTGTGTCTTGAGTCTTTATTGTTTCCCTTTCCGATGAATTCTGTTTAAGCTCAAGAAATCACTATTCTTAAAAAAAGAAAAAGCAAGCAAAAACTTATTCCAGCTGTTCTTCTCCTTGCAGTTCCTATCTTTATACTTTTCACGCTGTTTCAAGAGTCAATTATACTTACCTTCTTATTTCACATGTATTTCTGAGCTTTTTAAATCTAGCTCTTACTAAAATTGTTTTCACATATTTTTAATAATCTCTTCTCAGCCTCATATATTAGACTATTTTCATTTTTCCATTTTATCTAATCCCTCCTTGTAGTCCCTTCTTTGCTCCCTCTATGACACATTCCTGACCTTTTGCCTCCTAGCACGTCCATTTTTGTTGTTTTGTTTTTGTTTCTCTTCTCTTTTTCTTACACATGTGAATTCCCCAAGATTCTATTTTTGTCCCGCTTCTCTTTGTCAAAGAAGAAAACTTAGGGAGAGAATGAAAATATTTTGGGGCTTCATTTATTTGCCTTTAAACAGATGTTGCTTCACTTAACGTAGCTCTGATTTTTTAAATTACATTTTTTCTCCATTTGGATATTACCTGAACTTCTCATAGTAAAATTAATTGTTGAATATATTTTTGTCCCTGCAAGAAGGCAAGCTGTGTTATGTCCATCGGTATATCTCCGTTGCCTAGCACAGAGCTTGGTACATAGTTGGCAAGTAATACATATTTGTTAAGTGAACAAGTAATATCCTACTATCACCTCAAAGTTAACATGTTCAAAATTGAACTCATCTGAGATTTTCTTTTGCTTCTATATCTACCGATTGTTTGGTGTCCAGATTAAATGCTATCTCTTTTCTGAAACTTTCCTTAATCCTCACAGACAAAAATTCTCTCCCTGTTCTGTATTCCTTTAGCAAATTATACTTTTACTGTACCTTCATTCTGGATTACATTTTACTTATTTATGTGCAAAGTTTATGTATATAATGTTGAGGTCAGGGATTATCTTCCTACCCCAAAACAAATATATTGTTTAAAATGATGTGAGATCTTGGAAGAGGAAAAGGGTTGAAGGTAGAGATGTGTGACTGTTCCTTCTGCATAGTATTGTCCCCTCTCCTGTCTTGCTACTTTTCACTTATCCTTTAGTCATAGTTGGGACATTATTTCATCCGGGAAGCTTTCTCTGAACCTTAGTGAAGTCTTGAATATGTGGCTTTTCTTTGTACTCCTCTAGCATCATTCACTTAACAAATAGTTATTGAGTGCCTTTTATGTACTGACACTGCGCTTGGCAATGGGGATCAAGTGGTGAACAAAATTGATATTGTCTTTTCCATGATGGAGCCTACAGTCTAGTGAGCAAGGCAGACATAAACCAAGTAATCACCCAATAAGTAATTATCAGATGCTTTGAAGGAAAAGTATAGGGTTCTTTGTGAGAGCAAACCTACTTAGATGGGGGATTGATCAGAGAAGAGTTTTTTGAAAAAGTGTATCTCACAGAAACCAATTATGATGATTAAGATTTGGCCATACAAAGAATGGGGAAAGGGCATTCCAAACAGAGTATCTCCAAAGGCCCTAGGAAATAGAAGAACTTGATGCCTTTGAGGAACAAAAAGGCAGGCCATTTTGGCTGAAATATAGTACTAGGTCGTTATACAGATGAGGAAACTGAGGCTCGAGGAGGTTGAATGAATACAGAATATATTAAGGATCAGATTAGTAAATGGGAGAGTCTAGATTCAAACTTGGGACTTTATAAATCTTTAGTGTTCTTTCCGTTATACCTTGGCATTCCCTAGTGAAAATTTGAACAAAATCTTTCCAAACTCTGGTATTTTGTTTCTTTTCCAACATCACAGAACATTCTCATACCATTTTCTGTTTTTTAGCAAAGGAGATATTTGTATGTGGAACCATTCCTGTCAACACAAAAGGGGTAGTTGACCTGGCACTAGGCAGAGATGCTTCCATTGAATTTGTGGCTTTGAAAACTGATTTTAGCATTTCCTTGACTCAAAGGATTTATGAGCCTCCAGAGTTGTCAGGGTTCTATGGTATCCACTGTCTATATTAATCTGTGGATTTCTTTGTTTTTTTGTTTTGCCAGTGGAACATTACAACTCTCAAAATTCATAGCAAGCATCTTACATTCTACTTTATTTCCGTTCAACAGTCTAACATTGTAAACTTGACCCACCTCTGGCAAATATTCAAGTTAATGTTTCACAAAATACACAAACTCCTTTTGGCAATTGATTTGCAGGCAACTGATAAAACATGGAAGTGTTAGCTTTTTTTTTCCTTTTTCCTTTTGTTGTGGACATTGATGGGGAAGGGGAGGTAAGAAGTTGTTGTGATGCAGGGGCAAAGTTGAAAAGGTCGTTTTTTTCCTCTAGAGAATCTTCATTATTACCCTGCAGTGAACTGCTCACAATCCAGGATGTAATAGCCTGCTTGCTTAGTAGTCTTCAAAAATGAGCATATGATGTCACACGTTGCTATGTTCTGAGTAAATGGTGACTTGTTAACGTAAAGTTCAATTTCAGGAATGTTTTGTATCAGGAAACTTCCCCTGTGATGCTCCTGCCTCCTTTTGTAACCTGATATAATCATGGTGCTGTGTTTATCAAAGACCTTTTGCCCCTACATTTTTTCCTTCTCAATGTTCTTTTCATTAAGAGTAATGATTATAACATGAAAGAAGGAATTTAATTCCTGAACTAGTTTTTAATTCTTATTGGAGTTTTTCATTTGTGATTTTCTATCTTACTCCTCTCAATGTGAGGAAGGAAATAATGTTAAAAAGTTTACTTTAAGGTACTGATTTTACTTATTCTGACATCCTTAAGCATTGGTTTTGTGGGTGTTTTGCTTGAATGAAGACTGCAGAATTAAATTACTTTTTATGACTCAAGATTTGGGAAATATTATATGCCAAATGCATGTTTTTAAAATTTTCTAAAATACAGTTTTATTATAGGTAGTAGAGAAACGTTTAATAGAAAATATTTTGTATCATTAAGAAAACAATTAGTATTATGTTTAAATTTTCAAAGTATACTTATTACCCTTTACGGTGTCCTCGTCCCTGCCTCCCCCCAGCAGTTTTCTGTTACTTTAAATGATCATCTCTGTTTTTTTGTTTGCAGGCAGCTATCAATGGTGTAATACCCCAGGAAAATGGCATTCTACAAAGGTATGTTATAAAGTGCTTAATGGTAAGATGGGGATTTAGCAAAGCAAAAAAAAGACAGTTATTAATTTTTTCTTTTAATTTTTGATAGAGCATTTGATCTTTGGTCTATAAGTTCATTAATATAGTTACTGTTCTTTCAGACATGTTAATTATATTAATGTCTTATAGTCTCCATCCAACTTTTAACTGTATAGTGTTATTTCAGATTGGGTGCTACCATTTTTAAAGGTGGTTTTATTTTAAGAAAGCTTTTTACCGTCGTCTTTTAATTCATAAGATAGAAGGAACCGAATCTTTAAACTGTTAGTAGTGAGAAAATGAGACGTGGCTCAGTAGCCCGAGAGCATGATTATAATCTAACTATCCAGACTTTATCTCCAACCTGACTACATTCTTTTTTTCCCTCCCTCTTGTTTTTTAAATTAAGTATATGATAACTTGGCAAATTTGAGTAAGTCCTTATATTGAAACTTCCCAGAGCACGAAACTATTTTACCTGAAGAATCCAATGTTAACATGTGGAATGGTCTTTGTGGTTTTGTGTCATTGCCAGAAGGTAAAATTGGAAGATGGTGCCAAGAGAGCTACGATAGTTAAAAAATAATTCCTTAAATTAAAAATAAATTTATAACTTTTCTGTCCTTAAAATTGGACACTGGTTCGGGATTAAAAGAGCACACTGTAAAGTCATAGGAGGTAAAACTATTTGTCCTTCCAACTGTAGTTTAGTTACTTGACTTTTCCCCCCTCCCCTCTCAATTCAAATTTTGGCTTGAATTTTGGTGGCTGAGATTTCTAAGTCACTGAAGCATGATCTGCTAAGTGCGGATGAAACAAACAGAAACAGCAGACTAAGAATGAGGTTGTTTTGGAGAGGAAGAAAAATTACTGTTGCAAAAACATAAAAAATTGCAAAATGTGCTGTACTTTATAGGAAACTGTGTATATTTAGAAAGGAAGCAAAATTTTATTTGGTACCTGTACCATCCTTAATGATTAACAGTTTTTAGGTGAAAGCAATGATAAACAGACCTATTCTCCACCCTTTTTTCTAAACTGTCAGCAAGAGTTTCATTCAGAGTAAGTGTGGCTGATTTCCAGAGTCTGTACCAAATTTTTGTGGTGGTGTTTGTTTTTTTCATTCAAAAGCGTTCAATTCTATTGCTACCCTTGTCTAGAAAGCAAACCAGATGATTACAGGAGCTTCCTTCATGATCATTTTTTTCTTGGTTTAAAAAGTTTTAGACTGCTAAATATGGCTCCAGTTTTATTCTTGAGTAAATGTTATTCCACTTTTTGTGCCAAAATTTTTGCTCGCTAAACCCTTGTGGATTCAGCTGCTAGGTTCTGAGTACATATTGGATATATCTTACAATTAATAGTATGTGCTCTGAGTGAATTCTAGAAATTCTCTCATCCTTGGAAACATCCCATCTCTCCTGTCACAGATGATACTTTTTGCTTAATACATTTTATAACTAGAAATTCAGCACTGAATTGATTTCTCATAAGGTTACTTTAATAGTTTGGGTTTATCCTTGATCAGAATGGGTTTTGGTTTATTTTATTTGCTTAAGTTAAAGAAATGAATAATATATCTACAGAAGAAAGTCAGTTGTATCTAGTAATAGTCTTCAGTCGTTTTCCTTCCTCACTTTGGTGTTTAGCTTTGAAAGCACTGTGGATTTGACATAACTGAAAACTCCTCTTTTGTCTACTGACCAGAGGAAAATGAAAGAGGGCTTTTTGTACTTTCTTCTTTTTTTTTTTTTTAAATATTTTATTTTTCCTTTTTCTCCCCAAAGCCCCCCAGTACATAGTTGTATATTTTTAGTTGTGAGTCCTTCTAGTTGTGGCATGTGGGATGCCGCCTCAGTATGGCCTGATGAGCAGTGCCATGTCCGTGCCCAGGATCTGAACACGCGAAACCCTGGGTGGCCGAAGCAGAGAGCACGAACTTAACCACTTGGCCACAGGGCCGACCCCCTTTTTGTACTTTCTTGTAGGCTTAACACTGAAAGTGGAAGACAATACTAGGAATTGTGTATGTAGGCAGTTAAAAGGATGTTCGTTTTGTGTTTGGTTTCTGTAGTAAAGTTGAATACAGTCTGTGAATTCAACTGACTCTCAATTTGTCAGTTTATACCTTAACAGAGAAAAGAGTTGCCAAAAAGAATCTTTTAAAAATATGAATCATTTTTGGAATGAGAAGAGCCCAATCCCTTTGCGTTTTAGCTTTTCTTGAAATCAGATTTTTGCATGACTTCAAAAGTAAGAATATAGTTTTAAATACACCCACTAAGTTCAAGGCAAAGAAACTAACATTTTTTTAAGGTGTAAGGCACTATGCTGGGTAGTTGACATATTTTTCCTTACTCAAAACTCATTACAACCCTTAAGAGATAAATGTTCATATTTCATAGATGAGGAAACTCCACATTAGAGAGTTTACATAGACTCGCCCAAGGTCACAAGTGTAGTAGGTGGTGGAGTCTGGTTTGTCTCGTTTTGAAAGTCATGCTCTTTCTTTTATACCACTCTGTTCTCTTCAAGGTCAGTAAGCCAGGCATGTCACAACTTTTGTTTTAATACTTTTTTCTTTAGATAAAGGAGGTGAAATTTAATATGTGTATATAACCTCCTTCTCCCACAGTTTTGTTTTTACAGTTATTATTTTAGTTGTAAGTGAGTAGAGGTAGATATTATTATCCCTCATTTTACAGGTAGAAAGAATAAGGCCTGAAGTGACTTGGCTCAGATTATACAGCATGATGTTGATGGAGTCAGGCGTATAAGCAAGTCCTCTGCCTCATCCTCCAAACCTTATTTCACTAGACAATATATTGCTAATACAACATATTTATAAACTGTGTAACTTATGCAGTCATAAACGTAAACCATTCATTCAGTCATAAACATCTAGTGTGTGCATGTATTTTTACTGTATCTTAGTATAATATTTTATTTATTCAGCATATTGTCCAGAGCCTTTTTAAAAATTATTTTTGGAGATAGTTATTGTTAGAAAGAAATGTTAATGAATTGCTTGTATCAGTAGAGAGCAGATTCTATGTTTTCTAAAAATTTTATGAATTAATAGTATAACTTTAGTCGTTGACTAAGGGGTGGTATTTATCAGACATTTATTTTATGACCCAGACAGATGTACTATATGTTTCTTTGTCCATTGTTTAATTCATTGAGGAAACCTAGAGAAGACAAAGCTTGTTTTCAAACCTTGACCATTATGCTTTCAGAATGTATAAATGCTGGTTTTCTGATTTAGAAGATAGCCATTTTGCCTGATTAGTTTTTATTTATTGTCTTCTGTGATGCCCATATTAAATATCTGCTTTTTTCTAAAGATAAATTTATCTTTAAAACACGTGTTGTTTTTTTAACCTAAAGATTTTACCATGGGATGGACGTTTAAAAATTGAAATAAACAAGTGCAGAGTTTGTTTACTTTGCTTTGTTCACTGCCTTCCAAGGACCTGTGTGGTTTGTAAAGGAAAGTTGAGTAAGGATAAAAACACTCCTGTATAGAACTAAAGTAGATTTCTCCATAGAGTTTCCCTTCCCAATCAGTGTCTTTTTCTGTTGTTGAATTATTGATTAACTAGAAAAAAATAGTGATAAGGTCATATTATATGATGGCAGTCTTCATAGATGAAAAATCTTAAAAATAGTTTTTTTGGTTAACAATACTGGATGCCTTTGCAGTCTTTGGATGTCATTGAACGTTAGTCAGAACTGATAGGACCATTCATCAACTGGTAGTCTCTCTTCGTCTAATTTTTTTGGGATGCTTGTGAAAAACTGTAATGTAATTTCGTTGTTTTTTATTGATCCTGAAATAGAGTAATTATAGCCAATAAGAAAATTTTCAAGTGATAACTTTAAAAAAAATTTTCTTTGTGGCTGACAGGCATACCAAAAAGCTTGCTCTGATTAGAAGTGTTAAACTGTCTCCTAGTGTTAGAGTTAAGAAAAGAAAAAAAAAGCACGCTAAGAATTTTGAAGACAGGAAATTTCATATAGGGAATCAGAGACACAGATGTGGAGCATGTTGAGAGTAAAATCCAGATATAATGACTGCAGGAAACAGCTGGACCACCAGTCCCAGGTGGAAGGGCACGAGGGAGCCTAGGGGGTGAGCAGACTTATAGCAGCAGCATCCTCTGAGAAGGATGGGCAGAGCCTGGACTGTGTGGACCAGGTCCAAGGCACCCCATTTCAGGAGGCCTGCTTCAGGACCAGCCTGCTCAGGAGAACCCCCTGCTGACCACCGAAAAGCACAGTCACTCCTAATACTAGAGGAAAAAAGGGAGAGGTTGGGAGAGGTTTAGGTTAACACAAGTTTGATTCTCAAGAGGAACATGGCCCCAGACATATGAGAAAGAAGTCCTCTCAGCTGATACTGGTACCTCTGACAGAAGGCAGAGACTTGTTTTGAAGTATCAAAAGAAGCTAGAAGCTTGCACTAAAGGGTGGTGCTGAAACAAAGTGGGTGCCATTGTTACAGTGATGTCATTGCTAGGGTAATGTTGATAGGATCAGTGTGCAAATTGAAAAAGAAAATTTTTTGTCTGTGCATGCACATGTGTACTGCTGCAGTGCTTGTTTCTGTTACTGGTCATAAGGCCATGGTTGATATTTACCTGTTTCTTCCACTATTTATTCTATATTCCCTCTGCCAGTGCTTCAGATAGTCAAGGTTCTTTACCTCTTGGGATATCTCAAACGTTCATTCTGTAAGAGTTGGAATCCTCAGTGGACCTGCCCTTTTTTTTTTTATTGGTTGTAGTTTTCCATTAACCTTATTATTGGACATGCCCCAGAAAATAATCCATTGTGTAGCAGAAACCCAATTTTTTCCTTGGTAATCAGGACCAGTCACTTCAGTTAGTACCTCCACCTTTGCTAGTTGATTCAGTAGCATGAGGAATACAAAATGACTGAGTGGCATTCTCAAGTTCTAATTCAGTGGACAGATTGTGGAAACATTACATCTCTGGGACCTATGATCTCTGAACCACCAGATCCAAAAATTGCAGGAAGCAAAAATTCAATAAGTTATTAGGCGTAATAAGAGGAACCACTACCACCACTTATTCCCATACCTGTGTTTTCTTGCAATATATGAAGTATCACTGTGTTTTGGTCACTGATATAAAGCATATACCACATCCTTTAAGGTGGATCTCCAAGCTTTGAGGGTGTTGTCTTCCAACCTGTGCCTAACTGTCTTCAGCAGGCCATTCCACTGTTCTGTCATGCTAACTGTTTCTGGGTAGTAGTATACACAAATGATGCCAGTGCTGTACTTCTTTTGCTGTGAAATGAGTTTCTTGGTTAGAACCAGTGTTGTGTGGGAAGCCATAGATCAATAAGGCATTCCCTAAATCCATCAATGATGGTGCTGGAGGAAGGACTGCTGTCAGGGAAGTCAATATCATATCCAAAAAAGTGTCTTTTTAAGTGAGAACAGATCATTGCCCTCTTCATAATAGAAGCTGTCCCTTACCAGATTCCCGAGGAATGGTGCCATATTGGAGGCTCAGTAGTAGACTCTGTTGTTTCCAGTTTAGGCACTCAGTAGTTTCCCTAGCCAGATTCAGACTTGATGAGGGGAAATTGATGTTGTTGTGCCTATGCCTAACCCCCTTCCCTATTGGTGTGGACACATTGTCCATTACTGCACTGAGTAGCTCTGGAGTAGCAGGGGAAGAAAGCTGACTGACATCAACAGAACAATGTCATCTTATCCACGTTGAGAGCCTTTTTGTTCAGTGGATAGCCTATAGGCAGCATTCACCTTGGAAACACATATGTCCCCATTTTGTGTCCATTCAGAAAGATTCATTTCCATATCTCTTCCCTAGACTTCTCTGTCATCCAGTTTTCCTTTTATTCTTTCCAAGTCCTGATCAGCTGGCCAACCCATTAACTATTGCCCATGCTTCAATGTAGATTTGTACCTCAGGCTCTCCTTCTAAATGAAGTAGTCAACCTGTGGTACAACCTTAAGTTCTCCCCACTGAGAGGCTTTTCTTTCACTACTGTCTTTCAGGTATGTCTTTGATTAGGGCTGTAATGTTTCAGCAGTCTATTTTTGGTTGGTGCCAGCATGTTATACATAATCATTTTTTACTTTCCCAGTCTGACTTTTTCTTCCTCAGTTAGCTTGGTTATCTCTTATGTATTGATGGGAAGTGCAAGATAACAGCAACTGACCTTTTGCTGTGACATGCTTCTGACTACTGGTCCCCAGTAGTCAGAAAATTTGCCAAAGTGACAGGTGCCTGCATTTTTGTGGTGCATATCGTCTAATCTCTAGCGTGCATGTGTCTTACCAAAGCATCCAAGTACTTAAGACTTTTGCTCTTAAGGACTAGTGTACCTTGTCATCAGTAATGTTGTTTTGTGAAATGTTTAGGTGATCAAGATTTCTCCAGACTAGATTATTATGACAGAGAGCAGAAGAGTTGACATAATCTTCAGGAAAAGACATTGAAGGTATATTGTTGACCCTACTGTGTGAAAGCAAAATCCTTGTTGTGGTGCTTACAAATTAAAAAAAAACTATGTGCAAGATCAATTGCTTTCTATTGTCCCTTTCTATGTAATAACCCTAACTCTATGGATCAGGAAGCCAATATGGAATGTATACCTGTTACTGAGTGTGTTTCTCCCAATTGTATATTCAGGATCTGGGGGGAAAACTGCAGGGTAGGTTGACAGATTCTTTGAACCTAGTGTGAGTGGATTTGGGTGAAAACTTCATCTACCACTGTAGTCTTCCACTTTTATATCCCCAGGAATTAGTATAACTTTAGAGTTAGCATCTAGTAATCCCCTAAAGATCCAAATATTTTCCTTTTATCAATACAAAAATGCTCTAGTAAATGGCTACAGGTCTCTTAGGGGAAGTCTTAGAGGAGAATTTACAATATATACATGTGGCTCTGTTGCATTGTCTTTGAGGGGACTAGGGACTTTATGTCTGTGAATCAACTTGTGTTTGGAAACTTGGTGTGGCTGTGACTCTGCATTGTGGTTATGGAAGTCAGGATTTAGGCTGCCAGGTCTAGGATTTCTACTGTTTATAGATGAAGTAATATTTTAGTCAACTGACTTTTAATTTTTTTCCTTAGAAATACCATGTTCAATTAAGCACTATTAAAGATCTCTGCAGATCGAAATCTTCTGATTGCCACTTTTTGTCCAGGCTGTTCATTAACATAATTGCTCCCATTTTTTTCTTGTTAAATTCTGCCTTTTGACTTCTGTACTCTGGGATCTCATCATGTCCATTAGGGAGTCTTTTTCAGTGGTGACATCTCCCCATGTCATTCCTAACTCATGGAAGATAGCCACTGCAGAGTTTTTCAAGAATGCAGATTCTTTTACTACTATATTTCTCAGTGCTTTAGTGCAGTGTCCCCTGGGGCCTCATGGATGCTGTAGTAGGAGGAGGTGTGTATACTCAGGTTGTATGTGGTAAATCCACTCGAGCATACCTGTTTTTCTCAGCACATGGATTTCTTCTATGTTTTGCCAGGAAAGTTCAGGGATTTCATCCTTGTTAAATGTAGACTCCTTTGGGACTTAAGTTTCATTCAGTCAAAAGCAAATGATTAGAGGTACTTATAGCTGCTTAAGCAAACATGTTATATTTGGCTCTATCCAACCTCTTTAGGTTAAACTCACTTCAAGTTTATTTCCATACCTATTCCCTAGGTTTTTGCTGATATAATTTATCAAAATCTTATAATTAGTTTTGTATATAAACTATCTTCTCTCAGTTAAGACATTGTACGTGTCTTCTTGGAGCATACCTAGATCTGATTTTGGAGACAATAAGGAGTGTTGGGGGCAGGTTTTGAGAATAAGCATTCCCTTTCAAGGTAATTGTCTCAGGTGAGAGTATTAAGTCTTCCAGCAAGAGGAGGCTGACCTTCTCAGTCCGGGGGGAGGAGCTGTTTCTGCTTATGAAAGAAGCTCGGAGAGAGACTCCAGGTGTTCAAGATTTTAATCTTCATTTGAGTCCACTTAGGTATCCTTCTTCTGCACCTTAGGTCCCACTCTCAGCAAGACAGTGTCTTAACTTTCACAAAAGAGACTTCAAAAATTGTAATTCTGCAAGCTGCAAAATTAAATTTTGGGTCTAATTCTTAGCAGGATAATACCTGTGGTTACAAAAATAAGAAACTCTTTTTAAAGGGCCACTTCAAAAGCTCTGTAGCTTTCTTTCTCTTCCTCCCTCCATCCCTTCCTTCCTTCCTCCCTCCCTCCCTCCCTCCCTCCCTTCCTCCCTCCCTCCCTTCCTTCCTTTATTTGAGAAGAATTAGCCCTGAGCTAACATCTGTTGCTAGTCCTCCTCCTTTTGCTGAGGAGGATTGGCCCTCAGCTAACATCTGTGCCCATCTTTCTCTATTTTATATGTGGGACGCCTGCCACAGAATGGCTTGATAAGCTGTGCGTGGGTCCGTGCCCGGGATCCAAACTGGTGAACCCCAGGCCACTGAAGTGGAGCACGCTAACTTAACTGCTATGTCACCAGGCTGGCCCCAAAAGCTCTGTAGCTTTCTTATCCTGGATTGAACTGAAAGTTAAAAACCCTAAGTGCGTCATTTTCTTTTGTAAGTTCTCCATTAGAATCAGAAGCAGCTAGCCCATAGTCCTTGTTGTCATCATTATCACCATAATGGTCAAGTCAAACAGCTGTTTGGTCCCTTTAGGCACTTGTTTCAATAGGCATGTGATCATAATTGACTACAAGTGATAATTTAATTAATCATTATGCTAATACATGGCTTAGATCAGTAGTATCCCATTTTCCATTGGCAAGGAGCTCAGCAGTGCATTGAAGGTCAAGGACATAATCGAGCTAATTCCTGAATCCTGTTTCCTGGGACGTCCATTATCAAGAAAATGAAACCACACAAGGGTATTTCATCAGAGGGAATTTAATGTATGATTGGTTACACAGGTATGGAAGACTGAAAGAGCAAAAAGGTAAAACTGAAGTAACCTTGATATAATAACTTCTTCAGGAAGTTACCACTCTTAGTTCTAGGGAACAAAGGGATTAACAGAACTTTGAAGCTCAGAGAGGCCACTTGGAGCTGAGGATCAGACTTCTGTGGAATGCATACTGTCCAGCTGTTACTGGTATCTCTGGGTATGTCAAGAAACTGGTTTAATAATGAAGCTGGTTATAGGCTGAAAAAAGCAGAAACTGAAAGCTAGAGGGTGATGCTGATGGAAATTCATGCAAGCAGAAGGAAGTCTTTACTCCTGTCCTCCTAACTACTAATCTCTTTCTGGGATCCCCTAATGGCAACATCTATCAGGAAACCATATGCCAAAGGAAAAACATAATTTTGCAGAAGCCTAGCCCCAGCATCACAGAATAGACTATAGAAGGGTGTATTTGGAGTTAAGAAAACAGTAAGTCAGTGACCAGCCTCCTAACTTTAGCTATTTTTTTAAGTATGGAGAAGTTGTGACAAAATTTAGAGATGTGAAGTATCATTGCCCAGATTCTGTTCATAGCTACTTAGGAGCTCACTCTGAATTCCAATAGTGATGTTCTTTCCTGCTTTGGACATTTTCTCTGTTCCCATGTCTTCCTTCCGAGATTACTTTTCTTGAATCTAACAACTGCAAGAAAGGGTAGGTTTTTGTCTTTGGATCAGTGATTGCTAGAGTATCTGAACTCTGGTGAGATCTAAGCTAGTCACTTTCAGACTTTTTTGACTATGACCTATAATGAGAAATCCCTGGAATCCGAAACACACGTATACAAATATGTACTAGAATCAAAAGTTTTGTGAAACAATATGTGGTCCTAACTATTAAGTGACATACACTGATAATTTGAATTCTATTCTATTCTTTAAAAGACTGATCACAACTCGTTAAATCAATTATGTAATTTATGATTTGATAAACACTGATCAAAGCAATAGTGTGAAGTAAATATAAATACTTTCTCCTGCTCAATTGTATGAACAGTGCTTAATTTGCCATGTCTTTTCAATCTTGTTGTTTCTATTCAGGTTCCCAGTCCATTGTTTATCCTTAAATTCAGGAAGAAAAGATGTTTTTGAACTGAGCTTGTAGTTCTCGTGGGTGGAAGATATATACAAAAATGATGTTTCAGTGGAAGCATTCCTCATGTTCCCTCCCTCTCTACTTCTCCCAGTGAAGGAAAAAAGTGACAATATGTATGGTATATTAAGTCAGAGAAAAACCAAATTATTTAATAATTATTCCTTTATCCATTAGTTTGTCAAATATTTGAGTACCTTCTATGGATAAAATCTTGAGCTCAGTGCAGAGGATATAGCTGTTAAAAACACAAATATGAGCTTTGTCCTTGTGGAACTTATATGCTAGTGGGGAACTTAAGTGTCACATGATTAATTATACCACTAAATAAATAATTATTGATAGTGGCAAGGAATTAGAACTAGTCTGAGGTAGTAAAACATGCTCTGAGTTGAAAAACATCCAATCTGAGATATAAAGGATAAATATAGTTAGCTAGAGCAAAGACGGAGTTTTCGGATGGGATGGGAAGGAAAGAATATTCTTAGAAGTAGTTTATGTTCCCCCATGAAATGAGAAGGATCAAGGTGAGACAGAAGAAATGAAAGGCTGTTGTGGCTATTAGCATAGAGAGATGGAGATAGCATAGCACAAGGTAAGGATGGGAAGACAGGATTAAGATCATACAGGGCCTAGTATGCCACTTTATTTATACGAAGAGCAGAGTATTGAAGTATTGGATCAATTGGAGTATTGAAGAAAATGATATGAAGATATTTCTGTCTTTAATTTCACTCTAGTGGTGGAATGGAATGAAATGCAGGAAAGCAACGGCACACATGGCAAGATTAGTTAGGAGGCTGTTGCAATAGTCCATACAAGAGGTGATTGTGGCTTGGACTAGAATGGCAGCTTCAGAGGAGAAAGATGGATGACTTATCTAAAAGATATTTAGGAGGTAGAATTGAAAGGACTAATTAGATGTGGGAGTTGAGAAAGAAGGAGTCACAGATAATGCCAGAGGTTTCTAGCTTTAGTAGCTGATATGAGGAATAATGGAGGAGAATCAGGCTTGGGAAAACATTAGTAAGTTAAACTTTGGGTGTTCTAAGTTTGAGGTTTGAGATCTTACTAGGAACCAGGCACTGTGCTAGCTTTTCATACACAGTTTCTGATTTAATCCTCACACGTATTTTCCATTTTACAACTGAGACAGCTATTAAGTGGACTGAGCCAGGGTTTCATTTTTATTTTTTAAGAAGGGAGAAATTTGAACATGTCTAAATGTTATTGAGAAAAATCCAGAAGCAAAGGCCGTGTTGAAGATACTGGAAAGAAAAGGGACAATCCATAATGTAGAGCTAATGAGAAGATGATTTTAGATTTTGCATAGATAGAATGATGTCATCTCTATTTTATGGGAAGAGAGAAAAAGAGTGCATGTGCAAGTTAATTTGTGGATTTGATGTCAGAGAGGTAAGGGAATTTCCTCTTGATGGCGTCTATTTTCTCTGCAAAGTAGAAAAAAAGATATCTTTTAAGACTGAAAAGTGAGATAGGGAGAAGGGAGGTTTAAGAATGGTAAAGTTTTGAAATAGTTTTTACGGAAAGCAGAAGTAATAATAATTCAGTGAGTAAATGAGAGTGAGTGTAGATACTGTTCTTAATTCAAAGTTTAAAATGTTATTTTACCAACATCGTAACAACATAAGGCAAAAATCTAATTAAATGCTAAATGATGTACATGGTACTGATAATAAACATAGAAAGGCAAGGATAGGAGGGAGAGTAATGTGGCCTTTAGTCACTCGGAAAGATTTCATGGAGCAGGTAGAACTTAAGTTAGGCCTTGATGCACAGGTTGGTAAATTTGATAGGAAGAAAAATACAAGCCAAGTATGGAGTGGGTCCTTAGTGGTCATCTGTAATGATTTGGTTGATAATAATCCTTCTTTTGTGTCAATATTTCAGTGACTATGGAGGCGAGACTATTCCAGGACCTGCATTTGATCCAGCAAATCGCCCAGCTCCAGCTCCTCCTTCCTCTTCCTCTTCTGCGTTTCGACCTGTAATGCCATCTAGGCAAATTGTTGAAAGGCAACCTCGGATGCTGGACTTCAGGGTTGAGTACAGAGACAGAAATGTTGATGTGGTACTTGAAGACAGCTGTACCGTCGGTAAGGTTTTTCCTATCATAAAGCCTTCACCAATAAACAATTCATTAGGTAAACGTTCAGTTCATATTCTTTTCTTTTGAGTTGACTGCCAACAAGAAGGGGAAAAGGCAAATTGAAACTGATGTTTTTTTCGTACAGATTATTGTGCTCTATTTTGTGTTGAGATTTGTGTTGAGATTGACGTAAGTTTGAGAGTACGTTTTTTTGTTCCACATAAATGGAATGGTATATGATACTGTTTTAGGGCAGATGCACATCAAACATCTAAGAGCTTAAAAAATACCATATTTATTAAGTACATTGCTTAGCGGATTTTATGGTTGAAGCTCACTGATTTTTCATTCTATGGTTAATGAAAGATGAGAAATAAGACACATTCCCATCATTCCTTCTCCCTGCCAACTGAATAAATGCTTCAGTACTATCCTGTCAAAGGAAAATCCAAGTGTTGTATGCCTGCCATTTTTGGACAGACTTTACCAAATTTCTATAGAGAAACTATGTTGAACTCATATGTGATTCAGATTATTTGATTCATGTTTGTTGTAGAACCAGAAGTTATATTAATTTCTGTTTTAATGTAGTTTTTCCTTAAATCTAAATTCCAGATATTTCAAAAATTTTGTCTTTGTTCCTTTAGGGTAGATTCTTTCTTAATTTTATTAATTGAGGTACATTGCAGAGAAAAGCAAGGCTGTTAAAAGTGATCATTCCCAAATGCTAATCAGATTGTTATTCCGTTATTTAAAGCCATTTAGAAACTTTGTATTGTTTTCAGGATAAAATTCAAATATTTTAACATGGCCTGTAAGTCCCTGCTTGTTCAGGCCTCTACTGTATTTCTGGTTTTCATCTATTACCACTCTCCTCCTTGCTCACCATGCCTAAGTTGTAATGGACTTCTTTCAGTTCCTTGAATAGGTTATTAGCCCACTCAGGGCCTTTGTACCTGTGGCTCCTTCCACCTGGATTCCTCTTCTAGTCCAGCCATGACTCCCTGTGCCCATCCTCATGCCACAAAATAGTCTCCTGTACATTCCTTTTTTCTTTTTGTTAAAAAAAAACACATGATATGAGATCTACCCTCTTAACAACTTTTTCAGTGTACAGTATAGTTTTATTAACTATATGCACATTGTTATACAGCAGATCTCTAGAACTTTTTCATCTTTTTCTTTTTTTTTTTAAAGATTTATTTTTCCTTTTTCTCCCAAAGCCCCCCGGTACATAGTTGTGTATTTTTAGTTGTTGGTCCTTCTAGTTGTGGCATGTGGGATGCTGCCTCAGCATGGCCTGATGAGCGGTGCCATGTCCGCACCCAAGATTCGAACTAGCGAAACCCTGGGCCGCCGAAGTGGAGCGCGTGAATTTAACCACTTGGCCACGGGGCCGGCTCCCAAACTTTTTCTTCACAGAACCTTTTTAATGTAGTCCCACTTGTGTATTTGTACGTTTGTTTTCTGTGCTTCTGATGTCATATCCAAGAAATCACTGGGAATGTTACAGAGCTTTTTCTTTTAGGAGTTTTATAGTTTCAGATCTTATGTTTAAGTCTTTAGTCCATTTTGAGTTAATTTTTGTGAGTGGTGTAAGATAAAGGTCCAGTCTCATTCTTTTGCTTGTGGATATCCAGTTTTTCCTGCACCAGTTGTTGAAGAGACCATCTTTCCCCATGGTATAGACTTGGCACCTTGTCAAAGATCATTTGATCTATATGTGTGGGTTATTTCTGGGCTCTGTTCTGTTCCATTGGTCTATATGCCTTTATACCAGTACCATACTGTTTTATTTTGTAAAATGTTTTGAAGTCAGGAAGTACAAGGCCTCCAGCTTTATTCTTCTTTCTCAAGGTTGTTTTGGCTAATCAAGGTCCTTTGTGGTTCCATATGAATTTTAGCATCATTTTTTCTATTTCTGCAAAAAATGCCATTGGGATTTTGCTAGGGATCATATTCAATCTCTAGGTTGCTTTGGGTAGTATGGACATTTTAGCAACATTAAGTCTTTAATCCATGAATGCATAATGTCTTTCCACTTATTTATTCTTTAATTTTTTTAATCAATATTTTGTAGTTTTCGTTGTACAAGTGTTTCGCCTCCTTGGTTAAATTTATTCTTATGTATTTTAGTCTTTTTGTTCTGTTGTAAATGGGATTATTAGTTTCCCTTTTGGATTATTTGTTGTTAGTGTATAGAAACATAACTAATTTTTCTGTGTTGATTTTGTATCCTGCAACTTTGCTGAATTCCCTTATTAGTTCTAGTAGAGGGTGTGTGTGTGTGTGTGTGTGTGTGTGTGTGTGTGTGTATAATCTTTAGGATTTTCTACATATAAGATTATATCATCTGCGAACAGAGAGAATTTTATTTCTTCCTTTCTGATTTGGGCACCTTTTATTTCTTTCTGTTGCCTAATTGCTCTGGCTAGGACTTTGAATACTGTGTTGAATAGAAGTGGCAAGAATGGGCATCCTTGCATTGTTTATGATTTTTAGAGGAATAGTTTTTAGTTTTCACCATTGAGTGTGATATTAGCTGTGGGCTTTTCATATATGGCCTTTATTATGTTGAGGTAATTTCCTTCCATTCCTAGTTTGTTGAGTGTTTTTATGATGAAATGGTGTTGAATTTTGTCAAATGCTTTTTCTCCATCTGTTGAGATGATCATGTGATGTTTTTCCCATTATTCTGTTAATATGGTGTATCACATTGATTGATTTTCATATGTTGAACCATCCTTACATTCCATGGGTAAATTCCACTTAGTCTTGATGTATGATTATTTTAATGTGCAGTTGAATTTGGTTTAGTGTTTTGTTGAGGATTTTGCATCCATATTCATCAGGGATATTGGCCTGTAGGGTTTTTTGTTACTGTTGTTGTTCTTGTAGTGTCTTTTTTTGGCTTTGGCATCAAGGTAATGTTGGCCTCATAAAATGAGTTTGGAAGTGTTTCCTCCTCTTCAATTTTTGGAGAAAGTTTGAGAAAGATTGATGTTAATTTTTGTTTACAATCCTTGATAGAATTCTCCAATGAAGCCACTTTGTGCTGAACTTTTTTTTGTTGGGAGGTTTTTGATTACTGATTCAATCTCTTACTAGTTATAGGTCTGTTCAGATTTTCTATTTCTTCATGATTCAGTCTGGGTAGGTTATATGTTTCTAGGAATTTACTTATTTCTTCTAGCTTATACCATTTGTTAGCATATAATTGTTCATAATGGTTTCTATGATCCTTTTTATTTTTGTGGCATCAGTTGTAATGTCTCCTCTTTCATTTCTGGTTTCTTTTTTCTTAGTTTAAGCTAAAAGTTGTCAATTTTGTTGATCTTTTCAAATATCAACTCTTTTGTTGATTTTTTTCCTATTGTTTTTTCTATTCTCTTTTTATTTCTTTTTGCTCTAATCTTTATTTTCTCCCTTCTGCTAACTTTGGGCTTAGTTTGTTCCTCTTTTTCTGGTTACTTAAGGTGTAAATTTAAGTTGTTTATTGGAGATCTTTCTTCTCTTTTAATGTAGGTGTTTACTGCTATAAACTTTCCTCTTAGTACTGCTTTTCCTGCATCCCGTAAGTTTTGATATAAGTTGTGTTTTTGTTTTTGTTTATCTCAAGATATTTTCCAACTTCTCATTAGATTTCTACTTTGCCCCATTGGTTGTTCAAGTGTAAGTTGTTTAATTTTCACATATTTATGAATTTTCCAGCATAAATGACATGTTAGGTTACAGACAAGTCTTAACAAATTTAAGAAGATTGAAATCATACCAAGTATGTTTTCCAACCACAATATAATAAAACAAAATATCAATAGCAGTTTTCCTTCTACCCCTTTCTTCTTAAATTTATCAAAACTTGTTTGTGACTTAAATGTCATCTGCCCTGGAGAATGTGTGCTTGAGAAGAATCTGTATTCTGCTGCTGTTGGGTGTAATGTTCTGTATGTCTCTTAGGTCCATTTTGTCTACAGTGGTGTTCAAGTCCTCTGTTTCCTTACTGACCTTCTGTCTGAAAGTTTTACTCATTATTGAAATCCTGTACTATTATTGTGTTGTTGTGTATTTCTTCCCTCAGTTCTGTCATTGTTTGTTTCATGTTTTGGGTGCTTTGATGTTGATGTATATATGCTTATAATTGTTACATCTTCCTGGTGAATTGACTCTTTTATCATTAAATAATATCCTTCTTTCTCTCTTGAGACCGTTTTTGACTTACAAACTATTTAGTCTGGTGTAAATATGGCCACCCTACTCGCTTTTGGTTACCAATTGCATACAATATCTTTTTCCATCCTTTAACTTTCAGCCTGTATGTGTCCATGAATCTAAAATGAGTCTCTTGTAGTTAGCATATGTTTGGATTTTGTTTCTTTAATCCATTTACTCATTCTGTCTTTTGACTGGGGAATTTTAGCCATTTACATTTAAAGTAATTACTGAAAGGGGAGGACTTACTATTGTCATCTTGTTAATTATTTTCTTTCGGTCTTGTAGCTTTTTTGTGCCTCTTTCTCTCTTGCTGTCTTCCTTTGTGTTGGTTTCTTTTGTAGTCTCATGCTTTGATTCTTTTCTTGTTTTCTTTTGCGTATCTTCTAAAGGTATTTTCTTTTTAGTTACCATGAGGCTTACATAAGACATCTTATAGTTATAACAATCTATTTTAACCTGATCACTTCAATCATATACAAAAACTCTACTCTTTTACTCTCCCTCCCTTTTTATTATTGATGTCACAAATTACATCTTTTCATATTATGCATCCATTAACATATTTTATAGTTATAATTGTTTTTTATACTTTTGCTTTTTGAGTTCTCTACCAGCACCACTCTTACAGTAATTTGTATTTGCATACAGTATTCTGTAGTTGTCTATTTACCTCTACTAGCAAGCTTTATAGACTTATGTTGTTGTCTAGTGTCCTTTTGTTGCAATTTGAGTACTCTATTTAGCATTCTGCCTTCCTTTCTTTCTTTGGTGAGGAAGATTGGCCCTGAGCTGACATCTGTGCCAGTCTTCCTCTATTTTGTATGTGGGTCACCGCCACAGCATGGTTGATGAATGATGTGTACGTCTGGGCCAGGATCCAAACCAGCAAACGCTAGGCTGCTGAAGTGGAGTGCACATGAACTTAACCACTACACTACAGGTCAGCCCCTATTTAGCATTTCTTATAAGGCAGGTCTAGCATTGATGAAGTCTGTTGGCTTTGGTTTGTCTGGGAAGGTCTTTATTTTTCCTTAATATTTGAAGGACAGGTTTGTTGGACATACCATTCTTGTTTGGCAGGTTCCCCCCCCTCCCCCCCCCCCCAGCACTTGGAATATATTATTTTACTCCCATCTGGCCTGCAAGATTTCTGCTGAGAAATCTGCTGATAATCTGATGATTGTTCCCTGTGTATGGCAAGCTTTTCTCCTGCTGCTTTCAGATTTGACAATTTGAGTTTAACATGGTTTGGTGTGGGCTCGGGATTCATTTTTGGGAGGATCCTTTGTACTTCATGAATTTGCATGTCTGTTTCCTTCCACAGATTTGGAAAGTGTTTGGCCATTATTTCTTCAAATAAGCTGTCTTCCTCTTTTTTTCTCTTCTCTGCAACCTCTGTAATGCATGTATTGGTCCTTGAATGGTGTCCCATAAGTCTTTTCAGCTTTCTTCACTCTTTTTCATGCTTTTTTCCTCCTCTGATGGGGGTAATTTCAAATGACATGTCTTCAGGTTCAAGATTCTTTCTTCTGGTTTATTAAGTCTGTTGTTGAGCCTCTTTAGTGAGTTTTTCAATTCAATTATTATATTCTTTAGCTCCAAAATTTCTGTTTGGTTCTGTTCTATCTCTTTGTTGATATTTAGAGTGAATTTGTCTTTTTAAGGTCACCAAAACCCTTCTACTGATATTTGAAAAATAGATTTATTTATGTTTACAATAGAAATTAGTCAGAATTGACTGTGCTTATTACTCATGTGGATTTTCAGTAATATTCCTAAGGCATTCTTGGTGTATTAGTAGGGGATACTTAAGTAGGGTGGTACTAGGTCTTTGCTTTCTTAGTTGTTAGTTTAGAGTATTTTTATTATCATAGGGGAAGGAATGCAGTGCCATATCACAGTTTTTCTTTTAAATCTTAAAATTATCCAAGATTTTTATCTGTTTTAAGAAAACTGGAATGCAGTCTAGTTAAAGTTAAATAAATTTTAACTGATATTTATGTAGCATGTGGCTGAGTAGTTAACAGTGTCTTATTTCAAAGTGGCCTGGTTCTTTTTGTTGATGGAATATTTGATGTATGGTGGAAGTTCATGGATATTTTGATCACTTTGAGTCACTTTTTCATTGGTTCACTCAGTTGGAGTGAAATCCCCTGCTCGTTTCAAGGATAGTGATCACAAATGCTGGCTTCTCTGGATTATGTATATTAATGTTACACTTTATTCTATCTTAATTTGGAGAAAATGACTGTGGAACTACTTTAAAGCTTTGTTATAGAAATTTGTGATAGAATTTCCAGGGATCACATCTTGTAAACTGTTGGGTTTATAATTCACTGTAAAAGCAGTGAATTTGGTTCATTGTGTCCAAGTATGGTAGAATAGAAGCAAACAAGTCATCATTCTGTTTGAAAACGAATACAGTTAAAATAGTTACAGATAGGGCCTGGCCCCATGGTCGAGTGCTTAGGTTTGCGTGCTCCGCTTCAGCCACTCAGGGTTTTGCCGGTTCGGATCCTGGGTGCGGACATGGCACCACTCATCAGGCCACGCTGATGTAGCATCCCACATGGCACAACCAGAGGCATCCACAACTAGAACCTACAACTATGTACTGGGGGACTTTGAGGCAGAAGAATAAAAAAAGAAAAAAAAGAAATAAAAAGAAGATTGGCAACAGTTGTTAGCTTAGCTGCCAATCTTTAAAAGAGTTACAAACATGTTGTAAGTAAGATTTGATTCAAAGTGAATTGTAAACCAGATGTTGTTAGTGTATGATATGCACTTTCTCCTGCTTCTCCTACCTGTTCCAACTTTTTATTTGTTCTAGATTATAGTTATTCTCTTATTATGAATTACATGCCAGTCAGAGAATCATGTCATGTACCTTCTTTGTGTTCACTGTTGATTTGTTGATGTGCATCACTATGGAAGGCATACTCAGGATATTTGGGACTTGATAAAGGTATTTTTCCTCTTTCACTTCTTCCCTTGTATTTGATTAATGAAGTTCTGTTAGTTTTATCACAGTTATCACTTGAATCCCTCTTTTATTTTGATCCCCTCTGTTACAGTTCAGGAATTAATTTCTTTCATGAGTTATTCAAATCATTTCTCTAATTTCCATTCTTTCAGTTCCTTTCTAACCATAGTATTTTATATAGTTGCCCTATAGTGATCTTTCTAGAATATAGATTTCCTCATGTGTCTTTCAGTAGTTCCCTATTTCCTACATTCTATTTGATTTGCCTGTTCGTGTTTTAGTTTTCTGGAAAACTCATACTCATCTTTCAATACCCCACATAAATATTTCCCCTTTATGAAGCCTTTCCTAACCTCCATGGACATAGTTGATTCATCTCCTGTGATCCCATAAAATGTTGTGTATACTTTTAAAATGGGTTTGAAAACATTTTAGTCCTTCTTTGTGTTTCCTATTGCCCTTCTGAATGTTAACTTCTCACACTCAGAGACCAGGTCTTATTCTCTAAATTCTTTCTTCAAGCCAATGTTTAGCACAGAGTAGTATCTGTTGAGAAAATAAATGGCTCAATAAATGAGCATATGTATATTAATTCAGCTACTATAGGAAATTTAAATAATATACTCATTAAAGTTTATATGATCTGCAATGTAATTGTTAGCTTATAGACCATCTTATTGTTATTAAGGAATTGGATAAATACTAACTTTTATGTATACGTATAAATATTAAAATGCAAAGGGATGCTAAATAAGATAGTGTGGCTTTTTATATTACTACCAGGAATACAAACAAAGTATAGAAAAGCAAGCCTAAAGGCAGCCAAGAACTTTATATCACAGTGACACCTAGTGGTAATTACATTTATCTGTTAATGTTTTTAGTGTTCTATTTATTACTGCAGTTTCATTTTAGTACAAAATCCTTCTGGATTTTCTCATCTTGAATAAATTTAAAGAATTATTTTAAAGTCTTAGTTATTCTATAAAATACTATCTAGTCTGAAGTAGTGGGATCCTGAGGGTAGGAGTTACTGTGTATTATTATGTCTGTAATATCTAACAGTGGATTTAACGTAACATACAGGCATTTGTTCAATAAAGTTTGTTGAACCAGTGCTGTCAGCAAACCTACTTTTGCTTGGCCTATTCAGTATAGCCTTAGTTCCATTTCTGGAATGTATCAGAAAAATAGGTATGTTATTTGAACCATTTGCCTTATTTTCTTCTCTGTTTTTAATCTACTTTCTTAAAACTACTTTTATTATATTGGATACCATTTTAGTTTTTAAAAAATTAGATGAGTATGGAAAGAGTTAAAACATTCAGCGAGTGCATTTTGAGCCTGAAAAAGTAGTTCAGGATATTTCAAACCAGTTTTTGTCTTGAATCTATAAACTTAGTGTTTGGTGTTAACTCCGCAACTCAGATTAACTATGTAATTTTTGGCACATACCTTAACCCCTCTGTGTCTCAGCCACTCTTTATGAATAGTAAACACTATATAAGTAGGGGTTTTTTGGTTATTAGTACATGCGAAAAGAAGGAAAGAGTAGCAATCTTATTTTCCTTGCGCAGATGTTGTGAGCATGAAATGACAAGAGAACTGATCATAGCTTGTACTTTGGGGGGAGAAAAACAGCAAATGTTGTGTATTAATAGCATTATTCTTTAGTTCTTCTGCAAACTGGTGTCTGTTGCCTGCATGCCAACAATTGTGCACTCCCCAAATTATTTATAAAATCATTTTAAAATCTAAGCAGCATCTCAAATTGTGGTCTTAATGTGCATAGTTTATTTTAACTTATGCATTAGAAATGGTTCTTTAGATTCACATTTTTAAATACTGTACTTTCCGTAAAAATTTTTTGAAATAGAGAAGTATATGAAGAATGAAATGAATATCTTCCCTTTCTTTCATCCTTACTCCTTGCTGTTATCAGTTTGGTATATAGGTTAAGGTTGCCATTTTATAAAAGCCTTTAAACTTTACTTTATTTAAAATGATTGTTTCCCCAACTACTTTCATCCGTCACATCACTTTTGTTGTCTTATCTTCAAAGCAGCACAATAAAGATCATAAGCTTAGACTTATGTTTCCTAACATCTCTATTTTCTGCCATCCATCTTTCAGTGTCCTCTTCTCTGATACTTCCTTATCATCTTACTTTGAAAGATTCTAAGATAAGCTCTTTCTTTTTAAAGGAGTAAACATACATAATGTAATGGCTATAATAGTAAATAACACTTTACTTTCCCAAGGTCATATTTAGCAATAACTCCTGCAAATTAGGAAGTAAATTCCAAAAGACTTTTGTGTGATCAGAATAATTCATTTTATTATAGATGTTTGTTGATTACTTGGGGCTTAATATGCTAAATTCTTGGGCTATGCTTAAATAAGGCAGTCTTTATCCTAGAGGACTCCACAGTCTATATTTGGATAGGAGGAGGGAAGAAGACATGGAAATAAGGGGCATTTATCCATTCATTCACTTATTCATTCATTCATTTATTCACACATACACATACACACATTGCATACTGTACACCAGCCACTATGTTCACTGTGCTTACTTCCTATAATACAACCCTTACAACAACACTGTGAGGCAGATGTTACTTCCCTTATTTCAAAGATGAATAAACTGAGGCTCGGAGAATTCTTGAACCACGAATTCAGTCTTAAACTGAATCTAGAACTCATGATCTTTCCAATGAAATAATTTCTATTATGAAAGTATATACAGAGTGCTATGAAGATATTGAAAAGGAAGCAGTTAATTCAATTTTAGCTAGTGTCGTGAGAGTACGAGAAGGGAATATACAGGGTTGTGGGGGTGGTCAGGAAAGATTTCAGAGAGGGACCAGGCTATGAATATGAGTCAAAATATGACGTGGAAAAAGTAGGGGGAAAGTTTATTCTAGGCTAGGACAAGCACAGAGGCGGGAATGATAATGGTGTGTCTGGAGAAATAATGAGGAATATGCACTCTTGAGCATAAAGTTAGTGTTGTGGTCTTCAGTTAGCTAAAAAGTACACTTAAATAGAACCTCTCCTTTTCCACCGGTAACAGATTCATGCTACCCTTCTTTTGATCCTCAGTCCCTGCCTCTGCCCTTTTATACTCATTGACTTACTTATTTTCACATTACCTTGAGATAGCCAGAACCAGTATCCCCATTTTATAGATGTGAGAACTGACAAAAGAGAGTAAGTGACTTGTTGTTTCATGGAGATTAATGGGTTTGGAGGGATCTGTAAAAACTATTTGGTCTAACTGGCCATGAACTAAGCAGTCTTTTCCACATTTTTGTCTTAGGGCCATCTGGTATGTGTTTAAATACTTTTAGCAATGGGATGCTCATTCATTTTAAGGCAGTAATACCATTGTTCAGCAACTCTTGACTAAAATTTTATAAATAAAAACATTTTTTACACCAATCACATGCAAAAAAAGAGGTGCCAGTTGTTTGTGTTTGTTTTTCCTTATGGTGAGCTGCCACCTGTAAGCTCCATTCCTTTGACCTCACTTTGCTTTCAGAGACAGATTATACAAGGTAAATACATTTTCTCTCTTGACAGTGCTTTAGATATTAAAAGATGGTACTATTTCTCCTCATTTCTTTAGGATAAACATCTTCAATTCATTCAACCGTTGCACAGAGTTGTGTTGAAATTAAAATGCGTACTATATGGGGATATAATGTACAGCATGGTGATTATAGTTAATAAAGTCATGCATTGCTTAACAACGGGGATGTGTTCTGAGAAATGCATCATTAGGTGATTTTGTCATTGTGCAAACATCATAGAGTGTACTCACACAAACCTGAATGGTGTAGCCTACTGTACACTAGGCTATATGGTACTAATCTTATGGGACCACTGTCGTAAATGCACTCAGTCATTGACCAAAATGTTTTTATACAGCACGTGACTCTACTGTATTGTGTATTTGAAATTTGCTGAGAGTAGATCTTTTTTTTTTTTTTTAAAGATTTTATTTTTCCCTTTTCTCCCCAAAGCTCCCCGGTACATAGTTGTATATTCTTTGTTGTGGGTCCTTCATAGTTGTGGCATGTGGGACGCCGCCTCAGCGTGGTTTGATGAGCAGTGCCATGTCCACACCCAGGATTTGAACCAATGAAACACTGGGCTGCCTGCAGCAGAGCCTGCAAACTTAACCACTCGACCACGGGGCCAGCCCCTGAGAGTAGATCTTAAAAGTTCTCATCACAAGAAGAAAATTGTAACTATGTGAGGTGATTGATGTTAACTAAACTTATTGTGGTAATCATTTCACAATATATACATATATCAAATCATTATACTGTAAGCTTGGACTAATGCAATGTTATATATCAATTATATCTCAATAAAATGGGAATAAATGCGTACTCTAGGTGCTAGTTGTTGTTACAGTCATTTTTTTCTGAGGCATCACTTTCAGGTACTTTTTTTTTTAAAGATTGGCACCTGAGCTAACAAATGTTACCAATCTTCTTTGTTTTTTTTCTTCTTCTCCCAAAGCGCCCCAGTACATAGTTATATATTCTAGTTGTGAGTTCCTGTGCTTGTGCTATGTGGGACACCACCTCAACATGGCCTGATGAGCGATGTCATGTCCACGCCCAGGATCTGAACTGGTGAAACCCTGGGCCGCCGAAGCAGAGCGCATGAACTTAACCACTTGGCCACGGGGCTGGTCCCCAGATAGTTTTTCTCTTTAGAACCATGATTCATTTTAGGATGCCAGTGCTGCATGTACGATGTGACACTTACATTAGTGCCCAACTTGGGTTGAGAGAGTACAGTTGATCTATTCTCTTCTTTGATTGAGACATGTCATTTCTATTAATTTAACCTAAATTAACTTTTGCAACCACGTTTTCATGATGTTTCAGAGTCTCACAATGAAATGGTGATTGATGTTACTTCTCGCCCTGTGTGCTTTCTCTATACTTTATATATCTTTGTATGACAGTTGTTCCATAGTTTCTTAACAAGTCTGTCTTTCTGTTAGACTGCGAGTTCTTTAAAAATGGACATAATTTCTTCTTATCTTTATATCATGCTTGGAATTTGGCAGTAGTAGGTGTTAATGAAATATTTGTCGAATGCATTTATTGAATAATGGGATGGAAACTTTTAGAGTTAAAAAGTATCTTCTCCTTTGCTTTTTCCTTTCTTATAGTTTGCAATATTTTCTTGCTGAGGACTTCCTTTCCTACAGACCCAATTCCTGTACAGCTTGAATTTATGATTAATTCAGAGCATTTTACTTGCCTTTCTAAGGCCAGCTTGTTTGCCATCATAGTGAGCTGAAGTCTGGAGAAGAGAAAGCAATAGGAAGATGCACTTAATGTACGGCATGGCTAGTTATTACCTCTTCTGTCAGCTCAGCAATCTCTTGTAAAAACTTAGTGCATCTTGGTATTTTAGGATTGCTGTACTTTTGAGCTGATCCTCCTTCCTCCTTTTCTCACCCAACGCTCTCCCCTTTTAGTCATTTGTGCCATTATAGGATGTTAGACTGTTCCACAAACAGATTTGGTTTGGGAACTCCTTTATAAGCTTGGAAAATAGATTTTTAGTTTGGATAAGACCAAGGAGACCTACCCATACATTATTTAATTCTTGGTCTAAAGATATAAAGATTTACATTAATTCAAGGGTATGTGGTAACCCAGGAAAAATAGAACAAATTCCCTGGCCCTTATTTCCTGGCTTGGTCATAACAATAACTCAAACACTGATATAGACTTATATCAGCCTGCGTTTCTCCAGGATTCTTAGGCATGTAGAAACCTTGAAATTTTTGTCTGTTTTTTTTTGTTTTCTCTAATCAGATTAGATCCTTTGCCCCTTAACTGTTCTGTCCCAGAAATACCAACTCTCAATCAGATAGCCTCCTAATTATTTTCTCTACCTGTAGTCTTTCTCCATTCTAGTTTTTCATAGTGCTTCCTGCTCTCCTTGTATTTGTTTACACATGTTTATTTATTCAATAAGTATTTTCTACTCTGATCCAGGTACATTATTTGGTCTGAGTTATAGCATGGAGAAGAAAACAGGCATGGTATTTGTCATCATAGAACTTACAGTCTAGTAATGGATATAGGCATAACCAATTTATAAAGAATAAATTGAAACTTATGATAAGTGATCTCTCAAGAATACAAATATAATCATGTCACTCCTGTGATTGAAAAAAATTTCGTGTACCCTATTAACAGGCTAAAAAAGAAAAACCATACAATCATCTCAGCAGATATAGAAAAAGTATTTAACCAATTCAATATCCATTTGAAAAAAAACTCTCTAAAATTAGGAATAGAAGATAGACTCCTCAACCTGATAAAGGACATTTGAAAAAATCTAACACCTAGCGTACTTAATGGTGAAAGATTGAATGCTTTCACCCTAAGATTGAGAACATGGCAAGGATGTTCACTCCTGCTGCTTCTGTTCAGCATTCTTCTGGAGATCCTAGACAATGCAATAAGGCAAGTAAAAGAAAGAAAATACAGATTTAAAAGGAAGATTTAAAACGAGTTTTTTCAAAGTGATATAATAATCTATCTATAAAACCCCCAAAGAATCTACAATAAAGCTGTTAGAACTAATAATTGAGTTTAGCATGGTCTCAAGATACAAAGTCAATATGACAGTCAATTGTATTTCTTTATATTAGTGACAAACAATTGGAAAATAAAACTTAAAAATAATACCTTTTTATAATATTATTTAAAAAAGGACTTAGGGATAAATTTAGCAAAAAGTATGCAGGGCATTATACTGGAAAGTACACAACATTGCTGAGAAATGTTAAAGACCTAAATAAATGGAGAGATATATCTCCATCTCCATTTATGTTTATGAATTAGAAGACTCAATACTGTTAACATGTCATTTTTACTCATGTTGATCCATAGAATGAGTGCAATTTCAATAAAAATTCCAGCTTTTTTTAAAAAAAAATAGATGTTGATGAATTGATTCTAGTATTTATTTATTTATTTATTTACTGAGGACGATTAGCTCTGGTCTAACATCTGCTGCCAATCCTCCTCTTTTTGCTGAGGAAGATTGGCCCTGAACTAACATCTCTGACCATTTTCCTCTACTTTATATGTGGGATGCTGCCACAGTGAGGCTTGATGAGCAGTGCTAGGTCTTCTCTGAGGTCTGAACCTCTGGACCCGGCCACTGAAGCAGAGTGCGCAAACTTAACCACTATGCCACCTGGCAGCCCCTGGTACTGACACTTTTGAAGACAGTTTGCTGTAGGATCTGATAAATTAAAACATGTATTTACCATATGACCCAGCAATTCTCTTTCTAAGTATTTACTCAAGAGAAATGAAAATATGTTCCCGCAAAGACTTGTACATGATCTTCATTGCAGCTTTATTCATAATGACCCCAAACTGGAAACATTTCAGTGTCTATCAACTGGTGAGTGGATAAACAACTTCTGGGACAGTCGTGCAATGGAATACTACTTATCAATAAGAAGGAACAAAACTGCTGTTTTAATACCCTCTGCTAATAGGTTTCATCTTTTCTGTTCCCCATTCAATTCTTTGCTCTACTGCTAGATTTTCTTAGTTAAAATCTGTAATGAATTCCCCATTTACTCAGTATACATGGTTAAAATCTGTCACTTGGAAGAACGTCTTGCAATAGTTATTAGTTGCTTTGTTCACCCTTTCTTTCTTGAGTTCTGGGATGGAAATTGCCTCCCTTTGTTTTTAAATACTTCATTTCCACCCACATTCCTGCTCCAGTGTTCATTGTAGAAAATTAATGCAAAGTATGAAAAAAAGTAAAAATTGCCAGTAATTCTGCTTCTAACTACAGTTAAACATTTGCTGCATTTATTTCCAGTTTCATTCTATCATATTAAATCTGTATTTTACAAAATTGAGATAGACTATATTCGATGTTTTATCATCTGCTTTTTTCACTTGTACTGTTACATCATGATCATTTTCCATATTTTAAAATACGCTTGAAGTTTTTAAAGCCTGTACCATGATTTATTGAACCATTCTCTTTTTGCTGGTTATTTTAAGTTCCTCTCCCTTCCTGATCTTTCACTATAATATACAGCAGTGAACTTTGTTGAACCTCAGTGATTCTTTTTCTTTTTCTTTCTTTTTTTTTTGGAAGATTAGCCCTGAGCTAACTACTGCCAGTCCTCCTCTTTTTTGCTGAGAAAGCCTGGCCCTGAGCTAACATCCGTGCCCATCTTCCTCTACTTTATATGTGGGAAGCCTACCACAGCATGGGGTGCCAAGCGGTGCCATGTCCGCACCCAGGATCCGAACCCACGAACCCTGGGCCGCTGAGAGGCGGAACGTGCGACTTTAACCACTGCGCCACTGGCCAGCCCCTATTTTTCTTAATACAAATGCATAGAGGTGCAATTCCACTTGAGAGGACATGTGCAGTTTTGAAGTTTAGGTGTATTCTACCAAATTATTCTTCAGAGGAGCCTTATTAGTTTAAGTTGCTGTCAAGAGGATGCTAATTTATACTCTTGCCAACAGTTTGTGATATTTAAAAAACAAACCTCAAAGACCTAAACATAAGGGATAAAATGATAAAAAAATTTAGAAGACAATATTAGGGAAAATCTTAATAACATTGGTTTTGGCAATGATTTCTTGTATATGATACCAAAAACACAGGGACAAAAGAAAAAGTAAGTGAATTGGACTTCGTCAAAATTAGACTTTCGTACATCAAAGGACAGTATCTACAGAGTGAAAAGCAACCTATGGAGTGGTAGAAAATATTTGCAAATCATATGTCTGATAAGGGAGTAATATCCAGACTATCTGAAGAACTATAACTCAACAACAAAAAAAACCCCAATTAAAATCATTCCCATCACAAAAAAGAAATGATAATTATGTGACATGATAGAGGTGTTAGCTAATGGTACAGTGGTACACCTTAAACTTACATAATGTTATATGTCTATAAAAAATAATTTTTTAAAAAAATGGGCAAAGGACTTGAATAGATATTTCTTCAAAAAAGATATACAAATGGCCAATATAGCACATGAAAAGATGCTGAACATCATGGATCATTAGAGAAATGCAAATCAAAACCGGAATGAGATATCACTTCAGACGCATTAGGATGACCATTATCAAAAAACCAAAAAGTAGCAAATATTGGTGAGGATATGGAGAAATTGAAATCCTTGTGCATTGCTAGTGGGAATATAATATGGTGCAGCTGCTGGGAAAACAGTATGGTGGTTCCTTAAAAGATTAAACATAGAATTACCATATAATCCATCAATTCCACTTTTGAGTAGATACCCAAAAGAATGAAAAACAGGACTTTTACAGAAAAACAAAACAAAAAGTGGAAGCAACCCAAGTGGCCACTGACTGATTAATGGATAAGCCAAAGTGTTATAAATGCATACTGTACAATATTATTCAGCCTTAAAAAGGAATGAAATTTTGCAATATGCTATAATATGAATGAACCTTGAAGACATTATGCTAAAAGAAGTAAGCCAGACAGAAAAGGACAATGTGCGTTATTCTACTTATAAGAGGTACCTAAAATAGTCATATTCCAGCAAGTATAATACTGATTCCCAGGGACTCGGGGAGATGGGAATGAGGAGTTACTGTTCAGTGGGTACAGAGTCGCAGTGTGGGGTGGTAAAAAGTTCTGGTCATGGTTATTGGTGCTGGTTACACAGTGTGAATGTACATTATGCCACGGAACTGTACACTTAAAAATGATTAAAAGGGTGCATTTTATAGTATGGGTATTTTGCCACAACAAAAAAGGGAAAAAAGCTTTGCCAGTTTGGAAATAAATTTTATCCTATGTTTTCAATTTACTTTTCTTTTACTACTAATAAGTTAATACTCTGCTATGTTTAGTGACTGTTTTGTATGTAAGTTTATTTTTTCTATTGTGGCTTTCTTTTTTTAATTTATAAGAACTTTTCATATATTAATGAGATTATCCTTTCATCTGTCACTTGTTTTGCAAGTATTTTCCCCATTTACATTTTCGTTTACTTTTCATTCATTGTGCTTTTGGAGATAAGGAAGTTTTAAAATTTTTTCACTGCTCGACTTTTCCTTCACAGTTTTCCCCTTTATGTTTGTGATTAGGAAGTCCTTCCCATCCTGACATATTACTCCAGTTTTGTATTCTACAAAGTACTTAAACTTAGTACCCTCCAAATAGTGGATATAACATGGACAGGAGGATTTAGGACTGGAAGACCCTTAGAGGCTATTTAGTCTAGCTGCTTTATTTTACAGATGTGAAAACTTAAAACTCAGGAAGGTTGCCCTGCCATGGCCCCACAAATAGTTAGTAGCACACCCCAGAACAGCCAGTGACTGTCTTTTAACTTTCAGCCCAATATGCTTTTCATTAACCTTAAAATAATCTTGTTGTATGAATGGTGAGCACAAGAGTGTCTTTATTTGGGCAAAGGCTCTGCAGTACAAGAAGCAAAGAGGTAAATAAAAAACACAGTTGCTAATGAAAATTATTTGATAATCTTTATTGATCATTATGGTTCATAAATGACAGGAACTTTTGCTCCCTGTAGAGTTATTTTAAATACTTCCCTTATCTATTAATTATAATCTTTAGGTTTCTTTCAATATAAAGAGAACATTAATGTTTGGGAAAAAGACTTCTGTCTTTTAATCTCACAGACACAGTGAAACATCAACCTTTAGAGCAATCTGATAGAGTGTATGCATTGTTGGGTATAATCTCAAGTCCTGTAAGACCCAGTGACACACTGTAAAGAACCTTGTAAAAATGAGCAGTATTTTCTGGAATCCTTTTGTCTCAGATCCCCCAAATATTTACATATTTATGACTCTTTGATAATTATAGGTATTATGATCTTTTTGTTTAAATTTACATGCAGCAAGATATGCAGGGGCTGCTCTTTGAATCTGTGAGGTCAGAATGGTATACAGGGAAAAGCAATGGAGCATTGCCTTGTTGTCTTTGCCGTTAAATCACCACCTGTTCTTGGGTAAGTCAGATCCCAGAGCAGTTTTTTTTTTTTTTTATAAAATTTTTTTTTTTTTTTAAGATTTTATTTTTTCCTTTTTCTCCCCAAAGCCCCCCGGTACATAGTTGTGTATTCTTCGTTGTGGGTTCTTCTAGTTGTGGCATGTGGGACGCTGCCTCAGCGTGGTCTGATGAGCAGTGCCATGTCCGCGCCCAGGATTCGAACTAACGAAACCCTGGGCCGCCTGCTGCGGAGTGCGCGAACTTAACCACTCGGCCACGGGGCCAGCCCCCAGAGCAGTTTTAAAGAGCCTCTGAGATTGGTCCTTTATAGCCCTGAAGGTCTAATATGCCTTTTCTGATACGGAACTTTAATCTGATTTTTCTCAAAAGAATAGCTTTCGTAGTTGAAAGAAGTATCTGTAGGGGCTGGTGGTTTATAACGTTTAAAATAAGGAAATGAACGGAGGCAGTAAAAGATTCTGATACTACAAAAAATGTTAATGGAAAAGGGGGAAGAAATTCACTGTTGAGAATTGTGCTTTGGAAGAATCCACATGAGATATTATTGCACATTTTGTTTCTTTTAGGTGACAGGTTTGATTTCTTTATTGTGTCTGCTGAGACGGGCTATCTCTTTTGGTGAAAGTTTTGACATTTTGGCACCACCTCGTGTTGACATTTTTTAATTTTAAAAAATGGTTAACAGATGACATGTGAAATGTATTCATAGCTTTTTTTTTAAAAATTAATGTGGAATTTGAGGCCCAGCGAGGGCCTCTAATTTGGCTAAGTCATTTAGTGATAAAACTAGGATAATGCTTTTCATCCTAGTGATTATAACATTGCAACAATGTGCTGTATTCTGCTTGGAAATTATTAGTACAGCCCCAGTATCCAATTTTCACTACACATTTTCCTCTCTAAAAGGAAATAATTGGAATGTATTAATTTTGTTTTTTTAATTTAATTTAAATCGCAGATTCCTTCCAAATGACCTTGAAAGAAAGTAGTAAATTATATAGACAGTGTGTTTGTTAAAATTTGGGAATCTGAAGGAAAATAAAAACAACTATATAAAATTATTTGTTTCTCAGGCATTTAAATGGCAGATAAAGTGCTTGTAAATCTGTTTTCACTTTATTGGAGTGTAACAGACTAAACAGAATGACCTTTTGCCAATTATTTCTTTGTTGGGCAGGCCAAAATCCCTTTAGAGTAACTGCTGACGAAGATTTGAGGCAGGCTTTTTCCTTTTTTTTTTTTTATTAATGTTATGATAGATTACAACCTTGTGAGATTTCAGTTGTACATTTTTGTTAGTCATATTGTGGGTACACCACTTCCCCCTCTGTGCCCTCCTCCCACCCCCCCTTTTCCCTGGTAACCACCGATCAGATCTCCTTATCAATATACTAACTTCCACCTATGAGTGGAGTCATATAGAGTTTGTCTTTCTCTGACTGGCTTATTTCGCTTAACATAATACCCTCGAGGTCCATCCACGTTGTTGTGAATGGGCCAATTTTGTCTTTTTTTATGGCTGAGTAGTATTCCATTGTGTATATATACCACATCTTCTTTATCCAATCATCAGTTTCTGGGCATGTAGGCTGGTTCCACATCTTGGCTATTGTAAATAATGCTGTGATGAACATAGGGGTGCAATGGACTCTTGAGATTTCTGATATCAGGTTCTTAGGATAGATACCCAGTAATGGGATGGCTGGGTCATAGGGTATTTCTATTTTTAACTTTTTGAGAACTGGAAAGTTCAAGATAAAAGTTGCTGTTAAAAACAAAAAAGCAAAGACAATTATTATGCTCAGTAACATTTAAAATATCCATATTAATCTATAAAATAAATTGTTAAATGAAATAATTTATGATTCATGTTAACATAAAACCATGTGAATGTAAAACACCATAATTTCCGATGTAAGGGTAGGCATTATCATGTAAAATAGACTTAATATGCCTAATAATGGCCAAATATGCTTTCATGAGCTACATCTCTAACTGGTTAGTTTTTTTGAAACTGTTCAAACCTGGGAAAACATTGGCATTTTTGTTGGCAAAAACTTTGTATGAGAAAGAAGAAATTATAAGAATTTCTATTTCTGCCCTCAGATGAGTAACTGGTATGGTACCTGCTGTAAGCACCTAGAAGGCTCAACAAAATGTATAAAACAGCTGTTTTTAGGTATTAGACAACAGGCAGCATAATAGGCCTGTGAGCTCTGAGAAAAGGGAAACAAAAAGGTGAACTTTGTAGTTGCCTCTGATTTCTGCCTGGAGGAAATTTCTAGACCACTGTTCAGGGAAGGGGAACCCAAACAAGGCCTAATAGTCTTGCCAAAGTTGAGAAAAAGAGCTAGGAGATCCACGAGGCTGAGATGATTGGAATCTATAGGGCAGAGTATTAGAGAAAAGAGAGCTACAGAGAGAAAAACTACAGAAATCTGGATTATGCTCCCCTCAAATCTTCGGCTCAGTAGTGATCTGTGTAGCGTAGGGTAAGTCAAACAATTCCTTCAGCTCACAGGTGGGGTTAGGAAATTGTTAAATTCCTTCCAGCCAAAGGAAAGATACTGTTGAAGCTGTGGGACAATTAGTATAGACTCCAATGGAATATTTTCCATATTAGCAATTAAAACTGAGAAATTTTAAAAAATTATTAATTAATAACATAAGTGAACCCTTATTACATATTAACATAAATAGGATTCTTAATGAGAAATAATTAATTTATAGTCTTATTTGATATTCTAATTTGATACTGTACCAAAACTTGGCAAGTAATAGTTTCTTAAAGATTAGTTGCATTGTAAAATCTGAAACCACATCAATGAAAGTTTAGTATTCTGTTATATTAAAATACACTGAAATATCTTTACTTTCAATGCATGATTTTGTAATACGAAATCGTCATTTGGAAAATATTGGTTCATTAGTTACGCAGCTCAACCAAATGTTGACACATTACATTATATGATGTCAATGAATCATATTTGTTAATATCACCACTCATCTCACAGGATAATATTTTAAGTATTGAGAAGCTATCAGGCTTATAGTGGCATATACAAAATTTTCAAAATTAAATTTTAGTTTGAAGGCTCAAATTTCATCATTGACAAAATATTTTGTCAGTTGTTTTCCCTAAATTGAGAGGTTTATTTTGTTCATTTTTGAGAAAATAGCAAATCTGAAGAACATAGTGTGCAGTTGTTTGTTCAAGTAAAAATGGTGCTCTGTGAAAAAAAAATCAGTTCATCTCACAACCCTAACAAGTGCTTTTCTTCAAGACAACCATTGTTCTTTAGTATGTAGCAGAAATGCTTTAATGGGTACTTCCTGTTTCATCACACACAGTATTAAAAGCATCAAGATTTAATAAGTAATCATTTTTGTACTTCATGGCTTTTTTTTTCTAATGCAAGTATTTGGTGATGAAGAATAAATGACTACTAGATCAGTTTAGTACCACTACTTTGATTTGTGGTAATGCACCAGCAGTTTCTTAGCATTACTTTTGTAAAGTCAGTCTCAAGGAATCCCATGAATTGGTGAAGCATGCTTTTGAGAATTACTGCTCTAGATCCAGCCAAAAAAAAGGTTGTAAAGAAATCTTAAAAGGATCAATTTGATGTGCATGAGATTTAAGGGCCTGTCAATATAAACCTTTACACTTTTTAAAGGCAAACCACTATATGCAGGCACTCATTAGTGTAATTTTCATAATGTCTGGCAATAAGTAAAAAACTACTAGATATAAGAAGTAGCAAAATGTGACTCACAACCTGAAGAAAAATTAGAAAATAAAAGTACATTTATAAGTGGGAAAAATAATGGAATTAGCAGGTGAGGACTTAAAAACAGCTATTATAAACATTCTTAAGGATTTAAAGGAAATCAGGAACTTAATGAGAAAAGAAATGAAAAGTATTGAAAAATAACCACATGAAGATTCTAGAAGTAAAATATAAGATCTGCAATAAAAAATTGACCCAAAATCATTTAACAGACTAGATACTGTTGAAGAAAAGATCAATGAATTTGAAGATTTAGCAATAAAAACAGTGCAAAGTGATGTACACACAGCAAAAATACAGGTTGAGGGAAGTGGAGAATGGAGCCTGAGTGACCTGTGAGGAAATATAAAGTGGTCTAATGTATCTGTGATTAGAGTCTCTGAAATAGAAGGGCTAGTATAAAAGGGGAAATTTTAAAGAAATAATAGTGCAAAACTGCCCTAATGTGATGAAAACTATAAATTCATAGATCTAAGAAACTTAGTAACTCCAAGCAGGAGTAATTCAAAATTGCTGAAAATCAGTAGAAGAAAAAATTTCAAAGTAGCCAGACTTGAGGAAACAAAGACTCATTCCATGTAGGGAAAGAGAGATTTGAAAATAATGACCACAGACTTCTTATCAGAAGCAATACCAGCCAGGAAACAATTTGGGGATATTTTTAGGTGCTGAAGGAGTAAAATGTCAACCTGGAATGCTTTATTCAACAAAGATATCTTTCAGAAATGAAGGCTAAATAAAGATAATTTTTCACACAAACAAAAGCTCAAGAAAGGTTAAAAGATGTTCCTCAGGCTGAAAGAAAATGATAGTTGGATGGAAAATTAGAGTAACACAAATAAATGAAGAGCACCAGAAATGATAAATATTTGGATAAACTTGAAAATTTTTCTTATTTTTTAATTTCCTTAAGATAATTGACATTTTAAAGTAAAAGTAATAGCAATAGATTGTGGGGTTTATCAGTTATGTAGAAGTAAAGGTATGAAAATAATAACAGGAAAGGGGAGTGTTGTAAGACAAGTCCTATATTATTTGAAGGTGGACTATGTTAAGTTAAAAATGCATACTGTAAATCCTAGAGCAATCACTAAAACAATGGAACACAGATAGTTGTTATTAAATCAAGGGTTGAAATGGGAAGGAGTACCTAAAAATACTCAATAAATTCAAATGAAGGTGCAAAAAGATGATAAAAGAAATAGAAAATCAGGACAAATATAAAACCAAGAATAAGACTTTATAGGTAATTACAATAAATATAAATGACCTCAAATTCTTGTTAGAAAGTAGAGATTGTGAGACTGGATAAAAAAGGAAAACCGTTTGTATATGTACAAGAAACTCACTTTAAACATAAAGCATAAGATTGAAATATGTATATATAAGAAAATAATCAATATATAAATGTTATGTTAACATGATATTATATTGTGTTATTTGATGAAATAGACTTCTGGACAAGGAATATTATGAGGGCTAAATGGGGACATACCATGATGATGAGAATGTCAGTTCATCATGAAGATGTTGTGTTGTAAATGTGTACATATCTAATAACAGACTTTGAAGGTATGTGAAGCAAAAACTGATAGAACTGAAATGAGAAGTGGACAAATCTGCAATTATAATTGAAGAAGACAACATTCTTTTCTCATAGTAATGTTTAGAACAGTAGACAGAAAATGTGAACACCATATCAACCAGTTTGATCTACTTGAAATGTATAAAATGCTTCTTTTTACCATAGGAAAATAAATGTTCTTTTCATATACAGTTGCTGCATTCATTCAGGTAGGAAATATGCTTGGTGATAAAGGTCACAAGCAGTTTAAAAATATGAGGTGTGATTTCTGGCATTGGAATTAAAATAGAAATCAGAAGAAGCTGGAAAACCCTGATATATTTGGAAATTAAACAGCATATTTCTAAGTAAACCATAGGTCAAAGAAGAAATCACAAACGAAACTAGAAAATATTTTAAACTGAATTATGATGGAAACAGTGCATATCAACATTTGTATGATGCTGACAAAGTGGTATTGAGAGGGAAATTTATGGTTCAAATGCTTAATTACAAAAGAAGAAAATTCTAAAAGTAATGATCAAGGCTTCCACCTAAGAAATAGGAAAAATGTCCCCCACTCCCACGCCCCATTTTTACTTACGGGAACAGGCTTTACCTTTACTCCTAAAACAACTAAAAATAAAATACCCCAAAACTTAGAGGGAACAAGGTCAGGAATAGTGTCTGTGCCCTCCTGCTAGATTGGAAAACCTCATAATTCATGAGGCACTGGAAAGAGTACTCAGAAGGCTCTTGTCTCAGTAGTGGGGAATAATTAGCCCTAGATTGAATACTGCTCAGGTGGTACCAACTAACGTCTTAAAAATAAGACTTGAAAGCATTGAATTGTTTACAAGTGACTTAACTGTATTCCAGAACACAGCTCAAGAATAATGATAGGAATAAAAAATATTCAGCACCCATCAAGGTAAAATTCACAATGTCTGGCATCCAAATAAAAATTCCCAGGCATATAAACATGCATAAAAACCTGGCCTGGGTGGCACAGTGGTTAAATTCGCACATTCAACTTCGGTGGCCCAGGGTTCGTGGGTTCAGATCCTGGGTGTGGACATGGCACTGCTTGTCAAGCCATGCTGTGGTAGGCGCCCCACATATAAAGTAGAGGAAGATGGGCACGAAAGTTAGCTCAGGGCCAGTCTTCCTCAGCAAAAAGAGGAGGATTGGCAGCAGATGTTAGCTCAGAGCTAATCTTCCTCAAAAAAAAGGGGAGAAAGATTTAAAATCTTAAATCATTAAAAATGTAAAAGTGACCCAAATACCATCTCAGTCCCCCCTGGTATGTCTGAAATGAAAGAAATACCAGATGAGATTAACAGAAGATTAGACATTAAAGAAGAAAAGATTAGTGAACTTGAAGACATCACAATAGAAAATACTTTGGAAAAGAGTTTTTCAGTTTCCTACAAAGATAAAAAAACACTGGCCATTCCTCTCCTAGGTATTTACCCAAGAGCAATGAAAGCATATGTCCATTAAAGACATGTACATTATTGTTCATAGAAATTTATTTATAATAGCCTCAAACTGTAGAAAACCCCAATGTTGATAAACCAGTGGATAGATGGATAAATTGTTGTATGTCCATACAATGGAATACTACTTAGTAATAAAAGAAATGGATTTTTGATCCATGCAAAATGTGGAAGAATCTCAGACAATTTATTTTGAACTGGATTTTAAAAGTGTGTTCTGCATTTCCATATTTGTAAAATTTTAGAAAATTCAAGCGAATCTATAGTCACAGAAATCAAATCAGTGATTCCCTGGGGATGAAGTGGGGGTAATGAGCAGGAAATACCCATGGGCATAAGAAAAACTTTCAGGGTGATTGTGATGATGTATTCACTGTTTGGATATATTGTCAATACTTATCAAATGGTAGATTTTAAATATGGGCAGTTATTTTATGTCATAATCAATAAAGCTATTAAAACTTTTTAAAATTTATTTTATTGAGGTCCTAGTAGTTTATAACTGTGCAGTTTCAGTTGTACATTATTATTTGCAGTCACCATATATATGTTCCCCTTTACCCTTTATGCCCGCTCCCCAAGTCCCTTCCCCTCTGGTAACCACTCATCTGTTCTCTTGTCCATATGTTTGTTTATCTTCCACATATGAGTGAAATCATGCAGTGTTTGTCTTTCTCTGTACCAAAGGCCCATCCAGGTTGTGGCAATTAGGATGATTTTGTCCTTTTTTATGGCTTAGTAGTATTCCATTGTATATGTATACCGCATCTTCTTTATCCATTCATGAGTTGATGGGCACTTAGGTTGCTTCTACTTCTTGGCTTTTGTGAATAACGCTGCAATGATCATAGGGGTGCATAAGTCTCTTTGAATTGTTGATTTTAAGTTCTTTGGATAAATACTGAGTGGTGGGATAGCTGGACTGTATGGTATTTCTATTCTGATTTTTTGAGAAATCTCTATACTGTTTTCAATAGTGGCTGCAGCTGTTTGCTCATTAGCAGTGTAGGAGGGTTACCTTTTCTCCACATCCTCTTCAGCATTTCTTGGTTTTTTGTCTTGGTAAGTATAGCCATTCTAACAGGTGTAAGGTGATGTCTTGTAGTTTTGATTTGCATTTTCCTAATAATTAGTGATGATGAACATCTTTTCATGTGCCTATTGGCCATCTGTATATCTTTGGAAAATGTCCATTTCTATATTTGGAAAACTGTCTGTTCATATCCTCTGCCCATTTTTTGATTGGGTTGTTTGTGTTTTGTTGTTGAGTTGTATGAGTTCTTTATATATTTTGGATGTACGATTTGCAAATATTTTCTCCCATTGGGTGAGTTGTCTTTTCATTTTGTTCCTAGTTTCCTTTCCCTTGCAGAAGCTCTTTAGTCTGATGAAGTCCCATTAGTTTATTTTTTCTTTTGTTTTCCTTGCCTGAGTAGACGTGGTATTCGAAAAGATCCTTCTAAGACCGATGTCAAAGAGTGTACTGCCTCTATTTTCTTCTAGGAGTTTTATGGTTTCATGTCTTACCTTCAAGTCTGTGATCCATTTTGAGTTAATTTTTGTGTGTGGCAAAAGATAATGGTTTACTTCCGTTTTTTGCATGTGACTCTTTAGTTTTCTCAACACCATTTATTGAGGAGACTTTCCTTTCTCCATTGTATATTCTTGGCTCCTGTGTCAAAGATTAACTGTCCATAGATGTGTGATTTTATTTAAAGGCTTTCAATTCTCTTCCATTGATCTGGTTTTGTACCAGTACCATGCTGTTTTGATTACCATAGCTTTGTAATATATTTTGAAGTCAGGGATTGTGATGCCTCCAGCTTTGTTCTTTTTCCTCAGGATTACTTTAGCTATTTGGTATCTTTTGTTGCCCCATATGAATTTTTAGGATTGTTTGTTCTATAACGATGAAGGGTGTCATTGGGATTCTGATTGAGATTGCTTTGAATCTGTAGATTGCTTTAGGTAGTATGGATATTTTAACTATGTATATTCTTCCAATTCATATGCATGGAATCTCTTTCCATCTCTTTATGTCTTCTGTGATTTCTTCCAGTAATGTCTTAAGTTTTCATTGTATAGGTCCTTCACCTCCTTTGTTAAATTTGTTCCTAGATAGTTTATTCTTTTTGTTGCAATTGTAATTGGGATTGTATTCTTGAGTTCTCTTTGTGTTACTTCATTATTAGTGTATAGAAATGCACTGATTTTTTTAAGTTCATTTTGTACCCTGCAACTTTGCTGTGGTTGTTGATTATTTCTAATATTTTTCTGGTGTATTCTTTAGGGTTTTCTATATATAGAACCACGTCATCTGTAAACAGTGAGAGTTTCACTTCTTCCTTTCCAGTTTGCTTTTATTTTTTTTTTCTTGCCTAATTGCCCTCGCCAAAACCTTCAATACTATGTTGAATAAGAGTGGTGAGAATGGGCACCCTTGTCTTGTTCCTGTTCCCAGAGGGATAGCTTTCAGGTTTTCACCATTGAGTATGATGTTGACTGTGGGTTTGTCATGTATAGCTGTTATTATGTGGAGGTACTTTCCTTCTCTACCCATTTTTTTGAGTGTTTTTAACATAAATGGATGTTGGATCTTGTCAGATGCTTTCTTTGCATCTATTGACATGATCATATGGTTTTTATTCCACAGTTTGTTAATGTGTTATATCACAGTGAATCATTTGCAGATATTTAACCATCTCTACATCCCTGGTATAAGTCCCACTTGATCATGGTGTATGATCCTCTTAATGCATTTCTGTATTCGATTTGCCAGCATTTTGTAGAGGATTTTTGCACCTATGTTCATCAGCAGTATTGGGCTATGAGTCTCCTTTTTTGTGTTGTCCTTCTCTGGGTTTTGGGTCAGGGTAATGTTGGCCTCATAGAATGAGTTAGGAAATGTTCCATCTTCTTCAATATTTTGCAATAGTTTGAGAAGGGTAGGTGTTAAATCTTCTTTGAATGTTTGGTAGAATTCTCCAGAGAAGCCATCTGGTCCTGGAATTTTATTTTTTGGGAGGTTTTTGATTACTGTTTCAATCTCTTTACGTGTGATTGGTCTATTTAGATTCTCTATATCATCTTGATTCAGTTTTGGGAGGTTGTACAAGTCTAAGAATTTATCCTTTTCTTCTTGATTGTCCAATTTGTTGGCATAAAGTTCTTCATAGTATTCTCATAATCCTTTGTGTTTCTGCAGCATGTGTTGTAATTTCTCTTCTTTCAGTTGTAATTTTATTTATTTGAACCTTCTCTTTTTTTTTTTAATTAGTGAGGCTAATTAAAAGAATTTTTTAAAAACCCTGGGTGAAGGTTTATTGATTTTGTCTCCTCATAGAAGCAGCTATTAGTTTCATTGACCCTTTCTGTTGTTTTTTACTCTCTATTTCATTTATTTCTGCTCTAATTTTTGTTATTTCCCTCCTTCTGCTGACTTTCGGCTTAGTTGTTCTTTTTCTGGGTCTGTTAGGTGCAGATTAAGATTACGTATTTGATATTTTTCATGTTTGTTATGGTGGGCCAGTATAGCTATGAATTCCCATCTTAGGACTTTAAAGCATCCCATATGAGTTGGTGTGGTGTATTTTCATTTTCATTTGCCTCTGTATTTTTTTATTTCTCCCTTAATTTCCTCATTGATCCATTGATTGTTCAATAGCATGTTGTTTAGTCTCCACCTTTTTGTCACTTTTCTAGCTTTTTTCTTGTAGTTGGTTTCTAGTTTCCTAGCATTATGGTCAGAAAAGTTGCTTGATATGATTTCTATATTCTGAAATTTATTGAGGCTTGCCTTACTTCCCAACTTGTGTATATTTGAGAATGTTCCATGTACACTTGAGAAGAATGTCTATTCTGCTGTTTTTGGATGGAGGAAATAGTAAATAATAATAAATGGAGGAAAAAATATTTGACAATATTTAATATCCATTCCATGTTTTTTTTAAAAATTAAGGTTGCAGCAAAGTAAGAATAGACAGAAATTTTGTCAACTTGATAAAGGACATTGCTGAAGAACATACCACTAATAGAATGTTTTATTATTAAAGATTAAATACTTCCCTCCTAAGATCAGAGCAATGCAAGGTCCACTTATAGCACGTCTGTTTGGCTCTTTATAGATGACACACAAATGGCCACTAAGGACTGGAAAAGATTCTCAGTGTCATTAATTATTATTAATAATCAGGGAATACAAATAGAGACCACAGTGAGAGACCACTTCACACCCACTGGAATGATTAAAATTAAGAAGACAGAAAATTCTTATTGTTGGTAGTGATATGGAACAACTAGAACTTTGGTGGATTGCAAAATGGTACAATCGTTTTGGAAAACAATTTTGCAGTTTTTTATAAAATTAATCATATATTTATAATCTAGCAATTCCATATTTAGGTATTTACTCAGGTGAAATCAACACATACATTTACAAAAGTGTTTACACAGTAATGTTCATAACAGCTTTATTTGCAGTAGGGAAAACTAGAAACAACCCAAATGTTCATCAACTAGTGAATGGATAAACAAATTGTGCTATATCCATATTTATTTGTTATTTGTTGCTGTGTAACAAATTTCTAAAAATACAGTGGTTCAAAAAAGCAACATTTGTTCTCTCACTGTTTATGTGGGTCAAGCATCTTAGCTGCTCTCTTATGGACTGCAATCAATATGTCATCTCAAGGCTCAACTAAGGAAGGGTCCACTTCCGTGGATTACTGATAGGGTTGCTGGCAGGATTTGTTTCCATGTGGGCCATTGAAGTGGAGCCTCAGTTCCTACTTACTCTTGGTGGGAGGCTGCCCTCAGTTCCTTGCTGTGTCTGCCTCTACGTGGAACAGTTCACAACAAGACAGCTGGTTTCCTCAGACTGAGCAAGTAAAGAGGGCAAGAGAGGGTGTGCTAGCAAGATGGAAGTCAGTCTTTTGTAACCTAACTCAGAAGTGACGTCCCATCACCATTATTGTATTCTCTTCTTCAGAAGTAACTTGGTACAGCCCACACCCAAGGTGGAGGGGATTATGAAGGGCATGAATACCACAAGATAGGGAGCATTGCAAGTCATTTCAGAAGCTGCCTGCTGCACCATATAATAGAATACTACTAAGCAATGAAAAGGAACTGTTTATTGGTACACACAACAATATGGATGAATCTCAAAAACATTATGCAGAGCAAAAGAATCCAGACATAAAAGAGAACAGACAAAACTAATCTTTAGAGTGAGAAGGAGGATCAGTGGTTGGGGTGGGTGCAGGCTTTTGTTTCAAAGGGCTATCAGCAAACTTTTTGTGATATAGGAAGTGTTCTTTATCTTGAGTGTGCTCATGGTTATAATGGGGTATATATTTGTCAAAACTCATGAATGAATTTTATTATAGGTAAATCATAATCCAATTAAGTTTTTTTAAAGTATGCTGTTGGATTCAATGGACTATTCTTTATTTCTTTTTTTAATCTTTTTTCCTAGTTTTATTGAGATGTAATTGATGTAAAATAGTGTGTAAGATTAAGGTTATAGTGTAATGACTTACATATATTGTGAAATGATTACCACAATAAGTTTAGTTAACATTCATCATCTCATATAGATTAAAAAAAAGGAAAAAAAAATGTCTTTTTCCCTGTGATGAGAACTCTTAGGATTTACTCTATTAACAGCTTCCAAATATACCATACAGCAGTGTTAACTATAGTCATCATGTTATACATTATATCCCCAGTACGTATTTACCACTTTCATCCAATTTCCCCACCCCCGACTCCCTTCCTTTGATTACCACAAATCTGATCCCTTTTTCAATGAGCTTGCTTTTGCTTTTTAAGATTACACATGTAGATGAGATACACAGTATTTGATTTTCTGTCTGACTTCTTTCTCTTAGCATGATGCCCTTAGGGTCCATCCATGTTGTTGCAAATAGCAAGATTTCCTTCTTTTTTATAGCTGAATAATATTCCGTTGTGTGTGTGTATATATATACTGCAATTTCTTTATCTGTTTACTTATCAATTTGGTTGGTAGATGTTGTTTTGGCTATTGTAGATAATGCTGATATGAATTTGGCAGTGCATTCTCTCTCCGGCATAGTATTTCTATTTCCTTCAGATATATTCTCAGAAGTGGAATTGCTGGATCTTTTGGTAGTTCTGTTGTCGTTTTGGGGAGGACCCTCTGTACTGTTTTCTGTAGTGGCTATACCAATTTACAATCACACCAGCAGTGCACAAGGATTCCCTTTTCTCTACATACTCTCCAGCATTTGTTGTCTCTTGTCTTTTTGATGATAATCATTCTGTAAGGTGATTCTCATTGTGGTTTTGATTTGAATTTTCCTAATGATTAGTGATGTTGAGCACGTTTTCATGTACCTGTTGGCCGTTTGTATATCTTCTTTGGAAAAATGTCTATTCGAGTCCTTTGCCCATTTTTAAGTTGGAGTATTTGGTTTTTTACTATTGAATTGTATAAGTTCTTTTTATATTTTGGATATTAACCCCTTATCAGTGCATGGTTTGCAAATTCAATCAACTGTTCTTGATGACAGCTGCATGTCTTCACAATTTACGAGGTAGCATATGAGGTTACTATAGTGTCAGTGCCATCTTGTGTTAAGATCTTTGGAGTTAGGCAGACCCAGATATGAATACTGGTTCTGAAACTTGCTGCATTCTATCACTTCACTGCCATAAATTATTTTGGATATCATTGAAACAATAACTCCTGTTTATTGAGAAGCCCTACTGACCACGTACTACACTAGACACTTATGTGTATATTACCTTAATGTAACTCAAAATAATCAACATTTTTTGAGTCCCTTGTATGTATTGGACACATACTAATACAAAATATTTTTCCATGCCCTATGTCATTTATTACAGCAACTCAGTGATGTTTTGGGTTATCATCCACATTTTACAAAAGGAGAAACTGAGACGAACAGAGAATAATTTTTAAAATATGAAGAACTCAAGTTGCTGTCATGGTTCTGGTTTCGTTTTCTGTTCTTCTCTACCTGTGGAATAAAAGACTGATTGTTTTATGTGTTACCCAAGCTTGCTGCAAAGAGTAACTGGGACTTTAACTTAAAATCTCTTTTTGTTTTTCTTTTAAGAAACTTCTTTTAGCTTATGAATACTGAGTGCCTCCAGCAGACTAAGTAGGAGGTGTCAGGTGAAGATAAGTTTCTAAGAGGAAAGCACTGGGCAGACTTGCAAGAGCGTAAGTCCAGTTCCCGTCAGGTACAGCCCTAGAAATAGGAACCTTAGTCACAAACGAAAAGGCATCGTTTAGATGTATTTGTTATAAAAAGTATGGCTCATCTTTCTACCATTTCCGTAAACAGAACAACTTTTTGTCTATAGTGACATTTTTTAAGGTCAAAGTTGATAAAAGTTTGTGCTTCTAAAATATAATGTTGAACCAGAATTCTTTTTATGATGTTTAATCACTATCCAAAGCGCCCAGCTAGGAATTTTCTTTAGGAAAGTAAAAAAAATATCACTAAGGCCATGAGGGGTTTGATTGTAGCATTGCTTACTTAGGCAGCTGTGTTTCCCTGGAACTTGTGTGGCATTATCTTTTTTCCCCCTTCTTTTCCTTTATCAGCACAGAATTATTTTTCCTCTTTTAATATGGAACATAGTTACTTTCTTCAGTATTCAGTTACTTATTATAAATGGAATTGAATTGTGCTAATCTAAAATTATAGACTAGCACCAACCTAATAAAAGCAAATATATGAAATTTTCATACATGCTGATTCAGCAATCAGTGTAGTATACTGTAGTAACAGAAATTAGCTGACTGATTTATAAGTAGACTTGATTCCTAAAAAATAATTTGTGAATCACTGGGAAAATTGTGATTCCTCACTGTTTCTCATTAGCATCATGTTCATTTTTACCTTTTTACCCTTTAGTCTTTTATCTTCACTGAGTAGAATGTTCTTACCTTTGGTTTGGCTCTCCTTCACAACCAACTGTACTTCAAGCTGGGTTTAAGTCTCATCTCTTTCACAAAGCCTTCTCTGACTCTTTGATCCAACGCAATGTTTTTCTTTTCTGATATTCTGTTGCTTTTCTCTTTAGCGCAATTTAAATCGTCTTCTAGGTTATATATGTTGGCTTTATTTTTCAACTACTTTCATGGATGTTATCTCCTTTTATGCTTGGACCCTAGAGGTAGATAAGATAAGCAATCTTACTTCCCATTTTATGGATGCAAAAACTAAGAATAGATGAGTTATTTGCTTTCTTCTGGATAAGGCTTAAACCCAAATTTTCATTCTAAAATCTGTTTTCTCTATACTATAATGCCTCTAGTTTTGTACTTTACTACTCCTACGATATACTGAGCACATATAGATATTGTCAGTTGATTGGTTTAAAATAGATTATTTCTGTACAGATCCCCAATCACTGATACCTATTTCTTTTGAAAAGCTGTGCAATTAATTAACTGATTGTGGAGTCTCCATCATAGTTAATGTTGAAGCCTGAGTTCTTCAAAGGGGCAACATGTTGTTTGATCAAGATTTGAATTTTAGACTACTGAAATTTTTCTTGTTCATTCCTTAGACAAATGTCATTGACTGTGCACCATGTGCCTAATAGTAATGCTAGCTCTGGATATGGCCAAATGTTGTTTGCATTATTTTGTTAGTAATATTCGGTCTCTTCTTATTTATACAGGAGAGATTAAACAGATTCTAGAAAATGAACTTCAAATACCTGTGTCTAAAATGCTGTTAAAAGGCTGGAAGACTGGAGATGTGGAAGACAGTGTGAGTTTCTTAATTGCCTAGAAATAAAAGAAAATTACATTATGTAATTGACTAAATGATATATAAAAACTGGTTTTTATTAATGTTGTTACATATGACAGAAGTAGCTTTGGTAATACTAACTTAGTTTAAGGAATCAGCAAACAATGTTTTTCAAGCTAAAGCATTTTCATGGAAAACCAACAATTTTAAATGAGTTAGGTATGTAAGTGAAAACGCTATATGGCATATTTTTTCTCTTTCTAACTATTTTATAGGAATTAGTTTGGCACTCTTTTTGAGAGATTTTACCTTTTCCTGAAACCTCATAGGGTGTTGATAAGTGCTCTGGAATAATAGTTTACTGAACGATTACTTATTGGCCTAAAAAAGTTGTACACAGTGTATACATTTATACCAAGTATTGTTTATGGGACAAAGATAATAGGAAATTTTTTAAACTTGGAAAATTTAATTGATAAGAATATTTATTTCTTTGTTCACTTAGATAGTGGCAGGTACATGGAATGAATTTTATTTTAAGAATTTGCACAAAGTTTTGCAACTTTAAGGGTAGTCATTGCCATTCCAAGGACCCAGTAGCGGCTTCTGGTATAAAATATTTCACACCCCTTTTCTTTTCATGGCAGAGGGAGTGGGGAAGGAGGGAAAGAAATGAGTTAACTCTAAAATTTTAAGTGTTTGAGGTGGAAACAATTATCAAATCATTTCCCACCAGTTACTGAGTCAGTATTTCAATATCCAGGAGTAAACTTAGAATCTTCCACTTTCCCTTTAGTTCTTCTTTGTCAATGGCTTCTGGTAGACATTGTGCTTATAAACATCTATGTGTGGGTTCATTTGATAAATGGAAATGTTCCGGTTATGTCAATAAGATATTTACAGGAATTTTAGGTTGGCAAGATATTTTCAGATTTAGCTGCCAGTTAGTGATGTGCTATATTAGGTATCAGCAAACTTTTTCTGTATAGAACCAGGTAGTAACATTTTAGGCTTTATGGGCCATACAGTCTCTGTTGCAGCTACTCAATTCTGCTGTCATAGCATGAAAGCAGCAATAGACAATATGTGAAAGAGTGAGCATGACTATGTTCCAGTAAATCTTTACTTATGGACACAAATTTTAATTTTATATAATTTTACATATCATGAAATACTCTTCTTTTGACTTTTTTCCATGGTTCAATGCTAAAAATGTAAAACCGTTCTTAACTCATAGGGCATACAAAAATAAGCAGTAGGCTGGATTTGTCCCATGGGCCATAGTTTGCTGACCCCTCGTGCTGTATGGCTGTTCTAATAGAAACATGGATTGAAAAATAAAAAGAAGTGCTAAATGAGTGAATCAACAACCTTGGCAGAAGTGAAACATCAAAATGTGTTAGTTTACATAGCTATGTCATTTATTCATTTATTTATTGAAAAACCTGTGGATATGAATCAGTCTTGCATGGTGTTTTCAGTAGTTTGTTAAGAGAAAGGCGATCATTTTTTTAAATATTCTTAAAGCTATGTGTTCTAATATTTGAACATAGTCTTTGTTACCAGTAATATTTCAGTTACTTATTTCTATGTACTCTTCCCTAGGTGATTCTGCTATTCCTATGCCATTAATTTTCTGATTGTTACCAAATTTATATTTCCAGGTTATACTTCTGTGAATTCACATATCCAAATTGGTAGTTCACTTTTGTACTTGCATACCTTATTGGCATTTTTAACTTAAATGTTAACTTAAATGTTTAAAATAGAACTCTTGATTTTTCTTCCCCTGCCATTTCTCCACCAGTCTTTCCTAATAAATGTAAACACTATATAGCCACTGATAAATCCAAAAATATGGGCATCAATCTTTTCCCATTTCAAACATCACCTAATCCTTTGGTAAATCCTACGGATTCTATCTCCAAAATCTATCTCAACCATGGCCACTTTTTAGTATTTTTGTTGTACTACCTACTCCAGGCCATTGACATCTCGTGCCTGGATCAGTGTGATAGCTTCATCTTTGTTTTCCCCGATTCCTTTCTTGGGTTATTCCAATGCATTCTCCACACAGCAGCCAGAGTGATCTTTAAAAGACATAAATCGAATTATGTCACTCTCCTGTTAAAACATAGCTTTTTATTGCACTTTGAATAAAATTCAATCTATTCACCATGGTTTAAAGGGCATTGTATTATTTACCCTCTATTTACTTCTACAACCACATCTTCAGCCTTTCTTACCTCACTCTCCATGCTGCAGCCATAGAAACCTCCTTTTAATTTTTCTAATAGGTTCAAGCTCCTTACATCTTTACCTGACAGATGCTATGTAACCGCCTGGAATGCTTTCCCTCAGTTTTTCACATGGGTGGCTTTTTTTCATCCTTCAAGTCTCAGCTTAAATGTTACTTTCTGTAATAGGCTTCTGTATAAAAGTTGGCTCATCCCAGCATTCTCCATCACAGTGCTGTGGATAGAGGGGCCTTATCTGTTTCTTTCACCATTGTATATCAAATGCCTAGTATAAGAGGCATCAAATAAGGGTTTGAGAAATGAATAAATGAATTAAAGAAAGTATTCATTTATTTAATCATGCCATATGTGATTTGAGAGGGAAAATTTATTGGAAAATCTTTGGATGATGGCATGGCAAAAGGACAGTAATGATTTGACCAAGTGGTAAGACTAAGCATTTATCAGTAATCCACAAAGCAAAATAATGAAAGATTAAAAGGTAAAAATAACTTACCTATGTGTATGTGCATGTGTTTTGTTTATTTGCATGTTAACTCTATAGAAGTAACACAGATCAGTTTCAAAAGGACTTACACATATTTGACAAAGATTCAGAACTTCAAGGTCTCCTGGTAGATTGTGAAGTTACAAGTAATTGCCTACTACAGTGTTTTTTTCAAATCGTGAGTCACGAACCATTTGAAGGCTGTGAAGTTACTTGAGTGGGTTATAGCCAACATTTTTTTAAAAAGGAAAGAAATAGAATAGAAGATATCAGAATGTATTGAAAATAATAAGGGTGAGTATTTTTTTTTTATTTAACACATAACTAATGCAAGTCAAGAGTTAAGTCCCAATGCCCTCGGAGTAAGACTAGGACCTCTCATGGAGGGGTCAAGAATGAGTTCCTCATGTTCTGTGCCTGGGTAAGATCAGCCCTCCCCAGGTGTCCCTACTTCCATCTGCAGGGTTAAGAGGGATTCCTAGACATTCACTCACCTTACTTTCCAACACTTTCTGCCTTGACATTGTTGTTTGCTTTGATTCAGCCAGGACTAATTTTATTATACCTTTTTCTACTGTTTATGTCAGTCACTGCAAGCAGTCTAAGATTCCCACATCACCCCTTGTTCAAATGTCCGTAGTCCCCGCACAGCTCATTTCTGTCTCTATCCTTTTTCCCCTTCAGTGTCTGAAACCTTTTTGCTATGCCCTGTGGAACTAATTCATCACTAGCAAAATTCCTTCTTTCGTCAGCCTCTTCCCTGCACATTCCCTTTACCATCTTCCTGTGCTACAATCTGTCTTCCTGAGGACATTGTTTCTGTGTACCTTCTCAATGTTCATTGCTTTTCTCTAGCAGCCATCATTACCATTGGACTAACTGGTAAAAATGTGTGTCCTCATTGTTCCTCATTCCCACTTGCAGACCTTTTTCAGTCCTTTCTCTCTAAAAATCTTGAGCTTTGACTTTCATGTCAAAAGATATCACTTGCTCGTCGAAGTCATCTCCCCTCGGTTCCTGATGATTTTTAGTTCCTAGTTTATAATTGCTCTCTATCGTAATTCTTAGTAATTTAAATATCTTTGTGAATGATTCTTCTAATTCCTTGGCTTCTTAGTTCCTTGAACTTCTTTCCTACAAAGATCTTTATTTTCACCCTATGTCAGCCATGTCTTCCCAGGGTCTTATCATTGTAATTATGACAGTTGTCAAATCTTAATTTCAGGCTTTCATTTTCTGCTCACCATCTCTCAGCTTTCTAGCTCACTTCCTTTAGTGTCCTAACAACAAGAATCCCTCAACCCTATTCACACCTCCAATCCATTGTCTCTACCATCTTTTCATGATCATTACCTCTTTCATATCCTCTCTTCCTTCCTTAGAGTGGGTTAAATCCCATGGTCAGTCATTATGATCACTTTCTTGCATTGCTTCATGGGTCTTGCTAGACAAAAATCCTTCCCTTGGGTAAATTCAGCTCTGTCTATTCTGTACCTCACAACTAAATGTGGCTGGAGACAAACAAAATCTTGCTGACTGGTCTATCTTTAAATTCATGACCATAATGTTGTTAGAAAATCAAAGTATGTTTACCTGGTTTATCCATACTCTCCTGCATGGTTATTTTCTACTTAACCTCCTCAGACCTTTAAAGCACCTCTCCTCCATTCTCCCTCTCAGCTGGTGACTTTGCTTCCTATTTTGTTTCACTGATGAAATAAAGGCAATCACAAGAGAATTTCCACAAGCTCCCAGCTTGTTCTCTGTTTACTTACCTGCATCTTACACACATACTCTCCTTTTTCTCCCATTACTCTAGATGGCCTGTTCAATCTCCTGTCTAAAACCAAACCTCTGTGTTTGCTTTGGATTACATTCGCTATCCCCTCTGGCCTATTCAAGGACTTCTCTCTAATTCTTCCCTGTCTTTCCTACATCATCAGTATTTTGCTCTGGTAGAGCATTACCATTAACATTCAAACATGATGTTATTTCTTCTTTCTCTTGATCCCACCTCCCTTCCAGAAATTGCTCCTTTTCTCTAGTCCCCTTGATAACAAAACTTCCCCCAAAGAGTTGTCTATATTTGTTGTCTCTAATTCCTTTCCTACCATTTCTCTTGAGCTCAATCTAAGCAGGGAGCTGCTAATACTCTTGTCGAAGTCCTCAATGACCACATTACTAAATTCACTGGTGATCTTACCAGTGTCATGGCTTTTAAGTGTCATCTGTATGCACTGTCAATTTTATATCTCTAATTTATTTCTATACCTCAGACCTGTTCCCTCAATTCCAGATTGATGTATCCAGCTGCTTTTACTTGTCTCCTGCACTTGAATGTCTAATACACATTTCATACTTAACATGTCCAAAATGGAAGTCCTCATCTGTAGTCTTCCCCATTTCAGTTGATGGCAACTTCATTCTTCTAATTCTTGAGTCTAAAGTCTTTAGGGTCATCATTGACTCCTTTCTGTTGTAACACATAGCAGTTTGTCAGGAAGTCTTTCTGGTGCTGTCTTCAAAATGTATTCAAAATTCAGCTATTTCGCACTACTTCTGCTACCATCACACTGGTATAATCCATCATCAGCTTTAGATTAGTATATTTTATTAGCCTCCTGTATGCCTCTGCCCTCCTCTGTCAGCCCCTTTCCCATCTATTTTCAACACAGCTGACAAAGTGATCTTTTAAAAGCGTGAATCTAACCATGTCACCCCAATAGCTTCCCCTCTCACTCAGAGTAAAAGTCAAAGCCCTTACATTAGCCTAAAGGGCTCAACACATATCCTGCCCCTCCCATCACTATTACTTCTCTGACCTATGTCCTACCAGTGGTCATTTGGCTTCAGTTATGTTGGACTTCTTGTTCATTAAGCATTTTGCACTGGCTGTTCCATTTGCCTGAAATACTCTTTTTCTGTATATTCTCATGATTTGTGTCCTCACTACTTTTAAGTCTTTGCTCAAATGTCACATTCTCCAAGTGAGAACCATCCTGATCACTCAGTTTAAAATTACATGACTCTCCATCCCTAATTTTTTCACCACCACACCTGCTTTATGTTTAGTCAAAAAAATTATTGCTTTCTAATATTCAACTAAAAGGTTACTTATTTTATTTATTCCTACTAAAATGTAAGCTCCATAAAATCAGGGCTTTTAGACCATTCTGTTCACTGCTGTACCCTGAGTGTTTAGAATAGTCTTGGCAGAGAGTTGGTGCCTCAGTAAATATCTGTTGAATAAATATGTATGTCCTGGGTTATGATGTAAAGATGTAAAAATGTGTTTCTTAGTGTGTATTGCTGTCAAAAAAAAAAGGTTTGAAATGTGTTATCAAGTTGGGAGTTTGAAAGCTACGTAGGAGTTTTATGGCAAGGAAATTTAGTGAAATTTGTATGGTTATCAAGATAGTAGGTCAGATATAGCCCAAGAGTAGTTTATTCACCCCAGACAGAATGCTTACCCAAAAAATTCTCTGGAGTAAGAGTTAAGTGACCTAAGTAGCACTTAACTAGAGACCTCATTCAAGTCATTTCACCTCTCAGGCTGCAGCGTCTCATGTGTAGTCATTGGATTGAGGTGCTCTCTATGATCTTTTCCAGGTCTGATGATCTCTGAAAAGCTACGTTGCTAATTTTTTGCTATAATGATCCTGAAATGAAGTGCATATTAGTTGCACGAATATATTTCATCAATGAAGAAATTAATGAATCTCAACTGTGTTCTTATGTTTTTATGTCTCTTCATGAGGCAAAGAATTTGCATTTTAATATGCATATTTATGCTAATTTATGATATATATGGGAGAAACAAGGTTATTTGAATTTAATAGTTCTTCTGCATTACCCTGTTTATGAAATTGTCAAAAGATAAAAAGTCAAACTACAATATTGATAATCTTTCAAGAACCATAGGAAAAAATTAATGCACAATCAACAGTCGATTTTTTTGTTTTTATGTCTTCTTTTTCAGACGGTCTTAAAATCGCTACACTTGCCAAAAAACAACAGTCTTTATGTCCTTACACCAGACTTGCCACCACCATCATCATCTAGTCATGCTGGGTAAGCTGTTTACTTTTCCTGGGAATCTGAAATGAAAAGTTTAAGTTGTTTTAAGCTGTTGTATAAACATCAAAATCAAATCAAATCAAAATCTTGTTGAGACTTTAGCTTACTAACAACTATTAACTATATAAAATTTCAAATTATTTGGTTTGGATAGTTTATTTGTTTGATTTTAGTGGTGTAATTTTTTTCCAAAGGTAATCTTTATCAAAACTTCATTTTGTAAAAAAGTAGTCAAAATGGGCACTTCTTTGTTTGAAGGGGAAGGACTAGAGTTGGAGGAAAGAGAATGAATGGCTGGAACTCCAGCCTCTCCCATGGCTAAAGAAGACTAATTTCCTTTGAGGAAAATTCACTGGGCTCTGGAGAATACAGCTTGAAAAACACTGATATAAAATTTTTAAGATATTTTCTCTATTTGGGGGCCGGCCCCGTAGCCAAGTGGTTAAGTTCACACGCTCCGCTGCAGGCGGCCCAGTGTTTCGTTAGTTCGAATCCTGGGCACGGACATGGCACTGCTCATCAGACCACGCTGAGGCAGCGTCCCACATGCCACAACTAGAAGGACCCACAACGAAGAATATACAACTATGTACCGGGGGCTTTGGGGAGAAAAAGGAAAAAAATAAAATCATCTTTAAAAAAACAAAAGATATTCTATTTGGAATAGAGGATCTCATTCTTTTTGTAGTTTTCACAGTAAAACTCAGTACATTTATAGAATGATCAAATGATTTTAATATTATATATTGTTATTGCTAGGTGAAGCAAACTGATATAAAGTAATTATGCTAGTAATAGAGTAATAATTTTTTTGAATATAGTGTCATTCCAGAACTATGTTAAAGTTATTTTCAGATTTTCACAATTTTTGTGCAAGTTTTCTTCGTTTTTAATACAGCTCTTTGATTTTGTGTGGTAGAGACCTGTGTCCATAAACTTTGAATATTGTTAAACTTCTCCCCAGCGCCCCCCACACCTACCAGATTTTTAAAAATTATGTAATGAAAGGAAAAAAATTCCTGTTTTTCTCTACCACACTGCTCATAGAACACTTCTGTCCATCAAATGTGTGGATTTTTTTTCCCACACCGGGCAATTCTTCAACAGCTGGATGTTCTACAATTTAAATTCTGATACCATCTACCTGGAAATAGCATCAGATCCCATAGGTTCAGGATCAGTCTCACAAGACTGCCCCCACATCAGACACCAATTTCAAGTCCAGGTTGTTACTTGTGCTTCTGACCAACTGGTGCTAAATTGGACATTCCCACAACCTCCTTCTTGGGTTCGATAATTTGTTAGAGTGGCTCACAGAACTCAGAAAAGTGCTCTACTTACTATCGTCAATTTATTACTAAGCATATTTTAAAGGATATAAATGAAGAGCCAGATGAAGAGATCCATAGGGCGAGATCCAGAAGGGTCTTGAGCACAGGAACTTCTGTGCCTGTAAAGTTTAGGGTGTGCCATGCTCCCAGTACATGGATTCTTTCTTGTTCACCAACAGAAGCTCTCCAAAACCCTCCAGCCAGGACTTTTTTATGGAGGCTTCATTACAAAAATGATTGATTAAATCATTGTCTATTAGTGATTAACTCAATCTCCAACCCTTCTGTCTTGCTGAGAGGTTGGGGGGGAATGGGATGCAGGTATCTGGAAGTTCCAACCCTCTAATCACATGGTTGTTTCCCCTGGTAACTAGCCCCCATCCTGAGGGGTTTTCCAGAAGTCACCTCATTAGCAAACTCAGATGTACTTGAATGGGACTTGTTATGAATAACGAAAGATTCCTTGCCCCTTTCATCTTTATCACTTAGAAAATTTCAGGGGTTTTAGGAGCTCTCTGGGGAAGAAAACCAAATATATATATCTTTTATTGTTGTTGTTGTTAAAGAAGATTCACCCTGAAATAACATCTGTTGCCAATCTTCCTCTTTTTGCTTGAGGAAGATTCACCCTGACCTAACATCTGGGCCAATCTTCCTCTATTTTGTATGTGGGTCCCTGCCACATCATGGCCACCAATGAGGGGTATAGGTCCAAGCCAGGGAACTGAATCCTAGGCTGCCGAAGCAAAGCACGCTGAACTTAACCATTAGGCCATGGAGCCAGCTCTCTCTCTCTACTTTTTTGGTTAATGTTCTTGAAAACCTTTTGTTTTGTTTTATTTTACTTGTTAATTTTATTGAGGTGATACTGGCTTTTAACTGTGCAAATATCAGGTGCACGTTACTATATTTCAGTTTCTCTGTAGACTGCATTGGGTTCGCCACCAATAGTCTTGTCTTTATCCATCACCATACATATGTGCCCCTTTACCCCTTTTGTCCTCCACCTACCCCATTTTCCTCTGATAATCACTAATCTCTTTTCCTTATGTATGTGTTTGTTTATCTTTCACATGAGTGAAATCATACTGTATTTGTTTTTCTCTATATGACTTACTTCACATAGCATAATACCCTCAAGGTACATCCATTTTGTTGCAAATGGGATGATTTTGTCTTTTTTTTTATGGCTGGGTAGTATTCCATCGTATATATATATACCACATCTTCTTTATCCATTCATCCATTCATGGGCACTTGAGTTGCTTCCACGTCTTGGCTATTGTGAATAATGCTGTGGTGAACATAGGGGTGCATAAATCTCTTTGAATTGTTGATTTCATGTTCTTTGGATAAATACCCAGTAGAGGGATAGCTGGGTCATATGTTATTTCTATTTTTAACTTTTTCGAGAAATCTCTGTACTGTTTTCCATAGTGGCTGCACCAGTTTGCATTCCCACCAGCAGTGTATAAGGGTTCCCTTTTCTCCACATCCTCTCCAACACTTATTTCTTGTCTTGTTAATTATAGGCATTCTGATGAGTGTGAGGTGATATCTTATTATAGTTTTGATTTTCATTTTCCTAATAATTAGTGAGGTTGAACATCTTTGTGTTTGCCTCTTGGCCATCTGTATATCTTCCTTTGAAAAATGTCTCTTCATATCCTCTGCCCATTTTTTTGATCAGGTTGTTCATTTTTTTGTTCTTGAGCTGTAGGAGTTCTTTATATGTTTCGGAAATTAACCCCTTGTCAGACATGTGATTTGCAAATATTTTCTCACAGTTGGTGGATTGTCTTTTTGTTTTGTTGATGGTTTCCTTTGCTGTGCAGAAGCTTTCAAATCTGATGTAGTCCCATTTGTTTATTTTTTCTTTTGTTTCCCTTGCCTGAGTAGACATGGTATTCGAAAAGACCCATGTCAAAGAGCATACTGCCTATATTTTCTTTTAAGAGTTTGATGGTTTCAGGTCTCACATTCAAGTCTTTAGTCCATTTGGAGTTAATTTTTGTGTATGATGTAAGATAATAGTCTACTTTCATTCTTTTGCATGTGGCTGTCCAGTTTTCCCAGCACCATTTATTGAAGAGACTTTCCTTTCTTCATTGTATATTCTTGGTCTTGAGTCAAAGATTAGCTGTCAGTGGATGTGTGGTTTTATTTCTGGGCTCTCAATTCTGTTCCATTGATCTCTGTGTCTGTTTTTTCTGCCAGTATGATGCTGTTTGGATTACCATAGCTTTGTGTAATATATTCTGACGTCAGGGATTGTGATGCCTCCAGCTTTGTTTTTTTCCCTCAGGATTGCTTTAGCTATTTGGGATCTTTTGTTGCCCCATATGAATTTTAGGATTCTTCGTTCTATTTCCATGAAGAATGTCATTGGGATTCTGATTGGGATTGCATTGAATTTGTAGATTGCTTTAGGTAGTATGGATATATTAACTGTGTTTATTCTTCCAATCCATATGCACGGAATCTCTTTCCATCTCTTTATGTCTTCTGTGATTTCTTTCAATAACGTCTTATAGTTTTCATTGTATAGGTCTTTCACCTCCTTGGTTAAATTTATTCCTAGATGTTTTGTTCTTTTTGTTGTGATTGTAATTAGGATTGTGTTCTTGAGTTCTCTTTGTGTTACTTCATTATTAGTGTATAGAAATGCAACTGATTTTTGAAAGTTCATTTTGTACGTTGCAACTTTGCTGTGGTTGTTGATTATTTCTAATAGCTTTCTTGTGTATTCTTTAGGGTTTTCTATGTACAGAATCATGTCATCTGCAAACAGTGAGAATTTCACTTCTTCCTTTTCTTTTTCTTGTCTAATTGCTCTGGCCAAAACCTCCAGTACTATATTGAATAATAGTGGCAAGAGTGGGCACCCTTGTCTTGTTCCATTCTCAGAGCATGGCTTTTAGTTTTTCACATTGAGTATGATGTTAGCTGTGAGTTTGACATGTATGTCGTTTATTGTATGGAGGTACTTTCCTTCTATACCCTTTTTTTTGAGAGTTTTTATCGTAAATGAATATTGGATCTTGTCAGATACTTTTTTTGTGTCTATTGAGATGGTCCTGTAGTTTTTATTTCTAATGTTGTTAATGTGTTGTATCACGTTGATTGATTTGTGGATGTTGAAACTTCTCTGTGTCAGTGACATAATTCCCACTTGATCATGGTATGTGATCCTTTTAATGTATTTCTTTATTTGATTTGACAATATTTTGTTGAGGATTTTTGCGTATGTGTTCATCAGTGATATTGGCCTGTAATTTTTCTTCTTTGTATTGTCTGTCTGTTTTTGGTATCACGGTAATGTTGACCACATAGAATGAGTTTGGAAGCATTCCATCTTCTTCAATTTTTTGGAATAGTTTGGGAAGGATAGGCATTAAATCTTTGAATCTTTGGTAGAATCTCCTGAGGAGCCATCTGTCCTGGACTTTTGTTTTTTGGGAGGGTTTTTCTTTTCTTTTCTTGTTTTTTGGGGTTTTTTGTGTGTGTGAGGAAGATTGGCCCCAGGGTAACGTTTGTTGCCAACTGTCCTCATTTTGTTTGAGGAAGGTTGTCCCTGAGCTAACATCTCTACCAATCTTCCTCCATTTTATATGTGGGATGCCACCACAGGATATCTTGATGAACCCTATGTAGGTTCCAAACCTGCAAACCCCAGGCTGCTGATCCAGAGTGTGCAAACTTAACCACTAACCACCAGGCCAGCCCCTGGGAGATTTTTGATTACTATTTCAATCTCGTTACTTGTGATTGGTCTATTCTGATTCTCTGTATCTTCTTGCTTCAGTTTTGGGAGGTTGTGTGAGTCTTAGAATTTATCCGTTTCTCCTAGGTTTTCCAATTTGTTGACATATAGTTTTTCATAGTATTCTCTTATAATCCTTTGTATTTCTGTGGTATCTATTGTAATTTCTCCTCTTTCATTTCTAATTTTATTTATTTGAGGCTTCTTTCTTTTTTTCTTAGTGAGTATGGCTAAGGGTTTGTTGATTTTGTTATCTTCTCAAAGAACCAGCTCTTAGTTTCATTGAGCCTTTCTGTTGTTTTTTAGTCTTTATTTCATTTACTTCTGCTGTAATTTTTATTATTTCCTTCCTTCTGCTGATTTTGGGCTTTGTTCTTCTTTTTCTAGTTCTGTTAGGGGTAGTTTAAGATTATTTATTTGAGATTTTTCTTGTTTGTTGAGGTCGGCCTTTATTGCTGTAAATTTCCTTCTTAAGACTGTTTTTGCTGCATCCCATAAAAGTTGGTACGTTGTGTTTTTATTTTCATTTGTCTCCAGGTACTTTTTATTTCTCCTTTGATTTCTTCATTGGCCCACTGTTGGTTCAATAGCATGTTGTTCAGTCTCCACATATTTGTGACTTTTCCAGCTTTGTTCTTGTGGTTGATTTCTAGTTTCATAGCATTATGGTCAGAAAAGATCCTGATATGATTTCAGTCTTCTTAAATTTATTGAGGCTTGCCTTGTTTCCCAACATATGATCTATCTTTGAGAATGTTCCATGTGCACTTGAGAAGCATGTGTATTCCGTTTTTGGATGGAATGTATTATATATATATCTATTAAGTCTATCTGGTCTAGTTTTTGGTTTAAGACCATTGTGTCCTTGTTGACTTTCTGTCTGGATGATCTATCCACTGATGTAAGTGGGGTGTTGAGGTCCCCTACTATTACTGTATTGCTGTCAATTTCTCCCTTCAGTTCTGTTAATAGTTATTTTATCCACTTTAGTGCTCCTGTGTTAGGTGCATATATATTCATAAGTGTTATATCTTCTTGGTGGAATGTCCCTTTTATCATTATATACTGCCCTTCTTTGTCTCTAATGTCTTTTTTTTATCTTGAAGTCTGCTTTGTGTGATGTAAGTGTGGCAATACCTGCTTTCTTTTACTTTCCATTTGCTTGGAGTACTGTCTTCCATCCCTTCACTCTGAGACTGTGTTTGTCTTTAGAGCTGAGATGTGTTTCCTGGAGGCAACATATTGTTGGGTCTTGTTTTTTAATCCATCCTGCCACTATGTGTCTTTTGTTTGAGAATTCAGTCCATTACATTTAGTGTGATTATTGATATACGATGGCTTAATATTGCCATTTTATCTCTTGCTTTCCAGTTGTTATGTATTTCCATGGTTTCTTTTCACTTGTATTTCTGACTGCCATTTCAGTTTGATGGTTTTCTGTGATGATTTTTTCAGTTTTCTCTTTATTTGTGAATTGTGGCTCTGCTATGATTTTTTTGTATAGTGGTTACCATGAGGTTTGAATAAAAGATCTCTTAGATGAGATATTCCATTTTCTGATAGCCTTTTATATCCGTTAGCCTATGTAGGTTCTGTCCTTTTCCCCTTCCCTAAGTTCTTTTTGTCACCAATTATTCATTTTTGTGTTGTGAGTTTGTGACCAAATTGAAGTGGTTATAGTTATTTTTGATACTTTCTTTCCCTTCATCCTTTATTTAATGATTGTTTCCTAACCTATTGTGATAGAAAGCTGAAATTTTCTGATTTTGTCTATCTGCTTGTTCAAAGCTTTGTAAATCTTTGCCCTTTTTTTCCAGGTAGGAGAGCTCCCTTCATCTTTTCTTGTTAAGGCAGGTCTAATGGCAATGAACTCCTCAGCTTTTCTTTGGAAAAGGTTTTATTTCTCCATTGTATTATTTTGCTGGATAATTTCCCTGGATAGAATATTCTTGGCTGCATAATTTTTCTGGATAGAGTGTTCTTGACTGATAGTTTTTGTCTCTCAGCATTTTGAATATATCATTCCACTCTCTCCTAGCCTCTGAGGTTTCTGCTGAAAAATCTGCTGAAGCGTGATGGCGATTCCTCTGTTGGTTATTTTCTTCTCTCTTGCTGCCCTTAATATTTTTCTTTGTCATTAACTTTTGACAGTTTTAATATTATATGCCTTGAAGAAGGTCTTTTTGCATTGATGTAAATAGGAGTTCTGTTTTCTTCATGTAGTTGCTTGGCCAGTGTCTTCCCCAGATTTGGGAAGTTCTCAGCTATTATTTCTTTGAATAAGCTCTCTGCTACTTTCTCCCGCCCTTCTCCCTCTGGGATACCTGTAATCCTTATGTTACTTTTCCTAATTCAGTTGAATATTTCTCAAAGAATTTCTTCATTTTTAAAAAATCTTAATTCTCTCTGCTCCTCCATGTGATATATTGTTTTTTATCTCATTAATTGTGTTCTTCATATGCAGAATTTCTGTTTGGTTCTTTTTTTAGAGCTTCAGTCTATTTGATGAAGTATTCCTTCTGTTCATTAATTTTGTTCTTGACCTTGTTGAAGTGTCTTTCTGAGTTTTCTTGTAGCTCATTGAGTTTTTCTTTATGATGGCTATTTAGAGTTTTCTGTCAGTCAGATTATAATCTTCTATGACTTCAAGTTTGGAGAGTTTGCTTTCTGGAGAGCTGTCATTCTCCTTCTCTTCTACCGTGTTACTGTAGTTCTTAATGGAGTTTGATGAGTTGATCCTCTGCCGGTTCATTTGTGGTAGTAATCACCTTTCTACAGCTTTGGTTACTTTGGTTCTGAGCTGCTTCTGGTTATATTTGAGAGCCTGCGTTTTCCACCCTCCACTGCCTCTGCTAGAAGTGTCATCAGTGTCCTCCTTGTGCTGCTTATGCCTCTGAGATTGCTGATGCCTTGCTACTTTTGATATCGCTGCAGTCTTAGGTGTTGCCACTGGGGTCACCACGCTGTGAGCACTTCTGCTGCTTCCAGGGTTCCTGTGTCTCGTGTTCTCCCACTTCCTCTCTGTGGGCTCTCCATGGGCTCGGGTGCTTCTGCCCCATGTACCACTTGCACTGCTGCTCCTGGGTTATCTGGAAGTGCTGGCAGCATTGTTGCCAGGGACGCTGGGTTCTCAGATGTTACTCTTGATGTCGGGGGCCCAGGTTCTTGTATGCAGCCCCTGCTGCTGGTAGAGCTGGTGTCAGGGCTGCTGTTACTAGAGGCTTGGTCTCAGGTTCTGCTGTGGTTCCTGAAGCCTCAGGTTGCAGGTGTCATCTGCCAGTGCTGGAGGAAGAGTAGGGCTTAAGCTGCAAGTGCTGTTGCTGGCCCTGCAGTCTCTGGTCACTGGCGCCTACCAGTATTCTTTTTGAGACCTCCTGTCAGGGCATCCTGTTCCTGCCAGTGAAATCCACATTTTGGTTGTTGTCGCCACTGCTGGAGCAACTGTACCTCTGCCAGGGGTAGACGAGGGGCCTGGGTTGCCGGCACCGCTCTGTGTCCTGAAGCCTCAAGATGTGTGTGCCATCTGCCTCTGCTGAGGGAGGCAGGGGCTGCAGCCTCTGGTTTCCTGTGTTGGCACGCATTGGTGATCTGCTCTGAAACTTCGTTTCAGGACACCCTGCCCCTGCTGGGAAAATTTATGCCTTGTAGTCCCCGCTGCCCTGGGAGGGAATGGGAGCCATGTCACTGTCTCTGCTCTGTGTCCTGAAGCCTTAGGATGTGCACACCTCCCGCTGCCGCTGCTAGGGACAGGAGCTGCAGCCTCTGAGAGTTGGTGCTATGCGTGCACTAGTAACCTGCTCTGAGACCTTGGATCAGGGCACTGCACACCTGCCAGGGAAATTTACGCCTCGGATGTAGTCCCCACTGTTGGAAAGAGCAGCGCCACTCCCAGTGGAGGGGGGAGGGTGGTCCTGACTCTGCTGTGTCTGGAGCCTCAGGACATGTGCACCACCCACTACCCGTGGTGGTGGGCAGGGACCAAGCCATGAGTGCTGTGTTTGCCTTGGTAGCCTGTGGTTGCTGGTGTGTGTGCTGGTGTGATGATCCGCATTTTGGATGCCGGCTGCGTGGGGAGAGGGAGAGGGTTTCTCCCCTGTTCTACTGCCTCCCTGACATCCACTCCACCCACTTCAGATGTGTAGGTGCTTGGATCACTCAGGCATTCTGGTGTGCTATGCAGGGAGTGCCTTTTTGGTCATTGGATGTAGACTGGTTGTAACTTAGAGGGGAGAGAGAAAGGGAGTGACTCACTCCACCATGATTCTGGCATCACTCCTTATGTATTTCTTATTGTGGATCATCTTGTCATAGGTAGACTGTAGCAAAAAGAATATTCAATTTGGCTCTACCAAAGTAGAAATCACTGAATTGAAAAAAGTTAAATGTAATGTATTTGTATTTGATAGTCTGTTAATAATTTGTTTTAGTTTAAGCATTTAAAAATTTCTTGGGTTTCTCTCTATCCTCTATGTTCAGATCGCTTATTAATGGAAGTTGAATTTACACACAATTGTAAACAGCCAAACAGTACATGTAGTCCTCATGTTTATAGTAATGTTGATATAAACACCACATGAGATTAAGTTAAACAGAGAGTTATAGGTATGGTTCTGTATCTAGTCAGAACATTATTTTGTAGGTTACTTAACAGAGTGTAACCACTGTCATCCAACATGTGATCAATATAACTACAAGCAGATAGGAGACATCGTTGGTTATAATCTATTGCTTTCTAGTAGCATGATTAAATAGATTTATTAAAACATCTTCCTGGGCTAATGGAAATGTCCTTCATTGCCATGTGGCTGACCTTAATTGATTGCCAGTTGCTCAGTCTCTAGGTGAGCAGGGACCTACAGAGCTTCTGAAATGCAATGTTTGTTGGAGAATGAGTACTTCATATAGCACTAAAGTAGTCTTCCCTATTTGGCTTTATGGATTTTTCCTAAGTTATAATGATACTATTGTTACCACACAAAATTGGGGTTCTCTGCCTGATGCACATAAAAAGCCAATTATTACAGCTTCAGCTTTTGAGAAAAGAAAACACTTTATTGCGGGGTCAACAAGCAAGGAGACAAGAGGCAAAAGCTCTTAAGTCTGTCTCCCCTATCCAGGGCTTAGGGCAAAATTTGTGGGATAAGTGGGCAGGGTGGTCTGAAAGTTGGAGATACCTGATTGGAGGTAAGGAGAAGTGAGGTAAATGATGACCTGCGTAAGTGTAGTGAAGTTTCATGGCTTTTCAGGGGACATACGTTCACAAAGTGGTGGCATTAGCATATCTGAGGGTTAGATTTTCGGCCCCCTGACATCAAAAGGGTCACCTATCAAGCATTCGTGGAAGCCCAGTTGATGGGTTGGTGGTCCCAACTGGCCTGAACTGGACAAGGGGTCGACTTTCAATTTCTGAGAAACAGCTCTTAATTACTCTGTTGATAAGATGGGGTCAGTTCAGATTGGTTCTAGTGGGCCCATGGTTAGACTATTTCCTGTGTTGGAACAATAAGAAAGACAGAAAAATTCAAAGTCAAACAAAAGACATAAAGCATAGAGTATCTAGGTGGTGGGAGGAGAGGCATGTGGAGGCTCCTGCTAGTGAAAAAGTCATATTAAAGCACTTTTTATTAGAATCTAACTAAAAAACCAAGGTGTATTTCTTTTAGTGTGTTAATCTATCTTTCTATAAAAATAGAGATTATTTTTCTTTTTTCTGTGATTTCATGGGATGCAAACAAAACAAAAATAAAATTCATGTAGAACCTTAAAAGCTAGTGGTAATAATTATTTTTAACTTGTGATTTTCATTTTGTGTTTCACGAAATAAAAATAATTTTTCTACTTCTTAACTATATGGTGGAGTCCACAAAACAATTTCCTGTTGTGTTATATAGCACATCATATTATCAAATGTGGTAGACAGATAAAATTTCTCTGTACGAAATTCCGTGAGTCAAATTGATTTTTTTTAATTTTAATTTTTTTTTAAAGATTGACACCTGAGCTAACTTGTGTTGCCAATCTTCTTTTCTTTTCTGCTTTCTCCCCTAAAGTCTCCCAGTACATAGTTGTATATTCTGGTTGTAGATCCTTCTGGTTATGCTGTGTGGGGTGTGGCCTCAACGTGGCTTGATAAGCAGTGCTATGTCCGCACCCAGGATCTGAACCAGCGAAACCCTGGGTCACCAAAGTGGAGCGCGTGAACTTATCCTCTTGGCCATGGGGCTGGCCCACCAAATTGGTCTGTTTTTGCAGAATTTTGTTATAGTTGGTGTATTCATAGACATCTTATTTGTAATTTGTAACCTAATTTATAATCTAAAATGGAGAAAATAAAAGATAATTCTGATTTTTAGTGTTATATTTGAGAATTGGCAAATAAATAGCTCTGAAACTGGTAGAGGAAAATAGGAAGTTTATGAGCCAGCCCTGATGGCCTAGTGGTTAAGGTTTGGCACTCTCACCACTTTGATGACCTGAGTTTGGTTCCTGGTCGTAGAATCACACCACTCATTTATCAGTAGCCATGCTGTGGTGGCGGCTCACATAGAAGAACTAGAAGGACTTACAGTTAGAATATACAACTATGCACTGGGACTTTAGGGAGGGAAAAAAAAAAGGAAAGTTTATGTACATCTTATCCCCTTCCCTTGCTTCATCTCAGATTTGGGATCTTTTTAAATGGCATATTTTATTTAGGTGGTTGGTTTGATGTTTAACTAATTTTACGTTTTATTTCTCTGAGGTGAGTGAGTGGATGTTGGAAGATGGAGGGGAGTTGGATAATAAGCTGCCTATTAATTGCAGTGCAGAACTATGACAAGGTCCTGCTGCTGGCTTCCACTGTTTCAATTCCAGGTCAATGGCCAACGTTAGGTTCTTTCTTTATAAAGTATCCATTTTCTCTAACCAGACTAGAGAACATTGGTATTATAGTGTCACTCTTAAACAAAATTTATTATAACCAAATCAGGAAAGTAATATGATTATAATCTATCTCTCCAGAGCAAAGACATCAAGGTATAATGAGGAAAATCCTGGATTTCAGTCCCAAATTGGCTGGGGCCCTAGATTTTTCATTTATAAAATGAGAAGCATTGTTTTAGTTGCCAGGGTAGTTGTAAAATTTCAGTAAGCAGGAGTAGTACATTATATGCAAGAGCACTAATTACAAAGCACAATAATCAAAATGATTTACTTATGTGAATAAATACCAATAATAATCTTTTTCATTCAACTCTTACTTGATTCTTACAACAATCCTTCAAGGACACAGGCCAATTTTGATACCTCTGTTTTATGGGTGAGGAAATTGAGGTGTTTAAAAGAGTTTTGTGGATTGTTTAAAGTTAACAGTAAATACTTCTGAATCTGAAGTCTCCATATCACTCTGCATTACTATAGGTTTTAGATTGTTGATGGAAATATACAAAGCTTTATCTTACCGTCTTCTTTGGAGGCTGTTCTCTAGAATGAGATTTTTTTCTTCAATCTTGTGTAGGGGCAGAAAATTTTCCCTTCTTCCCTTCTAGGGTCTTTGGCTGGTCTAATAATTAAATTAACATAAGATAGATTACAAAAGAAAAACAAATTTAATTTCATATGTATGGGAACACTGTATGGTATAGGGGCCTGGGGCTTCAAAGGGGAGGAGGGTAATTCCTAGGACAACAAGAAGAGCAGATGTTTGGTAATTAGATGTTTGCCTGGCCATACAGATAGGTCATTCAGATAGCAAGTTATCTCTGGTAGTAGCTCTCTTTCTGGGCCAGCCCCTGTATCTGAATTATTTTAGGTAGTTAAATGAGAGGTAAAACTTTTTTTTTAATCTGCTGGGTCTTGATTGCTTTCAGCTCAAAATAGTCCACGTGCCAAAGTGGCACATTTTGGGGCAGCCTATTCTGCTCCCCTTCATTTGTAATTTGTCATTATATAGTCTTTGAAGGGCGTTTATGTACGTTATTTCACTTATTGTAATTCTTCTCAAGAATATTTATGAAATTGCAGTGTGTGAATTCACTTTTAGTTATAGTACATTATAATATATAATCATTTAATAAAATGTAGATATAAAATAACATGCTCTTAAATTCTTTACTGACAAACCATTTTATTCTCAAGGTTTGGTGAGAACTATAGGTAGAGAGAACTATATCTTAAACCATGTGCTATAAAAATTTTTTTCTTAACTTGATTTTACTGCCACTAGGGGGTGCCTGGTAATTGAGTCTTATTTTGTATTTACAACTTCTTTCTAAAAAAAAAAAAAAGCTAAGCACCTATGATTATGATATGAGCACCTATGATTGAATTCTGTTTAGAATTATTTTAAAGTAAATTATGTTCTTCAGCAAACAGAATTTCAAGCCTTCTGAGAATTTGAGTGAACTCTTTAATCATAATCTCCATAATAGTTGAAAAGCATTTTAAAACCTTTTTTAATAAATCAGATTTAATAAATCACTAATTAATTGAAAGGTGAAGCAGTGCCCCTATGGCACAACTTCAAATTATACTGTAAATCGTAGTAAAGTTAAAAGGGAAAAAAACCTGTTGATTATACATGTTTTATATTATTATAGGAAAGATTCAGTCCATCAAAGATTTATTGATTTCCTACTAGATAAAAACAAGCTCTATCTTCAAGGAGCTTATAACCTATTCATTAAAGGTATTAGGTTTTTTCTTAATTCATCTCTTTACAGAAATTTTCCTTCATTCTTGGTGTTCTTCTGCCACTCAGGTTGATTCACCCAATAAGCTCCTCTTTTCTTCATCTACTCTAAAGGTTGGTGTCCTGAGAGTTCTATTCTCAGCATTCCCTTTTACTGTATCTTCTCCCTGACATCTACTCTCAACCCAGCAATTTCCAAATATGTATAGATGACTCACAAATCTCTGTTTATAAACCAGTGGAGCTTTTCACTGGTCTGTGTCCCACATGTAGTTCAAAATCATATGTCTAGATCTGAGACAAGCCTGAGAAATCTGTACTACTGCCTATATTTTTTGTCTCAAATGTACAGTGCTGCAAAATACTGCAGTATATTCCAGGTAGGATGATAATTATTTAAAAGTCCATTGAGTTTGGCATATAAGTAACTGATGACTTTATTAAGATCATTTTTGGTAGAAAGATGAGAATGAGAATCAGATTCTAATAGATTTTAAGGGATAAGTGAGAAATGAGGAATCAGTTATTGTTGCTTTCAGAAAACTCAGCTGTGAAGGGAAGAAGAAGTTGAGCAAGGAGTAGTGTCAAGAAACTGGAGAATTATCAGAAGTATGAGGAAAAAGAGATAGCAAATAGGAAAAATTTGAAAAAGTGAAACCAGAAAAGGGCTAGTGGCCAAAAAGGGTATGGGAGTGTCTTAGCTCGAGTTGCTATAACATAATACCAAAGACTGGGTAGCTTAAATAGCAGACATGTATTTCTCGCAGTTCTAGAGTCTGGAAAGTGCAAGATCAGGGTTCTGGCAAGATTTGGTTTCTGGCGAGAGCTCTTTTCCTCACTTGCAGACAGCCGCCTTCTTGCAGTGCCCTCACACGGCAGAGAAAAACAGAGCTGTGGTTTCTCTTCCTCTTCTTATAAAGACACCAATCCTATCAGATTAGGACCCCAACCGTATCACCTCGTTTATCCTTAACACCTCCTAAAGACCGTCTCCAAATACAGTCATATTGGGGGGTAGGGCTTCAACATAAGAATTCTAGGAGGGATGCAGTTGAGTCCAAAGCAGGGATGCAGGGTGAAGTCCAGGCGTTATGTGTTGAAATGAAATTAGCTAGCAGGTTAGAGACTGTAGGAACTGTAGAAGAATAGAAAGTTGGAGCAAATGGAGAACATTTCTGGGTTTAGGATTTCAGAGCTGTTGTAGTAATAGTTGATGACAAAGTGCAAATTATAGATAATACTGAAATAGAAGATAGGTAATAGTTACAAGGATTTAAGGAAGTATGAATTGAAAGTATCTGGTACAGATAGTGACACGACAGTTATCATTTATGAAGACAGGCTTTTTGCTAAGCTCTTTATGTATGTTATTAAATCTTCACAGTAAATCATAAATAGGTATTATTGCCCACAGTTTGCAGATGGGGAAACTGAGTTAGTGATAGTGGTGAGGTGATGACAGAGAGTAGTTATTGGGAGTTTGTTTAGGTTCTTGTTTGAAGAAGGCTAGAGATACTGATTAACTTTAATCTGTGATAGAAAACATAAACCTAGGTACAAATGCTATAACTAAAAGGGATAAACACTAAAGAAAAATAACCTGCATACTACTAGAAGAAAAATGAGAATGAGAAAGCGTAGTCAGTACATCAGCAAACAGTGATATGAAAAAGAAGCACAAGAAAACAAGGAGAGTAGAAAACAGAAAAAAAAATCAATCTCACTATAGAATTAAATTCTCCTATTAAAGACAGAAGCTCCCTGATAGGATTTTGAAAATAGTCAGCTCTATGTTGTTTACCAGAGAAACATCTTTTAAAGAAATGACATAGAAAAAATAAAGGGACAGAAAATTATATTCTAGATGCTCCAGCTAAATATTAATTAAAAGAATGTAGTATAGCAATAATCACATAAAATTGAATTTAAGGCAAATATAGCATTGAGGGACAGTTTACCAAAAGGATATGCCAATTGTGAACTTGTGTATACAAATCAACAAAAATTGACAGAACTGCAAGGAGAAATAGATCAGCCACAATCATACACAAACATTTTTCACAAACTAATGAATTAAGCAATAAATCTTTGTAGGCTATAGAAGATTTGAATAACTGAATTGAGCACATGTGGAATACTTATGAAAATTTACCATGTACTAGAACACAAAGTCAGTATCAAAGAATCTCTGTCATACTGACCCCATTCTCTGACCATTATGCCATAAAATTAGACGTGAAGTAATAATAAAAGATACCTGTGAGATCCTCCATACATTTGGATACTACAAATAATTTACATGAAAACAATTTGGCATGGGGAAAAATGAAGTCATAATAGCAACCACTAGATACTTAGATAACATAAATGGGAGTGCTAGATAAGAAAACTGAATACAGCAAAACTGGTCCTTATAGGGAAATTTTAAGGTGGTTAATTAGAAGACAAGAAAGAAAATTGAATTATGTGTTTAACATAAGGAAAATAGAGAAATAACAATGGAGTAAGTCTGAAGAAAAGAGAAAGATTAAAAAGCAGAAATTAATGGTAGAGGTAATCAATAAGAGTAATAACTGTTTGCTTGAAAAGTCAAGCCAAGAAAAAATAAGAGTAAGCACAAATAAAAATATTAGGTATGAAAAAGGGGACTTAACTATAGATTCAGAAGAGATTTTTTTAATTAATAAAATAATTATCAAATTAATACTAAATTTATAAATTGTTTTAAAACAAATATACATAAATAATAATAAAATATGCATATCTTTATGCCAGTAAAATCTGAAATTTAGATGAAATGGAGATTTCTTTTTTTAATGAAGATTAGCCCTGAGCTAACATCTGCTCCCAATCCTCCTCTTTTTGCTGAGGAAGGCTGCCCCTGAGCTAACATCTGTGCCCATCTTCATCCTCTTTATATGTGGGACGCCTACCACAGCATGGCTTGCCAAGCGGTGCCACGTCCACACCTGGGATCTGAACCAGCGAACCATGGGCTGCCGAAGCAGAACGTGCGCACTTAACCGCTGCGTCACTGGGCTGGCCCTGAAATGGAGTATTTTATATAAAATATAGAATATTAAAATAAGTACAAGAGGAAATAGATAACCTAAAAGAAATAATAACCATTAAAGAAACTGAATTAATAATCAAAAATTTTGCATGTCACTCCTTCCCCCTCCTCCACCCCGGAGGATTTCTGTAAAGAAATCTTACCAAATTCTGATGGAACAGATTGTCCTAGTTTTATACAAATTCTTCTCAGAGGGATTGCTACGTATCTTATTTTATAATACTCATATAATCTTGATACCAAAACCAGAAAAAGATAATACAAGAAAAAGTTATGGCTAAATCTCATTTATAATCACAGATAATAAAAATTAGTGGGTAAACCTTTTTTGTCCTGTCTCAGCCTCACCATTTAATGACCTCTTCTTTTTCCCTGTTCCTTTTCCACTGCATTCAAACTGCACCTCACCCCATGTTCAAATAGTCTCATTAAGATGAAAATGAACCAATAGCTCTCTTTTAAAAAACATAACTTGATTATGTCTCTCCCCTGCTCAAACGCCTCCACTATCTTTCCATCACACTTAGAATAAAACGCAAGTTCCTTACTATGGCCTGTAGAGAGCTACCATAATCTTGTCCCTGATTCTCTCCATCTTTTATTACTCTCCCTCCGGCTCATAGCTTGCCAGCCACACGGGGCTTCTTACACTTCTTTAAACATTCTAAGTGTGCTTCCACTTCCGGGCATTTGCACTTTGCTGTTCCTCTGCCAGGAATGATCTTCCACCAGTTAGCAACCTGGCTCATTCCTTCACTTTTTTCAGCCTCTACTCAAATGTAGAGTTTCTTGATTCCCCTATCTAAAACAGGCCCTCTGTTGTTCTCTCTTACTTTGTCTTGGTTTATCACGACAATGCAGTATATTAGTAACATTAGTAATATATTCATTTTCATATTTGTTGTCCATCTCCCTCATCACAGCATAAAGCTACAAGAAATCAGGGACTTTTTTTTTGTTCACTGTAATATCTTCAGCAGCTAGAAGAGTGCCTGAACCATAGTAGGTAATTAGAAGTATTTGTGGAATAAATATTGTAAGGTGACACTTTCCTAAGGATATTTGCTCTTAAGAGAGACTAAAGCTTAAGAGTAAAGTTCTTATGGTGGAATACTAAACATCATGCAGAACAGAGATTAGATATTATATAGAAGATCTTACAGATGTCCCATAAATGTAAAGAGCTAGACAATCTCCACTCCTTGGCATGAGCTTAGCCTTTATTTTTGTCCAGTGTTCCTTATGGCCTTTCCCATCATACTGTGGAGTAATGGAAGAAGCTCTGGCTTTATACTCAGACTCTTCAGTCCTCTATCTGTCCTATACTGGTTTTGTGGTCTCGGGCAACATCTTTCCTCTATGAGTCTTAGTTTTCCTAGTATTATTTCATGTATGGCTGTCCTCTCTCCAACCAGATCCTGAGCCTTTGAAGAGCAAGAGCATTCTTACTCAGCATCTCCCTCAGCTCATGAAAGTGTCATCTACATAAGAGGGCCTTTAATGAACAAACATTTGTTGTAATGAATGTGAAAAGTTTTATTACCAATTGAGGAACGTGATTTTTGGTCCATGCATCTGTAGTCTGTCCATTGGCTGTTTTGCTGTCAAACTTATCATAAAATGTTTTTCAGATAAATGGAGAGTTCATCTATCATATTATTCGTGCAGGACATCAATTATTTACTCATTTACCAGGTATAGATTGAGTATTATCTTACCCAATACGTTCAGTCCTTGTTTTAGGTGCTAGGGATACAGTGAGGAATAAGACAACAAGGTGCCTGCTTGCATGGAGTTTACAATGTAATATGTATAGAGGTAAGGGTAGGGTGGGGGACCAGGCAACAAACTATAAACAAGATAAACAAGAAAAAATATCAGATGATAATAAGCGCTTTGCAGAAAACTAAAATTAAGTGACATGATAAGCAGTATTTGGGTGACTGCTATAGGTTGTAAGGTCAGGAAAAGGTCTTTCTGAAGATGTACCATTTAAGGTGAGACCTGAATGATGGAGGAGCCATTCAAGTGAAGGGCAGATTGAAGAGTATTCTAGGCAAGGGAAAGAGCTAGTGCTAAAGCACTCAGACCACGTATCAATACAGTTGGAGAAGGTGTAATATTTCTGGATTTGGACTTACTAATGATCATCTTGCTAGAAAAGGTAATAAAAAACAGTCTTTTCAACTTGCTTTGGTTTCATTTTAATTAGTGATTAAAATGTCAAGCTCCATTTTAATTATATAGATTTTCTTCCTTTTTATAGCAAGGTGACAGAAAATAAGGTATCTCTTGTGTGTAGTTGTCCCTTTTACAAGTAGTAACTGAGTCTTGCTGCTGAATTTTGACCTTTTTATACTGGGAGGATGATTCCAGTTAATATTTCAGTAACTTCTATGAGGGTATGGTTGAGCTCTGGTCATGTAGTCAAGCATGTGGTCTTCTTGTGTGGCCTCTGAGTTGTCAAGTTCCTTTTAACTATGGCTTTGAATTAGTTGCTATTTGTGCAAGCATGACTAAATTCAGGGTGCTAATTGAGACTCCTGTGATAGTTGAGTAAACCACTAAAGTTAAAATGTATGGCATTTTTTTGTCCTTTGAAAACCATTGGTGTGAAAGTAGGTGACAATAGCCTTGAATTAAGTGAGAGTAAGGTGTTGTATTTTCCAGTGGGTGCTATGGAAGGAATCAAGGAATATTGAGTCAAGATATCTGAGTCTTAGCCTCTGCTCTGCCACAGAATCACTGTATGACATTGGGCAGGTCATTCCTCTGTTCTGGGCCTCAGCTGCTACCAGAAAATAATGAGGCTTTTCTAGATTCTTGGGGATCCATGATGCGACTCATTCTTCCTTTCTTCTAAGGTTCTTATCAGTGGATTATACACATAAAAATCATTATCCATATTAGGAAACAAGCTGCTTTAATAGCCAGACAGGACCCAATGGAGCATGTGGCTTAGACTTGAGTCCTAAGTGGGGTCTTTTACCTCTCACTTCAGATCTAAATCTTAGGATCCACATGCTTAGGTGGCTTATCGAAAGTTATGACTGGGTCTTCAGAGCCTGATGGACTGATGCAGTAGGCCTGCCTCATCAACCTGTTCACAGTAGGAAAGAGAGCTTAGAGAGCTCATGGCAAGCCTTGTCTAGGGTGTATCTACCACAGAGGGTAAGAAGTGGAAGAGAATTTAGTGCACTAGGGCATAGGAAGTGAAAGAGGATGCTGCTGGTCTCATCCCTGCCTTCTCTGAAATTTAATTTAGTACAATGTGACCTTGTGAATAATTGCAATAGTCTCTTCTCTTACTCTGAGAGAAGCAACTCTAGAATGGGGAAAAATTGCTGCAAGTGTTCTCACTAAAACTCTTCCTTTGTGGGGAGAAGTAGCCTGGGCAGAATTCTCCATATAGATATCTGCAGAAGCTTGAAGAAAAGCAAATGAAACATTCTCATGATCTTTGAAGTCTCTTCTAATTCTATGTTTGATATGTACTTCACTAGATCCATTAAGCGTGGTATAATAAGAGGAAAGACTAAAGTATTCCTACTCTCTCTCTGCTTCTTGTAATCATCCAGCAGCTGTGGTAATAGGTTCACCTGTGCTTCTAGCCTTGGTCCTACCTAAGAGGTGCCACCCTCTGGGTGGTATGTATCTTGATACTCACACAAATCCAGTATACCTTTTGCCTCTCTTTTTCTCATTCGTATTGCTTTCATCCTGTACAGAGGCCATTCTAGACACTCGTCTGCCCCCATTATCCCAACTAAGAAGGATAAGAGAGAAGTATCATGGAACTGTTGTGGGATTCAGTTACTAGAAGGGCATTCTGTGGATGCTTTCAAATAGCTGTTATCCTACTTCTGTTTTCCCAGCACCTCACAATCTCTGCACAAATGTTAATACCTGTAATATTTTTCACTCTTTTGTCTGTATCCTGCTGTTTCAGTTCTTGATGGACTCCCTTAACCTAAGAAGAGTCACATCCACAAGAGCTCTGACTTAGACTTAAGAGGAAAGCTCTAGGATATCGTCTGTAAAGGAGTTAAAGCAGTCATCTAATCCACTCCCATTTTATGAGTGGAGGAACTGAGGTCCTGAAGGGGGAAGTTAAATAGTCTATTAGGACTTAGCTTCTTCACCCAGAATTATCAGGATGATAATTTCTGCCTCCCAGGGCTTTGGAGAGGGGCAGTGTGATTAAATAAGATAGCATATGGGAACATCAAACCTGGCACAGTGCAGGTGCTCAGTAGTTTCTCTTTCCCAGGTTACAGAGCCAGTTAACAGATGAGCTTGGACTTGTCTCTCATGGTACTCTTAACTTCAAACCACTCATCCTAGTGCCTTTGAGCATTTCTCGAAAGGTCAGAGTCAGTAAGGTCCTCAACATAAAGTCTCATTTCAACCTAGTTCGTTTGTAAAGTAAACCAGGAGCAGTGCCTGTTGGCCCGTAGTAAATACTCAGTAAATCCTTTAAGTGGGTGAACGATGTGATGCAGCTCCTTCAGGAAGAGGTGAACAACTTCCAATGGGGGACTCCTTTGGCTTATATTTTTATTTTCAAACTGGGAAAAAAACCAGTAGGTTTTAACCTCTGAATAATTTGCTGAAATGTCACTTGAAATGGTTTTTCTATGAGTGTGTCTTCATCATGGTGGCTTTTTAATTGATTAATATTTATGAGGTTTTAGCAGTGTGGCAGAGACCTTAAATGGCCTATAAATGACAGTTTTCTGAAAACTTTATATATGCAATTAAGTGTTCTGATTGGATCAAATTTTTCTTCCAAAATCCTTTCAAAACAACTTTTTTTTTTGTTTTCACAAAAGATATTCATCTGTGAAAATGCTTTACCAGAGTTGTAATCAGTACAATATTTGATAATTTGATATATCATTCTTAAAGTAACTCATCATTTCTCAAGAATAAATTGATATAATGTTTCAAGTACATTATTGTGATTACTGTTCAACTTTAATTTTAGTGAGCATTAATATTAGATTTTGCAAAAGTGAAATTAGGAAGTATTTGGTTGGTAAATGTTTCTTAATATGGGGCTACTGAAAAGTGGCTCATTTTAAGAAGAAAACATTTCCCTAAAGTTATGCATTCTGAATGAAAGAAGAAACTTGTCCCCAATTAAAGCATTGTGGAGATCACAACACATCTAATTGGATTGATGTACCAAACCCATTTGTACAGTTTATTGCCTATTGATAGGTCGGTGACTGCTGAGATTAGCTTGTTAACGTCACACTTTGAAAAAGAGCCGCAGGTATTTTCTATGGTTGATTTAATGGACAGTCAGAAACTTGGTCACTAATTCATGAAACAAAAATCAATTTGTCTATAAATGTAATTTTTTTTGTTTTCTTCATATTTTGTCTAGATGGATAGAATTATGTTTTGACAGTTTTGTTATGAACTACTTGATGGATCACAATATATCACTATCGCCATTAATTACCACATTTTGATTAATCTTACATACTTTGGTTAATACAGTTTGCTGCATCCAATATATCACTATATTGATAAACAGTAATTATAGACATAAGGACACCTGAACTTTGAAATCATCATGAAAAATGTTAAGAATTATGTGAAACCAAATGTTTGTTTATTTAGACATATTTAATTGCCAGCAAAGAAAGCAATTAAAAGTAGCTGCAGAGTAAGAGGCCAACCTTCGTTAAACATGGTTTTAAGATTGTTACAGAACTTGTGGTGATGATAACATGGTGTCTTGGAGGATGTTAACAACTGTAGCAGAGTGTTAATTAAGAATGATGTAATCTGCAGCTCTGAATTATTAGCATCATATGTTAGTTTAGCTGGACAGGAGCAAAATCTAGTGTTAGTTATGTTCAGGGTTCAGGTTGTATTTATAGTGGGAAGATTAACATTTTATTTTTATGCTGTTCCTGAGACAATTTAAAAATCCTGAATGAAATACAGTCAAATGTAAACATCAAGTCCCTAGCTCATTTACATATGTGCCAGATTTTCAAACTGATTGCTATTTGAACCTAATCTGTCATTGCTGGCTGCATTAGCTACAACAAACATTACATTTACATATTGATTTCTTATTTTGTTTTAGTGTAAATAATCCATAATTATAGTAAATTTGATCTTTTGTTGACAAGAGCTCATATGACTCTGCAAGTTTAGAATGGAACTTTAAATTGCCATGTGTCATGCTTTTTAATTCAAAATCTTGATGTATCTGAAAAGATGATAAGATCATTGTAGATCATAAAGTATTCCCAAAGAGAGAAAATTTTGTAGTGCCTTTTGGAGAGATATAAATTGTAAAGTATTAATAAAAAATTCAATAGCACATTCCAAGATTATTTACGTTTTTATAATAAAAAGTCACAGTAATTTGAAAGAAACTGCTGTTTTTGCTTTAAGATCAGGTCATCTTTACAAAATAAAACCTATTGTAAATGAACCTTCTAAGCCTATTATTTTACATTGATATTTTTGTTTAAAATATCTAGTGCAAGAAAAGAAATAGCATACGCACACAGCAGAAATGAAACAGGAGATTTCAATCCCTGTATTGGTGTTAATACTTTCCCTGTCTTAACTACATATACAGCATTGATTTGAGAAGTACAATTTCGCTGACAACAGCCCATATGTGTCAGTGGATATGTATTATTATTATTATTAAGTAACAATGGCAGCAAATTCATGGTTCCCATTTACATTGCTTAAAAGTGTGTTGTATTTTTGAAGTTAAAAATATGGGGCCCATTTCATTGCAAAAAAATGGTAGCTATCAGATTCTTCAAGTATTTTTTTATAGTTTACAATTTTTTTTTTCTGCTTTATCCCCCCAACCCCCCCGTACACAGTTGTATATCTTAGTTGCAGGTCCTTCTAGTTGTGGGATATGGGACACCGCCTCAACGTGGCCTGACGAGTGGTGCCATGTTCACGCCCAGGATCCGAACCCTGGGCCGCCGCAGTGGAGCACACTAACTTAACCACTCGGCCACGGAGCTGGCCCCCTATAGTTTACGATTTTTTATGGAGATAAAATTTACATACAATAAATGCACAATTCTTAACCATCCCCTAGTTACATGACTTTTGACAAAAGCATATTGTTTTCTGCTATGGATTTTAATGAGTGAGATTTTAATTTGGATGTGTATATACAGGTGTTTAAAAGAGAGCCGTTTAGAAGCCTGTGCTGAACTGGTGGCAGCTGTTTACCTGAGTGCTAGGAATACAGTACACCTAAAAGCCCTTATATTAGTCAACTCAGGCTGCTAAAACAAAATACCGTAGACTATGTGGCTTAAACAAAAGCTATTTCTCACAGTTCTGGAGGCTGAGAAGTCCATGAACAAGGGGCTGGAAGATTTGGTTCCTGGTGAGAACCCTCTTCCTGGCTGGCAGATGGCTGCCTTCTCTCTGTGCCCTCACTTGGCAGAGAGAGAGAAGAGAAAAAGCTCTGGTCTCTCTTCCTCTTCTTATAAGGACACTAATCCCATTATAGGGGCCCCAACCTCCTGGCTTCGTCTAAACTTAATCACTTTCCTAAGGCCCTACCTCCAGATGCCATCACATTGGGAGTTAGGCTGTCAGCATGTGAATTCGTGGGGAGACAGAAACCTTCAGTCCCTAACAACCCTGAAGCCCACGTCCGAATTTGCTGTTTTTCCTAGTCTGGTTGTTTAATGTCGATGGATTTATACTTTCTAACAATGAGTGCTTCCTCTAGAAGTGTTGCTGTTTTGATAGGAAGGCTATGTTTAGTCTGGCCAAATCTTTTGCCCCCTGAAGACTTTAAGAGGACTTCTTGATTCAAGGATTGCTGGGAAGGAAATCCTTAAATTGCTGTTATTATTCTTTATGCAAGACACCCTGCCTGCTACTGTGCTACCCTATGAAATAGGGTGCTGCTGTTTGGCAGGAGTGAAGCCATTCCTCTTCTTAATCGGGAATTAGTGACAGGTGTATAGCTACATGATGATCAAATGATTGTTTCACTACCATAATGCAGCCTTAAGTTAACCTTGAAAGATCGCCACATCATACGTATTGAAATAGCTATGTGCTTTCTGCATTAAGTGGATCACTAAAGTGCTCTCTCAAAGTGAAATAGACTCAGTCAAGATAGTAAATAAAGACTGTTACATTCATTTTCTTAATGTTGTTGCTTTTATCAGTACTTGACCCATGGAGGCTAATAATTTATGACTTTTGGTGTTCACATGTATAAAAGTGTCTACAGCTTCAGATTGATTTATTGGGGCCTGTGTGTTAAAATATGCTGTGCATTGTTTTTCTTTTATAAAAAAAAACTGGAGGGGAGTATAAAATGTATTAAACTAAGCCAATGAATTAAAATGAAATTGATACTCATTAGAAGGCAGATATTTTACAGATGTTTCTGATAAATGTTCATAGTTAAATTGGAATGGGATCTCCCCAGGCAGAGGTGGACATTTTGCTAATCAAGAACACTGGGAACCCAAGACTTGTGGACAAAAAAGAAAGCAGAAAAAGGATGTTATACTGAAACTGTTTCTAGAATTGTGTTGCTGGCTTAGATATTAACGCTTAGTTTTAAAACTGAAAATCTTAGAGGAGTGGATATCTATCATCTAATCTGTTGTTTTATAGTTACCTCTCTTATATCTTTACTCCCTGCCCCCCAATTTTAAAATTAAGAAATTGGCTAGGAGAATTATGAGATACTACTTGTGAAAATGTCTAGCACTTTGCTTACTCATTGCTTAAAAATTTTAACATTCATTGTATTCTATTATACTTTTTGCAAATAGCCAATAGCTCAAAGCTTGGGGACAAATGTTATGATTCTCATTACATTTTGAACATTAATTTCAGTCTGTATTTGAGGGTAGAGCAGAAGTAGGTTTTAATGGCCCTTGTATGTTTGTAGAAACAAAACTATCCCCTTGGTGGTAAATGCAAATATTCGAACTGAAAGGAAAATCATAATGGAGAATAAAAAATTAAAAAACAGTGAGGGGAGAATAGATATTCTATGAAAACCATTTCTTGCATTGAGTTAAAATTCAAACTGCTTTTAAAAATTTTCTACGTTTGCTTACACCTTTACTTCTTCCTTTAATTGAAGCAAAAACATACCATTAAAAACAAAACAAAACAAAACCGGGGCCAGCCCAGTGACATAGTAGTTACATTCGCGGGCTCCACTTTGGTGTACCAAGGTTCACAGGTTTGGGTTCCGGGCGCAGACCTAGTGCTGCTCGTCAAGCCATGCTGTGGCAGCATCCCACATAAGATAGAGGAAGATTAGCACAGATGTTAGCTCAGCAACAATTTTCACCAAGCAAAAAGAAGTAGATGGGCAACAGGTGTTAGCTCAGGGCCAATTTGCCTCACACACAAAAAAACTGTTTCATATTATTTCTCAACTACTGCTTTGGTTGGCAGTCATCCTCAGAGTACTCTAAAGGTCAAAAGTTGAAGTAGCATGAATTACTTTGCATTTTGAAAGTAAAAGACCGACAGCTTGAAGGTGGATTAACCATGGCTAACTATCCTCACCAACCATTAGAAGACACTTGGAGAAAATCGCTCCTAGATGCCGCAACTTGAAGACTCAACTCATTCTGCTAAGCAGCAGCTGGAATCAGTTTGCCTAGATAATATTTTAGCAATAAAGTCTTTGCAAATTATGCAAATCACCACAATAAATTCTTTACAGCCTTGGGTCCCCCTGCTCCCCCCCCCCCCCAAAAGCATCTCACAAAACAAAGAAAACTCAGTTCACATGTCAGATTCTGTGAAAAGCCTCTTTGGTTTAATTTAGGTATTCTTCCTCTGTATTTCCATAGCACCTTAGGAAAACTGGTATTAGAGTTCTTAGCAAATGGTACCATATGTGAATTGTAAGTTTGCTTGTCTGCCCATCCCACAATAAACTCCAAACAGAAATATGATCTTACTGGGTTCCCTTCTTGAGTACATGAAGGACGAATCATAAGAGTTAGACCTGGTCACTGCTCCTTATTTTGTGTGTGACGTTAAGCAAGTAAGTAACCTAACATCAGTTTCCTCATCTGTAAAATGAAAATGATAATAACTTCATAAAGTTGACAGGAAGCTCTTAATGCCTGATACATAGTAGCACTCATTTAACGTTAGCCATTATTATTAATGGCTAAGTGAATGAATCAGGCCGGAGTCTAAGGTCATATATAATACCCTCAGCTTACTCCTCCAAACACATCATTCTCACAAGGAACAGGAATGTGGTATATCAACCCCCAAAAAGACCTGTGTGAAAAAGAACACCCTGAGTCTGGATAACATTAGGCTTAATATACAATTATGTTCAATGCATCAAAAAAGATTTTACTCTCTGTGAACTCTCGCAGAGGAATGGCACTAAAACATGAAAAGTAACTGTCACAAAATCACCACAAATCCTTTTGTTAATGTTTCACTGTAACCTTGTAAGGTTTTAAAGTATGGGTACCCCTCGAAAGTGTTCTGTTTTCAATAAGTTATAACAGATCACCTTAAAACTTATATGTAATAAAAATTCCCACTTGGCTTTCTAAAATTTAATATTCATAGTTCTATGAAGTAAGGATTATTATCCTTTTCCTGAAGAGGAAACTGAGAATTTACAGAGTAATTAAGTGCTTAAAGTAGCACCTTGTGTATGGTAGACACTCCATAAATACTCTTGAACGAATGAATCATTGACTTTTCAAGGTCAAATAACTAGCAAGTGATGGAACAGGGATTCAAATCTGGTGGCTGTGTGACTCCCAAGCAGTTTAAAGCCATAGGCATTTTTCTTGCCCTCTTACCCTATGCTAGGACCATTGAGGAATTGTAGAACTAGACTAAATTGATCTTCTAAAGTAGTTTGGCAGTCAGTGCTGGTCCTGGCAAACCTTTCTGCAAAGTTAGTGCACAAGTCTGCGAGTCAAGATCAAGAAACACATTTAAGGAATTGCATAAAGGCAAGCACTAAAAGTATTAAAAGTGTGTAGATTCGTATGTAAAGATAAAGGAGGATCTATGTAATAATCCAGACTTCCAGAATTCTGAGCTCCTTAGCCTAGCATTTGAAGCCCCCATAACGTAGGTCCTTAAGGTTCAAGTTTTCTCTTTGTCAAATTCTTCTTCACCTCCCCATAACACTTTTTCCTCCTTGCTTTCTGCACCTTTCCCTATGTTCTCCCATTTCCATCTCTGCTCAAACTAGTCTCTGTCTAAAATCATCCTACATATCTCCTGGTCAAATTATTATCCGTTCTTCTTCATAGTACTTCATAGTACTCTTTTCTTTCTCTACAATCCTCACATCTGTTTTAACGTCTCTGAATAGTCTGTCTTGAGGTCAGTGATTGTCTTTTAGTCCTATATTATTGCAAATATTAGGAATTGAATAATTATAGAAAGAACAAATGGTGAACTGCTAACAAGCAGGAGTCTTATTCATCTCTATATCTCCAAAGCAGCCCAGCCATTTGGGAGGTAGGATGCCGACATGTAAAGAATATAAAATCAAAGATAGTTTAGAAACTGGGTTCCATCTTTTTATAGCTGCATAACCTTGGGCAATTACTTAACTTTTCTAAACCACAATTTTTTGAATAAAATGGCATTTCATAGGTAGGCTCAAAAATTGAGAATTAGTAGTTCTTTATATGCAGTTCAGAATATGCAGAACTATTTCTTAAATATTTATAGGATTGAGTTGAATCACTTTTTAGTATGCTAGTTGCCAAGGGAAATACGGATGAATACTAAGATATTTACCCTGAAAATGCTTATCGTCTTGAATTCAGGACTTCTACACATGAAACAAAGCAAACTGTACAAAACATGCTATAATTAAGTATTTAATGAAGTGTATGATATACAAATTCAGAGAAGAGGAGATCTTTAATAAATACAAATGGTAGACCATGAGGTATTCTGAAAGGTCTGCAGTATTTTGGAGCGGAGAGATAGGAAGGAGAATGAGAACAACGTGAACAGAGATTGAAGTGAGTATGGAGTGATGTTTTTGACATGAGGGGAAGTCAGCCAAGCTCTAGAGCAAAAGTAAAATTTTGGAAAATGGTTGTGAAATAGGTCTACCTATGAAAGCCTTGGAACTCCAAGTAGACTTTCCATTACTTGCATCTTCTGACCCCAAATTCTTTTAACATAGGTATGTTGAACATTGACCCAGCCTACTGTTTGAGCCTCACCGCGCTCCTTGCACTCACCCTTCGTTGTGATCACACTGAGCTTTTCACAATTGCCTGAACATGGTCATTTTTCTGCCCTTACTGCACTTAATGTCTTGCCATCATTTGGCATAATTGCTCATGTCCTCCAATTCGAACAGTTACTTCTTGGCTCCTGTATAATAGACTTTCTTGGTTTTCTTCTTTTCTTACTGACCATTTATCAGTCTTCTTTACACTGACTTCTCTTCCTCTGCTTGATTTTCAGTTATTGGAATGCTCCAGGGCTCCATCTTGGCCTCTCTCATTTTAAGTGACCTGTTTCCCTAGGTGATTTCTTTTGGCCACAGAATTTAAATACTATGTATATGCTGTCAACTCTCCTGCTCTGAACTCTCTTTCTTGACCTTTAACTCTTGTATACAACTGTACATGGATGTCTAATAGGCGTCTTAAACTTAATATATCCAAAACTTTACTCTCAACTTCCCCACCCAACCTGGCCCAGTTTTCTCTTGTTAAATACAATTCCATCCTTCCATTTGCTCAGGCCAGAAACCTTGGGGGTTACATTTTTTCTCACACACCATCAGTAAATTGTCTGGCATCTACCTCTAAAATACATCTGAACCTGACAGCTCTTTACTGTCTCCACCTTTACCACCCTAGTTCAAGCCACCATCACTTTTTGCCTGGAGTAGCCTCCTATCTGCTCTCCCTGCCTCCACTCTTTCCTCACTGTAGCCAGAGCAGCTAGAATAATATTGTATAAATGTAAGTCAGATCTTAAGCATTTTCCTGTGTAAAACCCTCCAATGACTTTCCTTTGTAATTACTATAAATACCAAGTTCTTTACTAAGGTCTGCAAGGACCTACATGATCAGACTCCTACTATCTCTTTCTTATCATACCAGCCTCAACTTAAATGTCGCTTCCTCAGAGATGGCTTCCTCAACTATTCTGTTGAAAATAATTCCATTCACCTCCCCCCCATTACCTTTTATATTATAATCCTGTTTTATTTTCTTCACAGCACTTAGCATTCTCTAAAATTATTTATTTACTTGATTATCGTTTGTCTCCTTTACTAGAATGTAAGTTTCATGAAAGCAGGAATCTTTTTTTTCTTGTTCACCACTGTATCCTTAGCAACTAGAACGGTGTCATAAACATAGGTAGGTGTTCAATAAACTCTAAGGTCCTACTTATCCTTCATATTTCAAGTTATATTTTTCTTCTCTTCTGTGCTTTCCCCCAATCCTTTTCCCCTCTCACTGAGGCAGAGTTAAGCACTTCCTTCTCAGTTTTCATTGTACTTTTTTTTTTCAATTTCTCAATTGTACCTATTGCGTTATACTGTGGCTGTTTCTATGTCTGTTTATTAGATTATGAAGCTTTTCATGGACAGGAACTATATATCATTTGCGCTGGTTTCCTTAGCGCCTGGAATAATGCGAGATTTTTGTTTTCAGTGCTAATAGTGCTTCTTGATATTGTTAAAAATGAATAAAACCGTGATTTATGTTTCTTAATTTACGTAGCTCATTTCATTTACTCTTCATGGTTCTCACACATTTCTAACATTTTGAATCTTTGGTGTAGAGTTTAATGTTCCTCTAAATTATCCAATTTCTGGTTTCTATGTATTACTGAGTCCTAAGTGAAAGCACACTTATTTTGAAGGAATTTTGGTATAGCAATTAAAGGTTTGTAGATGTCAATATCCTCTGAATTTTGGCTGAAATAATATTTTTATTCTTATACAGCATGCATGAACATAAACAATAGTTTCATATTTCTGTTTTTCTAGAACAGCTATTTCACTTGGAATTGAACCAGAGCCTTTGAGTATACATTTTAGTAGCGTATTTGGAATTTGATATAATTGACAAATTTGGTTCTCTTGGAAGAAATACGTATGCGGGTAATAGCATATGACTTGTAGAAAATTCTTATACGTGCAAAGTATGTAGAATTGAAGTTTAAAAACACCTTGGTAGAGAAGGAGTTAACAGGTTAGCTCCCCTTGGTTGTTCTCAGCATGCTCTCTTGCCTTTAGGAGCTGAAAAGATGCTAACATTGGGCCCAGACATGCCTGTGTGGAGGTTATGGTACTCCTGGGGTTTTTGCAGCTAGCTGTAAAGCAAGTTAGAACTTGTTCATCTCAGAGTTCCTTGTTTTTCTTTCAACCCTTTCAGTGCCCTGCAGGAGTCATTAAATCAAAACTTCATGCTGATCATCACCCACCGAGAAGTCCAGCGGGAGTACAACCTGAACTTCTCAGGAAGCAGTACCATTCAAGAGGTGAGTTATGTCTCACAGCTAGGGAATAAAGGTAGCTCATTATAGCTAATGTTGACCCTGTTATAGAGGGCTTATCTGGTCTGGTTGGAATTTCTCTTTATGTTTCATTATTGGGTTCCTAATTTTAATTAACTAGAGCATCAGTGATTACTGTAGATATATTAAATGACTTGACCTAGCAAGATAGATGTGGTAAATGAGAGCTCTTGTTAATTCTTAAAATAGTCAACTTAAAACCTGCTTAAAAATAACTCATTATTATGTGATGTATTTCATTGTTGTATAGTAATTATTTAAAATATTAATTCGGAAATTGTTGACAGCATGCATTTTCAAACATGCTTATATTTTATTTGAAAGGTTGTTCTCAAATATATTATCTATAATGTGTACCCTGCCTATTTCCAAAAGGAGTTTGAGGAGGCTTTTCTTAAACAGCTCCATCCCAGGCTTGGGCAGCATCCGTGAGATGCTGTTGGAGATCGTCAGTCATTTAGCTCAGAATATCTGAGAAGAGTCTATTTATAGTGTCAATATTTTCTTCAGCCTGGCCAACCAGGGCCACTGTTTCAAAAAAGAACCTCCCCCAAGAGAGAAGAGGTACCTTCTTGCCTGTGGCCCTACCCACCTAAAAGCCAGTAATTTATTTCCGTAAGGGGGAAAAATGTGTAGGGCTATGACAAGACTTATGTTTTGAAACACTGAAATGACAACTGTGTCACATTGTCTCTTGTAAGTTGTGAATACAGCAGTCATTTATCTACTAATGTTTTTATAAAGAGAATTAATCATGCTTAATCTTGGATTATTTCATAAATGTTTTCTTGGACTACATTGCTTAAAATAATTACTAATGTCATATTGAAAAACAAGCTGTTTTCACCTTAATCAGTTTTCAGAAGTGTATGAATTGTTTCAGTAATGGCTAGACTCTTCATGGTTTCCTTTCTTTTTGTTTTGTCAGTGAATTTCAACTTCTGAATTTGGCATAAATAACTCATTGCTTGAAGTTTATTTTTTCTGTTTATCACTTGAATAGTTTGTTGACTAGAAACTAAAATCTTAAAAATTATTCTTGGCCCCTAATTTGAATCATAGATTTGAGTTATTTGATATTTTTCCAGGTTTTAAATATATAAATTGACATTTCATTTTTAACCTATATAATATGTGTTCTATTCTGTAAATTAAAATTTTTAATTCCTTGAAGAATCGTTGTTTTTACATTAGAAATAATGTTTAACTATGGTTCTATCACAGAGTTATTCTGGGAATTTCATGGTAGTAAAACTTAAATTGTATATTAAAATATATAAATTTAGTTTCAAATAAATAACTCCAATTTAATCAAGAAAAGCAAAGATAATGAGTTAAATTTCATTCTGTTGATTTACTTTTTGTAATTGAAGATGAGTATAATGCAGGATGGATAAACATAGACTGCTTTATTTTTCTTTCTGAATGAAATTTTTATAGCTAAAATTTTACCTTTTTTTTTCTTTTACAATTCCAGTTTCTATAGTTTGAGTGTGTTTCAACTTTCTCCCACAAGAGGGCAGAAAGGACTATTAAACTGATAGTCTAAAAATGCCATTCAATGTTTTCAAATTAGCTTCTCTTATATTAACAAAAAGGAGCATAATGGCCAAGTTATTGTTTGATTTACAGATAATTGGCATATTGCAGGGAGGAGACTTAATTTCACCCTTTTAAATTAAACAGGGAGATTTAAAAAGACATAAAATATTCATTAATGTTCGGTGATTATAAAGTAGTGGCATATATTTATTTTGCCTTTATTACTGTTTCGATGGGAAAATACTGCAAATATTTCCGAAATCGAGTTGGCCATACTGACAAGTTGAAATGTTTAAGCAGCGTTAATGCAATCTGCTCACACCTGATATCCTATGCAGAATGATTCAAAACGACTACATCAATTATTAAAAGAAATATTTAAAATTCTGCAAATGTGCCATTGTGTGCCACAGTTGGCTGAAACTGTTCTCCATGGCCTGCTATTTAGATTATCAAATTTATTTTAAGCTTCAAGGACTTGAAAACAGTAAATCTTTTTCATACCATTTTCTAAATCAAAAATATCCCAGAAATATTTTTGCAAAAACAGATGTTCTTATGTATTTCTTGGCAACAGTTTGATTTCTTCTTTTTCTTTTTTTCCTTTTTATAGTTGATTTAAAATAATGTTTTGAAATGCTAGTTACCAGGAAAAAATAAATGCAGTTGTTTCTAGTATCAGTTGCTTTTCCGTGAGTAGACGGGTACACATAGGCTCTTTTATTCTGTACAACTTAGAAAAAAATGTGGATATACTGTCTACGCCTAGGATCACACTCTAGGTCTAGTTCTAAGACTTTTCTCCTTCACCTTGTGGAATACCTGGGGGGTGGGGTGGGGGGGATTCAGGAGAACAAGAAGTTCTTATGCTATAGTCATGCAACCCACAGTGACACTTAAGTATGTGCATTAATTTTTGTTGCATGATTGAAAATCAGCTTGGAACACAACAAAAATGTAATCTTGAAATGATTTTGCAGTATTACTTTATAAATGCCAGGATTTTTGCTATTAATGTGGAAGCTTAATGATGCTGTATATCCTAAATTGTAAATTATTTTCTGTCACCAGTTTTAGAAATTTCTTTTCGATGTTGTTTAATAGGTCCAGGAATGAATTTTGACCAGTAGATAAAGGAAAGGAAGAAATGTAAAAAAACCAAAAACCTGATTTTTTCCCCAGTATAGTAATGTATTATTTTTGTTGTAGGTGGAAAAAATTACCAGTTATTGGTATTTTTAATTTTTGAAAGCCTTGTATTTTTAAAAGAAAGCTTTTGTAATATTTTCCCCCCCGAGGGAAATTTCTATTAAATGAAATAGGATTGAAAAAGGCACTATGATTTCAACTTTTAATTAGACAAAATGTATTTTTAAAAATAGTGAATTAGAAAACAAAACTTAGAAGCAGTTTGTGTTTCAGATGAACTCTTCTGTGACCATATGTTCACGCAAGCTAGTGGTGATGAACCCACAGTTGCACAAATGTTTGTTCACTCTGGCTCTGTGGTGTTTTGCCTCACAATGCATGACTTATGTCCTTTGGGTGCTCTAGATTTTAATTTAAGCTAGTTAGATAGTGAGGTTATTTTTTTTTAAGCTCTTTACAAATCCTTCCACTTACGTTATCCTCCTACTTGAGGAAAAGGCAATGATAGTATAAAAAGGTCAGAATGAAGAGTTGCAAGTTGTCATAAGAATAAAAATCTTTTCTCTTTTTCCATTATGACAAAATAGTTTATGAAAATTATCAAATAATAATTATAATAATTTTGTGACAATCTGTCCACCTTTTTGGGTCCTAAACTAGCTACCTGCCACACTTGAAACGAGTGAATTTCCTTGAAAATTTGAATAAGCTTACCTTATTTTAATGAATTTTCTACACTGAGAATTCAGATTTTTAAACAGTTAATTTTACATACTTTAGTAATTCTGTCTAATACTATTAAAGATCTGTGGTTACAAATGTACTTGGGAACGGTTAAATTAAAGGAAAGAAAAGATTGATTTGCCTACTGCAAATCCTAAACCCAGGTGTGGAAAAGGATATAAAGTCCCTGAAATGAAGCCAACTTTTCTTGGAAACTAATTCTTTGTTGTCCATCTTTCTATTGTAAAACCTTCTATTAGGCAAAATATCCACTTTTCTTTATAGATGTCATACAAACTTAAGGAATACACACATGATCCAGAATAACAATGATAAGAAACCTAAGTATTTTTGGTGTGGAATCATGGAGTATTACTTATCTATTATAGTGAGAAGCACGATGAATAGCTATTGGAATTATTTAAATCCTCTTCCAAGTTTCACTTTACCCTAGAATTCTCACTGTTCTTATTAATGTTGATTTAGTTCTTAATGGGAATGAAAGGGAAAAATCGACAACCGGTAAAGATGTAGCTTACATGGGATGGTAAAGCATTTCAATACTAATACAAGTGGTTGTCAAGTGGGAAGCCAATAGTTTAAATTAGCAACAAGAAATGAATTGTATACATAAATCATACCAGTCCTTAAAAGTAATCTTGCCTAAATAATTGTGAAATCGTGAGGCTGATTCTGATTCTGCAAATTTGAAACTTGTGTCGAGTTTTGTGTCTATTTTTCTGCTTGATGTTTTCTCAACTTGCTTGACTAACATGTATTTCGAATTATTCTCCTTTAATTCTCGAGATCATTAACAGTAATTAAATATGTAGTCGTTTACAGATTGTACTAATGAGCAATTTTTTAGTAGTGGGTTGACTATAACTTCTTAACTAAGATGCTTATTCTGTAAATGTTTTTAAGTATAGTTGCTTTTGTTTGTTTGTTTGTTTTCCAGTATGGAGAGGGTAGGGGATGATGGCACAGAACTGAAGAGTAGGGTAGGAGAGAATATGCATATACAAGAGGGTAAAATAAATTGTGCTTATTTAATTAAAAGTTTAGGTGGTTTATTTTTACTGCAAGATAAACGGCATCTATAAGCTCAATTTGAATGAACCCATTTTAATTAGTGTATATCATAATTTGATTTTTAAAATTTGAAACCACAAATGACATCTTAGCAAGAATGAAAGAGATATAATTTCTTAAGCAACTGGGCAATGAATTCAAGCCTTTATTCAGCTTTCAGAAAGGGAGATCATGAGTTTCTTTTAAATATGCATATATATTATTAGTTTCGAGTTGGATTTTATAACCGAGATCTGTTGAAGTCATACCACTTCAAATGAAGAAAATGATCATTTTATAAATATTGAGAATTTCTGTGTTTCTTGATAAATTAACCCCTTAGGAAATAAATTTAAGTAATATTTACAATGCAGCTATTTGAATCTGACTAGTCTTTTTCTCCCTCTGAAAGTGTTTTGAAATAATCTCTATTGGAAATTTTTTTTTTAGCCCATGTAAGTATTTCTTAACCTACATTTTAAGAAGATAAAAACAATGAAATTGTGTTAATGAATAAGGACAATGCTTTGTCCTTTGTTACTTAAGATATGTGTATCCTAACATCTTGGCCAACCACATTTCATAATCTGTAATTTGTATGTTGGTAGTTTTGAAATGCTTGGGTTAAGAGAAATTATGTTCAGTTATCAGAAACTAATAAACATAAGACATTTTTATATGCAAGAAAAGGCAGAGAGTAAATAATTGCACTGGTGACCAATACTGTAATAATCCTGTTTTACAATATGCACTTGACAGGTTGTAATAGTGCTAATTGAAGAGACTAATTCACACTTGCTTCATTCTATTCAAAGGCAAAATCAGCAGCTTGTTTTGCTTTTGACCAGATGGTCCTCATGAACACCTACTGTGCACTTTAAGTGCTTTACTAGAATTACAAAGGCTGGGGGCTGCGTTCAACTCCAAATGATTTGAGGGGAGAGAGAGAGAGAGAGAGGGAGAGAGGGGAAAAAAAAACCCCTCTGTGCTCAATGGATTTGGTGCAAGTAAATTAATTCTAGTGGACCCATTACACACTGAGCCCCCTTTTCAAAGCTCTGAGCCTCCTCGCTTGCTCTGTAGCAATGAGAAAGAGAAAGAGAAAGGCAGATTACTGCAAACAGAAATAAAAAAAAGCAGTATGAAAGGGAGAAAAGAGGCCTTGAAGCCTTTCATATCATTTGAGTTTTTCAAGTGCGTTATTTTTGGGGAGGGTGGATATATGAAAAGCCAATTGGAGTTTTTTTTGTTTTAAAGTGCGCTATTTAAGCACCATGAATATAGGCGTAAGAGCAACAGTTGACTGAGTTTACTGTGGTGACGCTTTGTGTCCGAGGATGAATCAAATTCATTATATTCAACTCTTTGTGTTTTAACATGAATGTAGGGTTAGTTTCACAAGACTGTGTCTGTTTAGGATAATTATAATTTAATATTTTCCTTTCATAAAGTTATCACTGTAGATGTCTAAAATTTTAATCAAAGCAGATTTTGTACATTGACTTTGAAGCACCCTGACAGTTTAAAATTCAAAGGAAAGCTTTTTTAGTTTTCAAAAGAAAAGAAAGGCTCATTCTAATAGCATTGAAGCAGAGATTATTATAACTAATTAGAAGTCACACATCTGTTAGCTTTTGGTTTGTGACTTACATATGTATTTTGTGAGTAAAATATATACTTTAAAAATATATTGCAGTTGTTGAATGAACTTAAAGGGATAAAATCCACTTAAAAGAGAACCATTTATTTGAGCCAACCATTTTTGCAAATCGCTACATGGTCCCATAAAAATATGTAATGTATTAAAGTACATTAAATGTGAATTGGAATTGTATAATTAATAATCCTAAATTGGAATATACTTCTAAACAAAATATTTTCACATAGTTCTTGTTAGCGTAATTCTGATTATTAACCAAAGGTATTATGAAACAAAAATATAAGCAAACCCAGTCCGTACAAATTTATACTTATTCCTTATCCTTAAAGCTGTTAGTGTACAATATTTTAATTTGGAATATTGACACTATAAAATAATTAATTCTTATTCTGAGCTACATAGATTAAGATACAAGGGATAGCATCTTAGAATACATGTCAGTTATTTTGTGTGTTTTTATATTTTGAAGTTTAATTCTCTTGTGATATATTTTTGTTGCATGGTTTAGTTTTGTTTGATAGCACATATTACTGACACCATATTTCAAGTTTATTTTAATTATAGCTATTAGCAAAGAATGCAACAAAATCATACCTATAATATATAACTTAATAATTGTAAATATTTCATAGAAAAGCTCATTTCTAAGTTTGGCCTGTATCTTTAAATAAATGTCTAGAGTTTATATTTAAAAAGGCATAACTAACCAATATGCTTTTTGTCAATACATTTTAATTACATTCTTAGAAAATAAAATATAGAAATGCAAAAACAACTGGAAAAATATTTTAGGTTTTATTTCTCAAAGACTTAATGAAGAAGTTAGCATGCCTTCTTTGATATTTAAAATAAAATTGGATTAATTTCCTGTTAATGTGGTATTGCTTTGAGACTTGCTCATTGAAATATAAGTTGTGGGGTGGGGAGGAATGTAAGGGGAATCCCCAAACCTTCAACCAACAAACCATCCAATGAAATTTATAAGCAATGAGCTGTTAATTAATTGATATCCATAGGGAAAAAAGATTTTCAAGAAAAAATTTGAATGATTAGGAAAAACTTGCTGAAAAAAATTTTTTGCTATAGACTATTTAAAATAAAAGTAAGACTACAAGATTCTTTCTAGTTAGGTACCGTAAAAAGTTATCTTTAAAGCCAGAACATCAGTTAGCGGAAGTGGATTGATCATGACCATGCAATCGCTTACTTCTATGGGGCTGGTTCTTTGGTTTCACAGACACAGTAGTTGGAATCTTTCTCTTCTTGCAGAAGAGTTTGTTTCAGTATTAAAATATTAACCCCTAGATTTCTGAATGTCAGAGATGAGGTTCTCTCCTGTAGGGTAAGGATTGCAAAAGACTACAGTTTCTTTATAGACCTCGGTAAGTACCACGTTCCTTAAGCTGAGACATAATTTAACATTTATGTATCCTTCAGCCATAAAATAAGAATAATAAGCTCCTCATTATTCTCCCCACTCCACCCCAGCAAAAAACAAAAAACAAGGAAGTAAATCAAAGGATGGATAAGTGAATATAAAGTGCGCATAAACATAAGATAGACCAAGATAAAGCCTGCATGTAGAAAATTCTTTACATGTTTATCCCTATATACCAAAGGTTATTTGGCCAAAACATCTTAAAACATCTGTTTGTGGTCATTTTTTTCTTGTCTAATGTATTTTGTGTATGACTTAGATTATCTAATCAAGGCATTATTCTTTTTCAAACATAGTGTGGCAAATATACTTTAAAAATCCTGTTGCTTAATTTAGGGCTAAATCACTTATTATCCTAAATAATATTCTTCTTATTAATTTTTAAAACATTTTCTTAAAGAAAAAAAAGACTTTAAAAGCTCGTAGCAAACATTTTCTATAAATGACAAAATGTATTCCTTGCTTTGTGGTCATTGCGTGACCAGACGCTGGAGTACTGGATTGTTTTAAGGTTTTTACAGCTGCAAGGCAAAAGCATCTGCTCATTGCAAAGCCGGCATTGTTTAATTTTGACACTGACTTTTCCATGCGTCTTGTACCAAGCAGTGGATTAGATGCCACTAAGATGAAATTTGTTTTAAGTTGCTCCCAAAGTGCAGCTGTCCTCGTATACGGCCTTGTAGCTTAACCAAAACAGACAGATAGATCAATCAGAATCTTTGTACAGGGTCACCTCACTGGGCTAGGGAGGCTCAGAGGAAGAATGTTAATGATATTATTTATCGTGAATAAGTGCAAAGTTAGTTTCCAGGCTGATTTAGTCTATGTAGAAGGACACCCCCTCCTCCCTTTTTTAGGGCAGTAGGACCGTTATTAAATATTTAGCTTTTAAACTGGAGTCTAACGGTCAAACCTTAAGGTGCCTCTGTGTGCATTAGGCACTATTCTTCCATAGTCAGTTGCAAGAAAAACGATCAGTTAATTGGTCACTAAAGTAGTAATTGACTGAAAATAAAATTCAATCTGAAATGGCTCTGCTGAATTCTTGAAAAGTGGACATTTTTATAGAATGATAATTTTTCTTTAATGTTTCAAGTGAATGAAAAATGAAAGAGCACCTCACTTCCTGGGTTTCCTGGGATTGTGTGAATTTCTACCCAGCTGGTCCAAATTGATTGATGCAGGGCCAAATATTTGTCTGCCTACATTTCAAAGTCTATAATTTGCTAATGAATTGTGGTAATAATCTTTCATCATACATGAAAGATTTAGCCAAACAATTTGCTAAGTATGTATTTTGATCATAAAATTTTTGGACTTACACCAAGCTTTACATCTATTTTACAGCTAATGCATGAGGGTGGAGGGAGAGCAAGGGGAGAAATAATACTGAACATGGACACTTGATGGAAGGGGATGAAGGAAACAAGAGGGAAGAAGGTACTTTGGAAATGAGTAATGCTGGGAAAGTCCTATGAGTGACAGTGGAAAACAAATTAGATTTGCACTTCGAGTGCAAAATAGAATTTTTTAAATGCCAGCAGAGTTTTAGCCTGTTGTGTTCAGAAGTATGGTATCCATGTAGATGAAGGCATGGAAGGAATCTTTTCCCTTTTTGACTATAGCTATTCCACACATTGATTATGGGATAATTTCCTAGGGACTCTATGCTAGAAAAGTCAAATGCTCACAAATTGGAAGTAATTGAAAGCATAAGAATAAAAGCCAGATGTTTGTCAGGGTTGATTTAGAGACTTAAAAAAAAAGAACAATGAAGAAACAATTGGGATTTGACCAGTTCTAGAAGAAGATGAGAGGAACCTTTTAGATAAGCTTTTGAAATTACTATGGGCATCCAGAGAATATTTTCTCCTGATCCAAAACAAAGACTGTACCAAAAAGAAATGAGGCTTATATTTGTGTGGGGATATTTAGGATTAAATAACCTCCATCTGGGAAACTGCACACCTTATTTATTTTGGGAGAGCAGCATAAGATACACTCCAGAGGAAGTCCAGGATTAGCCTATGGAGTGAGAGAACAAGAAAATGTTCTAAATAAGACTCTATCTTGTACATTGTAATTTCTCTTTCATTGTTGGAGATCAAGGTGCCATGACTTCCTAATTGACTGGTATAATCTGAATTGTTTTCAAGTTGATCATGAGGAGAATATTTAATATTGATACATTTTTTCTTTGCCTTGCAGGCAGATAGTTAAAAAAAAAAGCACGCAGCTAAAATGAGAAAGAGAGAGAAACCATCTTATAAAAGAGACTGAACCTTTCATTTTATAGATTTTAAAGATAAGCAGCTCTAGAATTTTTACACATCTGCTGGACCTCTTGAATATGTCACATTTCCAGAGCATTAATTTGTGTCCATTTATGTAATTCTCTCGTTGTTCTCTCATAGAGCTAAGCTTATTCTAAATGTTAGTATAGTGAATATCTATCCAAGATGGTACCATTGGAAACTCTTAAAGTATTTAGGAAAGTTAGAGATCTATATGGCAAAATACAGCTTTATTTCAGATGAACTGGAATCTTGTTTTACACGTTGACTTTCTCAGCCTCTTTCCTTGTATTTTGCTGGCTTTTTTTTTTCTATTTTATTGATTTCATACTTGTCATAATTTTTTTGTAGGTGTATTGTTACCACATTATGATAGTTACTGCAGTAAATATAGAAGAGATTCCATAATCGTTGTGAAGGAAAACATCACCAAAATCACATTTAAATAAAATCAATTATATGTGAGATTAGTGAGATTCCTGATTCTGTGGTTAACAGTTTTATTAAAAAACCATTTCAAAAAGAAATGCTAGAGTTATATAGATTATGTATGTTAAATTCAAAATATGCTGTTGCCATTTGTTTCTAGTCCTTTTAGTATTCTGTTATCAAAAGCGCTTTACATTTACATACCTGCCTTTGCCGTATGAAAATGTGCGATATTTCCTCCTAAGAGATATATTGATAATGTCTAATAATAATACTAATAGAATATTAGTTAAACATCAGTTCATTTCTGTTGAATTGGGAGATGTTTTCCTTATTCCTCACATTGTAAAAAAGGGAATTTTAAGATGTTTTTAAAGGCTGCTGTTTTCTTGCAGGTGAAAATTTTTGTTCATGAGAACAGATATGCACATAGATCACTTGGAATTTGAAATTTGAGAAATAACAAAATGTCGTAAGAGTCTTGGTTTCTATTGGTAATTGTAATTTCAAATATTGTAACCAATTTTTGTGTGTAATGCATGGAGGAATGTGTAAAGCATGACTCTGAAGTAAATGTGATTGATATATTAACATGTATACATCATAAATTTAAAGGAATGCTGACTCCTTAAATTAGTCATCTTTGTTGTTGATATACATATCCTTTATTGCTCAAAAGTTATTCTAGATTTCCAGGAAATGGTTTTAGAGACTATGATGCCATCTTTTTCTTTTTTCTTTTTCTTTTTCTTTTTCTGTGTTTTTGAATGACCTCACTTATAGCCAGGCTTTGTCATCTGAAGGGAGGAAATTGATTTGTTGAAATTGTCAAAGTAATCTGAAGCCAAATGTTGTGAGCTAGGTGGTTATTCAATCTGGGTAATCAAATTTGTGGTTATTCAGGTTAGGTGTCTCTTTCCTGAGCTCCTCTTCTCCCTGTGAACATGTATCTCTCATAGCATTTACCACACTCATTTGTAATTGCTTGTTTACTTATTTATTTCCCCTCTTAGACTACGAGCCCCTTACGAACAGGAAAAGTGTCAAATTCACCTCTTTATTTCTGGGCCTACCACTGAATTTGTCACAGAGTAGGTGTACTTAATGAATGACTGAATTAAAAAAGAAGATTCTATAAATTGCTGAGATTATTTATAACTGAAGGCATTTGCAAAAGTGAAGTTATCCAACTATTTCTGTTTCAAGTATTAATGTTGACATGAATATGTACTTTCTCAAGGGGATTATTAGGAGAGGATCTCTCTGATTTGGCTATGAATTCTCACTTATTTGTTAAAAACGAGACTCAGAATAGATAGTTTGCACTAAAAGTATAAAATAGAACTCGTGCTTTAAAACAGATTTATGTCATCCTTAATTTGTAGTATCTGCCACGTATTTTCTTGGTGTTTTCTTTCTAAATGAAGTTAAAGCTCATTTTTAAAAAATGTTTTCTGAATCTAGCGATATAGTGTTACAGATTTTAATGACACTAAGAGTTATTTCTCAGTTGGCAGTTAGTTAGCTGTGAGAGTGGAAAGATCACTGCACTGTGATGTAGGGAATCTGAGTTCTAATCCTCTTGCCACTAATAAACTGCATGCTCAACTAGCCCTGAGTGGCCTGATATTTCTTTTTCATTTGTTTGGCTTTTTCATAATATAGAACTGTAGAAACTCAAAAGTTTTTGCTAGTGCAAATAGAAATGTCTTGGAACCTTAAAATATGCATAAAATCCCTGTGTCCTGTTGAACCTAGTATATACGCTTCTGTTGCAGCGCTGCTGTCCTGTTATTTGTTTTATGTTTGTTTTTCTTCTCGTGGTAGGCTCCTTGAGGGCAGGATCTCTGTCATTTAATCTTCACATTTGTAGCACCAAGTATAGTGCCTAGTGCCTTTTAAATGATTGTTGAATGAGCTAGTATTTGCTTAGGTCGGCATCCAGTGATTGAAAAGAAATTTGGAAACTTGGATTCTAATAGCTGATATTTTGCTTTCTAGCTATATGAGTTTGGGCAGTTCATTTAACTATGCTGAGTCTGGGGCTTATATGAAAAATAGGAAATGCTTTCAAAGGATTTTTCTGGTTCTAAAATTTGGTGATAAAATGTGAATTTAGAAATTTCATATGTGCTTCAAGTTAGCATGGGGAGTGGGGCGAGAAAACTGGTCAGTAGGCAGTCACGGTGTGTGTAAATATGTGTATGTGTTACTATGGAATGTAAATATCCCTTTAATCCCTAAGGTGTTATTTAAGAGGTTACAGGTTGAAATAGAGGCCTCTGTTGCCATGATGTTTGAATTTCTGTAATTGGAGATTTTTTTTCCTGAATAATAAAGAATTTTTTGTCTTAAAGTAGACTTTTACCTCAAATATGTATTATGCAGTAAGACTTTAAAAGTGAATTGCGTAAACATAAGACTTCCTAATACATAAGATTTTTTAATACTGAGATGCAATGAAAATAAATGGTATTGATTTGATGTTATTAGCTTCACTTGTGGTAAGTGAATTAAAATTCTATGTGAATATCAAGGCTATGATACTGCCATAAGGATAGACCTACAGATCAGTTAAATAGAGTTGGAAGTTCAGAAATAAACCCCTTACGCTTGAGGTCAATTAATTTTCAGCAAGTTTGCCAAGACAATTCCACATGGAAAGAATAGTCTTTTCAAGAAATGATGCTAGGACAACTAGATAGCTACTTGCAAAAGAATGAAGTCAGACTACTCCGCATCATATATAAAAATTAACTCAATTGGATTAAAGACCTGAATGTAAAAGCTGAAGCTATAAAACTCTTAGAATAAAACATAGGAATGGGCTAGGCAATGATTTCTTAGATATGACACCAAAAACACAAGCAACAAAAGGAAAAATAGGTAAAGTGGACTTCATCAAAATTAACATTTGTGCCTCAAAGGGCACCTTCATTAAAGTGAAAAGACAGCTTACAGAATGGGAGAAAATATTTCCAAATCATATATGGATAAGAGACTGGTATCTGGAATCTGTAAAGAACTCTTACACCTCAATAAGAAGAAGACAAATAACGTAATTTAAAAATGGGCAAAGGATTTGAATAGCTATTTCTCAAGAAAAGGTAGACAGTAAGCACGTGAAAAGTTACTCAACATCTTTAGTCATTAGGGAATTGCAAAATAAAATCAGAACGAGATACCACTTCACACCAGTAGGATGGCTAGAATAAAAAAGATGACAATAACAAATGTTGAGAAATTAGAACCCTCAGACATGCTGGTGGGAATGTAACATGATAGAGTAGTTTGGAATAAAATTTGGCAGTTTCTCAAAAACTTAAACATAGAGTTACCGTATGACCCAGCAATTTCACTCCTAGATGTATACCCAGAGAAGTGAAAACATATGTCCACAGAAAAATCTGTCCATGAATATTCATAGCAGCATTATTCTCAATAGCCAAAACATAGAAACAATCCAAATGTCCATCAACTGATGAATGGATAAATAAAATATGGTATATCCATAAGTGGAATATTATCATAAAAAGGAATAAAGTACTGATACATCTATCACATAGATGAATCTTCAAAAAATTATGCTAAGTGAAAGAAGCCAGACACAAAAGACCACATATTTGTATGATTCCATTTTATGAAATACCCAGGATAGACAGATGTATAGAGACAAAAAGTAGATTACTTTTTGTCTCTACTTTTGTCACTACTCAGGGCAGTGAAACTACTCTGTGTGATAGTGTAATGGTGGATACATGTCTTTATAGATTTGTCTAAAGCCATAGAATGTACAACACCAAGAGTGAACCCTAATGTAAGTTACAGACTTTGGATGATAATGATGTGTCAGTGTAGATTAATCAATTGTCATAAATATACCACTCTGGTGGGGGATGTTGATAATGGGGAGGCCTGTGCATGTTTGGGGACATGGGGTATAGGAGAAATCTCTATACCTTCTCAATTTTGCTGTGAACCTAAAACTGCTCTAAAAAAATAAAGTCTAGGGGCCAGCCCCCTGGCCAAGTGGTTAAATTCGCGCCCTCTGCTTCAGGGGCTCAGGGTTTCGCTGCTTTGGATCCTGGGCATGGACACAGCACTGCTTGTCAGGCCATGCTGAGGCAGTGTCCCATGTGCCACAACTCGAAGGACCTACAACTAGGATATACAACTATATAGTGGGGGGCTTTGGGAGAAGAAGAAAAAGAAGAAGAAGAAGAAGAAGAAAAAGATTGGCAACAGGTGTTAACTCAGGTGCCAATCTTTAAAAAGATAAATAAACAAACTCTATTAAAAAAAAATTAAAAAGTAGATTAGTGGTTGCCTGGGGCACCTGGCTGAGGGGGAAGGGCAGTAGGTCATGGCTGCTAACGAGTGCAGGGTTTTTGTTGTTATTTTGCTTTTGTTTTGTCATTTGTTTCTGTTTTTTACATTTCATTAGTAATAAACCACCAGTTATACAACACAATGCATTCAAAATATTAAATATATTTAAATAATTGTTTATTTATATGCAACAATTTTACATAATGAGAAATATAATGTAATTTACACACAGCACAGTGGTCTTCATGTGTACTCGTAGAATGTTTAATAAATTTAAAAAGTCAATTTAAATCTTCATATTTATGTGTGTACAAATTTGTTTTTGTGCACCTCTCTCCCTACTTAAGCTAATTTTCAGAGTTCTAAAATAATATAACAAAATAAATAGCATACTTGGCTTTCCAAAAAATATCTACATTTGCCATATATATGATTTTTCCTTTTTTTAAGATTGGCTTTGAGCTAACATCTGTTGCCAATCTTTTTTTTTTTTCCTTCTTTCCAAAGCCCCCCAGTATGTAGTTGTATATTCTAGTTGTAGGTCCTTCTTCTTCTGCCATGTGGGACACCGCCTCAGCATGGCCTGATGAGCGGGCCTAGGTCCACGCCCAGGATCCAAACTGGCCAACCCGGAGCAGCTGAAGCGAAGCGCGCAAACTTAACCACTCGGCCATGGGGCCAGCCTTCCGTGGTTTTTATCATAGTAAAATTTACAGAACATAAAGTTTACCATTTTAACCATTTTTTAATGTAAATTCAGTGGAATCAAGTACATGGACGTTGTGCAAGCCATCACCACTACCCATCTCCAGAAATCTCTTCTTCTCAAATTGAAACTCCATACCCATTAAACAATAACTCCCCATTTCTCTCTTCCTCCCAGCCCCTGCAGCCGTCATTTTACTTTCTATCTCTGCATTTGACTGCTCTGGGAACCTCATAAATGGCTTAGTATTTGTCCTTTTGTGACTGACTCATTTCACTTAGTATAATGTCTTCAAGGTTCATTCATATTACATCATGTCTTCCTTTTAAGACTGAATAATATCCATTGTATGTATATACCATGTTTTGTTTTGTTTATTCACCCATTGAGGGGATATTTGGGTTACTTCCACCTTTTGGCTATTGTGAATAATGCTGCTGTGAACCTGGGTATACAAATATCTATTTAAGCCTCTGCTTTCAGTTCTTTTGGATATATACCCACAAGTTAAATGCTAGATCATATGATAATTCTATGTAAAAGTTTTTGAGGAACCGTCATACTGTTTTTCACAGTGGATGCACCGTTTTACATTTCCACAGCAATGCAAAAGGGTTCAATTTCTCCATATCCTCAACAACAGTTGTTATTTTCAGTCTTTTTGATATAGCCATCCTAGTGGATGTGAAATGGTATTTCATTTTGGTTTTGGTTTGTGTTTTTCTAAAGGCTAATGATGTTGAGCAAGCATCATTTCATGTGCTTATTGGACATTGTATATCTTCTTTGGAAAAACGTCCAAGTCTTTTGCCCATTTGGGGCAGAGGGATGGTGTTTCTTTAGGGAGTGCCGGAAATATTCTGGAATTTGTTACTGATGATGGTTGCACAAGTTTGTGAATATACTAAAAACCACTGAATTGTACACTTAATAAAGAAACAAATGAAAACAAAAAATGGATATGGAGACCTGAGAGGTACACCTACAAATTGAATAATTGTATCAAAAAGGAAGATTAAAGAACTAGGGATAATGCCACCAGGATAAAGTATATAAGAACACCACGTTTCAATTACCAATGTTTGCCAAGAATTTAAAGATCTCTTTTTGAGATAGTAACTAGATATCTTCCCTTTCTGTTGAAGTTAAAGCAAGAGAAAATGGACCTTGTAATGTTAGAGGGAATTTCTCTTGAGTGTGATATTATTAAACATTGGAATTTTTATGGAATCATGCTTTGTAAGCATTTCTGTTAACTGTTTAGAAGGGGACAGATTCTTACTTTGTTTTTGACTATTTGATAGCAAGTCTGTTATACAACTAGAATAACATCCCAAACATTTTAATACCAACTTTTCTACATGGTGGTAACATGGACAGAGGTACTATTAAAGGGTGCTGATTACATCATCATACAGAGCTTCAGTAGCTAATTTTCATAGTGCTTCCATCAGTATTGTTCTGTTACTGTGAATTTAGTAGAATTGTATTTGAGTGTAGAATGAATACTTTGTATGGAGAAAAAAAGATATTAATTATTCTGCTAGAAAAATGTGTTATCTGTGGGGAAATTACATCTATCACCTATAGTCCATTAGAAATCCATTAAAAAGAGGAATGGTTTTTATTTCACAGTAATTTGTATGAACTTTTATGGAGATTGTTCTAGTTGGTGATATTCTGGTTGTTGACCTTAAAGTTGTTGATAACTTCATTGAGGGGAAAGAGGAGGAATCGTCACATCGGGTTAGTGTTTTATACTTTTCAACTCCCTTCCCCTGCCTTAGTTCATCTACTAGTGTCAGGCCTGCTTGATATATGGCAATGCAGGTTGAAAATGCCACCTCCTGAAGCTGTGCAACACAATGGTCTTGATGAGGATGTAAATGGAGGACTTGATGGTCACTCTCCCTGCTATATAAATAGAGGTACTGGTGCAGATTATACGTATGTGATATCTAAGAGTCCCCAATAAAGTCATTGCTTTTTCTCTTTGTATGATTTGTAGTGGCTTCAGTGATTACATTTCCTAAATCTTTAATCCATTAACATGGTCTATACTGAGCAGTAACCTACCTCACCCTCCTTCCGTCTGACTATATAGACTCTTTCCTCATGTGTAAAATTAGTATAGTGGTATACTACTTCCCTGGCAGGTATAATTTAATTGTGAGGATGAAAGTGAGACCATATAGGTGAATGTAACTTTATTAACTCTAAAATACATTTTTTAATGAAGTATAATTGACATATAATATCCTGTTAGTTTGAGGAGTATATCATAGTGATTCGATATTTGTATACATTACAAGTCTAGTTACCATCTCCTGCCATACAAAATTATTACAGTATTATTGACTGTATTCCTTATGCTGTACATTACATCCCTGTGATTTATTAATTTTGTCGTTTGAAGTTTGTACCTCTTGATTCCCTTCACCTATTTTGCCTGCCCCCGCAACCCCTCCTTGCTCTGGTAACTGCCAGTTTGTTCCCTGTATCTGAGTCTGTTTCTGGTTTGTTTGTTTTGTTTTTAGATTTCACATGTAAGTGAAATCATACGGCATTTGTCTTTCTCTGTCTGACATTTCACATAGCATAATACTGTCTAGGCAATCCATGAGTCATTCTTACTTCTTTCCATGTACCTCAGGATTTACTATATGGTGTTACTTACTTGTCTCTGAACATGCCTCACTATTTCTTAAAAGGTTCATTTAACTCTTTGCCTTCTCTTTGACCACTTCTCTTCACACTGCTCAAAGACCCCTCTATATTTCAGGAAGACCATACTCAGCTGATATATCTTTCAGGATGTCCTCTATATTCCTCTGTCCTGTTATAAATGTAACCTCTCCTTACCTCTTGATTTTGCCCTCACATGCCTCAAAGTAGCATTGTGCCTCATACTCTCGTACACTCATTTGTGTAATTGTCTTAGCCCTTCATTCAGCCTATGTGCTCTTTCAGGACAGAGGGACTATGTCTTACTGATCTTTATATTCTCTACAGAACCCAACAGAATGCTTTAAGAATAGTAGAAGATTTGCTGGGGGCCGGCCCAGTGGTGCAGCAGTTAAGTTTGCACGTTCCACTTCTCGGTGGCCTGGGGTTTGCTGGTTCGGATCCTGGGTGCGGACATGGCACCACTTGGCAAAAGCCATGCTGTGGTAGGCGTCCCACATATAAAGTAGAGGAAGGCGGGCAAGGATGTTAGCTCAGGGCCAGTCTTCCTCAGCACAAAGAGGAGGATTGGCAGTAGTTAGCTCAGGGCTAATCTTCCTCGGGGGAAAAAAAAGTATTTGTTGAAATTGAGTTCCATTAAACCATTCTGACTTCAGCGCTTACATGTACATCTATTATAGTGCTTATTGGTGTTAACTTGCAAAAATTTGATTGAAGTCGTTAGTTGTATAGTGCTGGAGCTAACTCCTGTCAGTACAAGAAAGGTGATTGTTAGATATTCAGAAATTTTGTGAACCTGATAAACTGTTGGTAACTTCAAAGCAGCCACAGTGAGGGTATTTACATCTTGGAAATCGGCAGACTCTTCAAATCATGCTTTTTGTTTTGGGAGAGCCGATTTACCAGCACACCACTGGTTGTGTGTCTCTAACCCCCAGAAGACTCTGAACTCCTTCTCATTGATTTCTGCCTTAGTGCCTGGCCTGTGATAGGAACAGTCTTTGCTGAATTAATGAATAAATAAGTGATTGAATATATCAGCTGTCTTATTCCTCTTCTCTCTGACTCCTGCTGGCAGAGACTAAATTTCAGAATCTAGTGTATTTTTTGAAACCAAGTTCTGAAATGGCCCATTGTTATGGGCTGCAGTTTTCTTTCTGCTTCAGAGTATGAACCAAAAAAAGTGGCTATTGGATATTAAAGCTTTTAAACGTACATGTTTCAATAGCACAGTACGGATGGCATTTCTGTCCATTATCACCTTGTTAAGCTACTCCTGCTATGACTTTGCTGCCTACTAAGTTTTTGGCATCTATTGCTTAACTGACTGACTCACCTTTCAGTTTCCACGTTGGAAGCCAATAGTGTGAACCATCTCAAATTAGCTGAAAGATTTCCTTTCACATTCTAAGAGGTAACTAACTGATTACTTCTCTCTAGTCATAGATGATATAAATACTGACAAATGAAAATATAATGTCTTGGGACCTTAAAATATTGCTTTAAAAATTACTGAATTGAAACAACTTGTATTGTTCTTTCTCTTAATGTTCCTGTCAATTTTATCAAAAGTAATGTTTATATAAAATTAAAGATAACGTTGAGTTGTTTGGATTTTTTAGTTTTTCTAAAATGTCCTCCATAGTCATGATGCATATGTTTAAAAAAATAATTCTGTCTTTTCTAAACATTCTATGTGCCATCTATTGCCATCGAAACTTGAAACCATTTTTAATTTCTTTTAAATTTTGAAGAAGGTAAACACTATGTTCAGATCTCACCACTATTAAAAGAATAGGAATAGCAACTCTACAGTCTGAAGCTCTCAGTTTTACATTCTATACAGCATATTTATGTAACTTTTAGTACTTTAAATTCCTTTCAAAAAGACTGAGATGTACCAGTGTGTATTAAATATGTATCAGATTCACTCTTGTAACCAAGGAGGTAAGTAGGCTAATTACTTACCAACATAATTTTTTATGTCTGAAGTTCTGCTCTCACTTTATACAACAGGTTAAATATTTTGTTGGTAAAATTGAGACAGACAGAAAGTGACATTAGACAACATGCATATTTGTTGGTTTTTTGAAAGTGCGAAAAATTTCAAACAGTTCTAATTAGGTGCAAGTGCACTCTGTCGCTAGAGGTACATCTTTCAGCATCAGCCACTCAGTTGCACATTGAAATTCTGTGCTGTGTGGATAATGTACCACAGATACTGAAGATATTTGATTCAACAATAATAATAATGGAGTGATGACATTTTAATAAAACCTTGCCTCTTCTCTGGAAAAGTTAACAGAGAGAAGCTATTCAGAAAAATGGAAGATTCCTGTTGAGGTTAAAAATTTATAATGTGCTAGTATTTGTTTTCAAGTGTGTGTGTACAAGAATACTATTGAATCATTTCGAGAGACTAATAAGCATTTAAAATTTACAATAAAACAGAAAAAATTAACTGCACTTTGTTTTTCTGACAAAGTCAAAATCATCACAGATTTTGGTAGAAAAGAAACATGCAACCAAGAAAGAATTTTCTTATGTCAGGCATTTTATAAAAATAATTAGAGTATCTGTAATCTATAGTGTATGGTCAGTTTGTATTTGTAGAAGCAGCTGTTTAGGTTACCATACAAAGTGACTTTCTGTAGACTCTGTATATAATTGATTTGCTTAAATTCTGTGCTTAAGAGTTCTAACTATAAGAATGGGAGACTCAGGACTACTTTAAGCTGATCTGAGCATCTTGGAGAGGGTTAGAAATTCTCTCAAAATCTGACCCCTTCTGAGAGATTTTTGTTAGAGACTACTGCAGTGAGTAGTTGTTGTGACCAGATGATCCCATAGATAACTTTTGGCTCTAAAGTTCCTAGAATCTGTCTTGGATTTTCAAAGTATTTCCTTAATGAGATAAAGCATTTTAACTTCTGTTTGAAGGTATCCTTTCTATAAAATGCCTCTTACCTAAGTAGCAGAAAGAAGAAAACAAAGCAAAAATATTATCATTAATATTTAGTGACAAAGCTAATTGTCAACAACACTTGAACTCTAGTTTTACAGAACATTAATTAGATACTCCTGTTATCAGCATGTTACAGACTATCAGAGCTTAACATTTCTTGAACTTGGAAAACATTACTTTAGTCTTTTAAGATCCCCTAATTCTGTATCATAATTAATCCAATGTGAAACAAAAGTGATTTCTTGAATACCTATTGTGTGTACTGGATAAATCACAGTGAAAATGATTTTCCTTTTTTAGCCAGATTTTATCTCAAGGCAAAATATTACTTATTTTAAAGCAAAAGTGTAAGTTCCAGGCTCTAGAACTTATTCCTATTTAGGTCATTTATCAGAAATGGAATATATTGTCAGTCTGTGTGGTGGTGTTATTAGATGTTATTAACTGCCAAGATGTGTGGTTCGGACTCTACTTAAATGCATGTACAGAAACTATTTAGTTTTTAGTACCTACGTTTAGAATATCTGTGACATACAAATTCATGTGGAAGTACATGCAATTACCAATATTTTTATATTTACTATATCTTTACATTTTAACTGCATAGTTATGATTTTATTAATCAGTAAAAATGTGTTTTCAGCAATACTAAGTAGTATTGGTAGAAATAAAATAGAATTTACTGAGAAATTATTTGCTAAGAATTATCACATTGGTTCCTTTATTTAAATGCAGAAGGCTCTTGCCTGCCTCTTATCCCTCTATCTGGAACATCCTTTGCATGATTGGCTCATTATTTAGGTCTCAGCTGAAATGTCATCTTAGAAAGACCTTCTCTGCCACCATCCCCCAAGTGTAATTAGGTGTCCACTCCCTTGTTAGTTTCCATCATTAAACACAGTTTATTTCTTTCTTAGGACTGATGACCAGTTGTAATTATGTTTTTGCTTACTTGTCTTTTCTATTAGACTATAGACTTCATGGAAGCAAAACTATGTCTCATTCCCTGGCATAACCTAAGCACCTAGTTCAACAGCTACAATAAAATTTTACTGCCTCTAAGAAACTTTTCCAGTCAAACTCACTGTATTCCTCTCCTGTACTGACACAGCACTGATACAGCACTGATCTACCACTTACTAACTCTGACCTTGGGAACTTATTTAGCCTCTTCATGTTTCAGTTTCCCCATCTCTGAGAAGATGACATATCTCAGCGGTTTGTTTTGAAGATTAACTTTATTAGTGCATTTAAAGCTCATAACCACAATGCCTAAAATATAATAAGCACTTAAGTACATGTTTTAAATATTATTTTAAGGTGTATTATTGCCTGGATTGTGTCACAATCGTTTATCATTGTGTGCAGTGCTCCCTTTTTGTTGAAGGCATCAGGAAGAGAGTGGGTGGGTCTTACCTATTTTTCTATACTTCTGTATCTAGTACAATGTTCTGTAGCAAGTTAAGATCTAATTCAACACCCATTTGATGCTTGATTCTATCCCCTAGATATCTACAGAGTAATAATAATTCCTTTTTTTTTTTAAGTCTGAGTGTTATTATGAGCTGGAAACAAACAACCTCATCTTTAGTCTTCCTTGTTCAGCAGAAGCTCCAGCCATTCAGGGCTGCTCTGCATTCTTCAGACACACACCCCTGCAACTTCTGCCTTTACTTGTTCATGCTGTTCTGCTCTGACTACTTTTGCATTCCATGACCATATCTAGAAAGTTGCCACCTCCATAAAGCTTTCTCTAATCTTGCATAGAAGTAAAATCACCTTTTTCCTCTTGCTTCTTTGTTTATGACTTTCTTTTGATGCCTAATATAATGTAATATCTTAAATTTGGGACGTTTGTATGAAGATCTGCCTTTGTAAAAGAAATATAGACTTCTGCATTCAACAGGTATTCATGGTACTCCTGCCATGTGCTAAGCACCATGCTGGCAGCTTACAGCACAAGGATAATTTGCATTTGGACTTTCTGTCTAAGGAAATAAACCCATGCGTATTAAGATATTTTGTAAGTGCTGTAATAGAAGTCTGTTGGAAGGTTGTAGGGCCTGGAGTTAGCATTACCTACAGGGTTGAAGAAGGCCTTCTCAGGAGGCAACATTTGAAGTGGACATTTAAAAATGAGGAAGAGCCACAACTAGAAGGACCTACAACTAAAAATACACAACTATGTACCCAGGGTCTTTGGGGAGAAAAAGGAAAAATAAAGTCTTAAAAAAAAAAAAAAGAAAAATGAGTAAGAATTTTCCAAGTGGACAAGAGGAAAAAGCACGGAGTCATGAAAATAACACATTTTAAGAAAACATCATTTTTCTGATATAACTAGAAAAAAGATTTCTTTCATCTTCAAGTCCGGTCAGGGTCTTCCTAGCATAGTGCTTGACACATAGTAAATTTTTAGTGTTTGAATGATAAATGCAAGTGATATATGTCTAGCACAAACTAGCAAAAACTACTATGTCCATCTCATGCTTCTGCTGTCTTCTAAAGTATCTTTCATCTCAGTCAATGTCTTCCCAAGTGGGAATATATTGGTGATATATTCACAATATCTTCCCCATGGCTACTACATAAAGCACTGAGTTTATTCTGCCAGTTTAGTAACTTTAGTAAAATTTGTCTCTCTCGTAGTTACAGCAGAGTTCTTGCTGCTGATTTAACTGGCTCAGCTTGGGTCACATGTTCATCTTTAAATAACTTGGTGGGTGAGAGGATAATAATAATAAGTTATTAATTTGGAGAATTGGTGGGAGCCAAATCATTCTAAGTCCAATGGGATGCTTTTATATTCTTTAAATTGAGAAATGAAATGTTTTTTATGATCCTATTTTTGCTGCTGTGTCTAAAATGGACTGCAGAAGGCAAAAGTGAAAACACCTACACCGGTGAGGTAATTCCTGTAAATAGTCCAGCTGAGGGATGATGGTGGTCCTGTTTTGGTTATGAATTAAAAGGAATGGATGGTGAGATTCAGGGGAAAATGAAAGATGATTCCTATATTGTGACTTGAGTAACTGAGAGACTTGGTGGCGCCATTTATTGAAATTGGGAGGACCAGGTGTGAGGATAGTTTTGTTTTGTCCAGGTTACCTTTTCATTGTCTGTTAAATGTCTGTGTGGAGAAGTAGGTATCATTTTCTCATCTGTAAAGTGGAAATAATGCCATCTATTTAATAGGGATACTGAGGAGTGTGTTAATGTATAAAGCACATGGCATTTAATAGTTAGTTGAATGAGTGAAGTTGATATTCAAAGCCTAATAACTATACCCTTTAAAAATTGGAACTGGCTTCCTTTCCCTTGGTAATTTTGTTGCCATATTTATATTTGATAGATAAAGAATCTGGCATAGGAAAATTTATTTTTAAAAAAGCAATTAGTTGTACTTTATTAGATTATCCAGTTCTTGCCTTCTTCCTTATGTTTTACTCATAAAAATGGTGAGTTTTATGAAATGTGTAGTCTAGAGGAAAAAAGAATTCCCTATAGTACCCTGGTCAAACACTAATGAACTTACCCTTAGATATATGCTTGACATCGCCTGACCCGTGAGTTAAATAAAAATGACGTTGTAGTTTCAATAGCGTACACTTGCCTGGTTACTCAATCGCTATATACTTGCCTAGGAGGCTAATGCTATTTGCACTTAGGAGAGATTGGGGAAATTTCTGATGCAGTTTTTAGATTTTGCATTTTGGGATATCTTAAAGGGGGGGTTGGCGGGGAGGGAGTTGGTTAAAGCTGCATGGAGCAGGGGAAGGGCCTGATGTCAATTGTTAATTTTGAATGGGTGATGACTATATCAAATAGTCTTTAATTATCCAAAAAATACAAAATAATTATTTTCCTTTTGTAGTCTACATATGTGGCCTAGATTTGCTTCACAATTCATACTTTTCTAAACTTAGTAATGTGAAATAAAATGAAGAAATGATCCTATACATTCAAGTTGACATTGAAAATTCTAACAATTTTTCCATCATGGTGCTATTTTTTTTAATTAGTCAGAAAGTACATGAATAATACTTTCATTGTAAATGACTCAGTAACTCAGAAGTCTAAAAAATAACAACATGACAGTCTGTCTTTGTGAGTTGTGTGGTTTCTCTAAAAGAGCCACTTAGAAATGGAATGGCTGAGTTGAAGGTTACATTCATTATATTTTGGTACACATGGCCAAATTTCCCCCCTCAAAAGAACTTTACCTGCTTCTTCACCAGCATGCATGCATGTTACATTGTATTCTTACCTACAATGGATTATGTCAGTAGTTTTGTTTCCCAATTGAAAGATGTGAATGGCATTTTGTTTTAATTTGCATTTCCATAATTAGTAGTGAACTTAAACAGTTTTCTTTGTGTATTGGTTTATCTTAATTATATTATGATTTCCCAAACCAAGTTACTTTACTTATTTATTTTTATTTATTGATTGATTTTGGGGAGGAAGATTGGCCCTGAGCTAACATCTGTAACCAATTTTCCTCTATTTTGTATGTGGGACGCCACCACAGCATGGCTTAATGAGCAGTGTGTAGGTCTGTGCCCAAGATCCAAACCCACTGAAGCGGAGCATGCGAATTTAACCACTACACCACAGGGCCAGCCCCCCAAGTACTTTTTTATTCATTCAGTTAGAAAGTGATTAGTTAATTGCAGATAGTAATGGTTGAACTATAACAAGACTGAAACACTTAATTCACAGTGTTAATTGTAGTATAGACCAAGTATATGTTGTAGTGTGTAATTTATTGCACTTTTTTATGTATATCACAATTGGAATAAAATGTAGAGAGGCTGAATAGCATAGTGGTCAAAAGTATGGACTCATGAGCCAAACCGCCTGGATCAGAATACTGCTTCCATCCCTTATTATTATGTGACCTTGGTTAAGTTATATATCCTCTCTGTGCCTCAGATGCTTCATCTACGGAGGAATGGATAAAGAAAATATGATTTATACATACAATGGAACATTATTCAGCCTTAAAAAAGAAGGGAATCCTGCCATTTGTAAGAACACGGATGGACCTGGAAGACATTATGCTAGGAGAAATAGACACAGAAGAATAAATACTACATGATACCACTTATATGAGGAATGTAAAATAGTCAAATTCCTAGAAGCAGAAAGTAGAATGGTGGTTGCCAGATGTTTGGGAAGGAGGAAATGAGAAGGTATTAGTGAAAGGGTACAGAGTTTCACTTACACAAGATAAATAAGTCCTAGAGATCTACTATGAAGCATAATGTCTACAGTTAACGACAATGTGTATGTAAAAATTTGTTAAGAGGGTAGACCTTGTGTTAAGTATTCTTATCACAAAATAATAGTAATGATAATAAATAAAGAGGGCAGGAGGAAACTTGGAGGTGATGGATAGATTTATGGCATAGATTATGGTGATGGTTTCACAGCTGTATACTTGTCCACAACTCATCAATTAAATATGTACAGCTTTTTGTATTTTAATCATACCTCAATAAAATACTTTAAAAAAAGAAAAGTTTTGAAAATAGTTAAGACGTGTGAAGTGCTTAGAATAGTGCCTGGTCATAGTAAGTGCTATTTGAATGTATGCTAAAGAAATTAAAGTAACAAATTTTATTGCAAATTGAGTACATGTAATTCTTTAACCCATGAAGATCTCAGCTTTGTGTGTGTGTGTGAAGAAATTGGCCCTGAGGTAACATCTCTTGCCAATCTTCTTCTTTTTGCTTGGGGAAGATTGTTGCTGTGCTGACCTCTGTGCCATCTTCCTCTACTTTATGTGGGATGCCACCACAGCATGGCTTGATGAGTGGTGCTAGGTCTGCACCCAAGATTGGAACCTGTGAACCCCAGCCCACAGAAGCCTGGCATGTGAACTTAACCACCACGCCACCGGGCCGGCCCCCCTCAGCATTTTTAATAAAACTTCATGAGGCAAAGATAGTTTTAATGATAAGATAAGACAACTATTCATGGTACATGTGATAATCATTATGATAAAGATATCAATAAAACATTAGGAGGGCACAGCGAAGAGACCATTATAACAGCTGCAACTACCTTTTATTGAGGGCCAGAGCACTTGATCTACACACTCTGCATATGTACTACATTTTATGCTCATGTCAATCCTGTGGGTACAGAAATGGCCTTATTCTGTGGTAGAGCTAGACTTGAACACTATTCTTTCTAACTTCAAATATCTGTGGGTTTTTCCTGCCGTATCACACTACTACCCACTGGGAGGCTTTGCATTTAAAAAAGCAAACAAAAGAGGATTCCTTGCTTCTGGCTTCTCTAGAAAAATCAGAAAATTCTGGCAACACCAAACCACAGATTTTCCATAGCAGCAACCAGCTGTTCTGGAGTAGAAGCTGCCTCCTTGGCTGGGGCATGCTCTCCGATTTGCCCTTGTCCCCAACACCCCAATATTGCTTCCTCAAAACTAAAGCTGAATGCCATTTGCCCACCCCATTTGACTCATTTATGTTACCTATCTGGCTGCTCTAGACACCTGCCTTTGAGAAAGCTGCTGTAGTGGCTATCAGAGAGTCTGCAACTTAGGAAGTGCTCAACAAATGTTTGTTGAATGGATGAATGAAAGAACCATAAACATGTACAAATATAGAAGAAGGTTTATTGGACTTACTTTAAAATGTACACGGTGATAGGAGTCTAGCTGTGTGTTAGCAACAGCTATTGCCGTCATCTCTTTCAATATACAGCATGAAGGAGGAGTGGTAATGTTGGGGTGTCAAAGAATGATGCTGTCAAATACCTGGCTTTCGTTGGATGATCGCCAGGCTGCTGCCACAATTTTCAAGAAAAGACACCCTCAAATTTGTTTAACTGGCACAATGCAGTGAAACATGACAAAAAATAAAATATGATCAAATGCACTTGCCATTTATTTTGGAATGCATGACAATATCTGTTCACTTGAGCGAAAACATAACAACACTCAACTGCATTTGAAGACAGGGTATCTTTGATCAAAATCTCTGAAATATCCCTTTGAGTTAGCTATTAGTATAATAAACTCTATTAATTTGTACCTGACAGTAATTTGGGGTTTATGATTATTTTGTCTAGTTGAATTAATGCATGTCCCAAGACTGTGAAGGAAGAGTTAGTCAAGTAAGTGAACAGTGTGGGTAACATTTCTTTGGCAAGGAATGTAAGGGGGAGGGATAGTGATCTACTGAAAAAGAAGAAACTTTTCTAGTTTTAGTTTTTAAGGAAGTATCATGATACAGTAAAAAAGAGAAAGTGCCTCAGAGTACCATAGATTTCCTTTTGAATCGTGCTTTTGCTGCTTGCTTGGAGAGTTTGGACCCCCAGTTGCTTTTTCTGTAAAGAAAGAGTAAAAGCTGCATTGAACTTGATAGTAAGAATTAGAGAATATATACATGTATGTAAATCACCTGACAGAACCCTCGCATTTCATGTTTTCTCTGCCTGGAACACTCTGGGATTTGTACCTTCTCATTCAGGATTCAACCCGTCTAAAGTAGAGAATGACTGGTAGGAGTCTAATGTCACCTTTCATAGAACTTACCTCATTCTGAAATTCTCTTGTTTATATATTCACTTATTTCTTTTCTGTCCCTATCCCCCCAACCCTGCACCATGCACATGCTATAGAGTGAATATGAGCTTTGTGAAGGCAGAGACTGTCTCTTAGTGACTACTACAGTATAGTACCTTCCTCATAGTAGGCACTCCATAGTTATTTGTTGACTGACTGACAACTGAATGAATGCTCATGAATTATTAGCACTCAGTGAATGTGCTTGTTAAACTTAGAACAAGTTTGTCTGTTGCTTTTAAGTCCAGTGAGAAATTCTCCTAGCACTTTGTTAGCAGTACATTATGTATTTTCTTTAAAAGTTTTTTTTTTTGGTGAGAAAGATTAGCTCTGAGCTAACATCTGCCTCCAGTCTTCCTCTTTTTGCTGAGGAAGATTGGCCCTGAGCTAACATCCATGCCCATCTTCCTCTATTTTATATGTGGGATGCCTACCACAGCATGGTTTGACAAGCCGTGCATCGGTCTGCACCCGGGATCCCAACTGGTGAACCCCAGGCTGCCAAAGTGGAATGTGCGAACTTAACCACTGTGCCACCAGGCTGGCCCCCAAAAACATTTTTTAATGTCACCCTAATTTTTAGCAGTAATAAAAAGATGATCTGTTATTTGTAAGGAGGCAGAAGTGTTTTATATTTAATTCTTAACTCTTCTCTGGTCCCATCTGCATTTTTTTTTTCATTCATTTATTCAGTCGTTTTACCTCCCTTTAAAAAAGGAATCCTATAACAAGTGTATTTGTATTGTAGATAACTAGTCACATATTTTCTTACCAACAAAATTTAGTTCCTTAAGAGAATATAGAGGTCTGCATCTTGTCTACCCATCACTTTCTTTGCTGTATTGTAATGAGCAAAGATTACAAGTGATAGATAAGTATAGATGCTCAATAAGAACTTACTAAATCAATAAGGGACTGAGTTTTAAACTGATAGTGGTTATTATAGCTCCATTATACCCATCTCTCTCCAGCTCTGCTCATATGAATGCTTTAGGGATCTTGACCCAAAAAGAATGAATTAATTTTAAATCATCACTCTCTTAAATAGGAAACAGCTAGGTATACAGTTATTATAGTTATTATAGTAACACCTAAATCATTGTAATTGTTCCCAGGTAACCATTTTGTGAATGAATGAATGAATTGACAAATAATTAGACCCACATAATGTGGCAGCTCTGTAAGTCAAATTTACATTTTTAACTGAAGAATGTTTGAGTATCGTGGATATTTAATGATCATAAAGTAGCCCATTATTGCTCTGTTTCCTTTCAAGTAATGTACCATGTACATGTATTCTATCACTATTCCTTCAATTTCGGCGTGCTAAAGCATATAGTTCCTATTGCTACTAACCAGGCTACCTTAAAATAACCATTACAAACAATAAAAGTATAAGTGAGAAATTAATTTAGCACAATATTTCTGTGTCTATGTCCCAAGGACTATAAAGAAATAAGAAAGAGATGAAGCACGTAAATAGATAGTTTTATTATCAATGGTATGATTACATGTTGCACTGTGTTCTCTACTTTCTTAAGTAATCTTACCACACTGTCCAGTAGGGTAGCTGCTAACCACCTGTGGCAATTTAAATTTAATTAAGATTAAGTAAAGTTTAAACTTATGTTCCTTAGTCACACTAGCTACATTTTAAGTGCTCAGTAGCCTCGTGGGCCTAGTGGCCACCCTTTTGGACAGTACAGATATAGAACATTTCTGTCATTACAAAAAGTTCTGTTAGCAGTGATGGACCATCATATACACAATTCCTTACCCTTTATTTTGCCACATTGTACATTAGATTTTTTATTTGTAATTTGAAAATGAAGTTTAATATGTCCTAGAAATACTACCTTGCTAACCTCTTGAAATCTCTTTTCCCCAAAATGGTTGTTTTATCAACTGTATATTTAAATCAACATGTTCTCTTTTTCATTTGCTTTTCCATTTATTAAGATAGTCGATACCTGACATTTTCACCATTATTTAAAACTCTAAATTCTGTGATGAATACAGTTGAAGTAGTAACGCTTCTAGGTATTATTCACTTTTAAGACAACACAGCATATGACAGTGTCTCCATGTGCCTCTTTTACTATATACAATGAAAAAATACTTATTAAATGGTGATTTTTCCCCCTTTATCTTATTAAGTAAATTATATGGTCCTTTTTTATGGAAGCCTCCATGGTTAGAGATGTAAAACAGCAATTTCTTGGTTCTATAGCATGACATAGTTCAGAGCTGAGATTAGAGAAACCCCGTAGAGTTGTTAATACTTGAGGGCATCCCCAACTAGAAAAGTATGTGAATTTAGGCATGGGAGGAAGGAAGGATCTGCTTTAAATTTAGTGTAGGGTCACTGAATCTTAATGATAGATTAAACAAGGGAGGTGGAATAATGAATAGGGGTATGCAGTGTGTAGCACTAATACCAGAAGTCCATGGTTTGTGGCGGTTTTTTAATGTCCTTTCCCATATGGTTTTGAATAGAGTAGGTTATGGCAGGGATGAGCTAAGGAATAGCTTTGTTAATGAATAAATAGGAGTAATTTTTTTTAACAGGAGACTTCAGGCAGTTTATTTAGAATGCCTGCTTATTTGATGAATCATGTGATTAAAAAATTTTTTTCTGATCTTAGTAATACACTAAGTGGGGATGCTAAGGTATTCCTGTTATTTTCTTTATAAAATAGCTATATTTACATTTCAGAGCCAGCCCTAACAGTGAAATCCGTGGAGTGGGATTTTAAATGCCTTAATTAAAAGCCAGTTGTAAGGTGCTTCTGAGCGCTGGCAGCATCAGTCCTTTGGTTAGGGTTGGGTGTGCAGTATTAGACTTTCGTTCATAGTGTCAGTTCAGTTTGATAACCTTTAATTAAATTGTCATTTGGAACCGGTTTCCGACTCTACCTCATTCACCTAAAATTAACTAGGTATGTAATTTTGGTGCCTGTCCTCTTATTGTAAGAGCTGCTCTTGGCCAAGGCAGCTACTTTCCTTAAGATATCCTTCCTGCCCTCCCACCCACATATCTCTCAGAGAGAGTTATGCTGAAAGCTGATCTTGGAAAGTAGCAAGTTAGAATCAGAAAACCTGATCAACACACTTTTAAATATCTCTCAGGGCTGTTCTTTGGAAGAGATTACTTAATATTTCCAAAGGAGAGGTTAAATAGGTTGTCTCTGGTGCCTGGGTTAAGCAGAGTAAAGGGAAATGTAACTCTCCTGACTCCAGGGCCCCAAATGCAAACACTAGCCTAGTTGTTCCCAAACTTTCTCCTTGATGTGGGTGACTTGAATGGTTTATTTTCACTTGATGAGCCACACCCCCAGGCCACTTTAGTATTCATGGCAGACTCCAACACTAAGTCCTTTTGTTGTCTTTGTTTTTTGCATTTTTTTGTTAACAAGAAAAGATAAAATTATAAGAGACCTGATTATATACTGAGGTTCCATTGCTGATGGTTCCCACCACTTTTTTTCAGCATCTCAGAGAAAGGCAAAGGCTTGGATGAGCAACAGAAAGCCGCAAAGCAAATGTAAACATCATGTCTGAGCATCAGTGTGGTGCTATCAGAGTGGGAAAGGATACACAGTCTTTATCAAAAGATAAAGATGGATCTTTGCCCAAAACAAGATTGTTAGCATTTAAAAAGCATTTGAAGCCTGCTATAGAAGCGATGGTCTTTCCTTTAAGAAAAACATTTTTAAAGAAGAAATGGATTAAGAATATTTAAAATCTGCATTATCATCCTGACGTAGACATTAACTAACTGAATGACATTGGGGCAAGCAATTTAATTTGTGTGTGCATGTGTGTATGAAATTTTAAAGAAAATGCTATTCTATAAAAAACAAATTAGCAGAGTAGATTAATGGCATTGCCCCACATCTTCTTCCTTATAGATGCAATTTTATTTTAGAACATACAGAGGTTGCAAATAAAACAAATATCCGATCAGAGTTTCGCTTGTCCTGATCAAAAGCATAGAAGAGGGGTTGGCAGGAGTACCCAACTGTTGAGAGAGAAAAAACTGGAATAACAAGACAGGGCATAATTGATTTACTGTATATTTACAAAGTGGAAGAAACAGACCCATAGTGTGAATGTCTTCATATTCTTTTATTCCAGACAAAACTCTCACGTTAGTATGGGATGGAGACTCAGAAGGCATTGAGCAAAAGTTTATAAGAGAAGAGCCCTTGCTAACTGTTACATGATAAAGTTTATTTACTGTTTTAATTGTCTTCTTTTACCTTGATCTGTTTTCCTTGAAAATTTTTTATCTTGCTGTTTCTTTCCCAGCTGTGTGTGCCATCAGGAACTGCCCTCTTACTGTGAAGGCAGCATTCAGTTGTTGAAACAGTAAGTGGCTATTTGATCTGGCAGTTGTCCTTCCTCTACAGCACTTAGAAGTACAAAATTGACAGCCTGTAACTGCTCTCTATTGCCTCTTGCAGCGCAACAGGTGTGAAAAGGCTCTCCTGACAGAGGTTTCACCCATAATTGGTCACTCTTACTTGTTACCACTTAATGCCCACCATTCAGAGTAAGTGTAAATAATCTCAGAGAATTCTTACACATTACAATTATAAAAGTGTCAGGTGGAAAAGAATTTTAAAGATAATTTATTGTAACCTTTTGTTTTACAGAAGAGGAAATTCAGGCTAAGAGAAGATATGTCATAGTCATGAAAGAATCTAGACTTTAGAGTCTCATAGAACCAAATTAAATACTAATCTCAGCATTTACTGACTGGAGTAAAATAGGCAAATTATTTATTGTCTTTGAGCCTCAGTTTCCTCATTTGTAAAATGAAGATAATAATATATGTAAAAGGTTGTTGTGAAGATGATATATAAACATAAAACCTTTTTATGGTTTATGGAAGATACTTAAATATTCAGTTGCTTTTGGCTTTTCTTCCGCTTTCCTTTTCTTAGGTCACTCAGATAATTAGCGGCACAGCTGAAGTGAAAACCAGGTTGTTCTGACTCCAAGTGCATGTCTTTACTTTGAATAAAAACAAAAATTAAAAAAATAATTCTTATTACAGAAGTAATACAAATTTAGAAAAGATAGATATACAGAAAATAAGAGTCATAATCCTATGATACAGAGGCAACAAGTTTTAACCTTTGTTGTATATCTCTTTTCTGTGCATACATATACATACATATGTACATATACATGTGTGTGTATATATAACAATAACAAGCGTAAGTGTATATAATTTTGTAACCTAGTTTTTCTTTAATGCACAACTTTTAATGTTATTTAATATTCTTCTACACTGGGGTCAGCAAACTTTTTCTGTAAAGAGGTAGATTATAAATATTTTAGGCTTTGCAGGCCATACAGTCTCCGGGTTGCATCAACTCTGCCATCATGGTAATGCAAAAGCAGCCACAGACAGTATATAAACATATGGAAGTAGTGGTGTTCCAATACAGCTTTATTTGCCAAAACAGACAGGAGACTGGATTTGGCCTCTGGGCTGTCCTTTGCTAACCCTGGTTATACATCCTCATTATAATTGCTGCATGATATTTCATTTATTTATTTAACCTATTACTGGATATTAAGACTGTGTGAATTTTGTGTGTGTGTGATGATAAACAAGGGTGTAATGAATATCCTTGTAGCTAAATATATAGTGCACATGTATGATAATGTCCTTAAGATTAACTTATACACTGTTTCTTGCATTATATCAAATTGTCTACTAAAATTCAGACTTAAAAATCAAAACATTTCTGGTATACATGTATTTCTTGGTTTATGTGACCAATTTTTGAAGTAGTACACAAAGTTGAACTTTATAAAATGGTTTTAGGTTAAAGTAAAACTCGTTAAAATATTCTTATAATTGTCCCAATTATTTCTATTTAACTTAATTGGTGTTTACCTTTGTAGCAGGAATTATAAATTGATTTATTTACTTGATTTTAAAAGGGGAAATTTGAAGGGCATTTATTGTGTGACTGATGTTTTATTCATTGCAGGCAGTAAAAAAATTTTCTTCTATGGTATCTGCTAGGCCATTAAATAGCTGGAAAAACTTTGCTCTCTCACTGTTTCCATAAAGTGTTAAGAGGAAATATTGCCCTCCAGGACAAGGTCTTGACTGACTGATATGAGATTAACCTCTCACTGTTTTTCCTTTGGATCTTGTTTTAGCTAGTGTATGAGAGAGGAAAAAACAAACAAACAAAAACACTGTTTAGTCTTTCATTTGCTTCAAACATAGGTCTCTGGTGTTGAGGGATGTTTCTTCAATTCTGCTGATGTGTACAAGTGTTTCCAAGTTTATTTAGTGTGACCAATAGATCATTTGTTATGGATTTGCAGTTTTATTGCAATGTCCAAATATACATTATAGACAGAAAGCAATCACACTCAAGCTTAAGGCAGAAATACTGAAGATTAACACAGATTTTCAATGATAAAGATTATTACTTATCAATTATTAATTTCAATGCTATGAAATCTGTAGTAAAGAAAAGAGATAATGTCATCTCTCATTGATTTCTTGGATTAAAAATGATCACTTTATCATCCAAACAAAATTATAGCATTTCTAGAATTTCCTTCCTTAACAAATTATTATCAATCATGTTCATTCTCACAAAGGAGTAGCCGTCTTACACAAGAGTTCGAAGAACTTCAGAATCAATAACCTAGAGAGGCATGGCTACAGAGGAGAGCCTATAATTCACACATCTTACAACAGTGCTTTGGAAACTTTGGCTTAGTAAGAATTACCTAGAGGGCTTGTGAAAACACAGATTGCTGGGCCCCACAGGTTCCAATACACTAAGTCTGGGTGGGTGCCTGAATTTTCATTTCGAACAGTTTCCAGGTGATAGCTAATACTGCTTGTCCAGGCACCACACTTAGAGAACCACTATTATTGAAAAATAATTGTTCCATTTTTTGTTGTTTGTGATTCTGACTTCTGCAACTTCACAGTTTCTCTAAACCTTTTTTTTCCCAGAAAGCTCTTAAAATTGAGCATCTTTTCTTTTTGTGAAATATACTCAGCCTTGCTCATCTGTAAACATTTTCTTAGCACTTTATGAATTCTCTTTCGAAGTCCAGGCTTAACCTTTAACTAAAGATATGAATTCATTTTAATAAATTTATGATCATTAGTTCAGTCACTTTAAATGTGATCTAACTTTGCAATTTTTATGTCATTTTCACTGACACCAGAGTTTTAGGATACGAGATTATGAATATAACCGTGTTTCTAGTAAAAGTGTTACGTCTTATCCTTGGTATTTTTTCAGGATGCCTAAAATCCGTTTCCAACTATATGCATTCAAACTTGTTTCCATATCTGATTAGCTTTACTGTCATTCCCAGTATTCTCTTAAGATGCCAATTGCCAAATTTCTTTAAAGACAAGTAAGAGTTATAAAAGTTTTTAAAGTATGGTATACAAAGCAAAATTTAGTTACAGTAGTTGGAATGAAGAACTCAGAGGCTAAAGATGTTTTAAAAGAGCAGAATACAGTCAGTTCAAAGCCTGATTGAAAGCAACTTCAGTTTTATAGTTTTCTTCAAACAACATCTTCATTGTTTTCTGGAAAGATGGTATTTGAGAAAAAGAAGTGTCTTGAGTTACTGTTTTTATGAGGAGAGAATTGCTGAGTCTTTTAAATGGTTAATGAGAAGAAGTAATAGTTAAACACTTGGAGCATTGATTTCTGATTTGAATTCTCCAACACAGGCCAGCCCTGAGGGAAAGGGGAAAAAAAAAGCTTGCTAATTAACATTTGATTACTGATGCCACCTTCTCATTCCCCTTGCACCATCCGGTTTCAAGTGTTTTTGTTCAGGAAGGAGTTTTTGAAGAGTTTTAACTTGCATCTTAGTAAAACAAATCCATGTGCAATTGCCGCAAGTGTACAATGTTAAAAAAGGAGAAGAAAAAGAAAAATCCTTAGATAGGAAGTGTGTGTTCCAACCCAGTCTGGATCAGAAGTGATTGGTTTCTTAACTATAAGCCTTTCAGAGCACCAATGATTGCTAGGAAACTGGAGCTAAGCCTAGTCTCTGTGCCTTATTTTGATTTAAACACACACACACAAATACTTACTTGTTCAGTGCAGTTACTGTTGAGCAAACTCTTAACCAGAGCATCATTTGATAATGTGAAATACTTGGAGGTCAAAATTTGATATATTTAAAATTTGGATACACTCAGGCTATAACATGACCAAAGGCCTTTTTCTTCTAAGATTGATAAGAGAATGAGACAAATGTCTGTAGTTTCAGGGTGCTTTTTTGTAAGGGCTGTAATTTGCCATAGTAGTCTTAATTCAGAAAATCTAGAAATGAGAGTGCTAACAGATAGCTGTTGTAAACCCATGGCAGTTAAATATTTTGTTTCTATTTTTTGCTATATTAAAATGTTTGATATGTGAAGAATCATGGGCCAGATTTCAAAATTTTAAAGATGTTCAAATAAATTAATAGAACTGTACAACTGTATCACTTAGCTAGACATATTCTGTCAAAACCATAGCCTCACTGATAACATTTGGTTGATGGAATAGTTATTTCGGAAACCAGTGTGACAAGCTTTATTTTTAAACGAGGTCTTATGAGGGGAAAATATTATATAGCCCTTTTTTTTTAAATCTAGACTTTTTAGTGTAATAAAAGCAAAAGCTAAGATTTTTCTTCATCCAAGAAAAAGAACCACCTAAAATGCTTATTGTATCTTGATTTCTTACCTGAACTTCTTAGCACTTTTCCTTTTTGATGTGTTGTATTTATTAACTCTTTGCTATTTTTCTTCCATGTTCTAGCCTTAATGGTTTTAAACTTTCCCTCATTACTTGCTTACAGCATTAACTCCAATATTTTCATAAAATCATAGGATTTTAGAGCTTTGAAAATCAGAAGTGAGCTTGTATTCTCTTCTAACCTTGAGTAAACTCTCAGAGAGGTTCCGCCAACTTGCCCACAGTAACAGCTGGGCAGAATTAAGACTGGAAATCTAGTTCTCTGCTTCTCATTATGCCACAGTACCTCAGACTTTGTGACTTTCCTTTCTATTTTCAGAATCTACCTTCACTTAGGATAATCCCTGAATGATATTTAAAATTCTCTGAAATGTTTTTCAATAGTTTGACCAACACTTAGCTCACAAGGAATGACTTTATTGTAGCTGACAAAGTTATCCAAGTTTTATAGTTTTCTACTTGAATAGCTACAAACAACTTATTTGAAGCTAATTCTGAGCCTCAAAATTTAGCCTTTAGCAGAATAACTTTCTAAGAATTTTTTCCTGAGAAATTCTGATAAAATTTAACTAAAAAATAAAACCGTTTGAAAATTTCTGGAACTCAAAAGAAAACTTTGTGGGAGATGAATATCTTACATAATTTTATATTGAGCAGGTCATAATAAAATGATCTTTTCCCTAATGCTGTGTTTGTTGTTGAAATTTCCACCATGAGGAAATACGAAGTTTCATGTGGAGATCACTGCTTGCTTTTTACATTAATTGTGGTTTATAAATAGATGTTTATTAAAAACGAAAAGCAGAATAGTAAGAAACAAACTAGTGGCATATTCTGTACCATTTCAAGTTAATCTGACTTATATTTTTTTTCTTAGTCACAGATTGTCTTATCTGAAGCAATGGGGAAGAAATGAAATTGTCCTTTGAGAATATCTAGAAAACAAACTGGAAAATCTATTGTCAATCTAGAACACTTGATCCAAATACAGTACAGTTTGTAACAATTTTAATGTTCAGCTAGTAATCAAAGCATTTATTAAATTTCTTCAGGACTAACTGAAACATTTGCATAGTTTAGCAGCCTGAAATCTCATAGATTTAGAGCTTAATCCATAACAAGAATTGAAAAGATTATAAAGGTTCAACATGATCTTGAGCCAATGCTCATCAAAGAAAATGTGTAAGACAAAAAGGCCCTTAGGAAGTGTTACCCTGTGAAGTGCCACTTGTCCTTAACCGAAATTTAAGACAAATCTCTAAAGATAAAACTCCATCAGAAGTAGCCCAATAATGGCAGCTGGGCGTGCCAGCTACAGCAGCCCAGCCTTGTGTATGTTCTTTCTGCCTCTCTCAAGTGCTCTCAAGTCTTTGGAAGCAATCTCTTTCTTCTCCCCGCCACCACCCCCGCCCTTCCACCCCTTCCTCTCTCCTTCTCCCTTTCCCTTTAGTCCTTCCTCCCGCTCCCTCCTCTTGTCTTCCATCTTTCTTCCCTCTCTGAGAGAACTCTGTGTTCTTCATTTGTTTCATGATAACCTGAAATTTATCTGCATCATTTTATACATAGCTGTGTTTTGTCATTCAGGTTTCCTAGAATACTAATTTTTTAAAAGAATCATTTTTATTTTTGCTTTGTGTACATGTCAGATTTTTTCCTTCCCTGCTGAATTGTGACTTAAAATTTTAATTGAAGAAAACCATCAATAAAGGTAATGGAATTTTTATAACTCCATTAGTAATAAAACCATCGCTTATTTTGTACTTTTGCTATTTTATCACTTGTGTTTCTTCCATATAATGGTGAAACTTGCCTATGGTTACAGCGTTGATAAACATGGAATTACTTTTTAAAAACTAATTTGTTTTCACTTAAATTCTTGCTTAGTGATTGTGGTCTAACATCAGATTCTTTTGGCTTAATCTCAGAAACTCTGTGAATTTAGCTTTTTCATTGGAACAATCAAACATTAACCTAATATGCTTTACGTTGTACCCTCTCAGCCAAGTTCTGTCTGTATTAACCAGTTTATTCTATGACAAGTTGCTTAACAGATGTCATTCTAGGGAGAACAATGAAGCCAAATACTTGTGCAATGGCTAACATTACTCTAACTTTGATCACTTTTGTTCAGCACATCAGTCTGGCGTTGTGCTTTATACCAACATAACACTATAGCCAGAACATGCTTTTCAGGCTTAGAATAGCAAAGGAATGTTATTCAATTCAGTGCCGTTACAGATGAGTTAATGAAAGAAGAAAAATACTGTTTATTTCATAATACCATATTGTTGTGTTTTGGAATTAAGGTGGAATTTAAGGAATCCCAGTCCAAAGTTATTTGTTTATATAATCAACTCATAGTATTTGTGTATATTCTCCAGTGCTGGGGTGCTTGCCACCTTTCCAACAGAAGTAAATATTTGTCCTGATTTTTTTTGCCAAAATAGCTGATAAAGCTTGGTATATCTCGATGATATAATCGAAAAATTACTTCAAGAAACGAATCTTTTTGGCCTTGCGGCCTAAAATCTCCTCATACTCCCCTCTTCTGTCCTTTCCCTTTCTTTTATTAACAATGCTTTGGGTTCATGGAACACCTTTCTCCTTAAAAGCACTAATGTTTAAGCATGGCAAAATAGTCTTAGCTAGTGGAAGTGGTCAGAAATTAGTCCAGTTGCATTTGGTTAAATTGCTGGGTTGGTTGACTAATGAAAATTTCCAAACTTGATGTCATTGACCATAAACAAAATGCTGCATGGTAGACTGGCCATTGCTAAGAACCTCTGAAGAAAAGCTGTTTGTTTGAATTGAGTGGGGATCAAGCCATGCCCCCAAGCTCCTCAGTTCTCATTTACTAAGTCTTTTTCCACAGGTGTACATGAGAGATAAAAATAGATTGAGTTCCATGTTTTGTGTTTCTTTTTCTTTCCCCAGTGAATGTATATCTCTATTTCACTGGAAGGGTAACTTAGATGTGTTTATGTATAATAAACAGTAATATGATACAAAATGCTGTAATTGGACAACACGATACTTTAGGCTTCTGCATTTTTAAAACATGAATGAATCCTGCTTGTTTTCCACGTTGAAGTCATGTTATAGAACATATTATGTACAACATTTCAATACTAGCTTCATTTGTTACAGTAGGGTAATCCCATAATTAACTGAAGAGTTAATTAAGATGAATGATCTCTCCGTTCTTACAATTTGAAAATTTATTTTATTTATAAATACAGAATGAAATAGAATTTTTTAACCTATTTAGAAAAAAGCTGAAGAAAGATATGATACTTCTTAATTACTGGATAACATAGCATTTAACTTTCCAACATTTATTCTGATAAATTACTTACCTTCTCTCCTTTTAAAGTGAAAGGTATAATTTCGTATTTAGAAAAACAGTTTTTCATCTTTAACAATATTTAAAATGAAAAGTATCTTTACTGTATTTTCTTTGCAGGAGGGGCCTAAATAGTGTATTGATAGGTGGCTCTCAGTTAATAAATATTCTATTGAAATAGTTTTTAATTTGGGGCGACTTCAAAGAAATAACCTGTGCTGCTTGATTAGTAAGTTTTCATATCTTTGAAACTTACTTTGAACAATAATGAAAACTTCAGGTATTTCCCCCTGCCCCCTCCAAAAAAAGACTACCATCCTTCTCTCTCCCATATAGAAACTTGAAATATATCTTTTGTTTAAATCGTTGCACATCTTGAGTCATTTTAAAAATTAAATAGATTATAGAAATTTATAATTATAGTGTGTCCTAGGTGAGCGGTGTCCCTGAAGTTTCTTGACTGATAAGAAACTTAAAGCTGTCAAAGAATATAACAACGATTGGCAGAGGGGGAATGTTTCTTGAATTATTGTTTCATCTAGGCTTCATTGAGAATGTGCATTTAAATTTGAGATTTTTTTACAAAATTTTTCTGACTTGTGTTTTCCTGGTTTTAAATTCTTGTTTTGAATCCAGAAGAAAACAGAGGGAATATAGAGTATATCACATAAATTGACTGGCAACTATGGTAAGTCATATGGGAACTCTATTTTAATTGTACTGTCCATTTCTTTTTATAGGTAAAGAGAAATGTGTATGACCTTACAAGCATCCCTGTTCGCCATCAGTTATGGGAGGGCTGGCCAACTACTGCCACAGATGACTCAGTAAGTGACAGTTGAGTTATCAGTTTTATTTCCTCTTCTCTCTTTTGCCACTTTCAGTCTAATTGGCTGTGATAATAAGCAGAATCAAATGCTTTGAATGTTCTATTGAAAGAATTTTATAAATCATATAGTGTGAAAATAAAAAGAATTATAATAATTTTAATTCACTTGCAAAAGAGACATCATAAGCCAAGTGTGTGAGCATTCAGTTGGTAATGTTACAATATCACTATCCAGAACTTGATTTTTTTTTTTTAAGATAAAGATTTGACTCTAAAATTTATTTCCTCACCTGTAATATGGAATAATAATGGCTCTATAATGGGTTAAAAGGAAAAAAAATGCTGAAAAGTAAATTGAATGTAAAAATCAGATCCCTAGTCACACCAGCCACATTTCAAGTGCTCGATGGCATCATGTGGCCAATGGCTGCCGTATTGGATGCTGCTTGATTTGATTTAAACTTTTCCTTGATGAATAGAATATATTCAGACATTACTTATGAAATATCTTAAGCACAAAAAAATTTTTGCCTAAATTACAGATGTCTCAAAATCAACTTAATCATTATATTTAATTCTGAAACTTTGTTTCCTGTAGTAGACTGGTACTTTAAAAAATAGTTAATTTTGGGGCTGGCCCCGTGGCCGAGTGGTTAAGTTCGCGCGCTCCGCTGCAGGCGGCCCAGTGTTTCGTTGGTTCGAATCCTGGGCGCGGACATGGCACTGCTCATCAGACCACGCTGAGGCAGCGTCCCACATGCCACAACTAAAAGGACCCACAACAAAGAATATACAACTATGTACCGGGGGGCTTTGGGGAGAAAATGGGGAAAAAATAAAATCTTTAAAAAAAAAAAAGTTAATTTTTACAGTTAATATTAATAGCACTCTGTTCTTAAATAGACCCATAATTTTCATTACAATAAAAAACTGGAAGAAATGCCTTTGGAAAACACTTTGTGGATTACGGAACTTTAAAAAGAATTGGAAAATAGCAAAACTTTTTAAGTGAAGCCATCCAGAAAAACAATTGTTTATGTTTAGCCACTTACATGTATTTCTAAACAACTGATTTTAACATTGATATTATAGTATATCATTAGAATTATTGACTGATTGTCCATGGCTAAAGAGTAGGGTTGTGGTGGTTGATTTTAGTTTGGTTTTTTCCCCTGTTGGAGTGAGAAATTTGACAGAAAATGTGCTACATTTATTTTTACAAAAATAGAGTAATATTCATAAATGATAGCCTTCTGTTTACTTGAGGAGACATGAAGAAACTAGAAATGTTCTTAACATTGTCTAATAGCCTGCTACAAGAAATAATAACATTAATCGAAGAAAATAAGATCTAAGCATATCACTTAAATTTTCTGAGCTTCAGTTACCTCACTAATTTGCAGCACTGTTGTGAGAATTAGCAATTTTATGTATATAGATATACACACACAGAGTACTTGCCTCATAATAGACACTCAATAAATGAGTCAGTATTGTGATTAATATTAATATAACTCAGAAAATGATCACAGGCAAAGACTGGCTGGTTTAAGTAAATGAAATGGTATCTGAGATTTGCTTCAGAATAATCTGTGGGGTTGGGGGAGTTAGTGGGGATATAGAAGAATCCAAATTAGCCATCTGTTGATAATTGTTGAAGCTGTGCGATGCATATATTGTGTTTATTATACTATTGTCTCAACTTTTGTATATATTTGAAATTTTCTATGATAAAAAGTTTAAAGTAAAAAAATTGTCTAGGTTAAGAGCATGAGCATAAGGTAATAAAGTCTAGAAATGTGGGACTTCATAGGTTGGAAAAGCCAATTGCTCTTGGACCCCACCCTCGTAGAAACCAGATTGAAGTAGGCTTATCAGATACAAGTTTCAAGAGTGATAGGCAAATTCATTGAAATGTGGTAAATTCCTCTGTAGCATAATACTTTATACATTTTAGGTGTTAAATCATCAAACTGAGTTGACACAGTCTTTAATGAGGCCCATGTTTTAATGATTGTTGTAACATTCAATTTTTTAGCAAAGAGTTCTAATGCAGTGTCATCATTATAGGAAAATAGAGAAAGCAGCTAAAACTTACCATATCTGAGACTGAACTGCTACTTGGTGCTCTAAGTCACAGCAAATAGAAGAGGGAATCTCTATCAAGAGGCTTGATTCTTTTTGCCTCATTATTCACATTTGCACCTTGTCCCAGAACCTATGAAGTGATGCCTGCCCACACCTCCCCAGAGCAAATGTTGCCACATTGGCAGGACGTTGCCTTGAGCTGAATGATTTGATACAACAAAGATGTTTAGGGCCAGGCTGCTTTTAACTGGTGCCATAACAGATCCACTAGCTCCAGTGCTTGAGTTTTGGCAAAAATGGCTTATAACTGTAGTCTTCTAAGGAGATCCTAGCCAAAGAAATGTCATGAAACCTTTCTTTCATTAGGACTATAAAAACTCATAACGCTGTGCTTGTAATCTATATTGTTGCAGGCAGTGGTGTTTTTATACTTATTTAAATCACTCAAGTGGAGGCATCTGCTACAAAACAAGGTTGTCTTCGCAGCTTAGGGCATGAATTGGGTACAGCTGAGAAATGTCAGCTGTGTAAACAGCCTGAAATGTGTTACCAACAAAAATATAATTAATTTCTTTCCAAGACAGTGTGCCATAACTTAATACTTAGAATGGTTTAACTTTCAGAGAAAGCACCTGAACATTTTCTTTCCAGTCCCAGGGCAGGATTGGTTATAAAGGCCATTAAAAGTGAGGTTAGTTTGCACTTTTCCTGCTCAGTTGCAGAAATTTGTTCAGCTTTGAATATATAGTAGCTTTAGATACCAGTGGCTGCCATGAATTTATGGAAATATCTTAGATCAAGAATTTAATGGATTTGGGATTTAAATAGTGGCGATGGTTGCACAACTCTGTAAATTTACTAAAAATCATTGAATTGAACGCTTAAAAAATGAGTAAATTTTATCGCATATAAATTATACCTCAAGAAAGCTATTTTTTTTAAAAAGAAGTTAATGAAGAACTAGATTAAAATACTTTTTCATTTACATTTTTATGTTGCATGAGAAATACTTTGCAATAATAACAGGAGATGTTGTCTTAAGTGTACTTCTCATTAACCTTCGACTTAGCAAACAGGACAAAGAAACAGACTTCCTATAATTAGAGTCTTGTATAATCTTGAGTCTCTTACAAACCTGATAGACTATAGTCTTCTGACGTTTTCAACACTACTCACTGAAGTCAACAATCATTTAAAACTTTGTTGCCCCATCTCCCTTCAGAGTTAAAATATTTTCTTTGCTTGTAGTTGTACTCTAGTCGGGTATAGAATACTGTATGAATTGTCAATAACTCTTTCAGTTCCTTTGCACTCCTTCACCAGGGAAATAGGTATCTAAAGCTTCACCAGTAGGGGAATGTTTTCATGCTGTGACAGTTCAGCTGTGAGAACAAGGAGTTGCAAGAAGGCAAAAATCTCATTTTACAGTTTAACAAGGACACTCTTGGTTTCTGGAGAAATAATTTTAACACTGTGAACTATGTCTAGACCCCTTATTATAATGCCGACAATTTGAATATATGTAGTTTTAAAAATTCCTGGTTTTAATAATGCTTATACAAAGGAGGAAAAAACCTTCATATTTTCATACATTTTTGTTGTGCACCATTTTTTATTTAGAGATTACTAACGGCCCTCTTCTTTCCATCATTGGCTAAGAAATGTCAACTCACAATTTGAGAAATTAAGAATTTTAGAATCAGAGGTCTTTAGACATGTGTTAGGAGTCAGAAATGTACTTATTAAATATTTTCACGTTGAAAATGAGATCGTTTATAAGCAGAACCATTACACAATGGCTTTATAGAAAAATAAAACCACACAGTCCTCCTTTTTATTTTTTTAAATAAAAAAGAATTTCTGATTGAGAGTGTGTCATCTACTTTGATCTTTCTGATGGTGACCATTTTCTTCTCCCTGATGCATTGTGTTTGGCAGGTGTCAAATTAAAGACATTCCCCTGACACTGGATCCCCCACCCTTCACTTAATAGGAGCTGCTGTCTGAATACAGACTCTCACAATTACCACATACTTACCACATGGTGTTACCTACCAAGTAAACTCATAAGCCTCCGCTATAGTCATTCCATCCATTGCTGCAAGGTTAATATTTTTAAAGTGCAGAATGAATCACATTCAGCCTTGCTTACTTATCTTCAATGGCAACCCAATACTTGCTGATTTATGTACAGATTTTTATGCTGGCATTCACACGCCTTCATTCTGTGTGTAACACTTCCCTTCCAGGTTTATTTTCCCATACAGGCCCAGAGTAAATGCTCAATAAATATTCCTTGAATAAATTATTGAATTTGATACCATATATCTCTCAGCTTTAGCTAAATGCTCATTTTGCTGTTCCTCAAATATACTTGGTACTCTCTCCCACTTTATCATTTAATCATACTATTTCTTCCACCTAGAATACCTACAGCAATTATCACCTTCCTTCAAGACCTTTCTTTAAGAAACTTTGCCTATATCCCTCTTCCCGTGCCACCTTCTCCCACCCTCATAAAAATTAGTTCATATTTCTATTCTTCTATTCAAATTCTTTTCATTTTTCCTTTTTTCTTCTTTCTTTCCTTTGTTCCTCCCACGTGGCTCTATCACTCACCATCTGAGTAACCACAGACAACTTAATTAACCTCTTTGCATCTTAGTCTCTACAACTGTAGAACACAGATAATTACTCCTAGAGTTATTGTGAAGACTAAAAGAGTTAGTGGTTACAAAAATAATTACTCCTAGGTTTATTTTGAAGATTGAAGTAGTCATAGTACTAGATAATGTCTAGCATATGGTTAACCTTTGGCTAATACTACTTTTTTAATCAATCTATTCATTCACTTGACATTTGTGAAACAACACTTACAGGCCTGTAACTATGCTGGCCCTTAAAGTTGCAAGGATAACGTCCTGTTCCTTGGGGATTGCAAAGTATAGTGTAAGACAGATATGTAAACAATGACAATTGAAGTTTATGTAAATACAATGGAGTCACAGACAAGGGAGAAACCAATTTTGCTAACAAATGGGGGTAGTGAAAAAATGGCTTCCCAGAGGCAGGGACATTTGGTTACACTTTAATTTGTATGCTTGTGTTCCTCCCTTTTGTAAATTCTAAGAATTGGGAGTAAGAACTGTCTTCCTCATCTTTGTATGCTCTGCAGGAGCAAACATAGTGTTTTATACATTCACTCATTTGAACTGTTCAGAGCTCCACTAAGTTGACACCTATGACAATAAGCAACTAAATGGTGAAGTTTTATGATTATGGTAACTTGATAAACTGAGAAGCAGATTTCTTTTCTTTTCTTTCTAATAAAAATTAAATTATCAAAACTCAGTATTTCTTTAGTGGCAAATGGAATAACAGATTTAAGAGGGGAGGCTACACTGAGCTGATTTGTACCAGTGTGTGTTGGTGTGTGTATGTGTGTCAGAGAGAGAGAGAGAAATAAGTGAGCAGACCAATCCAAGTTCATTGAATCCCAATAATTGCTATTATTTGATAAGTTACTTAATTAATGAATTTCAGTTTCCTCATCTGCAAAATGAGGGCAGTGTTAAGACTCTTGAAAGTCTGTTGTGAAGATTAAGTGGATTAACATAATAGGTAGAACCATATGAAATGATAAGTTACTTAATTAATGAATTTCAGTTTCCTCATCTGCAAAATGAGGGCAGTGTTAACACTCTTGAAAGTCTGTTGTGAAGATTAAGTGGATTAACATAATAGGTAGAACCATATGAAAAGTGCCATTTTTTAAGGGGCAAAATGGTTGACTGTTATCAGTTTTATATGGTTTTACCTAATATGTAAAGCACATAATATAATACAGAGTTTGGCGATTGTGATTGTCATCCCAAATCCCACTCACCATCTGTTTTTGTAAATAACATTTTATTGGAACACAGTCACACCCATTTATTTATGCATTCTATACAGGTGCTTTTACACTATAACTAACGACATGGATATATAACTGACAAAACCACATGGCCCACAGCCTACTGTTTGGCCCTTTACAGAAAAAGTTTGCCAACCCCTGGTGTAATGTCTGGCATTTAGTAGGCATTCAACAAACATTAGCTCCTTTTCCCTTGGGTAAGCACCTTCTTTATATTGCATACACATACAGAATCAGAAGCATTCTTTGAGTAGCTTCAGGGTCATCTTATGCTATTTAAATTACTTTGTTAGCCTGTGCTAGGTCAGGCAGATTGAGGCAGTCTTTGGACATTTTCACTGGCTTTTTCTTTATTTGGCAAGGTCATGGATAATGTTGCTTCTGATGGTGGTGAGACTCAGTTGCTTCAGAGGGTTTATTGCCCTTGTCAACATATAGAGAGCCTTTTACAAATAACACAGGCAAAAACTAAACAGACGGAAAGAGCAGCTTTGAAAGCAATAGAAGAAAGTTTGAGTTTTAAAAAAATGAAAAGTTGTGAAATGGACTATACCCTGAACAGAGAGAGTGAGAAGTTCGGGAGGGTGGATGAAGCACTCAAGGGACATATTTTCTCAGTAAATATGAGGGAGAACACATGGAAGTGAGACAGTCCCCAAAAAGACATTTATAAGCACTAAGATCTGCTGCTGTGAATCTTAGTTTCAGTTTATTAAAATCCTAAACCTCTAGACTACTGCTTCTGCCTGTGAAGGGGTAACTGCTACAGGAATTGTTTTTCCTCTATAAACAACTAGAAGACTGGGTAAAATATGTGAAAAAACTGTTTTCAGATACCAGACAACAAGTAGTGCAGGACTCTGAAGAAGGAAACAAATGAGTCCTGTAGTAGTCTTAGATTCAGCCTGGAAGCAATTTCTGGATCGCAGAGCAGAGCAAAGAAACCAAAACAAAACCTCGTGATTTTATTGAGTTTGAAGAGACAGAGAGTGATGTTTAGGGAGGTCAGGGCAGCTAGACTTTGCAAGGCAGAGTACTAGCAGAGAACAAGCTCCAGAAATCTGCGTAGGGGTCCCCTGGTCTTTAACTGAATGCTAATCTGTGCATGCATAGGGTGAAATTCCAGGAGACTGGGCAAAGAACAACTGCCAGGTAAAAGAACAATTCACTGGGAGCTTAAGGCAAACAATTCCCAGAGCTCACACAGAACTGGAAATAGTTTGTTCCCACTAGCTATAGAAGAGACACTTCAGTGAATACGTGAGGCATTCAGGAAACAACCCCACAATACTCATACCTTAGTGGAGTAGATAAACTAGCCCTAGAGTGAAGGCTGCTCTCGGACTGCCCTTTTACATGCCTGAAAACAACCTTCAAAAGGAATAAGCTGGTTGACAGATAACTGCCTCTAAGAACAGAGTCCAGCATCCAATCAAAAGTTACTGTATATACAAACAAGCAAGAAAAGCTAACCCATAACCAGGAGCAAAATCAGTCAAAAGAAATAAACACAGAAGTGACTTAGGTAATGAAATTAGCAGATAAGGACTTGAGCTATTATGATGTGAAGGAAAACATGAATTTAATGAGGAGAGAATAGAATATATAAAATAGAATAATGTCACCTTCTGGAGATAAACAATATAATATCTGAAATGAAAATTTCACTGGATGAGCTTTGACAGCAGCTTAGAAACTGCCAAAGAAATAACAATGAACTTGAAACTATTATAATAGAAAATATATAAACTGAAGCACGTAGAGAAAAAAAGACAAGAATAAATGAACAAAGTATCAGTGACCTCTGGGACAAAATCGAGCAATCTACATACATGCAATTAGAGTCTATAAGGAGAGAAAAGATGGGGGAAGGAGGTCAAAGATAAAAAACATTTTGAAGAAATAATTGCTGAAATTTTTCCGTATTTGATGAAAACTATTAAACTTACAGATCCAAGAAGCTCAATGAATCCCATGAAGGATGAACACAAAGAATTATACATTAAGGAGTATCATAATCAAATTGCTGAAAACAAGTGATAAAGAGAAAAATTTGAAAGCAGAAGGAATAAAAAAATACATATTACACAGAGGAACAAATGTAGATTTTTAAAAGTACTGAAAAGTTAAAAAAAGTGACAACTTATAATTCCATATCAGGTGAAAATAATCTTTCAAAACCAAAGGCAAAATAAAGACTTTCTTTCAGACGAACAGAAACTAAGAGAATTTGGTGCCAGCAAACCTGCACTACAGGAAATGTTAAAGGAAGTTCTTTAGGCAAAAGGAAAATTATACCAGAATAAACTGGGATCTATACAGAAGTATGAAGAGTGCTAGTAATGGTAAAAATGTGGTTTAAATATAAAAGGCATTTTTCTTTATGTTTTTAATTTCTTTAAAAGATAACTATTGAAAGAAAAAATAACAAGCAATGTGGAGTTTTGAACATATTTACAAGTAAAATGTATGATAATAATAGCATAAAAGAATGGAATTGTACTATTGTAGGGTTCCTACATTATACACGAAGTGGTATAATATTAATTGAAGATAGTCTGTTATATTAAAGATGCATATTGTAAACCTTAGAGAAACCACCAAAGAAATAACAAGAAAGAATAGCTAATAAGCCATTAAAAGAGATAAAATAGAATACTAAAAAAACAGTAGAAAATAAAGCAGGAATAAAGAAAAAAGGAACAAAGAAAAGATGGAATACGTACAAAACAAATAGCAAGATGGTAGGTTTAAATTCAACCATATTAATAATTACAGTAAATATAAATGGTGCACAAAAGACAGAGATTGTCAAAATGAATTTTCAAAAGCAAGATTCAACTATGTGCTACCTTCAAGAAACATACTTTAAATATAATGACAATGATAAGTTAAACATAAATGAGTGGAAAAATATTTACTAGGCAAAAACTAAACATAAGAAACCTGTAATGGCCATATTAACATGAGACAAGATACAGAACAAAGACTATTACCAGGACTAAAGAAAGACATTTCATGATTAAAAGGATAATTTGTCAAAAAGACATAGTAATCTTAAATGTGTGTGTACCTAATAACAGTTTCAAAATATGTGAAGTAAAACTTGACAAGACTGAAAGAATAGGCAGGTCCACAATTATATGAGATTTTATATTCCTGTCTTAGCAATTTACAGGAAAATGACAGATAAAGATACAGAAGATTTGAGCCACACTCTTAACCAACTTGACCTAATTGAAATTTATAGACACTTCGCTGAATGATAGCAGAATGCACGTTCTTTTCAAATGTACATGGTACATTCATCAAGATAAACCGTAGCCTGGACCATAAATGAAATCTCAGTAAATTTTAGAGGATTGAAATGAAGAGTATTATCTCTGACCAAAACAAAATTAAGTTACATAATTTATAATTTATGTAAATAGTCTTTATTCTTTTTTTCTTTTTAAGATTTTCTTTTTCCTTTTTCTCCCCAAAGTCCCCCGGTACATAGTTGTATATTTTTAGTTGTGAGTCCTTCTAGTTGTGGCATGTGGGACACCGCCTCAGTATGGCCTGACGAGCGGTGCCATGTCCGTGCCCAGGATCTGAACTGGTGAAACCCTGGGCTGCCAAAGTGGAGTGTGCGAACTTAACCACTCAGCCACAGGGCCAGCCCCATAATGGTCTGTATTGTTATACAAAATGTTTAGTAGTTTGTTTTCTTGTATATCTACATAATCAACAAAAAAGCTACTAAAAGTGACAAGTGAAATTAACAAGGTCATCACAGGCTACAAGATTAATATATAAAGAAAAAAATGTGTTCCTCTATAACACCAAATAACATTTTGAAAACGGAATTTTAAAAATGTTGTACCATTCATAATTCCATCCAAATCCATGAAAATACTTAGGGATATCTAACAAAATATGTGTAAGATCTTTACATTGAAAACTACAAATTATCACTGAAAGAAATAAAGTCCTTAAAAATGGAGAGCTCTATCATGGTCATGGAACACTCACTATTTTTAAGGTGGTGGTTCTCCTCACACTAATCTGTAGATTCACTGCAATCCCAGTCAACGTATCAATAGCCTTTCTTTGTAGAAATTGTTGAGTTAATTCTAAAATTTATATGGAATTGTGAAGGAACTAGAATTCCCAAAATAATTTTGAAAAAGAACAAAGTTGAAAGACTTACATTGCCTAATTTAAAAAAATGATACAGTGACCCAGCAATCCCACTACTGGGTATCTATCCTAAGAACCTGAAAGCAGCAATTCCAAAAGTCCCATGCACCCCTATGTTCATCACAGCATTATTCACAATAGGCAAGTCATGGAACCAACCTAAGTGCCCAGCAAGTGATGATTGGATAAAGAAGATATGGTATACACACACACACACACACACACACACACAAAATGGAATACTACTCAGCCATAAAAAGGACAAAGTCGTCCCATTCACAACAACATGGATAGACCTTGAGGGTATTATGTTGAGTGAAATAAGCCAGACAGAGAAAGACGAACTCTGTATGACTCCACTCATAGGTAGTAGTTAACATATAGACAAAGAGAACTGATCAGTGGTTACCAGGGGAAAGGGGGGTGGGGGGAGGGCACTAAGGGTGAAGTGGTGTACCTACAACATGACTAATAATAATGTACAACTGTAACTTCACAAGGTTGTTAACTATCATAATCTTAATTAAAAAAATGATACAGTATTCAAGGCAATGTGGTATTTGTGTAAAGGTAGACATATAGATCAATGGATAAAATAGAGCATTCAGAAATAGATCTAGATATATGTTGTCTATTGATTTAGTTCAAAGATACTAAAGTAATACAATGGAGAAAGGAAGGTCTTTTTTTTAGCAAGTGATGATGGAACAACTGGATATTAATAAGGACAACTTCAACCTTTGCCTTGTGCTATACACAAGAATTATCTTGAAATGGATCATAGACCTAAATGCAAAAGCTACAACTGTAAACCTGGTAGAAGAAAATACAGGACAAAGTCTAAGATCTTAGGGTAGGAAAAAATAGAGGGGAGGCTAAAAGCCCTTACCATAAAAGGAAAAAAAAGCTGATAATTGGACTTCATCACAATTTGCAACTTTTGCTCTTCAAAAGACACCATTTAGAAAAAAAAGGGAGGAGGCAAGCCACAGACTAAGAAAAAATACTTGTAAAACATATTTGGCAAAGGGTCTGTATCCAGATTATATAAAGAAGACTTAAAACTAAATAACATAACACAAGGGAATTTTGGAAGGTAATAGAAATTTTTGATATTTTGATTGTGGTGATGGTGGTTGCAAGAGTATATATATATGTCAAAACTCCTTGAACTGTACACTTAAAATGCACCCATTTTGTATAGGTAACTGGACCTCAATAAATTTTATTTTTAACTTGTGGGATAGGGTGAATATGTTGATCTGAGACTATAACTGGTAAATGAGAAGGTGAAATGCAGAACAAGCTTTCAACTCCAAGTCTGCCCCCTCCCTGATGCCAGTGTTCTTTTTCTTGTACCATGGTATTTCCTGTGTGTTCCATGTTTCTCAAAATAGTCCGACTTGTAAAATATTCAGTCTAGATTTTTCCAGAATTGCACTCATACCAGTTTGAAGCTTTACAATTATTTAATAAAAGGCAGAAACAGAGAAACAAAATTTGCCTTTATTTTCCTTTCTTAGGTTAACACTTATCTTTGAATATAAGTGAATTTTAAATTTTCACTATAGCACTTTGGGGTGTGTGTGTTTGTTCTTCTAGCCATATTATTAATGTGGCAGAGAATGAGCAGCAATACTCTCTTTTGATACCCACAGTTACTGAACATAGTGATAGGTGAGTATATTAAGAGAGATTTATATGTGATTTTTTTATTACAAAGCATATTTGGTGTACATGATCTCATTTGAGCCAAGTAGTAGATTATAAGTAAATTAGTCATGATAGAAACAGTATACTGTGGAATACAGTTAATATCTATTATTGCAAATTTTCCTCAGGGTTACTTCAAACCACCTTTTCCTTCTAGCTAGTTCTTAGGAAGAGTACTTGTAGTAACTTACTTGTTTACATACACTTCCCTCTATGAGACTATGAACTCCTTGAGGGCAGGAAGCAGATCGTATTTATCTTTGTGTCTCAAGTGCCTAGCATAGCCCCTGGTACAAAATAAACAATCGTTTATGTTAAACGTAACACTGAAAAGTCAAGTGATTGGCTCTAAATTGCAATAAATAACTGCTAGCCCAGTACTCCAAAACATATTACTGCTTTATCCTGAGGCACCCCTGTGCTTTTTCAAGAAACCAGGGTTTTTTCTTTTGTTACTGAGAAAGGTCTTACTGGAACCCTTGTACCTGGCCCTATTCTGTAAGGGAGAAATGGAAAGTTGTTTATAATACTTATGTGCACTGCTTAATCTCTGGCATTTGTGTTTGCAAGTTAACATGCTGTCTATTGCATTTGAACAGCTGTAACATATGTGATAAGATTTCTTAATAAGTCATTTTCTTGAGCAATGGAAATATGAATCTGAAGAGTAGTGTTCCCAGCTTGTTAAGTTGTGTTTTTAGACCCTTGGGTTTTAGATATAATCAATTGCTTATAATTCTCTATTTGAGAAAGATAGTTAAGATACCTTATAGCTTGATTTGGAGAGAACAGAGATTCCATGACATTTTTTAATGTGCAAAAAAAAGGGATGTTTGCAACTGTGTCTAATTTGCTAAATTCTTATAAATTTTCTAACCCAAAGAGAAGGCTTAAAATGGAAATTTATGCATGATATGTAGCCTTTTGAGCTGAAAGTGACTTAATCAATAGTGAAAGCAATTGCTACCCCACATCGTGACGTTGTTTAATATTCTACATGTAGAATATATAAGGGTTTTTTTTTTTATGAACATGCACAAGAGATTGTTGGTACTGATCGTTCCCACAGCCAATGAAAGTCTTTTTGTTCTTTTATTGTATGTTTGTTGACAATTGTGATCAACATGGAATGAACTGCTTTACAGTTTATTACTTTCAAACTACAAATTTGAATGCTGTGGATTCAGATGTATAAAAGAGATAAAATTACAGACAGCTTTGAGTGGCAGTTACATATCAAACCTCACGGGGGTTTGACAGGCAACGAATATCGTTATTAGACGCTTTTTCCATAATTGCTGACATTTATCCAGTGTTTCACAGTATTTGCTAATGTATTAATGCAGTCAATCTCTGAGAGGCTGCACATGCCTTTTTAGCCCTGGCTTTTATGGGATTCTGAAATTCATAGACCCACAGATACTTATTCCCTGCTGGTTGCCGTAGTGACAGAGCTCAGAGATAAGCCAAGACAGAGCCCTTTTGTGATTGCTTTTCAGGTGACATTCAGCGGCAGCTTGAGTAGAGTGTCCTTTTATAGTTCCTGTAATTCAGAAAATGATAACAGCTTTTTGCTGCTTAGAAGAGAAGTCTGTGGGCTGCTCCCGGTGGGATTTCAGTTTGCTGTGCCACTTCATACCAACACCAGCCTGATAAAGTTCTTATTATTGTGGAGATTTCAAAGTGCAAGGGGACTGAATTAATTATGACGGGTTAGAAAATACAGGACTGGTAGTACAAATAAAACTTTAAAGAACCAATACGTGTTCCCCAACTATATGTAACAAATTAATTTGAACATTTTAAGCTATTAGTGATGATACAGTTAGGTGATGATAAGTAAATGCACCTGACTTCTAAACTGCTGGTGAGCCGTGCTAGCTGTTCCATCTCAAAAGTTAGAAGTTATCTTTCATTTCTATGTATCAGTTTTCCATTTTGAACTATCAATTCAACATTTTGTTGTTTAGAGACAGATAGCTGTATTTGGACACTTTCTTAGTCGTGGTTATTATGATTTCAGTACGCTCAGCAGTGGAATAATTAAAAATGAATATTTTATAAATAGCAGCTTATATAAAGTGCCTCAGATTCGGAACAAAACGCTGTTGATAGAACATGGTGACTGGCGGCAGGGGAGAGGACAGTTCATGAAATAACAGGAGAAAATAGAATCTTACCTGGAAAGAACATAGACATCCTAAGAAGCCATGTTTTGCCCTAGATTCTTGAAGCAAGGAGAGTTAATAGTCTTAATTCTGGAAGAAGAACTCCAGTAACAATGGATAAGTATGGGAAACCTTGAGAGCTGGAAACCAATGTCTGTGTAGTTGATGTTATTAAAGAGAGGCACAAAAAAGAACACCAAGAAGAAGCAGGAACACTAACCCAAATCAAACCATGCAAATCTGAAGGGAAGTATGAAGCGCCTAAATATCTTACCCCTGAAATTTAAATGTAATTCACAGTTAAACAGGAAGCAAGTAGAATGAGCTCAATAGAGAAGTAACTTGAGAATCTGAAGAAATCAAAAAGAATAGATGTGTTCGCTGACTTCTAAATTTCTGGTGAACCATGCTAAATGAACAGTATATGGATAGCACATGAATGAGGGCTCAGAAGAGAAATTTGGCCTAAAAAATCGAATTGGTTATCTTGGATTAGGTGTGCAGTTAAAAAGCTGGAGATCTGATTGGTTTTACTTGTTTCTAACCTTTCAGTCTCATTTAGAGCAGATGTAAACTCAACTCTCATAAAATTCAAATATTTGTAAATCAGATAAAAAAGGGTAACCTTCAGACTAGTGACAAACAAATATGACATTTTCAAATGATACTTAGTAGACCTTTATTAACACTGTGTTACCCCGTGGTCTTTGTTGCACTCCTTACTTCTTATGGTTAACTTAATCATCATTTAACTACTTTGATATACTAAATAAGAGAGAGACAAAGAAGAGAAATTTGTAGTTGTATTATTCTATGGTGTGCTTTTCTGTGCTGTGGTTATCCACTTAGGATTCTCTCTCAAAATATAGTCATCCACTGAGATAGTCTTTAAGACCATATCCCACAATGTTTTAGAGGTGATAAATATCAGTTTATAATAGTTACTAAAACAAAACACAAAACAAGCAAGCAAACAAATCAAAAAAATGAAACCTATAGGATAGGGGAAAAGGGCATATTGTCTCAAAAAATGTAGACACTCCGTGTTAAGAAATGGTTATTATATTCAGAGAATTGGTTCTTTTTACTAATGTGACAACTTGTCCCCTGAATTTAGAAACTCAAAAACTTCATCATAGTTCTTGCCTATGTATAATGTTTATCTATTTTCAGATGATTATAAAGTCAAAATTAGTTGAATGAAAATTAACCTTTTGCAGTGTGACATCAGAGTTTTTGCAGAGAACATTAAAATAATTTTCAAAAACTGAAGTTTAGTTAATTTAATACAAAGTATGTTACAATTAAATATGGAATACTTTTGTCACTTGACCCTAAGAAGTAAAAAAAAGAAGTCTAGATGAAATGTAACCATTTCTCTTGACCTCAATAATTACTGTTTTTGTTGTTAATAGTAATAACAGGAACAATATCCATTTATCCTACTTTCTGCTAGGCATTTTCTGAGCCTTTGTATGTTTTATCCCTAATCTTCCCGTTAGTCGGTCCTGAAGGGTAGATGTTGCAATCTCCGCATTTCTACACGAAGGCACTGCAGCTTGGAGTGGTTTGGTAACTTGTCCTACAATGCACTGATAAGCAGTGGTGTAAAAGGGGATCCTGGCCCCGGTTTGATTCTAGGGCCACCTCTTTCCACTCTCCCATAGAGATCTCCTTATGAACCTTAAATCCCAAGTTCTTATTTTTCCTTCCCGAGCATAGTTCCCCAACTTTACTTACTGTGAACATTCAGATATTTTCCTTAAAGAATCTGTCTTGTCCCCATAAGGTTGCTCCCTTTGCCTTCAGCTCATCTTAGACTTGTCTGTCTGGGAATAATGATAACATTAGATAGCACTTAAAAAATACTTAGTATATACAAGGTACTAATCTTAGCAATATACATATGATGGTATAACTCAGTTAATCTTCCTGACAACTCTATGAGGTAAAGGTTATTGCCCCATTTTACACATGAGCAAACTGAGGCATATTCATATGACCTCGTAATTAATTAGTGGCAGTGGTCTTTGAACCCAAGTAGAATACAGTTCATGATCTTACCACACCATTTGCCTCTCATAGCAGAAGACAGGACATCTGTGAAAGCCTATCCATCATCTGTGTTCTTCATCATGCTCTAATGTTCACTGTGGAGCAACTCAAGGATAAGCATGCCACATTCATTGTGGCCATAATTCCACTTTCACGGAATGTGAGATGAAAGTGGAAACTAGGTTTTTCTGTAATTTACTGTGAAGTGTGACCACTGTGTGCACCACATCTGCCAATTTTCTTTTCCTTTCTTTTAGTTTCCTTGGTCTAGAGACAGTTGGCAAGTTTGATTATTCATATGCTTTTAACATCCAAGAAGGAGAAGGTATTGTCATTCTAGCCTTTTTCATCTCTAAAGCTGTTAGCTGAGGGTCTACTGATTGATCCATAAAACTCCAGAAATGGTATTAAATGTTATCATCATTTTAAACATGCAAGATACTATGGCTAGTTATATAAAAACTTGTCCAAAGCCACAGAGATAGGATTAAAACTGGGAAGCTCCTTTATACTGAACATTAGAATATTGCTACTAGCCCAGTCTCACACTTTCAAATCAGATAATTGTGTGTAGAAAAAGAGCACTGGATTTAGGGGTCAGAAAACCTTGTTTCTAGTCCAAGCTGAGTAAGATCATCCCTTTACCAGTGCTCTGTACCCCATCCCCTTTTGTATTTTCAGAACTATACGTTATCGGTGATCTCTTCTTTGGTATTTTTACTAAAATGTCTTTGTATTAAATATTCTATCCACATTTAAACATGAAAAGCCTTTTTTCTTAAAAGAAACACCCATAAACATACCATAAAAATAAAGTCAAAAAATCCTCTGATTCTAGCTACTACTTTCTGTCCTCTTTGCAGCCAAAATTCAGAACAAGTTATCCTGTAGTTACCATCTCCATTTTTTCTCTTCCACTAATTCTTCAACTTAGGCCGCTCTGGCCTTCAACCCATTTCTCCAGAATAGCTTTTCTTCAGGTGCCAATGACTGCCATGTTGCTGAACTACGTAGGCCTTTCAGTCCTCATTGTACTTGACTTCTTAGCAGCATTTTTAAAAACTTTTTATTGAAATACATTCATTCAGAAAAGAGTACAAATCATAGGTGTACTTAACAAATTCTCATATATACCCTCATGTAACCAGTATCCAGATTAAGAGAGAACATTCCCCGCATCCCAAAAGCCCCTTTCCTGCCCCTTTCATCCAAGACATAAGACCATAGATTAATTTTGCCTGAATTTAAATACATAATGGAATCATATAGTTGTCCTATTTGTCTAGCTCCTTCCTCCCTTGCTCTCTTTCTCCCATCCTGTTTTTTCAACCTTCGTTTATGAGATTGACCCATATTCTTATGTCTATTCATTCTCACTGCTTTATAATATTCCATTATGTGGATATTCCACATTATTCGCCTATTCCACTGTTGATGGGGCAGACATTTGGGTAGTTTCCACTGGTGGGCTATACTTCTCAGCAGCTTTTGACCCTGTTGAAAACTTGTCCTTCCTGAAATGCTCTTCCCTTGGCTCCCAGGATACCACACTTTCCTGGTTTTTTCCCTTCCTTCATGGTGCTCCTTTCTTTTCTGTCTCTTTTGGAAGCTCATCCTTCTCTACCCAGTCATTAAATATTGGAGTTCCTTAGGGCGTGGTTCCATGTACTCATTTTGTTTCTCTGTATCTTCTCCCTAGGCATTCTCATCACACCTGTAACTTAAATGATCACCCAAGTTATGGTAATTAACAAATTTATATTTCTAGCCCAGTCCTGCCATGTCAGCTCCAGATTCTTATCATCTCCACTTAGAAGTCCCAAAGTACCTTAAATTCAACATATTCAAATTGAATTCATGTTCTTCCCTGGCCATACTTGGTCCCCTTCTAAAGTTACCTAATTCTGTGAATGGCATCACCATCCATCCAGATCCACAAGCCAGAAAGGAGCCACTCTTGATACTTCTCTCCCTTGCTGACCTTATCCAAATCATCAATTCCTGTCAATTTTAGCTCCTGTATATATCTCATTCATTCAATTCTTTCCATTTCCACTGCCAGTTCCCTAATAGAAGCTACCAACTTCTTGAATCTGGAGTATTACAAAAGCCTCCGAACTGGGCTCCCATATCCACCCTCACTTTCCTTCAATTCATTCTCCATGTTACATCAGGATAATCCTTTTCTAAAAAAAGATGAAATCTGCTCAAGTAATCTGTCTGTTTAAATCTTCCCAAATAAATACCAAAATCCTTAACATAACCCACCAGGCCATGCATAGTCTGATTCCTGCTTGCTTCTTTACCATTGTCTTATGTTATAGTGCCTCCTGTTCTCTAGCTACACTGGTCTTCTTTCAGTTCTTCTAACGTAGCATCACTAGGCCTTTGCAGAGGCTGTTCACTCTACGTGGAACAGCCATCCTCCCCCCAATCTCTCCTGTATAATTCTTACTCATTCTTCCAACTCAGCCATTTCTTCATGGGAGCTGTTCTTTCATTGCGTTTACTACGGTTGTGATTTTATATTTTATTTAAGTGATTATTTCCCACTTTAAGCTGTAAGTTCCACAAGGGCAGATGTCTATTTTTGTTCACTATTGCATATCTAATCCCTTCTGATAGTAGGTGCTCAATAAATATTGATTGAATGAGTAGACCTTTCTGAGCCTCAGTTTCCAATTCTTACTACTATCCAACATTGTTGTAAGGTTCAAATAAGACAGTATATGTGGAAATGCACCTTAAAATATAACACACTAAGGAAATGTAAGAAATTAATATCATCATACCCAAGCAGATAGATTCTTGCTACTGAAGATTATAATTATTAAATTTTGTTGTGTATTGGAGTTATGCAAACAAACGGCAAAGTTACTGTGGTTTCAGTTCTCCTTTTGGTCTATTGATCTGTCTCTCCTGTCGTTCTGCCATTGCTGCCATGGTGCAAGCTCTAATCATTTTCTCCTGGTTTCCCTGTTTTAGGTCTCCCTCTCTCGCTTCCCCCAGTCTATCCTCCCTTCTGCAGTATAGTTACCTTTGTTAAATACATTCGCATCGTTTTACTCCCTTGCTTTAAATCTCTCCGTGGTGTCTCATTGTCTTCAGGATAATGTTTAAGCTCCTTAATGGGAAATAAATTGACCCTTCATGATCTGGTCTATGCCTCTCCTTCTACCTGTGTCTCTCACCTGTTTGCACCTTACCTGCCCTCCAACAACACTAAACTACTTGTTTCTTAGATGTATTACCTTTTTTCTTGCCATTTTGCCGTTGCTTATGTCGTTTCCTTCTCTTCTAAGATGTTTGCACTCCTCCTGGCCTATTCTTTAATCATATCATGATTTTAAGATTCAGCTGGTAGTCTTTTATGACATTTTTCCCTTGAAGTCTTCAGGCAAAGTTAAACATTTCCTCTTCTTGTGTTCTCAGAGCATCTATTAGGGGACTTACCACTTTAGTACTATTAGTTGCTTACACTTCTTATATATACATACACTTCACTGTTTTTTTTGTGAACCCCTCAAAGGCAGAGATACTGTTCTATTTATCTTTTTATCCATAGACACATAGTAGGTACTTGATATTTATTGACAGGGTGATTAAAGAAGGGTGACCAGGAGAAATGAGGAATGGTCAGACCTTAAAAGTGTGAAAAGATATGTGTGGTCAAATTCATGTTGTATATTGGATTCCTTCTATTATTGTTGTGACTGAGGTCAGCTGCAGAATCTTGATGCTGTATCGAGGGAGGAGTTACAGTGCGTTTGACTTTGGCTATAATAATAAGGCTGCTTATTGTGTCCTCAAGATCAGCTTAGCAGTCAGATGTTTTTATTGCACATCTTCTTACTATATGACACTTGAGTTGTACTTTGAGGTCTTATAAGGCAAGCAAGGTAAATACATATGAAAAGTTAAACATATGATAATACTGATGTTATATAGTGCGTAGGGTGAGCCTAGTAAATGTTCAAAGAATAAGACCATTCATCTGTTTTTCAGTTGTAAACGCATTTCGTGTGGACTAACTCATTTTTCTTTCATAATCTTTTTAATCAGGCAGAAGAGTTACTGTTTTTCTCTCACAAATAATGAAACTGAGGTTCAGAGAGGTAAATGACTTTGGCAAGAATACCAGAAAGTTAGAAAGTTGTAGAATCTGGACTAGAACCCCGTTCTTCTGACTTGTCTACCAGAATGCCTCCCATGTAACCATGTGGCCTTTCTGGTTGGCTACACCAGCACAATGCCATTAGTGCATTGATCTGTGAGAAATTTTTTAACCTGGGCGAAAATTTCCACACTACAGTGAAAGCAGAACATTGTCCCTCAAATGCCACTGTTAAAATGAATGACTATAATCTAGCAGAGTCTTCAAGTGCTCTTTACTTGTTTGGGGTGGTTCAAGCTTGGTACTTGAGCTAGTTGATACTTGAGGCTCTGAGGAGATGAAACTCAATACAGATAAGGTCCACTATAGTTGGGAGATGGTGAGAACAGTAGGATTGTGGTGTAGGAGATCATGTTAATGAGCCTAGGGTGTGGAGACAAGGGTACAGTATGGAGTTACCAAATCTAGGATGATGAAGGAGAGAACCAGGTCCTAGAAGAGGATTTGGGAACAAGGATAGTCTAAAAAAAACTCCAGGCTGCCTCCCAGTTGTGCCCAATATTGACTCCACTGCTCCCAGATATACACAGCTATACCATCAAAGGTTCCCCAGGAGAGCCAGATTCCGTTCTCATACTTTCCCCAAGGACATCCCACTCTAGTAGAGGGTCAATTCTAGAGTCAGTTATTGCTGCTTGCCCCTTAGTTGCCTGTATGTGTCCAAAATGGACGCATACTGGTTCTTAAGCCTCAAGGAACCAACCTTGGTGAATACCTCCTGAGTTGGCAAAGCAAGAGGATGCTTTCGTTATCCTCCTTCCCTAGCAGAGTTCACACAACACTGGCCATAGTAAGGTATTTTTTTTCTCCCAGGTCATAACGGAGTAAAGGTTTTAGTGTTGGGAGATTGGAGAAGGTCAAGTTTGGGCAATATTATTTTGGCTCTGTCAAATAGATTCGAATGTCATTTTAGCTAGGGATGAGTTCATATGATATCATTTAGGAGGCTCTTGAATTAAGTGGTGGTGAAATTTGTGAGTATGTTGAATGACAGAGTGTAGAAAAAGTGTGTGATGCATTGAAGCCTACAGGCCCAGCTCATATCTCCCCTCTGTAACTTGCCACCTGTTTGACCTCGGGCAAGTCATATAAGTCCTTTGGACTTTGGTATCCTTACCAGACAAATGAGTTATATTAGAAAATATGCATGTGACCATGTAATAGAAGATCTTATAGTTTTAGACAGATTTACTAATTTTGCTAAGCCTGTGTTTCCTCACCTGTCACATGGGAATATTAGCAGCTTTAGGATTAAATTAGTTAATTAGTGTGGATTGCCTGGCTAAACAAAAGTTAGTTTCTTTCATATGGGTGAACAGATGTAAATCTGGAATCAGAACAACTTGAATTAGAATTAAATTTCAACCCACCAGCAGCAAATAGTCTCTTAGGACTTCTGTTTCCTGAAACAAGAGTAATGATACCTACCTCATAAAGCCTTTGTATTAATGAGGAGTCAGGGGATGAATTTAAAGTGTTTGGCATGAATAGGTGCTCAATAAATACTGGGATCCTCTCCCTTTCTCTCTACCATCTTTCCTACCCCTGACTCCAAAGTTTTCCCCTAACTCTAAAATTCTCTGATTCTACACAATTCTAATACATGAGTCTTTAGTAAATGAAACGGATCAACTAAAACTTGGTAAATTTCAAATAAAATATGAGTCCTGAATGGCAGCCTTACTAGTGTCCTTTAAAAAAATAAAGCATTCCTTAAGTCTCAAATCATTTCTTGCTCTCATTTTGCTGTGAGATCTCCAGAGATTTTGTTTTGTTGTGTTTTTGAAGGAATATTTCCAACATTATTACTGTATGTCGATCAAAATAATGTTGTATAAATGACTTATTCCTAGCCTCTGGAAAAAATTTTCACTTTTTAAAAAAGTTTTGTTACACTCACATTAAAGTTTTCTCTCTCTCTTTTTTTTTAAACTGTAGTACTTTTCAGTAAATTTATTCAGCTCAGAGTTACAGGTTGATTAGTTTTTTGAAAAATAGAACTTATAATTAGCACAAAAAAGTGATTACTGCCTGTTTTGGAGAGTTAACACTGTAGCACAGCTTTTATTTTACAATAATTTTTTTTGCATTGCCCTAAATAAGTGCTGCAAGTATGAATCTGCCCACAAGACATGCTTGGCCCAGCATTATTTTATCGTGTCACAATATTTTGCAAAGGATTATTGAATTTGAAGATTTTCCTCATTATTTTAAATACAAAAGATTGTTCCTGGGCGTGGGGCTGTGTATATACATGCAAGAACCAGTGAACCAGTAAGTAAACATATACACGTGTGTATAGAGGGATTACTTACTGGTTGTTGTATTTACCTGAGTGTGAGTCGTAAAAAATACAATAGTAAAATAATACTGGTGTATTATTATTATTCTTATGTGAGACATTATTTAAAATGTGTTAGGATCTTTTTATTTTATACTGTATATTACTTGATAGTTTCTATACCAATTTGAAAATGTTTTCATTAGACACATTAAGCATCCTCATGAGTTTGAGAGCTGTCATATAAGTAGAGTTGAAATGACATTTGAATTACTCTAATTTTTGTGAAGTCCACAGAGGTGAAACATATTGGAATGCAAAAATAATTATACATAAACGTTAAATATGAAATGAAACTAGTGTGCCTTTATCAAAAAATGAAAATCTATAAGTTCAAATTATGTTGATGTTGAATTTGAGTATTCTATATTTTGCTTGTTTTGACTGGTGGTTTCAAGTCATCAGTGACTACTGAATTAAATTTATCCTGCTATCTTAGGTGAGAATCCTTTTAAGCCTTATACTTTTCATTCAGACCCAGAGGTCAATCAGACAGTACTCTGATGAAAGCTTTTAGTATTTCTTATCTCACTTTGGAGTGGTTTCCAGGGTTTTTTTTTTTTTCTTCCGTAGGTAGATTATGTTTTTCTCTAAAACATTACAGGTATCTTTCATATTTTATCTTGGCAAGGAAAATGCCCATTTAAATTAAAGCAATAGACATTTATTATGTGCCTGCCTTAACAAAGCAACCTACCAAGACCTGTGGGGGCTAAAAATGAGAATGTGAAACCCAGGCTGTGTCCTCAAGGACTTGAGGGTTCAATACCTAAACACAGAGAGGCAGGTTAAAAGAACCACAAACCAAGAATTCTAGAGATTCACAATAAGGGTACGGGACTTGAGCAGAAGGAGAAAAATCACTTGGCTGGAATAGGCCTGGCATGAATTAACCAGAAAGCTGAAATTCTTTGTTCTAGTTTCTAGATAGCACCCATTTATGCCGCTGTGCCTAACTTGGTAGAGTTAATTCAGATTCTGTTTTTTCCAAGAGAAAAAGCCACAACAAGATACCCAGCAGCACTATGTTCATGTGCTGAGACCAAAACTGTTAGCATATCTGCCTGAGTTTTGCCAAGGAATTAGTTGCTGCTGGAAAAATATCCAGAGCTCCTATGTTTGCTATCCAAAGAGTTCCACAGTGTTGTGGGGTAAATGGCATTCCGCTATTGACTAGACATGTGCCAAATGACTGGTGGGTACTCTCTATGCATACAAAGCAGGCTTGAGATGTATCCTTGCATATTTGAAGGTTCTCTGGTCGTGATGAGCTGAAGTCACCACTGATTAATAGCTCTCTAAAATAATGAGGTTTTTCCACTAAACAGAACCTCCTTATCAGACTTAAAATGAGGAGCCAGCTTGAGGTAAAAGCACCTTTCTAACCAAAGTTTTTGTCTTGATTTTCTGTGAATATGTTGTGATTATAGAATAAGGCAAAGGGCTTGTTTTGATAAGATCCTGGATTCTTATAATCAGTATTTCCTGTGTTGACTTTATATGCTTTTGTTAATAAATGACTTTCTAAATGTTAGAAAAAATAAGAAAAATAGCTTGAGATTTTTTTTTTCCATAAGACACCCCTTCTGTATTTTGGCTTGAGAAAAATTCTGCATTTCTAATCCTCCATTTGTGTATATGATGATTTTAAAATTTGTGGAACTGTTAAGATACTGAAATTATGTTGTTATACCAAAATTACCATGGATTTACCACCAATGGATGTGATTTCCTGTGAACAAGCAATTAATTTCTTCTTTTGAATTCCTGCTCATTGTCATTATCTTGTCCTTTGCTTTTCATGAGTGTTTACTACTTCTAGATTTTGTTTCAGAGCTATTCTCCAGAAGCCCTACATTGCATCCTTCAGCCAGTTTGCTGATATGTGTGTGTGTGTGTGTTTTTGAGAGAGAGAGAAACAACATTGAACTCCTTTTAACTCTGACCAGGTAATGGACACTGAGTATTTGTGAATCAAATCATGCACGTTGTGGCAAATACAGATAACATTCACTGTTGTTTTGTTAGTGCACATTAGCATTGATTATCATGTGGACGTATTTATTTCCCAGACTTTGCAGATCTTTGTCTAAATAACAGCAGCAAATAGTGAAGTGTCCAGAGTTTAGCAATCATCATTTGGTGTTTCCTTGAGTTCAAATTGAAGTAAAAGTGGAATAAAAGATCATTTTATTTATTTTTTAAATTCCCTATCAGGAGAGAGTAATTAACTCAAGATCCACAATTAGCCTCACAGCAGTCCATATTAACTACCTCCAACCATCCCAGGTCTTTCAGAGGTGGCATAATTCTGAAATTATTTTGTACTTGAAACAGAGAGGCTTATAATAACTAGCTTAAAATACATGTGAGAGTGTGAGGTTTTTCCTTTTTCTTTTTGTGTTAATGTGTGTCCTTTATAATGATAATTTTCTTGTTTGCAAATGGAAAAAAGAATAAATATTAGGAGAGAATGCTTCCTTTCTGCCTAGCTATAAATCTATGCCTTTCCTTTAATAAATCTAGAAATAGCTGCTTTAGCTGGAAATTTCATTATTGATTTAGTTATATGACACAAAAGAATTAACAAAATGAATCAAATATTCAAGCTTGGGAGAAAAGCATGACGAAAACTTAGTGAGGCCCGCTCATCACCATTGCCTGCTGGTAAAGTATAATTGTTGGCTCTTTCTTGTTTGCCTTTTTGGTTTTGTTTGGATTTGAAGGAAAATGTTCAGTTGCAGACTATTCCTGCATAATTTAGATGTGGCACAAAGTTCGACCCTGGAAACCTTTTCTGCGGTTCTCTGAATGTTTTTTATGCAACCTGCTTTTACAGGTTTAAATTACATTCTGTGACACAGTTTTTGTGGTTGAATTAGAAACTTTTTTTTTTTTAGTTAAACCTGTGATAAGTAATTGTCACAGTTAGCGCCCTGGTACAATGCTAATTTGAAGTGACATGTCCATACTGGCCCTCCGTAACATGAAGAAGCCTAACAGGTGTGAGGGGTGTGGCTTCCCATGGGCTCTGTTGAACTTCTAACCAGAGAAAAATAGCAGAAAAAGTGAAATGAACCTTGAATAAAGCTGTCAGCAGTAATTATCTCAGCAACACTTTGTGGGGAGAAAAAATAATCACTGGTGCTTTTATAACCTGAACACACTGCACCCAAGATAGATTTTTCACCCATTTAACATAAACCGCTGAATACCTTTCAAGAGGTGTTTTCATAGAGCCTAATTAAACAATAACAGCAATAACAATTATCATCAAATAGAAATTGTTGGAAGGCATGCATTTGTTTTTATTTTAACATAGTTTCTCTTTGGTATTTGTTTAAGTAGTTTTGGTAACAGAAAATTTTTTTCCATGCTTCTTGTTTTGGTAAGCCATTATGGTGTGAGATCTCAAGTAGTAAATGGAAAATTTTATCATTTTCTGGGAAAGGACATGTTCACAATTAGAAAAATGCTTGAAAGTTTGGTTTTCGCTGACTTTGGGAGGTGTTCAGTGTATTGGACTGGCCCATATGAAATAGGATACTATATGTGAATGGGCTGAATGAACTGCAAGTCTTCATATCAGCACTGCTGCATACTCTTTTTGGAGAGGGAGAAAAAAACACTATACTTCTTGAGTGGAGTAGGATCCGATCTGTTCTCCTAGCACCATCCATTGTCATTCTCCTTGACAGCAGTATACTGTCTGTATATACTGTATAAAGTATACTTTAATTTGCTTACAAAATAATTCAAATGACATAATGACTATGTTTGCCTTACCTGAGAAGTATAGAAAAGTTAAAGTCTAATTTTTCTTTACAAATTTCCAGGCTATAGAAGCTTACTGTGCTAAAAAACAGATGAGATTTTGCAACATAAATTTCTCCCTCTCTTTCTTTTGTTGCCTTTCTATGTCTGAAAATAGAGTTATGGTTCGGGCACTCTAATGACATTTAGAGACATAAAATTTTTTCATAATTCAACTTTTCCATGTTCCTGTACCCAATAAATCAGAGGCTTAGCAAGCTAGCCAGGTTGGCTTACATTTAAAGTGGAAAGGATGTCATTAAAAAAACAAAACAAACTAAGAATCAATATATGTTAATCCTAACTCTGTTCTATTTATTAGCTCTGCGATCTTGGGTGAAAATGTGACCCTTCTATTTTGTGGAATGGGACTGTGGCAAACTATGCCAGGTGCATTCTCACTAAGCGGGTAACAAGGTTTAGGTGTAGCACAGTAAAATAGAACTAACATCGTCTACACTTCATTCACAAGCCTATATCTTAGAAAACTGTTAACTTCATCAAATCAGAAACTGTTCACCATTGGCTATATCCCTAGCATTCAGCTGAGTTCTCAGCGCAAAGTAGATGCTCAGTAAAGGTTAGTTAAGTGAACGAATAAAACTATTTTGCACTCTACTTAAAACAAGTTTAGTACTATTTATTTGTCTGTTCCCCAGAGTTATGTAGCAAAATCCCTACAACCATACACACACACACGCACATATATATAAACTCTGAAACCCTCACAACAATCTTTTGACTTAGAAACTTTACAGAGGAGGGAATTGAGGTACTGAGAAGATAGGAGAGTAGTCCGAAGTCATACAGCTATTAGCTGGCAGTGCTGGGATTTCAAACACTGGCAGTATGTCTTTGAAGTCTGAGTTGATAATCACTCTGCTTATTTAGCTCTCCAAGGAAGTATAGTTACCCCTGATTACCAAAGAAATTGCCTTACTGTGACACATGTTTTTCCAGAGACTTCCCTGTCACAGGTGCAAATGATCCAGGAGACATCAGGGTGAGATTCCTTCTTTATTCGATGGGACACTCCCTCTCCCCTTCGCCTTCTACAACAGCAGGTCTGCTGATCCATTGTACCTGTTGAAGCAGTGTCACTGCCTTTCTTGGGACTATCTCTTCCCCAGTGACAGAAATGTCATACAGGGTTGTGGCTTGGGCAGACTTCCACAAATGTAGGATGACAGAGTTTTGATCCCTAGGTATTTGGCTTTCCCCTCAATTGGGTCCAGTTCCTGGGCCAGGCTTTAGTCACTTAACCCCGACCCTGACTCACCCATGAAAGTCCTCTGTCTCTAAAATCCCCACTGCCTCTTTCTTCCCAGCTCCTACCTGGGATTCTGGTCCTCCCCTCAGGAACTAGTTTACTAAAAGATGTTTATTTCTAGGAGACTTTTCCAAGTGTTACTAGGTATGATAGACTACAAAAAGATACCAGATGTTTTAGAAAACAGAAAATTTTGAGGTTAGGGAGTTTGTAGAAGGCTTTCAGGGGGAGATCAAGCTGAGTTTTGAAGAAATGCTTTCACTTACTTTTCTCTTATGATCCTAACATACCTATGAAGTGGGCAGATGGGAAAGAATGGGGAGGGAAACCAAGGCAAGAGTAACAGCAGGAGGAAGAGCCTAGGAGTAGGCAAGTGCGAGGCATATTTTTGGATCAATGAGCAAAGAAGCCTGTATACAGTATACACAAGTAGTTGGGAATAATAGCGAGAAATGTGAGCCAGGTGTGGCCTTGAAAAATTTGCTCAGAGTGAAAGAGAAGAACTTGGAAATCACCTAGCCCAGTTTTTTTTTTCGTTTTACAAGTGATAAAACCGAGAGACGAGAGTTGATCAGGGTCACACAATGAATAAGAGGCAGATTTCGGATTTTAATCCAGGTCCTTTTCTCTATGTACAGTGTTCTTTCCATGTATTAGCCTATCAATATTTTTATACACATGGAATCATATCACAAGCAGTATTGATGGGAGAAAGTCATAAAAGAGCACCATGCAGCCAAAGACATAAAAGAACAGTACCTGCTTTGCTTTAATGGTGGTGACAAAAGAAAAGTAGTTTATAGTCTGGTTAAATGTATTTAAGCTGAAAATTCTCAGTAGACTTAACTGGTCCCCCACAGTCACTGCAGCAGGTAGGAATACCCCTTTCTTGTGCCCCCAATAACCTATTTTCCTCTCTCTCAATCTTGGTTAAGTTCATCTCATAGGAATTAAATGGGAAACCTGTAGCAAGTTCCACTTTTGGATATCACTTGTAATATACCCTTTTAAAAATCTCAGTCATAAGCAGATAGTGAATGTCAAAGTTGGGCTCTTAGATGCACTCAGAGCCAAAATATATCTAAACTCTTCACTGGGTGGCACTTAGAAGAATGTCATACAAACTCTTGAGAAGAGATAAGAAACCTGCTAAATAAACTTACTTTGTTCACCTAGGAAGAAAATATTTTACTAAACATTGGTCAACATTTTCTGGATATCTTTGGTGTGGAAAAGATTAAGTAATGTATTTGGTTGTTCTATGTATGTTTCAGAACACATACTAATTAAGTTAAATGTAGTTGACATAAGGTGTTATAAAACACCTAACTTATACCAATAAGCACTTAACCGATACCAATACCGTCATCTAGGCTTAAATTCTTAAAGACAGTAATTTAGGCATTGCGTCTGAAAACACATATGTGATAATCCTTCCTTCTGATAAAGAGCCAAAGATATGAAGTGTTGTGTGGTTTTTGCTTTTTTTCAAAGTTGCAAAATTAATTAAGTCCACTATACTAGGCACTTTTTCACTTATCTTTTTAATGCTGTCAACAAAGATATTATTCCAGTTTCTCAGATGAGGCAACTGAGGTCTTTATGAGGTCAAGCAATTTCCTTGAGAAATGACATTAAATATCAAAACCAAGATCCAAGGCCAGGTTATCTCCCTCTAAGTGCCTGACATACAATAGAAACTTAAATGTTTATTGAATGATTAAGTTTTAGACTCTGGGTAACTATATGGTTAATATAACTTACTAAGCAACTATCTCTAAATTATGAAGTAATTATGGAGAAGAAGGGCAAGGTCAAGAAAAATCTGCACATATTTAAGATTACTTTTTCCTCCTCACCAGTCAGTGGATTAGAAGCAATATACTTAATATATTCATTCCCTCTTCTGCCCTCCACCAGAGGGTGCTCATAAGCAATTAAATGACAAAGCAGTAGAGACAGAAACTGAGAAACAAGTGCCATTTTAATTCACAGCATGGATTATTGGCCTCTGTGCAAAAGATTTGACTTTAAAACAGAATTCTTGATTCGATTGAAATAGCTTCTTTGGTTGAAAGTTGCCTTGCTAATAACAACTTGTTTGCCTTCCTGAGCTAGTATCTTTACACAGGTTAAACCTAACCATTCTCACTAAATAGATGTTAGAGACTGCCACTGGGCAGTGTTAGGCTGCTGTAATAGGGCTATATTTCTTATATAACTTATGCTCTAAAAAAAGTACTCTAGTATTCTGAAGTACTTCAGAAGCTTTTCTAGTGTACTCACTAGAATCAATAAATAATAAAATCCAAGAATGTTATTATCATCTGTATATTTAGTTTATAAAAGTACATCTGTTTAGAAATTTTGCCAATTTTGTTGCAGTGGGCAATTCTTTATCTCCTTATGGTATAATCTGGTTTTAGGAGCTGGGCTGCAATGGAAGATTAAAAAACAAAAAATTCTGCATGAGCAACCTTTTTTTGATAGAAAGAACTTAAGATAATGTTGGACCAGTGCAGGGAAGCATGAAGGTGGGTAATTATAATACGGAAAAGTAGCATCAGGTGATTCTCTTTGTTTTCAAGAATTCCAGCAGGTTAAAAGAAACAAAACAGAAAAAACAGGTCAAGAGCATTTTAAATTATTTTGATATTTATTTCCCCAAATTTTCTTTTTAGAAATTTGAGATAATTAAACCAAGATAGTTACTAGTATTTTGCAGCTATCACATAGCTGCAAGAACATAGATAAGGTTATTTAGTATAAGAAGAACATAGATAAGGTTATTTAGTATAAAGACCTAGCTTAAGAGTTAAGAGAACATGCTTGTGTTATCATTAAGCAGATGTGTGACCTGGGACAAGCAACTTTACCTCTCTACATCTCAGGTTCTCCCCCTGTAAAATGGGAGGATTAAACTAGGTCTTCTTGTGAGGAGAAACTGTCTTTCATGTGAAATCTGTTGGGAATGATGGGGCTACCGATAGAAGTTTAAGACTAGGCTGCTGACAAGCTTCTCTCTGGAGATTCTCATTACTAGCTTGGAATGGAGCAGGTGGTGCTTGAGGGGGAGGGTATGGCAGTAGCACTTAAACCCAGCTAAGGCTTCAAGATCTGTGGTCTCCTGGCTTAAAATTTGTACCAGCAGATACCAGCAACTGATGAATTCTAAAGACTCTTCCAACTCTAATATCTTATGAGTCTAAAATGAAGCCATGTATAGCAGGCATCCTTGTTTCTTCCAGCTCTGCTTGCTTGCGTGATAACATTCTTGTTTATGTACATAGCAAAAAGCCTAAGAATTTGTTACTGTTGATGTTTATTTCACTAAACCATACCAACTTGCCAAATCAATTGAGGACTGTAACACAGCAAGGCCAGGTGGAGAAGACAGTTTTTGAACTGTTAACACAGGAGTTTTGTAGATAATTGATCTTGACCTGCACATCTCTTATAATATTCCATTGGTTCCAGATTATTGTTAGTCACTTCCCTTTTAACAGTGTGCTTTTTTATGAGGTGACTAAACTGCTGTTTAACCCTGTTACAAGAATGTGGCAGTGGGCTAGTCCAGACAAGTGAATGTGCACTTGGTAACTAACATTCTTAATAAGCTTGCTTCAACCTGCCACAAATTAAAGCTCTGTGCCTTTTCTACCACATAAGTGATTTAAAAAAAAAAAAATTTGCATTGTGAATAAATAAGCTTTTTTGATTTGCACTGCAGTTGGCAGTAAATTAAACTTCAGCCTCATGATTTGGTTTGACTTAAAACTACCTTAATAATCGGTCTAGCTGAACAGTGAGCATTGAAAATTTTAAAGGGGTGATCCAGCAGTCATCTTCAGGGCTCCTTACTCATAAAAAGCTTTTTATCAGTCAGAAATGTAATCTAGTTGAAAACTCCGTGTCTTTTGGAGTCAAATCTGGTTTGCCACTTAGTAGTTGATTGATCTTAGACAAGTTGTTCTACCTCTCTAAGGTTGTTTAGTGATCTGTGTAATCATGATTATCTTTAGTTTGCAGGATTGTCATGTATAGACATATATTATGTTAAACACTTAATATGTAGTGCCTGACAAATTGATGGTGTACAGGAGTAGCTGTTTTAATTAAGCCAAAGAAAGTAATTATTTATCACACCTTAAGACAACATATAGTTGGGCCTTAATAGTTGTTTGAAGTATTTTTAAATGGCTCTGAGATAAAACTGCTGGAGTTGGAATTTTAGCTCACTACTTGGTACGTGTGTGTGACCTTGGGTAATCTTCTTAATCTATTTAAGCCTTAGTATCCTCCTCTTTAAAAAATGGGGATTATAGTAATACCTATCTGTCAGGGTTATTTGTGAGATAAGTGGGGTAATGTATATAAAGCACTTTGTATAATGCCAATACATATTAAACTCTCAGTAATAGCAGTTATTTTTAAAATATTTTAAAAACTACTGAGTGGTTTCATGGGGATTTGTATACATATTTCAAAACTTATCAAATTGTACACTTAAAAATGTGTATAGCTTGTTGAAGGTCATTTATACCTCAATTAAGCAATAATCAATGATGTGTGTGTGTATACCTTCTTTATATTGTGATGATTATATTCAATGTTGGTGCCCAGTAGCATTCCCAAACCTGGCTGAAATTAATTATGCTGGTACCTTGTCATGATGATGACAAGCTTGAAATGTGGTTTTAAAAAACTCTTTCTTATATTAATATTCTTTTTAAAACACCAAGGAATTGTATTTTACCAACTGAATTTTAAAAGATACAAATAGTAAAGCTATAGTTTCAGAAATGTTAGGTTGTGTTCCTGAGTATATCACATACAGAACAAGGATCCTGCAGGTGACAGAACTGAATCTTCTTAGTGATGTATTAAGATCACAGTCCATTAGAGCTGGAAGAGATCTGAGAGGTCATTAATGTGGGTTGCTCCCACATCTTACAAAACAGATTAAGGCTCCTGATGACTAACTCAAAGTCTCATAACTCATTCTCCTAAATTCCAGTCCACTACTCTTAAAATGTCTCAGTCTCTGTCATTAACAGTGAGGAGGTATGCAGGCTGCAAGTGTGTGTTTGGGAGAGCACTAAAATTTGGCTACAAAATAAAAAATAGTTTCAAGAACTAATTCATATTTTTTTTTAAAAGATTTTATTTCTTTTCCTTTTTCTCCCCAAAGCTCCCCAGTACATAGTTGTATATTCTTCGTTGTGGGTCCTTCTAGTTGTGGCATGTGGGACGCTGCCTTAGCATGGCTTGATGAGCGGTGCCATGTCCGCGCCCAGGATTCGAACCAACGAAACACTGGGCCGCCTGCAGTGGAGTGCGCAAACTTAACCACTCGGCCATGGGGCCAGCCCCTAATTCATATTTTTAAAGAAAGCGTTATTAAGAAGGGCCATATAAACACCCTGAGAGCCAAGCCTAAAATAATAATTCTCTGTTAATGACTTGTCAGAGATTGCCAGTCATCACTTATGATGATTTACAGGAATTATCTTTTGTACATTGTCTTAATATTTCATTTTAATTTGTTTATAAGGAAAACATTGTATACTTTCTTAATTACATAAAGGGAAACATTGAGAAGATTCTAAACCTTCACCAAAGAGTGTGCTTTTTAGTCTTGCCATTATTATTTATGAAAATTAATTTCACCTTACACATTGCATAGTTCAGTGTTTCACAACTTTTTGGCCTCAGGATCCTTTTGTGCTCTTTAAAAAAATCATCAGAGACCCCAAAGAGCTTTTGATTGTATGGATTATATCTATTGATATTTGTTGTACTCAAATTAATATTGAGAAAAAATTGTGTTTTTTAAGATAATAATAGATTCATTACGTTTATATAAATAGCATTTGTTATGAAGATTAATTGTATTTTCCAAAAAATAAAATTACTGAGTAGAGTGATGTTTTACACTTTTGCAAATCTACTGAATGTCTGGCTTAATAGAAGACAACTGGATTCTCATATCTTCTGCATTCAGCCCGTTGTTATATATTGTTTTGATTGAAGTATATGAAGAAAATCTGACCTCACGCAGATCTGTTGCTGGAAAAGGGAGGAATATTTTTGTCTTTTCAGATAATTGTGGATATTCTTCTTTGATACTAAACCAGAACTCGATAAGTGATGCTTTTCTAACGGTTAGTTTCAATGTGGAATCTGGAGCCATGTCAATGTACTTTTTGTACTTTGTTACAGCAAAATCCATTGCTGATTCTCATACTTTGATTACATCCTTTACCCATGCACAATTTTATAACATCCTTCATTCATTGTTCATTTGGAGAGTATTGGTTCTCTGAGTTATGGAGATTTTATGGCAGATTTTATTATATGATATCAAAAAATCACATCTGTTAATATCACCACTGATCTCGTTGGAAAAGTTTTTAAGCATTGGGAAGCTGTTGAGTTCATGATGACTGGTAGATTTCCAAAATTTTAACTTTTACTTGAAAATTCAAATTTTGTCATTGGCACTTAATACTGTCAGACTTATTCCTTGAAGTAACAGTCTTGCTTCATTCATTTTGGAGGAAAATCCTGATATATACCTAAATCCGAATAACCATAGTTTCTCTGCCCGTCGTTTAAGTAATAATAGTGTTCCATGAAAAAAGTACCTGGTTCAGCACACAACTCAGACAATTAACCAAGTGCTTTCTTCTCAACACAACCATCATACTCTGCTGTGCAGCAGGAGTGTTTAATGCATACTTCCCATTTGTCACATAGAATATTAAAAGACAGGTACTCAAGAGTCAAATTTAATTAAAAGTAATAATTTTTACTGACTCAGTAGGGGCATTCTGAAGTGAAACTGGCATTTTTATCGTGAGAACATGACTGGAGACTTTAGCACAGTTAGGTACCACTACCTTAATTTGTGATAAGGTACCACAGTTTCACCCACCATTGCTTTGTTGGGTCTGCCCTCCTAGGCAGGAGGATTATGTACTTGGCGCATTCCACTTATTTCGCACCTCAAATTTTCCAACATAGAAGGAGAGCCTACTGCCTAATGAAGTCAATGGTGCCTTTCTGTACTTATTCCAAAAAGGGTACCTTGATCTCCGCATTGTTAAAATATCATATAAGAAGTAGTTTCCATTTTTAAAAAGCTAGATGATTGCAAAATTTATCATCAGGGTAAAAACAAAGTGAAAAGGTCAAATACCATCTAAGTATTATTATGAAAATTATTTTGGCCTTGTGGAACCCCTAAAAGGATCTCAAGAACCCTATGTCTATAGACCACACTTTGGGAATCCCATGGCTTACGAAAAATACTAAGAAATTACTAAAGAAAAGTACTAAATACCTTTTATAAGAAGAAAATACTTCAATTAGACTTTGAGTATTCACTAACTGATAGAATATCTACTGTTTGGCAAATGTATTCACCTTTAGGCCATCCTCATGGAAAGCCTGTTAGGAAAGGTAATATTATCCAATTTTGTGGAAGAAACTGAAGTCTGAGATAAAAAGTATTGATTTGTGTAAATAATAGAACAGTGACTAGCAGAAGTGAGCTTGAACTCAGAACACTCTGACTTTAGAAGTCCTTGCTTTCAAGAGAATCAGGAGACAAGCCAAGAAGATAAAGATGTGGAGCAACAGGAACTCTCACTCGCTGCTGGTGGGAATGCAAAATGCTACAGCCACTTTGGAAGACAGTTTGGCAGTTTCTTAAAAAGCTAAACATACTCTTACCATATGGTCTAGCAGTTGCATTCCTTGGTGTTTACCCAAAGGAGTTGAAAACTTATGTCCACACAAAAACCTATACCCAAATGTTTATAGCACCTTTATTCATAATTGCCAAAACTTGGAAGCAACCAAGATGTCCTTCAGTAGGTGAATGGGTAAATAAACTGTGTACATCCGGACAATGGAATATCATTGAGCACTGAAAGGAAATGAGCTTTCAAGCCATGAAAAGACATAGATGAACTTCAAATACATGTTACTGATTGAAAGAAGCCAATTTGGAAAGGCTATATATTGTGTGATTACAACTAGATGACGTTCTGGAAAAGGCAAAACTATGGAGACAATAAAAAGATCAGTGGTTGCCAGAGGGGTGGGGGGATGGGGGGGTGTGAGATGAATAAGCAGAGCACAGAGGATGTTCAGGGCAGTGAAAATACTCTGTATTATATTATAATGATGAATAAATGTCATTATACCTTTTACCAAACACATAAAAGGTACAACACCAAGAATGAACCCTAATGTAAACCGTGGACTTTGGGTAATGACAATGTGTCAGTGTAAGCTCATCCTTGGTAAAAAATGCACCATTCTGGTGAGTGATGTTGATAATGGGAGAAATTATGCGTATGGGGGCGCAGGGAGTATAGGAGAAATCTCTGTGCTTTCCTCTCAATTTTGTTGTAAACCTAAAATTACTCATAAAAATAAAGTCTTAATGTATACAACAAAATCCTGTGCCATTCAACAGCATAACCCATTATGTATATATTATATATAATTATATATATATATAAAATATGATCAATTGTAGGATCAATTAGCCAGGGAAATTTTAGACATGAAAATTCCATTTTTTCCACAAACCTCTCCTCATTCCTAAGCATCCAGAAGATTATACCCTGAGATATATGGCGTTTGTTTAAGTGTATGGAATTAAATACTAAAAGAAATCTTGACTTAACTTTATTTTGAATTTGTGAACCTGTTTTGAAGCTCTGCATCTGTGATGTAAGTCAGAGAATTACAGTCTAACATGGCCAGAAGAAAAAAACGAATAAAGCCTTGAAAGATATTTTGAAAATGAGTCACAGTTCTTCACTATATTGGGCTAAAACAATCTTGTGATTGAAAGATTACCATTACTTATAGGTTAATTAATTAATGTATGTAAATCTAAATTTTTAAAAGTAACCCTCTTCAGCTATAAAGTCAAACAAAACTGCAGTCCTAACCTTTTTCTATTTCCAATTTCTTGCAAAATAAATACCACAATGATAATAGCATCAATCCTTTACAATTACATAGCAATTTGGTTTGACATACATTATCTCATTGAATCTTCATAACGACTCTGTAAGGGAGATAGAACAGATTGTATTACCCTATTTTGTAAATTAAGGACAGATTGTATTACACCATTTTGTAAGTCAGAAAACTGAAGTAGAGAAGTTCTAAGTGATTTTGCCCATAGTCATTGGGCAATTGAGTGATTTAGCTAGCCTGGAACCTCAGCCTTTTGACATCACATCTTTTATGTAAATTTAGGTTACGAGCCCCAGCAAACATTTACTTTAGCCCTAACTTCTTGAAATCACTGTCTGAGTAATTTTTGTCCCTTCCAAGAGGTCCCCAGCCCTACAGAGACTACCCGGTGGAGAAGTAACCCCATCTTTACTCACTCGTATTCTTTTTTCTCTACGTGTTCTTACATGCATCTCTGCCAGTTGGTATATATGTTCCCTGAGGACAGACACTATGCTTTATATTTAATCAGTGCTGGGCACATAGTAACTCAGAAATTCCTGACCTTTTAATTTCCTCAGTGCGTTGTGACCAATAGGATCTGAAATAGGGTGATGCAGACACCCACTTGGTCAGAAAGTGCTAGCCACTCTCTTCTTATCTTCAGGAATTTTTAGGAGCTATGGGGAAGGTTAATGTTGATAACTGTGGAGACAAGCCCCTTGAGGAGCTAGCCCATTTGTATTATCAGGTACTTTTAGTGAGTACTTTCCTTCAGCTTCTCCTAAAATATGCCCTCCTTTAACATACACATGACTGGGCTGTATGCAAATGTACTCACAGTGGAAGTTAATCATAACATTTCTCTTCTCTCAGTCCTAAAGATAATAATCATTGGAATGATAAGAGCTCTTATGCCTGTTTCAGTATAGTTTCAAAGCCAGATTTTACTTACCTTATCACATTTAAACCCTTTCAGAAGTCCATTGAGGTAGTTAGAGCAGAGTTTACTCACTTCAGTTATTCAATGAGGAAACTCTGGCTTAGAATAGATAAATGACTTTTCCAAGATCAGGAGGCTAGACAGTACTTGAATCAAGATTGTTCTGGCTCTTGGTTCAGGTCTCTTTTTATTACACTACATTGCTTCTGATTGTCAGTGACATTTACCATCATTACTATTTCATTACCAGAGGGTTTCAGGGTGGGGGAGGAGGACTTTTTTCAAATGAAAAATATTGTGGAGGTAACATGGCTTGAAATTTAGCCTATACTTCTTATCCAGCTTAGCTTTGCTTTTGTTTGTACTAAAATGAAATAAATTGAGCTAGTTGTGACAATTATGTTGATGAATATTATTGAATAGAAATGACAAAATCGATGCAATTTTGCTTTTATTTATTTTTTTATTAATCAAGTCTTCTAGCATTTGTAAAGTACAATACAAAAACAAACAAAAAGCTTTAAACAGACTAAAGGAAAAATAATAATCAAACATGAGGTTTTTATCAGTATAATCTATATGACAGCACACACCTCACATGATTAGAAATACCTGGATATTGTGTCACAGTTTGAAATTCCATTCCAAAATTTGTCTTCAGATAATTAGTTTGATTATAACCCATGTTTGAGTTGTAGTAATGTCCAAACTATTGTGTATTTGGTTGGTCCCAATGAAATTAGAGATATTTGTCAGTTTAATTCACACCTCTCCAAAAGTCACTAGTGGATGTTTTCATTGTGCTAGTGGATACCCTATTTTATTTCTAATAATAAAGGAAACTTCACTTTATATCATTACGTTACATACACGTATGTGTCATTTCATGAACACCAAAAAACCCTCTTTTGACTGTTTAATATTGTTTTTAATTCTTTTATCTAGACAAAAGTGACATGCACTCATATTTGCTCATATTTGCCCAAATTTAATTTCAACCTCAAAATAGTTATTTAATATCTGACCCACTATGAACTTCAGTAAAAGCAAATGTATGTTGCTCTCATTATTTTGGCAAAACTAGACAGATTTTGGGGTAGTGTTTTAGATCATGACGGTAATAAAAGCAGTGAACTGAGTGTGTGCCAGGCACTGTGCTAGGTGCTTTGCGTCCACTACAGATTCAGAAGCTGCAGTGATCATCTGAAGCTGTGGATTAATTCTCATTAAAGCATAAATGACGTTGTTACCATGTGTGGAAACTTTATTTTTAAATGCATCCAGCAAACACTCTTCCAAGTACCCTCCAATAAAGATTTATAGAGACTGCCCTGGGAATTAGGAAACAGAAGTATTATTATACTAATCAGAAAAGTAACAGACACGCTGGGGAGGGGGTGAATGTATATGATTAGCTTTATTTTAGGCTTGCTACAGTTTCCTGGAGCCCCAGTCTATTGTCTAATGAAAAATGGCCTTGGCTATTGTAATATCCCATATATGGAAAAATTTCAAATTCTCAAAGCCTTCCTGGTAATTTAATGCCTAGGCTACTGGAGTGAGCTTTCTAATTTAGCTTCAAAAATAATAGAAAATATCCAAAAAGTAGAATCCTTTTGTGAAATGTGGCCTCATTTTGTTTACACGTGATGGATTCATCTTTTTGCAGATGTGTCTAGCTGAATCAGGGCTCTCTTATCCCTGCCATCGACTTACAGTGGGAAGAAGATCTTCACCTGCACAGACCCGGGAGCAGTCCGAAGAGGTAAGCCTGTTTGCCAGCTTTTCACTGAACAGAAGGCCTGTCCTCCACCCACCTGCCCACTTCCTGTCCCTTTTTTATCTGCCACAGCAATGAATAGATAAAGTTAATGTAGCGTGAATAAAGTCTCAGTAAATTCTTGAAGACAGAAACTTTGCATGCAAGGTTATTGCTAATGTGCTCCTTCTTGTTCTATAAGTTTCATGTTTCAGCAGACAGAATTTGGGTGGATTGGTTGAAATCATTTTTAGTTAGAACTGTCAGGTTAACAAAGGGATTTTCTTTGCTGCTAACTGTATAGTTGAGTATATTTATTAGGACTGATCGTGAAGTTCCTTTAACTCATTGAGTTGGAGCACCTTGCGTGAGCCAGGCATTGTGCTTGATACTAGGTACCTATACCAAGGTACTCAAAGTCAAAGGTAATAGATTAGGAAACTAACAATAATGGCATAATGTAATAAATGCAGTGATCACTGCACACAGGGTGCTATAGAAACAAAGAAGGGGGCAGATAAGATTGAACATGTTTGTATATGTGATGTGCCTCTGTGTGTCTTTGTGGGTCTGAAGGATGTTAAAAGGCAATTATCTTTTGCCTGGCTACAAATAGCACTCTGTATAACTATGACTTTGGTTATAAGGGAATGGGAAAGAGAGCCTGGATGTTACAATTTATCTACTTAAAAAGTATTTATCAAGTTCCTACAGTGTGCTAGGAAGAGTCATCACCATGACTTAAAAGGTATATGCAACAGAGGTCATAACTAAATAGCACAGAGAATATTTACAACAGCATTTTCGGGCTAGAGCATGATCCAAGTGATTGAAAGCTTGGGCTGGTCCAGTAAAACCTTTTCCACTTACATTCTATTCAAAATATGATTGCAAATTTTTATTTAAATTGACTATATGTTTTGGACACTCATTCTGGAAGCTGCTGCAGGATGTCTCCAGCCATCCTGAGTATGTATTTATATCAAATATGTGAAAGGGGCATGGGACTGCATAAGTGAAGTTCTAGTCTGTGATCATCCTCTGAAAATGATAATTTGCTACTTTGATTTTTAACATTTTTAAGAAATCCACAAAGAAGGAAGGTTTTTCCACTGCTACAAATAATACTGTACTGGTTTCTTGGGCCTCTAAAAATATTAATTTCCTTTAAAGAGCCCACACCATTTTTTCTAGCACTTTATCTCACTAATCCTCATGAAAGAAAAAATGATATTGAGTTTCACTGCTTGGCAGAAATTACCAGAAATAACTTATTGAAATTTCTTTCTAGTGCTTGAGTATATTTTTAATGGCTAAAAGTAGATTATGCTTCAACTCTTTAATGGATAAATCCAGTAATACTAAAAGGTGGCCAACTAACTCCACTCAAAATTATTAATTATTCTATGCTCTGAGAGGTGACAGATGCCTGTTTCACTTTCCTTCTTTCTCTCACCCTCACCATTATATGTGTTATTTGGGCGGTCCCTTCAGCAGAAAGAAGTTAGTGTCATACAGCGAGGAGTAGTGTTTGTGGGGCTGGTACACTCTTTAGGTTAATTAGAGAAGAAGGTAGAGTGGGGTCAGGAGGCTTTGCCAAAGTAAAACAGCCACAGCCTTGGGAATATCTTAAAATCTGATTACCTGGCCTCAGTCCATTATTTTTCCTTTCCTGGCAAACTGTAAATACCTCCTCCAGGGGGCTGGTAAGAAATGGGAAAGAAGCTCTCTTGGTTTTTATCTTGTCATAGAATTATAAAACTGGAAGAGATTTTTTATTTGATTTCCACTCTTCCATCTATTCATTCCTTATTCATTTACAGATTTATGTAATGTCTTCTAGATTCCAAACATTAGGACCACAGTCTGTATGCTGAAAGAGCTCACTCAAAATATCCCCTCAGAATATACCTGTATTTTATATCCAATGACAGGGTTCTGTCCTCATGAGGCAACCAGTTTCATTGTTAAGCAGCTCTGTCTGTTGATATCTTCCTTGTATTAAACTGGAACCTGTGTCCTTTAGCTTCTACCCAGTGGTTCTGCTTCTTTCTTCTGGTTTTAACCCTTCTCCTATGTGACTTCATGCATGTCAAGACAGTTACCATTTTGCAGTTGACTGTCTTAAGCCTGAGGTTAGGAAAACAATATTGAAACCAGTAGTTAAATTCAAGTTTTGAATTTTATGGATTATAGTTATGTGTCCTCTAGCTAGGGGAATTTTATTTTTTACGTCCTCCTTCTGGCTCTACAAATAGATTTTCTTTATGATAATTCAACATTTTCTCTTTCCTTCCCATCCTCCTCTTGTTCCTGAGCCTCCTTTTAGTGATCTTCCCATTATCTCTGGGTACCTAGCTAGGTACTTATCTATCCTCTTCCCAGCTGGTGGGTGGGACAGTGTAGGGACCTCCTGGACGCAGGCTTCTTGGGAATTATCCAGTCCTCAGTTGACAGTGAAGAAGAAGGAGGGGTACCCCAAGAATAACAAAAAACAAATTTCAAATGTAGTTAATGTTAAAATTATTAGGTTATAAGTTCAGTTAAGGAAACATCTATTGAATGCTCACTATGTGCTAGTCAGATAAATATAAATTGACAATTTCATATTGTATAATTAAGGAGAAAATTGAGGCAAGTACAAGATACTAGGGGAACACAAATAAGGCAGGGAGTGTAACCTTCAAGAGTGTTTGTGAGCCAGCCCTGATAACCTAGCAGTTAAAGTTCAGTATGCTCAGCTTCGGCAGCCTGGGTTTGGTTCCCAGGCACAGAACCACACCACTCTTCCGTCAGTAGCCATGCTGTGGCAGCGGCTCACATAGAAGAACCAGAAGAATTTACAACTATACACAACTATGTACTGGGGCTTTTGGGGGAAAAAAGGAGGAAGAATGGCAGCAGATGTTAGCTTAGGGCAAACCTTCCCCTGCAAAAAAAAAAAAAACAACCCAAGAAACTGTGTTCCTATAAATCTCAGGGTTCCTGAGATGAAATAGGGTCCCTTGAAAGAAAGTTAAGGCCACAATGCATTCATTTAAAAAATTTTTTAAAAGGATATTTGCAGACAAAAAGCATTGTCCACCTCTGTAGCCCTAACAACTAGTGTAGTGCCTGGCACATACCAACCAGAGAATAAATATTTGTGAATGAAGATTCTTTTAAAAAGCAGAAGAAAGACTAGAGGAGTTGACATCCAAGTTGAATTACAAAGAATGAGTCACAGTCAGCTAAATGAAGAAATGTGGAAATAATATTCCATTCAGCGGAACAGCATGATCTGATACAGTGTATAGGGAGAGATGAGTGCAGTTTGGTGTTCATGCACAAGAAAGTGGGAAACAAAGAAAGAAAAGAGATGAGGCAAAGGTGAGTAGGTCTTACATGTTAAATTGGGAAGTTGAACTCTGGGGAGTTATAGAAGGCTTCTAAGGAGGGAATGATTTTTTTTACCCCCAAATAGAGTTTTTAGAGAAGAGTACTTTGGCTGCTGTGAAGAGGCTAGCTAAAGGGAAGTAAGACTGGAGACAGGGAAATCAGATATATATGCCAGTACAGGAAAAGATAATGAGATCCTGAACTAGAACATCATTAGTAAAAAGAGAGAAGGACATGAATTCAGGAAATATTTTGGAAGGAAAATCTGTAGGACTGGTGACTGATATGATATGTGGGAGAAAAGAGAGAGGGAAGAGATAAGAGTGATACCTAGGTTTTGGCTTCAATGACAGAAAAGATTCATTCAGTATTACATACCTTCTATATGCCTGGTCTGGTCCAGTTGCTTGAGATATAGCCGTGAACAAAGCAAAGTTTTTCTGTAAGAGAGCTTGTACCTAACAAAACGAAATTGAACTCAGATAATTGCCCAAAATCTGTATTTCAATTTGTTTTTATTGAGTTCATAATAGTTTACATCGATGTGAGATTTCAGTTGTACATTGTTTCTTGACTGCCACCACATAAGTGCTCCCCTTCACCTGCTGTGCTCCCCCCACCCCCCTTCCCCTGGTAACCACTGAACTGTTTTCATTGTCCCAGTACTTGTTTATATTCCACATATGGGTGAAATCATCTGGTATTTGTCTTTCTCAGACTGGCATATTTCGCTTAGCATAATTCTCTCTAGGTCCTTCCATGTCATTGCAAATGAGATGAATTTGTCTTTTTTTCTGGCTGAGTAGTATTCCATTGTACATATAGCCCACATCTTCTTTATCCACTCATCCGTTGTTGGGCACTTAGGTTGCTTCCATGTCTTGGCTATCGTGAATAGCGCTGCAATGAACATAGGGGTGCATATGTTGCTTTGGATTGTTGATTTCAAATTGTTTGGGTAAATACCCAGTAGTGGGATAGCTGGGTCATATGGTAGTTCAGTTTTTAGTTTTTTGAGGAATCTCCATACTGTTTCCCATAGTGGTTGTACCAGTTTGCATTCCCACCAGCAGTGTGTGAGGGTTCCCTTCTCTCCACACCCTCTCCTACATTTGTTATTTTTAGTCTTAGTGATTATAGCCATTTTCAGAGGTGTAAAGTGATTTGCATTGCCTGCTGATTAGTGGTGTTGAACATCTTTTCATGTGTTTATTGGCCATCTGTATATCTTCTTTGGAAAAATGTCTGTTCATCTCCTCTGCCCACTTTTTGATCGGGTTGTTTGCTTTCTTATTGTTCATTTGTGTGAGTTCCTTATATATTATGGAGATTAACCCCCTGTCAGATATATGATTTGCAAATATTTTTTCCCAGTTGGTGGGTTGTCTCTTTGTTTTGATCCTAGTTTCTTTGCGTTGTAGAAGCTCTTTAGTCTGATGAATTCCCACTTGTTTATTTTTTCTTTTGTTTCCCTTGTCTGAGAGGACATAGTATTTGAAAAGATCCTTTTTAGTTCGATGTCAAAGAGTGTACTGCCAATATTATCTTCCAGGAGTTTTATAGTTTCAGGATGTATCTTCAAGTCTTTGATCCATTTTGAGTTTATTTTTGTGTATGGTGTGAGATAGTGGTCTACCTTCATTCTTTTACATGTGGCTGTCCAGTTTTCCCAACACCATTTATTGAAGAGAGTGTCTTTTCTCCATTGTATGTTCTTGGCACCTTTGTCGAAGATTAGCTGACTGTAGATGTGTGGTTTTATTTCTGGGCTCTCAGTTCTGTTCCATTGATCTGTGTGCCTGTTTTTGTACCAGTACCATTGCCATTTTGGTCACTATGGCTTTGTAGTACATTTTGAACTCAAGGATTGTGATACCTCCAGCTTTGTTCTTTTTTCTCAGGATTGCCTTAGTAATTCAGGGTCTTTGATTGCCCCATATGAATTTTAGTATTCTTTGCTCTGTTTCCATGAAGAATATCATTGGAATTCTGAGAGGGATTGCATTGAATCTGTAGATTGCTTTGGGTAGTATGGACATTTTAGCTATGTTTATTCTTCCAGTCCATGAGCAAGGAATCTCTTTCCATCTCTTTAAGTCGTTATCAGTTTCTCTCAGTAATGTCTTAGAGTTTTCATCGTATAAGTCCTTCACCTCCTTGGTTAAATTTATTCCTAGGTACTTTACTTTTTTAGTTGCGGTTGCAATTGGAATTATATTCTTGAGTTCTCTTTCTGTAAGTTCGTTATTGGAGTATAGGAAAGCAACTGATTTTTGTAAATTGAGTCTGTACCCTGCAACTTTACTGTAGATGTTAATTATTTCTATTAGTTGTCTAATGGATTTTTTTGGGTTTTCTATATACAAGATCATGTCATCTGCAAATAGCGAGAGTTTCACTTCTTCACTCCCTATTTGGACTCCTTTTGTTCCTTTCTCTTGCCTAATTGCCCTAATTGCTCTGGCCAAAACCTCCACTACTCTGTTGAATAAGAGTGGTGATAGAGGGCATCCTTCTCTCGTTCCTGTTCTCATGGGGATGGCACTCAGTTTTTGGCCACTGAGTGTATTGTTGGCTGTGGGTTTGTCATATATGGCCTTTATTATTTGAGGTAATTTCCTTCTATCCCCATTTTGTTAAGAATTTTTATCATAAATGGCTCTTGGATCTTGTCAGATGCTTTCTCTGCATCTATTGAGATGATCATTTGGTTTTTATTCCTCAATTTGTTGATGTGGTGTATCACATTGATTGATTTGCGGATGTTGAACCATCCCTGTGTCCCTGGTATGAATCCCAGTTGATCGTGATGTGTGATCCTTTTGATGTGTAGCTGAATTCGTATTACTAAAATTTTGTTGAGAATTTTTACATCTCTGTTCATCAGCGATATTGGCCTGTAGTTCTCCCTTTTTGTGCTGTCCTTGTCATGCTTTGGTATCAGAGTGATGTTGGCCTCGTAGAATGTGTTAGGCAGTGTTCCATCCTCCCTAATTTTCTGGAATAGCTTGAAAAGGATAGGTATTAAATCCTCTCTGAAAGTTTGGTAGAATTCCCCAGGAAAGCCGTCTGGTCCTGGGGTTTTATTGTTTGGATGCTTATGATTGCTGTTTCAATCTCTTTCCTTGTTATTGGTCTATTCAGATTGTCTGTTTCTTCTTGACTCAGCTTTGGGAGGTTGTAAGAGTCTAAGAATTTATCCATTTCCTCTAGGGTATCCATTTTGTTGGCATAGTTTTTCATAGTATTCTCTTATTATCTGTTGTGTTTCTGTGGAGTCTGTTGTTATTTCTCCTCTTTCACTTCTGGTTTTGTTTATTTGAGCTTTTTCTCTTGTTTCTTTGTCAGTCTGGCTAGGGGTTTGTCAATTTTATTTATCTTCTCAACGAACCAGCTCTTTGTTTTGTTGATCCTTTCTACTGCCTTTTTTGTTTCAATAGCATTTATTTCTGCTCTGATTTTTATTATTTCTCTCCTTCTGCTGACTTTGGGCTTTGTTTGTTCTTTTTCTAATTCAGTTAGTTGTAATTTGAGATTGCTTATTTGGGATTTTTCTTGTTTGTTAAGGTGAGTCTGTATTGTGATGAATTTCCCTCTTAATACAGCTTTTGCTGCATCCCATATGTGTTGGTATGGCATGTTATCATTTTCATTTGTCTCCAGATATTTTTTGATTTCTCCTTTAATTTCTTCAATGATCCATTGCTTGTTCAATATCATATTGTTTAGTTTCCACATCTTTGTCCCTTTCTCAGCTTTTTTCTTAGAATTAATTTCTAGCTTTATAGCATTATGACCAGAGAAGACGCTTGTCATTATTTCAATGTTTTGAAATTTATGGAGGCTTGCCTTGTTTCCCAACATATGGTCTATCCTTGAGAATGTTCCGTGCACACTTGAGACGAATGTGTATTCTGCTGTTTTTGGATGGAGTGTTCTATATATGTCTGTTAAGTCCAACTGTTTTAGCTTTTCATTTAATTCCACTGTTTCCTTGTAGATTTTCTGTCTGGATGATCTGTCCAATGATGTGAGTGGGGTGTTGAGGTCCCCTACCATTATTGTCTTATTTTTAATATCTTCTTTTAGATTTGTTAATAGTTGCTTTATGTAGTTTGGTGCTCCTGTGTTGGGTGCATAGATATTTATAAGGGTTATTTCTTCTTGATGGGATGTCCCTTTGATCATTATATACTGCCCCCTTTGTCTCTCTTTACCTGCCTTATCTTGAAGTCTACTTTGTCTGATATAAGTATTGTGACACCTGCTTTCTTTTATTTGCCATTAACTTGTAGTATCATCTTCCACCTCTTCACTCAGAGCCTGTATTTGTCATTGGAGCTGAGATCTGTTTCCTGGAGGCAACAAATTGTTGGATCTTGTTCTTTAATCCATCTTGCCACTCTGTGTCTTTTTATTGGAGAATTCAATCCATTTACATTGAGGGTGATTATTGATGTATGAGGGCTTAATGCTGTCATTCTGTCACTTGTTTTCCAGTTTCCTGCATTTCCTTTGTTTCTCATCCTGTGTGTTTTGGTCTACCCATTGAATTATGTGGTTTTTTTATGATCTGTTTCTTTGTTTTTTCCTTATTTATTTTTTATGTCCCTGTTCTGTTTTTTAGTTTAGTGGCTACCCTGAAGTTTGTATTCAGAATCTCGTGTGTAACATAGTCCATTTTCTGATGGCCTCTTATTTCTTTAGTCTAAACTGATTCAGTCCCTTTCCTCCTCTCCTTCTAAGTTATTATTCTCATATCTTATTCCAACTTGTGTTGTGAGTTTGTGCTTAAAGTGACAAGATTGTTTTTGTTCTTGGTGTTTTCCTTTCCTTTAGCCTAATGCTATACTTGAATATCTGCTATCTTATTCTGATTCTGTCTATTTGTCTCCTTACTCTGTGTTTTGTAACCACTTTCTCCCTTTTTTCTTTTTTCAGATATGAGGACCTTCTTGAGATTTCTTTTAGGAGGGGTCTTGTGGCTACGAAGTCCTTCAGCGTTTGTTTGTCTGGGAAAAGATTTAATTTCTCCCTCATATCTGAAGGATATTTTTGCTGGATAGAGTATTCTGGGCTGATGATTTTTATCTTTTAAACTTTTGAATATTTCATTCCATTCTCTCTTAGCTTGTAAGGTTTCTGCAGAGAAATCTGCTGAAAGTCTGGTAGAGGTTCCTTTGTAGGTTATTTTCTTCTGCCTTGCTGCTCTGAGTATTCTTTCTTTGTCATTCATTTTTGCCAGTTTTACTACTAGATGCCTTGCAGTAGGTCTTTTTACATTGACAAATCTAGGAGATCTGGAAGCTTCCTCCACACATATTTCCCTCTCATTCCATAGATTTGGGATGTTCTCTGCTATTATTTCTTGGAACACACTTTCTCCTCCATTCTCCTTCTCTTCACCTTCGTGAATACCTATAATTCTTATGTTGCATTTCCTCATTGAGTCGGATATTTCTTGGAGACTTTATTCATTTGTTTTTAGTCTTAGTTCTCTCTCCTCCTCTATCTGGAGCACTTCGACATGTCTGTCTTCGATTATGCTGATTTGCTCCTCTATGGTGTCCACACAAGCAATCACGGAATCCATATTTTGTTGTATCTCTTCCATTGTGTCTTTCATCTGTAATATTTCTGATTGATTCTTCTTTATAGTTTCAATCTCTTTTGTGAAGTAGCTCCTGAACTCATTGAATTGTTTGTCTATATTCTCTTTTACCTCATTGAGTTTTTTGACGGTAGCTATTTTGACTTCATTGTCATTATTTTGCTTATTTCTCTGTCCTCAGGACTGAATTCTGGGTGCTTGTTGTTTTCTTTCTGGTCTGGAGATTTGATGAAGTGCCTGATGCTGGAAGGATGGGTCTTCCCCATTGTGATATTATTTGATTCCAGTTACAGCCTATCGCCACTGGGTGGGGGTCAAGAGACACATATTCTGAGCCTTCTGCCTTCAGCCAAGATGGCGCGGTGTGGGTTGGGGGAGGGGCACTGTCTCCTGCGTGCAGTCCTGGTTTCCCTGTGCTATCTGATCTCCTGGCGTCTTGGTTTGATGAGGTCACCCTGCCCAAAAGCTTTCACCCCATTAGAGGGCCTCCCTCTAGGCTGCAGGGGCCCTAGGGAGTCCTGGGTGATCCTGTGGATGCAGGACCCCTCCCCCACTTCTTCCCTCTCAGAGCCTCCCGCAGCAGCAACCACAGTCGTTAGAAAGGGAGGGAGTGAAGAGTTCTCTTACCCTGTTCCAGCTCCTCCAAGTGGGGCTCCAGCCTTTCTGCCCTCCATCCTGTGGCTGCTGTGACTCTCCGAGGATTTTTTTGCTTTTAGGGTATTTTCTGTTGGAATATGCTTGCTCCTTTTTGATGTATGTTGGAGGGGAGAGATTCCCAGGCAAATTCACTCCTCCATGACACTCACATCACCTGTATTTCAATTTTTAAAACTTGATGAGACAAGTATTTAACTTGTCTGCCTGTGGTGCAATGCTGCATACTGTTTTCTTCTTCCACCATACTGTGGCATTGCACCACAGGCAGACAAGCCTAAATAGTAATCCTATTCCCCCTGAACATCTCCATCTGAATGCCCACTGCAGATTCGCTCTGTTTAAAACTGAACTTAGCGTGTCTTCCAAAAACCCATGTCCTTACCCATGCTAATGGTCATCATCAACACAAGCCTAAAACTGTTCATTCCAGTCACTGAACGACTTGTTGTTCTTTGAAACTGTCGATTCAATTGATCTGATACGTGGAGATTTTTACAACTCTTTCCTTTTTGACTATTCAAATGAGGGTATTTTTGTATCAGCATCAAATTTGTTATCCTAATTTGTTAGTTGAGAAGTTTCTTCCTGTTGGAGTTTATGTTCTGCCCATTTTCTTGATTCTACCCATGCTAACCTCTCCCACAGGATGGGAAGGATAAGAGATGTCTCTTGCATTTTTATCCTCTCCCTCACTGTTGGTTCCTTCTCTTCATCTTAAAAACAAGTTCAAATCTCATCCTAAAGAAGAAATATTCATTCAAGCCTGGCTCCCACCTGATTGGCTCCATCTATCCTTTCCTTCACAGCCAGGCTTCTTAGAGTAATCTATAAAGGATGACTCTATTCTTTATCTTCTATTCACTTAACTCACTATAACTTGGCTTCTTTCTCCCATGTAACTAAATTCATTTTAACTATTAGAGTCAGACAATAGTCTTTGTGAGATATCATGCTTTGCCATCTGTTTTCATTTCCACAGCCACCTTTGTAGGTCATTATTAGTCACATTCTGCAGTGGAGATGCAAAGACACATGGTCAGAGTCATACAGAAAATGGTAGAGCATTCAACACTGGGTCTTTTGATTATAAACTCAGATTTCTTTGTCATTTTTTTTTTGTCCTAATACTATAGCTGTCTCTTCCTTAATTCTCATCCTACTGAACCTGTTTACAGTTCTTGTCTCCATTGAAATTTTCTCAGACCTTGCTTCTAAGATTCTTTCTCTCAGTTGACTTTCTAATCTTTGACAGCTGTGTTTTCGTCTCTTTTACTGTTTCTCTTCCTTTACCAATTGAAATATTTATTTATATATTTACATATATATGATATATATTATATGTATATATATATATTCTATAAACTCTTATTCTTATCACTCTTCCTTTATTTTTTAACTGAGTGATCTTATTCATTCCTATAACCTCAACTATTATCTATATACTAATTACTTCCAAATCTAAATCTTTTCTGGGCCTCTTTCGTGGGCTCCTAAGAAGATTTTTTTCCAACTGCCTATTACATGTTTTAACCTGTTTGTCCTACAGCTTCTTCAAATTTATTCTGTGTGAGAACTGACCTCAATATCCTCCCTCACCAGACCTACCTTCTCTTCCCACTCAGTTACCCAAACTAGAAAACTTGGTGTCATATTTGCCTCTTCCATTTTTTCATCCTCAAATCAAATTGGTCACCAATTCCTATCATTTCTGCTCAAGTGTATTCATTCAGTTCCCACTGCTGCGCTCAAGAATAGGCCCTCCAGTTCTCTCATTTGGAACTTTGAAATAAGTCTCCCTTGTCATATCTTCCAGTCCAGTCTGCCATATGCTACCACACTACCCAAACATACACACACAGCCATCAGAGTTGTTCCCTTGAACAGTCCTCTGCCTAGAAACATTCACTGATTTCCCTGTTGCCATCAGTAAAGTCCAAATACCTTAGCATGCCAATTTAAGGACTGACACAATCTAGTTCCATCAGACCTTTTGCCCTTAGTCCACATTCCTCTCCCAAACATAAAGCAGATGATTCGGTTTGCTTTTCTGAATTCTTCATTGATTTTTTAAGTATCCACTTCTTTGCTTGAGTCTTTTCTCTGTCTAGAGTACGGTTCCCTCCCCACCAGCCTCCCATTGCACACACTCCATAACGTTGATATCTTTTTTAAAGGTATGGGTTAAATATTCATACTTGTGTGAAGCCTTGCGCGGTCGTCTTCACTGGTCCTAGAGTAACTTATCACTCTCTCCTTTATTCTCCAACAGCCTTTGCTTATACTTTTGTTGTATCTCTTATCACACTGAAAAAGACATATTTGCAACTAAATATATCTTCTTTTAGAATGGAAATTTCTTGAAGGCCAGAACCCATGTTTTATCTCTGTATACCTAGTTTTTAACCTGGTGCTTCTTCATAAGTACTAGTTGGTGAAAGGAGCATCTGCTTCAATTATAGGCTTGCCTTGGTGCCAAATATGTATGATTTCTAAATTTCTTTTTCAGGTAATTTTATTGAGATCATTATGGTTTATATCATTGTAGAGTTTCAAGTGTACATTATTATTTATCAACTTCTGAATACACTTCATTGTGCTCACCTCCAGTAGGCTAATTTTTATCCATCACCATAGATATGTGCCCCTTTATCCCTTTTGCTTACCCCGCAATCCACTTCCCCTATGATAACCACTAATCTGTTCTCTTTATCTATGTATTTGTTATTTTCCACATGAGTGAAAGTATTTGTATTTTTCTCTCTGGCTTATTTCACTTAACATCATATCCTCAAGGTCCATCCATGTTCTTGAAAATGGGATGATTTTGTCCTTTTTTATGCCTGAGTAGTATTCCATTGTATGTATATACCATATCTTCTTTATCCATTCATCCGTAGACGGGCACTTGGGTTGCTTCCACATCTTGGCTATTGTGAATAATGCTACAATGAACATAGGGGTGCATAATAAATCTCTTGAGATCATTCTAAATTTCTGTCTCAAAGAGTTTGGTTAACATGTCCTTTAGGAAGTTTGCCCCGATCCCTCCCACTTCCAGTGTCTTTAGTGCTCTCCTCTGAACATATCTGTCCTAATACTTATCACTAGGTATTATAATTATCTGTATATATTATATGATGTTGCTCGAGAGAGCATAGACTACGCCTTTCACACAGGTCCAGGCAGTGTGGCACTTAGTAGGGGTTCATGAAAGTTTGGTAAATGATAAAGGGAATAAATGAATGCAATAAACAGCCAAAATAGAATCACAGATTTTTTTAGCTGTTTTTAAAATCTGAATAAGTAGCTTCTCTGGATTCAAAGAATTTTAGGGCAGCAATGACTGAAGCAAGAGATTATCTGCTCTCATCAGCAAACATTAATGAAAAAAAGATTATTTATCTCATTTTTTGGGAAAAGCTTTTCCTAACCTGTTAGATGGCTGATAAGAAAAGGTGAAGAGATTGGGAGTTCTTTATACATAATTAAGTAGTTCATTCTTGCAGATACTTCAATAATTCATGTTTGAAATATACTTTTTTCAACAAAATCTGCTTTTTAGATACCTCCCTTTGAAGATGTTGTTGTGGTAGGATTTCACTTTTCAGGATCTTAAGAGATTTGGGAATTCTATACTTTGTGAAGACACAGTGAATAATGGGTTACACAGGTACAAAATTAAAATCCCTATCCTAGTATGAGGTAAACTCCTATTGCTAAACCTACTGAGTCAAACGGAGTAAATATCTTGGCTTCTTCATTTGGAGCTGTTAGACTTACTAGATCAGTAGTTTTAAAAGTTGTTCCATAACGTCCTGAGATCCTTCAGAGGTACCTGAGCTGTCAAAGGGTGATGAGGAAGAAAAGGCCAAGCCCAGGGCATTAGGCTCCTCATGCTCTCTCCTTGCATCACCACAAGTGGCCTTACTTTTATCTATTGTATGCACTTGTTATTTTACATAATATTTTGCCTGGGGCCAGAGGAACAATGTAACCTTGTGAAAAGAAGTTTGAGAACCATTGATGAGAGATCTTTAAAATCCCTACCAGCTTTAAAATCTATGATTCTATGACTAGCTGAACTCTTAACATTCCCTCTAGTCAAGTTTTAGGAGTCTTTGATTCTAAGTTTCTCTCGGTGCTGTCTGAAACATTGTTATCTCTAAGTTAGGTCCTTCTGCATAGACTAAAGGATCAAATAGTTTCTCCACTTTCCTAACTTAAGTACATAGCGACATATTTTAAAAGGTAGGAATTTCATTTGTTAAATAGTCTTTATAGACTGTATTTATTAAACATAGTACAGACAGGCATTTAGCCAGATACCTTGCTGGGATCCCCCTTCACAGTACCACAACTCAGTTCGAATGTTTTAAATCTCAGAATATTTTAGATCCCATTTTAACCTGGAGACCAGCAGCCTGGTTTATATTTTGAAGCTGATGTTTTTAATTGTAATACCTTAAGCCTCAACTGATGTTGCTGAAAACGAAATAAACAGAGCATGTTTATCAGTGCCCAGCATGTGGTAAATTCTCAATAAATATTTATTAAGTTGAAGCATCATATTACATATCATATTCAATAGCCTTTGGTTTACAAAGAGCTGTCATATGTAGTGTATTTCATGTTATCTTCCAATAACACTGTGAGGATAATATACCATATTGCACTAAGAAATTTGAGAATTGCAGTAAGGAAGTGGCAAGTTTGAGATTGTTACCATTGCTTCTGCCTAGCAAATATAGATTAGTGTGAGCTTTTTGAAAGACTCATATACTAGCTTACTTCATCTCTGACCTCTCCAATTGTACCCATCTCCTCTTTTATTGAGCAAATATTTATTGAGTGCTTAATTGTGTACTATAGGGTAGAGATAAAACACACAAAAATCCCTGAAACTAATCAGGACTTTCCTTCAATAGCAAAGCACCGATGTTCATATGGTTAGTGATAGTGATGGAGATGACTTTGAAGATGCTTCTGAATTTGGGGTGGATGATGGAGAAGTATTCGGCATGGCATCATCTGCTCTGAGAAAATCTCCAATGAGTGAGTATTAATAGCTCTTTGGGTCCAGCTTTATAATTCTCCCTGCTAGTACAGAAACTTATGAAGAACAGTAAACTTAAAAATCTCATACTGACTTCCAGGTTTGGAAAGATAAAATATAGCAATTAGGCATTATTTATTAGAACCAGAACCTCTTAAGTTCGATTTTATTAAGGCAAGCAATTCCCAGTGCTTTAGTAAAATTCATTAAAAATACATGGAAATGTGACTTTTGCTTCATGTGTATAATTAATTATGTCTGTCTCTTTACTTTAAACCTAGAGGTTGGTAAACAAATAGCTTTACTTTCTGTGAATGTACTTGTTTCCCCAGATCTTATTGGAGATATCAGTTTTAAGAGCAGTAATATTACTTTTCTATTTACTGGCACCCATCTTTGGAAGGAAAAAAGTAAACTAAATGTGCCATATCTCTCACTTCCACTTTACAAGATGATATTGTAGAATCTCAAGCAGTGCTACATGCAAAATGGCTGTTAAGTCCTTAAATGGCTCAATTACTGTGTGAAATTAGGGAATTCCTGTGGGCAGAAACAGATGTGATATTTACGTAAAATTGACCATTTTCTTGATTAGTAGGTCTTTAAAATAATTCCAGATCCTTTTATATAATTTAATCACAAAAGTGTCATTTTAAGAAAACATTGAAATCCTAATTGATGACTGACATATCTAAAATGCTTAGCAGATTGTGTCAGTTGCTTTTCCAAAATTTATGAGCTTGGAATTTTTTTAAGGTTCTTACTTAAGGTCTGATGAAATCTTCTGATGTGTGTGAAGTTAAAACGTCTCCTCAGATATATCACAGAAGCTAAAATTTAATTTTATTTCCTCTTTATTGATTGAATATATTTCTTATATGTGAAATTAGATGTTATGTGGTTTGTTTTTTGTGTCTATTTGTTTTGGGTTTTTGTTTTTGTTTTTTCTTTTGTTTATTCTTTAGTGCCAGAAAATGCAGAAAATGAAGAAGAAGCCTTATTACAATTTGCAGCAGAATTTTCTTCAAGGTAGGATTAGCACATTAATATATAAAATTGATGTTCTTATAATGCTACTGTGATCTTTCTGGAACAATTTTAATCATAGATTGATTGGTTGTTTTCTTTTTTTTTGAGGAAGATTAGCCCTGAGCTAACATCTGCTGCCAATCTCCTCTATTTTCTGAGGAAGACTGGCCCTGAGCTAACATCCGTGCCCACCTTCCTCTACTTTATATGTGGGATGCCTACCACAGCATGACTTGCCAAGTGGTGCCATGTCCGCACCCGGGATCCAAACTGGCGAACCCTGGGCCACCGAAGCAGAACGTGCGAACTTAACCACTGCACCACTGGGCCGGCCCCTGTTTTGTTTTTAAAGATTGGCACCTGAGCTAACATCTGTTGCCAATCTGCTTTTTCCTTCTTCTTCTTTTTCTGCTCCCAAAAACCACCCAGTGCATAGTTGTATATTCTAGTTGTAGGTCCTTCTGGCTCTGCTATGTGGGACGCTGCCTCAGCATGGCTTCATGAGCAGTGCTAGGTCCACGACCAGGATCTGAACTGGTGAAACCCTGGGACACCGAAGTGGAGTATGTGAACTTAACCACTCGGCCACAGGGCTGGCCCCAGATTGATTGTTTTTAATTTTTCCTTAAAGTATTCAAACTATTCATTTAACAATTTATATACTCTTGGTAGTGAAACACATAGTATTTAATGTCAGATAACTAGTAAACCATTTAATGCCACTTTAGAGATGTATTTATCTTATCTCCATATCTTTATAGCAATACAATAAATGAATCACTAATTTCTTGACTATGTTCTTGAAATATCTTGAAGATATTTCTTGACTATATTCCCCAAAGGATTGGGTTATACATTTCTAATTTTTAGTATATCCTAGGACAAAATATCCTTTAAAATAATATTAAATTGAAAGATAATTAAAAAGTTTTAAATATAAGTTAATTAGTTAATTTTTTTCTTTTAATTTTTGTTTTGGAATCATGTAACATTTCTTCTCTTAAGAGTCTAATATAGGCCCAGCTTGGTGGCATAGTGGTTAAGTTTGCATGCTTTGTGTCAGCAGCCCGGGGTCACAGATTTGGATCCCAGGTACAGACCTACACACCACTTGTCAAGCCACACTGTGGTGACGTCCCCATACCAAATAGAGGAAGATTGGCTGATGTTAGCTCTGTGACAATCTTCCTCAAGCAAAAAGAGGAAGATTGGCAACAGATGTTACCTCAGGGCCAGTCTTCCTCACCCAAAAAAAGAGCCTAATATAAAATGTTTTATATGCATTTGAGATTCCCCTAAGGTGTCTAAGCAAAGAGGATTTAAATATTTAACCCTAAATTTTCATGTAAATAATATTTCTGTTTTCCAATGTAATATCATTTGGAAACTTTGCAAGATACCATTTTTTCCCTCTCTGTTGGACTTTTGGAATAAATGAACTAAAATGGAAAGTTAAGGCTACTGAAATTAGGAAAATCCTGTGAAAGTGGGTAACAAGGAATTGCTACTTGTAAATGGCATAAGGTTTCATAGCACTTATTAAATCCATTCGCTAGATGTACTTAAAATTACAACGTTCTAATATATCAGTATAAGCCAAGAAGAATTCTAAAAACCAGTGAAGCTCATTCTCAAGCCTTTAAAGAAATGTTTTAATGTTTGGTCTGTGCTTAAGAGACATTAGCCTCAACATTTGCTTAAAAGTTATTGGTTAGACTTGTGAAACTTTGAAGTGAATTTGAAGTGTATTTGAATTAATAGACGCAATTTTTCCTATAGATATGGTGACTGCCATCCTGTATTTTTCATTGGCTCATTAGAAGCTGCTTTCCAAGAGGCCTTCTATGTGAAAGCCCGAGATGTAAGTGCAGTCTTACCTTTTCTGATTACAAAGTGCGTCCCATAGGTTTACCACCAGGCCTGAGTCAGTGCTTAATGTTTTCTGTTTTTTTCAGATTGAAGACTTGATTTTGTTTCTGGTTCATCTACCAACCTAATCATCACCAAGATGCCCATTTCAGAGGGGCAGTAGTATAAATAGGATACTGCTGGCCTTGCAGAAGGCCTTTTTAAGCTCTGAAACAGGATATTTTTGTAGGGAAAAAAAAAGATGGGTATTCTTAGAAGAGACCCAGCTACATTTTTGTATTCTGTTCAGTTACGTGATTGACAGGTTCTTGCTAAAGGATTTGTCTTTCAGTCTTTTCCCAAAATGATTATTCTATCTAATAGCATATATCTAATAACTGTAATATTTTTCCCAAAAGTCACTTTAGACAACAAAAAAGATTCTTCCTTAAATATAGAAATGGGCTTTGTGATCTTGAAATCAAGTAGATTAAAGTTTATAACAAGGATTCAGAAGGCACATTTTGAGCAAGAAGATTCTATGCAGTCACTCTATTTCTATGTTAACACAGCAGTCAAGACTTCAGTAATCTGGCTCCTGCTTATCTATCCAGCCTCAGCTCTTCCCATTCCCTGCCTTACACTTAATACGTCTAGCCGTAGTGTACTATTTATGTTCCCCATAATCTTGCTCTTTTTTCATGTTTCCCCACTATCTATAATGCCTTTCATTCTGCTCTTTACCATGTTGAGTCCTACTCTTCCTCTGAGACTTAACCTTTCTTGACTCTTCCAATACTCTCACATTGACCACACTCACCCCTTTAGTACTTTACAATGATACCCTCTGTTCATCTTATTGTTACACTTACATTGCGTATAATTATCCATTCTCTCTTTATATATATATGTGTGTGTGTGTGTGTGTGTGTATGTCTTCTCAAGAGATTTAATTTTTCTCTTTGGCAGTGACTGTGTACCTTACATCCCTATGCATAGTAAATATTTTGTATATTTAATGAATGAAGGAAAAAGAGAGGAAGGAAAGAATAGTGTGTAGAGTAGAAGGAAAGGTATTTGAATTAAAGAGGGCAAGGAATTTTGAGAATGGAGTTCAGGGATGCCTCTGAAATTTCTATTTTCTAGTTTATGTTAAACTCTGACCTAAAGAAAATTTCATTTGAAACAAATTTAAAAAATTGAATTCCAAGACAATAATTAGTGATCAAACTTAGAGCTATCACTGATGGTTTAATGAAGTAGATTAAGAAATATAAACATGAACTGTTCTTTATCCTCAGAATAGTAGAACAGCCCATTGTAGAGGCTGTTTTAAGCATCTGTTTTTTAACTATTAAATCTATATAAAATGGACATTATTTTCGAGGAAATACATATTTATGGTAATACACCTTGTAATTTCCATAAATATAAGTTTATGGAAAATACTGAAAAACAAAAAGAAAATATTCTAACACAGGTTAATGGTTAATTTTATGATATATGCTTTTCCATATTTTTTATTATATGTTTCAATAATACATTTATGCATATTTAATATGAAATTGAGTCATGTTATAATCCTGTTAAAACAGCTTATTTTTACCTTTTAATAGTATCTGGTAATTTCCTTAATTATATTTTATAATATTTTAACTTTTTATTACAACTTTTAATACAGAAAAAGTAAAAAGAATAAGAAAGAATAAACACCCAAATCCCTTATACCCATATTTAATAATTACTAAAATTTTGCCATATTTGCTTCTTCTATATACAGAGCATCCCAAAGTTTTAATGGAATTTTAGGGCTTAAAAAGTTTAACTGCTACACATTTATAAAAGAGCAGCATTTGAAATTTAATTATTTACATTTCTGTACTTACTTGGATTTGTGATTTTGATGAGTAAAGTTTTTATGACAAATTTTTCTTTCAGTTCCTCTCTGGTTGGAAATGGCAAACATTGACTGAAACCAAAAATATATTTCAAATTTATTTTTCAGAATTCACAAAAACAAACAAATGTAAAAGAAATATAAATAAGGTTTCTGATGATTTTTTGAAGGTTGTAGCAGTTGTACTTTTGAAATTATTAAAGCTTAAACTGCACAAAAACATTTGGGATACCCTTGTACATTCATTATTTTTTGCTGAACCATTTCAAAGTAAATTACAGATATCATATTATAGCCCTAAAAACATCTGCATGCGTTTTCCAAAAATAATGCTATTCTCCAACATGATCACAATACCATTATCACATGTAACAAAATTAACAGTAATTCCCTAATATCATCTAATATCCAGTACATATTCAAACTTCACCAGTTGTCCCCAGAATGTCTTTTTAACTACTTTTCTGGAACCACGATCCACTCAAGGATCACGAATTATATTTGGTTGTTAGATTTCTTAAATCTCTTTTAAGCAAGCACCCACCCCCTCTCTTTTTTTTCCATGACGTTTACTTTGTGAAGAGATCCTGCATAGATGATTTATAGATTGATTAGATGACTTAGAGATTGTTCCAAATTCTGGATTTGTGTGATTGCTTTCTTGTGATGTTATTTGACTTTTTCCTCTATCTGTATTTCCTGAGAAATGGATATTAGGTCTAAAAGCTTTGTTAGATTCAGGTCAAACTGTTTTTGCAAGAATGTTCTGGAAGTAATGCTGAATACTTTATTATAATGGGATTTTTATTGGTTATAGAGTCTCTGATTGTATGGCCATGTTATTATATTGAAACAGTCACTTATTGTTGGATATAAATATGTTTGAGAGATTATCTAATTATAGCTGTAAAATAATCTGTTTTTCAGTTCATTCCTTGATAAGAATGTATTTGGGATCTCTCTGTCTCTGCTTTCCAGCAAGATCGCTAAGCAGTTGAAGTCACCAGAAAATGTCAGGGCCTTTTGTAATGTAAACTTTAGTTCCCCAAATAGGCATAGACATCTTTTAAATCCATGTAAAAGCTACTAAGAGAAATACTGTGTATACTTTAAGCATTATAACTTTAGACGAAGATACTTATTTAAATATACAGTATACAATAGACAAAAGAACTTTTACTAAGTGTCTAACACAATAAATTGGCATTTGGATTTAGTCAGACTGTTGATCCCCAGCGAAGCATAAACTCTTGATTATTGATTTCTGGATATTTCTAATGAAACAATTGATTGTTTGCTTTTGATTAGTATTTTGATGTTTTAACACATGAAAAATCATTGGTTCATGTAATTCAGTGTTTTGCTTCATATTAGATTTATACCAAAATCCACTGACCTTTTTGGACTCCTAAACTGTCTTTATCTTTCTCCCCTTGTCCAGGGCTTTTTTCTTTCCTCATTTCTCTTTTCAAGTTAAAGATCAACAGTTTATGCATCATTTATTACTTACTCTAAATTTAAGTAAAATTTATCCACATAATGGATAAGTTACTCAAAATTAAATCTAAGCAGGTACATTTATTATGGTCATCAACCAAATGATATACATCTCCTTTTAATTAAAGAGGATCATGTAAGTATAGAAATAGTACTGCTCCTTCGGATTTTTATGGTGCTCTGTGGTTTATAAAACATTTTCCTATACATATCTCATTTGAATCCCACAACAAACCAGTGAGATAGGGACATAATATCAATATTCCCATTGTACAGATGAGGAAGCTCAGAAAAGCAATGACTTGCCCAAAGACACATCCATAGTAAGTAGTAGAAGCCAAATAAGAGCTCAGGTGTTCCGACACAGGTAAGTGTGATTTACCCTGTACTTCACTTTTCAGTGCTAACTTCTGTACTGCAGGATTCAGTTATCAAACTTCATCTCTCCTTTTCAGATTTCATATTTGAGAGTTAAAACAAATCTTTTTCAATATTATTTTTTAAGACTTCTGAATGAATAATTTTTAAGAAAATTTGCTCATGTTGAGATATTTTAAGGCGAGTGTGACCGATACTGTGGCATTCTTACTAAATTTCTTCCATCTTAAATATCACGTTTAATTTAAACTGTGGGAGGCACATTAATTTTACCAGGGCAACAGATGAGCCTCAAGCACCAGGATTCTTCACTTGAAGTGAGAAATTGAGTTCCAAGAGTAAATAAAAACAAGATTGAAGGTTTAAATCCTCTGCCAGGCTTTTTGAACTTATATACTCATTAAATGTTTATTGGAGTGGTGGGATTACAAAGGATTTGGGGAGCTTCATCAACTGGTATATAGTTAATCACTAAGTAAAACACTACATTTGATAAAGTGTTTCTCACGATGCCACATTCAATCCATCTTAATGAAAATTGCTTCAAACTGATTTCATTTGAGAACATTTGGTGGTGAGAGTGTTCAAAGTTCTTTCTGCCTTTTTCATGAGGAATTTATAATACTGTCCAAAGCAGAGCTCCAACTTCAGTAAAACAGGTATTCTAAGTTCTTCTGTTTATATTATGACAAAGTTTTGACTTCTGATGACCTCTTTCTTTTCCCTTAACTATTAAGGTTGTTCATTCAGTTGAAGGCCATAAATATTTATCACATGCCTACTAAGGACCTGGAATATAGAGGTTTCCTGCCCTTGAGATGCTCACAGTCTATGGAGAAGATAAAACAATATAAACAGATCCACATAATATAATATGTTATAGAAGCAAAGAGGAGAGGTACTTCGTCCACCTTAGAAGTTCAGGGAGATTTCTTGAGGGGGTACCTCTGACCTGAATCTTATACAATGAGTAATACTTAGGCAAATAACAGAATTCTAAACAGAAGAAAAGTCAAAAGCAAAGACAAAAAGATCAAAATGAGGGGATTACAACCAAAAATTTAAGACAGAAAGCAAAAAATGCAAGACAGAGAGTTGGATTGCAAGGCTGGGAAGGTCAGCAGGGGCCAAGGCATAGAGGGGGCTATGATTCCTTGACATTTAAAAGATAGTTGTGGAATGAAGTTTATATTTTATCTTTATCTAAATGAGAGCCAATGGTTAGCCTCCTTAATTAAGGTTGCTGAAGAGTTGCCACTGGCCGCACCCTGATTCCCTGGGAGTTTCTTTCTTTCTTTTTTTTTTTGAGGAGATTGGCCCTGAACTAACATTTGTTGGCAATCTTCCTCTTTTTTTGGTCTCCCCAAAGCCCCGGTACGTAGTTGTATATCCTAGTTGTAGGTCATTCTAGTTCCTCTACATGGGAATCCACCACATCATGGCTTGATGAGCTGTGCGTAGGTCTGCACCTAGGATCTGAACCGGCAAACCCCTGGCTGCCAAAGCTGAGCACACGAACTTAACCACTAGGCCATGGGGCCAGTCCCCGCTGGGAGTTTCTTAAAGAAGGTTTTTCTCCTTATAGCCTCTCCACCTCTCATTCCTGCTACCCCTGAATTTTCCTCACAACAAAAAGTACCCTAGAGAATGATTAGACATTTGTAGTAACTAAAAGTCAACAGCCTTAAAGATCCCAGTGCCAGGGTTTATCTCCCAAGTGAAGGATTGTTTCTTTCCCAGCATTCCTTTGGAGACTGGGCTTTGATACCAGTAATCCTTTTCCACCTCCTTAGATCTTGACTTCAGACCCATGCTGTTTCCAAATATCGCACACAAATAAGTTAAGGAAATCAGTGCTCAATTCTTGATTTCCCACTTAGTAACTCTGTGGCCCCAAACAAGTAATGAGCCTGTTTCCAATCTGGGAAAAAAAGGGAAATGATGATGATATCTACTTTATATGGTGGTTTTGAGGATTAAATGGGATGCTATCCATAAATACACCCAACCCTGTGGCTCAAGTGCTGTTAAGCAGTTTTGGACAAATTTGACAAATGTTTGTAAAGTAGCAAAACTGATTTTCACGTGCAGTTCATGAACTAGCTCTAAGAACGGTTCTAGAAAGGAATGTTGAGACTGCCTCTTAGCATTTACAGCAATTAATGAGTGCTTTGCTATAACAGTGCTTGTTAGTTATCAAATTTTATTACATTTATTTTTAAAAGTCAGCCCATTTTAAAGTAGCGCTGTTTCTACATGCTCATGTTAAAAGAAATGTAAATACCATGACTGATGAATTTTTTTAAGAAAAATAAGTTCTACACAAATCTGAAACCATAGCTGTAGTTAGTGAGTTTCTAGCACTCCATCATCCAGAAAAACCAGGCAAACAAACTTATTTGTGCTTTGGAAAATATGCCCAGTCTGGTCATCTTGCCTTTGTTTTCTTTTCAATTTAAATTCCTTAAATGCAGACAATGTCTTTAGAGTAATTTTATATGACAGCTAGAACAGCATCCTGCACATGTGTGAGATAAGAACTATGATGATAATATAATTTTTTTAAGTATGTTTTCGTTATACAAATAAAATGTTTGCTGTAAAAAAAAAAAATACATATGCCTTTAAAGTAGAAAATGAGTTACCACATAATCCCAAATCTAAAAATAACCACCATTAAATGTTTTTACTTTTAAATGCAATTTTTAAAAACTCTCCAAACATGTATGTCAGTAAAAAGTTGATAGATTTTTCATAAATGCAACCATACCAAATACACTATTCTGCAATTAGATGTTTCCACTAAACGGTATATTGTTAGTATGATATTTAGAATTTGCCTCCAATTCTCTGAGTTATGAGATCTAAATAAAATTGTAAAAATCTTTAGTGTGCATATTAAAGTTATTTTTTAAGTTAGTTAAAAATTTATTAAATTAGTTTTAAGATATGCTGCTATGGGGGCCAGCCCCGTGGTGCAGCGGTTACGTTTCCTCGTTCCGCTTCAGCAGCCCGGGGTTCGGCAGTTTGGATCCCAGGTGCAGACCTATGCACCGCCTGTCAAGCCATGCTGTGGCAAGCCCACATACAAAGTAGAGGAATATGGGCACAGATGTTAGCCCAGGGCCAGTCTTCCTCAGCAAAAAAGAGGAGGATTGGCGGCAGATGTTAGCTCAGGGCTGATCTTCCTCAAAAAGAAAAAGGATATGCTGCTGTGTAAAATGTTCTCGGTCTACTTCTGTTCACCATCTTTTTGAGAACCTTTTAACTATATTTGAAAAGCAATACAGGTAAAATTTATTAAAATATCAAAAGCAAGGCTGATTTCCGTTAATAGACTTTATCCATATTTTTATCATTTGTCCCAAAGGGCCCTCCCTGGCCCTAGAAGGTATTTGTTATTCATATTACCTATTTTAAAAGGATAAAAAGTTAAATTTGTTCTCTAAGTATTTCACTTATAAATTCAAGAAATCCGTTTCATGTCTAATCTTAAACATTTTCAGTTAAAAATAAGAGATATAGGAGAGCTGGCCCTGTGGCCGAGTGGTTAAGTTCAGGTGCTCTGCTTCGGCGGCCCAGGGTTTCGCTGGTTCAGACCCTGGGCGCAGACCTTGCACTGCTCATCAAGCCATGCTGAGGTGGCGTCCCACATAGCAGAGCCAGAAGGACCCACATCTAGAATATACAACTATGTACTGGGGGGCTTTGGGGAGAAGAAAGGAAAACAAAAGATTGGCAAGAGATGTGAGCTCAGGTGCCAACCTTTAAAAAATGAATAAATAAGAGGGTGGCAGAAAGAGTACTAATCAGAATTCTGGTTCCCTGAGCATCAGTTTCTACATTTAAAAATTTGCATTGTAATACATACCTCTCAAAGTTGATTAACAAAAAGTTAATATACATAAAACATCTTTGAAATGTATGTGAAACATCTTTAAGATTATGTGCTTGTAGTAGGTGGACATTGAATAAATCAGGCAGATTTGGATTTGAAACTAAGCCCTGATACTGGCTAGCTATATATGCCTGCACTTTATTTTCTCTGAAATGGGGATAAAATTATCTTGGCAATGAACCCACCTTGGAATAATGCATCTCACCTTAACAGTAACCAAGTTGTTCAGTGCATATGTTAGAGAAGATGGATAGGCCTGTTGAACTGCTATGTATGGTGCGTGTAAGGGAGCAGGATGAGACAGGGCTAAAGTAGAGAAGTAGACTGGGGTTTCACCGTTGCACACCCCTGAATGCCAGCGAAAGACTTGTTGTTCCGCATTGGTCTTTTTTGAAAGTTTTTGAAGAGGGTGACACTGTCAGAGCTGTACCATAGGAATAAGTAATATGGTAGCAGTTTGTAGGATGGATTGGAGGGGAGAAATTGGTGGCAGTGAGACTGCGCAACTGTGTACATTTGTGTATGTGTAGTTGTGGAGTGTCAGGCAATGATTAGAAAATCATAGTATAGTAATAACACAATGTAGTTTACAAACTTTTTGGCTTCTAAATTTCACAACCTGTTAGCTTTTGTGTACCTTTTTATATATAAGGGTGTTCTAGTATCCTGTTTCTCCCACACCCTCCTTCAAGTGCCTAACAAAACAGGAGAGAATAATACTGCTTTCACTAATGTGTTCTGGCCTTTCTTTCTTCTGTGGAGCATTTCAATAGAATCTGTTGGTTCTGTATTTGCCTTGTCATTTGCTGTCTTTTATAAATAACTATATTAAGAAAATCAAAGTATTTTTGATACTAAGTAGTGTATAATATCTTTATTAAAGATATTTGAAACTTAACTTCTCTAGTATATATATTTATGAAGAACTCCAAAAATCACTAAGACAACAACCCAGAATGGGCAAGCAATATAAGCAGGTATTTCACAGAAAGAGAAATAAAAATGACTCATGAAATATGAAAAGATGCTTCATATTTTCCCTAATATAAGAAATACAGATGAAAACTACACTAATATATCATTTTCACCTATTATAATAGCAAAGTTTTTTCCACATATATTCTTAAGCATATGAGAAATAAGATAAATATATAGATATTTATTATAGCATTGTTTATAATAGCAAAAAATTGGAAACATCTTATATGTCATTCATACAGTGGAGTACTATGTAACCATTAAAAAGAACGAAGCCACTTCATATATATTGATATGGAATGATGTTCAAGATATATTTTTAAGTGAAAAAAGTAAGATGCATAATAGTGTGTACAATATGCCTCCTTTTGTGTTGTAAACATTATGTATGTGCATGGATAGGTAGATAAATAAGCAAAAAATAAAAAATACCTGGACCAAACGTTTGCTTTGACTTCAGCCATCCTATTGGGTCTCAAATATGTATAATATGGCACACATGGAATTTCAAGTAGATGTACACTTCACTATTACACTATTGTAAATCCTAGTAGGCTATCCTGTCTGAGTCAAATGGACTGGACTGCATGTTATCGGAAGGCTCTCCCTTATCTCTGCATGAAGACTAGACTAGGTGGCCACCAAGTAGCAACCTCCATGTCTTCTTTTGCCTTCGTTCAACCATGGTTCCTACTTGGCCTTCTGAGAATAGGGTCCCTCCTTTCTTATTAACCAGATGTACAAGATGGAGCTTTCTAAATGACAGTCATGTCATTTGCCTTGGGCCAGTGGTAGTTGTAATCCCTTAAAGTATAATTCAGGGCCCATTAGAGGCTGTGAGTCTTTCTGATGGGCCGAGAATTAATCCATAAATGTATATCTTTTCTTCAGATCTTATGGGTTGATGATACAGTTCAATAGGCTTGTCATTTTTAGGTACGACTAAGGCTTTCTGATAGTTAGCCTATTGTAGGAGTTAGGATTGGGTTTGGTTGCTTATAACATAAAAATTAAGATTAATAATGGCTTAAACAAAAGAGAAGTTAATTTCTCTCTTCTTTTCAAAAAGTCCAGAGGTAGTCTGTCCAGCCCTTGTATGGCACATCATAGAGTCAGAAACTCAGCTTCCTTCTATCATGTTGCTCCACAGTATGGTACAGTTCAGGTTATGTCATGATTCAGGATGACTGCTGGAACTTGAACTAGCTCTTCTGCTTACATTGGCCAGAACTTAGTTACATAGCTACACTTGTGTAAAAGGGAGGATGAGAAATTATTCTTTATTTCAGTCAGCCATTAATCCAACTTAAAAAAATAAATAAGAGATTTCCTCACTAAAGAAGAAATGGAAAATATTTAGGGACTACTAACAGTCTCTGCCACTCCTATTAAGTGGATGGTTAGGAGTTACTACAGGTCTATATGCTTAAACTCCACTTAGCTTGTTCGTGTAATTTACAGTATTCTACTTTGAAATCTACCAGACAGTACTAGACAGTAAAAGGTTACTGAACATGTGCACCAACAAATCAGTGAAATTCTATGATTTTCAGCAAGAATGCGTTATTATCAATACACTTTTATTGAAAAATTACTGTTAATTTATCTTCAATTCTTTGTTACTGTGGTTCCTCAACCTCCTGGAATGTGGAAACAGATGAGATAGGTAGGCTGTGGGTTCTTTTTCTCTTGCTCCGTGGCCTAAAAGTGGGAGAGGGGAGTATTTGTTTACCAGTGCCTTTCAAAATGTGTACTTCACATTTCACACTCATACTGTTCTGCCTGTTTAACAGGCCTCTGGTTAACTAGGGGTAGTGTTATCCCTCTCAAAAGAGAAGAATGGAAGATCTGAAAAATGCTGCCTTCACTTTTATGAGGCCAGTTTTCCAGTCCTTAGTACTGCTCCTAAGTGTTCACCTGGAAAACCAATGAGATGAGATCCTTGGTCTGGCCTGAAACTGTCTACTTTCTTGCCTCTACACTCTCTCTCCTAGCCTCCCCAAAGAGCCTGCCTGACTCTCTACAGTTTGTTATAATGGCCAGTCACTTGAGCTTCTTATTCCTTATTCATGAAAACTTCAGTCACATGTTGGTCTTCCTCAAATATATTTCATTACCTGAGTATTATAGACCGAACAATGAAAACTGCTAAAGCTCTGTACCCAATGGACATTTGTGAGCTTATTTTATGAAGAGAGTTTGATTTTACTTTAGGCTTGCTTTGTTTGTTTGTTTAACCTGTGACTCCCATATGAGAGTTCTCCCTACGTGAGACTCAAATACATCCGTGTCTTCAAAACTTCAGAGTGCTATCCCAGCATCTGCTTCAGGAAGTGAGAGGAAAAAGACACCATCCTGGCATCTCCTCAATTTCAGGAGCTGGCTCTTTCCTTTTGGAGCCTCTCCAGTAGGTTGCTGCCTCTTGGTCCCAGAACTCAGCTTCGGGAGCCAAAAAAGGCAAAGTGTCATGATTCGTTCCATAGATCAATCTGCACTCTGTTTCTTTAAAAAGTACTAGCTTCAAGTTCTTTGAGCACAGTGGGACATTGACTTCTCTGGGCCTTTTCCAAACTTTTCTCTTTGCTTTTTTTTGTTTTCACTCTTCTTTTCCTCACTATCACCTAAATTTAAAATTTAGCTCAAGTCACAGAGAAGTCAGTTACTATATCCTGCTTTTAAAATTCAGCTCAAGGATTACTTTCATAAAGAAGCAGCCAATCTGATGTTCATGCCTAGACCCCAGGACCAACTCTATTATAGCACTCAATCACCACTCCTATCTAGACAGAGTGTTGGACTTATGACCTCCAGAGCCATTATATGGTACTCAAGGCACAGAAAAGTGAAGTAGCTTTCCCAAGGTCACACAGCTGGAATTTGAACCCAGGTAGTGTGGCTTCATGCTGCCCTGCCTCTATTCTCACCGTATACTTTTCCTGAGGCACAGTTGGATGCTGGGCTGGACCTGTGAACATCCATATACAGGAACAGGGTTGTGGAAGTGATCAGTGTATTGGAATGATCCCAGTGAGAGCCTAGATTTAAAACAATAAATAACACAGCTACAAAGGATATTTTGAGGTACTTGGGGAAATTTGAATATGGACCCTGTATTAGATGATATTATTGTAACAATATTATCATCTGGGGTGTGCTAAAGATACTATGGTTTTGTAAGGGAATGTCCTTGTTTCTTAGGAGACAAACACTAAACTATGTAGAGTGGAGGAGTCATGATGTGTGCAACTTTAAATGTTCCAGGGAAGGAAGCATAAAAAGAATGATAGAGCAAATATGGCAAAATGTTAATAATTGATACATCTAGGTAAAGGATGAATGATTGTTTATTGTTATAGCAGTGTATCAGTTGTTTGTATCAATAAACCTTCCCAAACTTAAAACAAAAACAAAAAAATAATAATAGTGATAATGATGCTGATTATTATGGTGATAATAATGGTGATAGAAAAGAGGAAGAGGAGAAATAAAGTCAGGTCCCAGTTTACACAAAGGAAATTATTTTATTTTAAATTTATTTTTAATTCTTATACTGAAAAACTGAGCTACCATTTCTAGAAATAATTTGTCATATCAACTTTAAAATCATTGAACACACAGATTATGGATATTCTAGTACTCAAAAAGAAACTGGACAACTTTCTTTTCAGTCCCTCAGCAGATGTTTTCTGAGTGTCTGCTCTGTGCCTGGCTTATTTTGAGACACAGCCAACTCATTTCTTCCAGCTTTAATGTTCTATAGTTCTGTGATGCTAAATGTCTAAATACAACAGCTACTGTAGCTCAAGGCCAAGTCACATTGGTTGCTGTCAGCTTGGCATTTCGTTAGCATCAACTTAGTACCTTAGCTCCTGGATTTGAAAGTGAAGATTAGTGAAGCCTTGAAGGCAAGGACACAGTTACACATCCCAAACCCTGCTGCCAGTAGGAGAAATGAAGGAGCTGCATAATCTTTAATACATTTTCATGGCTATCATTTCTCTTGAAATTGTTTTCAAATCCTTTATTTTGCATGAATAGTTCTGGAATTTTCATCCTAATAGCTACATTTCATTCAGCACATACTATGGGCCAGACATTGTAAATAGGTACTTTACCTACTTCATCCACAATCCTTACAACACTCATCTTGCCCCATGGTCACACAGCTGGTAAGTGGCAAAACTGAGTTCAGCACAGAGCTTTCTGTTACTTTAAAGCTTGGAGACTTTCCTTTACACTGTGTAACCAAAACCTAAAGCACAAAGAGGGAGTCTTGAGGAGAGTGTAGGTGGGCTGCTTGCCTTTGTCATCTGCCGGACTTACCTCTAACAAATTAAAAAAAACAAATAAAAGATAGGGTTTTTTAAAATTCTCCAATCTTATCACTTATCATATGGTACTGCAATTAAATCTTTGCCTACCCATAGGCCAGTCCACCCTTCCACCTCTTTGAGGGCAAGGGGACTTTGTTTGATTCGCCTTTATATTCTCAATGTCTAACGCATAGGCACTCCGTAAATGTTACTGAACTAAATTATTAATAGGCCAAAGGGAAAAATGGTTATAGTAATGGAAAACAAAACATTTTCTTATGCTTTTTCTATGTACTAGACGCCCTTTCTTCACAAAAGCGATTTTCTGATGTGCTCAACCAAGTTCTCACTGATTCTGCTTGTGTTTAATTGAGCTCAATAAAATAATCAGAAATCTGAGTCGGGGGCTCATTTAGCTGTGCCTATAATTGAATCAGAGATTTATGTAGCCCAAATTTAATAGCATTGGCATATTAATAGGAGTCTATATTTTGCTTATTATGGTTGTCATAATAGAAGAAGAAAATTTTTGTTGAAAGCTTGCTATGTTAGAGAAAAAGATTATTTCAAGATTATTCAGTTTTCCTTTTGAAAGCGACTGTGGGAGTACCCCTAGCCTGAAGATCCTCTTCTGATACTCTTTTTATCATCTCCTTTCTCACAGTTTAGAGCTTAAAGTGAGAATTTTTTTTTTAAGTGTGTTTTCCTGGCATCTCATGTTTAACAGTGTCAGGGGTTTGTGTCCCTGGAACGAAAACTGTTTCTCCAGAGCCTTTTTTCTCTCAGCTTCCAGTGAAAAGAGGGGCGAGGCGAGCCAGTCGCTTACCACAAAGCAATGCCACCACAAAGGAAAGATTAAGGGTTTAGAGAGAGGTCAATGTGGGTTTTTCTCTAACTAAACACTTTCCTAAAGTTTCCTTGTGGAAAAATAATGAAGTCATCTCAGAGTTTTTAAAGAATTTTTATTTCTTTTTCACCGTCTGCATTCGCTTGTCTTCTCAGCATGGATGTTTAATCTTCCTAGGCTTTGTGAATTGGCCCAAATGAATAAGTGGTGAGCTGTCTCTCTAGGAGCTAGAGGCTTATTCTAAGGGCCTAATCACTGAGTAAACACATCTTTGCCCTCCCTCTCACAACTGCGATATAATAGTCGAGATTCTAGCACAGTAACCTGGATATTGCAGGGACCAATGCTTTGAAATGCAGAATGGTTGATCCTCCAAAACAGACAGTGCCTGATCTTCGCCTGCCTCTTTCTTCTTTTTTAAATTAAATATTGCCAAAGAGATGCTGTTTTATTGCTTGATATTGTGCATTAGTGCCCTGGATTTCCAAGTTTAGTTTCAGTCAACACTGTCGGCTGCACTTATAGAGAACTCTGCATGTCGGGTTTCTTAGTAGCCTCTTCGGCACATGTGTGTTTGGTTTGGAAGAGCATTTAAATTAAATCAGTGAGATAGCAATGTAAATCACTAATCTCTTTCCCAAAGTCTAAATGTTCCATTGCAGTGTTCTTGAGAGAAAAAGGCATTTTAAAGATTTAGCCATTGCCATTGTTTGGTTAGAAATATGCTGATTTAAAAGTGGACAGCTCTCTTGTTCCCAGTGTCTCATTAAATGTAGTTGCTGAGATACGATCAAGCAGAATTAGAGGTTGACATCCCTCTGTCTATTCAGCTGGAGAGCTCTTAAGAGGAGCTCTGAATTTGTTAGTGCCAGGTTCACGTTCCTTTGCCTAAAGCAGCAGATTTCTAGATTTGTTTACTGAGAGTGATTGGTCGTCACTGCTGCATTTGGTGTCCTTTTTTGCCAGAGGGCTGTGGTTGATATCAGCATTCAGGTTTCTTTCATCAAACATGCTGAGACCTCTTCTAGTTTAGGGATGCAAAGAAGGATGAAAGAGACCCACTCCTTACCCTAGAGAGATTTTGTCTAGAGGGGAAACTGGTAAACAGTTATAATACTAGTGGAGAAAGATAGGGGCCCAGAAAAGGAAGCTCTTACTGCCTGAGGGAATCAGGGGAGGTTTCATAGAGGCATTTGCTTTGAGCCTTAAAGGATGAGTAGGAATTTACCAGGTAAGTATTTCTCCAACAACGTATCTGATTACAAACATCCTAGAAGCCATCTACTGGTATCTGCAGACCACAACATAGATGAAGAAACCCTGTGTCTTCTTCTCCATTTTATCACCATTGCTTCCTGCTGGGCCCAACACAAAGAGTATTTCAACAGGTGCTTGCTGAAGGAATGAATAAATAAATTGACACATGGAAGCAGCTACTGTTGGAGTAGCTGAGCTACTTATACTCAGGAATCTTGTCCTTACTCCCATTACATGCTGTCTCTGAGGCCCCAGAAGCACTGATGTATGAGTGGCCAGTCTGGCATCTTCATATTCTCTGAGCATTCCAAGCCTTGACTACAGTGTGGTTGATTTCCTGCTACTGCTGTGTTATCAAAGAAACAACTAGGCTGGAGTCAGTCAATCTGAGTTCCAATCCCAGTTGTGGAATTTAGGGCAAGTCAGCTTTCTAAATCTCCCCTTCCCCTTATGCTAATAAAGTTAAGAATACTGTTTTACAGGTTTATTTTGGGGATTCAAGTAAATAATGGGTATGTAACTAACAGTGCCTCTGTTCATAGTAGATGTTTTTGGAGTCTTAATCTATGTATGTTCTTCTGGCTAGCCTCGTCTAGTATAAAATTTACCTTTGAAGAAAATATTTTAATGAGTACTTTTTTCTTGTTATTATAATTTGGATTATTTATCAAGACGATTCCAAGCATCAGACTTCATTAACCCTTCATCAACATGAGCCTTATATTTTTCTTTAAATGTCCTTCTTTTGTTTAGAATCCCATACAGCAAGTCTTTCTTTATTATCATCACATCCTTATTTAATGTGAAGGGAAAGACCCTAAGCTTCCTTGAAATTTTCTTTTGCCAGAATTTCACAGATTGGTTTGTGTATTGTCTTTACCGTAAAATTTTATCTTTCCATTTCCTAGTAACTGACTATTCTTAAACTCAGTTATTCTACAAGGCAGCACCAAGAGGTTAGTCAGCTGCAGTTTAGGCTCTTTAGTTGTCATTATTATTGTTGTTAAAGCTGGCATGTTGCAAATTATGTTGCTCAATTTCAGTTTTTAGTTTAAATTATTTTATTGAATATCCAACTATGACAGAATTTTTAAGAGAGCAAATGTCATTTCTTGAAAACAAGTTTTATCTGGCAAAAGAGGAAGAATAATTTTCCCTATTGGAAACTACATTGGACATTTTCTGAAATATAAACGAGAAAGAATTCATGTGAAGTGAGCATTTTCCTATCCTCATTTCAAATAGCAATTAGATGTTACATGCTCTTAAATAAGGACTTTAATATGGGAACACATTAAGAGCTTTGATGTTACCTGTGGAACGAAAGCAAAACTTCATTTTAGACCTTTTCCTTTCAAGTAGAAGAGACTATTCATGTTCAGATTAAAAACATAAAAAATACGTAAGAGAGATTTTGGCATTCAGTCTTAATCATATTTTTTCTCTGTATAGTTGAATAGTTTGAAGTTAATTTTCCCTTTACATATGAAGTATGTATTAAATATGAAGAATGGTAAATCCATTTTATATAAAGAAAACGCAATTCTACTGCGATTTCTGCTTGAGATAGGCTTGCACATGTTAACAGGAATCTGTGACAGCAGTCTGGAAAACGGAATGTAATCATCCTAGCCTCTTTAGAGGGTAAGGAAGCAAAATTTATTCCTATTAATAAATGCTTTAGGAACTCCAAGTGTCAGATACTCTTTTAGGGAATAGCATTTAATTTTTGTCTTTGCTGTTTGTATTGACTGATTATGCCTTTCCAAAATTCAGGAAATCTTACATTAATGGATATTTTAATTCATCGGTCTTTTCTCCTCTTTTCAGAGAAAGCTTCTTGCTATCTACCTCCATCATGATGAAAGTGTATTAACCAACGTGTTCTGCTCACAAATGCTTTGTGCTGAATCTATTGTCTCTTATCTGAGTCAAAATTTTATAACCTGGGCTTGGGATCTGACAAAGGACGCCAACAGAGCAAGGTAATACTCTTGTTCACAGGTTATAAGTTGGGCTTCTGTTTTTTAAAAAAAAAGTCGTCATTGTGTTTGGTTTCTTATCTTAAACATTTTCAGCCTCAGCATGAAATTCTATACCATTACATTTAATTAGATAAAAGTTATTTCTTGTAGTAAACATATGCATTTACAATTGTGAAAATATACCTTAACTTATAAAAGATTTCTTCAAGAATAACCTGAAAGCCAAAACCAAAATCCATTGTTCTTGTCTTTTTGTAGTAAGACATGGTACATTTCTGTGTACTGTGTGTTCTAATGTTTTAATATGTTGTTGAATATTTAGAGAAAATCTGTGTTTTTAATAATGTTTAGAAAAGGCAAAGCAAGTCTAACATATAATCCTAGTAGTAAGTTTATTTTTTAATACTTCCAGTGAAGAAAGCAGGACATTCTGGACCAGTCCAGTGGAGTTGGTAATAGCTTAACTCTAGCATATGCTAATTGATGTAATCGCTTTATTGCACACATTCTTTTGCACACATCTGTATTCTCAATAGGAAAAAAAAAATCTCTTTCCTAGCTGTCAGGATAAATTTACTTAGTTTGTTAATCGTAATATCTGTAAGTGATGACTAAGTCTTCATATTTTGCCTGAGTTTCCCATCTGAAATATATTTCATCATGTTTTTACACATGTAGCCATAACATCCTGTGATGCTACTTTGGGTGTGTTAACACAATCATAATCACAGGCTGCTGGTTTATGAACAGGGAGATTAAATTAATTCATTTCAAGGCAAGCCTATTGTAGTTACCTAATTTAAACAATTATAGAACAATTAGAAATCATCTGATTTGTCTTTTTATTATTTTATGGCTCACTGAGTTTTGCTCATCATTCAGACTTTGTTTTATGTAATCTGAATCTGAAAAGAAAGATGATTCTTCCCTTAAATGTGAAGCAAAAGAATGTTGAAGCAATTTCTCCATCTAATACTTCATTTCTTTAAGCAAATGGTTAGGAAATTTCATAGGATGACTTCGTTCTGCCTTGGAAATGTTCCCTGTTATACATAAATAAAGAACCTTTAGCACCTGTATTTGTTTAAATTAAATCAGGTTATTATTCACACTCAGTTAAAGGTGATGAAAAGCAGTGCCAAAAACAGATAAAAATGCAGCATCGAAGGTCTTTCATGAGGCAAAATACATAGACTGGAGACTTGGCTAAATCTTTTGCCATTCACTGGCAGTAAGGAATCTCCTCCTTTCCTTTTATCCACAACTTGATGGAGAAGGAAACACTATTTCTAAACCATCTGTAGTGGCTAAGTTCAGTGGACTACCTGCTGTTATTTTGTTCTATCCTCCATTTAATTCCTTAGTTCCTTTTATTTTACAATGACAAAAAATTGCAGTGTAGTTTCTTTTGAAAAACAGTGTTTGAGGGGTTTTTTTTATGACTGGCAATCAACAGCCATGTAATTGCTTTGTTATGTTTTACTAAAGAAGTCTGTTAAGTAGCACAACTTTGATACACTAGTAATAAGAGTTTGCAGGTTACAGAGACACCTGTGGTGACCAAAGCGACAGAAGCTGCTTATTAGAAAGAGCCAGTACAGCTGTGTCCTATTAACTCCTTATGACACTTTTTTAAAACACAAAATAAAGGCCTTGTTTAAGGCTTTAGAGCTATTTCTCAGTGAATTACAGGCTATGAAGTAGGATAGGATATTTCAATCTACATTTTTTAAAATGTGGCATCCTATTATTAAGTTACTGTCATGAAAATAAAAAGAAGTGATATTAAAGACTGAAAATAGAAACATCCAGGAATTCAATTTAATAATCATTTATAGGAGCAAGAAACAGGGCAATGGGGAGAGAGGGAATGTAGCGATTTCTAGAATTTAAGATACTTGGCATCCTTATTCAAAATCAAATTCTATCCATATTACAAATTAAAAACTAAAGTATTACATTTCTCTCTATAAAGCAAAAAATAAAATTATGTAGCTACCTTTCTTATACACCTCCTTATTAGTACTGTTAAGGCAAATGGGAAAATACATTCATGCATCATTAGGTGATTTCATCATTGTGCAAACATCACAGAGTGTACTTAACACAAACCTAGATGGTACAACCTACTACACCCTAGGCTATATGGTACTAATATGGTACTAGGCTTATGGGACCACTATTATATATATGGTCCTTTCTTGACTGCAGTGTTATTATGTAGCGACTGTACACAGTTTACAAATACAAGATGAAAACTCATTGTAATGCTATATTCCTAAAAGAGAGTAAAGGTAGATTTCCTTTTGATATATGAAATTGTGAGATAATTAATTAATTAGGCTGATTTATTGCCCCCAAAAGGGCTTAGCTTAGCCACAATTTCCTTACCACCTATCATAGATTCATCTAAATAAAACTGTCTAATTGAGTTTCCATTTCTATAATCTTACTTGGATTTTTATCACCACATTTATTGTTTGTCATGAAAATTGGTGGCATCATCCATTTGATGCTATTAACACCAGGTAACAAAACGTCCAACTTACTCAATTTGATAGAAGACTGCTACACTAATATTTATTCATCAGTGGGCTATATATCAAAAGTTGTGCCACCGTTTGCATATTACCAGACAGTTAAAATGAGACAGATTAATATGTGGAAATACAGAAGAGATTTCTAGGCATCACAAATAAGGTTGTTGCTGTGGGTTTCCTTTTAACTGTGATTTCTTTATTTCAAATGTAAAAATTTGGAAATAAATTTCTGATGGATGGCTTGTCTGGTCCTATATCTGGCTATCCTAGTTCAGGCTAATCATATAAATTTTGAGCCTGTAAGCCGTTATAGTCTGGATGCTTTCTTAATGGTTTTCTGGGACTATTCCCTGATATGATAGCTGGGGACATTGATGCCCAAGATCGGAAGGGACTCGCTAAGTAAATTTACTTTTGCTCGAGAAATACTCTGATTAAGCCTACAGAAACATTAGTCCTCCACAATTTATTGTGAATCTCTCATGTGTGTAGAAGATAAGTGAAGGATATTGAACTAAGTGAATGCTTTGGTAAAGTTAACAGAATATGAATGTCAATTGTTATTTTAAGTTAAATTTTCTGATTTCTCTAACAAACCAAAATAAAAAAAGACAGATTTCTATAGAATGTTGCTGTTAAACACCCCTGTGATGATGATGATGACTTGGATTTCCCACCTCCAAAATGATTCTCATAACTTTGTTTCTGAGTCGAATACTTAAGGTAACCAACCTATATCTGGATAAAACGGATTAGAATAATTTCTAGATTGATCTTGGAATATTCCAAATATGAACTGAGACAGGACACTTTAGCAACAATGATTATGTGCTTGGCTTCTCTCTCACTAAATTGTCATCTTCTGGAAAGGCTTATTCATTTTATTTGTCTCATTTAAAGGGCACTTTACAAAATTTTAGGACAAAGAAACTCAAGCCTTTGGCAAATGAATTCCACCTAAGAATGTTGCTTATGATTTTGTTACTGTATATCTAAATAGAGGTTTCTTTCTTGGAAAACTCTGTACAGTCTTGTTGGCTGCCATGTCTAGTCAGATTTCAGGGCCATTCTTTCTTAAAGGAGTAGGCAGAAAGCCCTTGTTAGTTTTGAGAGGTGCTAGAGTGTATAATTTCTTAAATATCCATCTGAAAATTGATCCTGATAGCAACTGGAGGATTTACCTGTAAATGAAAGAGCTAAAAACAGATAGATAATAGTAAACAAGGAGATCCTGCAAATCACTTCTGGAATTGGCTAAAAAGTATCTTAAGAAAGGTAAATTTCCTTCATGTTTATTCTTTGAGTAAACATTTACAAAATTTTTAATATGAACCAGGAAAGATGCTATGCACTGAGGATAAAAAGTTGGAAAAGATACAGTGCAAATGCTCAAAACACTCATAGTCTAGTGAACAAGACAGACATAAGAGCTAATAGGTAATGTGAAGTACGTGCCAGGTTCTTTGGGAGGGAGTATGGATGAACTTCATACTGAGTTACTCTACCTGAGGGGGCCAGGGAAGGACTTGAAAGAGATAACACATGGAAAGATGGAATTAGAATTTTACTCTTTCTATTAGGGATTTTTGTATTAGCAGCATCCTTAGTTTATTGGGTTGCAAATACTTGCTATTTTTACAAAAGAATATTGATATTTTTAAACCTCATAATTAGCTCTCTGAAATGAAAGGTCAGTGATTTACATAATTGTGGAAGAGAGAAAAAATAGAAGCTGGCCAGCTGATGTAATGCTATGGTGGTCTGAACTGGATTGAGGATTGAAGTCAACCAGTCAGGATAGACAGATCCCAAGAAGTTATTTTGTTAATGATTCTTCCCAGTGTTGGCGTACACTTACAGATAGACAATGGAGCAGAGATCAGATAGTCTTTTGGATGTGTAACACAGAGAACACCATCATGGATTTAACTGATACAATAAAAATATTTTTAGTACAATATAGTCTTAGTGAATGAATGCTTGGGCTGTGAAAGAATAATTTCTTAAAATTCAGGGCAGATATCACCTCTGGGAAGTCTTGCCTCTCTCCATCCTTCTCTTGCCTCAGTCTAGGTTAAAATGCACATTCTGTATGCTCCCATAATATCCCTATACTGACTTGTGTTGATGGCACTCATTACATTGTATGATTATTGTCTGTCTCCCTGCTAGGTTGTCAGCTCCCCAAGGGAGCTATCTGTAATCTCAATGAGTTACACAGTGCCTTTAAAAAGTAAGTGTTATATTGGTAAATAAACAAATAATCTCTAGTAGGCTTATTGAAAAATAAAAGAGAACAGCTTGGGTAATGGAAAGAGCCTTGGAAATGCTGCTATCTCCCTCCAATTGTGTGGTCTTCCCCCACAGCCATTAATAGGACTACTAAAGCAAAAGCCTTCCTTCTCCTTACAGAATGAACTAAAAATGGCTAGACTGGGTACCTTGTGTTTTGCTGGCTTTGTAGTACCCCAGAATGTTTTGATCTATGCTCATGTGCCCCAGGCACCCACAGGCCGTCTGGCAAGAGGCTTGAATTCAAACCTAGATGAGTTCATTCAGTCGTTCCAGACTTTCTTTCACAGACTCACCAAGTCTCTATGATATCCCTGAAGCAGTTGACCTCTCAAACTGGGCCATTGTGGATGATACTCTGAGACTTCTGCAATGGTGGTGGCATTGATTAAAGTAAACATGTCCATGGGACCATAGTGAGATATGCCCAGCAGCCAGGAAAGTTCCATTTGGGCACCAGCGGAACTAAATATAGATAGCACTGTATAAAGCGCTTGCACAATAAGCATTAATTTTCTTCCCTCTATCAGAGCTATTTGGACACCTACTACATGCATGGGAACATTGGCACATAAGTCCCCTCAATGCTAAGCTGTTATCTCTTGGCTGAAGTTGCTTCATCAAGGAAAGCCACATAACATGAGTGGCACAGTAAACCACCAACATTAACGAGTAATACGTGGGTTAATGGGTATCTCTTGTTCTGACCAGGAGGGCCCACAAAGCAAATGTCTCACTTAGTCCATCCAGTATAGGTACTGATTTTGATTATCTAATTCTAGAAAACTTAAACATTGAATTTGATTATGATAGTGCCAACCGGGTTATCAGCCAGCTATGAGTGCTGAAGAATGAGTTGCTTGCATGGAAGTTCCTGAGGTGAAAATGTTTCACACATCAGTGTACATGCTACAAAGTGTTAAATTAGGCATTGCACACTATTTCTTAGCAGTATTCAGAGTAACTGCAAACAGTTCCCTAGGAATTACTGACAGTGCCTGAGTTACACAGGTTGCATGTAACATATACATAGCATTGTATTAAGTTTTGCATACACAGTACCAGTGTTCACAGACAGAATTCTATTTTCTGTCAATATTAGCTTTTGAACTTAATGCCCTTGCATGCAGTATTGCAGGTCACTGTAAACTGCTGCTGCTGTGCTGACAGGTACTTGTTAACCTTAATATTCAAGTGATAGTTTTCCACATTACTTAATCTTTGGCAAGAGTTAATTGACTTAAAGCTCTTATTATCTGTGCAGGCTGTCTTCACCTGCACTTTCCATCTCAGTAATTAGCCATATTCACAGTGGCTTACTCTTAATTCTAAACTACTTGGTGGTTCATGCCTGGCTGAAGCCTAGCTGACCATGTTACTCTAACCCTACACTTCCATTTGATCCAGTAAGTACAGCCCAGGTGTGGGGTCTGCATCGGAGACACAAGCAGTGTTAATTTCCAGCTGCTCCCCTAGGAGCAGATATGGATTCTGCAGAAGTACCTGCTAAAACAGATGGACATGTAGTGGTCGGGGTACTAAGACTTCCAGAGGGCCTTCATGCCAGATTTCTGTATAATTTTCCCCAAACTTCTTTATGCCCTTAGTGCTACATTTTCCTTCCAGTATTTTTAAAGGAAATGTATTGCCATCCTAAACATCCCAGGTCAAGGGCTTAATTAAGGCTTTAAAATAAAGGTTCCAAAACACCAGGAGAGTTTGTCATTTTCTCCCTGGTTTGTTTTGTGAAGAGGGAGGAGAGGAGGTGAGGAGGAACCCCTCCTGTTCCATGATTACATCCTACCCACTCATTTTCTCCTTTTCTCCTCTGCTTTTGATTTTTAGTGGCGGTCTTAACAGAATGTCAAGATCAATTTGCAGCATGGTTTAACTCAAGGTTTGTGTTCTGCCAGCAGCAATTGTCCCTGCAAACAATGCCGTGTGTTCTTGTAACTTCAGAAGCTTTTAGAAGGATCATGGCAAGGGCAGCATCTAATGACTTTATTAGTGTAGGATTTCAAAATGGGCTCAGTAATTGTTCATATCTCTTTGTCAGCAAGTCATAATTACTGCTCAGCATTGTCCAAGGGTTCACTTGTGAATAGTTTCCTAATAGTACTGAAAGGAAGGGAAAGAGGGGAAGGATAAAAGTTGATGGCCTCTTAGGATTGAGAACAAGGCAGTCTGTATATAGAGGATGGCTAAACTGTTTATAATGTAATACGTATTTTACTCTTTTTAAAAAATACATTATCTTTGTAAAAATGTTCTTTGAGGTACTTTTAAATTACCAGTTTACAAGCCTTTTTTACTTTGATTTGGGTACTCGCCACACTGCTGCCTAGTACTACAATCATAGCTGCTTGGTGGTGCATGCATTGTGTCTGAATCAAGCATTTGCATAAAAACTACAAATACTTTTCCTGGATGTTAATCTAATTAATGCTATTCAGGAAATAATACATTTAACTCAGATACAGTTATCTATGTGTTTTCACAGTCTCTGTGAAAACTATTGTTAGAAAAGAGTAATACAAAGGGGATACTGTTGACAAGACAATCCAAAAGAACAACATTGCAAGTTTGTATCAGATGTCATTTTTCTCATGGCTAGACCTTTCTTGTTACTCTACTAGTGTTCTCCTTGGTCTTTCTTGTAAACACTCTCTGTTTCAAGTATTCCAGGAATCTTGATTGTGAGAGTCGCAGAATTAAAAGAATCATTCATTGCCTTCTCAATATATATGAGTTTGAGCCTAACGCCAAGCCTTTGCTGCTTCATTTGTTCTGTTGCCAAGTGTTTTCCTGTCCTGTGACTCCTTGTACTCATGTATAGTTACGGGCAAATATTCACTCTCAATGGCTAGTTATCCTAGTACTTTAGAATATACAGATTCAAATAAATATGACTGTCAGAGGTACTTGATCCAGTGTTTATATAGATGACAAAACATGAGTTATCTAGGGAAACAAATTCTAAAAATAAGACATTTCCAAAATGAAATATCTTTTTTCTAAAAAAGTAATATACCCCATTGTGTGTTTTGCTTTTCTTTTTGCCTGAAATTGAAAATATCTCAAGAGATTTATTTATTTTCTTAACTGTCTTGTCAGTGTTAATAATTTTTATATTCATGGCTGTTTCTAAAGAATTTTCACTATCATATCACCTATGCCATTTAAATTGGTAGCACATTGCTCCTCTTTCATAAATACTGGTGGTAAATCACTCAGAGAAATTATAAAAGTAACATTAGTTCAGTTGTATAAAACTGCCTATGGAAACTGGTTCCTCTGACATTTGTCCAGTATTTGCCTGTCAGTCTGCATAAATACTCATAGAGGTTTTAGTGCCCAATAATGATCTAATCTGCTAAATATACCACCAAAAATTGAAAGAGGAAATAACTGTTAGTCTGGGATTGAAGAGTAAGGCAGACTCCTGTTTCTTACATGTTTAGGTAATTGATTAGGGAATAGATTTGGTGTCTTCTCCTCAAGCATATGTTTGTATCTTTGAACTTGACTCTGTTATAGTAATAGAGAAAAATGACAGTTTTATGTTATTTGCAAGTAAAGGGTTAACTATAGGAATTTTTAAAAAGCCATCTGTTAATTTATCTACTGTTGGCTGACTCAGTCCATAGCCACAGCAACAATTTAAAGAATCCTCCTCAATGGTCTCCTTCCGTGATCTTTCCTTTCTTCCATACATGATCAGCACCAAGAAAGTCCTCTTTAATGTACTTTTCTACGCCTCGACTAAGGAAAGAGTGAGGCAGGTTTACATGAACAGTAAAGTAGCTCAATCTGAGGAATTATCTTGCCCAGTCCCGGTATCGAATAAGGTTTTGGAGGCTCTGAGTAGCTCCCACATAAGTTACTCAACAACCACAGCAGCAAAAATTTATTATTTGGCTATTATGAAAGCTATGTAAGTATTAACTTATTATTCTTAAAGCAAAAGCTACACTCATTTAAATATGTCAGTTGCTGTTGTTAAAAGACTGTGCCTTTCTCTACAACTATTTCCTCACTGTGTGTGCAGTTAGATGTCAGTCATAAAATTTAGAGCAATTAAGAAATGAGACTCAGTCAGTCCGGGAGTATGAAGAACAGACGTTATTAGGCGAGTGTTATAACATTTCTAGATCTTTTTCTCCTCTATAAAACTGGAGGGGGGTGGCTGACCTATTTGACCTTAGACTTTTGATCTTTTATCTCTAAAATTCTGTGGCTTTCTGATAACTTGGACACAACTGTTTTCAATAGAAAAACGAGAGGTAAGCAAGAATAGTTTTAAAAATAAATGTTAGTAAAGTTTGTAAGTAGATTATAGCATACTGCCCTTACCAGCTTATGATGATCTAGTCGGAGTGACCTTTGAGTGTAGCCAAGGAGGCTACAATCATTTTCTGCCTCTTACACCAATAAAGGCAGTTTCCTTACCCTTAGAACTGTCCTCCAGGCTCATGCCGTTTGTGACAGGAGCTTCTCCTGAGAAAGTATCAATAGCTAAGAGCAAGACAATCACAATTGCTTTAAAAAAAAACTAAACATGTAATAACAACTGCAGCCATTAATTAGACACCTACTATGTGCCAGACACTATATGTATAAGCTTATTTAATCCTCACTCTATATACGTTATGCATTTAACCACACTTCTGCAAAGTAAATAGCAAAGGTCCCATTTCACATATGAGGAAACTATTTTTGGCTCAGAGAGGTTGTGTAACTTACCCAAGGTCATGCAAATGGTTGTATGAGATATAAATCCCAAATCTACCTATGCTTTTCTGCTACATAATGCTTCTTGTCCCATGACCTTGTCAAGCTGGATTATTCAACAACAAAAATGTACTGAATAACTGTGTGCAAAGCCCTGTGGGGGATATAAGAGAAGTATAAGACATGGACCTTTTGCTCAGGAAACAAACGTAAGAATCACCAAATCTTAGAGTCAGGGCTTAGAAGCGTTCTTAGTCAGCATCCAATTTGCAGCCATGCAGGCATTTTCCCTTAAAATGCTTAACAAATATTACTACAGTCTGTACCTGAATACTGCTAGGGAGAGAGTAATGGAAGATTCAAAAGACAGTATGTTTTTGAGGTGCTCTAAAAGCTGGAAAAGGTTGTTACTACAATGTTTCTTCCTATAAAGAACTGCTGCAACTTTCTCTCTTTTGGTTCTGGTTTTGCCCTTGGAATTCCCTGAAATAAGCCTAACTTCTCTTCTGCATTACAGTCCCTTTGTCAATTTAACCACAGCTATCTTGTTGCCCTAATTTTCTTGCCTTTTCTTACCAGACAAATTTATTTCTTTCTGTTGTTCCTCGTATGATAGGGTGTCTAGAGCCAGCCCATTCTAAAGGTGCCAGGAATCAAGCATAGTACTCCGGAGGCTTGTCTGGTGCTATGCTATGCTCAATTCTGTTCTGTAATTTTCTTATTGACTCCTGTTGAACTGAGGGTGTCAGCTACACCCTCTACCAGTTTTTCAGGTATGAGGCTGCTCAGAATGTGCTGGGTCTGAGTTGTTATTAAACCAGATCTCTGCTATTCTCTACTAACGCAATTGATTGACAAGATCTTTTTAAGTTTGGATTCTATTGAGTCTCCCAGGTTTTATCCCTCATAAATGATACCTTAACTCCTTATCATCTCTACTCCTGTTATCATTCTTGATAATCCTCTCAGTTCTTATACATGTCTAACTCCAGAAAAATTTTCTTCTTCTCCTTATTTACCACATTTAGATGTGGTCATCGATAGAAACTATATCACCTCATGTATTTTGATTTCAAACATCTGGCTCTGACCAGCACTTCCTATCCTACTTACTTGCTCAAGTATCATCATTGCTAAAGTTTTTTGATCTCATCATGCCCTCCAATCTATTGACCCCACCACTTCACTCCATCCATCCTTTTCTGTCTCCAGTATTCACTTCCCTCCTTGTCCTGTTTAGATTTCAAGGTCCATCATTATCACTTCCTTGAAATTTCTTAAACTCCCTCCCCTCTGTCTCCTCGCATTGTAATCACTTTGTTGAACCCATGTATCCACCTTCTCTATGCCTGTGCCGTTAAGGTTGAACACTGCTAAAGACGGTCACACTGACTGATTCTTTTTTCTTTTTTATTAAAGATTTTATTTTTTTCCTTTTTCTCCTCAAAGCCCCCAGTACATAGTTGTATATTCTTCGTTGTGGGTCCTTCTAGTTGTGGCATGTGGGACGCTGTCTCAGCATGGTTTGATGAGCAGTGCCATGTCCGTGCCCAGGATTCGAACCAACGAAACACTGGTCCGCCTGCAGCAGAGCACGCAAACTTAACCACTCGGCCATGGGTCCAGCCCCCTGATTCTTTTTCTAAATAAACACAAACTTCAAATGAGTACACAGTAATGTTGAGCAAGCCTACTGTGATTCTCTAGTTAGTTCTCTTTCTCAGGTGAGATGTTTATTTCATACTACTCCTTGTGCACTAAACATCTCATGTCCCTCTCTACTCCCATTCCCAGCTGCCCTCACTAGTTAATTGAGAAAACAGAAATCATCAGATAGAAATGATCCTAAGTTTTTGTTCTTCAGGTCTCAGTTTAAATGTCTCCTCTTCAAAAAGTCCTGATGAACCTTTCTAGAGAAGGTTTCTCTACCATCATTCTCTTTCACAGTATTCTCCTAGAACTCTTTATAATAAGCCGTTACTTTTCCTTATTTTTAAATTTTTTTCTAATTCTTCCACTAGAATATAAGCTTCGTAAGGGCAAGAATTGCATTGGTCTTTTTCACGTTTGTTTCTGACCATGATACTCAATAATTATTTGTTAGATGTTATAAGAATGCAGGCTCTCATAGTTAGTTGGCCTTGTTGTATTCTTAATAACCCATGCTGCCTCCCAGTCATCACTACTATATTCTTTCTTTTTTTAAAATTTAATTAATTTTTATTGAGGTAACATTGGTTTATATAACATTATATAGATTTCAGGTGTAGGTCATTATATTTCCATTTCTATGTAGACTACATCATATTCACCACCCAGAGACCTTTTGTCATCTGTCACTGTACACATGTGCCCTTTTACCCCATTTTATATTCCTTTTAAGTGTTCATAAACCATTTGTCTGAGTGACTTTTCTAGATTTTTGTAGGGGACTGAGGTTGAGTTTATTGCTCTGTGCTTTTTGAAAATCAAGGTATGTACTTGTCTTTAGGGACGCAGATTGCTCAGGTGATAGTCATTTCTATCATCATTTATTCTAACCTTTACTGTCCTGTTTATTCTTCCTATCCATTTCTTATCCGGTAAAGTATATATTAAGCATTTATTGTACCATATATTGGCTTGAATTGGGAAAACATTCTTACTCCCCTTATTTTCTCTCCTATATATATGTCTAAGTTTTTCCATTTAGCATTTATAATTTGCCTACTTAAAAATGGATATACTAGTTATACAAGAATAAATACAATATAAAACAGGAAAATAAAAAATAAAATCAGATGAAAATCAATTAAAAGTGGCAAATAATAAGTGTTTATAAACACCTGGGTTGACTTACATTTTGTACATAAACACTGAATTCAGCTCTGTAATTCTAGCAGCTGAAAGAGAAAAAGGAAATGTGATAAGCATATCCTCATTTATTCATCTACCCGTACAATATGTATTTGTTGAGTTTCTATTATGTACCAGGTACTGTGCCCTAAAGTTTACAGTTTACTATTTCCAGTTCTCATTGTCTGATTAAAGGAAGCCTAATAGTTCTTCTCAAGATTTCCTGGCACTGAATTTTGTTGCGTCATTTTCTATTTGAGAGCCATTAGAAAACATAATAGACAGTAACTTTTACTGTTGTTTTGCATAAGACAGATTATTTTAAATAGTTGTTTCTTAAATCAATCCCCTGTAAAAGCAGAGGGCTTTGTATTAAATCTCTTTTCAGTATTGGTGATTCTGTAGGGAGCTTAGGTGATGTGGTCCTTAAATATTCATTTTTGATGACCTAACTCATAAGAGGTATAGAGCTTAGAAGAAAAGCCTGCATAGTCAACCTGTCCATTCAACTCTCTGTCAAACATCAGCCGTCTCAGGTGAGCCTTTGTCAAGTGCTAGGTTGTAATTGATTCTTGCTTGAAAGCTTTGATGAGTGACCGAAGTGCTAATATTCCGTGCTGTTGGTCATTTATCTTTTAAACACTTTCCTCCTGTGTGTGAGATTTTTTACTAACGCTCTCCCACATTTTCTTATCCAGTAGAATGATAGTTCTGTTCAAATACATAAGGAAATTATGTACAAATGTCAAGGTTCAAGAGAAACTAACTCTGAAATCATGCTGGAAAGTATTTATATAATAATAAAATCTCCAAATTTTGCAGTGGAAAAAATTGGAGAACATGACAACATGACAAAATATATACCTTTACTTCAAATCTCTACCCTAGAATAGGGCATGATCTTATCTTATGGTGATGCTAATGGATACTATAGAAGTTCCATAGCAATATAATACAGTGCCAAGCATGCTGCTAAGCATAATTCCTTGTTTAGTAATATGAGTCTGAGATTGCTGTTATAACTTATTTTAGAAAACATTTTGCCATATCCTTAATTTGGGGCGGAGGGGAGAAAGGAAAAACCAATTTTGACCCTGAAGCACATAAGAGGGAGTAAAAAAAAAATTATTAATCCACAGACCAATTCTAAAAGCAAGTATCATTATCTTAATTTTATATATGAGAAAGCTAAGGCTTCGAAAGATTTAGTTATCCAGAGAAACAACTAGTAAGTGACAAAATCAGGTTTGTTTGACTCCAGAGTCTTTGTTCTTCCCACAGTGTTGTGCTGCTTGCAATAATTCCTACTTCCTACTTTCAGTCAGTGGGTGGTGACAGGATAAAATTATGTAAAAACTGCAGTATGCTCAAAATCAGGAGGGAAGCTTAGAGTCATGAACTTGTGGACCAATACCTGCTTATTTTGAGGGCCCAAATGACCTGTGGATGTGGAAGCACAGTGAAAGAGGTCTTGGAGACCATGATAATTCATGCCAACTGTCTTAATTAAACTGATTTCAGAAGTAGTTGGAAGAGGAAAAGGAAGGTTTTATGGTCAACATTGTCATCATGAAGATAAAGGTTACTGAAGCATGAATTGGCCCAGTCATGCAACAAATACACATTAGTCACTAGGTGCTAGGAGTGAGGAGGTGAGTAAGAGATGACTCCTGTTCTCCTAATAGCTGTCTAGGAGCACCATCTTGAAACACACAGTTCTTCCTGACTTCTAAGTACCCATTCCCTTCTCTGATTCCTTACAGCAGTTAGTCTGAACCGCTAATCCTAGGCCCTGGTTGTATACCAGATTATGTTTCCTGTTTGGGGGCCTTGATTTATCAAACCCAAAATATCCTTAGTATCTTAAGGACAGAAACTATGTCTTATCTTGTCATATATTTAGTAGGCCCTCATAAATATTGATTGGTAAAAGGCAAAATGCAGAAGAAATATTGTCTGGCATTTAACATAAACTTGCTCTCTTATACAGCTCCTGGAAAATGCATCTACTCTTTACATTGCTAGAGAAGGAATTTCTGCATTTGATAAGAGATTGGATTAGGTGTTCTCTATTATCCCTATACAGGGTACTTAAAATAAATGTTTATGTTCTTACCAGTGGTAAGAAAAAAGATAGTCAATTATCTATTTATGATTATTGTCCCTCCAAAAACTTACTATAAATTAGTCCATGTAGATTAGCTACAGCCCTGCCATTAAACAGGCCTGTCAGTGCCTCAAAGCCTTTTCACTTGAGTGATTTATAAATGACAACAAGGAGCTAGATTAAGAAGTTATTTCCTTCTTTCAAACTCTGGCTCCTAATCTATTGAGACAATTTAACAGTTTACTGTTACTGGGAAGTCTAAGCCTCAGACAGGTGAGAGAGAGATGCTTCTTATATTAAATCTTCCCAAAAATCTCATCGTGTGTTTTCTTAAATTTGCCTTTAGTTTGACTGTGTTCTCTAACATGCCTATGATATTTGCATTTGTGTGGAGAGCATATATCATCCTTTTAGAAAACAATTTGATAATATGTATCAATAGTCATTAAGTGATACTGCCCTTTTACCCTAAAATTTCATTTCACACTTTTTTTCTTGAGGAAGTACTTTAGAATATTTATCACAATATTATTTATAATGATTAAAAAAAGAAAGAAAAATCTAATTTTAGGTCAATAGTTATGAATATGGCAATGCATACATCTACTCAGTGGAATATTATTCAGCCATTTAGAATGCTGGTTCATTGCTATTGTGTAGAAGGCTAAAAAACTGTATCCGCCCAGACAATGATTACCACAAAAAGGAAAAGATATATTTGAACATAAGACTGATAAGAAATAGGCAAATGTGATTAACATTGTCTTAAAAGTTTATGGAATTGATATTACATGTAATTTTTCTTTATTTTTGTAAGGGAGTTACTGTCTTTCAAACCTGATATTTATTTCATGATTGGCTGTTACATTCACGTTAATGAAAACTCAAAAGGCGTAAAACAATATGTAATAAAAAGTCTCCTGCTTCGTCCTGTCTCTAAGTTATGCTCCCCAGAGGCAGTGTTATAAGTTTCTTATTTATCTATCCATAAATTATTCTAATATTTAAAAACCTGATATATGGGCTGGCCCAGTGGCACAGTGGTTAAGTTTGCATGCTCTGCTTCAGTGGCCCGGGGTTCACGGATTCAGATCCCAGGTGTGAACCTATGCACTGCTTGTCAAGCCATGCTGTGGCAGGTGTCCCACGTATAAAGTAGAGGAAGATGGGCACAGATGTTAGCTCAGGGCTAATCTTCCTCAAAAAAATAAAATAAATTTGAAAAGAAACTAGTGTATTTTTATTTTCCCAAATTTTACACAAGTGGTAAACACTATTTAACACCTTGCTTTTTCCATAACATTATACAGTCCTGTGTCACTTAATGACAGGGACACGTTCTGAGAAATGTGTCATTAGGCAATTTGGCCATTGTTTGAACATCATAGAGTGTACTTACACAGATATAGATGGTATAGCCTACTACACACCTAGGCTATATGGTACTAATCTGGGAGCCCCGTCGTGTATGCGGTCCCTCATTGACCGAAATGTCATTATGTGGAGCATGACTGTATCTTAAAGATATTCTGTGTCAGTTCATAAAGAACTCTTTCTGTTTTATGGCTGCATAGTATTCCTTTAAATTCTATAAAATGATGTAATTTACTTAACAAGATTCTATTGGTGAACGTTTGAGTTATGCCCAATATTCTATTACAAACCTACAGTAATTACCTGTGCATAGAAGAGATTTCCACATGAAAATATATCTATAGAATAAATTCCCAGTTGTAGGAGTGCTAGGTTAAGAGTATGTGTGCGTTTTTAATTTTAATAAATATTGGAAAATTGCCCACAAGGGAGTTGGTACCAATTTCACTCCTACTAACTGTACAATAGTGCCTGTTTTCCTTTAACCTGTATTACCAAGTTTTTTTCTCTCTCCTAATTTGACAGATGAAAAATGGTTTCTTATTTTAGCTTTAATAGGAGTTAACTCACTATGAGTTATTTTGACTATCTTTTCACATGTTTATGAGCCATTACTGTTTCCATTTCTGGGAGCTTTTATATATTGTTGGTTGATCTTTTTCTTATTGTTTTGTAAGAGTTCTTTATATATTAGGGAAGTTAGTCCTTTTTCTGTGGTTTGAAATTCAGATTTTTTTCCCCAGTTCATCATTTATCTTTTGGTCTTGTTGTGGTGTTTTTTGCCATGTAAAAATAGTCAAAATTATCAATTTTGTCTTCTATGCTTCATTCTGCCCCAGCTGTACTAACCCGTATTTGCTGTTCTCTCTGCCTGGAATTCTCTTCCCAGAGATGTGTGTTTCACTTCCCCCTTCACCTTTTGAGTTTTTGATCAAATATCAACTTCTCAGTGAGACTTTTCGTGACTATTTCATACTGTAACCTCCCCTTCCCTGCATCATTTTTCCTCCATCACCTGGAGTTCACAGCCTTTGGAGGTAGTTGTTGGTCTCACATCAGATTGCAGCTCACCTATACAAATGAAGTAAGTGAGAATTAACATCTTCAACATGGTCATCACATCAGGCGACTAGACACTGGATCCAGTGAAGCCACCATTGCCCCAAACATTCTGGGGACGACTTCTTTAAGAATTGCCTTCAGAGACAGTTTAAAGCCCTACAAGGAAAGCAGTCTTGTGTCCTCAAAGCAGTGTTTCTCAAAGTGTTGTTTATTAACCACTTGCATCAGAATCACATTGGCAGCTTATTAAAAAGGCAGTTTCTTGGGCCTTACCCCAGATGAGAATCAGAATCTCCAAGGGATAGAGCTGGGAACTTGCCTTTTAAATAAACTCCCTAGGTGATTTCTAGGCCATTAAAACTTGAAGGTCACTGCCTGTATAGTCAGTGTCCCCCAGCTTAGTCATATCTCTTGTTTACCTCAGTTTGAACCAAAGACTTTGAACTGTTTCCAAAATTCAAAGCCACCCTCAAAGGACAAAGGGGCATGTGCCAGGGGTACTGAAGATCATTCCCAAGGGGAACTCCAGAAATGAGCCGAACAATAGGATGGGCATGCAGACTTGTGGAAATGGTGTTGTGGTAGGAGAGAAAACTCTTTGGCTGGCCTGGTTGTGGTATGCTTAACAGTGCTAGTCTCACTTCACACATTAAAAAACCTCTGCTTAAATCTCCCTATTAAAGGAAAAAGGAGAAGAAAGGAGCATTGTGTGCTGGTTAGATAGGTAGATGATCTGTAAGGTCCTTTCTCTATCTTATATTCTGGTTTTTCTACCAATTTACATAAATGTGATTGAACAAACCCTAGACACATGAATGAATGTGTGTAAGTAATGAGGCTTTTTGCTATAGCAAAAACTGCTAGTTTGGTTTGTTTTAAAGGGAAGAGCCTCCTTAGACCAAAATGGCTTTAAAAGTAGTAGCATAAGGTTAACAGCTGTAGTGTGTACAAACAACTTGCCCCAAACTCTTGAGTAATACTGGACAAGTCCTGTAGCTCAGTAACCTGAAGTTCTTTTGCTCAGTAACCTCCCATTTTGGAGAAATGTTTCACACATTCTCAGAATGACATTTAATGTGTTCAATGGCTCAAGGGTAAGCAGCCAGAAGTTTTGATATCGATTCTTGGTTTTAAATTAATTAACATTACTAAACATAAATATATTAAAAAGAAAATAGTTATTTTAGTTTCATATCCACTTTTAAATGTTTTTTAGAATTGCACAGCTGCAGCATCTATAATTGTGTTTTCTTATTTTCCAAAGATTAATATCTGCACCTTCATTCTCTGAATGAAAATAAAACCAGTGACTGTTTCTGTGTAATTAACAATTCTTTGATGCTATATCTTGCTATGCAAAAAATCTTCATTTTAATCCTGAAAGTAATTATGATAAAATGTTAAATATCATTATATAATTAATAAAATAGCTACCACTTTTAAGGGCCTACCATATTCTCGGCGCAATTCTGAGCGCCTTTTGTATCTTCTAGGAATATAAGTGTTTTAACGATAAGTGTTAGTCCCACTTTACGTCTGAGGCTCCTTTAAACTCATGGAAGTCACGTTGAAATGTAATAATCAGGAAGCCTCGGCAAAGCAGTTGGCAGCCTTGTGCCCTCCATTTTTTATAAAATGTGCCTCCTTTTACGTTACCTGGTATATAGTATGTAGACTGTAAATGTTTGTGGAATTTCATTGCCCTCCTCCTAAATTGCTGTGTTTCTTTTAGTATATGTTTTATTTTGGAGTACAACTTAGTAAAAGTCAGTGACATGCAGTTATGACTTTAATAGAAAGAAACTAAACTATATCCTGATTTGAATTAGAATGAGATTATTTTTTCCCATATCTGATTTATTAGTAATCCTGCTTTCTATTAGCAAGATAGAAAAGATGTATGCTTCAGAGACTGGAAATTTTACTAATGATTAATATATGCTAGCCATTAGATGTTCTGTTATTTTTATCCCCGAACTTTAGATTAAAAGATAAGATTTTGTCTTACCTTTCAATTTTGGATTCTAATAGCAAGAACTGGTGAATATGAACTACTAATTATATTTTGTTTCTTCACCAAGGCCAAAGTTTGAGACTTCCCCCTCCCTAACCACCCCTCCCCAACCCACCTCCCTCCACCCCCAGGGACCAATGAGTTGTTTTATCCTACCTGATTTGTGAATAACCATCTTCTTTCATTCACTTTCTCTTCCCTTCCTTTTTCTTTCCCTTCCTCCCTCCCTCATTTTACCCCCTTAGTGAGGGCATTTATTCTTGGTCTTTTCAAATCTGTCACTTTAGCTTTTGGCTTTGGGAGTTGGTCTGGCAGCTTGTTATTTCCCCTCCTCAAATAGGTCTATGATGAGTAGGTTATTTGATTTATTAAAATCTTTTATAATTAAAAAACAAAGCCATTTCTCCTTGCCACAGAACACTTGTCATTGCTTCTCCCATTGGGTTTGAAATTGCAGGAATCCAATTGCTGTGGAAACCATTTATCCCTTCATGACGCCTGGCTGTGATGAACACCATATGTAGTTAGGTTGGCAACTTTGGTGCTGCCACTAGATGCAATGGCACATTTTTATCTCTTCAGAAGGAAGAAAATACCACAATTAGGAGAATCACGTTTTTCTCTTAAAATAACTTGTTTTTCCTGTGTCTGTTTTGATTCTAATGTTTTGAACTGGATTTTTGCTGCAAATAGTGTGCTGCGAGTGATCTGGAGAGGAAGAAGTAGAGCCTCCCAGCCATGAGACAGATTGATATCTGTGAAGTTCTTGTAAATGTAATGGAAGGTACTGACAAATAGGAATTTTGTATTTTGGGGCTGTCTGTTGGCTCTGTAGGCTTGTGATGATTGCAATTTGAAAGTCTCAAAGTAAACATGATTCAGATCTTAAGAAGATTAATCAGATTAATTAAAATTTTAACAAAGTCTCTCTTTGATTAGAACAAATTGTTAGTTAAGGCCACTAGAAAACATCAAGTGACTGCGTGGTCCCTGTATTATATCTTAACTGCTTCCAAAATATTAGAATGATTTGCCAATACCTGGTAGAAAATTGACCACTTTGTTGTTTTTCATAGTTAATTGAATGGCTAATGTGCCTTTGAAGCCTGTACCTCTCTTGAATATGTTTTGTTTAGTTTTGAAATTTGTGTTATATATTAATGTAAACCAAATAAGATTCCTACATTTTCATAATTATTTTCCTTTCTAACTCATTTTCACAAAAAGAAAATTTGGGAATACACAATTTACAGGCAAAATTGTCTTGAAATTGAATTCTTCAAACCACTAAGCCAGCCAGCCTGCCTGTCTGCCTGCCTGTCTGCCTGCCTGCCTTTCTTTCCTTCCTTCCTTTTTTGGGGGTGCCCTGTTTAGTTAGTACTTAATATCTCTTGTGAGGCTAGTGCTGTGATGGCATCTACTGTGTGATATCCACTTAATCCATTGGTGTGAAAGCAACAAGGACTTATTTTCTCCCTTTTGTAGGAAATGGCATTCCAACTGTTTTTTGACATCTTTAATTTCAGAGGTTGCCAGTGATCAGATCAGGGTCAAGATTGACTTCAAATATTTTAGTGAGAAGCGGAAAGAAAAATGAGATCCTGACTTTCTAGTCTCCTGATCTACACATCTCCATTGATGAATTAAAGCTATATGGGTGTGAAATTTGGTAGGGAGGCTTAGGCTGCTTGAGCACCTTTTATCCCATAATAGTTGTGAAGATCTGAATTTTCATGGGGGCACTGATATTTCATGGCCAACAATGGGTTTCTTAAGGACTTGTCATTTCAAATTGCCGTGAGGTCTGGTTATTGCTGCTCTAAATGTGTGTATGAACCTGCCTCCCGATGAACTTACTGTAGTGGTGCTAACTTGTCTTGACACTCTTGCCCACAGTTCTAGTGGCCCTTAACACGGTCTATTTCTGTAGTGACAGCACAAGTTTTGTGGAGAATTCAACCTAAATTTCTGGGATGAATTTCTATAGACAAGAAATATATTGGCTTTAAAAATTAAGAGGTTTGATTCTGTTTTGAATTTGGATATCCAATGAATCTGAGCACATGACATTTTAATGCCGTTTGTCTTTTCAAATAGATTTACCTTCTAATGCATGTGACGACAGGACTTTGCTCATCGGCTAGAACATACATTTCAGAGGAGTTGTTACCTAAAATATTATCATAAGGCATAAGAAAACACGCGATTTAAGTTGCCTTTCATGAACATAATTAAGAATTAATAAGCCAGTACCAGTGGCTAGTCCCCAGAATTTCCACTGTTTTGCCTTTGTGACCTATGTTATTAAAAGTCCATTATTTTTACAGACTTTATTAAATTGGATCTTATTAAAGCATTCTATATTTGCATTTGGTCTTTCATAATTCATTATTATTATGACATTTACTTTTTACCATCAGATCTGAAAACATATCATAAGCTACCCTTTTCTCTTGAAAGAAATGCTAATTTCAAACAGTCCTCTAATAGAAGAGAAAAGCTTTATCAGTTTTTTCATTTATTCCAGATCGTGTTAAGAATACTAATGCTAGACTTCGGTATGCTAATATCTCTGAGCTTTTTTTGGTCAAAAGCTTAGAATTATATTTATCCCATACTAAGTATGAAACTAAAAGACCTGCTACTACTGAAGAAAACACAATCTAAAGTACAGTACTTGATTCTAAAAACTTATCAAAATGTTGCCAAATTCTGTTTAGACTAGGATGATACTAGTCAATTTAACTTTGTACCATGCAATATTTGTCCTATTTAAGAAATTCTTTCCTCTTAAAATTCATTTTGTTTGTTTTTCATATAGTTTAGGGTAGTACAGCTTGCAGTGTTTAAGACTAAAAATCCTATGCTGTCAGCCCCAACATTTAGGGTGTGCTTTTCTATATGATAATCATTTCTGTATCATTTATGATGTAATTGAAATCTCAATCTAGCAAGATTTTACATACTGAGATCAGGAGGCATCTAATTTTAGCATAACTAATAAAACATTTAATGGGTTTTTTGTTAGAGTACTGGTAAATTTATTAATCTCTGAAATGAAACTTACTTTGGATTTTGTCTCATTTTAGATTTCTGACAATGTGCAATAGACACTTTGGCAGTGTGGTTGCACAAACCATTCGGACTCAAAAAACAGATCAGTTTCCACTTTTTCTGATTATTATGGGAAAGCGATCTTCTAATGAAGTATTAAATGTGATACAAGGTAAAGTACATGTCACAAGGGGAGTAGAGTGTCTTCTTGTGTATTTAATAACTTATAATATTTACCATCAAAGCTGACAGTGACTCTTTGTATTGCTGAATATCTTTGCATTTTAAAATATAGAACATCCTGCAAAAGAGCATTTTCAGAAAGTATAGGGGCTATGAAAAATGAAATATGCTACGTGAAAATCCCAACAGAAATATCTTAATAAAATTGCACAGCCCTTGGGACTTAGGATAATCATGTTAAATGTTTAGAATTGCTAAATTCTCTAAACTAGCAATTAAGTCATAATCAGTTGTCAAATGTGACATTTCTTATATATTCATTGCTTTCCTGCTGTAATGTTGATTAGTTGAAATAATTGCTTATTTTTAGTTATCTAGAAAAACCAGTGACTAGATATTGTGAGTTGAATTGTTCACAGTGGCGCTTGTTTCCCCTTATTTGTATGAATTCATGTTTAAGATGCAACCCTGAGGCGTGAAGCTAGGATGCCTGTGAATTTAATCACAGTGCACATTCTTTACCAAAAAAATAAGTGATTTTTTTTTACTGTTACTAATGTATCCCAGGGATTAGTATATAAAATATTACCTTATTTGTGGCCAAACCTAAGATGAAAGCAGCACATCTTCTCTGTGCCATAGGGGAAAAGATGTTTCAAGTGCCCCAAGCTAAAGCTTGTGTGTGAATTACTTAACTTTTGTCCCTATTTAAATCAAAAGTTCGATAGCAGATAGTGTGATGGAAGTGGAGTGTAAATTCTAGTGCCTTTAAAACTCAAGTAAAACAAAACCTCTAGTATATTGTGTTTTCTCTATAACTAGAACACTCAGTTTCGTAAACAACGTTAAAGAAGACCTGCTGGGGGAACACATTGCACGGGGTAAATGGATAATGAAGACAATATTTCGTGCCTGTTTTCCCTGTCAGAGGCAATATTACAATAGCTGGTGGTTCTCAAAGTGTGGTCCATGGATCCTAGAGGTCCCCTAGACCCTTTCATGGGCTCCACAAGGTCAAATTTTTCAAGGTATTATTTTCATCATAGTAGTAAGACTTTTTATTTGCCTTTTTACTGATTTGACATTTGCACTGGTGGCACAAAATCAATGTTGTGTAAAACTGCTGGCACCTTAGCACGAATCAAGGCCATGACACAAAACTGTACTAGTAGTCATTTTTCTTCACCTCCATGTATGTGCAGTTAAAAAAAGTATTACTTTTATTAAATTTTAACCCTTTTTATAGTTTGTGTGACACAAGAGGAGGTATGAAGAAAGCACTTCTGCTGCATTTTAAAGTACACTTTGGAGTCTCAAAGAAAAGCACTTGTGTGGTTGCCTGAGCAGTTGAACTCATCATTTTTTTTTAACAGAACATCATTTTTACTTGAAAATGACTGACAAACTATACTTATATAGCCTGAGTATTTGGCAGACATTTTCTCTAGAATGAACAAGATGAGTTTGTCACTTCAAGTAAAAGAACTGATAATATTTGTCGCCAATGCTAAAATTTGAGCCTTTAAACAAGAAGTTACATCCTCCACCATAAGATTGACAGCTTAAATACCTTTCGATGACATCAGTGTTGATGTTAACAGATGCGATTTTTTGATATCATATAATTAGGTGTGTCAACATTCAGAAGAAATGCATAACTCAGTGAATCAGTATTTTCCAAGTGACCAATGCATGATGTTGCAAAATCAGGCATGGGTAAAAGATCCATTCAAAGGGCAAGATAGACCAAGTGGATTTTAATGTAACAAAGTACAAAAAGTTCATGGATATGGTTTCAAATTCCTCATGAACCCAACCTTGAAGAGACTGCCACTTGTCAGTTTGGGTGTATTAAAGAAGGAGTCCTCCCTTTTCCAACTACATATCTGTGGGAGGCCAGATTTGCATCATAAATTTCAACCAAGACAACACTGTAACTGGTTTACTGTAGAAGTAGATGTGAGAAACCAGTTGTGTTCTGTTAAGCCAGACATTAAAGAGATTTGCAAAAGTGTTAAAACAATGCCATTCTACTTACCAAACTTTTTCTTTTGGAACATGGAGTCATTTCTCATAAAAATGTGATATTTATATTAACATGTAATGGGTTTATTATTGTTACTTTTAAGTGAATTGATAAATATGTTTTAAATATTTGTTTTAATTTCTAACACAGTAAATGTTTGTAACTATAACCCACATAAATAAAAATTCTTTGGGGATCTCAATAGTTTTTAAGAGTGTAGAGAGGTTTTGAAACCAAAAAGTTTGAAAACCCTTGCAATTGGCTCTAAAGGATAAATTTACCCTGAACTGCATTAATTGGTACGTTTTCTCTGTCTTGGATCATTTAGGGCTTAAGTATAAAGTATCTACAAGTCCACTTTGGCAGTGAGTCCTTACAGTTGGGGCTGAAGCATAGTTGATAAGCGGTTGCTTAAACCTGAAAATTAGTGGCCAGTAGGTAGTCACGTATACAACTATAGTATTTTCCCGTTGATGATTCCAGTACCCTCCATAAAGTATTCATGCCCCACACCCTGAGTTTTAGTCACTACAGTTTGCAAATAAGAAATGGAAACCCAAAGATTTGCCCAGTAACAAAATCTACTTTGAAGGTGCTCCTAAACTTTTTTTTGCCATTTGTCATATCTATTAATAATAACTACCAGTGATTGTGTGTGTACTATGTACCAGGCACTTTGCATTATCTCTAAGCTTTCTAAGAATCCTACAGAGGTAGTGTTATCTTCATTTTGCAGATAAGGAAATTGATCTTTAGAAAGCTACAATCATTCGCTCATTCACTCATTCATTCATTTCCTGAGTGAATCTTTATTAAGCCCTTGTCACGTGCTAGGCACTTTTTGGCACTAGGTCATATAGTTTGTAAGTAGTGGAACTAGGGTTAAAACTATGACTACAAAATCAGTTCTGCTTTCTCAATACCGTGGTACCACACCAAGGTAGTATTTGTTCTCTAGCTCATTTATTGAGAGAATAGTGCTGATGTGACCAAATTAGATCATTTCTTTTGCTGAGGACCACAGATACTGGCTAACCCCATGCTGCCAGTGGTCATAAGGAAAAGTGGGAAAAGGACCATTGAAAGATCATATTAGTCAAGCCTTCCTCTGGAAGAACACCAGCAAGGATGCTTACTATTTGTTGTCCTGTTGGTGTCCATTTCATTAATGAGACAACAAGACCCCTTCTCGGGCCCTGGAGAAGGACAGACTTTTTTGCCTCTAGGGTTGAAAGAAGGAAAGAATTGCTATATTTTTGTATATCCTTATGAATTTCTCTCTTGTAGATGCATCCAAAGCAAATAACAGAACTTAATGCATTGAGGAAATGGCATATATGTGCTGTATGTTTGTTATGGACTTGGACAGGGAATAAAATAGCATTAGGTAAAATCAAACATTTTAAAGACTTTCTTCATAAAGATTATAGCATTGTTATTTGAAAGCAGATGACAGGGGAAAATACCAATTGGGCAAAAAAAGAAATTAATTTTTTTCAGAAATTGAATTACTGTTTGTTTCACCAAAGAATTTTTAGTAATAGAAGATAATTCTAAGTAAACGGTGTATTAAGGTGGCAAAGAGGGATAGCCTTTTGAGTCAGACTCATTTGGTTTCAAATCCTCGCCCCACCGGCTTGACCACCTTGACCTTGGTTGACAGATTACTTGAGCTCTCTAAGCCTCATTTTCCTTCCCTTTAAAATCAAAATCATATCGACACCTTTACAACACTGTTGTACAGGTTAAATGAGATAACATATATAAAGTGCTTAGCCTAATCACTGGCATATGAACGAATGGTAGTTGTTGCTAGTGTGATTAAATAGATAAGTTTTCATAACTTGAAAGAACTTTTTATCCTCATAACTTGAACATTCTTCTTTATAGTGTTAAAAATTCTTCTTATTAAGAGACTGCTCCCTCAAATCTGAATATTCTGAAATTTCAACTGCTAGTGTATTGCTTTACTCTTTCTTATTGAACATATGAAACTTTTCAATTAAAACATGAAAGTATTTTAACTAGATATTAGCATACTAGTCTGTAACTTTTTTAGACTGTAATTATTCCTTACTGATTAATTGTAGAATGACTTTCGTTTTATAATAGCTTTAATAATGTGAAGTTTGACCATCTCCGTGTGTTGCTAGGTAACACAACAGTGGATGAGTTAATGATGAGACTCATGGCGGCAATGGAGATCTTCACAGCTCAACAACAGGAAGATATAAAGGATGAGGTAAGGTGAAAGGTTAAGTAGACCTTTAATAGGATTTTGATGAGATAATTTGTCAAATGGTGATCTTGCCTATGTCATGATTGGTAAATAAGGATGATGAAGATGCATTTCCAGATTAACCAAGGAATTTTATGCCATTGAGTTTACCTTTCACTCCATTCTTTTTATGACCCCAAGACCCAACAATTTGTTTGACTTTATGGACATTTATACTTTGCCAGATTTGGAGTGGTGGCAGGAGGTCAACTTGCAGGAAATGATTTCCGAAGCATGTTTACAGAAGAAAATACAGCCCAGGAAATCCTGTCTACTATATGGAGTTTTCACTCACTTTTAAGGTCTTCGTACTCTTTTTAAATATTGAGGTTGGTTAGCAATAAACACATTTTACATTTGAACATATTTTTGAAGCACTGTAAGAATTAGTAAAAGATCTCCAGAATTCTGGATTTTTCAGTCTCCCAAACATACTTAGATGGTATAGGTGACCTGAGCATGGACTCTCAAATAAAATAATAGAAACAGCAATATTGATAATGACAATAGTAGTCAATACTTACAGAATATTGGTAATGTGCTAGGCACTATGCTAAGCGCTTTAAATTTATCATCTCACGTGATCCTCGAAACAACCCCGTGAGGTTGTATATGAGTCAGACAGAGTTCTGGCAGGAAACAGAAGGCACTTTCAAACTGGGTTATTTGAGAAGAGTTTAATAAGGGAACTGTTTATAAAGATATGGGCAGGGTTTGTGGAAGTCAACAATGGCTAGTACCAACTCTAAGGCTAAAGGGACCATTTCCACCCCTAGACATAAAGGCCTAGGAGAGAGTGGTACGTGGAGAGAACTGCCTCTGATAGAGGAATATGGCCAGCCCTTAGTGACCTGGTAGGGAGCAAACCAGAGAATAGCTTCACTTTCCTTCCACACTCTCATCTCCTGCCAGTACCTCCTATTGACCTCACCTAACTAGAAGCTGAAAGGCAAGAGAACCTTGCTGTTCCTAGGTGGAGCATGGATACTCAGGGGCAAATGGAAGACAATCTAACACAGATTGGTATTACAATCTCCACTTTTCAGATGAGAAAACTGAAGATAAAAAAGGTTAAGTTAATTTACCCAAGGTCACACAGCTGGTAGGACCTATAATAATCTCAAGCAATCATTACTGCTTTATTAGTCAAGAAATTTCTGGCTTTGGAAAATAGCCTTAAGATAAAATATGAAACAAATACTAGCATTTCTTAATTTGAGGTACTAAATTCACAGATATTTATAAAATTATCCTTTTTAATTTTGTTTGATTGTAATTAAAAAAAAAAAAGATTTCCATAGAACAGTTAAGGGAGAGTTTGATTTCTGAGCAATGATGAAAAGTTTCCAGGTATAGTGAGTGTTTTCAATAGCATACCCTTGAGCTATTGCAAATGGGAAACATGCACAATTTTATTATAACCTTGTACTATTCTATTTCACTTTATTTACTTATCTCTGTCATCCATTAGACTGTGAGTTTGTTAATATCTTTGTGAGCAAAGGTCATATTGTATTCATGTTTGTAACTCTATCCCCTAACAGTGTACCTAGGACAAAGTAGGCACTCAATAAATGTTTGTTAAATGATTGAATAAATGAAAACTTGGAAGAATTTATATGAAATAATGTGACTTGAAAAAAATGATACTTGATTACAAGGATATAAAACCTGGTGTATCCACATTAACAAATAGGAAAATTTGGAGTGCTGTAACTAGTTTAGAGTTTTAATGCTCATTAGGTTTCCTTTATTGCTGTAAAAATATTAAGTTTGTAATTTTTCTTAATAGTCAGTGTTTCATTTACTCTGAAGGAAAGGTAATCAGGTATATGGTAGAAAGGTGTTTATCTGTTACTCTATAAATTGACAGTGACATTTTGAAATAATGAAGTACTGTACTTAGTTAGGAATTTGTAATAATAGATGTGTTGCCACTCAAGATTACATTTATCCTGAAACAGGCATTGATTGACAATAATTCACTAAACACATTCTTCACCCATTTAAATCTTGAGTCTCATTAGTGCTAGATCTACAGATTATGCTGTATAATAATATGAATGCACAATATTTGCATGCATATTCCCAGTTCATTCTTTCATCTTAATTTGTGTTCCTCATAATTCATTGGTAAAGAAATTGACTTTAATTCCTTTAATACTGAGCACAAAATTTAATATGAGGGTTACAGGAAAAAATCCAAGGCTCCATTAATTGAAATTTTTATTGAAATTTAACTACAAGAGGTAAGGATTTCTCTTTGTTTTTAGAGTGTCTGCATGAAAGTTATCATTCAGGTCAAAAGTAAAGTTCCTAAGAAAAGCTTTTCTAAGTTTAAAGACTTCTTTTGGACTATCCAGAGATCATAATGATTTGGTATCTGCTCAGTATATGACGAGAAACACTGTCCCTTGTAATTGAGAATTTGCCTTTACTTTTTAAAAAATTTCAAATAAGACTTTATCTTAAGCTTGCAATTCAAATCATATTCTTGAACAGATTTGAAGGATGGCTTCCTAGGCCTGAGTTTATTTAAACTTAACTTTGGTTTACTTATACCCATCACTTCGATGATTCTATCATATTAAGGCAACCAAAGATGTCTATACTATACAAAGCTTTTATTAAAAGCTTTAATGAAACCAAGCCCAAACCATGTTCATACCCTGAATCATTCTTCAGTGGCCCAGAATGGACTAACCTTTATATCACTAATTATTCTATCTCTAACCAAGAAGTATACATTATATGAATCTCTGCTTTGACAAGACTGCCTATAGCTTTATTCGTAGACATTTTCATCAGTGGTATTAGTTTGGTTTTGTGTTTACTGAGCATCTATCAAGTATGTTAGCTCTGGACTAGGTCCTGAGAACAAAGAGGTGCCTTCCTCCAATGAAGGGCTGTTGGCAAAGAAGGGATGAGGAGAAAAGCAAATATTACTACATAGCTGTAGCCACATTTTAGAAGCTGTTTTTGCTTACAGCTTGGTTCCAAACAATAGATGCTTTCTAACATGTAAATAGATTCCATTTTTTTCATATGCACTAATTTTTTAGCCATGAGTAACCTAGAAACCTCTGATTATCCAGAGTTTATGGTACTTGGTTCCTGATCTATTTATTGTTTCATTCATTTGTTTGTTCATCCATTCAACACTAATTTATTTAGGATCCTCTATCAGAGGTGCAAGGATTACTCCTTTCCAGCCTAACCTCTCTAGTTAACTTGTATCTGAGCAGTAAGTAGCTCAGTAACTGTCATAATACGGATGTAGAGATCAGGGCAGACTTCAAGGGCAGTTACATCATTTTCGTTTCTTTGGTAATTCTATGAATACACTAGGAGAACATGGGCAAAATATGCCAGAGGGGCAGTGTGGGCTTATCTTAAAGGGTTCTGATTTGGACTCAAAAATAGTACTGCCACAGCACAGGGAAGCTATGCTTGTTGGCTCATGGCAGCTTTTTGAGTTGCCAAAGGAAGTTGCTGGCTCTGTGGTTTGCTCCATGGAATGTGTAGCTTTTTTGTCCTAACCTTTGTCTTCTATCTTAGTGTTTTAAGCACTCCACTCCTTTTCCTTTCTGCTGTCTAAAATCTCACCTTTGTCATACCTATTCTCTGTCTAGAGCTAACAATGGTAAACAAGGTACAGATTCTGGCTTCTCTTGATGTTTTCTTTAAAATAGGAATAAGTCATCACAAGACAGAGAATAAAAACAATATATTTGTGCAAAAACTAAAGTGAAACTTATAAGACAGACCAACTTGTAAAAGGATCTTTTGCTATTAGTCTATTAAAAAATATATCTGGACTACTTCCTGAAGCTACCAAGAATACTCATTGGTCAATAGTTCTGTTAGGAGAGTTTTCCCTGATAGAGCTGTATATAAACTTTTATGTGAGATACAAAAAAAAAAAAAAAGCAGTATTTTTAAACATCAGAATTCCACTGAAAATGCAAAAGTCATAGAAGACCTAATACCCGACAGTGATTGAGGAGGAACGGCTGAGTTAACTGTTAATGATTAGGGCACTAAATGGATAGCTGAGTATACCATAGATGCCCTTCTTTAGGTCATTGCTTTTTTATTTTTATTTTTGAGATATAATTTACATATAATATTAGTTTCAAGTGGACAAATAGTGATTCAGTTTTTGTATATATTGCCAAACAATCCACCATAAGTCTAGTTAACATCCATCACTACACATAGTTACAGTTTTTTTTCTTGTGATGAGAACTTTTATGATCTACTCTCTTAGCAGCTTTCAAATATATAATATAGCATTGTTAACTATAGTCACCATGTTATACATTATATCTCCATGACTTATTTATTTGATAACTGAAAGTTTATACCTTTTGACCACCTTCACTTATTTTACTCACCCTCTACCCACTCCACCCCGCAACCCGCATCTCTCACAACCATTGATTGTTCTCTGCATCTACGAGCTCAATATCTTTTTCTAGGTGCCACATATAAGTGAGATCATATAGTATTTGTCTTTCTCTGTCTGACTGGTTTCACTTAGCATAATGCCATCAAAGTCCATCCATGTTCTTGGAGATGGCAAGATTTTCTGCTTTTTTATAGCTGAATAATATTCCAGTGTGTGTGTGTGTGTGTATACACACCACATTTTCTTTACCCATTCATCCATTGATGGACAGGTTGCTTCCATATCTGGGCTATTGTAAATAACGCTGCAATGAATACGGGAATGCAAATGTCTTTTTGAGTTAGTGTTTTCATTTCCTTCAGTTAAACACCCGGGAGTGGAATTACTGCATCAAATGGTAGTTCTATTTTTAATCTTTTAAGGAACCTCCATATTGTTTTTCATAGTGGCTGCACCAATTTCATCCCCACTAACAGCGCACAAGGCTTCCCTTTTCTCCACATCCTTGCCAACACTTGTTGTTTTTTGTCTTTAGCCATTCTAACAGGTGTGAGGTGGTATCTCATTGTGGCTTTGATGCATTTCCATGATAATTAGTGATGTTGAGCACCTTTTCATATACCAGTTGGCCATCTATATGTCATCTTTGGAAAAATGTCTCTTCAGATCCTCTGCCCTTCTTTTTTTTGAGTTCATAATAGTTTACATCATTATGAAATTTCAGTTGTATATTATTTCTTGTCTGGCACCACGTAGGTGCTCCCCTTTGCCCCCTGTGCCCACTCCCCACCCCCCTTCTCCTGGTAACCACTGAACTGTTTTCTTTATCCATGTGCTTGTTTATATTCCACATATGAGTGAAATCATCTGATGCTTGTCTTTCTCAGTCTGGCTTATTTCACTAAGCATAATTCCCTCCAGGTCTTTCCATGTTGTTGCAAATGGGATGAATTTGTCTTTTTTTCTGGCTGAGTAGTATTCTGTGTGTGTGTGTGTGTGTGTGTGTGTGTGTGTGTGTGTGTGTGTATACACTCCACATCTTGTTTATCCGATCGTCAGTCCATGGGCACTCAGATAGTTTCCATGCCTTGGCTATTGTGAATAATGCTGCGATGAACATAGGGGTACATACGTTACTTTGGATTGTTGATTTCAAGTTGTTTGGGTAGCTACCCATTAGTGGGATAGCTGGGTCATAGGGTAGTTCTATTTTTAGTTTTTCAAGGACTCTCCATACTGTTTTCCATAGTGGCTGCACCAGTTTGCAACCAGCAGTGTATGAGGGTTCCCTTCTCTCCACAGCCTCTCCAACATTTGTTGTTTTTAGTCTTAGTGATTATAGCCATTTTAACTGGCACAAGTTGGTATCTTAGTGTAGCTTTGATTTGCATTTCCCTGATGATTAGTGATGTTGAACATCTTTTCATGTGTTTATTGGCCATCCGTATATCTTCTTTGGAAAAATTTCTGTTCATATCCTCTGCCCATTTTTTGATCAGGCTGTTTGTTTTTTTGTTGTTCAGTTGTGTGAGTTCCTTGTGTATTATGGAGATTAACCCCTTATCGGATATATGATTTGCAAAAATTTTCTCCCGATTGGTGGGTTGTCTTTTGGTTTTGATCCTAGTTTCTTTTGCCTTGCAGAAGCTCTTTAGTCTAATGAATTCCCATTTGTTTATTTTTTCTTTTGTTTCCCTTGTCTGAGAAGACATGGTATTCGAAAAGATCCTTTTAAGTTCCGTGTCAAAGAGTGTACTACCTATATTATCTTCCAGGAGTATTATGGTTTCAGGACTTATTGTCAAGTCTTTGATTCATTTTGAGTTTATTTTTGTGTATGGCATGAAATAATGGTCTACCTTCATTCTTTTGCATGTGGCTGTCCAGTTTTCCCAACACTATTTATTGAAGAGAGTATCTTTTCTCCATTTTATGTTCTTGGCACCTTTGTTGAAGATTAGCTGTCCATATATGTGCGATTTTATTTCTGGACTTTCAGGTCTGTTGCATTGATCTATGTGCCTGTTTTTGTACCAGTACTGTGCTGTTTTGATCACTATGGCTTTGTAGTACATTTTGAAGTCAGGGATTGTGATACCTCCAGCTTTGTTCTTTTTTCTCAGGATTGCTTTAGCAATTCAGGGTCTTTGGTTGACCCATATGAATTTTAGGATTCTTTGCTCTATTTCCGTGAAGAATGTCATTGGGATTCTGATTGGGATTGCATTGAATCTGTAGATTGGTTTGAGTAGTATGGACGTTTTAACTATGTTTATTCTTCCAATCCATGTGCGTGGAATCTCTTTCCATCTCTTTATGTCATTATCAACTTCTTTCAATAATGTCTTATAGTTTTCATTGTGTAAGTCCTTCACCTCCTTAGTTAAATTTATTCCTAGATACTTTATTCTTTTTTTTGTGATTGTAAATGGAATTGTATTCTTGAGTTCTCTTTCTGTAAGTTCATTATTAGAGTACAGAAATGCAACTGATTTTTGCAAGTTGATTTTGTACCCCGCAAATTTACTGTAGTTGTTCATTATTTCTAATAGTTTTCCAATGGATTCTTTAGGATTTTCTATATATAAGATCATGTCATCTGCAAACAGCGAGAGTTTCACTTCTTCACTCCCTATTTGGATTCCTTTTATTCCTTTCTCTTGCCTAACTGCTCTGGCTAAAACTTCCAGTACTGTATTGAATAAAAGTGGTGATAGTGGGCATCCTTGTCTTGTGCCTGTTTTCAGAGGGATAGCGTTCAGTTTTTGCCCATTGAGTATGATGTTGGCTGTGGGTTTGTCATATATGGCCTTTATTATGTTGAGGTAATTTCCTTCTATCCCCATTTTGTTAAGAGTTTTTATCATAAATGGCTGTTGGATCTTGTCAGATGCTTTCCCTGCATCTATTGAGATGATCATGTGGTTTTCATTCCTCATTTTGTTAATGCGGAGTATCACATTGATTGATTTGCAGATGAACCATCCCTGTGTCCCTGGAATAAATCCCACTTGGTCATGATGTATGATCTTTTTGATGTATTGCTGTATTTGGGTTGCCAAAATTTTGTTGAGGATTTTTGCATCTGTGTTCATCAGCAATACTGGCCTGTGGTTTTCCTTTTTTGTGCTGTCCTTGTCAGGCTTTGGTATCAGAGTGATTTTGGCCTCATACAGTGTGTTAGGAAGCATTCCATCTTCCCTAATTTTTTGGAGTAGCTTGAGAAGGATAGGTATTAAATCCTCTCCGAAAGTTTCGTAGAATTCCTCGGGGAAGCCATCTGGTCCTGAGGTTTTATTCTTTGGGATGCTTTTGATTACTGTTTCAATCTCTTTCCTTGTTATTGGTCTATTCAGATCTCTACTTCTTGATTCAGCTTTAGGAGGTTGTAAGAGTCTAAAAATTTATCCGTTTCCTCTAGATTGTCCAATTTTTAGCATATAGTTTTTCATAGTATTCTCTTATATCCTGTTGCTATTTCTGTGGTGTCCCTTGTTATTTCTCCTATTTCATTTCTAACTTTATTTATATGAGCTTTCTCTCTTTTTTTCTTTGTAAGTGTGGCTAGGGGTTTGTCAATTTTATTTATCTTCTCAAAGAACCAGCTCTTTGTTTTGTTGATCCTTTCTACTACCTTTTTTGTTTCAATAGCATTTATTTCTCCTCTGATTTTTATTATTTCTCTCTGCTGACTTTGGGCTTTGTTCTTCTTTTTCTAATTCAGTGAGGTGTAGTTTGAGATCGCTTATTTGGGTTTTTCTTGTTTGTTAACGTGAGTCTGTATTGTGATGAACTTCCCTCTTAATACAGCTTTGCTGTATCCCACGTGAGTTGGTATGGTATGTTATCATTTTCATTTGTCTCCAGATATTTTTTGATTTCTCCTTTAATTTCTTCAGTGATCCACTGGTTGTTCAATAGCATGTTGTGTAGTTTCCACCTCTTTGTCCTTTTCTCAGCTTTTTTCTTGTAATTAATTTCTAGCTTTATAGCATTGTGATCAGAAAAGAATCTTGTTATTATTTCAATCTTCTTAAATTTATAGAGACTTGCCTTTTGTCCCAATTTATGGTCTGTTCTTGAGAATGTTCTGTGCACACTTGAGAAGAATGTGTATTCTGCTGTTTTTGGATGGAGTGTTCTATATATGTCTATTAAGTCCATCTGAGCTAGCTTTTCATTTAATTCCACTGTTTCCTTGTTGATTTTCTCTCTGGATGATCTGTCCATTGATGTGAATGGAATGTTGAGGTCCCCTACTATTATTGTGTTATTGTTAATGTCTTCTTTTAGGTTTGTTAATAGTTGCTTTATGTACTTTGGTGCTCCTGTGTTGGGTGCATAGATATTTATAAGTGTTATTTCTTCTTGATGGGACGTCCCTTTGATTATTATATACTGCCCCTCCTTGTTTCTCTTTACCTGTCTTATCTTGACGTCTGCTTTGTCTAATATAATCATTGCAACACCTGCTTTCTTTTCTTTGCCATTAGCTTGTAGTATTGTCTTCCATCCCTTCGCTCTGAGCCTGTGTTTGTCGTTGGAGCTGAGATGTGTTTCCTGGAGGGTGCATGTTTTTGGGTCTTGTTCTTTAATCCATCTCACCATTCTGTGTCTTTTTATTGGAGAATTCAATTCATTTAGGTTTAAGGTGATTATTGATATATGAGGGCTTAATGCTGCCATTTTCTCACTCGTTTTCCAGTTTCCCTGCATTTCCTTTGTTTCTCATCCTGTGTATTTTGGTCTACCAATTGAGTTCTGTAGTTTTTTATACTGTGTTTCTTTATTTTCTCATTTATTCTTTGTGTTTCTATTCTGCTTTTTTGTTTAGCGGTTACCCTGAGGTTTATATTCAAGATCTCATGGATAAGATCGTCCCTTTTCTGATGGCCTCTAATTTCCTTAGATTAAACTGGTTCAGTCCCTTTCTAAGCTGTTTTTCTCACATCTTATTCCATCTTGTGTTATGAGTTTGTGGTTAAAATGACAAGATTATCTTTGTTTTTGGTGCTTTCTTTCCCTTTGTCTTTAATGCTATACTTGAGTATTTGCTATCCTGCTCTGATTCTATCTGCCTATTTAACTCCTTGCTCCATGCTTTGTAACCCCTTTCTCCCTTTTTTTTCTTTTTGTTTCAGGTATGAACACCTTCTTGAGGATTTCTTATGGGGGGAGTCTCCTGGCAACATACTCCCTTAGCTTGTGTTTGTCTGGGAAAGTTTTTATTTCTCTGTCATATCTGAAGGATATTTTCACTGGATAGAGTATTCTTGGCTGAAAGTTTTTGTCCTTCAATGATTTGACTATGTCATGCCAGTCTCTCCTAGCCTGTGAGGTTTCTGTAGAGAAATCTGCTGACAGCCTGATGGGAGTTCCTTTGTAGGTTATTTTCCTCTACCTTCCTGCCCTTAGTATTCTTTCTCTGGCATTCATTTTTGCCAGTTTCACTGCTATATGCCTTGCAGTAGGTCTTTTTACATTGACATGTTTAAGAGAGCTGGCAGCCTCTTCCACATGGATTTTCTTCCCTGGGTTTGGAAAGTTCTCTGCTATTATTTCTTTAAACAAACTTTCTCCTCCATTCTCCTTCTATTCTCCTTCTTCAAAACCTATAATTCTTAGGTTGCATTTCCTCATTGAGTTGGATATTTCTCGGAGACTTTCTTAATTTCCTTTTAGTCTTAGTTCTCTCTCCTCTATCTGGAACATTTCAACATGTCTGTCTTCAGTTATACTGATACATTCCTCTGTGGTGTCCAACGCTCAAGCATTCAGGGAATCCATATTTTGCTTTATTTCTTCCATTGTGTCTTTCATCTCTAATATTTCTTTTTTTTCTTTTCTTTTTTTTTTTTTTTTTTTTAGGAAGATTAGCCCTGAGCTAACTACTGCCAATCCTCCTCTTTTTTCTGAGAAAGGCTGGCCCTGAGCTAACATCTGTGCCCATCTTCCTCTACTTTATATGTGGGACGCCTACCACAGCATGGCTTTTCCCAAGCGGTGCCATGTCTGCACCTGGGATCCAAACTGGCAAACCGCGGGCCGCCGAGAAGCGGAACGTGGGAACTTAACCGCTGCGCCACCAGGCCAGCCCCTCTAATATTTCTGATTGATTCTTCTTTATAGTTTAAATCTATTTTGTGAAGTAGCTCCTGAACTCATTGAATTGTTTCTCGACATTCTCTTTTACCTCGTTGAGTTTTTGATGATAGCTGTTTTGAATTCTTTGTCATTTAGATTACATATTTCTGTGTCCTCAGGACTCATTTCTGGGTACTTGTCATTTTCTCTCTGGTCTGGAGATCTAATATAGTGTTTGATATTGCTAAAGGGAGTTCTATTCTTTCGCATCCTGTCGTTATTTGGTCACAGTTACCGCCTATCGCCACTGAGGGGGGGGTCAAGAGCCACATATTCTGAGCCCTCTGCTTTCAGCTGAAATCTCAGGGGCTGCAGCTGCACTGAGCAGGTGGAGGGAGGGGTACTTTCTCCTGCATGCTGTCGGGGTTTTCTCCCTCTGCTCTCCTGGTGTGTTGGCTTGATAAGGTCACCCCCTGCAAAAGCTTTCACCCCGGTAGAGGGCTTCCCTCTAGGCTGCAAGGGCCCTTGGGGAGTCCTTGATGTTCCCACGAATGAACATCCCCTCCCCTGTTCCTTCCCTCTCGGAGGCCTCCCACCATCCTGGATCACAGTCTTTAAGGGAGGGAGCGAAGATTTCCTTACCATGTTCCACCTTCTCCGAGGGGGGGCTTCAGTCTCTCCACCCTCCGTCATATGGCTGCGTGAGTCTCTCTGACATTTTTTGTGTTGTGTTTGGATGTCCTCTGTTGGAAGATGGATTGTTTTTTGTTGTATATTGGAATGGAAAGATTTCTGAGAGACCTCACTCTGCCATGATGCTGACGTCACTCCTCTGTCCATTTTTTAATCAGATTTTTTTTTTGCTGGTTAGTTGTATGAGCTCTTTAAACATTTTGGATATTAATCCCTTATCAGATGTATGATTTGCAAATATTTTCTCCCATTCAGTAGGTTGCCTTTTCATTTTGTTGATGATTTTCTTTGCCGTGCAGAAGCTTTTTAGTTTCATGTAGTCCCACTTGTTTATTTTTGCTTTTGTTATATTTACTTTTGGTGTCAGATCCAAAAAATTATCACTAAGCCTGATGTTAAGGGGCATACCGCCTATGTTTTCTTCTCGGAGTTTTATGGTTTCAGGTTTTACATTCAAGTCTTTAATCCATTGTGAACTGATTTTTGTGTATGGTGCAAGATAATGGTTCAGTTTCATCCTTTTGCATGTGGCTGTCCAATTTTCCCAGCACCGTTTATTGAAGAGACTGTCCTTTCCCCGTTGTATATTCTTAGCTTCTTTGTCGTAAATTAGTTCACCATATAAATGTGAGTTTATTTCTGGGTTCTCTATTCTATTTCATTGATCTATGTCTCCCTTTTTATGCTGATACCATACAGTTTTGATTACTATAGTTTTGTAATGTAGTTTGAAATCAGGAAAAGTGATGCCTCTAGCTTTATTCTTCTTTCTGTATGATTGCTTTGGCTATTCACGATCTTTTGTTGTTTCATACAAATTTTACAATTGTTCTATTTCAGTGAAAAATGCCATTGGAATTTTGATAGGGATTGCATTGAATCTGTAGATTGCTTTGTGTAGTACAGATATTTTAACAATATTAATTCTTCCAATCTGTGAGCACAGAATATCTTTCCATTTGTTTATGTCTTCTTCAGTTTTTTTCATCAGTGTCTTACAGTTTTCAGTATACAGATGTTTCACTTTTGTAATTAAATTTATTCCTAGGTATTTTATTCATTTGATGAAATCGTAAGTGGGATTGGTTTATTAATTTCTCTTTCTGATAGTTTCTTATTAGTGTATAGAAATGTAACCGGTTTTTGTATATTGACTTTATATCCTACAATTTTTCTGAATTCGTTGATTAGTTCTAACAGTTTTTTGGTGGAGTTTTTAGGGTTTTCTATATATAATATCATGTCACCTGCAAATAGCGACAGTTTTACTTCTTCTTTTCTAATTTGGATGCCTTTTATTTCTTTTTCTTGCCTAACTGCTCTGGCTTAGGACTTCCAATACTATGTTGAATAAAAGTGGCATGAGTAGGCATCATTGTCTTATTCTTGATCTTAGAGGAAAAGCTTTCAGCTTTTCACCATTGAGTATGATGCCAGCTGTGGGCTTGTCATATATGGTCTTTATTATGTTCAGGTACATTCCTCTACACCCAGTTTGCTGAGAGTTTTTATCTTAAATAGATGTTGAATTTTGTCAAATGCTTTTTCTGCATCTGTTTAGATGATTATATGATTTTCATCCTTCATTTTGTTAATGTGGTGTACGCTGGTGTACAAATCGCATTGATTTGAAAATATTGAACCATCTTTGCATCCCTGGAATAAATCCCTCATGATCATGGTGTATGTTCCTTTTAAAGTATTTTTGAATTTGAATTGCTGATACTATGTTGAGGATTTCTCCATTTATGTTCATCAGGGATATTGGCCTGTACTTTACTTTTCTGGTAGCATCCTTGTCTAGTTTTGCTATCAAGATAGTGCTAGCCTTATAAAAAGAGTTTGAAAGTGTTCCCTCTTCTGTTTTTTGGAAGAGTCTGAGAAGGATTGGTGTTAATTCTTCTTTAAATGTTGGTAGACTTCTCCAGTAAGGCCATCTGGTCTTGGACTTTTGTGTTGTTTTTTTTTTGTTTGTTCTTAACTTTTGGTTATTGATTCAGTCTTCTTACTAGTAATTGGTTTGTTCAGATTTTCTCTTTCTTCATGATTCAGTCTTGATAGATTGTATGTTTCTGGAATTTATCCATTTCTTCTAGGTGATCTCATTTGTTGGTTATAATTGTTCATAGTGGTCTCTTATGATCCTTTGTATTTCTGTGGTATCAGTTGTAATGTCTCCTCTTTCATTTCTGATTTCGAGTCCTTTCTTTTTTCTTGGCGAGTCTAACTAACAGTTTGTCAAATTTTATCTTTTCAAAAAAACAGCTCTTACGGCTAGCCCTGTTGCTGAGTGGTTAAGTTCACATGCTCTGCTTCAGCGGCCCAGGGTTTCACCAGTGCAGATCCTGGGCACAGACCTAGCACTGCTCATCAGGCCATGCTGAGGCAGCGTCCCACATGCCACAACTAGAATGACCCATACTAAAATATACAACTATGAACTGGGGTGCTTTGGGGAGAAGAAGGAAAACAAACCAGCTCTTAGCTTCATTGATCTTTTCTGTTGTCCTTTTAGTCTGTGTTTCATTTATTTCTGCTCTGATCTTTGTTATTTCCTTCCTTCTGCTAACTTTGGGCTTTGTTCTGTCTTCTTTTTCTAGATCCTTAAAATGTAAAGTTAGGTTGTTTATTTGAGGTCTTTCTTGCTATGAACTTCCCTCTTAGAACTGCTTTTGCTGCATCCCATAAGTTTTGGTATATTGTATTTCCATTTTTATTTGTCTCAAGATATTTTGTGGTTTCTCTTTTGATTTCTTCTTTGACCCATTGATTGTTTATTAACATTGTTTAATCTCCACATATTTGTGAATTTTTCAGTTTTGTTCTTGTGATTGATTTCTAGTTTCCTACCATTTTGGTTGAAAAAGATGCTTCATATTATTTCAGTCTTCTTAAATTTATTAAGATTTGTTTTGTGGCCTAACGTGATGTATCCTGGAGAATGTTCTAGGTGCACTTAAGAAGAATATGTATTCTGTTGCTTTTAGATGGAATATTCTGTATATGTCAGTTAAGTCAAATGTTTCCTTATTGATTTTATATCTGGATGATCTATCCATTAATGAAAGTGTGGTATTAAAGTTCCCTACTATTATTGTATTGCTGTCTCTTTCTCCCTTTAGGTCCCTTAATATTTGCTTTATATATTTAGGTTCTCCTATATTGGGCGCATAAATATTTAAAAAGGACTTTTTTTATCCAGTGATTTTTCTCCATAGTTAAACCTAGATCACAGAAGATAATAATGTCTCTCATCTGGATTTCTATATTCATTTCAGAAATAGTTACCGATCTTTTCCTATGTACCAGATACTATGTAGGGCACCAATAACACACCTGTGAGCAAGATAGACAGGGTCCTTACACTTACAACCCAGCAGTTCCAATAAAGTCTATGAAGTGATTAGGTAACTGGATGAAGCCTTGGGAATACCTAGCCAAGGTGAGCTAGACATAATGTTTAGGCAACTTGACATGGAGCACACAGAAGGGCTTTTGCATACGCCCAATGCAAGCTATAAGGCAGGTAGAACAAGTGAGAATGAAGATAATAAGTCACTCTTCAGGTTCCTGCTATATGCAAGGCTTAGGTCTGGTCTCTAGGGCAGTGTTTGTCAGTGCGATTCCTAATCTAAAAGAGTACTCAGTTGTCTACCAAGGATTCCAGGCAGTTAGGTGTGAATAAGCAATGTAATCAGTTTTGTTCACATTTATTTCACATTTTGAATTGTAAAATAAATTATGATATCTTTCCAAATCCCATTTCATTATCACATCTGTTACAATTTATTAGACTCCGCTTGTATGACAAGGATTGCATTGGTTGTTTTGTGTTGACAAACATTCATTTAACTGGGGAAGTTGACTTTGGCTTCTGAACTCTCATATCATTCACATGTTATTGTTAGTTTTACGTTCATTTTTCCTTGCTTACTTTAGTCATATTATATTCTTAGTTTCCCAAAATTGATCATGGCTCAAATGTAGTTCATTGAAGCATAAAAGTAATGATGAAAATAGTCTAATAAATGCTGTAAATCAGTATAACATAGTTCAAACTGGTTCAGCATGAGTGTAAACATAATTCAGAGAACTCTAGTGCTAGGATAGAGGATACCAAGGCATCTGACTCTGATTGTGATGCTGTAGCTGCCATGAAAGAAAATTTTGATTCTGAAGTGAATATATGAAAACTGATTGTGTAGGAGAAGCAATCCATTTACCCCTACTGCCAGTGTTTCTCTGTTATTAAGTTTTTCATAAAAGAATGAAGCCTTCAAAGTTTTCATTTCCTTATTAAGTAAAGCCCAATGACCTACCTCTCTATTAAACCAATAGATTTTATTCATAACAATAGAAAAATAATGCTTACCACTAAAAATAAAAATAAAACTCTTATTGTTTAAGGCAGAGCAGTGACCAAATCACAGAGGAGAAATTGTTTACAAATTTCACTCCTTGAGGTAGAAAGGATGCAAATCCTACTACTGCCAACAAACTTTTAAATACAGCTACAACGTTAACAATTAAAAAATGAGACAGCAGAGTGAGTTCCCTAGAAAGTACTTGATCAAATGGCACTGTTGGATGGCATGCAGTGGCAATAGCATGGTCTGTGGAAGAGCAATGACAACATTGTACGCAGTATACTGCTTTACATTTAGATAAAACTACTAATGTGTGCAAGGTAAGAATTAGTTCTTGGCATATTGCTATATGTATGTATATGAGGTAGAAGTAGTCGTGGCTCTTCATTCCCTTTATTAATGAGAACTGTATATTACAAGAGAGGTTTTAAGATGAGGTAGAATAAGTACTGATGACAAATTAACTATACTTCAAAGGACACCATCCGGAAAGTGAAAAGACAACCCAGAGACTGGGAGAAAATCTTTGCAAATCCTGTCTCTGATAAGGAACTTGTATCTAGAATATATAAAGAACTCTTACAAGGTAATAATAACAAGACAGCTTACCCCCATTAAAAAATGGGCAAAGGATACGAATAGACATTTTTCCAAGGAAGATATACAAATGGCCATAAGCAGGCACAAAGATGTTCCACATCATTAGTCACCAGGCAAATGCAAATCAAAACCACAGTGAGATACAATTTCAGTCCAACTACAATGGCCAGAATCGAAAAGTCAGATAACAAGTGTTGGTGAGGATATGGAGCAATCTGAATCCTCATACACTGCTGGTGGGAATATAAGTTGGTACAACTGCTTTAGAAAATAGTCTGGCAGTTCCTTGAGTGATTAAACATGATTACCGTATGATCCAGCAATTTCACTCTTAGTTGTATATCTAAAAGAAGTGAAAAGATATGTCCGTACAAAAATTTGTACATGAATGTTTATAGCAACATTATTCAATAATAGCCAAAAGGTAGAAACAACCCAAATGTCCATCAAGGGATGAATGGGACAAGCAAAATGTGGTGTATACATACAAGAGCATATTATTCAGCCATAAAAGGAATGAAGTTCTGTTACATGCTACAATACTAGATAAATCTCAAAAACATGCTAGGTGAAATAAGGTAGTCACAAACCCCACATATTATATGATTCCACTCATGTGAAAGTTCAGAATAGAGAAATTAATAGAGACAGAAAGAATAGTGGTAGCTTAGGGTTGGGTGGGGGGAGTTAGTGGGTTTGTAGGATAGAAGAGTGATGGCTAAAGGGTATTTGGGGGATTTGTGAGGTGATGAAAATGTTCTAAAATTGACTGTGGTGATGTGCACATGTCTATAAGTATATCAAAAAGCATTGAATTATATACTTTAAAAGTGTAAATTCTATATGTGAATTGCACCTTAATAAACCTGTTTAAGAAAAGAAACCTAACTGTAAGTTCAGCAAGGAAGATCATGGCTATTCAAAAGACAAGCATTGCAGCTGAATGTCAATGCACACACACTAATTTACTAAAATGAATTTGTTGTTAGTGCCATCAAGTTGATTCCAACTCCTAGCGCCCCTGTGGACAGCAGAGTGGAACCCTGCCTAGTCTTTTTGCTCCGTCCTCTCACCTTCCAGCCCTTTATCAGACAGTGCTCTGCTGCTCTTCATAGGGTTTTCGTGGCCAGTTTTTTCAGAAGTGGGTGGCCAGGTTCTTCTTCCTAGTCTGTCTTAGCCTGGAACCTCTACTGAAGCCTGTCCACCAGGGGTGACTCTACTGGTATTTGAAATACTGGTGGCATAGCTTTTATCATCACAGCGACATGCAGCCGCCACAGTATGACAACCAACAGACAGGTGATGTGGTTCCCTGAGGGAAACAAACCCAGGCTGCAGCGGTGAGGGCACCAATCTTAACCACCAGACCAACACTAAAATGAATGGCTGGTAATTAATAATATGTCCCACAAATCTTGATATAGTATTGAGTAAAACAGTGAAAATTGCTAATATCTTACACAGCTTCAAGTAGACATCTTTCTAATAGACTGTTTAAAATAGTGAAAAGGGATATAAGATAGTCCTCAGATAAATATACTGGTTATCTAAGTCAGTGGTCTCAGAGTAAATGTCACCTGAGAACTTGTTAGAAATACAGTTTCTCAGGCCCCACCCGAGACCTGCTGAATCAGAATGATGACGATGGGACCCAGCACTCTGTCTTTTAACAAGCCCTCCAGTTGGCTCTGCTGCACACTAAAGTTTGAGATCATCTGATCTATAAGAAAGGTGTGAGCATAAGTTTTTGTAATGAGACATGAGATAAAAACTTATGACACATAATAAAGGTAAAAGTGCAAGGGCTTTTTGTTCAAATTTTCTATCTCATCAATCTACTCTTGTGTATCCTAAAAATATTTTTTAGGGCTAAAAATATTGTAGTTTTAAATTTTGACAACAAAATATCAAGTTATCTTAAGAAAAAATGAACTGTGCTACACATGGCTTTAATCATCAAGAGTTTGATTCTTTCCATAAACTTGATAATTTTCTTCATTCTTCAGTGAAAGAAATTGATTATACGCAATAGAGGATATTTCAAATCCCCAAACAAAAGCTTCAACAGAACATAAAGACATACTTCTTAGAGCAAATGCAACCAAGGAACGAATTAGGAATCTACTTACCACTGTCTGCCAGGGTTAGAGAGTCAACTTTTCATCTTTTGAGTGTGATAAACTCATTGACTTAAGACTGACAGAGCTTAAAGTAGCCCTGTCTGAGAAATCTCTCCATAATTTGAGTCTTTGTTTGATCAAAATATTTAGACGTAACTAAAAGAGCCAACAAGCATTTGCTTCTATTCTTAATAATCTCTAATTGGAATTTCTAAGTTATTGGAAATAAAGAAAAGAAATGGGATATAAAAGCTGTCCTATAGCTGAAATTAGGAGTCATCAAACTGGATATAAATAGCCTTGGTGAAATATTGCAAACAAAATCAATTACCTTCTAAATGATTAAAATAACTTTTATTAGTATTAATTAAATATTATGGCTTATTTTTCTTATCTAAAAATTATGATCTTAGATATCTTCCTAAAATTGGTGGTTTGCACATAGGCCAATATCATGTGCTCAGTATTAAGGTCCATTTTTTTACCAGTGAATTATGGGGAACACAAAATAAGATGAAAAAATGAACTGGGACTATGCATTCAAATATCGTGCATTCATATTATTAGACAACATAATCTGTAAATGTGATATTAATGAGACTCGATGAAGAAAAAGTATTTTGACAAAATCCAACACACTTTCATGAAAAACACACAATAAACTAGGAATAGAAGGAAACCTCCTCAACATAATAAAGACCATATATGAGAAACTCACAACTAACATTTATACTCAATGGTAAAACACTGGAAAGCTTTTCTCCTAAATCAAGAACAAGACAAGATACCTGCTTTCACCACTGCTGTTCAGCATAGTAGTGGAAGTTCTATACAGAGCAATTAGGCAAGAAAAATAAATGAGCATCCAAATTAGAAAGGAAGAAGTGAAATTATCTTTATTTACAGATGACATGATCATATATGTAGAAAACTCTAAAGATTCCACACAAAGAAAGTGTTAGAGCTGATAAATTTGGCAGTTGCAGGATATAAAATAAAAATCAGTTATATTTCTATACACTAGCAATGAAGAATTTGAAAAGGAAATTTAGAAGACAATTCCATTTACAGTAGCATCAAGAATAATAAAATTAACCAAGGATACCCAAGCCTTGTATACTGAAAACCACAAAATATTGCTGAAAGAAATTAAGACGACCTAAATAAATGAAAGTACCTCCCTGTTCATGGGATTGGAAGACTTCATCATGTTTAGATGACAACATTATCCAAAGCGTTCTACAGATGCAATGCAGTCCTTATCAAAATCCTAAGGGTGTTTCAGAAATAGAAAAACTCTTTCTAAAATTCATATGAAATTTCAAGGAACACCAAATAGCCAAAACAATCTTGAAAAAGAAAAACAAAGTTGGAGGATTCACCCTTCTCAATTTCAAAACTTACTACAAACATACAGTATCAAAACAGCGTTGGTACAAGCATAGGGACAGAAATATAGACCGGGGGCTGGCCTGGTGGCACAGCGATTGAGTTTGCACGTTCTGCTTAGGTGGCGTGGGGTTCGCTGGTTTGGATCCCAGGTACGAACCTACGCACTGCTTGTAAAACCATGCTGTGGTAGGCATCCCACATGTAGGGTGGAGGAAGATGGGCACGGATGTTGCCTCAGGACCAGTCTTCCTCAGCCAAAAGGAGGATGGTGGCAGATGTTAGCTCAGGGCTAATCTTCCTCAAAAAAAAGAGAAAGAAATATAGACCAAAAGAATAGAAAAGAGAACCCAGAAATATACCTTCATATGTATGGTCAGTTGGTTTTCAACAAGGATGCCAAGACTATTCAATAGGGAAGGAAGAGTCTCTTCAACAAATGGTGCTGGGAAAACTGGATACCCAGAGGCAAAAGAGTGAAATGGAACTCTTAGCTAACACCATATATAAAAACTCAAAATGGATCAAAGACCTAAGTTTAAGAGCTAAAACTGTAAAACTCTTGGAATAAAACTTAGGGGAAAATCTTCATGACCTTGGATTTGGCAGTGGTTTCTTAAATATGACACGAAAAGCACAGACAATGAAAGAAAAAGTAGATAAATTGGATTTCATAAAAATTAAAAACTTTTATGCATCAAAGGACACTACTAAGAGAGTGAAAAGACAACCCACAGAATGGAAGAAAATATTTGCAAAGCATATATGATAAGGGTTTAATGTCCAGAATATATGAAGAACTCCCACAACTCAATAATAAAAAGCCAAACAACACAATTCAAAAATGAACAAAAGACTTGAGTAGACATTTCTCCAAAGAAGACATACAAATGGCCAACAGGCATGTGAAAAGATGCTCAACATCATTAGTCATTAGGGAAATGCAAATCAAAACCACAATGAGATACCACTTCACACCTGCTAGAATGACTATTATTGAAAAGACAAAGAATAACAAGTATTGGCAAGGATGTGGAGAAATTAGAACCCTTGTACATTGCTGGTTAGAATGTAAAATGGTACAGATGCTGTGGAAAACAGTTTGGCAGTTCCTCAAAAAATTTAATATAGAATTACCACCTAACCCAGCAATCTCTTAGGTATATACCCAAAAAGAGTTGAAAACAGGGACTCGGATACTTGTACACCAATGTTCATCTCAGCGTTATTCACAATAGCCAAAAGGAGGAAATAATTGAAATGTCCATCAACAGGTGAATGGGTAAACAAAATGTGGTATCTCAATGCAAGGAATTTTATTCAGTAATAATAAAGATTGAAGTACTGATACATGCTGCAACGTGGATAAGCCTTGAAGACCTTGAAATGAAAAATGCCAGACACAAGGGCAAATATTCTTTGATTCCACCTATATGACATATCTTGAATAGGCAAATTCATAAGAAGAGAAAGTAGATTAGAGCTTATCAAGGACTGGAAGTATAGGGTGGGTTAGGGTATTGTTGTTTAATGGGTATAGAGTTTCTGTTTGGGGTGATGAAAAAGTTAAGGAAGTAGATAGCAGTGATGGTTTGCACAACATTGTGAATGTACTTAATGCCACTAAATTGTATACTTCAAATAGTAAATTGTATATTATGTATATTTTTCCATAGTGAAAAAAAGAAAACACATACAATACGCATGGATGTTTATTACTTTTGAGTGCAGAGAAGTGAGAGTTTGCTGTGGGCTGGCAATATGTATTGTTGATTCTTGGGCTCAGTGGTTGCTGGATACTACTGGGAACTGACATAAAGTGGGAAAGATTCAAGCACTGCCATCATGAGCTTTAATCCTGAGCAGTTTATTACTCTGTATTAAATTCCCAACTTTTACCTCTTAGGGAAGCAAGGATGTCAATTGAAGTATCTTAAAGAAGGGAACAAGCATATGTTGAGTTTCTGCTGGTGTCAAGCACTATGTTAGATACTTTCTGTGAATAATCTCTTTTAGTTTTTATGATAGTCTTAGGAGATAGTTATTACCCCATTTTGAGGAGGAAACTGAGGCTTATGGAAATTAAATAATTTGCCCAAAGTCACACAACTGTGTCAAAACCAGAATACACACTTATGTGCTTTTCATACATCATGATCCCTTGTAAAGCTGAGTTATATTTACATTAAAGATTCATGGGATAAACGAAGCAGCGCTCTTACCAAGATTAGGTAGAATCTGAAGTGGGCTGACCTGAAGAGTAGGTCAGACATTCCCAGATCCTAAATATCATATTCGCTTGAGTAGAATAAGAAGGTTTGTCATAACTGTCTACTCATGTGCATGGAATAATGCTCACTGTTAAAAAGTTATATCCACACCCTGTTTCTTTACATTTGTTGCTCTTAAAGTGTCTGCTGATAGATCTGTTCATCCATGCTTGACACCTCAGAGTAGAAGTTAATAATTTGTCATATATGAAACTAATATAAAGAGATTTATGACAACATTGGCATTACAGTTCAACACACCTGTTCAGAGCCAGCTCTCCACATTTTTCCTTTCTTTGCCTGAGGTGGAGTCTTCTTCATGGATTACAGTAACACTTTTTGACAAGCTTAGACTGGGTTGAGCTGCCTTGTAAAGACAGAACACCATTGATGATATCTCAGTAATGCATTCTTTTTTGATTTGGGCTGTCAACATTTATTACTGTAAAGGCACTCATTGTTAAATATCTGGCCCAACCTGTCCGCTTTTTGTTTTTAGTGACAGTAGAGTCTAACAAAGTATGTTATTTTTCTAGTTATGCAATATTAGCTAGTTCTGGGGTAAATATATCTAGTTATTCTATTTTCTTTTGTGTACCATTATTTTAAAAGTAGCTCTCTTAGTGTTCTCCAAATAAAAGTTAAAAGCTTCTTCTTCTTCTAAAGTCTTTTCAAGTGGCTATTGAGACCTTCCCAATGTCATAAACCTGACAGATACCACCTAAAGAAGTTGTTAACTGAAGCTCTCTTAAGGCAAATCCTTTAAAAAGATTCAGAAGAAACTTTTCGTGTCTTAAATGTTACACTACCTAAATCCCTATCTTTGGAGACAGTCATAAGGGTGATGAATTTTTCTTTCCCGCTAGGCAATATATGGCTATGTTTGTGAGGAGGAATTTGGGAGCTGAAAGTACATGTGCATTCTACCTTGACTTTTCATTTGTTTGCTACCAGAGGGCCTACCACTGGTTGTTTCTGGGAGGGTTTTGTTTTGTTTCGTTTTGTTTTGTTTTAAAGATTTTCTTTTTCCTTTTTCTCCCCAAAGCCCCCCGGTACATAGTTGTATATTTTTAATTGTGAGTCCTTCTAGTTGTGGTGTGTGGGATACTGCCTCAGCATGGCTTGATGAGCAGGACCATGTCCGCGCCCAGGATCCGAACCTGTGAAACCCTGGACCCCCGAAGCAGAGTGCACGAACTTAACCACTTGGCCACGGGGCCAGCCCCTCTGAGGAGGTTTTTAAAAGAAAAGTGTGAGGGGCAGTACTTTTCTTTAAGGAACTTACTATTTACAGTTAGAAAGCTAAAGCATATCCTTACGAAAATAGTTATATAACCTAGAACAATTCAGAAGGAGCAATCCTTATAGTCAAGAGAGACCTCTGAAGAGGTACGATTTGATCTGATGATGCTGGAAAGGACAAAATAATTTGCATGTGCCGAGGTAAGAGAAGAGAGCATTACAATGTGGAGAAAGTATGACCAAAATAATAGTGTAAGGAAGTTGGTCATGTTGGTCCAGTTTATATAAAGCAGAGAATTTGTATGGAAAAATAACAGAGAAGAAATTCATTTGCTTATCATTAGTATTTTTTTGACTTTCCAAATCACTTTTCTCTGATTTTTATGCCTCTCATAGGGGATCCTGAGAATTCTTTGGCACTTTTCTTCTAGTTACAAATTTGCCTTAACTCCAGTTACCCTATCCAACTATCTATCATGCCAGCAAACAGGTAATTGCAGTATAGTAGGAAACACAGCAATGGCAATAAGTACAAAGTACAGAGGTGACACAAAAAAGATACCTTAGAGGAGTAAACATTTGAGTCTTAAAAGATGATACGTAGGCATTCACCAGGTAAACCACCATTAATTCATTTCTGTGGCCCCTAAACCAACACAATTTTATTAAGGACCTTCTATATGCCCGCATTGTGCTAAGCACTAGTAGATATAAGGATGACACAGTCCTTTAGCTGTTCAGTGACATGCAAACAAAGGATTCCAGTATAATGATATAATTTCCATGATGGAGATATATGTAGGATGTTAAATCTGCCTATCAGAGTTAGAAATACAGGCCTCATCAGGGGAAATGCTTTTAATCTGAAACCAAAAAATTAGCAACATTGTAGTAGGTAGACTTGTGGAGAAGAGTCTCCTGCAAGAAAGAAGGGTACTTTTCCAGTAGATGGCTGGATTGGAAAACCACATCATCAGGCAAAGGAGACACATATAATTAAATGGGGACTACTTGGTTAATTAGGAGGAAAGATTTAATTTCAGATTAGATATTTCATATCAACAATAGCCATATATACCTCCCATTTCCTGCTATAATCATCTTGTCTTTGCAGACCATTTTTACCATAAAGCACACCAAAGTTAGTCACGGCAAAGAAGAAATGTTTCTCCACACTCCACACTTCTGAATTTTTGTTGTTGTTAGAGGTGTGTGTGTGTTTTACTCTCTGAACATATATAGGAAAACATCCTAGAGAAAATTTTAGCAGGGAGAACTATTTTAGCAGGAGAACTGTTCTTACTATTTAAAGTAAGAATACTTTTGGAATTCTTAGCTGTGCACTATCATTTTATTGAAGTAATTCACTGCTTATGTGCTAAAATGCTCATCACAGCTTTGCACAGCTTTGGCGACTGGAACAAAGGATGCTTATGTACCCTTACGTTAGAAGAGAGAACGCTAAGGTGCCTGATGGAGAACAGCTGGAACTCTCATTCACTGCTGATGGGAATAAAAAATGGTTCAGGCACTCTGAAAACTGTGTGACAGTTTCTCAGAAAATTAAGTGTATACCAAACACACAACTCAGCAGTCTCATTCCTAGGTATTTATTAGCCCTAGAAAAATGAAAACTTATATTCACACAAAAACCTCTACATGTATGTTCGTAAAAGCTCTAGTCATAATTACCAAAGCTGGAAACAACTCTAATGTCTTTCATTGCCCTTCAGTGGGTGAATGGATAAATATACTGTGTTACATCCATGCAATGGAATACTACTCAGCAATAAAAAAGAGCAAACTATTGATACGTACAACAACTTGGATGTAACAAAAGGCATTATGCTTAGTAAAACCAGTCAGTCTCTAAGCTTACATACCATGTGTAGTTCCATTGTATATTTTTGAAAAGACAAAACTGTAGGGATGGAGAACCAGTCAGTGTGTGCTAGGAGTTAGGACTCAGGAGAGCATATCACTACAAAGGGATAGCTCCAGAGATTTTTTTGGAATAATGGGATTGTTCTGTATCCTATTTTGGTGGTGGTTACATGAATCTATACATGTGTTAAAATTCATAGAACTATACACTCAAAAAATCCCTTTTACTGTATGTTAGTTAAAAAATAAGATTAAAAGCAAGGAAAATAAACAGTCCATGGAACTGACTTTAAAATGGGCTTTAGCAAAATTTTATTGTGCTTTTATTTGTATTACTAGCTTTATTTGGATGCCTCTGATAATAGCTAACGTTTATGTAATCCCTACTCTTGGGCGTAGGACTGGGCCATTTGCATCCTACAGTAAATTCTTCAATACAGGTGTTATTATATTTATTTTATGAAAGAGGAAACTGTGGCACAGAGCATTAAATGACTTTCCCAAGTCAGATAATAACTGGAAAAAAAATTTTATTTTATGCACAGCAGTTGGGAATGCACTAACTTCACCAGTATAGACTGCAGCCATTGGAGTAGTGGTTCTCGAAAGTGTGGTGCAGTGGTTACAAGCATCACAATCACCTGCAGACCTTGTTTAAAATGCCTGTTCCTGGGCCCCTGACCAAGTGAGTCAGTTTCTAGTTTACTCTTGTATAAAATGGGGGTAGTAATAGTACCTACCTGATACGCATGTTCTGAAGGTTAAAGAAGATAATACATGTAAAGTATGCACTAGTGCCTAGTATTTAGTAAGCAGTATATAGATAAATATTATCTTTTGTTGTTATTTTACTCTAGGCTGAGCTGAAAGGAAATTTAGAAATCATTTAAACTTAACTTCCTTCTACAGTTGAGGGAACTGAGTGCTGTATAAGTTATTTGCCCAAGGTAACTTATAGACTCAGGCCTTTCTGTTGATTGTTATTTTCTCTCCTTTTAGTGTTATATTTTCTTAATTGAAATTAAACATTTCTCTTGTCATGGGATATACAGTAGGTGTGTGGGAGTTGGGGAGTATTTTCAAGTGATTTTGAATTCTAGCTTTTTGTTTTCAAATAACAGTTTCTTTTTTTAATTGAGGGATAATTGACATATTAGTTTCAGGTGTACAACATAATTATTCATATTTTTGTCTATTATGAAATGATCACTACAATAAATCCAGTTAACATCTATCACCATAGATAGTTACGGATTTTCTTTCTTGTGATGAGAACTTTTAAGATCTACTCTCTTGGCAACTTTCAAATATGCAATACAGTATTATTAACTATAGTTTCCATGCTATACATTCCATCCCCACGACTTATTTATTTTATAAGTGGAAGTTTGTACCTTTTGATTCCCTTCACCCATTTAACCAACCCCCACCTTCTGCCTCTGGCAGCCACCAGTCTGTTCTCTGTATCTATGAGCTTGCTTTTTTTTTTTTTGGATTCCACATATAAGTGAGATCATATGGTATTTGTCTTTCTCTATCTGACTTATTTCACTTAGCATGATGCCTTCAGGGTCCATCCATGTTGTTGCAAATGGCAAGATTTCATTCTTTGTTATGGCTGAATGCTATTCCATTTATATATATACACCACATTTTCTTTATCCATTCATCCATCGATGGACATAGTCCACATACGAGTGGAATGGAAAGAAGTTAGTTCAGAAGGTTGAGAGATGAGAGTAGGCTAGAGGAGTCTGAAGAGAGATGTGGTTTGAATTAGGTCCTGGGTAACTGGAAGTCCTTGCCTGAGAGTACCTCATGCTCATGAATTTGAATCCTAGCTCTGCCACTTAACAGCTGTATAACCTTGAGAAAAATCTCTTAATCTCTTTGTACCTCAGTTTCCTCAATTAGTAGTTACTTGATAGGATTAAATCCGTTGATACATGTAAAGTGCCTAAATTGGTAGCTGGCATCTAGTAAGTACTTAGGAAATACTTTCTGTATTATTATATAAACTGAGTTTGGAAGAATAAATAGGAAGTAATAATTTGGATTAAAGAGGAAATATATTGAAAAAATGTGGAAATATACCAGCTTGGATATGTGAAATGGCTTGGGACATGTGGGAAATGAGAAGCATTTCAGTAAGGCAAGAAGGAGGTGTTGGTACAGGGAAGGGAGGAGAGAGGAGGTTGAGAATGTGCATTAGGGCCACTTCTTGAAAGCACTTCACTGCTCTGCTATAGAGTTTGAACTGTAAAGTGTGGACAGTGAGTATTCAACACTTCTTTTAAGTAGGAAATTGACATGGTTAGATTGTAATTTAGGAAACCAGTGTGGATAGCTAGGCTATTTGCTTATCACTTTGTTCATATCTTTATGATGGTACTTACGTTGTTGTATTATTATGTTTTGTTTTCTTTTTAAGGTACAGTGCTTTTCAAGTGTGGTCCACTGAGCACACATTTGTTACAAACACAGATTTTTGAGCTTCCATGCTAGACCTACTCAATCAGAATCTCTGCTCATGGGCCAGAGAATCTGTATTTTCACAAGTTTCCTATCTTAAAATTTGAGAACCTGTGGTTTAGCAAAAAGAGCATAGGCTTCAGAAGCAGATAGACCTAAGAATAAAACTTGGTTCAGTCCCTTACGAGCTACACGCCACGGGCAAATTATGTAGCTAACTCAAGTCTCAGTTCCCCCGTATGTCAAGTGAAATAATAATACTTGCCCCACTGCAGTATTTTAGGGATGAAGAGAAACAGCATATGTAAAATAACTAACCAATAATAGACCCTCATCTATATTGCCTTCCTTTCCAAGCTTATACATCTATCTCCCACAACTGGTGAGAGAAGGAAACTATGTCTTACTCATCTTATTGTTTCTAGTTCCTAATACAAAGCCTAACACATACTAGATGTGCATAAATGTTTTATAAATGTGTAAATGAATGAGTGAGTCTTATGGGTGGGGACTAGAAGTTGGAAGACCTATTAAGAGACTAATGCCATAGTTTAAGCAAGAGCCGACAGGGGTCTGAACTGAGGCATCATGCTTGAAAAATGTGCAAGTTTCATCCTAGGTTACCAGGCAGATATGTAGCTTCTCTCTGGACTGGTTTAGCCTTAACATAAACTCTCACAAGTTAGCCCACTTCCTCTAAAGCAGACACTGAGACGGCAGTCCATCGTTTGAAATCCTGCCACTAAAGAAATTAGTAAACCAGTCTTAAATCCAGCTTTTCAGCTCACTCCCACATACCACTTCTATCCAGATGAAAAAGAATCTTTTCTAAACATCTCCACCGGAAATTCCAGAGACTTACATTCTAGCAAAGCAAGACAGTCTCAGTTAGGACTTGGAATTACTTGCTACTTGTGAATTCATCTCTCTGTTTTCATAGTCCTACAAAGGACTATCTTGAAATTTCTCTGTTTAAAACTTTTGATAACTGGAGTTTAAAAAACAGTCAGTCTAATATTTAGGCTCAGTCTTTCAGGTATGTTACCTGAAAGAATGTTGAGTGTCAGGTTTGCCATAATCCTTATTTCACTATTTTTGAGCACTAGCAGCTCATTAATGATTTTACAGCAAATCCGTTTAACAAATATAAAGTTATAATTCAGACGTCTGTGGAGCCAAATGCTCCTTCTTTGTTCAATTCTTAAGGATCTACAAAGTACCAGGCACTGTTGGGACTAGGAATATAGAGATAAACAAGAAAAAGTCTCTTCAATTTATTTAGGGCCTGAAGAGAGAAAGAGGCATGTAAATAGATGATGACAACTCTACAGGACAATACAAGGCTGGCTGTACATATCCATTCCTTACCATCTTGCTCTTCTCTATGGAGAGTCCATTGGTAATGAAATAAAGTAAACATGTGTTAGTTTTTCCTATTCAGTTATTCAGCAAGTGGAAACAGTTTATTCCTGGGAAAATCATTCCATGACTATCCCCTACATTGATTCAAGGATTATATTTGCAATGTTTGAAAGAAAGAAAATTTAGAGGAGGAGAAACACAATAAGCATGTAGTTGAAGAGGAGTGAAATGGCAGAAAGAGCTCTAGATGAGGTCCCATGTGGCCTGCGTTCTAACAAGCTGTGTGACCCTGGGAAAATCACTTAAACTTTCTGAGTCTCAGTTTCCTCATCTCTAAATGGGGATAAAAGTCACTTCCTAGCCAACCTAATTATTACGAGTATCACATGTGAAAGTGCTTTGTAAACTTTGAAATATAAAACTTTAAAGGATTAAAAGTCTTAGACAAAAATATAGATGGAGGATATTCATTAATACTTCCTCCATTTTCCTTTGCAAATACTTAGTTAATGATAGCTTTCATTAACAAGGAAATGAGAGCTTTTTGCAGAATGGAAACCACAGTGATAAATTAGGCCTTGGGCCAAGGAATTCATTTTTATCACAGAATGGATGTGGCCTTCTAAGTCATTCCTGATTCCATTAACAAAATGATAATTCCTTTCAGTCTGGAACCATAGTACATTTCAGAGCACTGTCCCACCATGTGTTCCTCTGTTTAATCCTCACAGCCTGGGTCACCCAAAAGTAGAGCAAACTTAGGGGCTTTTCCTGGGCCTTCATACTAAAGAGCCCCCCTCCTCTGTCAGCTCCTACAACCTGCAATTTAGAATGTGGTTACCTAAAGACAAACTAAGCTCTTATGGAATAAGCAGAGTAGGTTCACCAAGTAAAAAGACAGACAGGAAAATTAGAGATACCTTTTTAAAATTTAATATTGCAGAAGAATCAAAATAGTCATGAGAAAAATCAGAATTTTGTTAGACTTCTGAAACTTATTTTATAGTTTAGTATTGCTTGTCTTCTAAATTACATATGGTGCATAATCTGTGCGTAGGAGCTCTGATGTTCTTGTTTTTGGCCCTGGGACACCTATTAGAGCCCTGGTACATAGACAGTGACTTGGATGGGGTATAGCAGTCAGCCAGGGAACAGTGGGAAGATGCTTCAGAGACCTGAGGCTCATGATCATACCATTTACCTATAGTAAAATGATGCTATCAATGAACAGTAATTTGCTCCAGGTCCTCTCCCGGGCAGTCCCTAGAAGAAATTCAGAGAAATTAACTGTTTGTCCTGAAGTTACACATCTAGTTATTAGAAGGAAGAGGATTAGTATTATTAGAATGATGATGATGATGATGATGATGATGATGATAATTATTAGGTATAGTAATTTATCAAATTTATCATTTATCAAATGCCCACTTCAGTCCCAGATACTGCGCTAGGTGATATGTATTTATCATTTCATTTCATCTTTCCAATAATCTAGCAAGGAGGTATTTTTCAAAATTGATCAGTGTTGAAAGAGGTCAAGGAGCTTGCTCAAGGACACAGAAATTAAATAGCAGACCTAGAATTCAAGTCTGTCTGTGTTGAAAGCCCATGACCTTTTCCCTGTACTGTTCTGCCATCAGGATGGAACGAGGACTAGAGTTCAAGTTGTTTGGCTGGAAGATGAATGTCCTGGCTGCAGTATACCATGGAGCACTTCAATACGAGGCAGCACTTCATTTGAAGGCCAATTTAACACATCTTTTCAAGCAGTGCCCTCATCATTTATACTTCAAGTGCAGAAAAATAAAAATATTCCTCTCCCTTTTTCCACTTTAGAGAGCTTTGCTGTTGCTTAGTTCTTGGCTATGTAGGTATCAAGACAGCAGCTCATGTGACTCCTCTCTGTAATTTTGACATTTGGCATTTTGGGGGGAAAAATTCACATAACATAAAATTAACCTTTTTAAGATGTACAATGCAGTGGCATTTTGTAAATTTACATAACATAAAGTTAACCTTTTTAAGATGTACAATGCAGTGGCATTTTATACATTCACAATGTTATGCAACCATTACCTCTACCTAGTTCCTAAACATTTTCATCACCCCCATACCCATTAAACAGTCACTTCCCCAACCCCTTCTGACCCCTACCAGCCCCTGGCAACCACTGTTCCACTTTCCGTCCCTATGGATTTGCCTCTTCTAGATATTTCATACGAATGGAATCATACAATATATGACTTTTGTATCTGGCTTCTTTCATTTAGGTCCCTTCACATTGTAGCATATATCAGTACTTCATTCATTTTTATGGCTGAATAATATTCCATTGTGTGGATATACCATTTTATTTATCCATTCATCTGTTGATGGACATTTGGATTGTTTCTACCTTTTGGCTATTGTGAATAATGATGCAATGAACATTTGTATCCAAATATCTGTTTGAGTCCCTGTTTTCAATTCTTTTGAGTATATACCTAGAAGTAGATTGCTGAGTCATGTGGTAATTCTGTTTAATTTTTTCAGGAACCACCAAACTGTTTTCACAGTGTCTGGACTATTTACATTCCTACCAGCAATGTACAAGGGTTCTAATATCTTCATATCTTTGCCAATACTTGTTATTCTCTCTCTCTACTCTTTTTTTTAAATTAAATAATAGCCATCCTAGTGGATGTGTTTTGATTTGCATTTCCCTGATGACTGATGACATCGAACATATTTTTATGTGCTTGCTGGCCATTTTTATATCTTCTTTGGAGAAATGTCTAATTCTGATACTTTAAAAATATGACATACTGTTTAAATATGTTGTTCTGTAAACAAGATTATCAAAATATCCCATGGCCTGAGAAATTTTCAAAAATAAGGTCTTAGGGGGCCAGCCCTGTGGCCAAGTGGTTAAAGTTCCTCATGCTCTGCTTTGGCAGCCTGTTCGGATCCTGGGCGCAGACCTACTCCACTCATCAGCCATGCTGTGGGGGCCTCCCACATGCAAAATAGAGGAAGAATGGCACAGATGTTAGCTCAGGGCTAATCTTCCTCAAGCAAAAAAAGAGGAAGACTGCCAACGGATGTTAACTCAGTGCAAATCTTCCTCACCAAAAAAATAAATAAGATCTTAAATATGTGAACTCCAGTTCTATCCCAATTACACCATAAGGTGAGATTCAAAAAAAAAAAAAAAAGGCTTCACCTCCTAAACACTAAAGAAGAAGTGGAGGCAGATTCTTACATCTTTCTGGTGCCTAATGAATTAGTCTGCTTACAAATAATTTAATTACTAAAATCTCTGCAACCACTGATCTTTCTGTCTATATAGATTTGTTTGCGTTTTCTCAAATTTTATGAAAAATTGAATCAGACAGTTTATACTCTTTAGTCTGGCTTCTTTCACTCAGCATAATTATTTTGAGATTCATCCATGTTGTTGCATGTATCAATAATTCATTCCTTTTAATTACTGAGTAGTATTCCACTATATGGATATACAGCAATTTTACAATTTGTTTTTGGTTTTAGTAATATTTTTTAATAGAAGTGGAATTTGCATAACACACCGTTAATTATTATAATGTCTATCATTCAGTGGCATTTGGTGTCTTCACAATGTTGTGCAGCCACCATCTAGCAATATTGACAATGCTACCTTTAAGAATAATTTAATTTATATTTAAAAATTTTGCATAAATGCCTTTTTTAAAACAACTTTAAAAAGGCACAGCAAAACAGGTCAAAATACGCTATATTTTTCTTTCTGATTAGCTCACTCACACACACAAGAATGCTTGAACATTCAGCTATACTAAAATGCAATATTCAAACAGACCCAGTGCTTCATTCATTGTTAGCCTCCTGGAACCTAAAACCGGCTGCCAACATACAGGACAAACGTACAAATGTAGTCTCCAGTAGCCACTGAGCAATATCACAGCTATAACATTTCCACATGCAAGGTAATTGCCTGAGCTTAGTACCTGTCAGTCACTGAAATAAACACTGCAAATTTTACTTGACTCACTCTAAATACTGATGTGCCTTTTAAGTCTCCAGTGGAAAGACTGTCAATCTGCACTTTGATTCAACCCTGTATGTGACCACTGTCGTCATCATAATCACTTTCATTTAGTAAAATCAAGTGGTCAAAGCTAAGAATGAGTAGTCTCATTTCTCACTAAATTGTTTCTTCTGTTTCTTGTTTTCACTGTTTTGAAAATGAAGCTGGGCAGTCTCATTTAACCTTACATTCCGGTGCTGTCTTCTTGGGTCTTGAGAGGAACCCACTTTGTGTTGGTTGCCTTTAGTAACTGACCCTAAGCCACTCAGTTCTGAGCACACCTCTTCTTTTGAGTCTCTGACTGAGATTTAGTCTCCATCAGAGATCGCAGTTCTCCAGACCTAGTCGTGATTGCTTTAAAATTGACGTAAAAACCACCGACAAATAGCTTACCATTCTCATCCTCTGAAATCCTATGAAGGAGAAATGTCACATTATGACAGAGGTTCCAGTAGCTGTCTGCTCTGAACAAGGAATGGTTTGACGAAAGCCCCTACTCCTGCTTTCAATAGTGTTGGGTTTTGGGGTTTTTTAATCTATTCAGCTGTTGACAGACATTTGGATTTTTTTTTCTAGTTTGGGGCTATTACAAATAAACCTGCTATGAACATTTGTATACAAGTTTTTCTATGGGCAGATGCTCTCATTTGTCTTAGGTAACTACCTAGGACTAGAATGACTAAATCATATGGTAGGTATATGTTTCATTTAAGAAACTGCCAAAGTGTTTTCCAGAGTGGTTGTACCATTTTCCATTCCTACCGGCAGTGTATGAGAGATGTGGAGCTAGTGGCTCCACATCTTTGTCAGTGCTTGGTATGGTTAGTCTTTTTTAATTTTAGACATTCTAATTGGTATATAATGGCGCCTCATTGTGGTTTTAATTTGTGTTTTCCTAATGACTAATGAGATTAAGCATCTTTTTATGTGCTTGCTATCCAATATGTCTTTTTTGGTGAAGTATCTACAAATCTTTTGCCCATTTTTTAAATTGGGTTCTTTGTTATTTTTGCATTTTAAGAGTTCTTTATATATTCTAGACACAAGTCCTTTATTTTATAAGTAATTTGCAAAGATTTTTCTCCCAGTTTGTGGCTTAGTTTTCATTAGCATTTTCAATTGTCTTTAGGAGAGCAGATGGTGTTAATTTTGATAAAGTCCAATTTAGATATTTTTTTATCTGTCATGCTTTTGGGTCATATCTCAGAAGTATTGGCTGTTGGCCTAACCCAAGATCACTGTTTTCTCTTATGTTTCTTCCAAAAGTATTACACTTTTAGATTATGTACTTAGGTCTATGATCCGTTTGAGTTAAATTTTATGTAAATATGAACTATGGATTGAAGTTCTTTTCCTTGGGGAGTAGAGGGAGATATGGATATCAAGTAGTTCTGGCACTATTTGTTGAAAAGACTATCCCTTTTCCACTGAATTGCCTTTGCATCTTTGTCAGAAATCAGTTGATCATATGTGCATAGGTCTATCTCTGGACTCCATTCTGTTCCGTTGTTCTTTTGTCTATCTTTACACCAATACCACACACAATTACTTTGGCTTCATAATAGATCTTGAGATCAAGTAGTGTAAGTCCTCTAATGTTCTTCTTTTCATAGCTGTTTTGGCTATTTTATAATTGATTGATTTCTACAAAAAATACTACTGGTATTTTTATTAGAATTGCATTGAATCTGTACATCATTTGGAGAGAACTGACATATAAAATACTGACTTTTCTAATCCATGAAAATAATATGTATCTTCATTTATTTAGGTCTTCTTTAATTTCTCTCAGCAATGTTTTATAATTTTCAGTGTACCATTTTTTGGTCAAATTTATTCCTAAGTATTTCATATATTTTATGCTGTTATAAGTAGTATTTTAAAAATTATAAGTTCTGATAATTTGTTGCTAGTGTATAGAATTACAGTTGCTTGTTGTATATCAATTTTAGATCCTGCAACCTTATCAAAATCACTTATTAGTTCTAGTAGCTTTTTGGTTGAATCTGTAGAATTTTCCACATCTCTAATCATTTTATCTGTGAGTAAAGAGAGTTTTTCTTCTTCCTTTTCATTCTGGATACCTTTTATGTATTTTTCTTGCCTTATATTTGATGTGACTCATCATACAGTCATCTCAATGGATGCCAAAAAAGCATTAGACAAAAGCTAAGCCATTCCTGATAGAAACTTTCAGTAAAATAGGAATAGAGTAGAACATGAAAAAGGACATCTGTAAAAAACCTACAAGCTAATATTTTATTTACTGGTGAAAGACTGAATGTTTTCCTGCTAAGATGAGGAAAAAGGCAGGAATGTCTGTTCACATCACTTCTCTTCACCATTGAAGTGGAGATTCCAGCCAGTCTGTTAAGCAGTAACTCTCCATTCCCCCTCCCTTCAGCCCCTGTAATCTCTAATCCACTTTCCATCTCTATGAATCTGCCTATTCTAGGTACCTCATATAAGTGGAAACATACAGTAATTGTCCTTTTGTGTCTTACTTCTTTTACTTAGCAGAATGTCTTTAAGGTTTATCCATGTTATAGTATGTATCAGAACTTCGTTCCTTTTTATGGCAGAATAATATTCCATTGTATGTATATACCACATTTTGTGTATTCATTCATCTGTTGATGGAGACTTGGGTAGTTTCCACCTTGTAGCTATTGTGAATAATGCTACTATGAACATGTACTTATTGGCCATTTATATATCTTCTTTAGAGAAATGTCTGTTGAAATCCTTTGCCCATTTTTTAATTAGATTGCTTGTTTTGTTGTTGTTGAGTTTGAGTTGTTGAGTAGGAATTCTAGATATTAAACTCTTAACAGATACATGATTTGCAAATATTGTCTTCCATTCTGTGGGTTGTCTTCACTCTGTTGATCGTGTCCTTTGATGTGCAAAAGTTTTTAATTTTGATGAAGCCTCACTTATCTGTTTTTTCTTTTTTAATGCCTGTGCTTTCAGTGTCATACTGAAGAAATCATTGCCTAATCTAGAGTTATGAAGATTTTTGCCTATATTTCCAAGAGTTTTATATTTTAACTCTTAATTTTAGGGTTTTGATCCATTTTGAGTTGATTTTTTTATGTATATGGTATAGAGTGAGGGTCCACCTTCATTATTTTGCATCTGGGTATCCAGCTTTCCCAGCACTATTTGTTGAAAAAACTGTTCTTTCTCCATTGAATGGTCTTGACACCTTTATTGAAAATCAATTACCATATTTGTGAGAGTTTATTTCTGGACTCTATTCTGTTGCGTCAGTCATGATGTCTGTCCTTGTGCCAGTACCACAATATTTTGATTACTCTAACTTTGTAGTAAGTTTTGGAATCAGGAAATGTGAATCCTCCAACTTTGTTCTCCTTTTTCAAGATTGTTCTGGCTATTTGGGATCCCTTGAGTTTCCATATGAATTTTAGAATGGGTTTTTCTATTTCTGCAAAACTGCCACTGGGATACACTCAACTGTTTCTTAAAGAGATTTAAATAGTAAGAAAAAAGATTTATTAATTTACCCACAAAGCTCCCGTCTCCAGTTCTCTTCGGTTCTTTGTGTAAACCCAGGTTTCTATCTGGTATTATTTTCCTTCCACCTGAAGGACTTCCTTTAAGTTTTACTGTAGTACACATGCTGGTAATTAATTCTTTCTGCTTTTGTATATCTGAAAAAGTCTTTATTTCACCTTGAAAGATACTTTTACTGGGTATAGAATTCTAGGTTGACAAGTATTTTTTTCTGTCAGTGCTTTAAATATGTTGTTCCACTGTCTTCTCACTTATACTGTTTCTGATGAGAAGTCTGCTGTCATTCTTACTTTGTGCCCTTGTACATATTTTGTCTTTTCTTCTCTCTGACTGCTTTTGAGATTTTTCTTTTTATTATTAATATACAATTTGGCTATGATGTGCCTTGGTGTAGCTTTCTTCATGTTTCTTTCACTGGTGTTCATTTAGATTCTTGGATCTGTGGCTTTATAGTTTTCATCAAATTCTAAAAGATTTTGGCCATTACTTCTTTGATTTTTTAGTTTTTTTATTGTGGTCTAAATAGTTTATAACACTGTGAAATTTCAGTTGTACGTTAATATTTTGTCAAACACCATATAAATGTGCCCCTGCACCCCTTGTGCCCACCCTCCCCCCTCCTTCCCCCTGGTAACCACTAATCTGTTCTCTTTGTCCATAAATTTGTTCATATTCCACATAAGAGTGAAATCATATGTTGTTTGTCTTTCTCTCTCTCTGGCTTATTTCACTTAACATGATGCCCTCAAGGTCCATCCATGTGGTTGCAAATGGGACAATTATGTCTTTTTTTATGGCTGAGTAGTATTCCATTATACACACACACACACACACACACACACACCACATCTTCCTTATCCACTCATCAGTCATTGGGCACTTGGGTTGCTTCCACATCTTAGCTATTGTGAATAATACTGCAGTGAGCATAGGGGTGCATAAGTCTCTTTGGATCATTGATTTCAAGTTCTTTGGATAAATACCCAGTAGTGGCATAGCTGGGTCATATGGTAATTCTATTTTTAATTTTTGGGGAAGTCTCCATACTGTTTTCCAAAGTGGCTGCACCAGTTTGCATTCCCACCAGCAATGGATGAGGGTTCCCTTTTCTTCACAACCTCTCCAACATTTATTATTCTTTGTCTTGGTGATTATAGCTATTCTACTGGGCATAAGATGATATCTAAATGTAGTTTTGATTTGCATCTCCCTGATGATTAGTGATGTTGAGCATCTTTTCATGTACCTATTGGCCAACTATATATCTTCTTTGGAAAAATGTTCATATCCTCTGCCCACTTTTTGATTGGGTTATTTTTTTGTAGTTTAGTTATGTGAGCTCTTTATATATTATGGAGCTTAACTGCTTATCAGATATATGATTTGCAGATATTTTCTCCCAGTTGGTGGGTTGTTTTTTCGTTTTGATCTTGGTTTCCTTTGCATTCCAGAAGCTCTTTAGTCTGATGAAGTCTCAGTTGTTTATTTTTTCTTTTGTTTCCCTTGTCTTAGTGGACATCCTATTTGTAAAGATCCTTTCAAGGCTGATGTCAAAGAGTATACTGCCTATATTTTCTTCCAGAAGTTTTATGGTTTCAGGTCTTGTCATCAAGTCTTAGATCCATTTTGAGTCTATTTTTGTGTATGGAGAAAGATAATGATCTACTTTCATTCTTTCGCATGTGGCTGTCCAGTTTTCCCAATACCATTTATTGAAGAAGCTTTCCTTTCTCCATTGTATGTTCTTGGCTCCTTTGTCAAAGATTAGTTGTCCATTGATGTGTGGTTTTATTTCAATTCTGTTCCATTGATTTGTGTGCCTGTTTTTGTATGCTGTTTTGATTACCATAGCTTTGTCATATGTTTTGAAGTCAGGGACTGCGATGCTACCAGCTTTGTTCTTGTTTCTCAGCACTGCTTTGGCAATTCAGGGTCTTTTTTTGCCCCAAATAATTTTAAGATTCTTTGTTCTAAATTTTCTATGAAGAATGTCATTGGGATTCTGATTGGGAGCGCATTGAATCTGTAGATTGCTTTGGTAGTATGGCCATTTTAACTATGTTTATTTTTCCAGTACATGTACATGGAATATCTTTCCATTTCTTTATGTCATTATTAATTTCTTTTAGTAGTGTCTTACAGTTTTCCTTGTATAGCTCTTTTACCTCCTTGATTAAATTTATTCCTAGATATTTTATTCTTTTTGTTGTGATTGTAAATGGGGTTTTATTCTTGAGTTCTTGTTCTGTTAGTTCAGTATTAGAGTATAGAAATGCCACTTATTTTTGTACATTGACTTTGTGTCCTACAACTTTGCTGTAGTTGTTGATTATTTCTAATAGTTTTCCAATGGACTCTTTAGGGTTTTCCATATATAAAATCATGTCATCTGCAAAGAGCAAGAGTTTCATTTCTTCCATGCCTGTCTGGATTCCTTTTATTTCTTTTTCCTGCCTAATTGCTCTGGTCAAAACCTCTAGTACTACATTGAATAAGAGTGGTGAGAGTGGGCACCCTTGTCTTGTTCCTGTTCTCAGCAGAATGGCTTTCAGTTTTTCCCCATTGGGTATGATGTTGGCTGTGGGTTTGTCATATATGTCCTTTATATGTTGAGGTATTTTCCTCCTATACCCATTTTATTGAGTGTTTTTATCATGAACAGATATTGGATCTTGTCAAATGCTTTCTCTGCATCTATGAAGATTATCATGTGGTTTTTCTTCCGCTTTTTCTTAATATGGTGTATCACATTGACTGATTTGTGGATGTTGAGCCATCCCTGTGTCCCTGATATAAATCCCACTTGATCATGGTGTATGATCTTTTCAATGTATTGTTGTATTTGGTTTGCCAATATTTTGTTGAGGATTTTTGCGTTTTGTTCATCAGCAATATTGGCCTGTAACTTTCCTTCTTTGTGTTGTCCTTGTCTGGTTTTGAGATAAGGGTGATGTTGGCCTTGTAGAATGTGTTAGGAATATTTCTGTCTTCATCAATTTTTTGGAATAGTTTGAGAAGAATAGGTAATGAATTGTCTGTGAATGTTTGGTAGAATTCTCCCAAGAAGCTGTCTGGTCCTGGACTTTTATTTTGGGGGAGGTTTTTTTATTACTGTTTCAATCTGTTTACTTGTGATTGGTCTATTCTGATTCTCTGTTTCTTCTTGATTCAGTTTTGGAAGGTTGTAAGAGGCTAAGAATTTATCCATTTCTTCTAGGTTGTCCAGTTTGTTGGCATATAGTTTTTCATAATATTCTCTTATAGCCTTTTGTATTTCTGTGGTATCCATTGTAATTTCTCCTCTTTCATTTCTAATTTTCTTTATTTGACCCTTCTCTCTTTTTTTTTTTTTTTTTTGTGAGTCTGGCTAAGAGTTTGTCGATTTTCTTTATTCTCTCAAAGAACCAGCTCCTTGTTTCATTGATCCTCTTTGCAGTCTTTTTTGTTTCATTTATTTTTGCTCTAATTTTTATTATTTCCCTCCTGTTGAGTTTGGACTTTGTCTTCTTTTTCTAATTCTGTTAGGCGTAGTTTAAGATTGTTTATTTGAGCTTTTTCTTGTTGTTAATGTGGGCCTGTATTGCTATAAATTTCCTCTTAGGAGCACTTTTGCTGCATCCTATAAGAGTTGCTAGGGTGTGTTTTCATTCTCATTTGTCTCCAAAATTTTCTGATTTTTCCCTTTATTTCTTCAACAACCTGTTGCTTGTTCTGTAGCATGTTGTTTAGTCTCCACATTTTTGTTCCTTTTCCAGTTTTTTTCTTGTAATTGATTTCTAGTTTGATGGCTTTATGGTTGGAAAAGATAGTGGATATGATTTCAATCTTCTTAAATTTGTTGAGGTTTGCCTTGTTTCCCAATATGTGGTCTATCCTCGAGAATGTTCCATGTGTGCTTGAGAAGAATGTATATTCTGCTGTTTTGGGGTGGAATGCTCCATGTATATATCTTTTAAGTTCATCTGGTCTAGTGTTTCGTTTAAGTCCACTATCTCCTTGTTGACTTTTTGTCTGGATGATCTATCCATTGATGTAAGTGGGGTGTTGAGGTCCCCTACTATTACTGTGTTGTTCTTGTTGATATCTCCTTTTAGGTGTGTTAATAGTTGCTTTATGTACTTTGGTGCTCCTGTGTTGGGTACATACATGTTTATAAGTGTTATATCTTCTTGGTGGAGAGTCCCTTTTATCATTACATACTGCCCCTCTATATCTCTCTTTACCAGTTTTATCTTGAAGTCAACTTTGTCTGATATAAGTATGGCAACACCTTCTTTCTTTTGTTTGCCCTTAGCTTGGAGTATTGTATTCCATCCTTTCATTCTGAGCCCATGTTGTCTCTAGAGTTGAGATGTGTTTCCTGGAGGCAGCATATTGTTGGGCCTTGTTCTTTAATCCATCCTGCCACTCTGTGTCTTTTAATTGGAGAATTCAGTCCATTTACATTTAGAGTGATTATTGATATATGAGGGTTTAATACTGCCGTCTTATTGCACGTTTCCCAGTTCTTCTGCATTTCCTTTGTTTCTCATCCCATGTATTTCGGACTAGCCATTTGATTAGGTAATTTTCTCTGTTGGTTTTCTTCATTTTCTCCTTGTTTATCATAAATGTCTCTGTTCTAATTATTTGTTTAGTGGTTACCCTTAGGTTCATGTAAAAAATCTCATAGTTCAATAAGTCCATTTTCTGATAGCCTCTTATTTCCTTAGACTATACTGATTCCATCCCTATCCTCTTCCCCTTCTAAGTTATTTGTGTCAAAGCGTTTTACATCTTGTGTTGTGAGTTTGTGGTTAAAATGATGAGATCTTTTTTTTTTTTTTTTTTGGTGTTTTCCTTTTCTTTATCCTTGATGTTAAAGGTAAGTGTTTACCCACCTGATCTGATAGAGAGCTGCCGTTTTCTGATTATTGCCTGCCTGTTCATCTCCTTGCTCAGGGCTTTGTAGCCTTTTTCCTTTTTTTTTTTTTTTATTTTCAGGTATGAGGGCCTTCTTGAGGATTTCTTGTAGCTGTGGTCGTGTGGCAACAAACTCCCTTAGCTTTTGCTTACCTGGGAAAGTTTTTATTTCTCTGTCATATCTGAAGGAGATTTTCACTGGATGGAGTACTCTTGGCTGAAAGTTTTTTGTCTTTCAGGATTTTGAATATATCGTTCCACTCTCTCCTAGCCTGTAAGATTTCTGCTGAGAAATCCACTGAAAGCCTGACAGGAGTTCCTTTGTAAGTTATTTTCTTCTGCCTTACTGCCCTTAGTATATTTTCTTTGTCCTTGACTTTTGCCAGCTTCACTGCTATATGCCTTGCAGTGGGTCTTTTCACATTGACAAAGTTAGGAGATCTGGAGGCTTCTTTCACATGGGTTTCCAGCTCCCTCCCCAGGTTTTGGAAGTTCTCATCTATTATTTCTTTGAACAAGCTTTCTGCTCCGTTCTCCTTCTCTTCCCCCTGTAGAATACCTATAATCCTTATGTTGCATTTCCTGATTGAGTCAGATATTTCTCTGAGAGCTTCTTTTCTTTTTAGTCTTAGTTCTCTCCTCTCCTCCCTCTGAAACATTTCTCTAGTACTGTCCTATAATTGGCTGATTCTCCCCTCCATATTGTCAGCTTTGTTGTTTAGGGAATCCAGATTTTTCTTTATTTCATCCATGTGGGTTTTCATCTCCAACAATTCTGATTGGTTCTTTACGGTTTCAGTCTTCTTTGTGAAGAAGCTCCTTAATTCATTAATTTGTCTTTCTGTGTTTTCTTGTAACTCGTTGAATTCTTGGTTTTTTTTATTTTGAGGAAGATTAGCCCTGAGCTAACCTCTACCACCAATCCTCCTCTTTTTGCCAAGGAAGACTGGCCCTGAGCTAACATCCTCTTCTTTATATGTGGGAGGCCTGCCACAGCATTTCTTCAGCTTGGTTTCTGGGTACTTGTCACTTTCCTTCTGGTCTGGAGCTTTACTATACCTACTCATACTGCTTCATGGAGTAGATTTTTGCTTCCTCATGGTGCTCGTATCTGCTCACAGCTGTCAAATACTGCCACAGGATGGGGATCAGGTGCTGTGTATTCTGGGTCCAGCATAAGCATGGGCTCCCAAGCTCCAGCCACTGACTGATTTTCTCTCTGAGCGACTGATCGATGGCCAATCTAGAGCACTAGGCATGGGGGGCGGGGCAGGGCTATTATCCTTCCCCAGCACTTCTCCCAGCTCCTGCTTGTCTCTCTGTACCGAGCTCTGGGTGATTTCAGGACTGTGTGCTTTCCCTTTCCCCACCACCGCTGCCAAGCTCTCTGCACCATGCTCTGGACAGTTCTGGGGCTGGAATACCAGGCGGAGGCACGGCACCTCTCTCACCTGCACACTTCCCCTCCACGGCTGCCACACTCTTTGTGCCAGGCTCCAGACGATTCTCGGGCTGAAATACTGTGCACTTTCCCCTCCACGGCTGCTACACTCTCCATGCCATGCTCTGGACAACTCTGGGGCTGTGCACTTTCTCCACCACCACCAAGCTCTCTGCACCTTGCTCCAGACAATCCTGGGGCTGCACACTTCCTGCCACCGCAGCCCATCTCTCTCCACAGAGCTCCTGCAGATCAGCTTCTACTTCCTCCTGAGGATCCAACCCTTCCACTGCCTTCAGGCATATGACTGCTTGGGTCTCCCAGATGTCTTTTGTGATGTGTATGTGTTCTCTGTTGTTGTATGAATGTTCTTTTGGTTGTATCTTAGAGGGGAGAGTCCAAGAGAAGAGTTCCCTCCACCATGATGCTGACATCATCTCTTGGCCATTACTTCTTAAAATAAGTTTTCTCCCCCTCTTCCCCTACACCCTATTTTCAGGCTCCAAATACACTTATATTAGACTGCCAAAAGTTATCTCATAGATAACTTTTCCAACTTCCTACCTTGCTGGGGTCCAAAATAAAATCTTCTGGTTCCAATTGGGCCTCTAGCTTACCAAGATGGGTAATCTACCTTGTCAGCTCTGATTTTCACTTTCCCTTTTATTTCTGGGACCTAGGAATTTCTCTGTCTTTCTTTTCTTCCTTTCTTTCTTTCTTCCTCACATGCTGAATAATACTTTTTAACATTTTTTCTATGTTTTATCTACTGTTTATATTGAAAGAATTTCAAATTATCTTGGTCCATACCTCTTTAGGGATAGATACCAGGGCTATTTCCCTGTTTACAAGGTCCTGCTTATTAGACCAAAGAGCAGGGTGTACATTCAAACCTGAGCATTCAGAACAAATAAATACCATTTGTATGTATGTATGTTTGTATTTGTGTATGCATTTGGTTAGGTACTTGAAACAAGCCTAACTGCTATAGCCTGCTTCAACTTGACATTCAGAATTTTGCATTAGTCTTTTGGGAATTAACTGATAATTACTAATTTTAAACACTACTGAGATGTAACAAGCTACACTTAAATTCCATTTCAGGTTAACTTTCTCATTTAGGAACCATTTGACAGCTCATAAAATGTTTTCATTATTTTTAATGGACATTATTTTTAAGGAGTGGTGGTAAAATCTGACTCAGTGGCTACTGTCTCAAAGATATAGAACTATACTGAGTCACTTAGTGTGCCACAGTGGGTTCATAGGTTTGAATTTTAAGTCATTGTAATACTCAGAATAGGAAATATACATAAATAAAAATTACTAGTCTGAGGAATACTTAGAGGCTCCAGAATTTCAGGTATATAACCGTTGGGCAGTGACCATTCCAAACAGTCGTCTAACAAATATGTATTGAATGCTTGCCATATGGAAGATAGTACCCTAGATGCTATAGGACATACAGAGTCCTTTCCTTCTGGGAGCTTACAGCTCAGGTAGGGAGCAGTAAGACAAATACACAAATGAGTGTAGCACAAAGCATTATGAGAGCAATGACAAGTTTGCTACAGATGAAAGGTTCCAGTAGAGGCTATCACGTAGTTCTGAGCAATCCAGCTTCTCACTGTGGGGTAAGGAGGAGTTTTTTCATACCAAGTAGCCCAAGCCGGAGGCCTGGCAGCATCTGAGACCTATTCCTGAACCTGATCACCCAGCTGTTCCACGTCCACACAGTAAACACTTATTTCTAGTCACTTTATTTTATGTGTCCTCTCAGATTTAGCAAAGGGAACCTCCACAAGGACAGCGTTTGTAGGACACAGGAGAAGTTCAAGAGGCTCATCTGTAGGTTATGAGAGCAAATTTATGCATGATATATTAATCACACCATCTAAAATATCCTTAAAAATATAATCATATAGAATAATATGGGAAAAAGGCCTAAGCAGTGTTCTCTAAAATCCGAAAATTGGAGATGACTGTGAACAGGACAGTTGGAGAGGCCAGTATAAAATCTACAAGACAAAAAAGAAGAAATGATAGTCATTCTCAAGCAACTGCCAGACACACAGAAAGCTATGAGCATGGTGAAGTTTAGGAAAATTCATCGTGAGTGACATGCCTAAGCCAGCCCTTCTACTTGTGACGGTCAGGGAGAGCTGCAGGCAAGGGAAAGAGCGTTGGACTGTGGCGGAGAAGAGAGAGGAAGCTTTCAAGACACCTGGATTCAAGTCTAAACTTTGCCACTGACTTAATGGGTAGTCTTGTGTCAGTCATTTACCCCCATAGGATTTCAGTTTCTTCACCTGTATAATGGCTTTTTTGGACATGTTGGTCTCTTATATTTCTAAAAGTATTTGAAAAGCTGGTAGGATTTTGAGTGAGAGAGCTGATGGAGCAGAAAGTCTTCAGGTGGAAAGAGTGACGTTATTTAAAGAACAAAAGGAAAATCTTGTAGAACTTCAACACTGAACTCTTGACAGTAAATCAGTAGACTCCATAAAATAATGATGAAGGGGATCCAAGCACGATTGTGTATGTCTTCCCCTTTTAAACTGCGGCCTGCCTCTGGATCCCCAGTGCTAGCATGATGCCTACTATAAAATGGGTGCTTAATGAATATTTGTGAGAGGAAAGGGAGGGAGGAGAAATGGAAAGGAGAGAATAGGGGAGGGAAGAAAGCAAGTTAGCTGGTTCAGGAAGTCCTCTCACAACAGGTGCCACATCTTGTGGCAGGGATCCCTGTATTTAATGGCCTTTCATATCTGCCACAGTCTGTTTTAAAACAGGGCTGTTTATTTAGAATGCTTTTATTATAAACTATGTTTGTGCTCAAAGGGCTTCCAGCTGTGATAGCTTTTAGAAGGTCCCTTTGTTGTGTGTACATAGTGTCATAAAAGGTCATTTCTGCCCAGCCAGTCAATTTCACTGACTCAGATGGGGCTGCTTTGTGGATGAGCTATATCTTTTTCTTCCTTAATTTTTACTGCAAATAATAAACATTTTATGCCTGGAAAGACAGTTCATTTATTCAACAGATGATTATTCAAGACCTCCCAAAAGCTAGGCATTGTGTGAAACACTTGGAATACAGAGGTGTATAATATAAACAAGGTCCGGGTGCAGGCCCAGTGGCACAGTGGTTGGGTTCATGCACTCTGCTTCAGCGGCCTGGGGTTTGCTGGTTCAGATCCTGGGCATGGACCTACACACCACTCATCAAGCCATGCTGAGGCATCCCATTTAGAAGAACTGGAAAGACATACAACTAGGATATACAACTATGTACCGGGGCTTCAGGCAGGAAAAAAAATGAGAGAGGAAGATTGGCAACAGATGTTATCTCAGGGCCAATCTTCCTCACCAAAAAGAGTGCTGCAAATTAAAGAGAGAGAGAGAGAGAGAGAGAGACAAGGTCCCTGCCTTTACAGTGCTTATAGTGTCATGGGGAAATCTCAGTTCAATAAGTAATTGTATGATAATTAATTAATGCAATTGTGGTAAATGTTTTAAAAGGAAAGTCCAGAATGTTACGAGAAAAACCTAAACTAATTAGGAGGAATTGGCCCAAGAAAGTAAGATAAAAATTAAAATTTTAAACATCTTAAATATTTCCCCATTTGAAATATAAAAAGATAAGATTACTCCTATAGGTTGTTGATTACATTAGGCATATCTAAATTTGGCAAAAGAGACTTGTCCACAGAGGCATAGAATCCTTAGAAATTCAATCTTTTAATTTAATAAATGACTAAAAAGGGAGAGATTATTTACCCAAGAACACACAGCTTGCTCGTGGCAGGCTAGGACTTGAACACAGGTCTGCTAATCCTCCCATTACCTCTCCTCAGTGAATTAAAAATCAAAGACATTATATATCAAATATAGATCAGTCATGACCAAATGAACTATTAAGTTATTCTGTATAAACTTGTATATTGAGTGGGAGAAGGAGTTTACAGAGTAATGAATTAGGCAAATACAAATATAAACAGAAATACACAAAATATGTCTTATCAAGCTGATTGTATCTGGTCATAGAAAAACTGTAATTTATAGACCAAAGTGGGAAATACGCAGTCAGAATTAGTGAAAATAAATTTAAAGGAATATGCTTGTATTTCTTTAAGATACAAATACTAATGGTTAAGTACAAGTCTCCAAGTAGAAGTTTATAAAACCCATTTTTATTCATGTGTAATATTATATGACATGTAAGTTATTATGACTGCTTTGCAGCTTGAGCGGTTTATAGGTTAGGTTAAACATTGTTCCTGGTATTTTGTTCTAACATATAATTTCCCTAGCGTACCCTTTCATCATAGATAGTATAGCAGTTAGCTTCAGGCCAGGAACATCTGATTCTTCCTAATTTTTTATTTGAAAGATTGGGAATCAGCGAAATGTTACTGTTCATATAAGAGATTATGGAATTAGTTGAATCACTGAAACTAAAAAGAGTGTGAGGCTTCAGGGAGAAGGCCAGTCTTGAATAGGTATCAGAGAGAGCACCCACGACTGTGCCTCAGCCTCGAGTGAACATAGGTTGAATTGGGAAGACAAAAAGTTAGAAAGTATTAAGTTAAACCATATGAAATTTCCATTTTTATATGTCCAAACAGTGCAATATTGGTGACTTTATATGATTCAGCCTGTTACACAAAATGACCAGAAAGGGAACCTGTACTCTAATGTCAACAAGTCTGGGTATTTATTAAATATAAGTACATGTGTATTGGCCATCATCCAGAATTTAACAAATGAGAAATTGTAGTCGTTGAATTAACTTTTAATCTCATATGAAATCACAATTTAAATGTAGGCAGATGGCATAATCATTTCAGAGGCTAAAAATATTCTAAAAGATCTTTCAATTGCTAAGTTAGCCACACTTCTTGAGTATGAATGTTATTTGATAACCAAGCTTTAGTGGTGTGGTGGGGACTGAAGTTAACCAGGGTATTTTGCTGTCACCCTCTTTCTGCGCTGACCAGGGGATTACTTCCTGGTCCTTTACTCTCTCAGTTCTTAGTCCCAGTGCTGAATCTCCAAGTTTACCTTTAAAAAAATCAGGAGAAAAGGGCAAGGGAACTAATCATTGTGAAAATGCACTAAGTATCAGGTGCTTTGCTAGACAGTTTATATATTATTGTGTTTAATTCTCACAACAACATAATGAGACAAATATTTCTTTTTTACACTTGGAGAAACCGAGACCTAGAGAGGTTAAATAACTTGCCCAAGGTCACACAGTTTGTAAGTGGTAAAGCTAGGCTTCAAACATCCTTATTTTCACTATATACCGTGCTACTCATCTTATTGTTTATTTGTATTCTTATACACTTTAAAAGTGCTTTGTTTATTTTTTTTTTTATTTATTGTTTGCTGAGTAAGATTCACCCTGAGTTAACATCTGTGCCAATCTTCCTCTATTTTGTATGTGGGTCACCACCTCAACATGGCCGCCAACAAGTGGTGTAGGTCCATGCCCAGGAATCAAACCCGGGCCACCAAAGCAGAGCGTGCCGAACTTGACCACTAGGCTATGGGGCCAGGCCCAAAGAAGTACCTTGTTTAATTACAATAAATTCACACAGGAGTAAGACAAGGGGATTATCACTGTTTTTTTTCTCTTTAAAAAAAACTAATACAGAAAAATGCATTTGAATTTTTTCCTTTCTTTTAAGGACGAACGTGAAGCCAGAGAAAATGTAAAGAGAGAGCAAGATGAGGCCTATCGCCTTTCACTTGAGGCTGACAGAGCAAAGGTAGGTTTGGTCGAGGGACTTCTGAGATAAATAACTCAATCTTAAATAGTCTTTCATTATTTAAGTGCCAGCCCTTTTATCACTGTGATCCCCAAGAATATTGGGTTTGCAATGGAGAAAGCTAGATTCACTTAACAGAAAGAATATAATTCTACCCTCGTTCTTAAAGCATGGTTCATTTTGACAAGATAAAGTTTTTCAAGAATAATGAAAACTGAAAACAAAAATGGGCCACTAGTATCTATTTTATGTTTTTTAGTCAGTCTATGATAAAACCGAGCAATTTTTAAAAACCTCTTCAGGTGATGCTAATGTGCAGTCAAGGTTGAGAACCACTGGTTTATATAATGTTTCTTGAACACCTGCTTCTGTACTGGGCATTGAAGGAGGGGAAAATGAATAAGCCACAGTTTCTGCCCTGAAAAGAAGGCTCACAGGGGCTGACCCCGTGGCAGAGTGGTTAAGTTCACGCACTCCGCTTTGGCGGCCCAGGGTTCTGCCAGTTTGGATCCTGGATGTGGACGTAGCACCGCTCATCAAGGCATGCTGAGGCGGCGTCCCACATGCCACAACCAGAGGCATTTGCAACTAGAATATACAACTATCTACAGGGTAGGGGGTGCTCTGGGGAGAAGAAGGAGGGGAAATAAAGGAAGATTGGCAACAGATGTTAGCTCAGGTGCCTATCTTTAGGGGAAAAAAAGAAAGCTCACAATGTGGTGTAGAGTAGATTAAGTTAAGAACAGACAGCTGTAAGTAACACTTAGGCAAGGATCCTAAATGTCTAAGGAAAGCACTGAGTTCTATGAAGAGAGTGAACAGGAGTTTCATTGGAAAGTTTTCTAGCTTTTTTGGAGAGCCAAGAAGTAGGAATGTGAACTGGCTAGAGAATAAGTGGTAGGGGAGAAGAAATAAAATATATTAGCAGCAACGGGCCAGAAAGCATGAGCGCATGACAGAGGTGATATGAATACAGCTGAATATTTAAGTAAAGGGGAGGTAGCAGAAAAGACCAGAAAGGAAGACCAGAGAAAGATTCTGAAGGATATTGAATGCCACACTACCCAGAGCTACCCAGGTGTTTGAATAGGAACCCAACATGATTAGGAGCTATGCTTTGTCGTTCCTTTTGTTTTCATTCTTGTTCCAGAGAGGGACACTTCCATTACCAGCATGTATCTCTGCGCCACGCTAGGAATGAGGTCTTTTTTTTAAGTAAACCAGTGTTTATTGAGTGCTGGCTCTCTTTCTCTTTTATTGACAGAGAGAAGCTCATGAGAGAGAGATGGCAGAACAGTTTCGTTTGGAGCAGATTCGCAAAGAACAAGAAGAGGAACGTGAGGTAGAGTATACCTTTTAGAAAAGTTATTCGAAAGCTAGGTTTATCTCCACTGCATTTGATACTGAGGCTGTTACTATTTCTTACAACTTACTTCTTTCCACTTTTCCCAGACTCATTTTAGTACAGAAGACCTAAGCTTCCTTAAAAGAATCATTCCTGATATGTTTTACGGGATTCTTAGAAAACTTGACCTTGTACTGTATTCATGGCTTTCCATTCCTTTTGGTTCCTTTCCCCTTTTCTTGCCTGACACATACTTCCATCCTTCCTGGATAGTGTCTCAACCCAAGGAAGCATACACTGTATTTTCTGCCCTTGTCCCAGGCTTCACTTTACCCACCAAAAGACCCTGTGAGTTACTTCTGCAACATCTTGCACTAGGCCTCTAAACATGAGAAATCCATTATAGAGATTTACCTAAAGTACAATGAGAACAAAGAGAAGGGGTGTCAAATGACTTCCTAGGATGGGTTTGCAAAATAGGACTTTTAGAATTTTTTTCTAGGCATGGGATTTATAGCAAGATTCACTTATAAAAAGAGGAGGCCATCTAACAAGGCATGAAGAGGCCTGGAGGGCCCTAAGTTGAGCTGAGGAAAACTCCGTTAGTCATCGTTCTTGGTCAGAGGATGCCACCTCATACTTATTCAACAGATGTTTTTTGAACAAGAATGGCGCTGAGCACTGAAACAAAGGATAATAAAACATTTTCTGCCTACAAGAAGAGATTACATCCTGTAGGGAAGATACAACATGTCTACCAGTAACAGCAAATCAAGGAAAAACACGCTAAACGACATAGAAGTCAAAGCAAAATACTTAGGGAGTTCAGGAGCAAAGTACAAATCTTTTACAGCTTTGAGAATCAGATGACACTGTAGAAGTGATATTTGAACCAGGTCTTGAAAGATGTGTAATATTTCACTGTTTGCAAATCAAAGTTTATTCATGTTCAGACACTTATTGAGTGCCTGTCACACATGTACAAGATACTATGCCTGACAAATCGTAGTCTCTGTATGCTGAGGACTCTCAATAATGGAATGTGGAAAATATTTTGTTGCCCATCTTCTGTGTCTCAGGTACTCTGCTCGCTGCTTTATATATGCTTCCTCACTGACGACTGAAACAAGCTACAGGGTTAGAGATTTCTCTTTACAGGTGAGGAAAAACTCATTGAGAAGTCACACATAGAAATGGGAACAGGCGCCAGCCCCGTGGTTGAGTGGTTAAGTTCGCGTGCTCCACTGTGGCGGCCCAGGGTTTCGCCAGTTCAAATCCTGGGTGCGGACTTGGCACCACTCATCAGGCCATGCTGAGGCGGCGTTCCACATGCCACAACTAGAAGGACCCACAACTAAGAATATATAACTATGTACCGGGGGACTTTGGGGAGAAAAAGTAAAACATTTAAAAATCTCAAAAAAAGAAATGGGAACAGCTGAGATTCTCACCTAGGTCTTTATGACAATAAAGCTCATGCTCTTTCACTTCTTTCCAGTACAAGGCCATATATTATTGTATGTGTCTATAGAATTCATGTATGCAGAGTTTCACAAAAGTTTAGATAAGAAAGAGATTTGTCACTATGCTTTTAGGCTATTTCAAGAAATATAGTGTAAAAATTTAGGACTCTCACTCTTTCATGCTCTCTCTCACACAAGCTCGCTCTCTCTGTTAATAGTCTATCTTCAGCCGTATACCTGCTAAATGTCAAGTGTAGACAATGAACTGCATGTTCTGGAACTAGAACTTGGTAGCATATGTACTTTCTTCTGATGATTTACCTTATTTGCCCTGAGCTAAAATTTTCTCTCTTTCCAAATGTAGAAAAAGCCTATCCTCTCATATAAGACCCCATCAACGTCCTTTAGCATAGCTCCATATATATATTCCAGCCGTACACATGGGAGAGAATGGGGCACAAGGGGAGGGAGGACAACTCGTATTTTGCAGCTAGTCATTGCTTGCACTTGCATTGATGTGCTCTCAAAAACGAAGTTCAGGTGATGTTGTGAATGCTACCTGCCCTCCCCCAGAGAATCACAATTAAAGGCTCTTATAAATACCACCGTTAAGAAACTGTTTAGAGGCTGTCCCTGTGGCCAAGTGGTTAAGTTCGTGCGCTCCCCTTCAGCGGCCCAGGGTTTTGCTGATTCGGATCCTGGGCGTGGACATGGCACCACTCATCAAGCCATTGAGGCAGCGCCCCATGTGACACAACCAGAGTGACCTGCAACTAGAATATACAACTATGTACTGGGGGGCGCTCTAGGGAGAAGAAGAAGGAAAAAAATAAGAAAACTGGCAACAGATTTTAGCTCAGGTGCCAATCTTAAAAAAAAAAAAAATTATCTTCTGTTTATCTTAATTTAATTCAGTCTTATCCAAACTTACTTGACTCTTTTTTTCATGGAGCACTGATTAACATATTTCAGCTCATTAGCGTACAACAAACGACTCTGGGAAAAGCTGGTATTGTGCAACCTCTGAAGAAACTGAGACCCGGAGAGACTATGCAGTTTGCCTATGGTCACCAAACTGGTTGGACACATAATTTAGACTAGAAGCCAGGTCACCTGACTTTTCACAGTAACACTGCCTCCCCTTCTAACCAGAAATCCTAATCCATGTAATTGCACTGAGAAACAAGAGTGGTTTTATTATTTTGATTATCTCTAGTATTTCAAAATCCTTTAGAAAAATGAAGTATTGAATAGTCAAATCACCTTGGTTACAGGGAAATTCTTTAGTGGTTGGCCTCATTTTGCTGTGTGGTAACTGTTGGAGTGCAGTCAGTAAAATCTCGGAGGCATTTTGATCTAGTCCTTGGCTGTGATAAGGAGAAGGGCTTTAAGACTATTCCGAAGGACAGAGAAAGAAATGACAGCAAAAATCTCCCCTGTTTTACTAATTCATCTATTATTCTTTCCAAAATGAGTTTCAAGTAGCTTACATAAATACATGCGATTCAAATGGATTTAAAAAGAAAGAAAAGATAGAGTAATCAGAAACTAAGTGCAAATAAAGGAAGATAAAACCAAAGGTAAGATTAACATGTTGACAACAAATAATCCAGCAGAAGCACTCAATGCATGTGATAGGGTTCTGAACATTTGCACAAGATGAGCCACAATTTTGTTCTATACTTTTCTTGGGCTAAAATAAAGGAAAATATGATTTTTTTACAAGTTTCAGTCTGTCTATAACATCAGATAAAGGCCAGTCTCTCAAAAGGTGTCCAGATTTTTCAAGCACTAAGACCTTAGAGCACTGTTTCCTGTGGTTCCCCTTCAAGAGGAATCTGTGCAGTACGGTGAAGACTACCCCAACCATATCCAGTAGCTATAATGGCAATAGCAAGTCATGTATAACAGCTTCTTATCACTTTATGTAATTCAAAGTCATAAGGCCAAAGTACAATTTAGTAAAAGGATTTCTGCAAAGGTCCAGATAATGTATTTATCTGGTAGTCCAGTTTAAAGGATGGATTTTATAGTAACTAGAAAAATGTGTGAATTACATGTCCTTTAAGAAATCCTTCCTCAATATTGTTTTTTGCCACTGAATTTTTGATAAGTAGAGAAAGCTTCAACTAAGACTTTTTACTCCCAGGTCTTTTTAATCAATCAATATTCAGCAAATATTTGTTAATCTCTTTCTGTGTGCAAATCACTAAATCAGGTGCTGTGGATACTATATTGTTTGTGTGAGATACTGCCCCTGGCCTGAGGGAGCTCACTGTCTAATACAGGAGGATGGGTGAAGATAAAATAACTATAGGAAAAGATACTATACGTTATAAAAACCATTAAAATAACACAGAGTGCTGAAGATATTTGGAGAAAGATGACTTATAGGACTAGGAAGGCAACAAGCAGGACTTCACGGAGGGAGCAGGCTTTGGAGGACTGGTAAGACTTTGATGGTTAAACGTGAAGTTAGAAGAGCATTTTGGATGGAGTAATGAGTAAATGGATGGTTGGGTGGCTGGAGAAGGGTAGGGCTGGGTAATAATAAACAAAGGGAAAAAGGAACGGGGCTTCCTCAAAGAACAATAAATGGACAAATTTAGAACACAGTCTAATAATTAGAGAGAAGACTAAAAGGGCCAAGTTTTGGAGAATCATGGGTGGGAGAGAATGGGCACAAACCTATTCCCTTCTGCTGGTTCCCTCAAACAGAAAAGAAAAAGTTACATTTTTCCCCATCTACCCAGAGTTGTTTCCTTTTACATCTTGGTGCCTTCTCAAGTAGAAAATATTAAGTAATAGTAAAGGCCATGAAATGAGAGAACAGAAGAGCATGGAATTAGAAGGCTTGGTCCTTCTCTTCCGTTTTCTAATTTGATCTTCACAACCTTCCTACAAAATGGGTAAAGGAGATAGTATTATTACCATCTTACAGATGAAGAAAGTAAGATCATAACAGGATTAAAAAGCCTGTTTTAAAGTTTTTACCTAATATTTGCCTGGTAAAAGCAGAACCAGAGCTCCTATCCAGTATTCTTTCTACCTGTTACCTCACAATGGATGAGTGAAGGTGGGACCATGAATAGGTTATGAAAGTAAAACTACTCTTTATATTTTATGTTTTTATCTTATGTAAATTGCTTCTTGTCACTCATGATCTTGAGTTAAGCAAAGATTTCTTAGATCTGACACCAAAAGCACAATCCATAAAATAACAAATATCTAAATTAGACTTCTTCTAAATTAAGAACTAATACTGTTCGAAAGACACTGTTAAGAAATTGAAAAGACAAGCCACAGACTGAGAGAAAATCATATATGTAATGTCCAGAATACAGAATGAACTTTCAAAATTCAATAATAAAACAAATAACCCAAGTTTAAAAATGGGCAAAATATTTGAACAAACACTTCATCAAGGGGAAATAAGCATGTGAAAAGATGCTCAACATTATTAGTTATTAGGGGAATGCAAATTAAAACCCACAATATATATGCACCAATTAGAATGGCTTCTTAGAAGAAAACGAGATAGTAACAGGCAAAGATGAAGAGCAACTAGAACTCTTAAACGTTAATGATGGGAATCATTGATGATAGCTCGTCCACTTTGGAAAATAATTTGGCACTTTCTTATACAGTTAATATACACGTACCATATGGCCCAGCAGTCACACTCCTAGGTTTTTACACAAGTGAAATGAAAGTAAAAGTAAAATTTATGTTCATGCAAAACTGTACACAAATGTTTATAGTGGCTTCATTTGTAGTCACCAAAAACTAGAAACAAGTGTCCATCAACTAGAGGAGTACTCAGCAATAAAATAGGAACAAACTACTAATATATTCAACAACATGGGTGAATCTCAAATGCATTACATTAAAGGAAGGAAGCCATTTACATGATATTTATAATTACATTTATGTAACATTCTATAAAAGGCAAAACTAGGGACAGAAAACAGATTTGAGGTTGCCAGGGCCTAGGGCTAGGGGAATTTAGGGGCAGCAGGTGATAGAACTGTTCCTTTCTTCATTAGCGAGGATGGTTATACAAATGTGTGCATTTGTCAAAACACTCAGGTGTATACATTTAAAAGGATGCATTTTTACTGTATATAAATTATACCTTAATTTAAAAATGGGGGAAAAATCATTGAGTGGGCTACTCAAGGCCATCTGTAAGTTAACCTTCAACTCCTACCCCTTTCCCCCTGATCATTCTGCTCCAGCCACATAGGCCGCCTTGCTATTCCTCAGTCAAGCCAGGCACCAGTTGCTGTGACTTCTGCCTGTAACACTTCTCTCAGATCTAAGTGTCCATGTGACTCCCTCTCTGCTTTCGGCCTTTGCTCATGGAGGCCTACACTATTTGGTTATTGAGACTTACAGTATTTAAAGTTGTACCCCTCCTTCCCTTTACCAGCACTCCCTGCACTCTCTCCAGAGTGCTCATCACTATGTGACAAACTGTATGTTCTTCCTATGTGTGTATTTGCTACCTTTCTTCCACCCTACTAGGCTCCATGTGAGCAGAATTTTTTCATCTATTTTGTTCAGTGCTGTTTTCCCATCATCTAAAACATAGGAGGTGCTCAGTAAGAGTTCATGGAATTAATGAATGTTAGCTTTAGCCTATTTCACACTCTGCTTCAACTGGCTATAAACAGTTATTTGGTGGGTACTCATAGAAGCCTAGAAGATAATGTGTATACGCATGTATTTATGTATGCATGTATGGGTGTAAATCAAGCCAGTCTTTAGTTCTTACTGTAGGAGATTGGTATAAGTGTATATTATCCTTCCTCTTTAAAAATGTAATTGTGTAGAAACAGTCTTTTCTGGCTAGCTATCTTCACTGCCTAATTTCTCTTTGAAAAATCCCTGTTTCTCATCCCTCAGATGTGAATGCTTTGAATATTCATATATTTTTAGTAAAACAAAAAGTCCAAGATCAGTTAATATTTCCAACTTATATTAGGTTTCCTTGTTTTATTACAAACCTAAAATAATGCAAATAAAAACTCTATTTGTTGAGCAAGCCAAATTGAATTTTAACAATGGTGTTTACTATGACTGCTGTTCGACTGTAGGTGTCCTTTATATCATCGTTTTACAACAATGTTTACTTATACAAGGCCTTTGTTTCCAGCCAGTATGTTTGAAACTGAGCTACTGATGTATTTTTGTGCTTTTTCGCCAGTAGAACTTGGGTTTTCAGATCCCAAGGTTGCCGACTTACCTAATATTTCCTCATTGTTTTCCACATTGGACCACGGATGTGGGCTCTCTGAGGTCGGTTTTCATTCTAGGGAAAAGCCCTAGAGACTGGGGGCGTTGAGAAGCAGACAATGTCTGCACAATGAATGGAGTAACGAGCTACTGTTGTTTATTCTTCTGTAGTATAATTGGTTGAGTTCAGACAATAATGTAGCATCTGTTATTATACTGTGCAGGGAAATGTCAAAATAGAACGCAAGCAGATCGCTGGATTAAAGGGAGAACAGGAGGAGAAACCAGGAAATATCACAATAGGTTCTGATTTAAAGTAGGTGCAAGGGGAATAATGATAATAATAACACACCAACACAGGCTGTCATCTGTGGAGCACAGTGTTACAGTGTGAAGGTCGATGCTGGGCACTTATCATTTGAGCGCTGGCCATGTGTCAGCACTCGCTAAGTGTTTCATAAACATTACTGCATTTTATACAAGAACCTTCGTGAGGAAGATGTAGTCAGTCCTACTTCTTATATGAGGTAACTGAAGTTCTTAGACAGTCATGCCTAATGGCCAGGATTTGAACCTCTTGTCTGTCGTACCCAAAGCCTATTTCCAAACCACACATTACATTTAAAGATTACAGTTTTTCAAACCACAGTGTTAGAAGTCAGGATAGCGATTTAACTTTGAGGAAGGAAGTTCTCAGGAAGGGGCAAAAGGACTTCTGTGATGCTCGATCAGGGTGCTAGTTATATAGAAGTTTGCTTTCTGAAAATTTAGCAAGTTGTACACTTAAGATTTGTGTACTTTTTAAACTATGTTATATGTCAATAAAATCTTTAAAACAATGACAAAATACATGACTTTGAACAAAAGATAAAGCTTTGTACGATATAACACTGATTCAAATTTTGTAATCCCCCTTAGGGTAAGTGGTATTATCTAACGCCTCCAGAAGGAAAATGACCTCAGAGTCATCGGAAAGACTAGCTCTCTCTATACACTGTAGAAATTTTTAATGCTTTTTTGGGTAATACTTCAGTATTAGAACCAACCAAATTCTCCTGAATGACATAGAAATTAATTTCTTATCCCTACGGGTGTCTGAGCAAACCTTGTTTTCCTGTTAGTTATTTTAAACACATTTTTTAACAGATAATACATTTAAACAACTCAGAAGTCGAAAATATAAAAAGCGTATTCAGAAAATACTCACTGTGACTTCTTCCACCCTGTTTCCCCCACCCTCTTTAGATTACCATTCTTATGTTTCTTTCTATTTGTATAAGTTTACTGATTTTCTCCAAAGAACTAGCTTATTTATTAGTTAACTAGTTATGTTTTTCTTTTCTTTTTTTTGTAATGGGTACCTTTATACTTTTAGCTTTAGTAATTATTTTCTTCTCAGCTTTCTTTCCATTTGTTTTATTGGGGTTTTTCCCTAGTTTTTTAAGTCTAAGTCTTAATTAACTTATTTTTATTCTTTCTTTTTGAATGATATAAGACTTTTAAGGCTATGAATTTCCTCTAAGCACTGCTTTAGGTGAATCCCATAGATTCCAATATAAAGCGTTTTAACAATCCTTGTTGTCTACATATTTTATAGTTTTGATTTATATTTCCCCTTTAACTCAAGAGTTAATAGAGTCTTTTATGTTTTTCCTTCAGTTGGAAGAGTGACACCAACTTTGAAAATTGCTGTTGAGGATTTAGAAAACATAAATCCCAATTTCTCTCCCTCACATTACTTGATTATAATAGTTATAGATTAATTGGGGGAAAAAGTTTGTTTTTCTGTTGATGACAAATTGGGAACATGGAAATGTCAAAGTAACTAAGAAAAGAATATAACTGTGAAGCTGAACATGCTAATACCAGGTTTACTTAGCACTCGGAGTGCTAGAGATAAAAGGTTTTAGTGAATGTCTGCCATAGATTCTCACATCAGAGACCTTCTAACCTCTTCCAATGGAGTATCATGAATGTGAAACAACAAAATAATGTAGGTGGAGAACTAGGAAACCTGGATTTGAGCCCAGCTCTAGCCATGAGCTCTCCCCACAGTTTCCCTATTTGCGTCTGTGTTCTTACCTGTAAAGTGAAGGGTTTGAGTCATCTCTAGGTCCAGAAATCTAGACTTGGTCAAGTCCCACAGCAAGTTAGTAGCAAGGCTAGAACTAGGACTGTGGTCTCCTGCTTCCAATAAACCTTCTATTCATTCCATTCTATTTTATATATTGTAGCAAAATATGTGTAACAGAAATTTGCCTTTTTCACCATTTTTAAGTGTACAATTCAGTGGCACTAATTACATTCGCAATGTTATACAACCATCACCACTATCTATTTCCAAAATTTTTTATCACCCCAAACAGAATCTTTCCATTCCATTTTAATGCCAATATATTATCCACTATTCTACAAACTCTTCAGTCATTTCTGCTTGGGAAATGTGTGTTTTTCAAATATAATATATGTATATTTATGTGTGCATATATATATGTGTGTGTCTTTTGTCAATGCTATTAATAGCCTTAATTCATACCCTAGAAAGGAAACAATTGGGTATTTGATATCTATTTCCTCAATCACAAATACTTGAGCCCTTCAGTAAAAAAAAAAATTAAATTTACCCTTTTTTTCTATGTAGTTACCTATCGATTTAATAATGTGTGTCATCAAGGTAGGATTTATTTTAATTAATTGCCTATTGAGCTAATATTAAGAAAATGAAAAACACATGATTCTATTGTTCAGGCATTAGTCTTGGTTAATAAATGGGCAATAACTTTTTGATGAGTTTCTAGAAAGCAACAGCTTTTTTCTCATCCCTCCCTCCCCTGTTTGCCACAGCCCCATCCATCACACGGTTTAACACCTGGTTTTTGCCCTCCTTAGGCCATCCGGCTCTCCTTAGAGCAGGCCCTGCCTCCAGAGCCAAAGGAAGAAAATGCTGAGCCCGTGAGCAAACTGCGGATCCGGACCCCCAGTGGCGAGTTCCTCGAGCGGCGTTTCCTGGCCAGCAATAAGCTCCAGATTGTCTTTGATTTTGTAGCTTCCAAAGGATTTCCATGGGATGAGTTCAAGTTACTGAGTACCTTTCCTAGGAGAGACGTAAGTTCCCATGCCTATCTTGGGAAGTGTGTCCAAATGGGAGATATCCCATCATTAGGGCTGGACAAAGTAGTCCAAAAAATGTCCCATGTTGTAGCCTACCGCAAGACCACACACCCAGGAGGCCTTTTTTGTTCTGCACACCATTCTCTCCTCAGCCTTTAGAGAAAGTATGACTTCTCAGTCCAGCAGATGTGTACCCAGTAGCCTATGTAAGAAATTAAGTACTAGGTCTTTCTCCCTTCATAGCTATTTCCCCTATTCCAGCATTCATACAGGCTTTCCCAAGATATCATCTCTGTATACTTCAGAGTAGATCTGAGAAGTGTGTGCTTAACAGCTTAACAGTTAGATCAGGGCCAAAGATTATAGGTTCACTAAGTCATGCTAAACCAAGAGTATTTTGTGATTTGATAGTTCTTATTAGCCTGGACAGTCAGGGAGTGTGACGTGTATTTACTGTGTATCTATATTCCAGCAAGGTATTTGATAGTCTCTCGTAGTATTTTGGGCCAAAGTAGAAAAATATAAATCTACAGTTAGGTAGATTCATTGCTGATTAAATGGTAATGTCCAGAAAGTGTTGACTAAGAGACTGCTCTCTTCCTAGAGGGAACCAAGGGGTTCTGTATTTAATCCTTTATTACTCACCATGCATCTTGGCAACTTAAATGAAGACTTTATCAGATTTATGGATTATGAAAAATAAGATTCAAGAAAACCTTAAAATAAACAATCAACAAAAACAAACCCAGAAAAACCTTATAGAAATTATATATAAAGACAGAAAGAGGAGGTATAGGTTTAGGTTTAGACCTAACCTGCGCTTAGGTTTAGAAAATCAGTCGTTCAAGTTTGGAATGGAAAGACCATGCTTTAGCAGAGGTTATGGTTGAATTAAGCTGAATATACATTCATAATGTGTTGTGGCTACCAAGAAAAAGCCTGCTGCATTTTTAGAGATATAATCCCAACAAGAGGATAACTTGATGGTCCTATTCAACTCTGTACTAGGATAAACTACTCCTGAAAGAGTCCTCTGACTCCATGCTGGAACTCCATGCTGAAGCCTAAAGAAACAGGAGCATGTCTAGAGCAGGACTGGTAGGAAGGTGAGGGAACTGGAAAGCATGTCATTGGAGGAACGTTTCCTCTAGAGAAGGAAAGGCCGTGAGAGACATGATTGTTGTCTTCAGCTACTTGAAAGCCTACCGTGAGAAAGGGGGATCTGACATTGCAAGGCTCCAAGGACAGAACTGGAACCAATGAGTTGAAAGTTACAGGAGGCAAATTTGGCCCAATGTAAGGAAGAATTTTCTAAGAAATGGATATCGTGTGTTGTGAAATAGTGATTTTCTAGTCATTGGAGACAGACAAGCACTACTGAATGATCCATTTTCAGCAATAATGGGTATGTACGGAATAGGATTCATTCCTGATGTTCCTACTTTATGTTGGATGGGGCTCGAACTAACTTACCTCTGAGATACATAGGAAATCTTAATATTCTGTGATTCCATTATGATCTAGTAATATGAGGTCTGGTAACCTAGACCTCATCTAATACACCAAAACCCAAGAATTTGGATAAGGTTCATCTTAGTTCCTCACATTGGCTATCAGGTTTGCAGGACAGAGACAGAAACTTGTGGTATATGTTTAGCTTTACCACTCAGCCCCAAATCCTCAAGGTGGGATGAGGACCCCACCACTATGTCTAAGCCAAGGAGACTCAAGTGGACCCCAGGTGCTGGCCATTGGTCCCTCTCTCACTAGCCCTGTCTCCTGCTCTGAGCTCTTCTCTTTTTTCATATATAAGACATACAAACATGCAAAAGGGAACACATGGATGCACATGCTCTGTGGACACAGCACATGGCCAGGTAAGAAACTACCTTAAATTCTGACACTGAAGTTGAACTCTAAATGTGTGAGCACTTAGAAAAGAGCCACTATCAAGGGGTTCAAGAACAGCCTGGTTCTCATACTTATGTTCTGTGTTGAACATCTCACCTTGGAGAACTTGTAAAACTTAGGAGCTAAATTAGTCCCTCCCAACCCTTGGGTTTTGGGTTTTTTTTTAATTGAGGTATAATTGACACATAACTTTATATTAGTTTCAGGTATACCACCTAATGATTTGATATTTGTGTACATTGTGAAATGATCACAACAGTAAGTCTGGTTAACGTTTATCACCACATCACCACACATGATTATAAATTGTTTTTTTCTTGTGATAAGAACTTTTAAGACCCCAACCTTTGGTTTTAAGTCCCCTCCTGGGCCTTATCTGTAAAATAAAAGTACTAGAAGAGATGGAGACTAAGGACCTTCTTGGCTTTTAAAATTGAACATTATTTTCCTTCAAATTAATTTTTAAACCTCATTACTGGAGAGTAAGGTGGAGAGAACAGTCTGTTAAAAGGAGCTGGGTGACCTCTTCCCACAGAGTGACAATGTGGGCCATGGAAAGTTGCTGTTGTAAATACGCAGGGGAACTGAGAAGTGAAATGTAGAGGGTTCTTGGGGCTGCTACCTGACTGCCTTGAGCCCTACTGACTAAGCAGCCTTTTTAGTGCAGACTATGTTACGTGTCAGTATGGATGAGCCCTAAATGGAGGGGCAGTCACTTAGTCTTAGAAAAAGTTTCCTCTTGATTTAGAGCCCAATTAGTCACCCTTTGTTTTATACTGCTGAAGAACTCTATTAAATCTGGTTAACAATCTCTTCTGTCAGTGTTCCTTCCACACCTGACCCCATTTCGGCCTCCCAAGGCCAATTTAGACCAAGTTTGGCCCAGTTCCCCAGAGAAAAAGTCCAACCAGAGGTTTGCTCCTATAGGAGAAATCAAGAGCTTCCCAATATCCATCACAGACCCATTTTATGGTCCTTGGTCAACCTGAAATTATCTGCCACAAAGTGACTTTTCTAAAACCCCACTCTGATCATTCCCTTTCTTGTAAAAACTCTTTAATAGCTCCCTACTGCCCTAGGATAAGTACAGACACCTAGAATGTTTTCAAAAACTTCACAATCTGTTCCATACCCACCTTTCTGCCTTAAATCCTGCCGCTCATTACTTATTTCCATCACCAAGAGATATGAAATTGCTCACTATTCACTAAAGACACAAGACACTCTCATGCCTCTTGTGCTCTGTTCTCTCTTCCTTTAATATCTGCCCTCCCCACTTTTCCCGGCCTGTTTGAACTCATCTTTTAATGCCCAGTTCAAATGTCATCCCCTGTGGGAAGCCCTCCCTTCTCCCAAGCTCCTCACCCATGTAGTCATTGCACTTTGTACATGCCTCTCTCATAGCACTTGTCCCATTGTTCTATAATTATTTACAGAGACTGTCCATGTCGTGTTCATGTCTGTCTCCCCTCAAGTTCCCAGCATGGTGCCTCACCCATACGCATTCACCTATTGTTGTTGAATGTTAATGACCTTAGGTTTGATCCTAAATCTCTGATTCCAGAGTGAACTAGAGAGGCTTTTCCAAATGAGAACAGATGCCCTAGGCCCACCCAGATTCCGGACCCAGACCTAAACCCAGAAAGCCCACCCAAGATTCGCTAGACCTCCTAGAGCCCGGGGTAGGATGAGAGTTAATGGCCCTTCATCCTTCTCTGAATGCTCTTTCAAGTCGAATGACTAGTGTTTTTGCAAGGCTATTCTGTAACAGCCATCTGTGTCTGCAAGGATTAGGATCTAATTTGTAAAAGTCATCTTAAATTACAGCCGAACTAAAGACTGTTAAAAAGCACATCTTAAGACCTTGCCTCTTTAATAACAAATAACATAAGACTTAATTCTAGGAGTCTTATTGTGTCTTCAGCCTTTTTTCCACAAAGCAAAGACTGGTTAAATGATCTTCTGTGCCCCCGCATCCCAACCAAAACAATACTTCATGTTAAGATTTCCCAGCTGTCCAACTATTTACTAAATGTCTGTGGGTGTACCACTGGACTGAGCACTGTGCGACCACCAAACTAGTGGCACTCACAGGCCTTGCCCAGGAAAGCTGACTGTCAACATGCTGAGAACGTTAAGTTGTTTGTTTTTGTTATTTTGTTCTCCATTTTGCTAATAACAGTTACCAAGAGAAGTTGTCTTCACTTCCATAGCTTTGGCCATTAAGCTCTACCTCTTGGCTATGTTAGAGCCATGAGAACATCAGTGGCCCATTTGCCTTACTTGGGCATTGCGAGGTAGTTGATATTGAGATGGTTGAGTCCTGAAAGCTGAGGAATGACACTGATCCCCACTGCTACTCACCCTGCCTGGGAGTCAGAGGGAGGGCCCTGCCAGTCCCCTAGTTCCCCTCTGGACCTACAGTGGCCCCACGCCACTCAGTGTGAGGTTGTCAATATCCCCCAACCTTCCTCTTCCCTTTTTCTCTCCTTCTTTTCCCACTCCTCCCCTCTTCTTTCTAATCCTGTTTTACCCTTTTATCCTCTCCCCCTTCTTTCCACTCTTGCCTCCTCCTTATTTGTTTATCCCAAATTCTTCCCCTTCCTGCTGCCTATTTTCCTTCTTTTGCCTACTCATCTCTGCATCACTCAAAGAAGCTCCACCTGCAGCTGGAAGTTGAGGTCTTTCTATTTATAAAATGACTGGAGTGTGCTAGGAAAGGAGGATGGGAGTGCAGGTTAGCTTCAGGACTAGTGGCTTGTGTGCCTTGTCACTTAGGTAAGCACATGGCCCCCATTCTTGCCCCAAGAACTTTTTATAGATGTGAACCCCTAAAACAGACAAACATGCATTCAAAAATATGGCATCAGACATTTTATATTCTAAAACAAAGGAATGAATGTATTTGTATTTTCCACCAGCTTTCTAGTGTTTTTTTTCAGTAACTATAACTCATAATTTTTTTCTTTCTCCCTCTAATGTTTAAAGGAACAGGAGAGTAAGTATAAACAAGCTTCTACCAGGGTTTTTTTACAGAGCAGGCCCTAAGTAAAAGTTTGTTTAAATGAACTGTGGGTAAAACCTTACAAATTTAGTAATACAAATTCCTTCCTCTGTCACCCATCCACCTTTATTACTAAGCACTAAGCTCAGCACTGAGAACACAGTGCTGAAAATGACATAGTTCCTACTGTTGTAGAACTTACAGTCTGTATCCAGAAGCTCCTGCTGGATGACGTTTGACTTCATCAATAACACAAGGATATCCTATTTGCCACCCTAAGGAAATATAAGTAGTTTAATTTGCATTTCATTTATGTATTTGTTCTTTCATATAACAAAACATTTGCTGAGCAAACTCTCTGCCAGCCTACATACCAGATGCTAATGATACGAAATAAAAGAAATTGTTACTGACCTTGAAGAGTTCACATTCTAGTGAAAACACACATAAAGCAAATTGCGCTATGAGTTCTACTCACAGCTGGAAAGATAGGTAATTTCAGCCTGCGGTGGTAAGGGAAGGCATTAGAAAGGAATTGAATTTGAGCCTTGCACAGGGAGAATGGAAACAGAATAGCATGGTTAAAAGTAAAAGTCTTGGTCATAATTAGACCTATATCTGAATCCTACTCCATCACATACCTGCTGTATGACATTGGACAACATACTTGCTCCTGCCGAGCTGTTATTTCTTCGCCTTTGAAAGATATGATAATATCTAGCTCAGAGAGTTGTAAGAGTTAAATAGTGAATGTAAACTACTGTGTCCCTACCACATAATAATAATATTATTATTATCATATAGATAACCAATAGTATCTGCTGTAACTATCCTAACTGAAGAAAAGCAGAAATGGTGGGGAAGGCTTAAAGCTAGACAGCAGAGTACCTAGGAACTCTCTAGAACAACGGTGGATATTTGTGTTCAAGAGCTAACACGAAAACCCAAGTTTTCTAATGGCCATTGCTTTTTAAGATCATTGGGTAGTTTTCAAAATCTGTTAATAGATTTTAGAGTCTACTTTAAAATTAGAGTCATAGAACAGTAGCTCTAGAAAATCAGCATTAGAGACCACCTAGTAAATGCAACAAATTACAGCTCCAAGCACCAATATTTAGAAATATTCTGTACTTAGTGAATTTCATATGTTAATACCTCTAATACTGCAGTGGGATTGACTTTCAATTTATATTAGACTGAGTTTGACTAAAAAAAAAAAAAAGAAGAAGAACCAGAAAGAAAAACACTAATGCCATCAAACTACTGATATCTTAATAGCTTTGTTTTCAAGCTAAAGCAAGATGAAGCATCTAATCAGTAAACACATGTTAGAGTTACTCCTGCTGAGCGTGCTCCGTGCCCCTCAGGTGTTTTATAGCACCATGTGTAATTATTTGAGATTTTCAATATCCCGAAATGATCAAGATTTAGAGAATAAGAACTATGACTGTGGAATGGAATGCAATTAATATCTAGCTGGTCACAAAATAAATCCTGCCTCTCCCCTTCCCTAAGTCTGTTCTTTTGCTCTGCTTCCCTCCATACCACTGCCTAAGTCTTCATAGCCCAGCTGAAACCTGTAGTTTCCTGTTCATCTCCCTGACTCCAGTCTTGCCTACCCCACCTGCCATCTGTCGATCCTCCCCGCTGACTCTAGGTATTTTTCATAGATTTGATGATATATCATCTCTCTCCTGCATAAAAGCCTCCAGTGCTTTCATGGCCTACAGGAAAAAGTCTGAACTCCTTACCAAAGCATTCAAAATCTTTCAAAATCTCCATCTCCTTTTCCTGCTCAGTTCTCCTCCCTCCCTCCCCTCATTTCCACACCACATGCATCTCATCGTTAGGCCACGATATACTTCTTGACTGAAAGAAACCAAGGGATCTGACTCAGGTGCAAAGCACATTCACAGAGTTCTCTCACTCCTCCCTCTGTCAGCTTTGGGAGGGAGCGAGACAGGCGGTTTTAGTGCCATTCAGCAGATGGGGATCGTGAGGGCCTGAGGTGAAGTGACTTGCTTGAGAACATTCATTCGGTTAATGACTACTCAGGACTGCAGCCCAGGCCTCTCAATTGCTTTATTTTCAAAAGTGATGTTGTGAGGACAAATGCTCCTGGAGTGTTTTGGCCACAGGACATTTGAGTTTATAGGTTGAAACCAATTGGTAAACTGTTTACATACTATCTATAACAAAAGAAACTAAATAGCAAAAGGTTTAAAAGAATAATATAGCTGCTTCTTTTTTTCTAAAGATTGGCACCTGAGCTAACATCTCTCGCCTATCTTCTTTTTTTTCCCTTCTTCTTCTTCTTCTCCCGAAATTCCCCCAGTACATAGTTGTGTATTCTAGTTGGAGGACCTTCTGGTTGTGCCATGTGGGATGCCACCTCAGCGTGGCCTGATGAGCGGTGCCATGTCTGCGCCCAGGATCTGAACCCGTGAAACCCTGGGCTGCCGAAGCAGAGCGTGTGAACTTAACCACTCTGCCGTGGGGCTGGCCCCCAGCTGCTTCTTAAAGAGGTCTATATATGAAACTCTGATCTGGCATAACAGCAGTCTAATTAAAGGGAAAAATACTCTTTCTAGCAAGGGTGGTTTATATTTCTTCAGGTTATTCATTTTGTTTAAGAAATGACAACAATGCCTTACACATTGAATCAATCTGAAAATTCCTAGATTTTAGGGGTCCCTAGTTCATCGTTGGAATGATTAAAGAGATGGAATAGAGGGAAAGCAATGGTATAGAGAAAGGAGCATTGGACTGGGAATCAGAAGATCATTTATTAGCTCTGCAACCCTGAACAAGGCACAAGCCCTCTCTAAATCTCAGTTTTCTTCTCTATAAAATAGAAGCAATAAATTCTGCTTCTCCCATGGCTCAAATAAGGCAGTGTATATAAAAGTGCTTTTGTAAACTGACAGATACTGTCCAAACACGAAAAGTGATCGTGATTACCCAATAGCCAAATGTTCAGGGTAAAATTTTTTTCCTTTTTTTTTCTTTTTGTGAGGAAGATTGGCCCTGAGCTAACATCTGTTGCCAATCTTCCTCTTTTTGCTTGAGGAAGATTGTCACTGAGCTAACATCTGTGCCAATCCTCCTCTATTGTAAGTGGGATGCCACCACAGCAGGGCTTGACAAGGGGTGATAGGTCCACACCTGGTATCTGAACCTGTGAACCCCAGGCCACCAAAGCAGAGCACGTGAACTTAACCACTATGCCACCGGGCCAGCCCCTAAAAATTTTTTTAAATAATAGTATTTATCAAGGGCCTACTATACTAGGCAGTATTCTAAGTGCCCTGCATGCATTATCTCATTTAATGCTAAAAAGTACTCAAAAGGTAAATATTCATACTGTCCTCACTGAGATGGGGAAACTCAGGCACAAAAGAAGTAACTTGCCAGTGTCATAGTAAATATCAGATCAGAATCAGATACAAGCCTAAGTGTGTGACTCTAGAGTCTGCTCTTAATTCCTCTGCCATGTGCCTCCTGAGCCAAGTAAGGAATAAATTAGTGAGGTAGTTTGTCATCTAGGAAAATACTTTCCATGTGAAAATGAAGTTCAGTTTTATACATTTGGAAAGATTTCATTATCTTTAATTTATTCATATTGTCTTTGTAATTCCTATTCCTAAGTCTGTTTCCACACTGTTTATCCAACAAACTTTTATTTTGCCAGGTACTGTGTGCTAAGTGCTAAGGAATAAAGCATATGGTCCTCGCCTTCAAGAATACCCTGGCCTCTCATACAAATAATCCTCAGTGTCTACGTCCTAAGTGTAGTCAGACAAAAAGGGCAATAGAAGTCAGAGTTGGCTAAGATCTCTGCTTGCCTGGGTAACCAGGAAAGGCTTTGTACAGGAGGTAGCAGGTGAACAAAACTTTGAAATGGATAGGATTTTGGTGGGCTGAAAAAGGGAGAACATTCTCCGGCAGCCAGGAGAGCTTGAGGAAAGAAGCTAATGGCAAGTGCAAGGTATGGCTAGACGGTGGAGTGTAGACCAGATTGATTGAAATATGGTGTTTGTATAGTAAAGTTCTGAGAAAAGGCTGAAGGAAGAGTGTATAAACCCTAGGATACCTGGCAAGGGAGCTCGGCTTTATTCCATGTAAAGTCTGTTGAGCAAGGGAATGGCATGGTCATCATGGTTATCACCAAAGGAAGAATAATTACCCATACGTTGCTCCATAATTTACACATTCACATTGCCTGGCACACAGTAGGTGTTCAATAGATGTCAGTCCTCTGATCTCTTCTCTTTCTACCCTTATTATCTAAAGGATCTTATTCAGTCTTGTGGCTTTAAATGTCACACATATAGTTAAAACTCCAAAGTGCGTATCTCCAGCGCAAGCTCTCTCCTGGGCTCCAGATGCTTATACATACGACTGCCTACTCAACGTCTTCACTTGATGTCTAATTGGCACCTCATAGTCAAAACTGAACTCCTGATTCCTGCCCTCCCTGAAACCTGCTCCTCCCATAGTCTTCCTCATCTCATTAAATGGTAACTTGACTCTTTTTGTTCAAGCCAGAAAGCATGTAGTCATCCTTGATTCCTCTTTCTCTTATTTCTTCATCCAACTTATAAGCAAATTCTGTTGGTTTTACCTTCAAAATATATCCAGAATCTACCTCTCACTGCCTCCACAGCTAAACTCTAGTCCAAGCCACTGTAATCTCTTGTCCAGATTATTGTAATGGCGTCCTGACTGGCTTCCCTGCCTCCACCCGTGCCCTCCCCTTTCAGTCTATTTTCTAAAAAACAGCTATTTTTATTTTTTTGGTGAGGAAGATTCACCCTGAGCTAACATCTGTTGCCAGTCTTCCACGTTTTTTTTTTCTGCTTGAGAAAGATTAACCCTGATCTAACATCTGTGCCAGTCTTCCTCCACTTTGTATGTGGGATGCCTCCACAGCACGGCTGATCTGTGGAGTAGGTCCATGCCTGGGATCCAGACCCACGAACCTGGGCTGCTAAAGCGGAGTGCTTGGAACTTTAACCACTTGACCATGAGGCTGGCCCCCAAAATGATGGTTTTTTGGGGGTTTTCTTGTTTTAATATAAGGCAGATCATTTCACTTTTCCTCTCAAAACCCTATAATGGCTGCACATCTAGTTTAGAGTTTTTGAAAGGCTGTCCCTGATGTGACTCCCTAGCGTTTCTCTGACCCCACTCCATCTTTTCCAGTCACCCTGGCATCCTTGCTATTTGTGAAACACCATGAAACATTTCCCTACTTCAGGGCCTTTCACTTGCACTTCCTTCCTCTGCTACACATACTGCTCAGGCCCTTCCTTCCTTCAGGTCTCTGCTCATTTCATTGAGGCCTTTTCTGAACAACCCATATAAAATAACCATCTTCCTTCCCTCCTCTCCACTCCCTCCTTCCCTACCCTGCCAGACTGGCAACCCCTCTGCCTCTTCCCCTGCTTTCTCTTTCTCCACTGAACTGATCACCATCTGACATAATAGATATTTAGTTGTTTATTGTCTCCTCCCTCCTAGAATGAAAGCTTTTTGAAGGCAGAAACTTTACTTTTTCACTGCTGTATACCTGGCACCTAGAACAGTACCTGGAACCTATTTGATGCTCAGTACATATCTGCTGAATGAAGCAAGCAAATAAACAAACAACCTGTGAAGTAATAATAATGCTTTATACCATTTCTTGAGTTCCCCACTGTGTGTCAGGCAACAGTGTTCCACTCTTTACAGGTATCGTCTAATTGAATCCTTGCAACAACCCTTTGAGATTGGTATTATCCTACTTTATAGTTGAAAAAATCAAAAGCACAAAGAAACAGATTTCAAACCCATGTCTAAAATCTATTATACAGGGCAAATATTATTTCCATTTTACAGATACTGAAACTGAAACTGTAAGTTAAGTATTTTGATCACATAGCCAAGAAGTGGAAATTAAATATGAAGATGCTGATTCTTTCTGTTATATCTCACTGGCAGCCTGGAAAGATGAATTGACATGGAGGAAAGACTGAAGGCAGAAGAATAGTCAAGAATGTTGCAGTACTTAAAATGAGATTGATAAGAATGCAGCCAAGCAGGGGAGGATTAGAGAGATGTTTGTATATAGTCTACTAAGGCCTGGACTAAGTATTTTGATAAATGGTCCATAGCTTCTCTGGTCCTCTCTATACTCAGAGTTGGACAGATCTTTGTTCTAACACTGGCACTTCCATCTATTGGCTAAGTTACACTGAGTACATTATTTCTCTTTTCTATATTTCAGTTACTTCATCTTTCCAATGAGGATACTGTCCTGTGTCCTCACAGATGTATTGTGATGATAAGACCAAAAGTGATAATGAAAACACTTGGTAAACGGCAGACAGCCATACCATTTGATTTGGTAAGGCTGAGTTTCTTTCATCCATCTCCAGCAAGTCACTGCTTTTGACCTGTCTCTAGCCTTTAAAAAATAAGTTTTTAGACACATTCCTCATTCTTAATATGAAGGTGGCCTGTACTTTGTCACTTGTGTTATAACAGCCTCTTCCCTGGAAGAAAGTCCACTATTTATTCCAGTCCCCCTAGTGCAGGAAAAATGTGTTCTGAGCATTGGCAGTCATGACAAGGAGACAGCGTGATGATATAAAGAACCAGTTGGCAGGTGGACCTTGGAGAGTCACTTAACCTCTTAAACTGGTTCCTTCACCTGTAAAAGCAGATGATAATAGCCGCGTATGAGGTGGTTGTAAGAATTAAGTGAGGTGATTTGAGGGCAAGGCCATGACAGGTACTCAGGACATGTAGAACTTGTGCCGGGAAGGAATAACACAGCTCAGCAACTGGACTTGCCCCTGGGCAGGGCACTGTGTATAGGATGAAACCGTACCATCTCACTTTCAAGTCAGACTTTCCTTTAAGGAAGTGTGTTCTCTCCTCCTCCCTCCACATCGCTGTTTCCACAGAGCTGAACCCTCTAAGTTGGGATTGCATGGAAATGTGACCAAACACCAGAGAGGTTTTCAGTGAAGTGTGTTAGTACAATTTTCTGCTTAGTTTCAAAATGAGTTGGGTCTGAGCCTTCCAAAAGTGGGTGGATCTCTGAGGTGAAAGTTTTCTGTGAAATTTTTGTGGCTGATTTGGTGACCTCTTTGGTTCTTACCGCCTTTTCCAGCTCTCAGTCAGACAGGGGAATCAACTATTATTCATGTCTTACTCTGTGCCAGGCCCTGTGCCAGGCACTTCAGAAAGTAATCTCTCTTCTACTCTTTATACCAACCTTAAGGCATAGATACTAGCCCTGTTTTACAAATAAGACAGTTGGGTCTAAAAGACATTAAGTAATGTTTCCAAGATCACATACATAGTAACTGACATAATTGTGATTGAACCTCCAATGCCTATGCTTTTATCCTAAACAGAAAACTTTTCCATGTAATGTGTTGGGGGGTCGCCATACCTCCAGGTTCAATGATTTCCTAGGAGGACTCACAGGACTGAGCATGTAGTCACTCTCATGGCTATGATTTACTGCAGCAAAAGGATACGAAGCAAAATCGGCAAAGAGAAAAGGCACGTGGAGTGAAGCCCAGGGGAAACCAGGCAAAGTTTCCAAGGGTCCTCTCCCAGTAGAGTTACACGGGATGAGCTGAATGCCCCCAGCAATGATTTGAGACAACACATGTGAAATGTCACCAAGCAAGGAAGCTTATTAGGGACTCGGTACCCAGGGTTTTTACTGCGGGCTGATCGCACCTCTACCTGGGTACCAAAGTCCAAAATCCCAGAAGGAAAGCAGGGGTTCAGCATAAATGTTGTCATTTGTACGAACAGTTTACGCACAGTGAGCCACTCTTACCAGTTCGGGAATGCTGGGAACCCTCCCAAAAACCAAGTTCGCAGATGCCAGCCAAAGGCCAAACTTGTAAGCAAGGCTTTCCAAGAATAGTAGTCAGGCCTGCTATGTTAACTCTTGTCTGCACAGATCACCCCTCTTTGCTCTTGACCAAGGCATCTTTACAGAAAAATTATGATCAGTAGGACTCTACACACAGATGAGAACAAACTGCAGTATTGATCTCAGTTATGCTTTTTAGGGGTCCTGGACTTAGCCAGTTAAAACAAAGCCCATTAACTGTAAAGGTCTATCTTAGAAAGCCAGTGGCTTCCTCTTTAAGTTTCTGTATTAACAATTTTTTTTACGTGGCCCAAGGTATCAATTCAGGTACAGCACAATTCTGGCTAAGTTGAAGGTGACCTGAATTCCTTCTAGGGCTCAGGCAGTGTCATGATGTCAGGGTACACACAAGAAGTACAACCCCAGAGGGCACACGTGATACCCCTGGAAACAAAGTTTACAATTAGCACTTCAAGCTGGACATACATTAGTCAGGTCCACTGCGGTACCTCCCACCCTTGGGTTCTCAGTCAGTCCAAATAATTTAGTTCAGCCATTGGTTTCAGAGAGACTATCCACAGCGGTCAGTCTCAAACAGTTTCCCTTATCCATGACACCAGTTCATCCGCCTCAGGAGTGCAGGCGACATCTGGAAGTGTTCTCTGTGGAAGTATATGAGCTGGGGCCACCCCTGCTGTCTCATAGTCACCACTGTCATGTGTGATGGTAGACAGCACTCGCAGCAGCTTGGAAAGGTGACATGGGAATTTTCCTTCAGGAAGGGGGAAAGTTTCCAGGAAGTTTTGAAGAGCAGAGATTTTTAATGCCTTCCTCCTTCCCCCCCAGGTATCAGGGTTTTATTTTGTTTGTTTGTTTTTGTTTTTTCTCCTTTGTTACAAATTCAGTGCATTCCATTTAGCAATCATAATTTTACCTTTTTTTTTTTTTTTAATCATCCCCTGTTCTCATCCAAACCTTTCCTCTGAAAGGATTGTGGTATGCAAGAGGGACAAAAGAGTTTTATAGAAAAGTATTTTTATACAACTTAACCAGAAAAACACATCATGTTTAGGAATTGGTCAGGACAAAATCCTGAATTATAAAAAATTTTCAAAATGAGTTTGCATAGCCTCCTACCCCTTTCATCCTGTTCATTTATCCAGTGAACAGCTAGAAAAGATGAATCCCTTTTGGAGAACAGCAGTATTTAATCAAACTGTCTTTCTAAGGTGTGTGTACCAGGACAAAGATGAGAGAAGTCGAGTCAAATTATGTATTAGTTCATTGTTGCAAACTACAACTTACCTGGGAAGTCAGACGCAAGTCAACAGCAGCGAGCATCTCCCAAAGGAAATCAGGAGTCTGACCTGTCAGGAGTGGGCACAGGCGTCATGCTCCTTGTGATGTGCCCTCCCCTGACTTGCAGCTTTTGGCAGGAGTAACAATTTAGGAATGCAGTCAGTCTCTGTATCAAAATATAAGCCAATTAGCAGCTTGATTTTAGACGGTCTCATCAAAAAACAAACCCTTTCCTGTGGGCATTTGTATGTGACCCAGACCATGCAGACAACATCCATGATGTTTTCAGTTTCAGGCTCCACAGAGAGATGTCCTGTATCCACAGTGGTCCCCGAGTCAAAGTCCTGTTCATTGAGCCTCTGCCTGCTTTCACTTCAGCATAGCACATTGTGATGCTGAAACAGCTCACAGCAGACGATATCAGGTTTTAGTTTAGAGTCAGGTCCAAATAACTAGGATCTGTGGATTCAGGATTCCAAAAGAAGAAGCCAGCGACTTCTCTTCAGCAGCAGCAAAGCCAAGATGCTGCAGGGCCAGACAACTGTGTTCCAAGTTCAGGTCTCAAGCAAGGCTTTCCTAAGCCCTTTTGGTCTTGTCCAAATTTTACCTACTCAAAAATACGCACATCACACTGGAGAATCATCAGCCTCTGAACATCAGGCATCTGATTTTATAAGAGCTCCTTAGCAAACTAAAAACTGCTTTTTAAGACTCCCAAGATGTATCTCCATCTGGAGATTGCCTCTCTTTTCCATGTTGTTTCCCTTTTTCCAGAGGCTCCAATGAGCAAAAGTCATTAATTCTGGAGACTTGTTTCCAATCCACAAAGAGTTTAAATTCTAACCCACTCACCAGTGGCAAAAAGCAGGGAAATTATGTTCTACTAACACTTTTTCTTTGCAGATTTCCCTGGTTGGGATGATTCCTCTGCGTTTATGAAATTAGAAGAATATAATGCTTTATATCAGTTTTTACCATATATCCAGATGCAATAGCCACAAAATAGAAGCCAATTATTTTTTTTTAATTCCCTCCTGTTTTTCTCATTGCCAATTTTCTCAAACACCTAGTAGTAAATTTAGTGTTTAAAGGGTTAATATTAAAGTTATTAATATGCGTCCCTGCTGGCATGCATGGGAAGTGGGGAAGGGAGCAGTACTTGGCAGTTGCAGGAGAGGTGACAACAGCTAAGCTGAAGAAATGGCTAAAATGTTTTTCTCCCTTTTTTCCCTCTGGTTTATCTGAAATTGTGCTCCAGCCCTGGATCTAGTTTAATTTTTTTCCTCCGACTTCAAGGAGAGAACAATACAACCTTTAAACATTTTTTAGCCCATCCAAAGCTCACCTTGGGGAATTTTGTGCCCCTTTCTCTTGCCACCTCAAAGAGAGAATAGAAACCACAGGTGTTACAAACCTGCATCTTTTTCCCTCACAGAACAGTCAGAAGCAGTCAGGGGAGCCAGCAAGTCAACTCTCCTGGAATTGGATCTTTCATTTTTAAATTCCGTAGGTAACTTCTACCTCTCACAACAGACAGCAGCTCAGCTGCTGTTTCATACCATGGATGAATGATTGCATGTCCTCCCAGGCACCAAAGGTTCATCATTCCCTGCCCCTTCATCTTTTCTTTTCCCAAACAGTGCTTTCCCCATATTTTGATGAGCTGAGTCAGTCTTTTGAATCCCACTTCTGACACCAGCTGTGAGGGGGGTAAGGGAGTGTCCAAGACCACTCCAAGATTTGATGATTCCCTAGCAGATCTCATAGAACTCTGCCTATAGTCATACTCATGGCTATGATTTATAACAATAAAAGGATACAAAGCAAAATCAGCAAAGAGAAATAGCACATGGGGCTAAGTCCAGGGGAAAGCAGGCAAAGTTTGCAAGGGTCCTTTCCCACTGGAGTCACACAAGACGCACTTAATTTCCCCAGCAATGATTTGAGACAACACGTGAAATGTTGTCAAGCAAGGAATCTTATTAGGCACTCAGTACTGAGGATTTTTATTGGAGGCTGGTCACATAGGTGTCCTCTGCCTGGCATGTACCAAAATTCCAGAATCCCAGAAGGAAAGCAGATGTTCAGCATAAACTGTGTTGTTTGTACAAACAGTTTAGGCACAGTGACCTACTCCTACCAGTTCTAGGAATGGTGGGAACCCTCCCAAAACCCAAGTTCCCAAATGCCAGCCAAGAGCCAACTTTATAAGCTACGCTTTTAAAAGAAAAGCCATCAGACCTGTTAGGTTAACTCTTCTCTGCACATGTAATTTCATTTTTTAAGATATTCACATTTCAAATTCACTCCTGGGGTTTACTACTGGATACGTAGTAGAATTCTGTAAACTGGGAAACTCCTAACCATTTGACTTTGCCTCTCACCTTCACTTGTAACAGAATTTAGTCCTGTAGCGAAGGATAAAAGTAGTCTGAGAAGAATACCAATAAGCACCAGTTAACTCCCTGTATTTTGGGCTGAAAATCTTGAGGAGAACCTGAGGGAAGCACAATCCCTGGAGATGGCCATCTCCTTGTTTCTGAGATGCCAACAAATTCGATGTAAACTTGCCCAAAAATCTTAATGGTCTGCTCAGAGCCGCTACGGTTGTCCTTGAGGCTGCAGCCACTTTCCCTCACTGCAGAGGGACAACACTTTTTTCAAACTGACTACTTAAAATAAAGGGGGAGTTGTTGGTATTTATTTTTCCTTGCTTGTTTTACAAGCAAATACAAATCAACACTGTAAGGATGATTTATTTAACACTGCCTCTTCTTTTCAATCACCTTTTAGAGGCATTGTAGCCTGAAACAAGAGCATATACAGGCTATGGAGTCAAATGAACCTGGCCTTGAATTCTGGATCAACTCTTCATTGCGTGATCTTAAAGAGGTTATTTAATCTCTTGGTAAAATGGGAGTAACAGTACCTACTTCAAAGGGTTGTTGTGAACACTAAATGAAAGAATGAATGGCGCCAGCCCAGTGGCATAGCGGTTAAGTTTGCATGCTCCACTTCAGCAGCCCGGGGTTCACAGGTTCAGATCCTGGTGTTCATCACACCATGCTGTGGTGGCATCGCACGTAAAAAAATAGACGAAGATTGCCACAGATGTTAGCTCAGGGCCAATCTCCCTCACCAAAAAAAAAAAAAAGAAAGAAAGAAATGTAAAATGTTTGATACGTATAGCATTTAACAGAGTAAGAATCTAGTAATAGTAACTGGTATGTTGGTAATGGTGATTATTTCTCTCCCCAACCCCATTCCCTCCTACCTATCCTTATTTTTTTCTTTTATGTTTTGGTTTCAAGAGGACAAAGAATCTTTGTCCAATATTAACTGTTTGGAAACTACCAGCTTTCAAGTAAGGATATCAAACAGTCTGCCTTACATGCGTAATAACAAAAGGTTGAGAGTGGTGTTCAACTACAAGTAGCTAGGGTTTAATATCTGCCTTCTGTTTTACCAAACTAGCAGATTTCTCTCATAGTTGGAAACGTTCCTGAGTTAGTTTACAGTCTTTTTCCTAAGGTGAGAGACAAGCTTATTTCCTCATGGAGATTTTTACCTCATTTATGTCAGGGTCCTCCAGGCCTGCTCTCTGTAAGCTCATTTAGGGCAGTAGCTATACTGTGTCTTATTTGCCTTTGCACCCCCAGTCTCCGGCACAGGGCCTGCACAGGCCTACCACAGAGTAGGTGCTCACTGAACTGTGGGTGGATGGAGGAGGGATGGAAGGATGGATGGATGGCGCACACTGTGGAAGGTGTGATGATGATTATGACACAGTCTTGGTCTACAAGGCCAAGTCTGATACGGGCAGGAGATCACTCTAGCAGGGACAAGGCACATACTGCCAAGCTAGCAACATGAAGAATACACAGATTTGGGTGAACAAAAGGATCTGTGTCAGTGGAGCAAATTGTGATGAGCAAAGTACGTACCTGAGGTTAAGAAATGACTGTATTCTTATTCTCTTCTGTAGGCTGTGGGAAGCTGTTGGGTTTAGAACTGAGAAGTATAGTCAGTTCTCATTTTTGCAGTAGTTAGGTTGTATAAAGTTACTGCAAACACTGAATTAGCAAATACTCAACCATTGCTCCTAGGGGAAATATAAGGTTAAGTTCCTAAGAGTCTCTAATCACAAATTTTCATCAACCAATCAATACATAACCTTGTTTTATGTGTGTTTCTGTTTAAAGACACCTTATTTAATATATAATGTTGATTCATTAACAATGAACTCATGGCCAACAACACTATAACTCGTGCCCAAATGAAGCTTATCTAACACACAGTTTTCTCCATAAGGCACATCACAGCCTTCTTGCACTTAGGGATAGCACTTCAGTATTTTGCTTGGAGGCCATTTTAAACAGCAAAATCACCAACAGAAAGCAGAAGCATGCAAAAATCGTGACACTAAATATCCCATGAGAAGAAGATTTGTTAACACTATGAAAGCTAAAACAATAAGGCAGAATATTGCCTTGTTTGACCTCAACTGGGAACATGTGCATCAGGCAACTCAAATTTTTCACCACTCTGCACACGTTCTCAAATGGCCTTGAAAGTGCTGCAAGTATTGACTTAGGGGTTACAGATAAATTTTAACAAGTAGGCAAATTCACAAATACGAAATCTGGAATAATGAGGATTGATGGATAATATGTGAGCTATGCAGCCTTTTAGGAACATTTGCATAGCATTTTGCCATTTTCAAGACACTTTTACATGTAATTTGTAAGTTAGCTACATTCATTAATTTGATAAACATTTAATACATAGTTAGTTTTACCAGGTACTTGCTAGGCACTAAAGATACAAAGATATGACCAAAGGCCTTATAAATGAGCAAACAAATCAAGATATTCAAAGGTCAAAAGTGCTGTGACAGTCTCTGCCAGCTATAGTGGGAACCCAAGGATAGCAGAGGGTTTAGTTCTACTTGGAGGTCGGTAAAACTTCACAGAAGAAACAGGGTGTGAGCCAGTATTTTTAAAAAAGGAGTAGTGGAGTACTTCTCAGCAATAAAAAGGAATGAACTCTTTCTGGGGTTTTTTTAAGGTTTTGGGGGTTTTTTTGCTTTTTCTCCCCAAATCCCCCCAGTACGTGGTTGTATATTTTTTAGTTGTGGGTCCTTCTAGTTGTGGCATGTGGGATGCCGCCTCACCGTGGCCTGATGAGCGGTGCCACATCCACGCCCAGGCTCCAAACTGGTGAAACCCTGGGCCGCCGGAGTGGAGCACGTGAACCCAACCACTCGGCCACGGGGCCGGCCCCAGGAATGAACTCTTGATACGTGCAACAACTTGGATGGATCTCTAAGGGCATTATGCTGAGCGAAAAAAGTTAATCTCAAAAGGTTATATACTGTATGATTCCATTTATATGACATTCTTGAAGTGTCAAAATTATGAAGAGGGAAAACAAATTAGTGGTTGCCAGGGAATAAGGAGAAAGAGGGTATAGTTATAGGGGGTGGGTATGACTAAATTTTGTGGTCTCATTCTGCATCTTGATTGTGGGGGTGGTTACGCAAATCTGCACATGAGATAAAATTGCATGTAACTATTCACATGCACACACTCAAATGAATACGCATAAAAACTGATGAGATGTGAATAAGGCCTATAGCCTAGTTAATAGTATCATACCAATGTCAATTTCCTGGTTTTGATGTTATACTATAGTTATATAAGATGGTACCATTGGGGGAAGCTAGGTGAAAAATACAATGGACTTTACTATTTTTGCAACATCCTGTGAGTTTATAATTTTTTCAAAGCAAAAAGCTTTAAAAAAATAGGAATGACCATTTGCTGAGCAGACGTATGAACAAAACCCTAGGAATATAAACCAGCATGATGTTTGGGGAATTGCACACAGTTTGCTCTGTTGGAATTTAGGATATGAAGTTGGGCATGGAGGGAAATGAGATAGGAGATGAAAAAATACTGAAGAATCTACTATGCATTAATCCAACAAATATTATTTGAGCATTTCTTATGCACAAGACATTGGGGATATGGTAGTGAATAGGCTAGACAAAATTTTTGCCCTCACAAAACCAATTCCAGTGGAAATTCACACTAGTTAAAGTAGATGTTAACCCTGTATTAAAGATAAGAAATTTAGGCTTAGAGCTGCCAAATGGCTAACACAAATTGACAAAGCTAATAAGTTGCAGAGCAATGGCTCCACCTAGGTCTTTTGATTCCACATTTCTGCCTTTTCCCTACTGTCTCAAACTTGTTGACTATCTTTATCTGGAAGGATTAGAGTAGGGAGAGCCTGGGAAAGGGAGACCAGATAGAATTATTGCAATAGACAAGACAACAAGCTGTGGGAGTCCGAACTAAGATGGCAGCAGTGGGGATGAAGAAAAGGTGGTGGAACCAGGATGAAGGAAGAATCTATGGGATTTGGTGATTGTGTAGCTATGTCAGGTTGGGGAGGGTAGGAAGAAGAAGTTGTCAGAGGTGACTTAAAGGTTCCCAGCCTGAATGACTAGAAAGATGGTAGTTACCAAGTGCAGACACCAAGAAAGGCAGAGGAGGCAGATTCACTGGGATTTGTTGAGTCTGAGGTACCAGGAGAAAGTCTAGGTGTTTTCTAACAGAGAGTAAAGAGATTTAAACTGTGAGACTGGCTCAACACCAGAAAATGCCCCTGGCAGTGACTGGAGCGGATTTGAACGAGATGAGTGTTAGAGAGACAGTATAGGGTAGTGGTTAAAAGATTGGTTTCTGGAATCCCAGGCTGAATTCAACTCTGCCGTTTCCTAGCTGTTTGATCTTGAGCAAATTACTTAACCTCTGTGTAGCTCAGTTTCCTCATCTATAAGATTAGGATAATACTGATATTATCTACTTCACGGGGCTGTTGTAAAAATGAAATGAAGTGATATTTCTAAAGCACTGGCACATAGTAATGCTCAGTAGTCTAAGCTGTTATGATGCAGTTGATGGGAAAGAGAGGAGAGGATCTTGCTAACCCACCGAAGTACTGAGAGAACCAGTGGTATTATAGAAGAACACCCACCATTGCATGCCCCTGACCCGATCAAGGAATACACAGGAGTTTTTAAAATATGTTTGAGGCAATTACAGCCATTTCAAGGGAGCTGAGTGAAATTCAGAGCCTTAATGAAATCTGCTTTTGCCCCTTTCTGAAGGACTTGGAGTAGAAGGGAGTGATGACAATGAATAAAGCCTTTTTGTGTGTGCCTTTTATATGCACAATCAACTGTATTCGTTCTCTGAAAGATAGATATCCCCATTTTACAGATGAAGACATAGAAGCTTAGAGAGCGTATATTTCTCAAGGTTGCACTAAATGTCATTACCAGTATTTGATTCCCAAAACCCAGGTCCTTTCCCCATGCCATGCTGATGTAATATGGAGTTACTGTTACTGATTATGTATAGGTATGTTGATGTATTTAAACCTTTACAAAATTATTTACTTTGCCCTAGAACTTAATTTTCTAAGGTGTTTATAAAGCACTGTCCCATTCAAAATTGCTATATCAGAAATCAAATAAACTTTTGAAGGCCTACATACAATCCAATCTAACTCCATCCAGCCGTAAATAAAAAATCATTAGTTCTGTGCTCAGTATTCCAGGTGCTTCTGCAGACACGCTTTGCTCACTTAACGTCTGTATAATAACCCATTGTAAATACAAACAACTGCCAACGTGTATATGCGCAGATTAACCTTTTCTAGACACTCCTTGTAATTTTCAAAGCCAGTACTAGAGTTGCAGAAAGTGTTAGCACATGCATCGACAGGTCATATCCCCCGGGCCTCACTGCAGTGCCAGCTCCACTCCAGCTCCAGCCCCAGTTTACCCAGACCACACCCTGCTCTTCACCCAGAAGCAGGACCTCAAGGCTTCAGGTTTAATGTCCATAACTGATCCCAAACCTGAAGATTTTTTTGACATTTCCCAGTTTATTTCACTTTCCTTCTTCTGATTGACTTTATGTAAGAGCCTTGTGTGAACAGGCCTTCCTCATGCCTGCACTTTAGACTATGATAACTAAAAAAGACGATGTCGTATAGATGAAAAAACCAAGAGGCAAAGAAGTGAGTAACTTGACCAAGGCCTAGGGAAAGCAAAAGACACCAAAGGCAGAAATGGTTGACCCGGGTTTACATAGCCACAAAGTGAGTTAGGTAGACATTTTTTAAACAAAAGAAGACCTGTACACATCACATCTGAATTATTTGGGATTATGTGTAACTCATCTCAGTGTGCCCTAGTACAGTGCCTGGCACGTATAAGCAACTAATGCTGGTTTATTGTATATGAAAGTGTAAGTCAGTAAAGTGGTTAATTATACTGTAGGAAACAGTTGTGCATATTAGAATGAGACAAGAAAGAAAGATAAATATGAAGCTAATTGACCCCCGGGACTGAGTTAGTTGTTTACCTTCCTCGTGCTCCCTTGCTGCCCTCTCCCCTTTTGTAGCCTTTACTGTTCTGAATTGCAATGGGCTGATTTCTTGTCTGCATCCTGCCCTAAACTCTCCACTCCTTGAGAGCAGAGATAGTGCCTTGTTCAGTGTTATATCCTGTGCCAGCATGGTTTCTGACACTGTAGTAAACACTCAGGAAATATTTGTTTAGTAAATAAATAAGAAGAAATAAAATATCCCTACCCACTCATGTAGCCACTGTTTTCATTTAGTTTTGGGTTTTGTATTTTCCATCTCACCAAGCGGAAACTCATGTTACCCTAGTGGCTTGAGGATAGGCAAGAGAGGGGCTATCACATTGTAGTGACATTCACCCTCACTTGTTCCGGGTTTCACCCTCCCGCCCCCCAACCCTGGCACATAGTCGTGGCAGGGAATTCCAGAGTCTGGAGAACAAACCGTGGAGTCCCTGGAATTTAAGCTCCAGAAGTCACCCATGTAGTTAAAATTTTCAGGTGTTTTTTAACAGCCAATTGTCAGCCTCTCATTTTGACATCTCTAGCAGGACATTCTCAGAAGAATATGATGTAGTAGGAAGGGGACTAAGCTAGGAGCCGTGCATCCTGGGGCAGAATTTTGATTCTTCCAGCCATTTGTTGTGTGATCTCAAGCAAGATACATCCTCCTCTGGGTCTTGTTTTCCTCATCTGAAATATGAAGAGATTAAAATAAGTGCTTTCTTAATCTTCTTTCAGCCCTTATACTGTGTGATTCTATGATTAAATGACCTGGATACAGATAACACCTGCCCCTTTGACAACTCTCTTCTGAAAACTGGAGCAAAACAACGACTTCCTGGTCCTACTGGCTTTATTTAAGATCATCTTCTCTCGCTCTTTTTCTGTGAGAATGTCTCTGTCCCTGGCAGTTTATGGGGACTTAAGCTTTTATTTACTGTAGCTGGAGGCTCCTATAAGCTGGAGCTTTGACAATATTTCACATTTATTTATCTGAGCCAGAGCTTAGGATCAGGTGGCAGCTAAGTCACTTAAGGTTATTCAAATGCATTGAAAATGTCGCTTAATAATTCAGAACCAGTTTTCTCTGTTTAGAGTATTAAGATTTTTTAAATCCTTCTAATTAGCTAATTCCAACAGCAGTTTAAATAGGGAAAAATCTGTCCCTTCTGAAAGGGCAACTGATGCAAACTTATTGTCAGTCCCTATGTCTTTGCAGCAGGACTGACTGAGGCAAGGACCAGAGAGAGCAGAGCCCGGGGAACCTGCTGGCGTGAGCTGCTAATGGTGTCACTGACAGGCTCTGCCTGCTGTGGGAGTGAGGCTAGGGGAGGAGGTCTGGGGGAAGCAGCTCCTCTTGACTCCTTTCCTGGGATTGGTGGATGCTCTAGGGAGGAGTGGGGAGCCTCCATTCAGCCATTCAGTAGGTCAGTCTTTCAGCAAACATTTATTGAATCCACACTGTTTCCTGCCGTGGACTAGGCCCTGGGGATAGATAGCCAGTGAGACCTCATTATATGCCCTCAGAATTCAACCTAACTGAAGAGACAACTCACAGACATCTGCAGAATAACCTGAGAGGCACAATACATAGATAACCCAGTGTGAGACTGTAGCTGATCCTTTGAGCTAGATCCTCAGAAATGGGTTGCTTTTCCTGGTCAAAGTATAGGAGTGCTGTTTTAGCAAAGGACAAGGTTGGCATTGCCAATGTCTACATTTCACTTTAAACACTGACCTTGAGTCTGCCAGCAGACCTTGGCAGCACTTTGTCTGGGGAGCCCAAGGTGAAACAAAGGTATCAGCACAACAGACGTTGATTGACCACATGCGGGGCAGTGGCATAGGCACATGAGGGTGAGACCACAATGAACATGTATGGCCCAGGGAATGGAAGAAGATGCCACCTATGATTAACTCTGTTACAAGGAACAGGAGAAAGATTAATTTAGGTTCTGTCACTTAAGCCTAGTTTTGTGGATGAAGTAACATTTGAGCTGATCCTTGAAGGATATGTAAGTTTTCACCAAGTGAAATTGGGGAAGGACAGTCCAATAGAGGAAACAACATAAACAAAGGTTCAGGGAGGAAAACACATATTTGGGGAATAGCAAACTGCTGTAATTGGCTGGAGCATAGGGTCTGAGGGGATAGTATTTAGAGAAAGAATGTAGGTACCAAGTCACCACTACCCTTTCAAAAGGTTTAGGCCCAGATATCACTATTTGATGTATTTTTTCACAATAAAATAGAATAAACATCTATTTTGCTACTTAACTCTTAAAATGTTGTTAATAAAGGCTTGCTCTGTGTTTTTCACTGTTCCATGATGTGCATTCTCTGATTTGATCGTTTATTCAACAAGCATTTATTGAGAGCATGTAATACACCAGGTTTTTTGCTGGAAGCTGAAAACACAGAAACAGGAAACATATAGTTCCTGTCTCTAAGTGGCTCAGTCTTATCCAGGAGACATTCGCATTAAGTACAGTGGAAGACAAGCTGTCTTGATGCTCATAGCAGGCGTATGAGGTGGTGCATCAGATGCAATGTCCTTATTTAACAGACAAGGAAACTCAGGAGGAAAAGTGACTTGTCCAAGGTCATACAGGGAGTCAGAAGCAGTATGGTAGGGTTAGTGGCCAGGTTCACAGTCTCCCAGAGGGTGTTGTTCGCCTTCTTTCCTCTTCTACTCTGAGCCCTGAATATATCCAGCCACCTTCAAGTACTACTTCCTCAGCATCTTCTCTCCTAAATACTTTTGCTTCTCCTGGTGGTACTTTTCCTTAACTCCAGGAGAGAGTTTGGGAGTTTCTGGTAAGTTTGGTATTATACAGGTGCCTGCTGGACCAATCTTCAAAGAAAACACCTGCTCTGTTCATGGTTCTTGCCTTCCAGTTTCATAAGCTTTTGGGCAGATGAAATGTAATATCAAAATAGCTCAGAGAGCGCCTTGGTAACATTTAAGATATTGAACGTGCTGCATCTGGTAACTAGAAAATTTAATGATCTCCTGCTGTTTTGGTAATTGGATAAGTAAATACATCAGAATAAATCACACCGGCAAGTCTTTTGTATGTCGTTAGGGACTCAACTCTTTTAACTCCTGTTCAAAGCGCCAACTCTTGAGCGGTGTTCGCATGCAGAGTTACGCACGCACGCACGCACGCACCAGCTCGCATGGTCCTGCTTGAGTATTAAAATGCATTCAAAATGCTCACTTTCTCCCTAGCCGCTCTACCTAAAGAACACATCGAGCATGCCACTCTAGATCTCTCCAAAGCCAGGGAGAAAAGGTTTTTTTTCAGAAGTTTAAACTAAACCTAAGAAGACATTCAAGCCTTTCACGATCTATCTCCAAACTATCTTTCCAGCCATGTGGTCCATTAGACATGTGCTATGAGCCTTGCCAGAATACCACCCATTTACAAATTGGGAAAATGAGGCCAAAGCAAGAGGGGACCATCCTGTCGCAGTTAGAAATCCTGTAAGAATTTTAAGTAGGAGAGAGACAGGATCAGATATTTTTTTCAACTCTCTCTCTCTCTCTCTCTCTCTCTCTGTCTCTGTCTCTCTTGGCAGTGCGAAGGAGAGACCCAGAGGGAAAGGGTCTATTGGAGTCTATTAGGTGTTAGGTGATGTTCTCACCAGCTTACAGATGAGAAATTTGAGTCTTCTAGAGGTTAAACGACTTGCTCAAGAGCATACATGCAGAACTAGGATTCAAAACCCAGCAGTGCTTTGTCTTCCTGCCTCCTAATTATCACTTAATCCACAGCTAGGGGTGAAACTCTGGGGCAAACAATGATCAGGGTTTCTCAAAAGGTTTTTAAGCTGAGGTAACCGTTCTGAACCTAACACGTTAACAAGTTTTTCTCCAAACACGTGGTTAACGTTGTGGACCAATCTTTTCTCAGAGGCATCTTAGGAACCTCTTACTCAAGGACCTGGCTGCCCTCCATGCTATCAGCCTCCAAAAGTGAGGCATGTCCCCTAGATCGGTGCTTCCAGGCTTTTTCAAATCAATGGCTATGTCGAAAATGTTTGTGTGCCTCATTGGGGGAACCATACTAGGATGCTGCGGGTCAGAAGCAATCCAGCCTTGAGGATTGTGGCTGCCCTGGGGGGTGAGGAGGCCAGCATCTTGGCTCACCTGTGCCCTGGCACACTGCTGGGGCTAAGGTGCACTAGATTTCTCTTGCTGCACACCAGACTCCTCATTCGTGAATTGGCCTCTGCCCCATGTATTAAGCTTTCAGGCTCAGCAAGCCTGCAAACTGCTCGGTAAAGCAGGACTTTTATTTACTTGAAATCGTTTTTCCAGAGCCCGAGAGGGAATAGTCTTGGGAACTGGCTCCCCAGGATGAGGAGACGTGCCTATTCTTACTCTCTTTGTGCTCTTTATTCTTTTATTCTTTTTATGTTCACTCTTCTGTTTCTAGACTAAAGAAGCTTTCTCCTCCCCACCCCACCCCACCCCTCTTGATAGAAGCCCCTCTATTCCCTCTGGGCCTCCCTCACTGCTGTTGTTTAGTAGTATAGTGACCAAAGCCACCATAGGGATACCAATGCAAAGAGAGGGTCACATCTTTTGTTTGGTGTTCAGGGTCTCCCTGACAGTGTGCCAAGTTTGAGGCCATTTTGACATTAGTAACACTTTAGAGTTGGTGTCCTCATTAAACAGCCTGTCTAAAAGCACAGGCTGGGAATGAAGAATCCAGATTTGGTCCCAGATCTGCCATGAATGCTGAGTAGCCTTGGGTAAGTTCTTTCCTCTCACTGGGGGTTTTCTGTCCCCATCTGTTACAGAGATGACCTCTAAAGACCCCTCCAGCTCTAATAGTCACTAGGTCTGTGATAATTGAGGAGCGAGATGAGTGAAATTTGCCCAAATGCCTGAGGTAGTAATATACTCTGTTATGAAGAGAAATGTGCTTCAGTTACACGAAGGGAACAGTCCTTCCAAGCAAGAGACTTAGAATAGTCTAATATGTGACTATAGTACTAAAATTATCTAATGTAGTGGGTAAGAACAGACTTTGGAGCCAGACCTAGTTTTAAATCCTTGCTACACCACTTCCTGCCTGTGTAATCTTAGACAGGTTATATAATCTCTCGGAGCTGCTATGCCTCATTTTTAAAGTGGAGGTAGTAGTACCTCCCTCTTGGGGTTGTGTAGTGCTTATAAAGCACTTAGAACATTAGCACCTAGCAAGCTCCCAATAAATGTTAACTGTTGTTATTATTATCATGTGATAAAACAAAGAACAGATAGGGCAGCCCACAAGATACAATTTCCATCCCTTTGTCACGTTAGTCTTCTCTCCCTTTGTTCTTCCTTTAACTTTTCTTTCATTCTCCCTTCTCACCTAAAAAAAAAGTCAAGGAAAGAAAATGTCCTGTAGGCACCCTATGGTCTACAGCTACAGAAACCCACCCAGCCTTACTCTCTAGCAGCCTAGTTGTTCCACTACAGTTTAGTAATGGAAAGAGGAGCATCCGTCACTGTTTCCTGGAAACCCTCAACCCAGTGCCACTTCTTTCATGTGATCCAAGGAGACATATTGGTCCAGAAACTACACAGGAATCCAGGATGGAAATAAGCCATAAGGTAGTCCCACAGTGGGACCCTTCCAGGTTAGAAGTGCCTTTGGGGGTTGCATTACCACCTGCAGCAAATGTAGAGGAGAAGTTGCTAGAAGCCACAACTGGCATTGTTGTGGTTGATGATGATGATTATGGTGATGATGATGATAATGATTGGCAATCCCTTAATGTTTGCAAAAGACTTTATGGTTACCACAGACTTTTCACACCCTCATCAGCACATGACCAGCAGATCAAGATTAAGTTCTCCCTCTGATACTTTGTGGGTGTAACGGCCCTCTTCAGGGATTCCCAGCTCATCAAAAGGTGTTTAAAGAAAGTGGACAATTAGCTGTTAGGACCAAATTGACAGTAACAAAAGATAGCCTGTGTGCCTGTGGGAAACGACAAAGCCCGTACGTACCACAACAGGGACCTGAGCCATGACACAGCTGCAGAGTGCTCGCTTTCATTATGCCCAAGGGAAAGTCAGTCAGTCACATTAACTGTTCCCTGTTTAGAAGTCAGATGAGGGGTCGGCCTGTTCCACTTTGGCGGCTTGGGTTCATCGGTTCGGATCCCAGGTGTGGACATGGCACTGCTTGGCACGCCATGCTGTGGTAGGCATCCTACATATAAAGTAGAGGAAGATGGGCATGGATGTTAGCTCAGGGCCAGTCTTCCTCAAAAAAAAAAAAAGTTGGATCAGAGGTTAAGAGGCAACGAAGATACAGTCTGGAAGCTCACAAACCTGAGTGCAAATTCTTGCCTTCTCTTTCCTAGCTATGTAATCTTAGGCAAGTCCTTTAACCATTTTTGACCTCAGAGAATCCATTTATAAAATGGGAATAATAGGAACACTTAGCTCATAGGATCGTTGTGACCATTTAATTAGATACTATATAGAACAACTAGTATAGGGCCCAACACTTCTAAATGCCAAATAAATGGTAACTTTTTTGGTGGTGATGACATTTATAATTATTTTTTAAACTTTTGATATTTAATATGCATGTTTTTTCTCATAGAGTAACTAACAGAATAGGTTTCTCATAGCATATCAAATTGATCAGTTGTTCTCCCAAGTTCAAAGTAAACGCTAATTTTGAACAAAACCAAAAGCAGATATATTCAGCTTCACTATAATGTGGGAACGTACATTTGCAGCCTTGTGCTGCCTCAGAGTAGAAGGAACTCGGGATTTGAAGTGAGAAGACCTGGGTTCAAATGTGAGCTCCACCAATTTCTAGTTGTGTGGTTGTGTATAAGTGATGTCCCTATTTCAGTTTTGGTGTCCTCATCTGTAAAAATGAGGATAAATTAGTCCAGTCTCTTAGGATGGCTCTGAGGTTTAGGTAATGTATGTGAAAGTGCTTTGAGAGCTGTAAAATAGTACTCATTACTATTATTTATGCATTCTTCAGAAGGAAGCACATTCATTTGGTGTTCAAATAACTTCGTTTTAAAGAAGCATCTCTTTAAGAATAAGCTTTGTTGTGGCTTTATGTTACAGGTGGGAAATGCATTTTAGAATTGATTTATGCCCTGACTCAGTGACTCTGTCATCTTCTAATGAAGGCTGAACAGACTTTGGGAAAAAGGAGCTGTGACCCTTGCATCAAGTTACATCAAATCATAATTGTTAAGCACTTGCTTAGTGCTGTGGGGGTATTTGGGGTTTAAGGGCCCTTATATAATACCCTCCCACTTAACTAGTTCGAGACTAATTGAAAGACATAAGACCAATTGAAAAATAGACATAGGACTCAAGTAGGGATAAAAATATCACCTTTGATACTGAAAAAGTTGATTATAGATTGTAATTTGGGATCTGCAGCCAGGGGCTGATATATTCTTTGTCCCTAAATTAGAGACTTGCCTACTCTTGTACCCAAGAGTCCTTGGCACAGCTGGACACTGCAGGCCCTTGTACCTTGTAGCTGGAGAGCAGGTTGGCTCTGGAAAAGGAAGAAGAAGGGGCTGAGCTCAGATTCTTCTCTCATACTCACCAAGCAGATAGCTCTCTTCTCACCTGTGTGAGAGAGAGGGAGAGCATCCAAGAGTCCCTTCTTGGGGAAGCATGAATGTGAAATAATTCCTTCATGGATTATGGCAAAAAAGGTCTCAGTTTTATAAATAAAGAAAACAGTGAACCAGAAAGTTAAGTAACTTACCCAAGATCATCAGATAGTTAGGAGGTTATAGCATTGGGGATCCAACCCAGGTCTCCGTCCCTAGACCACACTTCAACCACTCCAGCCGTTAGGGAGCTCACACCATACAGGTGGCATCTACTAAGATATGAAGAAGGCATTGAATCGTAATAGCTTCCGTGTCTCAGGTTCTGTGATGGCTGTTTTAATCCCTACAACCCTTTCACCCAGTGGAGAAGGAAGCTGGAGCTCTAAGCATCTTCCTGACATGGCTAAGAGATGAAATTTGAACCCAAGTGTTTCTATTTCCAAAGCCCAACTGCAGCCCAGTTTACTCCATTGAATCACTAATGCCCACATTTTTTTAAATGCAAAAATTAAAGTTAGAGAAGACGTGGCTTATCCAAACTTGTACCACTAGAGCCAGAACTGGAACCTATACATTCTGGCCCTTTACATCCAGACAACATTAGACAGTGCACAGCCTTGGCAGTCGGTATAGAGGACTGTGAAGGAGGGAGAGCTTGCTGACGGCTGCGAGGGGAGGGAGGACTTTCAGGAGGTGATCCATAACTACGGGGAGGATTTCCTTATACTTGGGGAAGTTTTTTTGTGGTGTGTCTGTGTGGCTGTCTGTGTGGTCTGTCTGTCTGTATCTGATGTAGAGGATGGAACCTGGCTGTCCTTCACATCACTCAGGGGAGAGGAAGGAGAAGGGACATGGGTGAAATTCCAGCGTTTGCTCTCTGTGTGAGCTACAAAAGGCTTGTAAATTTTCTGCTGGTGTGGCACGTTGCTCCTGGGGGTCAGGCTGCACAGGGCTCCTCCCCCTGCTCACACTACTGCTAGCACACAGTCCCAAAAATGGTTGGTGGTTGTTCGTCATCAGAGGGGAGCAGGCAAATACTAGAGAAAATCTGAGAACAGAGCTTTTCTCCCCTTGAAGATGCTAGAACTTTCTGAAATGCAAATTTTACTCTAAAAGCAAGCATACATTTTGAGAAACTGTTGGTGGTTTATTGCTTCCCAATTTCACACACTGAACCTGAGGGCTGTAACTCATGGAGTGAGAGGGAACTCTGATAGGCCATTTGTGGGAGGTGGGAGAGGTAAGGAAACAAGACAGAAGGCTTGGGTTCTGGTTCCGCCTCAACCACTTATGATGTGTGATCATAGGCAAACCCTATCTCTGGGTCTAGTTTCTGAATCCACAGAGTGGGGCTTATTCCCACGGCATGATTTCCAAGTCCTACTGTAGTGCGTTTCCCCATAAGCTGTTAAAATACTTTGGGAACCTTAAAAAGTTCAACCTAGTGGTTTTTTTTAAAGACTAATTTTTTAGAGCAGTTTTAGGTTCATAGCAAAATCGAGCAGAAAGTACAGAGATTTCCCATATACTCCCTGCACCGACACATGCATAACCTCCCCCATTATCAGCATGCCCCACCAGAGTGGCACATTTGTTAAGATCTATGAACCTACATTGATATCATAATCACCCAAAGTCCATACTTTACATCAGGGTTCACTCTTGGTGTTGTACATTCTATTGGTTTGGACAAATGAATGACGTATATCTCTCATTACAGTATCATACAGAGTATTTCCACTGCCCTAAGAATCCCCTGTGCTCTGCCTATCCATCCCTCTCCGCCCAACCCCTGGCAACTAGTGGTCTTTTTACTGTCTCCATGGTTTTGCCTTTTCCAAAATGTCACGTAGTTGGAATCATACAGTATGTAGCCTTTTCAAATTGGCTTTTTTCACTTAGTAATATGCATTTAAGAGTCCTCCATGTCTTTTCATGGCTTGACAGCTCATTTCTTTTTAGCAGTGAATAATATTCCATTGTCTGGATGTACATAGTTTGTTTATCCATTCATCTAAGGAAGGACATTGTGGTTGCTTTCAAGTTTTGGCAATTATGAATAAAGGTGCTATAAACATCTGTATGCAGGTTTTTGTGTGGACATAGGTTTTGAGCTGTTTAAGGTAAATACCAAGGAGTGCAATTACTGGATTGTGTAGTAAGAGTGTGTTTAGTTCTATAAGAAACCACCAAACTGTCTTCCACAGTGGCTGGGGCCATTTTTCGTTCCCACCAGCAGTGAGTGAGCATTCCTGTTGCTCCACATCCTCACCAGCATTTGGTGGTGTCCATGTTCTGGATTTTGGCCGTTGTAATAGGTGTATAATAATATCTCATTGATGTTTTAATTTGCATCTTCCTGATGACATGTGGTAGAGCATCTTTTCACATGCTTATTTGCCATCTGTATATCTTCTTTGGTGAGGTATCTTTAAGATCTTTGGCCTATTTTTTAATTGGGTTGTTCATTTTCTTATTGTTGAGTTTTAAGAGTTCTTTGTATATTTTGGATAATAGTTCTTTATCAGATGTGCCTTTTGCAAATATTTTCCCCCAGTCTCTAGCTTGTTTTCTCATTCTCTTGACAGTGTCTTTTGCAGAGCAGAAGTTTTTAATTTTAATGAAGTCCAGCTTATCAATTATTTCTTTCATGGATTGTGCCTTCAGTGTCGTATCTAAAAGTCATTGCCACACCCAAGGTCATCTAGATTTTCTCCTATGTTGTCTCCTAACAATTTTATAGTTCTGTGGTTTACATTTAAGTCTGTGATCCATTTTGAGTTAATTTTTGTGAAGGGTGTAAGGTCTGCATCTAGATTCACTTTTTTGCATGTGAATGTTCAATTGTTCCAGCACCATTTGCTGAACCTAGCATTTTTTCTTAATGTGAAAATATTAGATCCAGACTTTCCTTTATTCAATTTTAAAATAAAATTAATTAGCAAGATTAAATTAAAAGGCTTGATAATAATACCTGCCCTACATGATTGTGAATTAATGTTTATGTAAATACCTTGCAAACTGTAAGGTTCTATGCATAATTACTGATACTATTATTTTTAGTATTATTCAGCTCCTGCCCTCGAGTAACTCCCAGCCTAGTAATAGTATTATATTTATGTTTAGGTGTTAAAAAAAAAAAAAAGTAAGAAGCAGAATGGTGTGGCTAGAAAGTGCCCCAAAAGAGAAGTCAGAAACTCTGGGGTGGAGTACTGCATCTGCACCTTATGAACTGTGTGACAGGGCCAAGTCACTTGACTTCTCTGAGCCTCAGGTTGCCCACCTGTGAGATGAAGGAGTTGGACTGTTTGGCATTTAAAGAGCTTTCCCACCTCAGCATTCTGGGGCTCACTCAGTGGGGCCAAGACGGAAATCTGTTACGTTGGTTCACATCTTTCTCAGCAGCAATGTTATACTTTTTCAGAAAAGTAATAAAAATAAGATGTATATGAAAGTTCAAACTGCTGAGAAAATTAACCTAGAAAAGAATGGCTCTGTTTGGCGGAAAACATGTCCCATTTTTGCTACCATAAACATGTTTCACAAAGCCAATTTGCTAAAACATTAAATTAGTTAGAAAATATATCCATTCAAGTTTCCTAAGTATAATGAATAAAATGTCAAGATGGTTGACTTTCCTTTTCTAACATACACAGGCCATACTTATCTGAGAATACTCCCCCTCCCCCAAGGAGTCCCAAAGGATGGGTTTCTCTGTTGATTTAGAGAGTCAATAATTCAGTAAAGTCCCAAGTAAATGGCAGAACACAAGCTCAGATTGGGTTTTTGTATTCGTATTTTATAAACATTTCAGGATTTTTTTACTGACCCTTGACCTTTTGCCATTCTTAAAGTGAAGATCTTATATCCTGGAAGCTTGGTTAGAAACAACCTCAGGGTCATCTCATCCCACTTCTTTTTCTGTGTGGATCCTACTACTCTTAGCAACACCTCTGGCGGAATAGTCTAGAGTTAAACATATGTATTCCAAAGCTAGATTGCCTTGATTCATATACTGGCTCTGCCCTTAATAACTTTGAGACCTTGGGCAAGTTACTTAATCTGCACCATGACTCAGTTTCGTCATCTGTAAAATGGGAATAATAGTTGTACCTACCTCAGATAACCTACCTCAGAGGGTTATTATAAAAATTAAATTATTTTATAAATATGAAGTGAGTGGAATATGCCTGGTACAAAATAAATCATCATCTCCAAGTAAGCCTTTATTTGAATGCTTCTAGGGACAATAGAGCGTGCACTCACCTCTCCCCGCCCTACCCCTCCATTTGTCCAAGGCAACCCATTGACTTCTTGGCCAGAAGCTTTCTGGTTATCCTGAGCTTTGGAGTCAGACAGACTTGACTTTCAAATCTTATTCCACCTGCAACCTTGGGCAAGATAACCCATGGTGTCTTCAACTGTAAAATGGCAGCAATCATACCTACTTCACTTGGCTGTTTTGAGGACTAGTTAAGGTATTATATATGAAGTACTTAGCATGGTTCCGGCTACATGGTAGGCATTCAATAAATGATAATTGCTGCTATGATGATGATGAGCAAAAAGAAAATAAAGAACAGAAGGAGGAGAAAGAAACAGTAGTAGCCATACCAGCAGTTGCTGCTCTGATAAAACAGTTCTTTCCGCCAGCTGAGTTCTGCTTCCCTGGGATTTTACCTCACCAGTCCCAGCTCCACCCACTGGAGCTGCACTGGACACACCTACTCTGTCTACTTGTCAGCCCTTCAGATATTGACAGAGGGCTGACACAGCCCATCCCTGGGCCTGTAGCAGCACCACACCACCACTGCTCCGTGCTCTCTCTCCGGGAGACATCTCCCCTTCTTCAGCTCTTTTTCAGAGAACGTGGTTTTTAGGCTCCTGCTTACCAGCACTTCCCTCCTGGCATGCTCCACATCCTTCTTGAAGGAGGCCCAGAGCACTGCAGGATGGTTTCACAATATGGCCCCTCTCTTGCTGGGGAGAAGCATGGTGTCGGGTATACCCCTAGGTTCCCCACAGTCTCTTTGTCCACACCAGGCAAATGAGAATGGAAACAGATTGTCCTTGTTCACTTTGAAATTTCTGTCTGCAGTGACCTTCAGAGCAAAAAATTTCTTGTCATCTGGGGCACCAGAGGGAGTAGCCCCAACACAGCCATATTTGCTGTGAAGCAGTCCATTGGTGGCAAAGCCCCTCTGAAACTATAAAAGGGGGTCTCCAGATCTTGAGGCATTACCCTATCAGGGAAAAGGGGGCACTTCTACTGGCAGCAGGTTAGAAATAAGAAGGGCAATGTGGTGCAGACCTGGGTTTCAGGAGGCTTCGAGGAAGAGCTCCAGCTTTGAGGCTAGACAGACTGGGGCCCTTACCCTAGGCAGCACTCCAGCCAGTAATGGCTCCCACCCATTGAGCCTTACTGGCTCGGGCACTGTACCAGAGGCTTCACCAACATTATTCCATTTAACCATCACAACAACCCATAAAGGAGAAACAGTGATTATTGGCATCTTACAGCTGTGGGAAAACTGAGGCTCTCTGGTTGTGTAACTTCTTTAAGGTCGTATAGGCAGTAAGCAAGAGAGCTGGGATTTGAATCTAAGTTCACTTCACTTTTTTAACCATTATTCTGAGTAGTCATACCCTTACTTTCCACGTAGCCTTAAACAAGTGGCAACCACTTTGAGCCTCAATTTTGTCATCTCCCCCTACCTTGTGTGGTTGTTATAGGGATTAAATAAAATAACATATGTAAAGGGCCTGGCATGTAATAGGCGTTCAAGAAATTTTAGTTTCCTCCTTCTCAAGTCCTAGCTCTCCCACTTAAAGTGACTGAAAAAAGCACTTAACTTTTCTTGAACACAGTTTTCTCGTGTGAAAACTGGGTGTGGTTTCTGAACCTCTAACCTTGCAAGTTGACAACTCAGGCAGGGTATGCACAGCTCTGACACTGTTAAGATTATGGCTTCTCCCACAAACATCAAATTTCCAGTTATAAAATTAATAAGTCATGGATATGTAATGTACAGCATAGTGAATATAGTCAATAATATAATAACTTTGTATGGTCAGAAATGGTAACTAGACTTATTGTGATGATCATTTTGTAATGTATATAAATATCGAATCACTATGATGTAAACTTGAAACTAATAGGATATTATATGTCAATTACACTTCAATACAAAAAAAATCATATTTACAAACCACAAATAACACAGTAGAAGATGCCGGAAGAGCTCTGGCATGTTAATTAAGAACAATAGCGGAAGCAGCTGGGCAGAAAATGCCAACGAGTCAGAAGCAGAGGCAGCCTAGCTCTGTTTGTTGACAGAAGCCAGCGCAGTATTGTACGTTAATTGGGGAAGTGGGTAAACATTTGCCAGCAGCTTGCCCCCCAGTGCATTGGAAGACAGACAGCAGGCTGGGCCCTCCCCACCGCCTTGCCTGCCCATCTGCCCACAGCCCGAGAGATACCAGTAGAGCTGCTGTGCTCTGGGTTCCTTATAAGCAGAGAGGATTCTGGAGGCGGATGTGTCTCCTTAATGACCCTCCTGGGCATATCAGGTTTCCATCGGGATACAGTCGAAGAAAGTGTTCCTCCTTCAGCTCGCCAGCCTGCCTATGACACTCAGCCCCCCAGGGCCTCTACTCCCCCTCAGCTAGGAGAAGACAGTGGAGCCATCTCATTAGGTGTGGCTTCAGTTGAGCAGAGGACAAGATTGCCTGCCTCAGATGCTGTAGTCTCTGCGCATGGGCCCAGAGCTTCTGTATCAAACAGAGCAGACTGCTTGGCCTCGCATCACACACACTCGGAGCTGCCCAGTCATCTGTGTGTGTCCATCCCTACAGTTACTCACAGGTACAGCAGCCGTCATTGAACACCTGTTTGGTGCCAAACACGGTGCTAATTACATATTTTTTCTCATTCAATCCTCACATCAGTCCTACAAGATTGAGACTAACTCCAAAACCATAAAGCTAATAATAGCCAACACAGCTGTGACTGAAATCAGACTCTTTCTGTTTCCAAAGCCCATTGTCCTTTACACTAAACCAGTCAGTATTTGTCAATTTTTTTAAATTCATGTTCCCTTTTGATAAACAGGAAAGTTTTGTTTCTCTCTCACTCTCAGATTCAGAAGTCCTCCACATCCCATCTCTGCCCCTGGCCTAGGAGGTTATAAAAGTTAAATAAATTAGGTAATTTGGGATCTCTGTATGATTAGCATATCCCAACTGAGCCAAGATTTTGTCTAGCTTTCCTTTTTATAGTTTATATTATGAAATGATGATTTTTTACTTCTAAAATAGAAAGTCATATTATGACATTGACTCATTTTTTCAAACTAAATATCCCCACCACCAACAACAACAAGGAGATTGGGCTATGCCTCCCTGGGGAGCCTCTCCCCAGCACAGGAGACAGCACCTTTGGGCATGGTGGAGTGGGCATTCTACAGTGTATACAGGTAGGGTTAGTAGAAACATCAGCACCAAAGGCTTCTCTCTTTTCTCACTGAGCAGAAAAGGCCCTCCCTGCGGTCAAGAGTTAAGCAAGCAGAAGTCCCTGGGAATACCAGTCATTGTTTAACCCGAACCATTTCCTGAGGGGCCTCCTCCTCTGTTGGCCAAGCTGAGCTGTGCGGGTGGCAAGGGAGCTCCACCTGCCCAAGAAGAGGTCCAGTCTCCTGAACCTATGCCCTGAGATCAAATGCCAGTTCTTCCACTAAACTCTGAGACTTGACCTCTCTGAGCCCTGGTTTCCTCAGTTATAAAATGAGAATGACAACATCTGCATTGCAGGGTTATTTAGAGCATCAAATAAGATGATAGATGTGAAAATGCCCATGCCAGTGCATAGTAGGCTCAAAATAAATGTGCATGGGTAGGATCTGAATGCCATGTGGAAAAAATAGTGCTTGTTCCAGTCTTTTGAATATGTGTTTTCTTTCTTTTTAGGTAACCCAGCTGGACCCAAATAAGTCATTATTGGAGGTAAAGTTGTTCCCTCAAGAAACCCTTTTCCTTGAAGCAAAAGAGTAAACAAGGCCCAGCAGTGGAACCAGCCCTTCCTGGACAAGCCGGAGGCTGCGTCAAGAGAAGGCTCCTCACCAACCCACCTACGCTCTCGTCTCACTCAATTCAGTGTCACACTTCTGCCTCTTGCAAGATTGCTGGAAAAAAGTAATAATAAACATAGCTACTTAAAATTGCCCATCCACGAGTATATGTTCCCAACCTCGTTATAGAGAATTACAACTCTGCCACCCTCCCCTGCCCCCTTCACCTCACCCTCATTCACTGACTTATGCACCGTTCAAGTGTGAGTGATCACAGAGTAGAATTGTTACCTCTCCAATGCCCTTCTTCTCTCCACAGTGTCTAGGACAGTTCTGTGACACCAGGATGTTCTGTGACACCAGGATGCTGTGTATTTGATATGTCTCATTGAGCCAGGGCTTATATGCCTCTGCCTTTTTATTTTCATGACTGGATTTCTACTTTGTCACCTAATTTTAAAAGGCAGGGGTAAAAAGTCTAATGGGATTTCTTGGTATGGAGATTAAACATTGTTGTAGGAAAAAAAGCATATCATTTTTGTTGGTACTTTCTGACTTCTTTACTAAGATATAAGGTTGAGTTTGAGGACTGCATTTGACATATATGCAAGACATTTACTACTGCTGCCTTGAGTCTCCAGGTTCCATCTAGGAGGTATCTGCTGTTCCTTTACAGCATGAGAAACTGTTGAAGTGCACGATGTTAGTGATGAGATAATGTGAAGAGGACCAGTACCAGGACTTCGGTATCTGGCCCGGCTGCAGGAAGCTGCTGATAGGTTTGCATTTGGGCAGTTAGAACCTCACGGACACCAGCTCCCAGTTTGCTGGTCCGTCAGTGTGTACGCTGAACACAATTTTCCCGTGTTTCTCTCCCTCTTCATCACGCGTTTGGACCTTCTCACTTGGTGTCTTAAGCACCTTGTCTATCGCCAAAATCTGATCAGCTGCCTCATGGACTCTGAGCCCAACTGTAATAAGGAACTGGATCCACTATTTCATTCTTTTAATGTTTTAATATTAAATATTGAACTCCTATCTCAAATGAAGGGGTGTCATTCTATGGCTAAGCATTCTGACTTCATATATTTGAGAGAGCAAACAGGGGCTCAGCTCAGAAGACATGTGTTGCATGAACCTACATATAATAATTTTGGGGTGATTTAGTAAATGTGGATTTTTGTTAATCTCTGGATTTGGGGTTTAGAGTTTAGTTCATGGAAGCGCTGTTTATGTCTTCACGGCCAATGATTTCTTTCAGTCTTGGAATGTTTCTCCATATCTATTTTGTGTCATCTGTGGTCTCTATCCTGGGGTTGGGATCCTGATTTGACATTTTGTACTTGTCCAAAAGAGAGTATGAGTGCTGGATTTTTTCCCCCAGCCCAAGCCAAGGGGTTCTCATAAGACTCTAACTGAAGCCCGAGATATGCCTGGTCACTTTTCCCTCTGCCCAGAAGTGGGCACTGGCCGGGAAAATTCCTCCTTGTGTCTTTTCTCTGATACTCCAGCCAGGGACCTCCCCTGAACACTCTCTTAAAAGAAATGTGTTCCTAACAGACTAGTGCTGTGTCTGTGTAGGTGCAGGCTTTCTCTGGCCCCAGTGGTCTCTCCGGGGAGGCTGAAAGGAAGAGACCCACTGTGGCCAAGTTCAACCTGAGCACTTCCTCTCCAGCTCCACTCCTACCTTCCTAACCTAACGGCCCACAAGACAGTCATGTCCAATGCTAAGAGCATGGGGTCTTCTTTTTCCAGGTAGACCCTGTTCTGGAGCTGCCCTGGAGAAGCTTCTGCCCTGAACTCAGGCCACAGTCAGGAACAGCAGCAAGGGTGGGGGCAGAGATTGGAGAAATGAGACTCTGCATTCACTTTCACGTTTAACCTATTCCATCTGATTTGAGTTTGACTTTATCATATTATTCCCCCCATCACCTTCACTTCTGTATTCCAATAACATACATTTTACTCTGAAACCAATTTCATCAAAGTTATTAAATGCTACTTGAATGTGTATGAAGTTTACCCTCCCTTTTTCAGCCTTGTCTTGGAAGGTTCTTCTTGCTCAGTACCATGAAATGCTATCCTATAGGCCCCATTGCTGGGAAAGGCCTCAGCTAATTATCACTGTTCCCTCATGTTATTCTGCTCTACGAAGCTCTAGAACAGGAGGCCAAACAATTTTGTGTCTTTTCTTACAACATTAAAATGACTTGCATAAAGTTAGATTCCAAGAAAAACAGTAAGGACTTGCTATCACCACAGAAATAGCAATGTCCTTTGCAATTCTTCCTCCTACCCTTAATCTTCCTTGGGCTTTACATTCCAGCCATCAGACACAGTCAGTGACTCAGTCCGAATATTTGCTTGGTCTTCTTATGCCCAGCTGTTTATAGTGAAGTTCCAGGGCTCCTTATCATTCCCACCCCCGTTCCAGTTCACTCCTTTGTGTTTCTTGGATTAGCGGTTGTACGTTTGAAGCATTCGTTTGAAGGTTTAAGGAAGCATTGCCAGTTTCCCACTGCTCTCAGAAGGTGCAGGTGGGGGCAGTGTCTGGTTGGCCGTGTTGCCATGCTCTGGCACCACTGGTTCTATGGGACACACAGGTGATCATCTCTGAATTGTAAGCCTGAGTTGGATGAGAGCATCTTTTATGGAATCTTTCTTTTTTAATGTAGAAGAATAGGTTTAGGCTTTCATAAATTTTCCTTGGTGACATTAGAGACATAAAGTAAGTTTGCAGTTTCATTAAAATTGCTACTACCAAAGACATGCTGACCTGGATGTGCTGGTCAATGGGGTAAGTTTTAAAGAGATTGCAGAGCTCTGCAGATTTCCCCAAAGCTCGGAACTTGTTCATTTGGATGTGGGAGAGGGTGTTGATTGTCTCCATGAGCAGCATCACTGATTGATACACTTCCACCGTCCCTCTCAGTCCCTGATCCACCCAGTCTTGGATCCCACAGGTAGATGGGATGTGGAATCCTAAACTCAATCCAGGAGTAACTCACATAGGCATTGCACTTAACAATCTATGTGACCCTTTCACATGCATTATCTCATTGAATCCTTTATAAAATTCTTGGAGGGAGATCTCACATATATCACACATTCCAGAGACTTCAGGGTCTTCAGTTTGAACGTTGGTTCTCCCACTTAATAGCTGCATGACTTTAAATGAGTAACCTCCCTGAACTTCAGTGTCCTGATAACATTCAGATAGCACTCTGAAGCTTACCACACCCTCCACACACATCCTCACAGTCCACTGCAGTGAGGGAAGCAGGGCAGAGGTGATCAGTCCATTTTTGCACATGAGGCTCAGAGGGCAGTGGCTTGCCTAAAGTCACACAGAATGTTGGTAGATGTGTTAGGACTCAAGCCCTGGGCTCTGATTTTCTGGTCCACAGCTCTTTTATAAAGAATCTCTAAATTTCATGCCCAAGAATGAATCTTGGAATCCCCTACAATTGTGTCCAAAAAGTTAAATGTGTACCTTTCTGTATTCTTCAGATTCTCAGTGGGCTCTATTGACCCCAAAAAAGTAAGAACCACCATTTACATCATGCAAACATCGTCAGACTATTTGCTTCTTTTCTTCAAGCCATATTTTTATTTAAAATCCCCAAAGAGGCTGGGATGCAACAGGTAGGCTTTCTTGCCTTGAACCTCCCTCTGCATTTAGTGCTTCTTCCTCATCTCAAATAATTTGCTTTGGAAGATGGCCCTTAACAACCCCAACTGGCCATACAGCTCCTCTCTGCTGCATTTTGAAAGTTTGGTCTGAAAGGAAACACCAGTAAAAGACACTGCTCTCCAGTCTTCAGTATGTTAACTCTTAATGTGTACACTATGAGTTGTGGTTCTCGGTTTCAAGAGGTGATATAATATGTGGTTAAGAGAAGAGCCTCTGGAGCCAAATTGCCTGGGTCCAAGCCGCTCCTGCACTTACTAGTAGTGTGCCCTTGGGTAGTCACTTCACCTTCCTGTGCCTCAGCTTGTTAGCTATAACATGGAGATAATCACAGTACCTGGTTGACAAGGTTGTGAAGATTAAAGGAATTAACACAAAAGTTAGTTAACATGTAAAGCAGTATTCAAGCCATATTTTTATTTAAAATCCCCAAAGAGGCTGGGATGCAGCAGGTAGGCTTTCTTGCCTTGAACCTCCCTCTGCATTTAGTGCTTCTTTCTAGCTGTAAAGCAGTTAGAACAGCTATTATCTGGTCTACAAACTCATATGGGATCATAAAAAGGAGAGTGGGTGATGACAACAGTGAGAAGTGTCAGATTATGGGGGAGGACACACAAAACGTGAAAAGCAGACATCAGAAGTCCAGGAGCACTGCTCCAGGGCCCTTCAGGGAAGGTCACTGTGTTACTGGTATCTTAAGGATGAGCCTGGGGCATGGTGGGGAGCAGGGGAGAGGACTAACTTGCTGAGTGCTTAGAATATGCCGGGTACTGGGCTTGGAGCATGACATACATGAGCTCATGTAACCCCACAACAACCCTGCTGGTGGGTGGTCTTGACCCCATTTAGAAGAAGCAACAGGCTTGAAGAAGTGAAATGACTTGGGCCTGAGCTCCACAGCTAATAAAGAGGAGAGCAGAGCTTATGACCCAGCCCTGTGACTCCAAAGTCCCTGCTCTGTTTATCACAATGTGGTACCTTCAAGGAAAGTATGACATAATACCAAGGCACTTCAAATCATAATATTTTTTAAATGTTGGTTGATGCAAAAAGGGGTAAAGGAACATTTTTATAGAAAACTCAGCTTTTCAGAGTGACTCATTCCCCAGTGTGTCAGGAGCCAGAATGTAAGCAATGCCTTTTATTTTTAAGCACATGCAGTGATCTGAAAAGGATCCTGTAAGTTGCTGCCTCTTTGATGTCTCCAGAATCCATTCCCTGCTCCTTCCTCCGTTATCCCACTGACATCTCTTCCCTTTGGACCTTTATCATCTCTCACCTGGGTTACAAAAGCTCATCCTAATTGATCTCCCTTTCTCCTGTCCCTTCTCTTCTAGAGCAGTCTCCACACAGCTGCCAGAAAGAGCTTTCTAAATACCTGCCTCCCTGTGCCACACCCCTGCTTTGATCCCCTCAAAGGCTTCCCACTGCCCTCTGAATAAAACCCAAACTCTTGGCTTGGATTTACAACTCCTGTCATCTGGCCCCTGTCTCCCTCCCCATCTGTATCTCCAGCCATGCCCTTAACACACATCCTGAGCTACTTGCACTCTCCTGAAAGCAGCAGCTTTCTACCACCCCTGCCCTTGCACACTATTCCCTCTGCTCTGCATGCCCTTCCATCACCACTAGACCTACCACCATCCATCCTTCACTTTCAGTTTAGCCTTCACTTCCTCCAAGATGGTTTCCCCAGCCCTTGCCTCACCCTCAGGTTAGGTGCCTGTGCTGTGACTCTTCAGCCCTGTGCCACCCTTTTCCTAGCACTGGATCACTCTGAACTGTAACTCTCAGCTCACATGTCCTTCCTCCCCCTACCCCCAGACCGTGAGCCCCTAGAAGGGTCTGAGTCACTTCATATCTTCAAGGCCTAGTGAAATAACTAGTACATAGTAAGCACACAGTAAATTTGGACTTATTGACTGAATTTAAACAAATAATGATGTCCTTGTATTAATAAGGTGGTCACTTCATCTCTAACATCCAGCTCATCTGGGAACATTGTAAGGGCAGAGACCAGGTCACAATCGTCTGTTATTTCCAGAGCCAGACTGGGGTCTGGCATGAAGCAGTCGTGCACCCAGTGGTTACTAAAACATTTAATTAATTGGAACTGGAGCAAAATCAACTGGAGCTGCTGAGAAGAGACGAAGAGTGAAGGAATTGGTGTTGAGTGAAGGCCTCGGTAAGGCCTGCACGATGCCAGGGGCTTTATACACTGTCCTCCCACACCATCCTCAGAATCACTCTGAGGTCACCGCTATTAGTGTCTTTATTTTACAATTACGAAAACTGAGGCTGAGAGAAATTATGTCCCTGTCCCAGAGACACACAGCTAGTAGGGAGGGGAGCTGAGCTTTCCCTCTGAGTCTCAGCCCAAAGCTCATGCCTGCAGTGTTTTTTCTCCGCGATGAGGCCCCCCTCTCTGAGCTGCTTCAGTAGCTGTACCCTCTAACCCGCAGATGACAGAGTATAATAAAAATCCTCAAATGCTTCTCCCCTTGCCTTCTAGGATGCTGCACTTCTCTAGTATCCTCCAACCTCTCTGAAAGGTCCTGCTCTGTCTCCTCTGCAGACTTTCCCTGCTCTGCTTGCCTGCGAAATGTCAGCAGTCCCTGACTTTGCCATCTGCTCTTCTCAAACTCTTCTTAAAGAAGAGGCAGTTTTTACTTCAAGACTCAGCTCAGATTTTGCCTAAGGTGTAAATTCCACGAAGGTGGAGTCCATGTCAGTCTGATGTGTTGTTTTATCCCTTGCCATTGGCCTGGCACCGTGTAGGTGCTTGGTAGATAGCTGTTGATAATAGTGAACATTGACGACATGTTTATTGCATGCCAGGCACTAAGTGCTTTACTTGTATTAACTTATTTACTCCTCATAACAACCCTATGAAGTAGGAGCTATCAGTAGCCCCACTTTATTGGTGAGCAAACTGAGGCACAAGTGATTAAGTAATTTGCACAAAGTCACACAGCTAGTAAACTGAGGAACCAGGAGTCAAATGCAGGCACATTGGCTCCAGAGTTCAGGCTATTACCGCTCCACTCTACTCCTCCTCCTCCAGGAAGCCACCTGGAGTCCCCAAGACAAGTTAGGGGCCTCTTCTAATCCCCAGGTTTGACCCTAGCAGAGCACTTATCACATGATTGTGATTATTTGCACAGAAGTCTCCCCGTGTGGCCTGTGACATATCTTTCCCCCTCCTGGCACAGGGCACAGACAGTAAATGTTATACGAATGAATGAACTACAAAACCACGCTGTGAGGGGGAACACACTGTCCATTTCATATGTTGATAAACAGACTTACAGAGGTTAAATCATTTGCCCAAAGTCTCATAGCTGCTATATAACACATTGTCTATCTCCAAAGCAAATATTTTGTCCACCATGCATTTTCATCAAACCAGCATTCAACTTAAGTACTGTTAAAGGCCCTTTGCCTTATGGAGACCAAGTCAGTTTTGACTCTTTCGTTCATCATGTAGGCTTTTTGTTAAATACTGGGTTCTCAGCCTCTACCCTTGGCCCAGAACTCCTAGGCTGGGGTGGGGCCACCAGTTTCAGAGCAGTGTGGTCAATGCTAGAGGAGTTGCAGAAGCTGGGGGGACCCAGAGGAGGCTCCCGGTGCAGGCGGTCCGATAGGCTTCTGGGGAGAAGTGAACCCCACCTAGGAGCTCTGGCCAGAGTCCACTCTGTGCTAAATGGCCTGCCCAAGCCTGACAGTCTGAGATCCTAGAGTTAGAAAATAGGAGCCTCCTACAGGATCAGAAAGGAGGCTGCCCGTCTGGGATCTGGGCTCTAGGCCCCTGGAAATGTTATCTGCCTTACTTGCACACACAGTGGTAACATTTGCATAGGATTTTTCTGAGGAGTTGGCAACAAGAAGAGTCTTACTGAATCTTTTCTCTGTGTTTTTGGGGGTTGGGTGGAAGCCCATGTAAGAGGAACCAGGTGTAGAGGCCAGGAACTTTGCTGTATTTCCAGAGGTGGGTGCCAAGGCCTAAGCTGGATGGAGCATGCCACGTGGGAATCATCTAGCTGGGTCTGCATAGTCCCTTTCTCATTTCAGAACATTTCCAGACACAGCAGGTCTACCTTTCCTCTTGCTACAGATGGAGAAACTGAGGCACAGAGCAGTGAAGTGACTTGGCCAAGGCCTCCATTCTGGCATACTTTCAACCACACCAAGCATCAGGGAGGAACTGGCTTGTGCAGCTGATGCCTACATTCTTCCATTTCCTCTTATAAAAAATGGGGTGCATTTTATGAGTTTTTTACATGCTATGGGAGGTCATGGACACAGAAGAACGTGTTCTCTAGAATAAAAGTGGTACTGTGCCACGGTGGCGCAGAGCCCAGCTCCTGCCTTTGGGGAGCCCTACCAGGAACAAGCAGTGCCAGGGTGTGCCCCAAATAATGGAGGCTCTGAGAGGAGACAGGTAGGGGGTGCTTCCAGAGGCGGGGGAGGCCTGGGCTGCGCTGCTCCGTCCTTACTGGGCAGTACCACTTTGTGCTTCACGGCAAACATGCTATGGTTAGGGCGGCGAGTGGAGTGGGTGAGGTGACCCAGGGAGGGTGATGGCCCAGAGTCCTCTGCGACCTTGAGCAACCCAGGCCTGCCAGAAGGTCTCTGAGCCTTGCAAATCCATCGGAATTCTGATTCTGGAGAGAGTTTTCAGATTATGGTTCAAGAGCAGAGGCAACTCCTGTCACCAGCTCCCAGCTCCCCAGTCTTCCTGCTAATGGAGGCAACAAAGGTACTGAAAGGGAACAATTTTCCTCTCTGGAGTGAAAGCAAAGAGAGGAATTCATTCATTCAGGAACTGTCTAACAAATAATAATACCCAATATACCTTGAGTGTTTACCTTGAGTGTCAGACACTGAGAAGGACTTTACATGACTTGTGTTACTGAATCCTCACAATGACCCCATGAAAGCATTATTTTTACTCCCATCTTACCTAGAAGGAAAGGTGACAAATGCAGGACTCCAGCCCACGTCAGGCTCTACACTGGCAGCTCTGCTCAGCCAGGTCCTGTGACCAAAGGTGCTGAGGATACGTGAAGGGTGGGGCCAGCCTCTTGACCAGCAGTGACAGCATATGGGTCGGTCCTTGGGGGCGAAGGGTGCACAGAAAGGAGTCAAGAAGCCCCAAGGGAAGAGGTTCCAAATACTAAAGGAAGTGATTCCTTCCTCCACCCCTCCTACACCCATCCCCACGGGGTCAGTTCTAGGGGTGGAGAAAGTGGTCTCCACTCAGCCTCCTATCTCCAGCCAGTCTCCTCTGTAGATGCAAAGAGCAGCTTTCATTCCCTCCCCCACCCAGCTGTGTGACCCTGAGAGAGTCACTTACTCTCTGTGCCTCGGCTTCCTCTGAGATGAACTGGAGATGAAGATGGGTGGCTGTGTGGCCTCAGAGAGGGCATATGCACAGGAATTGGAGAGCTTGCAGGATCAGGATGTGCCTATTGTGCCCCCGACAAGAGACAGTGGGGGCATCCTGGAGGCTGGGTCCTAAAGGGTGAGTAGTTTCCAGGGGGGACTCAGAACCTGGAGGAGGTATCTGTGCTTCTGTGCCACCTCAAGCCTGGAGTCTGAACCACCCATTAGGGCCAAAAAACATACTTGTGAGCCAGCTTTCCGACCTCAACACAGACCCTGCCAGGAAAGAGAGTTAACATGTTGGGCTCCAAGCCAACCAGTATCAGCGGTGAGCCAGTCATGCAGCTTGGAACTCGCCCACCATACACAGCCTGGAGGGAGACTGCGCTGTCCCCCGTCCCAGTGGGAAATGCGAAGTGGAGGGAGTAGGAGGTGGGGTGGTGGTGTTGGTGGTGGAGGAACCCAGAGCAGAATTCTTTGAGGGAAAGATGCCAAGGGTGAGGAGGTAGGGGCTGGGGGATAGATTAGGTCTCTGCCTCCTAGCCCTTCCCTCTCTCATATCTTCATTTTGATCAGTGATCTGGGGGTTACAGGCTGGGAGTATGCAGTCTGTCGAGGCACTTCCCAGGAATGGTCGGGACTCAACCCCAGGCTGACCCAGCCCAAGAGCCTAGCGGTAGTGCCCTTCCTCTTCACAATCTCCTCCCCCAACATGCGGTGGCCCGGCTGCTGCTGTTCTCCAAGCAATCCGATTCTGGAGTGGCCAGCAGACAAGCCCAGAGAGGGCTGGCGACTCACCCGTGGTCACACAGCACAGCAAAGCTCCCAGTCTGGGTGGCACGGGGTCCCCAGGGCTGATTCTCGGAATCGCTGTTTCCAGAGGCCCTCTTGGGAGATGGGGACCAGGAGGAGGAAGGTCGGAAGAAGGCCACTCTGTGGGTGCACACTGTCCCCAAAGCCCCGGGAGGACCTGCAGCTCACTTGGGCCTTTGCACAGTATCGTCTGTGCAGAATCACTCTCTCTCCCTCCCTTGCTGGGCTTGGTCAATGCAGGGTCCTTCCAAACTCAGCTTCCGGGAAAGTGTGAGAACTAAGGTAAAATGGGGGAGAGGTCGGGAAGGAGGCCAGTCTCCTGAGCAATATACTATAATCAGTGACTTTCTTATGCTCCTGCCATAACCAGTTAGACACTGTGAGGGGTGAAAAGATTCCATTCACAAGAGCTGTATAAAACACCAAGGAACATGCTTAAGAAACAGAACCATAGGAACAAAACAACAAAATTTACAAAAGGACATAAAAGTCATGAATAAATGAAAGTCCTACGGTGTCCTAGATGGAAGGAAATATTGCAAATTGGGAAGATGCACGATCTCCCTCAAATTAATTTCTAAAGGCAGTTAAATCAAATTTCCAAAGAGTTTTTTAAATTTTACTTTCTTTTGGGACCTAGCTTTAAAAATTCTAAAATACTCATTCAGAAGACTGTCTTTCCACAATAGCCATGAGAAGTTTGAAAAAGAAGATCAGGAATCAGAAAGATGACTTGCCCACCCAAGTATTACAGAACTACAGTAATTAAAAGAGTGAGGCTGGTGCAAAAGGGAACAGCTCCCTAGAGGGGAAAGTGCTGAACCGCCTAGAGCCATCTGGGAACTTAGGACGTGGTCTACGGTTGGGGGAAGTGTGGCTCATTGGGTAGTGCTGTGCTAACTGGCTAATCCCTTGGGGAAAAATTAAGTTACAGCCTTACTTCACATCTTCCGCCAAATTTAATTTCAAATGAACTAAAGATATAAATCCTGACTATCATGAAGAGGTGTTACTATAAAATACAGGTGAACGCTCTTAGAAAGTTAGATTTGAAAAACCCTTGTTAAGTATGATACTGTAAGCAGAATCTATAAAGAAAAGATGACAGACAGCTACATTAAAAAAAATTTAACTTCATTATAGCAATAACAAAACAGGATAAAAACAAAAATGGAGAAATGCAGCAGATGTTACAGATAGGAGGGTACTACCCTCTTTAATATATAAACAGCTATCATAAATTAAGGAAAGGAGAAGCTCTATGATAGAAAAATAAGCAAAGGATACACACAGTTTTTTTTTAAAGGCATGAGTGACTAACACATAGGAAAAACTAACGCATAACTAAGGAAATGCAAATTACGATGGCAAAAAAAAATCTTTTTTCCTGCTTGAATTGGCAAAGATTTACAAAATCAGCAAGATGCACTACTGTTGTGTTCGTCAAGACAGCCTTTCCTGAGGACTGACAAGTAGCTATCAAAATCCTTAAAAAACAAAACTAAACAAAACAAGCCTCTGACCCATCAATCTTATTTCCAGGAATTTATCCTAGGGAAATAATTAAGCAAATTCACAAAGAATATTCATTGTAGCAATGTGTATGATAGCAAAAATTGGAAGTAAACTAAATACCTATTGATAGGGAATTCGCTAAATAAATTAAGGTATATCCATACAATAAAATATTAAACAATTCTTTACAAAGATTATGTAGATATAAATATGAAATATGAAAAATCTTCATTTGTAAATTAGAAAGCAGGTAGCAAAAAGTGTATTTTTGTAAATGTAGGTACACAGGAAAAATATTCCAAATATGCTTTGCTAAATTGTCTAAAATGTTTTATAATGTTTTACTTTATCAGAACAAGCGTAATAATGTTTCCATTCGGGAAACCTAACGTCGTCAGGAAGTCTCCTTTGACCCTCTTTTCCACACTTCCACCTCTGCCTGTTCTCAACCGTGAGGTCATGATAGGTGACTGTGTTCCCAGTTGGCCAAGAGCTCTTTAAGGGCTCATCATGGTTGATTAGTCTCTGATCCTCAGGGCCTGGCACTTACTAGGTGCTCAACAGGATGAAATGAATGACTCGTTTTCTCCTGTTGCCGTGAAAGATCGGTGAACCGAATGGAATCCAACCGATTAAAGCCGCTAGCTCTGACCCTACTATCCCGGAACCGAAGGTGAGAAGAAAAAAGCCTGAGAGTGAAAGTCGGATCTGGGTTCCTATCTTCCCGGAGGCTCAGCAGCAACGGGGCAAGTTACGTCGTGTAGCTGAATCTTGGCGGACTTGTGTCTGAAACCTGGAACGTCACAACCACCCCCACCCGCAGGATTGCGTACCAAGCAAGACAGCACACATCAAGCGTTTAGCAGAGTGGTAGTACACAGTAGGCACTCAAAAATAGAAGCGAATCATTGAGCGATGAACAAGTTTGTCTCGGGCTCAGAGGCGCCCAACCAGAAGGTTGTGGAGATAGGAAGACCGGCAACGCCGCGTGGCCGCCTCTCCTGCACGCGCCCTGCAGACGCCCGGGCATGCTGCAAAGGGCGGCTGCAGCCGCTGGGGCTCTGCGCGGGGGTTTCCGCCGCGCTGTCAGCACCGCTGCCCTCGCTCCGCGCCTGCAGCCGGTTGGGGGTCGAGGACCAGGGAAGAGGCTGATCACCGACGGGGCCCGCAGCCCCGAGGGCGAGGGTGCAGAGAGGGCCAGGCCAGACATCCTTCCACCGCGCCCAGCCCGAGCCCGCGCCTGGAACCGTGCAGAATTTGGGCCTTGGATCAGGCTCTCCCCTGGTACTCCTGAGTTCGAATTCTGCTCTGTCCCATACTAGTTGTGAGATGTGGGACAAGTCACCTCACCTCTCTTGAGTCTGTTTTCTCACCCAAGTGGGATAATAGGACTTACCTCGCAGAGGGTGGTGAGACTTAAGTAAGACCCTGTAGGGGAAGCGCGAGGCGCAGGGCCCCTCGCAGAAGAGCGCCCGAGAAATCAAGCGCCACGGTGGGAGAGGTTCTTTCTGGCCGCCAAATTGCGCCCTGCTCCCTGGCCCTGGCCTAGGCCGTGTTCGTGGCTTTGACCACGTAAATGGGCCATTTTAGCGGGGTCGAGAGCGAGGACAGCAAACGAGGCTGCGCTTCTCCCTGTCCACCAGGAGCACACGCAGCTGAGAGTCTTAATTCACGTGGCTCGACAGGTGATCCGGAGGAATATGTCGTGGTGTGTCTGTGTGTATACAGGTGTGTGTGTATCCACGCGCGTGTTCGTGCGTACGAGAGTGCCTGTGGTTGTGCGGGAAACAGCGTGTACCGGGCGGCCCGCGAAGATTCTTCTCCCCAAGGCACCTTCCGGCTTTTCTCCGCGCCCCCTTCGCGGTAAAGAGTTTCAGCCAAACTAAGGGAATCTGGCGCGGCCAGGGGAGGGGTGGGTACGGGAGGGGCCACTCCATCCCGGAGCCACTGGTTTGGGGATAATTACTTTTAATGTCAGAAAGATTTAGTTTAATATCATCTCTATTAGGCTGCCGGGAGGGTAATTAAACGGGACGCGCCGCAGCCGGCAAACAGATGGCGTCTGCTTGCTCCGAGGCCGCCGGCAAACAGCGCAAAAGTCAATGCCTCCCGGGTCCCCCGTCAGCGCCCCTGGCCCGGCTCCTACTCAGCGCCACCAAGCCATGCCTCCAGCCCCCTGTGCACCCTCAGCCTCTGACTCCAGCCTCACTCCGGGTCTCCACCACGGCCATCCCTTTGGACCCCACCTTCGCCTGGGCGAAAGCATCGGGGATGGGGCCAGCCGCGAACACTGGTGGGTGGACTTTCGTGCGTGGCTGGGAGCGCTCACCCGGGGCTCCCAGCCCCTTGCACAGCAGAGGCATCAGCAAATGATTCTGAGCTAAGAGGACCTGCGTGAGTGAGTGTGTCGGTGTGTGATTGTGAAGACGGGCTTTCTGTCCTCCGCTGCCTCATTTGTACGGGAGGTCTGGCTTTCTCTGCCCAGAGTCCAGCCGCCTGCAGGGGCCAGACCTGGAGTAGGGTTAGGTCCGTGCAGGAGCGAAGGCACATGTGCGTGAGCATATGCTATTGGTGTTCCGTCTGTCACCCAGGTAGGAGTCTGGGTGTCTGGGTGAAAGGTCACACACCAACTGCATGTTCCAGGATGAGGATATGCTTGAGAGCGCTGTGAAGTTAATCGAACTTTCTGAAGGGATCCTCTTGGGTGGGAGGGTGGCCGGGTCAGAGGTGAGTGCACCCTGTGCGTGGTCAGTGCATGCAGGTGTGAGGATGTGTCCAAGACTTTTGCAGAATGAGGTCACACATACCAGTTGTGTGTCCAGGTATGATGCCACACTCTGGTGTATGGGCGGCCCCTGCTGCCTCAGTCTGGGCATGCTCCCTCACTCCTGGCCGCTCAGCCAGGCCACCCCCTTCCGGGCTGCTCCCCTCTGTGAGCTCAATTCAAACCAGGACTAGCCCGGGAGTGGCCTGTGGAGGTGTGAGTGCACGCCTCCCTCCATGACACATTCACTCACATGAGCACCTGGGGCATCAGAAGAAAGGGTGTGGGTCTCGAACCTGTTGGGCTGTGAACAGGAGGGAGAAGGATCCACCGAAGAGAGAGGCACCTGTCCTAAGGGTGGGCAGATTCCCTCTGATTGGGCTGGGTTCCAGGATGTGCCGTCTTCCTCTCCTAAGAAAATGAGGTCCCTTACTAGCAAGAGAGCTCGGGGTTCCCAAGTCCTGGTGGCTGGACCCTTGGCTCCCACAGGTTTACTGGACCGAAGTGAGGGACTCTCACAGTGGCCTGGCACGAAGAGGGGTCTCTGGCCCACCGCCCCCCCGAAAGCTAGGCAAACTTTTGTAGTTCATTTCGTTTGGCCTTAAAAATAACTTCTCGAAAACTTTGTCCGAGGTAGCTCCGGAAGGAGGCGCCCGGCCTGGCGACCCTGCGCAGAATCCGGCCGCGGTCCTCTCTCCCCCACTCACCCCGTGCCAGGGGGGCAGTCAACGCACAGATTTCCTTGACCTCATAACCTCAAGGTGTTGGAAGGTGGGGTCCGGGTCCTACGCTCCTGCAGGACAGATTATCCCAGACTCACTTTCTTACCATCACTGCACGCGGGAGACCCTACAGGGGCGGACCCCTTTCTCTCCCCCAAACACCTTCGCAGGCCCCAGCGAGTGGAATTTGCTAGGGGCGAATGACCTGGTTTCTAACACTGCCACAATCTCTGTCCTGGTCGGAGAGCGCTCGCGCACGGGCCGGGTCAACTTTCTGGAAGCTCTCCGCCGAGCTCTTCCGCATACCACTCTCCCCACTCTCCCTCCTCCCCCCTAGCCTGGCCCTCCAGGTCGGCTTCCAGGAGGAAGCCGCGCGAAGTTCCGCGGTCGGCGGTGGGGCTCCGCTCCCTGTGCCTTCCTCCCCCAGCCCCAGCCCCCGGCGTCAGAGGCGGCTGGGCTGGCAGGGCGCGGCCAGCACTCGTGCCAGGCGGAAGGGCTTGCGTCCGGAGACCCCCGGGCCGAGTCTGCACGCCCAGTACGCCCGCGCCCCAGACCGCGCAGGCCAGAACCCCGCGGCCCTGGAAGTTTGAAAGAGCAACGTGGAAACGCATGGTCGGGAGTGGAGGGAAAACTCATTTTTCTCATTAAACGAATTTTCTTTACTCTGAAGGAGATAAAGAAAAGTAGAGAATAAAAATGTGAGAGAACATTAGAAGGACATTAGAATGAGGAAAAGACCTGGGGGGGGGGGGGGGAGGCACAGAGAATCACAGCCAGAGAAACCCAAGGCCATCCCGCCCGAGGACCGCGGCATTAATTCCAGATGTTGCCATTCAAAAGGGAAAGAAAATCCGAAACCTGTTACCTCCTCTGCAGACCGAGCTGTACCTCAGGCCGTGACGTCAGGACGGGCGAGTAAGGCGAAAGTTAAAAGTACTCCTGGGGGCCCGCGGCGACCTTGTCTGCAGCCCGGAAGGACCGACAGATGGATGCGCACCCTGCGTCCAAAAGGATCTGGGGAGACAGAGAGGCCACTTTTAACTTTCGTTTAAAAAAGAAAATTAAACTGTTCGTTAATTTAAAACAATAACGATGAAAAGAATCCCACCACCACGAAAAGGAAATCGAGATGCTGCAGAAGTGAGGAAAGGAAAGAGCAAGAGGGGGCAGAGGGATGGGGCTGGGGGGAGGGGAGAAGAAAGGCGCAGAGCGCAGGGGACGCGGCGGGCGTGGACGGGAAGCGGGACCTCATTCCTTCTCTCCCGACTCTTCCTTAAGAACGAAAATCCTCGTAAACCACACTTACCCTCCTTGCTGCCTATCGTATCAGGACTTGAAAATAAAGGACCTGCGTTTTAAGGGCAGTAGGGGAAAAAACAAAATAGCCTCCAACTACTCCAAACGCGTCGGACTTGGGAGCGCGCCGAAACGGAGCCGGAAGGAGGCAGGAAAAATCGTCTTGGCATTTATGCCATATGCACCCTCCTCTCTCCACCCCCACCCCGACCACAGTAATTGAATTGACACCTGCCCCCATCCCGCCCCCGGGCCGCCAGGGCCACTGGGGAAGGTCGGCCTTGCCAAGCGCCCCGGGCCAGCGAGAGCGGCCCAGCCGAGCCCGCGCCCCAGAAGCCGAGGGGTTACACACGTCTACGTAGAGGCACCGGACACGGTAATTAGGCGCAATTCACACGCTCTTGGGCGCACGGAAACTACTTGTCACGATATTTTCAACGCTCCTCCTTGCCCACTTTTTTCCACTCCTTCCCTGGCGCGCCCCCTCCCCTCCCGGAGGCACTCTGTGGAGCTTTTGGAGTTTCGAATCTTTCGGACACTGTAGAATGCGGGGCTCCCCGGGCGCGGGCCCCGCCAATCAGAGCGCCGTCTGCCTCCCCTGGCCAATGGCAGGCGCCACATTGTTGTCCAATTCTGTCTAATGGAGCCCTAAGGAGCAACAATAGAGCGGGCGAGCGGCTCATTGAGAGTCTGGCAGCGCCGGGCAGCTGGGGCCCGGCTGGACGCAGCGTGCGGCGCGCTCGGCGAGGGGACCCTGCGCGGCGAGGGCCAGGTCGCGGGTTCCAGCCAGCCGGTCCCTAAACGGTCCCCCGGCTCCGATTTCCGACGGAAGGGCTGGACTGCGCAGCGTTCTGAGGGGGTCCGGAAGTTCGGACATGGTGACTGGAGGAGGGTGACGTGGTCACATAAGGGGCCGGGGGGCAAGGGGAAGAGGCCGAGAGCGCCAGCGTCGCGAGCGGAGCTGGGAGGCGCGTGCAGCGCCAGCGGAGGAGGAGGACCCCCGAGCCCAAGGCAGGTAGTTGAGGGCCACAGGGAGGGCGGGGGAGGCGGCCCGGCCAGGCCGGCCGTAGGGAGTGCGCGGCCTCAGGGAAGAGGCAGCGCGCATAGGGAGGGGGCTAGGATCCCCGGGCGGAGACACCAGGATTGGGGCCCGGGCTCCGGCGGGGACCGGCGGACCCAGAGGAGGCCGCGGCGGAAGCGCGGAGCTGGGCCTGCTTGGGCCTTCAGGGGCCTCGGCGCAGGTGGGACTCCGGTGTTCGCTCAGGGCCGGTTCCAGAGGCGACTCCCCTGCCTCGGTACTGCCTGCTGGGCCATCTGAGTCCCAGGAACCCAACTCCCAGACCAGAACGCGGGAATGTGCGCCCGAGCGGGGTCCCGCGGGGCCCCAGGATGGGGAGGGCGTGTCTGACGACTTGGTCCCTAAACCGGGAGGGGAGGGGAAGGCCCCAAGAGATGAGCAGCAAAAAGGATCTCCTTCCTGCAACGCCTAACTTTTGCAAGATACTTTTTCCTCCTCGACTCCTCCTCCAGACTCGAAGGCTAAAAACCGTGCCGCAGGTTTCACCCCATCCCCACCCCCAGCCTGCAGGCCTGCGGGGCTTTCCCTCACGCACACTCCTTGGCCCCGCATGGGCCATGCGACCCAGACAGCCTATCAGCTGTTCTCGCTGTTTTTCTCGTCCCTCAAGCTTATCTTTGGGCCGGTTTTGCCTATCTAAAGAAAGTTTCTCTGACTGAATTTTCACTTTTCTCCTCCCCAGGCCTCCTAAACTCAGCTCCACTCGCGTTTTCTCTCCCACTTTCTGGAGGCCGCCCCGTGGAACTTGTAGCCCCCACCTCTCCCCGGGTCCCCGGCCTCGGCCTAACTTTGCTCCCGAGTCGTTTGTTTCCCTGCTCTCACGCCACTTGCTAGAGCTCTTCCTTCTGTTCCTGATTTTTCTCTCGAACTCTCCTGCTCCCACCAGCCAAAAAACCCCCTCCGCCCACCCAGCAGAACTCCATGCCTCGCTCGCTCTCTCCTCTTCCACAAAACTGAACATTTCGCCTCAGGTTTTCCTGTTTTGCTCTCGACATCGGTCTAACTGTTGGGTCAAAATTTTCTCTCTAATCCGAGTCCCATGAAACAAACCTTTCTACCTGTGTCACCCCAGTTAAGCTACACTTTGGGGGATTATATTTTCTCTTCCGAACCCTCGTTCCATCCATCTGAACCAGTGACTTTCAGTCTTTTTTTATTTTTTCCAGAGGAACCACTGATTCAAACGAAATCTTACACCTTGAGCATAAATCAGATAGAAGAAGAGCTCTGGTGGGGGTGGGGGTGGAGGAGCTCGGCCTTGCAGGGGGCTCCGAGGGCACGTGCTGCTAGCAATCCGACAGTCGCTAGCCACACTCCCGGGGCCGCGATTTCCCCGTCTAAGCCTGGGCTCCTGGAGAGCGCGCTTGAGCTTAGAGCCCCGCGACGCCTCACCGCACGTCTCCCCCCTCCCGCCGTCTTCCACGCCAGGTCCTGCCATGGAGCTGCGCTCGGAGCTGCCCAGCGTGCCAGGCGCGGCGACGGCGGCGGCGACAGGGACGGGGCCGCCCGTGGCGTCGGTGGCATCGGTGGCAGCGGCGGCGGCGGCGGCCGCTTCGCTGCCGGTGAGCGTGGCGGGCGGCTTGCTACGGGCGCCGCCGCTGTTGTTGCGGGCGGCGGAGAAGTACCCGCGGACCCCCAAGTGCGCGCGCTGTCGCAACCACGGCGTGGTGTCGGCGCTCAAGGGCCACAAGCGCTACTGCCGCTGGAAGGACTGCCTGTGCGCCAAGTGCACGCTCATCGCCGAGCGCCAGCGCGTCATGGCGGCGCAGGTGGCGCTGCGCAGGCAGCAGGCGCAGGAGGAGAACGAGGCGCGCGAGCTGCAGCTGCTCTACGGCACGGCCGAGGGCCTGGCGCTGGCCGCCGCCAACGGCATCATCCCGCCGCGACCCGCCTACGAGGTCTTCGGCTCTGTGTGCGCCGCCGACGGCGGGGGGCCGGCAGCCGGAGCGCCCGCGGGGACCGGAGGCGGCGCAGCGGGCGCCGGGAGCTCAGGTGAGGACGCGGCCCGGCGGGGAGGAGAGGGGGCAGGGACGCGGCCCGGGACTTGTCTCGGGACTTCTCCAAACGCCCCGACTTTGAGACGCCCCGCACCTCGCACCCAGCCCCAGAGTTTGGGCATAAACACAGAAACTCTTCTTTCATCCCCTTCTCAAGCATTTGCACTTTACTCCTTTCTTTCACTGCGGGCCCAAATGTAAACGCTTTGATCTTATCTCCTCTCCGCAAACGCAGGCAGGTCCCAGCTCCCCGGCCCACTTGGCTCGGTCTTCTCCCCAGAGCGGAAACCCGCGCGTCTTCTCTTTTCCTTGGGTCTGTGCTTCTCCAGGCGCCGCGGTTCCCTCCGCTCTGTCCCACTTCTCTCCAGAAATCAGACCCTCTCCGCGCCCCCGCCCCCCATCGCTTTCTTTAGGCGTTGAAGACACCGCATTCCTTTACCCCGTGTGACTCCTTCTCCGTTGTTCCTAATGCTCCCGGACAACCGCAAGCTGCGCCCTGCTCCTCCTTTCTAGCTTCTTCCCCACTCGTCCCCGTTTGCTCGGAGTACGCGCTGTCTCACTTCCCTCAATCCCCTTTCCTCTTCTCCGTCTGCTCCCTTGCCTGGCCCCACCCTCTTCTTCAAGACGCCTTGGCTTTTTCCAGGGAGGGAGAAAATTAGGCCGGGCACATTCTGGGGCCCTCTCAGCTTGGGAGGAAGGAATTCCTTAGGTCTTAATTTTGGAAAGGGTGCATTAGAAACAGAGGCTCTACTTTTGCCTGTAGAGAGGCTTGGGATCTCATGGATGCCCAAGGCGCCGTCCTTTACAGGCTGTGCTGCCCAGGGCCAGAGGGGCACCCAGGCCTGGGCTTGCTCTCGGAATCACGGAGGTGGAGTGGGGTCTTCTATACAGTGTGTGGTGTAGGTGGAAGATACTTTGGCTCCTGCTTGAACCCTGGGCCAGACCACTTCTCCAGGGCAGGGCAGGACTAGAAGAGGGATAAGGGTGGAGGCGTTGGGGCGCAGATGTAGGAAGAGGGGCACTGGACCTTGTGTTTACAGGGCACAGGTGATTGAGGTGCTGGGAACAGAAAGGGAGCGCGCCCTGAGGGCAGGGGGAGAGACTGGGCTGTAGGGGCTCCGAGAGGAAGTAATGCCATGCCGGAGCAAAAGGAAAGAGGGCACTGGAGCCCAGTGAATGAGGGTCGTGGGGCTCAGAGGGAAACTGGGATCCAAAGAGCTGGGTTGCTGTGGTGCGGTCGGCTGCCCACTCCTAACCTCTCCTAACATGCCCTTTTCTCCCCTCCCAGAAGCCAAGTTACAGAAGTTTGACCTGTTCCCCAAGACGCTGCTTCAGTCAGGCCGCCCGGGCAGCCCGCAGCCGCCGCCAGGCAAGCCCTTATCACCCGACGGCGCGGACTCGGGTCCGGGGGCATCGTCCCCGGAGGTGCGGCCGGGCTCGGGCTCGGAGAACGGCGACGGCGAGTCCTTTTCAGGGTCGCCCCTGGCCCGGGCCTCCAAGGAGGCAGGTGGGAGCTGCCCGGGCAGCGCTGGCCCCGGAGGCGGCGGCGAGGAGGACAGCCCGGGCTCCGCCAGCCCTCTGGGCTCGGAATCCGGTTCCGAGGCCGACAAAGAAGAAGCAGAGGCCGCGCTCGCGCCGGGGCTGGGCGGGGTCCCGGGTCCACGGCAGCGGACGCCGCTGGACATCTTGACGCGCGTCTTCCCGGGCCACCGGCGAGGCGTCCTGGAGCTGGTGTTGCAGGGCTGCGGCGGCGACGTGGTGCAGGCCATCGAGCAGGTGCTGAACCACCACCGCGGGGGCCTGGCGGCCGGCCTTGGCCCCGCCGTGCCTCCCGAGAAGGCCGCGGTGGGTGCCGTCGCAGCAGCGGACGACGCGTGGCCGGGCCGCGTGGACGCCGCCGCCGCGACCGGGGGTCCCGGGCTGCCCGCGCCCCTGCAGGCCGGCCCCGCCGCCCCGCCGCACCACAGACCTTTGCTGGCCGGCGCCATGGCGCCCGGGGCGCTGGGCTCGCTGAGCAGCCGCTCGGCCTTCTCGCCGCTGCAGCCCAACGCCAGCCACTTCGGCGCCGACGCGGGCGCCTACCCGCTGGGCGCGCCGCTCGGCCTCAGCCCCCTGCGCCTGGCCTACTCGGCGGCGGCGGCGCACAGCCGCGGCCTGGCCTTCATGGCTCCCTACTCCACCGCCGGCCTCGTGCCCACCCTCGGCTTCCGCCCGCCCATGGACTACGCCTTCAGCGACCTCATGCGCGACCGCTCGGCCGCCGCCGCGGCTGTGCACAAGGAGCCGACCTACGGCGGCGGCCTCTACGGGCCGATGGTCAACGGCGCCCCGGAGAAGCAGTAGGGTGAGGGGCCCGGCAGCCGGGCTGCCGCCGGACAGGCGCCCCAGCCTGGTCCCCGCGGGCGCCGGCCCCCCGTTGTCGGCGCGCTCTCTGCGCCCCAGCTGGGGTCCTTTCGCTCCAAGGTGGCTTTCGGTTTTGGTAGAGGGTGGGGGGGTGGGGAGAGCCGAGCAAGGGGAGCAGCTACAGATGCAGATGTTCTCGGAGGTGTGCGGGGCCCGGACCCGCACCCCCGCCCCCCTCCTCAAGGCCCGCCGCCCTTCAGAAGGCCGGGAATTCTGGAGAATTCAGAGGCTGTGGCCGCCTCGCGCGCCCCTGCCTCCGCTTTTGCTCTGCTCCTCCCGCCCGCCGCGCTCTCAGACGGATGGCAGGATAGTCCCGGAGTCTGTCTTCTGTGTCTCCTCCCCCCTTTAAAAAAATTTTTAAATATCCTCTCTAACAAATATAAATTTAGGATGTATAAATCTCTTGGCACTGAGTCGAGTCTTTGGGACACACATATATATCGATATCAATTGTAAAAAAAAAAAGGAAACAAGTTCTAAGGTGCACTTTTCTCGTTGCGGTATTTGTCGCTCTCTTTGTTGCTTATGCCGATAAGCATGGGTTTCCTTGGTGCAGTGTGAGTTTTTATATATGTATAAATCTATATATAATCTATACATATATATACAAGCCAGTGTATAATGTTATAAAATGGAATTCTAAGTTATTAATTGTAACTTGTAGGTGACCTCGGTATTAACGTGAAAAACATTCAAAAACGAGCAAAAAAAATGGACATAATGGAAAAAAATTAGACTATGCGCGCATTGTACTTATCAGGTTTTATAGATTAAATATATTGTAAACTCGGGACGAATCCCGCCCCCCACCCCCACCCCTCGCCTGCGGCCGGTCTCTCCCTAAGGAGCGGTCAAGGTGCGCGCTGAAGCAGGAGCAGAGTGACGCGTGACTGAGCCAGAGCCGCCGCGCGAGGGCCCATCCCGCCGCCCGGGACCCGCCAAGCGCTCGGGCCGATGGGCCGGCAGCCGGAAACGCTGCTGCAGAGAATGGCTCACTTTGTGCTTTCCTTTGCATAGACATGAGCTAGAAATAAATGTTATTTTCTAAGAAAACGCCGATCCCGTCCGGCTCCTCGGGCGGCCGGATTCAAAAGGTCTTAATTTCCCGTCGGGCCGCGGGGCCAGGGAGAAGCCTGACCGAGGTCCAGCTGGCGCTCTGACCCTCGGGGATGCGGGGCTCGGAAACTTCCCGGGGCGCCTGGGAGGGCCGGCCGACGCGAGCGGCGCGCGGCTCAGACCTCCGGGAGCACGGCGCCCGCGGCGCGGCTGGGACCCCGGGTCTCTCCCGCTCCCGGCTCGGGCGCGCGGGCGGCGGCGGGGTCGCCTTGCCAGTGCTCTCGGCCCCGGGATCGGGGCCTGAGCCCTCCCCGGAACCTGAGGGGCTGGCTGCCGGGTTCCCCTTCTCCCCGGGGCGCAGATTTGGGCGCAGCCGGGTCGCACACCGCGCGCCTCCCTTCTCAGAGAGGTTCTGGAACCAACGGCGGCGGCGGCGGCGCCCGGGGAGGGAAGGCTGGGACCGTTCTCCCACCCGGGCTCGCGGCCCGGGAGTTATTTTGGGGTGGGGGGATGGGGTGCTGCCCTCGCCCGAGGCAGCGTAACCCAGAGTGGCGGTGAGGACGCACCTTCCAGCCGGATCTTACCCCGAACCCCTTTCCTTTCCCTCCTGACGAGGAACAGAGGAAATTCGCCGCTCGGTCAGACCCCTCCCGCGCCCTCCCGCTGTCCGTCCCGCTCCGGGCAGGGAGACGCCCCCTCACAGGCCGCCCCCTCCCCTCGGCTGGGCCCGGCGACATCCCAAGGTAAACTTCTGGGGCCGGCTCGAGTTCCGCCGGGCGGTGAAACTTAATAGCAGGACAAGAAAACGGTTTAATAAAGAAGGGCTTTAATAGGGAACTAATTTGATTGAGTTGCCTAATTCCACTTTAATTGGAAAGGGGTTTGGCTGTTTGGTTATAAAGTGCGAGGGTGACGATGAGATGGAAGTGGGGGGAGAAGGAGCGAGAGAAAAAAGATGGGGGCAAGAGAGAGATGGGGCGAGAAAGGGGATGAGGTAGGAAGGAAAGCAGAAGGAGAGGGGAGAGAAAATAGGGAAGAATTACTTAGAAGGAGAGGAAGGCGGGAGAAAGCGCGCGGGAGCTTCTAGAAGTGTGAACTTCCTGGCCCTTCGCCGCCGCGCCCTCTCCAGCGCCCCGCGCCCTCCTCCCACTCCAGGTTTTCCGGGGCCTCGGGGCCTCTCCCGGCCCGGTTCCAGCCGCCCCCTTCCCGGTCTCTGCCCTCATCCCCACCCAGGGTGAACCTAAGATGGGTCTGGGTCTCCTGGTTTCAGGAGGGACCTACACGGGGTCTCCCGGAGCTCCTTGGTTCCCGCTTGTGCTCAAGCCAGACCCGAGGGGGCGGCCTGTGGGCCCGCGTTACCCACTCTCAACACCAGGAGCTTCGTAGATTTCAACATTATTATTTTAGTTCGTCCTCGCAGCAAACCCGGAAGAATCCAGTGAGTTGTTTATTATCGGCTCTGCTTTACAGAGAAGGAAACTGAGGTCCAGAGTGATTTAGGGACGTGTCCAACCGTCTGGGGCCCCTGGATCGCTTCTCGTCTCCACTGTCCCCCTGGGCCGCCTCCTCCTCCTCTCGTGAAGCCATCGCTGCTGGCCAATGGTAGGGGCTCTGCGGAAACCCCCCTCCCATGGACGCAGGCGGCCCAGAGAGGGGAAGCAGCTTGTCTTTAGCGCCCAGGAAGGCTGCGGCCTCAGCGCGGCCGGGAGCATCTTCAGTAGAGCTCATAACGGGAGTGGTGGAAGTTCCAGCGTGCGGAGTAGTGGGGCTCCCGGGTTCCTCGCTTCCGCCGGGCGCACAGCCGCGGCCCAGGCCCCGCGACGGAAACCCAGGGCGGTCAGTCACAGCGTTGACGCCCGGCAAAGTCCTGCGCCCACGCGCGCCCCTGACCCCACTGCCCACTGCGCAGTCAGGAAGACTGAGGCTCAGAGACCGACAGCGACTGGCCCAGGGTCGCACATCCAGGCTCTGAGGAGCCGGAATCAGAACCCGGGACGCTCAAGCCGGGTTGCTAGCTGACAGTGGTGGGAGTGGGAGTGGGAGTGGGGGTGGGGCGGGGGAGTAGGCGCCTAGGGTTCAAAGCATCCGCAGCGGTGGGAGGGATCCCGGCTGGGAGGAGCAAGGGGTTCCCCGGTGGGTCGCGGTCGCGGGCAGCGCTCACATGCACCCCTGACAGAGGACAGAGGCGGGAGCTTCGCCTCTTTTCTGCGGGGAGGGGCAGGTGGGGTGGGAGTTCTCTTCCTGACCTCTACTGTCCAAGTTTATTCCCAAACTCTCCCCTAAGTCTGCTGGAGGCGACCCCGGCCTGGGCACTGGAAGGACCTGGGCGTGGACAGCCGTGCGCAAGCTCCGATTCACCGAAGTACTAGTCGTTTTAAAATTATTTTTGTCCTCTTCCTCCTCCCCGCTTCCCTTTCTTCATAACAGCAGCAGCTACACACTGAGTGCCTACTGTGTGCCAGGCTCTGTTCTAAGCACGTACGCCTCAGGATCCTGCTCAGTGGGTGAGAAAAAGCCAAGAGCTGGGATCCAGGCTCTGTCGCGGGCTGGGTTTTTTCATCCACGGATTACTTCAGTCAGCAAATATTTACTAAGTACTTACTGTGTGCCAAACCCCGTTCCAGGAGCTTGGGACACAGGTGTGCAAGACAGGCACCATCCCTTCCCTCTAAAAACTCGCAGCGTGTTGGGGGTGGGGGGAGGCAACTGAACAGGGAAGGATGGCTGATCCCGTGCTCCAGGGCTCAGGGAGGTCTGCCCCCGGGGACAGGCGAGTCAGAGTACTTCACCTCATTTCCCTTAATTAAATGGAGCTAATAGGTGTGTCTGCCTTTCTGAGTACTGTGAGGATTAAATGAGATAAGGTGTAAAAAGCTCTTAGCCCAGTGCCTACTCACTAGGCCCTCATAATTGTAATTCTCAGATCAGTTGGTGTGCATTGTCCCATTTCTCAGAGGAGTAAACAGCTCAGAGGAACCAATGACTAGAGCAAGTTCCACATATAAATGTTCCCAAGTGTCACAGAGAAGGGTCATCCGATGGGAGAGCGTGGGTTCCGGAGGTGGGAGCTTCTGAGAGATGAGGCTGCAGCTGAGTCCCGAGGGCATTGGTGAGGGGCAGCGTTGTGACCCATGGCAGGAAGTTGGTGAGGGAGTGAAGGGTCCCTCTGGAGGAGCAGGTGGAGAGGGAGGAGGTGGGGACAGGTTGTGATGTTGGACAGAAGTCAGAGATCAGATCATGGAGAACCTTGAGTGCCAGGGTAAGGAGCTTGGGTTTCAGAGTAAGGGTCCTGGGAGCCACCGACAGCACTGCCTGGTGAGGTTTGCATTTGGATTGAATAGATTGTTAGAAGAAGCCCTCTGAGGAGGAGCCGTAAGAGAAGGTGGCACTAAAAAATGACCAGTGGGAGCAGGGACAGGGAGAGAAGAGGCCTCAAGAACTGCTGGGAGCCCGACTCTCCACTGTTGGTCCAATGTAGGGGTAAACCAGGAGGAGGGCTCTTGGCTGATTCCCAGGTGTCCGTGCTGGGTGACTCATTGCGGGTGACACTCAGAGTTCTGGGCACCTGGAACAGAGACAAGATCGGAGGGTGAGGAAAAAAGGTCAGTATTTAACCTACAGAGTTTGAGGGGCTTATGGGGCCTCTAGATGTGGACACCAAGTGGTAGAAAGAGCCAGCATGTGCGTGGCAGCAGGGCCGCGGGAGAGATGAAGCAGCCCAGCACCACCCCTTCCCCCGACAGGACACAGGACTCACTTCGCAGAGGCCTGGGGAGGGCAGTGTTGAGAATGCAGACACTGCGCTTCTTTCAACCTTTCTGTTCATGCCAAGAAGGCTGGCCTCTTACAATCATTCTCTTAAAATTTTGCACCCTGTTAAAAGTCATTCTTCTGGGGCAGCCTGTGCCTGGATTTATTGTGACACCAATGAAGCTTGAACTTTAGGGCTCCCCACCTGTACAGGTCCCTTTCAACCTGTCCCGGCCTGCTCCTCCCTGAAGCTGTAGCTTCAGCGGCTTTTCTGCCCTCTCCCCGCTTGTCCACCTCGCCTCCTGTGCCCCTGCACTCTAGCCACACGGAGCTCCTCAGAGGCACCTAGCAGACCATGAACTTTCCCGCTTCTTTGCCTGGAAAGCCCCTCCCTTTTTCCTCTCCTTTGGGGACCGTCCTTACCTTCCCCAAGGCCCAGTGACACCCATGGAGCTTAAAGTTCAGGACTCCTCACCTGTACAGGTTCCTTTCAAGGTCTCGCACTTTGTGCATATAGTCAAGTGACTTCTTTTCCTTCAAGTTTCAGGCCCCATTAAAAACTGCATCTGCCACTGCCCAGCCTAGGTTGCACCTTCTGGCTTCTTATTGCTGTTAACTATTGATGCATAACAGGTGGCCCCAAAATTTAGTGACTTAAAACAGTAACCGTTTTATTATCTCATGATTTTGTGGCAGGGCGTGGCTGGGTCATTCTTCTCTTCCGTGTGGTGTTGATGGAGATCTCGTGGTGGTATTCAGCTGGTGGATGTGTTGGTCTGGAGGGTGACAGCTTCAGTCACATGTCTGACACCTTTGCACAGATAGCTGGAAGGCTGGGCTCAGCTGGACCATTGATCCGAGCTCCTACACATAGTTCTTCTGTCACGGTGGCCTCAGGTATCAGACCGCTTACATGTCAATTCAAGGTTCCAAGAGCAGATGTTCCAGTGAACAAACTGAAAGCTATGTGGCCTTTTATGACCCAGCCTTAGAGGTCAAGGAATGTGACAAAACTCTACTATTTGCACGTGACTGACACCCAAGTCATACTGACTTAAAAAGGGAGTTGATGTGCTCCCTGCAGCCAGTCCTCAGGCTTCGGCAGGGAAGAGGGTCAGCCTGCTGGAAAACCAAGCTTTTTGGAAAACCAGGAAAACCAGGATAGCTGAATGTTTGCCCATTTTAGCCCTATAGTGGCTTTGTTTTAGCATTTTAAGGAAGAAGCTTTATAAGGCATGCTACTTGCTTTTCTGTGCTCTTTTCTAAGGAACTCTGAGATGCCCCACGCTTCCTTCGATTCCAGTTCATCTAGGACGTACCGTGATAGGGCTGTGAGATATTCTCAGAGTGAGGGTTCATTGGCCTTGCCACAAAAAGACTCAATATTTCTGGGATTTTCTGATGCATTTTTTTTTTATTTTGGAAAACTTTCAGCATATAAGGAGAGAGTATAATAAATCCTAGTATATTCATCACAAAACTTTAATTATTAACATTTAGCCATATTTGTTTTGCCTAATTTTTTTCTTTGGAGAATTAAAAGTAAATTACAGACATTGTGAAATTCCACTGTGAAATGCCTCACTATGCATCTCTAAAACATGAGACATTTTCTTAGAAAACCACAATATCATTAATACGCTATCAATATTAAAACTAATTTTTATATTGCCTAGTACCCAATATATATTAAGATTTACCCAGTTGCCTCCACTGGGGGCATTAATACATACATAGATACATATAATTGATTTCTTCAAACCAGGATTTGGTTGTCTCTCACAGACACTCTCAGAGCCCCACTCAGATCTCTTGGACCTTTAGGTCCACTGATTTTCAGCTTCCAGGACCAGTTTCTTCATGTCTAAGGGCTTTTGTTCCAGAACCACAGTCTTCTGGAATACTGGCATAGCAGAGTTGGGGTGGTGCTAGAGAATTTAAAACAATAATAATACTGACTACAAGTCAGTCTGCTTTTTAAATTATCACCGCAGCCCAGCAGTTCTAAACAATCTCAGAGATAAAATATTACTCACCTCAAAAAACTTTTGCTAATGGTCAAAGTTCTAAACGATCCTTGAAGTGATGAGCGTAAATGAGGTGCGGGCGCGTGTATGTGTGCGCCTGCGCGCGGATACACACACACATAAAGTATGTCTGTATATTTCTTTATATGTATCTCAAAGTTACTGTATTGTTTTTTGTGTTTACATGCAGTAAAATTGACCTTTTCATAGTATCTTCCTAAAAGTATGATGACGTATAGATTTGTGAAAGCACCATCACAATCAAGATTCAGAACTTTTCCATTACCCCAGAAACTTCCCTGTGCTGGTGCTTTATAATCAAGCCTTCTCTCCAGCCCCTTACCTTGGCAATCACTGTCCTGTTCTCTGTCTTTACACTTTCTTCTTTTCCAGAATGTTTTATAAATGGAAGCAAACAGTATGCAGCCTTCTGAATCTGGCTTCTGTTGCTCAGGGTAATGCCTTTGAAGTTCATCCAAGGTGTTGCCTGTGTCAATAGTTGATTCCTATTTATTGCTGTTTAGTATTCGATTGTATAGCTGTAGCACAGTTTGTTAATCCATTTACCGTTGAAAGACCTTTGTGTTGTCTCCATTTTTGGTTACTATGAATGGAGCTGCTGTAAACATTCACGAGCAGGCTTTTGTGTTATCCTAAGTTTTCATTTGTCCAGGGTAAATACTTAGGAGTATGATGGCCAGGTCATATGGTAAGTGCGTGTTTAACTTTATAAAATAATGCCAAATTGTTTTCCAGAGGAGCTGTACCATTTTGCATTCTCACCAGCAATGTATGAGAGTTGCTGCATCAGTGCACTTGGTTTGTCTTGCTCTTTTTTTAAGCCATTCTAATAGTAGTGTGGTGGCATCTTATTGTGGTGTGTTTTTTATTTTAAAGATTGGCACCTGAGCTAACATCTGTTGCCAATCTTTTTTTCTTCTTCTCCCCAAAGTGGCCCCCCGCCCCGGTACATAGTTGTATATTCTAGTTGTTGGTCCTTCTGGTTGTGCTATGTGGGACGCCACCTCAGCATGGCTTGATGAGCGGTGCTAGGTCTGTGCCCAGGATCCAAACCAGTGACACCCTGGGCTGCCGAAGTGGAGCATGCGAACTTAACCACTGGGCCACGGGTCCGGCCCCTGATTGTGTTTTTGATTTGCATTTCTCTAATGGCTAATAATCTTAAGCACCTTTTCATGTATTTATTTTCTATCTGTATATCTTCTTTGTTGAATTGTCTGTTCAAATATTTTGCCCATTTTTTAAAAATTTAGTTGTTTGTTTTCTTACAGTTGAGTATTTTTAAATAACAGCTTTATTGACATATAATTCACATACCATACAATTTACCTATTATTAAAATGTACAATTCAGTGATTTCTAGTATATTTCCACATCTGTGAAACCATCACCATAATCAATTTTAAAACATTTTCATCACCCCCCAAAAAATTCTGTGCCCGTTAGCAGTCACTACTCATTTGTCCCAAATTCTCCAACCCTACACAGCCACTCATTTACTTTCTGTCTATAAATTTGTCTATTTTGGAAAATTCATATAAATGGAAACACACAACATGTAGTCTTTTGTGTCTGGCTTTTTTCACTTAGTATAATGTTTACAGGGTTCATCCATGTTGTGGCATGGATCAGTACTTATTTCTTTTTATTGCTGAATAATATTCCATTGAATGGATATACCACATTTTATTTATCCATTCATCTGTAGATGAATATTTGAGTTATTTCCACTTTGTGGCTAATATGCATAATGCTGCTGTGAACATTTATGTACAAGTTTTTGTGTGAACATATATTTTCATTTCTCTTGGGTATGTACCTAGGAGTAGGCTTTGCTAGATGATATTATAACTCTATGTTTAACCTTTTGAGGAATTGCCAATCTGTTTTCCATAGCAGCTTCACCATTTTACAATCCCACCAGCAGTGTAACAATAGGGTTACAATTTCTCCACGTCCTTGTCAATACTTGTTATTATCAAGTAATTGATTGTTGTCTTTTCACTTTCTTGATAGTGTCTTTTGCAGCACAAGTTTTTAAATTTTGATGAAGTACAATTTATCTATTTTTTCCTTTGTTGTTTGTATTTTTGGTGTTATATCTAAGAAACCACCACCTAAACTAAGGTCATGAAGATTTACACCTATATTTTCTTCAAAGAGTTTTATAGTTTTAGCTCTTATACTAAGCCTTTGATCCATTTTGAGTTATTTTTTGTATATGGGAGAAGTAATGATCCTAGTTCATTCTTTTGCATGTGGATATCCAGTTGTCCAGGCACCATTTGTTGAAAAGGCTATTCTTTCCCCCATTGAATTGTCTTGGCACCCTTGTCAAAACTCAATTAACCATAAATGTGAGGGCTTGTTTCTGGACTCTCAGTTCTATTCTATTCATCTTTGTCCATCTTTATGCCAGTACCATGCTGTCTTGATTACCATAGCGTTGTAGTAAGTTTTGAAATAGCAAAGCGTGAGTCCTTTAACTTTGTTCATCTTTCTCAAGATTGTTTTTGCTATTTTGTGTCCCTTGAATTTCCATATGAATTTTGTGATTAGCTTGTCAATTTCTACAAGGAAGTCAATTAGAAAATTCACGTGGATTGTGTTGAATCTGTAGATTAATTTGAGAAGTATTCTCATCATAACAATATTAAGTCTTCTGATCCATGAACTTGGGATGTCTTTCTATTTATTTGGGTCTTCTTTAATTTCTTTCAACAATGTTTTGTAGTTTTCAGAGTATAAGTTTTGTACTTATTTTGCCAAATTTATTCATAAGTATTTTATTCTTTTTGATGTTATTGTAAATGGGATTGCTTTCTCAATTTCATTTTCTGATTGTTCATTGTAAGTATATAGAAATACAGTTGATTTTTGTATATTGATCTTGCATCCGGCACCTTTGCTGAACTCATTTATTAGTTTTAACGGATTTTTTTGTGGGTTTCTTAGGGTATTCTATACAAGATTATGTCATCCGTAAGCAGAAATAGTTTTACTTCTTCATTTCTAATCTAAATGCCTTTTATTTCACTTTGTTACTTAATTTTCCTGGCTAGAATCTCCAGTAAAATGTTGAATAGAACAGTAGGACTGGACATCCTTGTTTTGTTCTTGATCTTAGAATGAAAACATTCAGTCTTTCACCATAAAATATGATGTTAGCTGTCATTTTTTGTAGATGCCCTTTATTAGGTTGAGGAAGTTCCCTTCCATTCCTAGTTTGTTGAGTGTTTCTATCATGAAAGGGTGTTGAATTTTGTCAAAAGCTTTTTCTGCAACAATTGAGATAATCACATGGCTTTATCCTTTATTCTACTGATATGGTGTATTATATTAATTGATTTTTGGATTTTAAACCAACCTTATATTCCATGACCACTTGGTCATGGTGTGTAATCCTTTTTGTATGTTAATACTGCTAGTATTTTGTTGAGAATTTTTGCTTGTATCTTCATAAAGGATATTGGTCTGTAGTTTTCTTGTGATGTCTTTATCTGGTTTTGGTATCAAGGTAATACTAGTTTCATAGAATGAATTGGGAAATATTGTTCCCCCTTCTATTCTTTTGGAAGGGTGTGAAGGATTAGTATTGATTCTTCTTTAAATGTTTGGTAAAATTCACCACTGAAACCGTTTGGGCCTCAATTTTTCTTTGTGGGTATTTTTTTGATTACTACTTCGATCTCTTAACTTGTAATAGATTATTCAGATTTTCTATTACTTCTTGAGTGAGTTTCAGCAGTCTGCGTCTTTCTAGGAATTTGTGCATTTCATCTAAGTTATCTAATCTGTTGGCATATAGTTGTTCACAATATTCCCTTACAATCCTTTTATAAATTTCTGTAAGTCCATTAGTAATGGCCCCTCTTTCATTTCTGATTTTAGTAATTTGAGCCTTCAGTCTTTTTTCTTGGTCAATCTAGCTAAAGGTTTGACAATTTTGTTAATCTTTTAAAAAACCCAAGTTCTTTTTTAACTTTCTCTATTGTTTTTCTATGCTCTATTTCAGTAATTTCCACCCTAATCTTTGTTATTTCCTTCCTTCTATTTGCCTTGGATTTAGTTTGTTCTTCTTTTTATTGAGTGTTGAGCATTCTTTATATATTTTGGATACAAGTTCTTTGTTAGATATGCGATTTGCAAACATTTTCTCCCAATCTATAGCTTGTTTTTTCATTCTCTTAGCAGTATCCTTCACAGAGAAAAAGTTTTAAATTTATTTTAAGTCAAATTTATCAGTTTTTAAAGGATTGTGCTTTTGATATCATATCTACATACTCTTTGCCTATGTCAAAGTTACAAAGATTTTCTCCAATCTTTTCATGTAAAATTTTAATAGATTTACATTTACCTTTAGATCTATGATCCATTTTGGATTAGTTTTTGTATAAAGCATGAAGTTTAGGTTGAAGGTCACTCTTTGTCATATGGATGACCAAATGTTCCAACACTATTTGTTGAAAAGACTATCCTTTCTTTATTAAATTGTCTTTGCACCATTGTCAAAAGATCTATTGGCCACGTTTGTGTGTGTCTATTTCTGGACTCTATTTTGTCCATTGATTTATGTATCTAGCCCTTTGCTAATACCACACTGTTTTCATTACAGTAGCTTCATAGCAAATATTGAAATTGAGTGCCACAAATCTTGCAACTTTATTCTTTTTTTCAAAATTGTTTTGACTATTCTAATTCCCTTGGCTCTCCATATAAATTTTAGAATATGTTTGTCTATATCTACAAAAGCTCCTTCTGGAATTTTGATTGGAATTGTGTTGAATCTATAGATCAATTTCAATTTCAAGGGAGAATTGAAATTTTAGCTATAGCGAGTATTCCAACCCATGAACATGATATGTCTCTCCCTCAATTTAGATCTTCTGTTATTTCTGTCATCAGCACTTCATGGTTTTCAGCATACGGATTCTGAACATATTGTGTTAGATGTATACCTAACTATTTCATTCTTCGGGAGGAGCCGTTGTAAGTGGTATTTAAAAAATTTTATTTCCAATTGTTCATTGCTATTTTATGGATATATATTGATATCTGAATGCAGACATTTTATCTTGTAACTTTGCTAAACTCACTTATTAGTTATAGGAGTTTTTTGTATACTCCTTGGAGTTTTTTTTTTTTTTTTAAAGATTTTATTTTTTCCTTTTTCTCCCCAAAGCCCCCTGGTACATAGTTGTATATTCTTTGTTGTGGGTCCTTCTAGTTGTGGCATGTGGGACGCTGCCTCAGCGTGGTTTGATGAGCAGTGTCATGTCCGCGCCCAGGATTCAAACCAACGAAACACTGGTCCGCCTGCAGCGGAGCGCGCAAACTTAACCGCTCGGCCACGGGGCCAGCCCCTCCTTGGAGTTTTTTACATAGGTAATCATGTCATTGTAAATTGGGATAGTTTTACTTCCATACAATGTTGAATGGGAGTGATGAGAGTAGAGATCCTTGCCTTGTCCCAGTCTTAAGGGGAAAGATTCAGTCTTTCACCATTAAATATAATATCAGTTCTGAGTGTGCTGTTCTGGGTTCCAGATGGCCTTTACATCCAGGCTGGGAGATATTGGAGGAGTAAAAAACAAGGAAACTCTCCACTGGGCTAGGGGTTCTTCACATTCTGGTTTTCTTCCCCAACCCTCCTGCTATTATTTACTTTTCAGAGTTCTCAGATGGCTGGTCCCTGTGTTCTTTCTGGGGTTTGGTTGCATACAGTGGGAGAGACAGGGTGAAAAGTGCTTATTCCATCTTAACTGGAATCAGAACCGAATGATCACTTTTTAATTACTTATCCTTTGACAAGCACTGTATTCTACATGGAAGTTAATTTAGAGGAATCCAAGCTATACAGTCAACCCCTAACATGTGCAGACTCAGCTACATGCATTTGTTCCAAGAGTAAGTCTGTAAAAGTTTGGAATTGCTGGAGCTTGCTTAGGACCCAGTTCATTTCTCCAACCTCTGTAGAACTACTTATTCTTGTGTTTTAATAGCAGATTTGAAACAAATGATAATAGCATAGTCTGTATAAAAATGAGGAATCAGAACTTGAGTTACTTAATTCTGTTACTGTATGTGGCCTCTTGGAGATTTTATTTGTGTTTCAGTTTTAAAACTGTGAAATTTGAGGTGCAATATTTTTGTTTGGTAAGCATGGTGTAGTTCAGGTAAAAATCAAAAAAATATTAATCCCAAATCCTTGTTTGTGCCTTGTACAATCTTTCTCTGGAACTTTATGGAGTTCAAACTTTTGGAAGTTGTTTTTTGTTTTATTTTATTTCTTTATTTATCTTTTTGCTGAGGAAAATGAGCCCTGAGCTAACTTCTGTGCCAATCTTCCTCCACTTTATATGTGAGTTGCTGCCTCAGCATGGCTGATGAGTGGTGTAGGTCCGCACCTGGGATCTGAACCCACAAACACAGGCCATCCAAGCAGAGTGTGCGGAACTCAACCACTACACCCCAGGCCATCCCCAGAAGTGCTTTTTAATGTGTGACTTTTAACTTTGGGAAAAAATTATGCATTCATTTTAGTATCACCTCGTCTTTAAAAATGCTGCTGGATGTAAGTATGTCAGTGAAACAGGTTATCGCAGGCAAATGAAGCTGTGTGCACAATAAGGACAACATTTTAGAGTTAATGTTAACTTTTGAAATACTGTGCAATCTAAAAGAAAGCATGGACATAAGAGGATCAACTCATAATCTGTTCTTTGCTCCACACGATTTGTTTTCTGAATTGTATTTTATTAATTGGTGTGAAATTTTAGATGAGGTTAAATCACAAAAATATTTGCAAAGAGCCAGAATCAGTGTTGAACAATGTGTGGTAAAACTTGCACTTGAAGAACAGCACATAAAAATTGTGGGGAAGGCCACTGACCATGCAATACAAAAGGCAGGGAACAGATATTTATAAGGAAAAAAAGAGTCAAATTTTGAAGAAGAATGCCAGGATAAATGACAAAGGATGCCAGAAGAAATACAAAGACAATGTTTGAATGCTTTGATCATTTCTACCAAGAACCAGACACTCATTCTAAGGCAATGACTCAAATAATGTCAATATTTGCTATCATTCAGCCATTTTATCTCATTTAGCAGGATAAAAAAAGAGGTGTTTACCAGCATAGTGGAATGGTGAAGATACTCTAGTGGAAGTTTTTGACTTTGAAGACGGTTGAAATCCACTAGAATTCACCCCTCAATACAAAGTACAGTCAGCCCTCAGTATCCCCAGGTTTGGCATCCTCAGAGTCAACCCAGCCCACGTGGAAAGGCCTATGATGGTTGTGTCTGCACTGAACATGTACAGACTTTTTTCCCTTGTCGTTATTCCCTAAACAATACAGTATAACAAATACTTACCTACTATTTACATTGTATTAGGTATTATAAGTAATCTAGAGATGATTTAAAGCATACAGGAGGATATGCATCGGTTATACGCAAATACTACATTTTCTATAAGGGACTTGAGCATCCAAGGATCTTGGTATCCACATTCTGGGGAAGGGGATCCTGGAACCAATCCCTCAAGGATACCAAGGGACAACTGTAATATACAATATTATAATTTCTGGAATTTGCTGTGAAATGAGTTTTAAAGAATCTCTGCCAAACTATTTATAGGTTGCTTCATGTAAAAGAAACTTTTCAAAATTAGAACTAACAGAAAGAAATAAAGATAAGTTGATAGGTTATACTGTCTATTTAATATGAATTTGTGAAGAAGATAATTTTGATGATGTCACTGGCAAATTTGCGAAAGGTAAGGCTTGAAAACAAATTATATTGTTATTATTGCTTATTGCAATAGATCAACAGGGGGTATGTTTCCCCCTTTTTTCAAAAACTATGCTGATGTATTTAGAAAACATTTGTCTTCTTTTTTCTTTTTTGATATTGTAATACTTATTTTATTTATTATTATTATTTTTTATTTTAATGGCATGATTATACATTCAAAGTTCAACAGAAGAAACTTTTCACTGTCTGTATTTCTTTTCTATCCATGATTATTTTTTCATTTTATATCATACTAATTATTGAAAATAATTTTTTCATGTAGAGAAAGGGGCTGTTAAAATGTGACCCATCGCAGGTGTCAAATACGTTAGGTATACCACTGGTAGAAGATTGCTTTACCTGCTTGCCACATGCCAAAAGTGCCAAGGAATTAACACTCCCAGGGACTGGTCCTCTACAAATGACTTTTAGGAGTTGGTATATAACTATTTCAGCTCCCTTGCCCTCTGGGTGGGATAATTCTGAGTCTTGGGTTTTGTGCTATTTCCCCGAGTTTCCTTGTGAGATTGAAGTCCAGTTGCCCACTGTAGTGGCTGGCTTAACAGTAAACCCTGATTAGCTCCTTTCCTTCCCTGGATCACTTTCTCACTCCTTTTTGGTTCTCCAGTGCCCCCAGTAACACGTGACAAATTCACGCGTGAGAGTCTGCTTCTGGGGGAACTATTATCACTTAATCTAAAACAGCCCTTCAGCTTTTTTTTTTAATGCCAGTGATTTACTGAAGAAACCGAGGCAATTGTCCTCTTCAATGACCCATCTTCAGGATTTGTCTGATTGCTTCTTCATGGTGTCATTTAACTTCTTCCCTTATCCCCTGTATTTATGGTAAACTGGAAGTTAGACCCAAAAGGTTGTTTAAAGTTGTGTAAAATGTTCTTGGAAAAAAATATTTCGTAGATGATGCTGTTTATTTCATACTACATAGCATCAGAATGCATACCATGTCTCATTGTCCCACCAATAGTGATATTACAATTGATTAGTGAGTTCAGATGGTAACAATCTGACTCCTTCATTATTAAGGTGCCCCTCTTATGACCTCTAAGTAATCTGTGAGTTGATAATTTGACACTTTGCAAATATCTAGTTCCCCATTGTGGTAGGCAGAATAATGCTCCTCCCCCAAAGATGTCCATGTCCTATTATCTAGAACTTGTGAATATATTGTTATGTAGCAAGAGGGAATAAAGCTTGAAGATGGTTATAACTAAGGGTGGTGACCAGCTGACCTTAAAATAAGGAGATTATTTTGTATTATCCAGTTGGGTCCATTGTAATCACAAGGAGACTTTAAAGTGAAAGATGGAGGCATAGAAGGGGTCAGAATCAGAAGGAGATCTAAAGATGCTACATTGCTGGCTTTGAAGAAGGAGAAGAAGGCAACTAGCCAGAAAATGCAGGCAGCCTCTAGAAGCTAGAATAGGCTAGGAATTGGATTCGCCCCTAGGGCCTCCATCAAGAACACAGCCCTTGTGACACCCTGATTTTAGCCCATTGAGACCCATTTCAGACTCTTGTCATCTAGAACTGTAAGATAAATTTATATTGTTTTAAGGCACTGAGTTTGTAGTACTTTGTTACAGTAACAATAGAAAACTCATACACATTTCATCAAATGTGTTTTGCATCCATTGCTCATCATTACCTAGAACATTATTCCATGAGGGGTTGCAAAGAAGTGTTTTTCTAATTCCATCATCATTTTCTAGTTGAAATTCTTTTGTGAGGAAAAATCTTTCCTTATCAAACAAGGCTATTTGGTTACAAGAAATTTGACATGCAGTTTGAATAGGAAAGGTAAGCTAGATGCTTCACAATTTTCCAATAATTGCCAATATTCAGAGTTAGGAGTGGGTATAGGACCTACGCCCAATGGTGATAAATGCGTTTTCTAATAGTATCGTTATGATATGTGTTGACCTTGGTCAAGACACTTAGTTTCTCTAAGCCTTATTTTCCTCATCTGCAAAAGGAAGATAATAACAGTCTTGCCTCATAGTGTACTGTGAGGATTAAATAACAATAACAATAACAACAACAATAATAATAATTTATGCACCTAATAACAGATCCTCAAAATACATGAAGCAAAAATTGACAGAGTCGAAGAGAGAAACAGACACTTCTACAATAATAGTTGGAGACTACAACACCCTGACTTTCAATAATGGATAGAACAACCAGACAGAATATAAGTAAGGCAGCCTTAAAAAGGAATGAATTTTTTTTTAAATTTTTTTATTGAGTTAATGATAGGTAACAATCTTGTGAAATTTTAGTTATATATTATTGTCTGTCAGTTGTGTTGTATGTGCAACCCTTCACCCTTTGTGCCCACCCCCCACCCCCCACCCCCCTTTCCCCTGGTAGCCACTAATCTGTTCTCTTTGTCCACAGGTTTAAAGTCGTCATATGAGTGGAGTCATACAGAGATTGTCCTTTTCTATCTGGCTTATTTCACTTAACATAATTCCCTCAAGGTCCATCCATGTGGTTGCAAATGGGACGATTTTGTTCTTTTTTACGGCTGAGTAGTATTCCATTGTATATATATACCACATCTTCTTTATCCAATCATCTGGTGATGGGCACTTAGGTTGCTTCCACATCTTGGTGATTGTAAATAATGCTGCAGTAAACATTGGGGTGCATAGGACTTTTGGAATTGCTGACTTCAAGCTCTCTGGATAGATACCCAGTAGTGGAATAGCTGGATCATATGGTAGTTCTATTTTTAATTTTTTGAGGAATCTCCATACTGTTTTCCATAGTGGCTGCACCAGTTTGCATTCCCACCAGCAGTGTATGAGGGTTCCTTTTTCTCCACAACCTCTCCAACATTTGTTACTATTTGTTTTAGTTATTTTTGTCGTTCTAATGGGTGGAGGGTGATATCTTAGTGTAGTTTTGATTTGCATTTCCAAAAAGGAATGAAATTTTGATACATGCTACAACATGGATGAACCCTGAGGATATTATACTAAGTGAAGTAAGCCAGACACAAAGGGACAAATACTGTATGATTCCACTTATATGAGGTATCTGGAATAGACAAATTTATAGGGACAGAAAGAAGAACAGCAGTTGTCAGGGGCTGAGGGGAGGGGAGAATGAGGAATTGGTGTTTAATGGGTACGGGGTTTCAGTATGGGGTGATGAAAACATTCTGGAGATGGATAGTGGTGATGTTTGTACAATAACGTGAATATTCTTAATGCCGCTGAACTGTACACTTGAAAATGGTTAAAATGGTAAAATTTATGTATATTTTACTGCAATAAAATACGTTAAAAATATAATACTAATACTTATATAGAGCTTGCTATGTTCTAGGCACTGTTCTAAGCATTTTACATAATATAAACACATTTACTTAGCATGTAAGTAATGCATTTAGCATAAAGCCTGGCACATAGGAGCTGCTTGATAAATGGGAGCTAATAATAATAATTACTGTTTGTTGATGATGACAATCCCCATTTGGAAAATAAGAGACTGAGGCTTGGGGAGTTTAATGGACTTGCCCAAGATCACTCAGCCTGAAAGCGATGGTTCAGGGTCTCCCTTTGACTTCCAGACTTGAAAACCCTCACTCTCTCACTTTTATGCTTCCCATGAATTATTGAGTTTTATAGCCAGCAACTGACAGCAAAGGTAGAGAGGAAAAAATTCATCAGTGCAAACAAATAGTTGTTAGCAACCAAGATTTTTAATGCAAGAGAAAATTATAAAATCAGATTTGTACATGAAAAGATGCTCAGTATTACTGTCATCAGGGAAATACAAATGAAAGCTAGAATGAGATGCCAGTACCCAACCATTAAAGTGACTAAAGTGAAAAAGAGTGATAACATCAATTGTTGGCAAGTTTGTGGAACAATTAGAACTTTCATACATTGTTGGTGGAATGCAAAATAGTTCAGCGACTTTGGAAAACAGTTTGGCAGTATCTAATAAAGTTAAAAACACAAGTATCATGTTTCCCCCAAATCCTACTTTTAGGTATTTATTCAGGAGAAATAAAAACATATGTCCACATAAAGACTTGTACAGGAATGTTTATAGCAGCTTTATTCATAATAGCCAAAAGCTGGAAACAACCCAACTGTCCATCAACTGGTGAATGGATCAACAGATGGTGGTATATCCATATGCTGGAATACAAATTCAGCAACAAAAATAAATGCAATATTAATATATGCAAAAATATGGATGAATCTCAAAAACATTATGCTAAGAGGTCAAACGCAAAAGACTATACCATATGATACTACTTATATGACATTTTAGAAAAGGCAAAACTAAAGTGACAGAGAGCAGATTGGTAGTTACCAGGGACTGAGGGTCAGGAGAGGGGATCAACTGCAAAGGGGCATGAGGGAATATTTTAGGGCATTGGATGTTAGACAATTGTATCCAAAATGAGTGAATTTTATTGTATGTAAATTATGCATCCATAAAGTTCTTAAGAAATCAAATGAGTTAATTAAAACTCTGATAATGTTAATTTTTTTCCTTGCATTTTATGATTTTTTAAAATTTTTTTATTAAGGTTATGAAAGTTAACATCCTTGTGAAATTACAGTTGTACATCATTATTAGTCATGTTGTAGGTACACCACTTCACCCCTAGTTCCCTCCCCCCACCCCCCTTTCCCCTGGCAACCACCGATCAGTTCTCTTTGTCCATATGTTAACTACCACCTATGAGTGGAGTCATACAGAGTTCGTCTTTCTCTGTCTGGCTTATTTCACTCAACATAATACCCTCAAGGTCTATCCATGTTGTTGTGAATGGGACGACTTTGTCCTTTTTTATGGCTGAGTAGTATTCCATTGTATATATATACCACATCTTCTTTATCCAATCATCAGTTGCTGGGCACTTAGGTTGGTTCCATGAGTTGGCTATTGTGAATAATGCTGCGGTGAACATAGAGGTGCATGGAACTTTTGGAATTGCTGATTTCAGGTTCTTAGGATAGATACCCAGTAGTGGGATGGCTGGGTCATAACGTATTTCTATTCTTAACTTTTTGAGGAATCTCCATACTGTTTTCCATAGTGGCTGCACCAGTTTGCATTCCCACCAACAGTGTATGAAGATTCCCTTTTCTCCACAGCCTCTCCAACATTTGTCACTCTTGGTTTTGGATATTTTTGCCATTCTAACAGGTGTAAGGTGATATCTTAGTGTAGTTTTGATTTGCATTTCCCTGATGATTAGTGATGATGAGCATCTTTTCATGTGTCTATTGGCCATCCGTATATCTTCTTTGGAGAAATGTCTGTTCATGTCCCCTGCCTATTTTGTAATTGGGTTGTTTGATTTTTTATTGTTGAGTTGTGTGAGTTCTTTGTATATTATGGAGATTAACCCTTTGTCGGATAAATAACTTGTGAATATTTTTTCCCAATTAGTGGGCTGTTTTTTTGTTTCAATCCTGTTTTCCCTTGCCTTGAAGAAGCTCTTTAGTCTGATGAAGTCCCATTTGTTTATTCTTTCTATTGTTTCCCTCATGTGAGGGGTTATGGTGTCCGAAAAGATTCTTTTGAAGCTGATGTCAAAGAGTGTACTGCTGATATTCTCTTCTAGAAGACTTATTGTTTCAGGCCTAATCTTTAGGTCTTTGATCCATTTTGAGTTTATTTTAGTAAATGGTGAAAAAGAATGGTTGATTTTCATTCTTTTACATGTGGCTGTTCAGTTTTCCCAGCACCATTTGTTGAAGAGACTTTCTTTCCTCCATTGTAGGCCCTCAGCTCCTTTGTCAAAGATTAGCTGTCCATAGATGTGTGGTTTTATTTCTGGGCTTTCAATTCTGTTCCATTGATCTGTGCATCTGTTTTTGTGCCAGTACCATCCTGTTTTGATTACTGTAGCTTTGTAGTATGTTTTGCAGTCAGGGATTGTGATGCCTCCAGCTTTGCTCTTCTTTCTCAGGATTGCTTTAGCAATTCGGGGTCTTTGGTTGCCCCATATGAATTTTAGGATTCTTTGTTCAATTTCTGTAAAGAATGACATTGGAATTCTGATTGGGATAGCCTTGAATCTGTAGAGTGCTTTAGGTAGTCTGGACATTTTAACTATGTTTATTCTTCCAATCCATGTGCATGGAATGTCTTTCCATCTCTTTATGTCATCGTCAATTTCTTTCAAGAAGGTCTTGTAGTTTTCATTGTATAGATCTTTCACTTCCTTGGTTAAATTTATCCCAAGGTATTTTATTCTTTTTGTTGCGATCGTGAATGGGATTCAGTTCCTGAGATCTTTTTCTGTTAGTTCATTGTTAGCATATAGAAATGCTACTGATTTATGTATGTTGATTTTATACCCTGCAACTTTGCTGTAGTTGTTGATTGTTTCTAATAGTTTTTCTATGGATTCTTTGTGGTTTTCTATATATAAGATCATGTCGTCTGCAAACAGTGAGAGTTTTACTTCTTCGTTGCCTATTTGGATTCCTTTTATTTGTTTTTCCTGCTGAATTGCTCTGGCCAAAACCTCCAGTACTATGTTGAATAAGAGTGGTGAAAGTGGGCACCCTTGTCTTGTTCCTGTTCTGAGAGGGATGGGTTTCAGTTTTTGTCCGTTGAGTATGATGTTGGCTGTGGGTCTGTCATATATGGGCTTTATTATGTTGAGGTATTTTCCTTCTATACGTATTTTATTGAAGGTTTTTATCATAAATGGATGTTGGATCTTGTCGAATGCTTTCTCTGCATCTATTGAGATGATCATGTGGTTTTTGTTTCTCATTTTGTTAATGTAGTGAATCACGTTGATTGACTTGTGGATGTTGAACCATCCCTGTGTCCCTGGTATAAATCCCACTTGATCATGGTGCATAATCTTTTTGATATATTGCTGTATTCGGTTTGCCAAAATTTTGTTGAGGATTTTTGCATCTATGTTCATCAGTGATACTGGCCTGTAGTTTTCCTTCTTTGTGTTGTCCTTGTCAGGTTTGGGGATCAGGGTGATGTTGGCTTCATAGAATGTATTAGGGAGTGCTCCATCTTCCTCTATTTTCTGGAATAGTTTGAGAAGGATAGGTATTAAATCTTCCTTGAATGTTTGGTAGAATTCTCCAGAGAAGCCGTCTGGTCCTGGACTCTTATTTTTGGGGAGGTTTTTGATTACTGTTTTTATTTCTTTACTTGTGATTGGTCTATTCAGATTCTCTATTTCTTCCTGATTCAGTTTGGGTAGGTTGTATGAGTCTAGGAATTTATCCATTTCTTCTAGGTTGTTCAATTTGTTGGCATATAGTTTTTCATAGTATTCTCTTATGACCCTTTGTATTTCTTTGGTATCTGTTGTGATTTCTCCTCTCTCGTTTCTAATTTTATTTATTTGAGACTTCTCTCTTTTTTTTTTTAGTGAGTCTGGCTAAGGGTTTGTCGATTTTGTTAATTTTTTCGAAGAACCAACTCTTTGTTTCATCGATCCCTTCTACTGTCTTTTTTGTTTCAATATCATTTATTTCTGCTCTAATTTTTATTATTTCCCTCCCTCTATTGACTTTGGGCTTTGTTTGTTCTTCTTTTTCTAATTCCTTTAGGTGTCGTTTGAGGTTATTTATGTAAGATTTTTCTTGCTTATTGAGGTGAGCCTGTATTGCAATGAATTTCCCTCTTAGGCCTGCCTTTGCTGCGTCCCAAATCATTTGGTACAGTGTGTTTTCATTTTCATTTGTCTCCAGATAATGTGTGATTTCTTCTTTAATTTCTTCAATAATCCATTGTTTGTTCAGTAGCATGTTGTTTAGTCTCCACATTTTTGGCCCTTTCCCAGCTTTATTCTTGTAGTTGATTTCTAGTTTCATAGCATTATGATCAGAAAAGATGCTTGATATTATTTGAACTCTCTTGTATTTATTAATGTTTGCTTTGTTTCCCAAAATATGGTCAATCCTTGAGAATGTTCCATGTGTACTTGAGAAGAATGTGTAACCTGCTGTTTTTGGATGAAGTGTTCTATATATATCTATTAAGTCCATCTGGTCTAATTTTTCATTTAATTCTATTATTTCCTTGTTGATTTTCTGTCTGGATGTTCTGTCCATTGGTGTTAATGGTGTGTTGAGGTCCCCTACTATTATTGTATTGTTGTTGATGTCTTCTTTTAGTTATGTTAAGAGTTGCTTTACAAATTTTGGTGCTCCTGTGTTGGGTGCATATATATTTATAAGTGTTATGTCATCTTGGTGGAGCGTCCCTTTTATCATTATATACTGCCTCTCTTTGTCTTTCTTTATCTGTTTTGCTTTGAAGTCTACTTTGTCTGATATAAGTATGGCAACACCTGCTTTCTTTTGTTCATTATTAGCTTGGAGTATTGTCTTCCATCCCTTCACTTTGAGTCTGTGTTTGTCTTTGGGGTTGAGGTGTGTTTCCTGGAGGCAGCATATTGTTGGACCTTGTTCTTTGATCCATCCTGCCACTCTGTGCCTTTTGATTGGAGAGTTCAATCCATTCACGTTTAGAGTGATTATTGAAACATGGGGGCCTACTGTTGCCATTTTATCACTTGTTTTCCGGTTCTTTTGCATTTTGTCCTGATGGAGAGCTATTACTTTGTGTTATTGTCCTTCTGCTTATCTCCTTTGTTCTGGATTTTGTAACCCCCTTTCCTTTTTCTGATTTTTCAGGAATGAGGTTCTTCCTGAGCATTTCTTGAAGAGGAGGTTTTGTGGCGATGAACTCCCTTAACTTTTGTTTATCTGGGAAAGTTTTTATTTCTCCATTGTATTTGAAGGATATTTTTGCTGGGTAGAGTATTCTTGGCTGCAGGTTTTTGTCCTTCAGAGTTTTGAATATTTCATTCCAATCTCTTCTAGCCTGTAAGGTCTCTCCTGAGAAATCTGCTGATAGCCTTATGGGGTTTCCTTTCTAAGTTATTTTCTTCTGCCTGGCTGCCCTTAGTATTTTTTCTTTGTCATTGAGTTTTGCTAGTTTCACTACTATATGCCTTGGGGTTGGTTTTCTTGCGTTAATAAAGTTTGGAGATCTGTTGGCTTCTGTCACATGAAGTTCCATCTCTCTTCCCAAGTTTGGAAAGTTCTCAGCTATTATTTCTTTGAACAGGCCTTCTGCCCCCTTCTTCTCTTCTCCTTCTGGTATACCTATAATCCTTATGTTGCATCTCCTAATTGAGTCGGATAATTCTCGGAGAGTTTCTTCATTTCTTTTTAGTCTTAGTTCTCTCTCCACCTCTGTCTGCAGCATTTCTATATTCCCATCCTCCAAATTGCTAATTCTGTCCTCCATATTATCGAGCCTACTGTTCAGAGAGTCCAGATTTTTCTTAATCTCCATTGTGTTCTTCATCTCCAGTATTTCTAATTGGTTCTTCTTTATAGTGTCAAGCTCTTTTGTGACATAGCTCCTGAACTCATTGAGTTGTCTATCTGAATTCTCTTTTAACCCGTTGAGTTTTTTAATAATGGCAGTTTTGAAATCATCGTCATTTAGGTTATAGATTTCATTGTCTTTGGGATTGTTTTCTGGGTGCTTATCATTTTCCTTCTGTTCTGGAGATTTAATATATTTTTGCATACTGCTTTATGGCGTGGATTTGTGCCTCCACATAGAGATAGCGTTTAGTCGCTGCTTCCACTTGTTGCGACTGGTGTGTGTGTGGGGGGGCAGCTGTTTAGACTGCACCAACCAGGAACCCTGTCAGCTGTTACTGACTGGACCTGGACCCTTCCTCGTAGTCACAGTCGTCCTGTGGGGTCCCTTGTCGGTTGTGGGGGCAATCGCAAGGGGGCCTCAGGCTGCTGATGCCTACTGTTGCAGCCCACTCAGACATGCTCCCTCCTTGTGGTCTGCAGCGGTGTTGTGGGCTTTCCCAGCAGCCAGGAGCAGGATCACCTATAATTGCCACTTTGTCCCTAACAGAGTCCACAAGATCACACTTGTTCACTATAGGTCCCAGCAGAGCTATGGGTATCTTCTGCAGTCTGTTGTTAGCTCACCTAGCTGTGGTACTTTTGCCCCAGGGCCTTCCCGCCTTGTGATTGCCAGTCGGGACCTCTCCACTAGTGCTGTGCAGAGGCTTTCGCTGAGGCTGCTGTAAGAAGCTGGAGACCCCCCCCCCCCCCGGGCTACATAGCCGTTTCACCAGAGCTCCACTCTCACGGGATCTCTGGGAGCCCCTTGCCTCGTCTGGGACATGGCCAGAGTCCGTGGGCCTGGCGGTGGCTTGTAAGCTGCTGCCTTGTGGGGAATTCTGCTCTAGGGAGGTTCCTGGTGTTCTGAATGCTGGGCGGGGCCTCCCTGCAAATGGCAAGGAGAGGCCCTCCCTGCTGGGGGGGTGCGGGACCCTGGAGCATCTCCCCTGCTGCAGAGCCGGATATTGGAGCTCCACCCAGTCCCCAAGCATGTCCATGGGAAGTCTGGGCACCCCCTGCACCAACCTGTGCACTGGAGACCATGGGCCCAGCAGCAGCTGGCAGTCTGGTGCAGTGCCAGGGAATCCGCCTGCTGGGAGCTTCCTTTTGTTCTGGATTTTGGGTGGTGCCTCCCTGCTAATGGCGAGCAGAGGCTTTCCCTGCCGGGGAGGTGCAAGACCCCAGAGCCTCCCCCTGGGCCACAGAGCCAGGCGCTGGACCTAGAACTGTGTCCCTAAGCATGTCCACAGGAAGTCCGGACACCCCCTGCACTGACCCGTGCGCCAGAGACCGTGGGCCCAGCAGCAGCTTGTGGTCTGGTGTTGTGCCGGGGAATCCGCCCACCAGGAGCTTCCCTTTGTTCTGGATTCTGGGCAGGGCCTCCCTGCTAATGGTGAGCAGAGGCTTTCCCTGCCCGTGGGTTCGGGACCCTGGGGATTCCCCCTGGGCTTAGGTGTAATTGCGGGGGGCTTGAGTAGGGCTGTTGTCATCTGTTTCCACCATTGCTCCACTAGTGAGTGTACACTCCCGCCCTTGGTGTGTGGCGATGCTATGGGGGAGTCCGCTGGAAGAGAGCCTCCTGCAGGAACTAGGCTGTCCGGGGGTTGGGGGTCGGGGGTTGGAGAGTTTTCACCTATTTCCACCTCCTCCCGGGGGGAAGTCCGTCTGCCTTCCGATGTATAGCAGTACAAGACTCTTAGGCATCTTGAGATGCTATCTGGATATCCTTTGTTAATCAGTGAATGTCCAATTAGTTGTAGATTTGACAAGGGAGAGGCAAAGAAGACAATTCATTCCGCCATGTTGGTCCCGCCTATTAGCGCACTCTTATTGCAATTGTCCTCTTAATTGGGTTGGTACCCAGTGTAGCTGGTTGCTAGGTTCAGGGGCGTACAGTTGTGATAGGCCTGAGGCCAACAAGGCTGATGTCAGTTCTCTTAGGAGTGCAGCTGAGTAGGGCTAGCCCTTGGCATCGAGGCACTCAGTTGTTTCAGGCTTTGGAAGGTGGGGCTGATCCTTTTTATGGCCATTTGTGAAACACAAGTCTTCTGCCACTGATAAGCCTCACCCCCCTCCGGACCACATACACTGTCAGCACAGTCCTGGTCCGTGCACACTTCTCAACCCCCTGGAGCGTACCCCCACCACCACACTGCAGAGGCCCCCCACCTCTGCCCCATTGCCCCCCACAGTTCACCAGGTCCTCACACAAGCCCTGCCCTACAGAGGCAGACACCTTTGCCTGCCTGTAGAGGATCAAGGCTTTCAGTCAATGCAGGCTGAAAAGTAGCCTGAGGGCTTGCTGTTAGGTGGGGCCAGTCCCTAGGGCGGGTTGCCTGCCCTGGCTGAACTGGATTAAATCTGTGCTCTAGTGGGTGTGGCAGACCCCTGGGCTAACAGCCCAAGGGATGCACGTCAATGGCCCCCACCTGTGTCCGTATCAGCACGCCTGGACCAGCTCAGAACAACGGCCCCCACCAATGTCTCAGTCTCCGGAGAGGATCCTCCTCTCACTAAGATGCCCCCAGAGCCCACCAGGTGAGTCTCATTTCACCAAAGGACAGTCAGCCTTCTCTCCGGTGATTTTAGGTTGCTGCAATGAGTGAGTTTGTGCGTGGGCCCTTTAAGACCCGGATCTTTTCAGCTTTCGGCCAATAGCTTTTCTGGGGTGTCCTCGCTGCAGTTAATAGCCAGCAAAGCCAGACAGTAAGACCCCCCTCAGTTGGGCTGAGTCCGAAGGATGGTTATAGCAGTATTGCCCCCGCTCTGGACCTCACTCCTCCAGGGAGGGCTGCGTACCTTAGGTTGGCTCCCACCTGGCCAGCTGAGAAGCTCCGCTGCTCCCAAAGGTGGCTTTTTTCCTCTCTGGCTGGAGTTACTGCCTCTTCTGCTTTCGTCAGGACTGTCCCTTGTTGTGGGGGTTCTTTTTATCCAGTTTTCAGTTTTCAATCCAGGGAGATTCTTCCTAAAATTGTTGTAACCTGGTTGTGTTTGTGGGAGGAGGTGAGTTCAACCTGATAATGTTAATTTTAATTAGCAGTATTAGTATAAACTCATGATTGAAAAGAATATTCAACTTTCTTCACTCTGTCCAATGAGACGGCCTAGAACCAATGAGAACCTAGAGCAAAGAACACTCCTATCACCCAGAATTTGGTCTCTAAATATTATCCCCTCACCATAGCACCATGGGGAACCAGGGCTTTTTGGAAAAATGGCTGATTCCAAGTCACAGGCTGGGAATGTACAAGATAAACCTGGGACACTCTCTTTTACTAGAAAGTAATGACATTATCAAAAAAAAGTAAGTGGGGCCATGTCAAAAGCACACAGAAGCCAGCAGGGGCTTCTCTTGGCCAAAGATGAGATAACGAGCATCAGAATTAATATTGACTGCAACTGATTGAAGCACAGATATGGCTCTGCCCTCATGAAACACAGAATTTAGTAGGGAGACATACAGTAATCATGCAAATAGGCATGTTGAATTAGGCAGGCTAGGCTAGGCTATGCCTTGGTAACACCCCCAAATCTGCTTAACATAATAAAGAAAAGAATAAGACACTATGAAATAGAAAAAAACAGTCTTGAAAAAGAACCAGGTAGAATTTATAGAAATGAAGAATATAATCATTGAAATTAAAAACTCAATGACCAGACTACACATCAGATTAGACACAGCCAAAGAGAAAATTAGTGAACTGGTAGATAGATCTGAAAAAATTACCCAGAATGTATACATAGATATAGAAATGGAAAATATAAAAGACAGGTTAAGAAAAATGGAGGATAAAAGAGAGAGTCCAACATTCAGCTAAGAAAAGTTCCAGAAGATTAGAAGAGAGAGAATGGACAGACAATATCTAAAGCAATTTTGAATAAGAATTATCCAGAATTCATGAAAGACATAAAATCTTCAGGTTTGGGAAGCCTAAATATCTTAAGCAGGATAAATAAAACAATCTATACATACACACTTTGAAGTGAAACTGAAGAACCCTAAAATCAAAGACAGCATCTTAAAATAATAGAGAGAATAAAGAGATTAACCACAGAGAATGACAATTAGACTAACTTTAGACTTATCAAGAACAACAATAGAAGACGGATGGTATTACATCGTGAAAGTGCCTACAGAAAATAAGTATCTACCTAGAATTTTATCCCCAGGTAAACTAGCATTCAAGAGAAAGGGCAAAATAAAGATATTTTCAGAAAAATACTGAAATATTTATTAGTAACTAAACTGTGTTGAAAAAATAACTAAAGGGTATATTTCTAGAAGAAGGAAATCTAACTCAGGAGTAAATGTACAATACAATAATAAAAAATATATAAATACATGGGTTTACTAGAAAAGAACTTATATACAGTGATAATAAAAATTAATTGTTAGTGGAATGGTCTAAATAGAAGGTGGAACAAAACAGTATAAAATGATAACATGTATATTGGAGTTAAAGATTTAAGTCATTTTATTGTATAAAGGATGGTAGAGATATTCTTTAACTTTAGACCTTGTTAAGTCAAATATCTGTATTAAAATTTTAAGGGTAGCTTTAAGAATAGAAATAGAGTGTATAATTTTAAAACAATTAGAGAAAAAGGAATAAAAAAACAGTCAACCTATTAGAAGGCAACAGAGGAGAAAACAGAAGCATTAACAAAGCAGGAAATATAGGAAGCCCCAAGTTAGACGTTAGAAATAAATTCAAGCATATCAGAAATCACAAAAATGTGATGGACTAAACACATTCAGTTACAGACGGAAATTACCAGATTGGATTGAAAAAATATAGTCATATGCTTTTTAGAAGAGAGGTTTTTAAAACATAAGGACATAGATGAGGCATGTCCAGAATTTGCTGCACTCTCCCCTTGCACTGCTCAGATCCACTCTGTCCCCAGGTTAAGTCACTCTTCATGACTGCCCCCATAGATTGATCTAAATGCCTCTTCCAGACCTCTTTGTCGCTGATCTTCCACTGTTCCTTCCTGACGATACATCCAAGCCTTTCATCACTTCCCAGTAGTCTCTCTCTCTCTCTCTGTATATATTTACATATATATATCTCCTTACCTCTGACCCTGCCACACAAAATTGTGCTGTGTACTGCTTGAAGCTCTCCCTAGTAGGATGCTTTCTCCTCACTCCTGTCTCTTGGAGCCACCCATGAATGGGTTGTAGTGTAGAAGTCTATTTTCAACTTGCACAAACACGTTAAGTCTACCCATTTATGAACCAGGACCAGGTTTTTTCCTTCCCATCAGCTGCTTGTTGCAAATCTCCTAAGAAGCCATATGTGAAACTGATGGAGAGGCTGTAATGCAATAAAGGTGGGAGACATGGGATTTGGGTCATGTATTTGTACCTTCTGGAACTTAAGCCCAATACCAAATGTATCATTTCTGTTGTATGATAGAATTGCTGGTGGATCTAATGATGCCTAGCTCTTTTTTTGTGTGTGAGGAAGATTGTCGCTGGGCTAACATCTGTGCCCATCTTCCTCTATTCCATGTGGGATGTGCCAGAGTGTGGCTTGATGAATGGTGCTAGGTCTGCACCCAGGATACGAACCTGTGAACCCTGGGCTGCCAAAGCAGAGTGTGCGAACTTAACCACTACACCACCGGGCCAGCCCTGATGATGCCTAGCTCTTGATAAGCATCTCTGGTTTCATAGTCATCTGATGTTCTAGGTCAGGTGCTCAGTTTCCCCTAAGGTCCAGTAGCACATCAGGAGCTTGTCTTTGAATAATGAATACTTCTCTGCTGCAGAAATATGAACATCATTCCTCCAGAGTCCTAGAAGTCTACATTTTAACCTTTATTTTGGGCTTGTCAGAGATTCCACGTGGTCTTCTATCTACTGTGGACACTTCTAATACCTACGGGTCTATTGGGTCATATGGCCCATGTGTCAGGGCAGCTTTTACATCAGCCTGAACCAGCTGTAAAGCTCTCTCAAATAGGTAAACTTCTAAGTCACCCAATAAATAGATTAGAACATATACCTAAATGTGGGCTGTCTCCAGAATCCAGAGGGTCTACCAAGGGCTGAGCCTTTTTCTTAGTTGTAGGAGATAAAAGGTGTGATAACGTATCCTTTACTTTGGGGTGGTGGGATGTCCGAGAGTGCCCTATGCCATTGGCCTACTAAAAGTGTTATTGATGTGGCAAGCCCCTTAATCTTTGTGGGGTTAATCTACTCTCTGGCACACGTGTTTCTTTGCAAGGCATCCAGAGTACTTCTGCTCATGAGATCTGATTAAGATGATGTCATCAGTATAGTGGACCAGTATGATGATGTTCTCCGGAAACGTCAAAATGATCAACGTTCCTTTGACTTATATTGAGACAGAAAGAAGAAGAATTATAGCCCAGGGGCTAGAAGGTTGATGTGTATTGCTGTTCATTCTAGGTGAATATGGAATGAGAACTGCAAACTGCTTTTGATCTTACTTTCTGATGGGAATTGAAGAGAATACATTTGCCCCATCACTAGCTCCATACCAGGTGTTGGTTGATTCTGGTAGAGATATCATATCTGGCATAATGGCTGTGGTTGGATCTACCAGTTGGTTAAGTTTCTGGTAGTCCACTATTGTCCACCATGATCTATTTTTTTGCAGGGGATATAATGGTAAATTAAAGAGGAATGTGGTAAAAAATCACCACCCCGGCATCCTTTAAATCATTGAGGGTGGCACTAATTTCTGCCATTCCACCCATGATGCAGCTCTGCTTCTGATTCCTTCTCTTGGCCAGGGCAGGGGACAGTTTCAGGTGCTCTCACCTGATCTTTTCTCACACGATGAATTCCACTGTAGGTTGGACTTGGGCCAAGACTTCATGTATCATCTGGCCTTCGTGTAACCCCAATCCAGCAAGGGAGCCATGATGGCATGTTGGGTTTCCTGGTAAGAGTGCCGGTTCAGGCGCTTTATTCAATGGCTCCCAAGAGACTTGGATGTTTCCCTTTCTCCAGTATGTAATTAGTCTGGTAATTGGTGATACGGCTTTTGGTGAAAGGGGGTAATATGTATTGTAATACTTTCTATGGCATTGCTGGACCCTTCCTCAAGGGGACCTGGCCTCTCCTTCAATTGACAGACACTGGATCTGAGAACTGGCTCAAGTCTGAAACTGAGCAAGGGATCATTATTTTCCATTGTGGCAACTGATTAATAGTCTTCTGATTCCATACTCCTAATATTTTTTGGTTTGTAGGTCAACAATCTAAATGGCTGCCAATCTATCTCCTCTTTGGAAAGACTATGGTCTATTAGCCACCACATATCCCTGTAGGTTGATGTCTCTGGTTACCATTCCAGTTTTGTTGCCCATAACACCCACCTTGTCACTAATGTTTAAGTGCCATTACCTGGCCTCTGATAGTTCAGAATTCTATCTTCTCATTGACATTAGGTAGCCCAGTTCCATAGCTGCATCTTTACCATCAACTTGGCTCACAGAGGAAAGCTACCACCGAGTTTCTTTTTTTCCTAAAGATTGGTACCTGAGCTAACATCTGTTGCCAATCTTCTCTTTTTTCTTCTTCTTCTTCCCAAAGCCCCCCAGTACATAGTTGCATACTCTAGTTGTAGGTCCTTCTGGCTGTGCTGTGTGGGACAACACCTCATCATGGCTTGATGAGCAGTGCTAGGTCCATGCCCAGGATCCGAACCAGTGAAATCCTGGGCCGCCAAAGCAGAGTGCACAGACTTAACCACTTGGCTGCGGGGCTGGCCCCCTTCCACTGAGTTTCTCATAGTGCGTTCCTTATTATTCCATGGTGCACGTCCACTTAGTATGGTGAGTGTCCTTTTTGCCCTCTTAGAGAACTTAGTCAGTTGTCTTACTGCCTAAGAACTTAGCTATCTGGTCTTACATCATAAATCCATTCTAGCATGCCCACTACGAGGAGCCTTCTGACCTCTTCCATAATACTCTGTCAAGGCAGTTATGGTATTTCTACCTCATTTACTATAGGCCATTGTCATCTCCAAGTCTCAAGGAACCATCCCAGCAACGTGTTAAGACTGGCTTTGAACATCCTTGTCAGGATGTGTAGTCTTGAGTGATAGGAGCACCCACTTCAGTAAACTCTCTCCTATCCAGCCTTATATTCTCCCTCCACCATGGCCCAATGCCCTCAAGACACACTCTCACGTGTAATCTTCCAGTTCCTCCTGGTATATATTAGTTAGTTCCTGCAGTTTTGATGGTGAATAATGTCTTACCTCCCATACAAGGAGCAGTACTTCCCCATCAAACCGTGCTGAGATCAGACCATAGTTTTTGGCCTACATGTCATGGGCATTGGGGTAGGATAAGGGGAGGCAGGAGGACAACCATTGTCTTCGAAGGCATTTGCCTTAGGGGAGGACTTTGCATGGTCTCTTGGCTACTCGGCCACGGGGCGAGCCCCTCCAGCGTCAATTCTGTTACCAACTGCTAAGTTTGGGTTTCCCTAAAAGTAGATCTTGAGACAAGAATTTGGGTGTAAGTAGTTTATTTGGGAGGTGGTCCTAGGAGGCATCGAGAGGGTGTGGGAAGTGAGACAGGAAATGGAGAAAAGCCAATGAAAGGTATGCTAATGAGTGGGTTACCTCTGGTGTTACTTGGAGCTCAGTCCAATTGGGGACCCTCTGAGAGGCTATATGGAGCACTCCTTGCAACTCTCCCGCTGAGGGGTGGGAAGCAGGAGGTTTTATCCAGCCACTTGCAAACCTTCTTGGCTGAGGGTTGCTCCTGGGGCATTAACTCCTCAGCATTTCTGGCCTGTCCCGCATGTGGCTGAGAAGACTCCAATACTAGAGGAAGTGCTCAGGCAGAGAGACGCAAGAAGCTGCTGCCATCCTTGGAAACCATGCAGGTGACCTCTAGGGTGGGCCAAGGGGATGTGGGCTCCAGACAGCCAACATCTGCCTTCTGATCACAGCCACCTCCTCACTGGCATCTCCCAAGGCTCCAAGCTGACCGTGCCATTGTGCTGTTTCATATCCTGTAGTGACTTCCTGTAGCTCCCAGAATAAAGTAGCTACTGTTTCCTGAGGGCAGTGACATGCCAGATGTTGGATGAAGATCTTCTCTGGCATTAGTACGTTTTACCTTTACAAGAGCCTCATTACGTTCATTCCACTGAGGAGAAAACTGAGTCCAAGGAGGTGTGATGCCTCAGACTGGCACAGCAGCTCCTTCATAATGCTGCCCCTGCCTGCTCCTCCTCCCCTCCGAGCCCTCTCCTTTGTCCCAGCCACACCAGCCACTTGCAGTTCCCCAAACTACCCCATCTTCACACCTCCCTCCCTTTCTATGTGCAGTTTCCTTGGTCTAGAACGCTTTTCCTTTTCTAAGTCTTGCAAAGACTTTCCTGTAATGCAAGACTCAGCTCAGATGCACCTCCTCCAGGGAGTCCTCTTGGCCCTGCCAGGCTGGGTTAGCCCCTCCTTGGTGCTGCCACAGTGTCCGTGCTCTCCATCGGAACACTGACCTCTTGGCCTTCTGTTTGCCTGTTGACATGTTCCTGGCCCTGCCAGGAGAGCCTGAAGAAATACTTGGTGGATATCTGACAGGTAAATGATCAGCCCACGCATTTTAGTTCTCACTCTTTGCTAGCTTGTGCCGTTTTCCCACTTTTTTACATTCCTAAGTTTTCCCAAGGCCAAGCTGTGGGCTTCTAGGGGGGCAGAAATCTCTGTTTTTTAGAAAGTCAGTCTTCCCTGGAGTGGAAGCTTCAGGAGGGCAGGAAACAGTGGCTCTGCTGGATGAACTGCATCCCAGCACCTCACCCAGGCCTGGCCTGAAGTGGAGCTGAATGAATGAATGAATGGATCATAAGTACTCTTTATGGCGAGCTCACTCACTGTGCTGTGTGCTGAGGAGGGGAGATGAATAAAGCAAACCACGTCTCTGTCCTGAGTCTGGGTTCCTCCAGAGGCCGACCCTGAGATAAGGGCTCTTGTGCAAATAGCTTACCTGAAAGGTGGTCCCACAGAGCGCTTCCTCAGGAGAGAGGGAGGTGAGACAGGCAGGCAGTGAGCCACCGGAAGTCCTGTCACGGAAGCAGTTACCACAGCGAGCAGCTGGAGCTTAATCCCACCAGGACACTCTGGGAACGCCAGCGGGGAGAACAATGCCTTAGATTTATCCCACGGAGGGTGAGGGAGCTGGGGTGTTTATACACCAACTCCTGTCGGTCAGTGGTTGAGGGCTGGCATGTGGGTGGGAAAAACCGGCTGTGGTAGCCAGAACAGGCCATTAGGTAAAGCAGTGCAGATGCTGGCAGCTGGAAGGTGGGAAGGAACAGGAGGACAAGGCTGTGGGTGGGGCATGGAGAGTGACTGCTCCATCTAGTGAGTGACAGTCACCTAAATATGTCGCTACTGTACAGCTAGGCTCCAGATCAAAACTCAGACAGGGACCAGGGAGGTAACATAAATGAGAGAAATGCCTGGTTGAGGGCTGTTGCCTCTTTGAAAGTTGCATACATGATCCACTTTGTCACTCCCTCTTACTCCAACAGAAAGTCACTAGGAGTTTGGAGGAGGATGAGCGTGGGAGCCATCTTTAATCCTAGCCTGCCACCGCGGCTGTCACGCACCTTGAGGAAGGGGCTGTGGTGAGTGGAGAGCGTGTGTCTTCTGGAAGTGGGAATGAGGGGCTTCTCAGCTCCAGCTGCTCGGCACCAGGTGGGAATCTGGGCTGCCGGGTGATGTGGGGTCAGATCTGGTTTTTTAAAAGAGAAGTGGTAACCCAGATATTTATGTGAAATTTCCTGGTTTCAAATGTGCTGGGTTGAATAGTGTCCCCTCAAAATCCATGTTCATCTGGAACCTCAGAATGTGCCCTTATTTGGAAATAGGGTCTCGGCAGATGGAAGATGGGGTCTTACGGTTCAGGGTGGACCCTAATCCAATGATTGGTGTCCTTATAAGAAGAGAAAACAGGGACTTAGACACACAGAGGAAAGATGGCCATGAGAAGACAGAGGCAGAGATTGGACTTATTGCGTCACAAGCCAAGGAAGGCCGAGGACTGCCAGCATCCACCGGAGGCTAGGAGGAGTAAGCAAGGATTCTTCCCTAGAGGCTTTGCAGGGAGAATGACCCTTGAGTTTGGACTTCTAGCCTCCAGAACCGCGAGAGAATAAATTCCTGTTGTTTTAAGCCAACCAGTTTGTGGTACTCTTACAGCAGCCCTGGGGAACTAATACAGTTGGCAGTGTTTATTTTTAACAGCTTAGTGCTGGCCCCACGGTGAGGGGAAAACACCACACACCTGGAGGCTGAGCCTGGTCCCTGAGTGGTCAGTTTACGCCCTTGGCATCGGGACCTGCTGTGGACAGAGGGCAGGGGAGCTCCAAGGAGGGAGACTCCAAGGAGGAGGGTGCCTGGGGAAGGCAGGGAAGGCTTCCCAGAGGAGGTGGGTTGGAGGAACGTAGCCTGAAGTGTCCCTAGGCTGACAGGGGGGAGGTGGACCTGAGGGAGTTTGGAAGAGCAGGGTTCACAGGATATGGTGGTGGCTCGAGTGTGGCGTGAGAGAGAAAAGCGCTGGGTTATGCTAAGGTTTCAGGCTTGGTGGGCTGAGGGTGTGGAGATGGCAATGTCCAACGTGGGGAGGAGGAGCAGTTTGAGGGGAAGTCAGCTCAGTTTTTGACGTTGTGAGCTAGAGGTTTCTACACACAAGTGGAGATGGGGAGGAGGCAGTCAGGCATGTGGGTCTGTGCTTAGGAGATGTCTCTAGGCTGGAGACAGAGATTTTAGGAATTGCCAGCAGGGAAGGAGAGGAGGCTGCCAAGTGGAGATGTGCTCAGAGAGGTAGGAGGGAAACCTGGAGCAAATGGCATTGAAGGAGCATGGGAGGTTCTCGAATGCTGGAAGGTCAACATCGCCCCAGGCTGCTGAGGGGTTGTTTTGGCAAATAGAGAGAAGGTTTTCTTTTATTTGCCTCTTTGAGAAACTCACAAAGCTTCTTTGGAGGTCAGAAACAGGGGGGACAGGGGTCCCCTTTTTTTTAAGAGGAGTGGGGTAGGGATAGGAGCCAGGGGACAGAGGAAAGGAGTGTTTGGGCTGGAGGGGAGGAAGCAAATACTGTGGGAGGGCGACCCTCTGGTGTGGGGGGCAAGCTCAAATGCTGGTGGGCACGTGCCATGAGAGGGAGGAGGTGATGGGTGAAGAGGTGCATGGGGTGGGAGGCGCTTTGGGCTGGAGGAAGGATCCCGCTTTCCAGAGGGACAGAAGGTAGGGACAAGGATGGCGGAGGATGCTGGCAACTGTGAAGGGGAAAAACTGGGGAAGGGGGAAAACTGGGGAAGGGGAAAGCTGGGGGGTCATTTGTTTTGGGGCCACAGCTGACTATGAGGCAGGGCCTGGGCTCACCTGCTGAGGGTGAGGACTGGAGGTGAGGGCAATGCACGAGGAGAGAGGACCATTCAGCTCCCAGTGGGCACAGCAGGGGCTGCCCAGGACTCCTTGAAGGAGGCCCCACAGCTCACCGTCCCAGGAAGGCCTCATGGCCTCATGCATACTTTCTTCTTGAGGTGCACGGTTGGGGAGTTCTAGGGGCTTCATTCTCAAGTTGTTGGATGAAAAGACCAACCTGTGTCTGGGTGCGTCCTCATGGGAGACTCCAAGGCTACAAAGCACAGTGGCAGATCCCATTTTAGGCTCGATTATTGAGTATCTGCTGTGTCTGAGGTATTGGAACACCCATAATTTCTTTTGCTCTTTGAAATAACCCTGTGAGAGTATTATTATTCCTCTTTTAGAAATAATATTAGAACTCCTTGCTTGGAGCACCCTGTGCACCAGGCTGGCCGTTTGCAATGGTCACTTCATTCCATCCTCCTGCCCCACCCCGCTCAGGAAGAAAGGATGGTTGTTATCCCCATTTTGCAGATGAAGAGGGTGTGGCACACACACACACACAAAGATTGTCAGGGGCTGGCCCCGTGGCCGAGTGGTTAAGTTCTCGCACTCCGCTGGGGCGGCCCAGGGTTTCGCGGGTTGGGATCCTGGGCGCGGACATGGTGCCGCTCATCGGGCCATGTTGAGGCGGTGTCCCACATACCACAACTAGAAGGACCCACAACTAAAAGTATACAACTCTCTACTTGGGGGATTTGGGGAGAAAAAGCAAAAAAACCCCCCAAAATTGGCAAGTTGTTAGCTCAGGTGCCTATCTAAAAAAAAAAAAAAAAAAAAAGAGGGTGGGCCAGAGGAGAGAGTTAAGATCCTGACCCAGGGGCGCCCCATGCAGCTGGGGCCAGGCTTTTGGAGACTAGGTGAGCCCTCCTCCTGTGCCACCGAGTGCCTCAACTGTGCCATCTGTTTTGTGTGCTCACTGTCCAGATGTTTGTCCCTACCAGGCTGGAAGATGTGGGCGTGGGGCATGAGCAGGACCAGGATCTCCTCCTTTTGTCCCTAAGAGGGACAGTGAGCACATCCAGCAGACCTCCCACCACTGTCTAGCTCTGTCCTTTCATTCCTGTCAGTAAGCTCCTTGAGAGCAAAACATGGTGTTGACCCACCGCCGAGCCCCCAGCCCAGGGCCTGGCATCAGGCTGTGCTCAGCAGGAAAGTGTGGAACCAAGTTTTAGTAAATTGGGCTGAGCAGGCCCTTCTGTCTGCTGCTAAGGCAGTGGGCTTGGTGGAAGAAAGAGTCAAACGACCTGGTTTTGAATCCTGGCCCTGGTATCTGCTGGCTTTAGATCCACGTGCTAAGTCATGCAATCTTCCTGAGCCTCAGTTTCCCCATCTGTAACAAGCGGGGAATATTTTTCAGTAGCACTCCACAATCCTCTCCATGTTATGAGGATTCCACAACAAAAGATAATAATAGTTGGCGTTCCTTGAGTATTTACTATGTGTTGAGTGCTATTACAGCGGCTTATGCGTGTTACCTCACTTAATCCTCACAGCAACCCCGGGAGGCAGGTAAGGAAAGAGAGGCACAGAGAAGTTAACCCAGCCAGTAAACGATCTAGTGCCAATTCTGGGACTTCACAGTTGCCCACGTCATCTCTCATCCTCAGTGTCCTCGTCTCTGTGACGGGCTCAGGATACTCTCTCACACATGAGCCAGCAGCACTTTGCACGTGGGAGGACTTACTGTGAGTCGTGCTTCCTCCCTTTATGGCTCTGCGGCTTCCAGGCTTGCCCTTCCCGAGTGTGTGTCTGTCTCCTCTCCCTTGAGTTTTCTCTGTCGCTTTTTTGTGTATTTTCTATCCCTCTCTAGGTCTTTCTAGCAGTCTCCTACCCTCTCCCGCCCCCATCCCCAAGACCCTCTTGGTTTTCTCCGCCTGTCCTCTGCTGCCCCCGTGTGGCTCAAGGTGGAGAGGCCGCTCCCGGCGGAGCCCACCCCTCCCAGGGCCGCCGCGCGCCGCAGCACGCAGCTGGAGGTGAGAGCTGGTGCGTCCAGATGTGGTGCCACCGCTGCAGGCTTCTCCTCTGCATCCATCCGCCCAAGGGTGTGGGTTTGGCGCCGAGCTTCGACTTGCCTCACTCCTGGATCTATTCTGACCTCGTCTGGTGTAGGGGACAGAGTTCTGCGTGAACCTCCTGCCCCCGCCCAAGTAGCCTTGATACCGACCCTGGTATCAGTTTCCCCACATTAAACCCAGTATATATGGGGTTAAAACCAAAACACTCATTCCCTGCTTACTCTCTGGCTTCCTGCCTCCAGAATCCGCTATCCTCCATGGAGACAGACACCATCAAGGACAAGCACCTGGACTATCTCCTCCCCACAAAGAGATACAGACTGGTGGGAAAGCTGCTGACCAGCAAGGTCACAGGCTTCCTCCTCTCTGCAAGTAGTTTCAAGGCCGAAGACAGGCTGGTGGGAAAGCTCCGACCAGCAAGGCCATATGCTCCCCCTCCCCTACCTAAAACCCCAAATAAAAACCCTTCCTTTTAGCTTTTTCGGAGAGTTTGGGATTTCAGCGTTAGCTGTCCTCTCTCCTTGCTCAGCGCTGTGCAAAAATAAAGTTCCTACTTTCTTCCACCGCCCCCGGTGTCAGAGATTGGCTTGCTGCGCAACGGGTAAGCGAACTCACTTCAGGTTCGGTAACAGCCATGGGAGCTGCCCGGCTCCCTCCTGAGACTCAACCCCTTTGGCCTGGGTGCACGAGTGTCCCTGCCACCTCTAGAATTCGGTGAGATTTGAACTCAAGAGTTATGATGGTCTTTCGCTAACCTCGTTCACCCTACGGACACTGCGCCCCCTGCCCAACACCCAGGGCTTTCCCTTTTAGTAGTTGCTGTTGTTGTAACCGAAAGTTGAAATGCATTCCCAGAGGAATTTATTCGCCTCATGGCACATTGCCAGTGAGCGACAGCATACGGATTCGAACTCACGGCATCTCCAAATACTTTTCTTACACTACCCAGCCCCTTCTCAGAGCTTAGTTATTCCTCCCGTCAGAAACCTGACCGACAGCCTATCCTTAAATTGCTTTATACGGTTTCACAATATCTAACTTTCATGTGCTTAAATATATTTTAAATTGCACAAGAAATGTGTGGTAGTTGTAGAAAGATCAGGAAACAAGCAAAGGACTTCCACTTGACAGGTTGACGACAGGTTGGACACATCCGGTCTTTCCTGAAACGCCACTAAAATGACAGCAAAGAGATGTTATTAAAATATTTAAAGCCACAAGGACAAAGAGAACAGGAGAGGACGTGACAGCAGCAGCATTTTGGAAGCTGGGAGCAGACAGCAGACCTTTGACTTAACGGGCCTCGGAAAGCTGCATCTTACGCCCCATGGGTCTATGCAAGCAACTGGTTTACACTGGGAGCCCTGAAAGGGCTCAGGTACTTCTAGAAGTAGCTGGGGCTGAAAACGGAGAGCAGTTGGAATCCTCGAATCCTTCCCCCTGGGGCCAGATGACCCCCTCCCCCAACTTGGGCAGAAGACTAGAGGTTTACTCTTTGGAGTGGGTAAAACAGGGTCTCTGGCCTGGGGAGGGGAGATGTGAGGGTGGGAAAATGGCGGATTAAATGAATGTTTGTATCCTGAATATTGATTCCCCAGCACAAAACTCCTTTGCCTGCCCCCTCAACTCCTGGCCCCTGGCAACCAGGCAGGAGACTGCAAGATGGCACAGGGCAGGTGGGGCAGGGCGCAGCGTGCTTAATGAACTGGCCCAGACTCTCCTGCAAGATCCACTGTCAACGAGCCCGACCCATGTGCACACAGCTCCAATCGGCCTTTAAAAATTTTTTCTTTTAACTATTTTTTGGCCTAATTTCAGACTTAGAGAAAAATCGCAAGAATTCCTGTCTACTCATCACCAAATTCCTCTAATATGTACATATTATTTTTGACTGAACATGATGACCCTTTACCCCTGAATAATTCAGTACCTGTTTCTCAAAACCAAGGACGGTCCTTTTAACATGGAAATTAACGTAGATTCAGGGCTGTTATAGATTGTATCAACAGACCTTATTCAGATTTCACCAATTGTGCCAATAATGTCCCTTAGAGCAGAAAATCCCAGCTCATGTGCCGCATTTAGTTGTCATGTCTCTTTAGTCTCCTTTAATCTGAAGCGGTTTCTCAGTCTTTCTTTGCCTTCATGATGCTGACATTTTTTCCAGAGTACAGGACAGGTATTTTGCAGACTGTCCCTCAGTTTGGGTTTCTCTGATGCTTCCTCCTGGTTTATGCGCTCCTGGCAGGAACATCACAGAAATGAGGCATGTTCTTCTCCGTGCATCATATCCAGAGGCACTTGGTGTCTATTTATCCCACTGCTGGTGAAATTAACTTTAATCACCTGTTTAAGGAGATGTCGGCCGGATTTCACCAGTGTAAAGTTATTGTTTTTCCCTTTATAGTTAATAAGTATCTATCACTCACTAGTTTTCGCGTCACTGATGATTCTTGCCCGAATCAAGTGTTATCAGGTGGTAATTTTCTAATTCCACCATTCCTTTTATATTTGTCAGTTTTCTGGTATAAGGAAGAGTTTCTCTTCTTCCTATATATTTTTTATAAAGTTATATTAATATGGACTCAAGGGTTTTATTTCAATCAGCGAGTTATAGTCTGTTACTATGGAGATATCTATCTTTATATCTACCCAATTTGTTCTGGATTTTTACAGTGAGAGCTCCTCCAAGCTGGTTATCGTGTCCATCATTATGTCATTCTTTGAGCACTTTCTGTCACAAAGAGGTCTTCTGGACTCATCTACCACTTTCTCTGCTGTAGCTCAGGTATCAGCCATTTCTTCAAGGAGCCTTGGTTCTTTGGTAAGGCCTCACATAAAGACCACAACGGAACACTGAAGAGTCAAGGAAAGCGCCTAGTAGAAAACATGGAGACAAAACAAAATAAAACCAGTGAATAAGCAAACAAACAGATAAAAGCTCCCTGGCAGAAACAGAGACCATGTAGGGAGATAAAAACTTAAGAAAAATCCAACACTATCATAAATATTTTCAGCTTCAAGAGAAGCTATTGCATCCATTAAAGAAGGACAGGATGCCATAAAAAGAATGATCAGGGAGGAAAAAACTCTTGGATGTTAAATATTTGGGAGCATAAATGAAAAACTTAATTGAGGGGTTCTGAGATAAAGCTGAGGAGACATCACGAAAGGTGAAGCAAAAAGACAGAGACGGGAAATGTAAGCGCAAAAATAAAACAGAGGTCCAAATTCTGAAAGGTAGGGGTTCCAGAAATAGAGGAGAGAGAAAATGGAGGCAAGGTCTGTGTTAAGAGGGGCCTGGGTGTTGGTGGACATGGGCAAACTCAGCCTTTTAACAGAACAAGGGAGACGGCCACTGTTTCGAGGGATGTGAAGGCTGGTGGGCAGTGATGTGCTGGCAAATTTTTAGCAACCAGCTCTCCAAAAATGTGTGCATATATATGCATCCGTGAGTCTATTAGAAATTTTACTGATATGAGTAATGCAAAATTTACAGTAGTAAAATATTCAATATGCTTTATTGTAAATTCTCTATAGCAAATTGACTCTCACAGAATACTTTCACTAATTTTTGCCAAACTCTTATATCTGGAGCTAACTGGTGGTCGTGATGCAACCAGAATTTGACAAACAGATTTGCATTTCAATCTGCTCTTTTTCCATGTAAATTTATTGTCATTAAACGTGATATATGTTCTTCAGTAAAACTGTTTTCCAAATCTCATACAAATTGTGGTCATTAAATTTAAACCTCTTTCAGCTTCAGCACCACATATTTTGCAATTTCACCTGTTTGTTAATGATGTGAATAACTTCTTTGCTGCATTAGGTAATAGTTTTCCAATGCTGGAAAAATATTTCCTCACTACTTTGTGTGATTTATAGTGTAACAGCTACAGACCTGACGTGTTAATAATCTGCATTATTAACATTTCCCCCATCACTTTCGGATGTCTGGATAAGAGGCCAGCGAACTCTTTCTGTAAAGGGACAGAGTAAATATTTTAGGCTTTGTGAGCCTCATACGGTCCCTGTTGCGTATTCTCCTTTGTTATGTTTTTTCAGCATTTAAAAAATGTAAAAATCATTCTCAGATCACCAAACCAAAATAGCGTGTTGGCTGTGGTTTGCTGATTCTTGGTGTAGACAATTAACAAAACAACAACTCGAGCCTGACTTTGTGGTGTTTACCAATTTCTGTTGAGTAAATACTCTCACCAGAGCTGATTTTGGGCTACCCATGTGACGTCCCTGAGAACAGAGTTGGGGAGAGATGTGCACACCATTATATGGTACTTGTGCCACATGGGTACAGTAGATTTAAATAACCTCAAGAGCATAGACAGTAGTAAAATGTAATAAAATAATTAAGAAGTAATACATTTTGAGTATCACCTCTGTTTTTCCATACAGCTTATTTAATTGTAAATGTATACAATTTACTTTTTAATAATAACAGTATTTAACAACTGGGGAGCAGGCGAGGAGCATGGCAGATGTCTGGTGGGGTCTGAAGATGGGTTTAGTCTCTAATCAAGGTCAGAACTCAGTCTATAGATAAGGCCAGGCTCAGGGTGTGACCTTCATCACGGCTCAGTCTTTGCAGGGCTCCGTCTGGGGTTAATTTTGGGGCTTAAATATGGCCTGGGAAAAGTTGAGTGTCTCTCTGGTGAAGCAGACTGACCCCTCCTCAAACCCAGGCCTCTTCATTTACAAGCCCGGGAACCAGCTCACAGATCCCAGGCTAAGCAGAGGCGCAGCTAAGGAGGATTTTCCCAGTCTTCCAGGTGAAGCCTCCCCTCCTGTCATCTCTGTACTTCCCACTAGAGGGCAGCAGAGACTTGACTAAAAAGGAAAATGTTAGCAGACCCTTTACCCAGGAACAGGGATGAAATCTGTACCAGGCTTCACCCCAAGACCTGAGGGCTGGGAGAAGGGTTTCCCCCTCTACTCACATGACCATGATGGTTCCAGGCACAGCCTTCTGGCTGAGGCTCAGCTTCCAGGGTCAGGGAGCCAGATTCTGGAAACCTGACTAACCCTGATCCCAACCTCTTCCCCAGCCTCAGCCCTTGGCATTGTCTCTTTGGCCAAATCATACACTCCTGGAGGTTGGGAGTGGGGTGACTGCATTTGCACTCCCAGTGCCTGGCATAGCCCAGCACCGAGTGCTGCTTAGGAAGTGTTCATTGAATCAGTACTTGGATGGTGGGGCAGTGCCGTATGTGGGAAAGACCCTGGCTTTGAAATCAGGTAGATGTGATTTAAAGTCTAGCTCTAGCTGTGTGACCTTAAGCAAGTCACTTAGCTTCTCTGAGCCTTTAATTTGCCATTTGTAAGAGGAAATAGTCTTACCTAACTTGAAAGGCTGTTGGAAGGATTAAAGGAAATGACATGGGATGGACTCAATACATACTAGTTGCTTAATAAAGGGAACAGTTATTATGGTGCAGTTTTGAGGAATAGTGAGTAATCATGTGGGGATAGAGGAATAGGTGGGAGATGGAAGATGTGGGAGTCAGAGAAGGAGCCTGAATGCCACGTTGAGGACACAGGGTTTTCTTCTGTCTACCATGGGGGGCCCCTGTGGAGCTCTCCATCTACTTGGTGAGATGGAACCAAGACACAGGAAACCTCTTAGCTCAGCTCTTCCACAATCTCACTTACTGAGAATCCAGCATGCGCTCACGAGCGTGCACGCACGCGCACACACACGCTTTTAATTTGGAAATTATTTCAAATATACGGAAGAGTTGCAAGTATACTAGAAAGAACATCATATCCTTTTAATCCAGAATCACTATGTAAACTATCGCATCTGCTTTATCATTTCCAGCCTCGCTCTTCCTCTCTATTATTCTTTGTTCCCGAAGCACCTGAGAGTGAGGTGCACACGTGTGATCCTTGGCCTCTCAGCTCTTCAGTGTGCGCTTTCAAAGGACAAGGATATTTTCTTATATGGGCACAGGACAGTTATCAATTTCAGCACATTTTTCATTGATTCAATACTTTGATCAGTTATTGACTGTGTAGGCAGAATAATGGCCCCACAAAGAGGTTCACGTCCTAAATAAATTTGTGTTGTTTTAAGCCACGAAATTTATGATAATTTGTTACAGCAGCAACAGAAAACTAATCCTAATACTTCCATCAACTCCGCCTGTCTTGCAGTTTTGTCAGTTGACCTACTAACGTCCTTTCTGGCATTTTCTCCCTCGAGCACACGATCGCACGTTGTATTTAGTTGCCCTAGTGCTTTAGTCTTCTATGACTTGGGACAGGTCCTCAGTGTTTCTTTGTCTTTTATGACAGTGACGTCTTTGAGATCCACTCTGCACCTGCTCCTTCAGTGGAATGTTTCTCATGTGGGCTTTGTCTGATGTTTCCTTGTGATTAGATCCAGGGGCCACAGCAGCAGCTGGAACACTGCAGAAGTGACGCTGTGTCCTCAGGGTCACCTCAGGAGGCACTCGATGCCCGTCTACCTCTCCTTGGCGATGTTAATTTTGATCCCCTGGTTGAGGTGTTTTTGATACAGGGCGCCACTGAGAAGCATCCCCTGTGGTGAGAACCGGGGCACTTTGCATCGGGTTTGTCATCGCTCTGCTGGGAACTGGGCAAGAGGAGATAAGTGATACCTAATGCTTGCCCTGGAGGACTCCACAGCCTCCCAAGGAGCTCCCAGATTAGCGGGAGCCAAACAAGTAGGCTCATTGATTCATGCATTCATTCCGCACGTATTTCCCGAGCACCTGTGTGGGCCAGGGCTGGGATACAAAGGGGAGCAAGAGCGAGCTGGCACCTGCCTTCACGATGCTTATCCTCTAGCAGAGAGGATGACTGGTGAACAGACTGCTGTGTCCCCAGCGTCTAGACCTGTGTCTGTCCCATAATAGCTGCTCAGGAAATAGGGGTTGACTGACTGAATGAATTGCTGGATGTCAGAGCAGCATCGGCCCTTCCTAGAGGCAATGTTTTGCCCCTGCTCCCTTAGGTGAAGAAGCTCAGGCTCTGAGAGGGGAAACGGCTCTCCAGGGCCAAACCAGGTGGCTTTGGGGGTTGTAAGCCCCGACCCTCCCGAGCAGAGTGGGCCAGCAAGTTGGCGTTTCCTCTCCAAGGGCAGCTGGGGGTTGGCTCATCTCAGAAGGAGCTTTCTCCCCCGCCTTCCTGGCGCGCTGCCTCCTCTCCCCATCCTGCTCTGGGGCCTGGGGCCCCTGATTGGGCCTGTGGTTATTTAGTCAGCGATAATATTGGATTTACTTTCATCTCTGAATTGCATCAAATGTCGCCAGTGACATTTAGCTGACACACAAGGAGGAGGGTGGCATTTTTAGATTGTCAGCGTGTTACAGACGTGGAAGCAGAGTGTGTCGGGGCGTCTGGTTTATTGTTAATTAGACGGAGCCGCGAGGCCTCCTCAGTGAGCCGGTGGAGAAGCGCACTCACGTCCCACGCCTCAACCCGACTTCAACGCCCTCCCAGAAATCAACGAGGCCCTGCCAGTTTTCCCATCGCGAAGGGGAATTCTTTCAGAAGTTTGGGAAGCAAATGACAGAGTGAGTTGTTCTCCATCGGTGGGTGTCTTTTATATTTCAATTATGCCCTGACAACTTACTCTCTGTCTACTTTGCAACTGAGAAAGTGAAAGGAAACAGTCAGGATTGGATAGCAATTTATATTAGTTCAACACTACACGTCAACAAACCTTCACTGAATGCTTCCTAGCTGTCTGACCCCAGGTTAATTCCTTGGCCTCTTTGCCTCGGTTTTCTCATCTGTTAATTGGGGGTAATAATAGCTTACCTCATAGGGCTGTTGTGAGATGTAAATGGACTGAAATATTCAAAGTGCTTAGAATAGTGCCTGGCATGTAGCTGGCACTGTGTCCCTTTCTGCAACCAGTACTAGCAGTACTATTACCATGGCTAGTGTGGGGGGTGCTGAGGAGATTCAGAGACGTGGAAGATTTGCCCCGCCCCTCAAGAAACATACTCTGATGGAGGAGGTGGACATACCAACTCCTCAGAGTCTAGGATTGTGTTATTTCAAGATTCTAGGATTATGGGACTTAAAAGTTCTAGGATTGCATATTTTTAAGATTCTCTGAATTCATGGTTCTAACATTCTATGGGTCTGTGATTCTAAGGTTCTGTGATTCTATGTGTCAAGAGGTTGATCTGAAGTGACAAGCACCGGCTTGTTGTTTACCAAACCCGTTTCCATCTCCTCCTGGGCACACAGGCTGTTTTTCCAGCCTCCCTTGTAGTTAGGTGTGGCTGAGGGGCTGAGTTCTGGCCAAGGAAGGTGGGTGGAAGTGATGGAGGCCACCGCTGCCAGGCTCGGCCTCTGAAACCTCCCATGGAATCCTCAACACGCTTTCTTTCTCCACCTCCTGACTGAGCGGAAAACATACCAAGGACCTATCAGTGGGCAGAGCCACAATGTGGAAGGAGCCTGGGTCCCTGAATTAGCATGTGGAAGGTTATCCAACCAGGAATGGGAACAGGAACTAAACTTCTGTTGTGTTAAGTCACTGGGATTTCAGGACTTATCTAATTTGGCAGCTGATAAAACTTGAATACATTCAGGCATTCTTTAGGGGTTATGAGAAGTCAGCGGTCACAGAAGTTTGGGCAGATGAGAAGGCAGGTGGGAACATTTCCTGACAGAACTTCCTTCCCATCCTTTCCCCATTGTTTCCCATCTGCACCAGTTCTCTCTCACGCCTTCTCCACTCCTGCAGCTGGGTTGAGACATCCCCAATATGCAGGTCCAGGCCCAACCCGTCTTGAGTCAAGCTTGGCTTTTAGCAGGAGGGGCGTATGTCCGTCTGCCATGGTCATACCCTGTGGCCAAGGTCCCTGCCTCTTCTCACCTTGCAACAAGCATGGAAACCCAGCTGGAGCTGATGTTGTCATTGCTCTGACTGTGGGGCCAAGGACTCCATCCTGCAGGCAGCCTGGGTCTCTCCTGCTGGCCCTCCTTCCATTTCTTTGTTGGAAGGAGCCAGGCACAGCACTTTCCCTGGGGGGGGGAGGGGCAGGAAGTGGGGCCTCTGCCTGTGCTCTCACCTCCCTCCCCTGTTGCTCGTACCTGTGCAATTCTCCCCCCATCCCCAGCTCCTCTCCTCTGACAGTGCCTGCCAGGCCGGGCGGGCTGCTTCTCCCTCTGCAGTAAAGCAGCCTCCGGCTCAGCCAGAACTGTGGCCTGAGGACACGCAGCACCCCCAGGAGAGGACAGAAGTTGCTTCAACAGAACTAGGAACATAGTCTGTTCCTTGTAGGAGGAAACCTTCTATAATTTATGTGTAAACTGCCCCGGGAGAGACTGTGTTTTCAGCTTGTACTAACTCAGTAAGGAAGTGGGCACCCAGATAAGAACCTTAGCTTCTGCCACGGCCTGGCTTACAACCTGGCATCTGAACTTTAAAAACAACCTTATGAACTTCAGCCACTCAACTACAAAGGCCGTGGGGGTCAGGGGAGAGGGACACGTGGAACCCTGTCCTCTCTGCCTGGAAGACCCTCCCCTTCTTCTCTGTCTGGTGAGCTGGAGCTCCCAAGCCACCTCCTCCAGGATGTCTTCCTTCATTCCCTCAGATAGAGTTAGCCACTCCTTCCTCTATGCCTCGGTTTCCTCATCTGTTAAAGGCAGCTGCCTCTTCTCAGGGGCACACTAAGGATTAAATGAGATATTACATGTCACAGGGCCAGTCCAGGGCCAGGCCCTAATGAGCACCCAGTTCTATTAGCTGTGGCTCTTGGGGTGGGAGTTGGGGTGGGTGTTAGGATGGCTCACTAGGATTCCAGTTTTCATGGAGATGCACTGGGGTTTTTCCCAATAAAGAAAACTTTGACTTCAGGACACTAATATTAAGGACTTGAATTGAGGAAAAGGGGACCAAGGCTGTCCTTGGAGTCTGGGAAGGGTGTCCAGGAGAGGCAGGAGCTGGGCTCAGTCATCTATCTTCACTGGAGGAAAGCATTTCTGAGTAGGGACCTGAAATGTCTCCCAACCCAGCCCTCCAGCAAACACCTGTCCCAGGCTCCTAAAGAGAATGGCACCTGTGCTCGGTGGAAACCCATTAATGAGAACTGGAGCAATCTGGAGGCCCACCAGTTTACATGTAATGAAGCTGAAGTTTGGAAAGGGTAAGTCAGCTCCCCAAGGTCACACAGCCATTAACTAGCAGAGCTGGGGCTGGAACTTCAGTCCCTAGGTCTTTCCTTTGGTCTGGTCCAGGGTCCACATGGGTGAGGGCAGCAGCTGTAGGGCAGAGAACTCAAGAGTGGCCTCCTAGCTGGCAGTACTCGCAGGGGCAGCCAGAAAACTCTGAGTGCCACCAAACAGAAACCATGAGCCTCCCCGGGGGCCAAGAGAAGGAGGCTAGGGTCTTCTGGACTCATCATTCCTCATCCCCAGGATGGCCTTCTCCTCCAGTTGGCGTGGCAGGGAAGCCAGCAACATCGCATGTGATGCCTGCTCCCTGCAGATTAGCGCTGTTTGCAAGGGCCACGTACACTGTGCATTTGCTCTCTGTAAATAACAAAATAAAAAGGCAAGGTCTGTCACTGTGCAATTCCACAGTCCCCATACAATTCTGCTGCCCCATGCAATTCTGCTGTCCCCGTGCAATTCCGCAGTCCCTTGGAGCAGGAGGCTTCCAACTGAAAGATGTTTAGATACTAACGGATTCTACCCGAGTTGCCATCTAAACAGCAAACACCTTTGCAGCTCCATAAAATCTTTGCCATTTCAGGTGGGTGTGGGGAGAGACGGCGAACTGGGCGGAGGTGGGCTTTCTGTGCTGTAATTTTTAGAGCTGAGAGGGAGGCCTTAGAGATCTGGGAGAGGTTTTTCAGGTTGGATATCATCTCAAAAAATGGAAAGAGGTGATGATTCTTTAATGGCAGAGCAGAGATAAAAGGCTAAAATATTGACATCCCCTTTTTAACCTGAGTTTTACAGGGACGAAATTTAGCGTCCATCTTCCGTTCCATGCTGTCAACCTTATGGCGGCACCCGGTTACAGACGGAGCTGCTGTAATGTGCAGCAGACATTTTATTTCTCTTGTTCACACGAGTCCTCTCTCGAGTGTCACTGAATCCCTGACCAGCATGTCTGTAGTAACTGGCTCCATCGCCCGTGTAGCAGAGGTGGCCTAAGTGACGTAGAGCTTTGAATATGTGGAAGGCCTTTTTCCCCCCTTCTTTGTGGCTGCTGCAAAGTCATAAGATACGTGGACAGATAAACCGATCTCTGATTAATGTGAGCTCATAAATAACCTCGGGATGTGAATGTGTCCTGAGAATAGGGAAAGAAAGTCGGGAAGAGGCCAACTCAACGCAAGGGAGGGGAGATTATGGGATGGCCCCCAGTCACGTGATTGGAGGCAGCCGCAGAAAGAAAGGCACAGGTCTTCCCTGAGACACCACTGGGCTGTGGTCTCAGATCTGCCACTTTTGACTGTGGGGCTGGGACGGTCACCTCACCCCTCTGAGCTTCAGTTTTCTTATTGGGGAGCAGGTAACAGTGCCTGCCTGCTAGGGATGACATGAAATAAGGAATGCAAAGTTCCAGCAACCAATGGATGCTCAGTAAATGCTGGTTTTTATCCCCTCTGGTGGCAGGTGGGTTTTGTCCAGCTTGGGTTTGCTGTGTTTCTGTATTTTCTTTCTCTGTGTGTGTCTCCTGACTTAGAAGCTGGGCAGAGCAGAATAAAGACACTCCAGGGGTGAGGACATTGTGTGTCCTGTTTTCTATCAAACATCCAACATTTTTGAGGTTTGGAATGTTGTGGTACAGACTATTTCTTAATATAAGTAATTCATCAGCTGGAGATTAAAACTTAAAGGACTCAGCCCTTGGTTCTTGGCTTGACGACTGTTGCTCATCGGTAACTACCTGTGGTGGAATGTTGGCTCAGTCGACACTCAATGCCCACCCTCTAGCGGCCTCAGGTCTGAGTTCCTCACAGGAAACACGTATTGGCCACCTGCCTTGGAAGTGGCTGAGCAGATACTAAAATACCTTGGACTCGGAGAGCCCTTCAATTTCCTCAAGTAAAGGATCTGCATGACACGCGAGGGGTACACCGAACAGAGAGGAGGTAATGGTCTGGGGAGTCAGGAAGTCTTCACAGAGGAGGTGACATTTGCACTGGGTCTTGGAGATGCACGGGAGTTCTCCAAAAGGAGAAAGAGGAGGAAAAGAGTGCTCTGGGCAAACAGGACGTATAAAACCCAGAGGCAGGAAAAGTGAGCTGCAATTGTGACCCAAGGGAACCTCAGAATGACAGCAGCTCTGCAACCCCCAGGGGACAGAGCTCTGGCGGAGCTGCAGCTGGGGCTGCTGCTCATCACGATAACATCAGTTAGCGTTTCTGGTGCACGTAGGCTGTGCCTGGCACTGGAGGTGCTTTACACACATGAACTCCTTTCATCTCCATCAGGGGTATGAGGTAGCTACTGTCTATCCCCACTTTAGAGATGAGGAAACTGATGCCCACAGAGGCTAAATAACTTACCGAAGATCACGAAGCTAAGGTGACACACACCCCTCACCTCTCTTTCCTTCATTTCAGTGCTCTGCCTTATTTGCTGTCTCTCATCAGAGAAGTGTGCTGCCCACAGATTTATTATATGATAAGGCCAGAGTGAGCCACTAATTTGGACGTCATTATTCAGCTGGGAATGGGGAGGGGAGGGAAGAAGAAATTACATGTGATGACAAGATGGAAAATTAGAGGTGGCTAAAATTAAGTGATATTACTCACATCCCTCAGACCTACTCCCACAGCTGTGTTTCCTTCTGCTTTCTTCCTTTTTCTCTCTTCCGGTTTTTAGTAGGGCTGGTCCCAAGTCGCTGGTGATAAGAAACAGAGATTTACAGCATCCAGAGTGGCCTTCCTGCGGGCGCTGATCTGGGGGCAGCACAAACACCCTGGTGCAGGAGCCACATTAATTTCTGCCTGCCTTCTTTGTCTTTGTCTTCTGAGGCTTGATTTTAAATTAATTGTTTTTCCCCTCACTTGTTGGAGACACAGGGGATCCGGATGGGGAAGTTTGTCAATAGGGATGGTGGGTGGGGGCGGCTGTGGGATGGAGGGGGAGGAAAAGAGGAGAGAGGGGAAGAAGGAGGAAGGGGAAAGAAATAGGAGAGGGAGAGAGAAGGTGGGAACTGAAGGGGAAGAAAGGGGGAGAGAGGAGGGGATGGTGCGGCGGCGGGGAAAAGGAGGAGGAGGAACTGGGAGGGGAAGGAAGGGGACGTGGAGGGGGAGGGGAGGTGTCGGATGGATGGTGCTCTGGGGACCCTCTTCTTCCTGCCTCTCTGCCTGCCTCTGGGGTTCAATACACTAACAATGAACCTTTGGAAAGAGCAATTAAGAAACAATCCCATTTACAATAGCATCAAAAAGAATAAGATAATTAGGAATAAATTTAACCAAGGAGGTGAAAGATCTGTAAACTGAAAACTATAAAACATTGGTGAGAGAAACTGAAGAAGACACAATAAACAGAAAGATATTCTGTGTTCACGGATTGGAAGAATTAATATTGCTAAAATGTCCATACTACTCAAAGTATGGACAAATTCAATGCACTCCCTATAAAATTCCAATGGTATTTCTCACAGAAAAAGAAAAGAAAATCCTAAAATTCATATGGTACCACAAAAAAAAAAAAAACCAAATAGCCAAAGGAATCTTGAGAAAGAAGAACAAAGCTGAAGGCATCACGCTTCCTGATTTCAAACTATATTACAAAGCCATAGTCATCAAAACAATATGGTATTGGTATAAAAACAGACACATAGATCGATGGGACAGAACAGACTCCAGAAATAAACCCACACGTACAGTCAAATTAATTTTCAACAAAGGAGCCAAGAATATACAATGGGGAAAGGACAGTCTCTTCAATAAATGGTGATGGGGAAACTGGACAGCCACATGCAAAAAAAAAAAGGAACTGGACCACCATCTTACACCATACACAAAAATCAAGTCAAATGGATCAGAGACTTGAACATAAGACCCGAAACCATAAAACTCCTAGAAGGAAACAGGGGGTAAGCTTTTTGGCATTGTCTTGGTGATGATATTTTGGATTTGAAACCAAAAGCAAAGGCAACAAAAGCAAAAATAAACAAGTGGCTCTATTTCAAAGTAAAAAGCTTCTGCACAGCAAAGGAAATCATCAATAAAATGAATAGGCAACCAATAGAATGGGAGAAAATATTTGCAAATCACATATCTGATAAGGGGTTAATGCCCAAAATATACAAGGAACTTGTAGAATTCAACAGCAAAAAACCCCAAATAACCCAATTAAAAAATGGGCAAAGGATCTGAAGAGAGAACTTTCCAAAGAACACATACAGATGACAACAGGTACAAGAACAGGTGCTCAACATCACCAATCATCAGGGAAATGCAAACCAAAACCACAATGAGATATCACCTCACACCTGTTAGGCTGGCTGTTATCAAAATGACAAGAGGTAAGTGGCAGCCATGATGTGGAGAAAAGGGAACCCTTTCACATTTGGCGGGAACATAAACTGGTACAGCCACCATGGAAAACAGTATGGAGGCTCCTCGAGAAATTAATACTAGAACTACAATATGATCAAGCAATTCTGCTTCTGTGTATATATCCAAAGGAAATGAAATAATGATCTCAAAGAGCTATCAGCACTTCCGTGTTCACCGCAGCATTTTTTGCAATAGCCAAGGTATGGAAACCAGCTAGGTGTCCATCAGTGGATGAGTGTGTGAAGAAAATGTGGTATACGCATACAATGGAATACTCAGCCTTAAAAAGGGAATCCTACCATTTGTGACAACATTGGCAGGGCATTATGCTAAGTGAAACAAGCCAGACAGAGAAAGACAAACACTACACAGCATCACTTCTATGTGGAATCTAAAAAAGTCAAACTCAAAGAGACAGAGAGTATGGCGGTGCTTGTCAGGGGCTGGGGGCGGGAAACAGGGAGAGGCTGGTGAACTTTCAGTCATCAGATGAATAAGGCCTGAGGATCTAACGTAGAACGTGGTGACTATAGTTGATACTACTGTATTGCGCAACTGAAATTTGCCAACAGAAGCAGCTAAGTGTTCTTACCAAAAAAAAAAAAAAAAAGGTAAACGTGAGGTGACGGATATGTCAACTAACTTGACGGAGTGACTCCTTTCACAAGGTGAACACATGTCAGATCACCATGTTGGACACTTTACATATATTCAACTTTGTCAATACTACCTCCATAAAGCTGAAAAAATTAATCTTAAAAAATTTAAGAAAAAAAAAAGACAGTATATGTGATGTACCCAGAACTGCTCTGGGCTCAAAAACATTAGTTAGAAGAGACGATGGTGAAGTGGTTGAAGGCTTAAGCTCTGTAGCCAGACTTCCTGGGGTCAGTTCTGGCTTTGTCACTTGTGACCTATGTAAGCTTGGGCAAGATCCTGACTCTCTCTGGATGCCTCGCTGGTTTAACCCAACGGTGCAGACTGGGGATATCAAGCCTCAGGACCTGCGAGCCAGCCCACTCGCCTGGACTGCTCTGCAGGGGGGCAGGGGCCCTACCCCATTCCTCGTGAGAGAGTAAGGAGGCAAGAGAAGCAGGTGAGGAGGGGAGGGAGAAAGCTAGCATTTCTCGAGACTCACTGTGTTTCACACTCAGTCACTTATTCAACAAGAATTTCGTTGAGCACCTATCCTACGCTGGGGGGCACTCTAGCTGCAAACAAGACGGAGGAGGGCCCTCATGAGCTTACATGCTCACAGGGAAGACAGAAAGGAGGCGAGTGAACAGACAGACGGGGTGACCTCAGACTGCGGTTTCACCCTGGACATGAGCCAGATGGTGAGATGGAAGAGACCGGAACACCTCCTCTGGGCTGGGTGGTCAGGGAAGGCCTCCGAGAAGGTCACATCTGAGATCTGAAGGGTGACAAGCAGAAGTGGCCATGTGAAGTTCTGGGGAACGTCATTCCAGGCCCCGGACTAGGATTCGGTCATGAGATCTCACGTACTCCTCACGATAGCCTCAGATATAATTACCCCCTTGGACAGATGAGGAAACTGAGGCTGAGAGCTTACTCGCCTGGGGAAGTGGGAGAGACAAGTTGAGCCCAGGTCGTGAGACACAAAGTGCCCTCTGGGGAGTGTTTTTGTGAAGAAAATAAAGGTAAAAGCCCAGCATTTTATCTTGTAGAAATAAAGGATTAAATGGGGAATGCTCATGAATGATGCATTCTTAAACACAATTCTCTCCTTAAGAGGGTCCTCAGGGCAGGTTTCCCCCTTCCACACCTTTGCCAGGCCAGCTTCTCAGTCTGGAACGTATTCCTGCTCCTCTGTGCCCATCCACATCCTCCCATCTCTCAGGGCCCAGCTCCAGCTCCACTCCTCAGGAAACCCTGCGGGAGGACCCCAGGCCCTGGCATATCCATAAAATGCCTTCCAAAGGGGGAGTTTCATCCAGGATCAGCCAGCTGCATAGGGGAGCCAGAGGCAGGAGTCCGGACTCAAATCCAGTCCCCCGGGTGACCCCCTCCTCTCTCCCTCATGGGCACCATCCGGAGCCGCCTGGCCTCGTTCACCCGTGCCCAGGGGCAGCTGTGCACTGCCTGCTGCTGGCTGTGGTTCCTGCCCCCTCCCTCTCCCCACCGCCCCGATTGCCTTCTGGGAGGAAAGAGTTTTTTTTTTTTTTGCAGAGATGACTCTATTCTTGTGGCCATAGATTACTCCTGACACCTAATTACTGTATATCATCGTGCCATAAAATGATGATTGGAGGTGTCACTGTCCCAAATTTGTGCTCATAAAATACGTGTTCTTTTTGTTTTCCTCCTCTGCATTTGTCTGGGAGAAAAGACAGGCAAATTTATTCCAACTTTTCAGAGGAACTTTAAAGCGCAGGAACAGAGGCGTTTTAGAGGTGGGTGGTTTTAAAAATACCCTGCAGAGGCAGGAGGCCCCAGCTCTGCTGATTCTGGGTGGCCCAGAGGGAAAATGAAGACCTTGGTGAAGACGTTGACTCCTTCTAACCTGCATTTCTCTGCCTTTGCTGGTCTGGCAAAAACCCTTCCTCCATCCTTTCTTCCCTCCCTGTCCTCCACCCCTGCCTCCCCCCCACACCTCCCCATCGGGCCTTTCTAAGGAAGCATTGGAATGTGGTGGAAAAGGTTCCCATTCTAATGTCACTCAGACTTGGGTTCAAATCTTGCCTCTGCTGCTCCCTAACCCTGTGACCTTAGGTAAGTCATGCCACCTCTGGACTCTTGGTTCCGGCACACGTAAAATGGGGAATAACAAATACTCCCTCTGCCTCACACAGCTGCTGTGAGGATGAAGAATAAAACAGCCGTAGAGGTAAAGCACCTACTGAGGGGCCTGACACGAAAGCAGCTCAGCCCCTTACCTTGCCTTGGAACGTTCTCCAGCCTGTTCTCCCTAAGAGGGCCCTGGAGTCCTAGAACCACTCCTTACCTGACCAGAATTCCCCTCTCTTACCAGTTCAGGCTGCCGTCAGCAGCCAGTAGGAGAGCGAGCTGATTACGCTGGTTGGCACTGGGGGAGAGCGCGACTGCAGTCCGCTTAGCCTGCTGGGAGAGCAAGGCCATTCTGAAAGAGCAACCTTGCCTATCAGTGGGAGGATCCAGAAAAGTCAGCCTGTCCCCCCTCCTCCCTGCACGCAAGCTCCCTGCCGGGGGCTCTCCAGCCTCTTGCCCATCTCTGAGGGATGACCTGCCTGCCTCCTGAGGTAGCCTGCTAGGTTCACCTCCCTGAGGCCTCACGCTGGCCCCCAGCCCTCGCAGAGCTAATATTTCCCCTGGGCGATGGGAGTGGTGCTTTAAACCCAGATGACTGTCTTATGAATCCAAACCAACCTGCAGGTGACTCCCAGCCTTAGGTTGGGGGGGGGGGCGGCTGGAGGACGTCCTGGTGGGGGTGGAGAGGACGGCTGCCACAGGGGCCCTTACCGCATCTCCCCTCTGCCTGGTACATACCTCCCCTCTCAGGCGCAGCCCAGGAGCCACCTGTCTGAGAGCCGTCCTCAGCCCTGGCTCCGGGCACTCGTCTCCACCCCGGGATCTCTCTGTTCTGGACTCCTGCCTCTGTTTCACTCTCTCCTCAGTCACCCTGGGTCAGCAGCCCTGTCTGGGTCTAGGCCACCTTCTGGCCTGGGGTGCTGACTCTCAGAGCACCCTGCACATTCCTCAGGCTTGTTCAAAGGCTACCCCTCTAGGCTGGCAGCTTCACGGGGGCAGTGGCTGGGTCAGCCTGCTCACTGCTGTATCCAAGGCACCTGGTACAGTGCCTGGCACACAGTAGGTGCTCAGTGAACCATCAGAGTAACGCTTACCTAGCGGTTAGTATGTACCAGGCACCGTTCTGAGCACTTTACATGTATCAAATCATAAAATTCTCACCACAATCTTATAATGTGGGTACTGTTGTCATGGCAGTCTAGCATGGCGATTAAGAGCAGTGATCCTGGAGCTAGATTACTTGGATTTTTGTCCTAGCTCCACCACTTACTTCCTGTGTGACTTTGGTTAAATTACTTAACCTTTCTGTGCCTTGTTGTTAAATAGGGATAATAACTGTACCTACTTCATAAATGGGTTGCTAGATGGTTTAATGAGTTCACACAAAGTGTTTACATACTAGGTATCATCCCCAATTTGTGGTGGCAAAACCTGAGACGGAGGATTTTGGTAACTTGCTCAAGGTCACACAGCTGAGAAGGGCCAAAGGTACGACTCAAACCCAGGCGGTCGGGTTCCGGAGTCAAGGCTCTTCAGCTCGGCGCTGTGGCTCTTGTTGGGGAGGAATGGAAGGCCTGGCTCCCCGGTGGCGGCACGGGCCAGCTCTCTCCTCGGACGCTGCCGCGGAGCAGGTGTCGGGCCTCCGAGGCGCTCCCGGCCCCCGGCGGTGCGAGCGCAGCGCGAGGAGCTCCTGCGGGCGAGGCTCACGCCGGGCGGGTGGTCGGGCGCGGCCGGGGGCGTCGCAGCCTGTCCCCGCGCAGCGACTCTCCCTCGGCCGGCCGGGCTGAGCGGCGGCGACGCGCGCAACCCCGCTCGGGACTTGGAGGTCACGCGCCCACGGGCGGGTCGGGGAGGTCTAGCCCAAGGTCACGCACGGGTCCGGGCCAGCGGGCGGGACCCCAGCTCCCTGCCCTCGTCCCTCGCTCTTCCCCGAAGCCCGAGGCCAGAGTTCGAAAGGCTCTAGAAACCAGCAAGTTTGGGCCCCTAGAAGCTTCCACGGGAGGCCTGGGTCCCAGTCCCGGTTGTCCCACGGACGTAGTGTGTGACCTGGGGCAGGTCGTCCCCCTCTCTAGCCCTAGCGTCTTGTCCAAGGGGGGGGCTCCCGCGGCCGACGCGTCCTGAGATTCTGGAGCGGGCCCCCGTGTCACTGCAGCGTCCCCCGGCCGGGTCGGAGCCCGCCCTTAAAAGCCACGCCCGCGGGGTCCCATCCCCTCCGCCGGGCGGGCGACCAGCAGGGGGCGCTGCGGCACCGCGCTGCTGCCCGCGCGTCCGCCCAAGGACAGTGGGGACGCGGCGGCGGCGCAGGGGCAGTGGCGGGCTGAGTCCGGCCGCGCCCATACTGCCGTTGCGGGGCCCAGTCCGAGACCCGGTCCGGGGCGTCCGGGGTGGGGGCGAGTCGTCTGGCGCCCCACCGGCCCTTAGCCGGTTTCTGAAGTTCGGTGTGTGGGTGGGGGCGGAGCGGGAGCAGACCTCGCTGTGTGACCTTGACCGGTCACTGCCCCTGTCTCGGCCTTGGTTTCCTGTTTCTGCAAGAGAGTTTCTTAAGAAGCCGATGAGACGTTGCGTCTGAAAATGCCTTAGGAAATCTGAGGCCCAGCCTGGATGCAAATCGACAGGCTTTTACTGAAAAATGGCTGTACCTGCTCACCGTATCTGTCCTTTCAGTTCCGCACCCTGCCAGCAACCATTTTAGCTGTTTTTACCTGTGTTTTTTGTTTACCCACAAATTTCGAAGTAATATGCTTGTAGTGCTATTTCTTAATTTACCAACTTCAGACATTATCTGTTGTTTTCCTGTTGGAATAACTAAGGAATTAGCTGTGTTCCGGCCCCATCCGTCTGCCCCATGTATCTGGAGCACTATTTTTAGGTAACTCAGTGATCAGCGTTCCTGTTAAGAAAATATGGCTCTTCATTTCCCCAAATGCTCTGTCAGAACTGCACTCCATGTTTCTCCCCGGACTGTCTCCCACAAAAGCTGTGTCAGGTTCCGTATTCTGTCCTGGGCTCCCTTTCCCAGAGGTCTTCCCGCCAAGCTGTCTGCAGGCGTGGTCTCCCCTTGCCGTTTCCTGGTCCTGTCTCTGTTGATTTCCTCCCTTCTTTTGGAAACTATAGTTGCTTCCTAAGGAATCGGGCAGGGGTGGGAAATTTTCATATACCTGGACTTATCTGTGTTCTGTCTTGCCCTCGATGGATAATTTAGCCAAGCATAGAATTCCGCCTTGGAAATTCTCCTTCAGACTGTTGGTGATCTGCTCCACTGTCTTCTGCACCTAGATTTACTGTTCAGAAACTTCATGCCTTCTGACTCCTTTTTATATATAAATTTTTTTTCTCTGTCTCTCTGGACATTTTTTTAGGATTTTCTCTTTATCCTTGGAATTCCGGGATTTCATGTGACACGTCAGTGACTTTTGTAATTCATTGTGCTTAGCCCTCGGTGGCCCATTTCAGTCTGGAGATTTGTGTCCTTCAGTTCCATGAAACTTTCTTTTGCTTTCTCTTTCATGATCTCTTTCTGTTTCCTTTCGGGAGCTACCATGAGTCCTGAACCCCCAGGACTGATCCTCAGGTCTCTTTTCTCTTCTCTCATATTTCCCTTGTCCTTGTCTTTCTCTTCTACCTTCTAGATTATTTCCTTGAATTGGCATCCCGATCCTTCTATTGAATTTTCTATTTCAGCTATCATAGTTTTAATTTCCAAGAGTTCTTATTTATTCTGTTCTTTCCTCCCCCTGCCCCAACATAGAAACAGCCTCCTTATTTATCTCTCTGAGGACATTACTTAGTGAACTTTTCCTCCTGTTCCCTGACTTATCTCTGTCTCCTTCATTTTCCCCATTTTGTTTGGTTGGTTTGTTGTGGTCTCTCTCGGCTCTGTGTCCCTCCTGTTGGAGATTTCTCTGACATTTTGTGGTCCTAGGCTTTTGTCCATAGTTAAGGATAAGGGTCTGAGAAGTTGACGGTATTGGATGTCCTGTGAAGGCAGGCGGCCAGCTTCCCTTTCGGTGGACCAGGCCTTTTGGTTGGGGGACACATAAATATCAACACGGGGAGTTCTTTTCTCTGGGACTGCTCTGCTTCTCCAGTAAGGCAGGATGGATGTGGTTAAGAGCGTGGTTTCTGGAGCCAGACTACCTGGGTTTGAATCCCAGCTCTACTGTTTACTAGCTGTATGACCCTGGACAAGTCACCGGATCCTCTGTGCCTCAGTTGCCTATCCGCAGATTAGGCATTGTAAGAATACTGCCCCATGGGCTGTTGAGTTCATCTGCGTAAAGCTCTTAGCCTGGCGCTTAGTGATAGGTCTGGGGTTACTGCCTGCAGCCACATTCTCTGCAGAGTGGGGGGGGGGGGGGGCCTGTGGGGTCTCATTATTCCCCTAGGGAAATTCTCAGTTAATCCTCCTGTTTTCAGCCCTTTCCAGCCTCAAAATCTTGTCTCCTACTCCTCTACCCCCTTCTGGGCCCTGCAGTTGGCGTTCTTTTCATCGGTACAGCTTCTGCAGGTCTCATCTGACTCAGTAGAAACTGGGGCAAATTTGATTAATCAAAAAATTGTTTCAAGTGAGAAATCATTAAAAAAAGAAACACATATTGTAAACATTTTGTTTTAACCTAAAACGTACAAATGCCTATTCTCTTATTTTTGAGTGTGGGGCCATTAACTGGAATTCTATAAGGTCTTCCTTGCACAAACCTCAATACCTAAAGCAGGGTCTACCATTTCCTGATTTGGCTTCTTTATAGCGCAGCTAAAGCTTAAAGGAACTTAAGGAAGTTATCCGAATGCAGATTCCTTCTAGATTTGTATAATTTCCTCCCAGTTTGTTACAATTTATTGTCTGTAACTCATCTGAGCATTTTTTTTAATAGCACTCTGCCTTCACTGAGTCTTTCAAGGCATTCAGCTTAGTTTCATAAAACGACTCTGCTTTCACAGTCATATTTTATTGGTTTATTAATATTAAATTGAATCACAGAATTACAAAACCGAGTATCACTGCCATAAATAGGTTTGGGAATAAGCACTTGTTTCTGGGAAAGCAGATGGGTTAACTGGAAGTGATGTATGTGGGTATTCTAAGGAACATCCTGCCAGACAGGGGTGTTCAGCCCACAGTTTATGGAGAGCATGGCAAGCGTGGTTGTTCCAAGAGGGCTCATTCGGTGCTGGTGGAGCAGAGAGCTCAGGCTGTGGTGTGGCTTCCACCACCCTGCAAACTAAGTCCCATTCACTCCTCCATCCCCTTTCAGCCTTACAGAAATGTGCTGAACTCTCTCATCCGTCAATGACCCCTGCCTCTCTTCCTGTCCTCTGGGTTTATATCTTCTCTTTTCCTTACTGTCATTTTAAGGGGAGGGGGTGTCGAGAGGGAGAAAAGATGAGCATTAAAGTTCAAGCTGCCATTTGTATCCAGACAATTCTCTCTTATTTAAGACTCCCAACAGCCAGTGAGTGGCAGAGCCTATTATTATCCCCACAAAGGTCACACAGCTGTAAGTGACAGAAGCAAGTTTCAAACTCAGGTCTGTCAGAGGCTGTAGTGGATGCTGTGGTGCTTTGCCCAGATCCCCTCTCAGGGTCAACACACCATCGGCCAGCTGCTGGGGCGTTGGTTGCTGGTGGCTCCCTGGAAATTGCCCTTGGCTGTAGGAACTGCCTCGCCCTGGCGGAAGTCTTTCCTCTGGAGATCACCGTGGCCCGTGACTGGCTGATGCAGGGATATGAAAGCCCAACCCTACTCCCTCAATTTGGGACAATTCTCAGGGGCCCTCCCAGCTCCAAAGCTCCTTGTGGGATGAGTTGAGACATCAGTTGCAGTTTGATGTGGGTCAGCTTGACCCTCTACCCAGTTACAGGTGTGACACCAGAGCACACTCTCCGATAAGCCCTTGGCACACAACTCCTCGCTTCAGAGTCTGTTTCTAGGAAGCCCAGTGAAAGGCAGAGGCCACCGTCCCTGATCTTTCGCTGCCTCTTCAGCTAGTGGAGACCCTGAGATCCCAGGGGCGGGATTTATCAGCAAGGAGAAGACAACTGCGCTGAGGTGGTTGTTGCAGACTTCAGGACCCAGCAGGGGCTGACATCCCCCTGGAGGGGCAGGGGTGGCACATTCCCTGGTGTGGTTGGAGGCCAGGGGGTGGGTGATGAGACTGAGCCGGCAGGCGCCGTGCAGGTCCAGGTCCTCGAGTATTTGCAGTCAGTGGAAGTTGTCCGAGGGTTTGACACAAGGAATAACGTGGTCAGATTGGTGGTTGAGCAAGATGATCTTGACTCCAAGAAGGGTAGTAGGGGTCCAGGTCGGGACAGGGAGGGTAGCGAGGAGGCTACTATAGCGGTCCAGGAGGGAGAGGATGAGGCCTGGGCCAGTGCCCTGAGGATGCAGAGATGGTTCTCAGACTGATCGCTACCCGCCAGCACCCGCAGTTCCTACTATCTGCTTTGTCTGTACTTTCTAACGTGCCACATGATGAACTTACTTGTCACAGTTATTATGTGTCTCCCTCTCCTATAAGGTAAGCTCCAGAAGGGCAGGGATTTTGTCTGTTTTGTTCATTGACAGTGATAGAAGAGTACCTGGCACGTGGCAGGTGTTCAGTGAGTAATAACAGTTGGATGGATGGATTGTTGTGAGGTGTGGGGGACCAGGACATGGCATCAGGGATGCTCCTTTGGCTTCTGCTTGGGTGCCTGGATGGCTGGTGGGGCCCCCTGAAACAAGGTCGGGAAGAGGGGCTCCATTTTGCATGAGCTGAGGGGCAGGGATGGAAAGCAGGGTGAGTCCCAAGTGCTGATGTCCAGCAGGTCTCAGTCCCCGTAGATTTGAATTTTCTATAGGGTGACCAGAGGGCTCGGGGTAAAAAGGGACTTCAGTAGGTTCCTAGTTTAAAATGCTACTTATCTATTGCCTTCCTGGCCGAGTCCCTTTCAGCTGAGAACCATGAGCCCTGAGCCCTGCTGGTGGCTCTCCCAAGAATGAGCTCCGTGTGTGGTGGGGTCCTTCAGCTCTCTGAGCTTCAGTTTCCCTCTGTCAGGTGAGGTGAAGCTGTTCACGCTGAGAAGACCTCCTGGCTCCCTGCCAAGGTCTCCTCCCTTCTTGGATGGTTTCCAAGGCACCGAATGGTGCATCGCATTTGAGTCACTATGGGCCTGGGGAAGCTGTTTGTCACAGATAGGGAACTGGCTTATGGACAGGAAGGACAGAGAGAGCTAAACAACTGCTTTCACGGGTAGGAAGCATAGAGGATGGGGTATCCACGGTGTGTTGGAACTTGTTTATTTGTTTGTTTAGTTTTGATGTTTTTCCTAAATGACCCAGAGAGGATCTTTCCAAGTTGCCCTGGTTTCTGCTTGGATGTTTAAACGCAGGAGTTTGGCCTCACAGAGTCAACATGTGCAAAACCCAGCTGGTCCCCGCTCCTCCCAAACTGCTTCTGCTCTCTCGATGCTGCCGCCATGCTCCATCTGAACGCTTGTAATCTCCTCCTCCTTCTTTATTAGCTTTCTTTTGTTGTTGTTGTTGCATGGAAATACCTTTATTTTGCCTTTGCTCTTTACAAAAAGTTTTATTATGGAAAATCCAAACTTGTGCGAAAGTAGAGAAAAGAATATATGAGAGAATAATGAACCCACATGTACTTATCATCCAACTTCAACAGTTATCCCCCCCGTGGCCTATCTTGTTTCATCTGCTCCTGCCCACTGTCCTCACCCTACCATGCCCTCAGGTTATTTTGAAGCAAAGCCCAGACAGCATATCATCACATCTATAAATATAAGGATGCATTAAAATATGTAACTGTATAAATAAGCGAGTCACAAAAAGACAAATACTGTATGATTCCACTTATATGAGGTACTTGAGTAGTCAAAATCAGAGAGACAGAAAGTAGAATGGTGGTTGCCAGGGGCTGGGGAAAGGGGAGAATGAGGACTTGTCTGATGGGTACAGAGTTTCAGTTTTACAAGATGAACTGAGTTATGGAGATGGATGGCGGCAATGGTGACACAGCATTGTGAATGTATTTAGTACCACTGAGCTGTTAAAACTGGTTAAGCTGGTAAATTTTATGTGAATTTTGCCACAATAAAAAAACAGGAAGAATACATAACTACGAGGTCATTACCATATCTAAAAAAGCGATTAAAAAACTCCTTCATGTCATCAAATATGCAGTTCATTTCAAATTTCCTAGCTTAACTCATCATTTTATTTCCTTTGTGGTTTGTTTGATTCAGCATCCGAGTGAGTCCCATATGTTGCAATTGGCTTATAGTTTTTTTAAGTCTCTTTTAGTCTGTAGGTTACCCCTCCTCTTATTTTGCCCCAGCTATTTATTTGTGGAAGAAACTGGGTTGTTCGTCCTGTTCCCACGTCTGGGCTTTGCTGATTGTGTCCCATGGTGTCATTTGATATGTTCTTCTGTCCCTTGCGTTTCCTGTATGTCAGTAGTTAAATCTCGAGGCTTCATCAGATTTGACTTTTGACAAAGAACACTTCAGAGGTGGTGGGGTGAACATCTGTCAGGAGTCACACAAATGTCTAATTGTCGTGTCTCTCTGTTGTTAGCAGCCATTGTTGATCGTTGCCTAGATCCATTGTTTCTTCAGTGTTTGCACAATAGTAATATTCTATTATGTTTTTCTTTGTGTAGCTGGACTTCTGTAAAGAGAAACATCCTCTCGTAAACGATTTGGATCCTCTAAGGTACGGTTTATACAGGAAAGCAGGATAAATGCTTGATTGTTTCCCTTTATTTTCAGTTTTTAAAATAATGAGTTGGTTTTCTAGCATTCTCCAAAGGTGGCCAATGAGATTATTTTGTATCGTTATGAACTCATGGATTTGAATAAGTGTGATGTGTTTCAATCCATTTCAGTTTTTATTTATTGATGCTCAAATGATCCCATCCTTGGTTAATGGGAGCCTCTTCAACTTGGTTTCTGAGTCCTTTTGATATTGGCCTCAGGAGCCTCTGCTAGCTTCCTTGCTGTCTAGAATAAGACATTCCGTTTTGTACATTTCCTGCCCCAGACCTGCAATCATTTTTCCAAGGGCTTGGGGTGAAAAGGGCCTTCAATAGGTTCCTAGTTTAAAATGCCACTTATCTATTGCCTCCCTTTCTTTTTAGTGGGAATGGTATTTAGAGGCCACAGCATGGGTACTACGAATTATGTTATTTTTTAATATTATATTTGATACCTAAAAGAGTGTATGTACCATATATATAATTATACAGCATCACAATAAAATAGCTACCCAGCAGCCAACACCCAAGTTAAGAATTGGAACACTATCAAAACAGTTCATCTTGTGTGCTCCTCCTTTATCTCGGTGCTCAGCCTCCATCTAAGAGGGTTGATTGTGCATTTATCATTCTCTTGCTTAAAAAAAGTTTTATCGATATGTATGTGTCCTTAAATATACATGTTAGTTTATAGTTGTTTTTGAGCTTTATAAGAATGATATCAGGAAGTATGTTCTTCTGTGACCTGGCTTGTCTTTACTCAGTGTAAATTACCATAACTCTTAGAAATATCCTGCTGTGTTTTTTAATCTGTGGTTCATTTATTTTCAATCTGTATAATATTCCATTGTGTGACTATACCATAATTTATTTTATCCGTTCTCCTGTTTGTGGACATTTGAGTTATCTCCAGTTTTTATTACAAATATTTTGCTAGGATAATGCTACTACAGATAGTCTTGTTCATGCCCCTGTGCACATGTGCCAGAATTTGTCTAGGGCAGCGCTTATGAAACATTAGTCTCAGGATCCGGAAGAATTTTTGTTTACGTGAATTATAGTTGTAGATATTTATTATATTAGAAATTAAAACAGAAAAATATAACCATTTTATTTATTATTATTATCATTTTAAGATGACAACAACAAGTTCAATATATGTTAACATAAATCATATATTTTAGATGAAAAATAACTATTATATATATATTTTTTTTTGGAATATTAGCTCTGAGCTAACATCCACTGCCAATCCTCCTCTTTTTGCTGAGGAAGACTGGCCCTGAGCTAACATTCGTGCCCATCTTCCTCTACTTTATATGTGGGATGCCTACCGCAGCAGGGCTTGCCAAGCGGTGCCATGTCCACACCTGGGATCGGAACCGGCAAACTAAGGGCTGCCGAAGCAGAACGTGCTAAGTTAACTGCTGTGCCACCGGGCCGGCGCCAGTATACTTTCTAAGACAAATTAAATGAGAAGAGTGACATTGTTTAAATTTTTGCAAATTTCTTTGATGTCCGGCTTAGGAGAAGACAGCTGAATTCTCATATCTGCTTCTGTGCTCAGTCTGCTGCTGTATTATAATCATGTAGCTTTTGAAAAACTCCACTGTATATTCATGAGATGAGGGTGAAAAAGTCAAATAATGTCTTTCGAATGCATTTTGAAAATAGTTTTGACCCCATGGATCTCCTGAAAAAGTCTCAGTGTCCCTGGACCATACTTTGCGAACCGCTGCTCTAGGGAATATCGGTCTCGGAGTGAAACTGTGGGTCATAGGGTTGCATAGAACATATGCAAGTGTTCAGCTGTATACGATAATGCCAAATTGTTTCCCAAAATGGTTTTAGCAATTAACACTCCCACCACCAGCGTCTGAGAATTCACATTGATCCGTATTTTCCTCAACACTTGGTGTCATCAGACGTTCTAACTTTCACCTATCTGATGAATATGAAGTGGTATTTCATTGTGGTCTCTGTGCCCCAGTTTCTTCCCACTTCAGTCCATCCTTCTCACGCTGCCAGATTAATCTTCTGTGATGATGTTTTTGATTGTGTTATGTTTGTGTCTCCTCAAAAACTCTCAAAGGCTTTTACTTTTCTTTCTTTCTTTCCTCAACTGAACTAGGAACAACTGTATCATTCTTCCCTTCAGCGCTCCTTCTCCAGAGCCTGAAGCAATCAGCTGGGGCTTCCTCTACATCATTACTAGCTCTACGCCTTCCAGGCAGATGCAAATACCTGGTGTTCGCAAATAGGCCCGGAAATTTCCCCCTCCAAGTTTTTGCCCACAATATCCTTCCGCCTCAAACACTGTCTCTGTTCCACTCTGCCTGTTGGAATCCAGTCATCTCTGATGATGTTTGGCTCAAATGCTGCTTCTCCCAAGAGGCTGCCCACATCCTTCCCTCCTCTGAACCCCGCCACACAAGGCTTGTCTGTCTCTTGTTCCTTTAGCATACTGCCGTGGGTTCTAGTTAGGAGTGGATGTGTTTGTCACCCCCACTAGTCCAGGAGCTTCTTGAGGTCAGAGACCATGTATTCCCCACAACCTCTAATGTTGGACCTGGAATAGAGTAGGTGCTAAAAATCTACTTGTTGTCAATGTCTCTGTTTTACATCTGAGGAAATGAGGCTCAGCTGGATTAAGAGTTCTAGGGGCTTTCTGTATAGCTGGGGAGTCAGGACCCTATATAAAGATAGGCAATACAAGGTGCTCTCTGACAAGGGGTTTTATGGGGCCACTCTATCAAATGAGGGAGCAGAGAGAAAGGGCTATGGGAGCTCAAAAGAGCCCGTAGGACTTGGAGTGCGCTTGGAAAGATGGTGCTGTGGATGAGTGAAGTGGAGGCACACTGGGCCTCAGTTTCCTCTTCTGTTAACTAATACCAGGACTATCTCTGCTTCTTTATCAGGAATTTTATGAGAAGAAACAGTGCTAAACAACAACTCTCATTTATTTAATGCCTGTATGTCAGGCACAATGCCATGCTCTATACATTATCTCATTTAATCCTCACAACAGTGCTGTACATTAGGTATTATTATCCCCATGTTCCAGATGATGAAACTGAGCTTTAGAGAGGCTACATGACTTGACCAAGACCTTTGTGCTAGGGAGTAGTAGGGCTGGGGTTTGAACCCAGGTCTCTTTGGGCTGCTAAGGGTTTCTTAGTGACAATGGTGGCAGTGTGTAATGGTGTGTGCTGTGATTTCACATGAGTATTGGCTCTGGGCAATGCTGGTCTGCAATGAGCCAGGCCGTTTTCAGGAGACAGATCAGGGAGGGTCAGACCAGCTGGTGATGTTACATTTGCCAAAAGATGTGACGGAGAAGAGAAATAAAAGGTGGGTTCTCAGGAGGGGTGGGGAGTGGCAGCAGAGGCAGCACACAGCGAACAGCCATTGGCACCTGCTGCGTGCCAGGCTCTGTGCCACTCTCTGAGGTCTCAGCAATGGAGCTGACCTGATCTTGCCCTCAAGGAGCTGAATCAGGGGAGACAGACATCCTGACAGACACCAGTCCTGTGCTGTGTTCTATTAGGATGCCGAGGCTGCATTCCTAAGAAATCTTGTGTTATAAAAAATGGAATAATAGTGACAATTGCTTCAAAGGGGAGAAGGAGGTTAAGGGCTAGATAGTTTCAGACTCGCTGTAACAAAGTCATTTTTCCTTCAGGAATGTCAATAATAAAGGTGTTTTTACAGCTATAACTGTATGGTTGCAAAACCTGAACATCACAGAGCAAATCCAGCCTTAGACGTCCTCACACTTTTGCTCAAGAGGAACAGCCTTTCTTTTTCTGTCACCCAGCACTGTCGCTAGGGCAGACTTCTCCCACCTTCCATTTGCCTTGACCATCTTCTGCTGGAGTAACAAAGGGCCAAGCCCCTCCAAGGAAGCTTCCTAAAGACATGGGGACACTGCCTTCCCCTGCCCCACCCATCTCCTCCACTAGTTCCCCTGTCGCAGCTTCTTCCTCTCCACCGTGTCACAACCAACCATGATCTGCTCAGTGTAAATCATGCTCTCTAATTAAAGGATCACATTATATTTAATTTGCATTTAAAAATCTCACCATAGGAGAAATTCTTACTGGCTGTAAGAAGAGTAGTGGGGATATGTAGAGGCAGTGTCCTGTCACCATAAAGAGTGGGGCCCCTGGTGCCAGTCTATGTGAGTTGAAATCTTAACTTTGCCACTTAATAGCTGTGTGACCTTGGACAAGTCACTTAATCCTCTGTACTTCTCTAAAATGGGGAGAATGGTAGCATCTGCTTCACATGGTTGCGAGAATTCAAAGAGACATGGTTGTGAAGTCTTAGCACATAGTCAGTGCTCAATAAATGTTAGCTATTCTGCAATGCAGAGAGAGGCAGTAGCCTGGGGAGTGTGCGAAGTCGTTGTGGAGGAGGAGAGCCTGGGGCTGGACTTGTAGAGTGAACAGTGTTGGACAGGAGGATGAGGCAGAGGGAGCAGAGAGACACAGCAAGGCTCTTTTGAGGTCCCCAAAGGGGTCTGGAATGACCAAGGCCATGGTGTCTGCTTAACCCTAGCTACGCTAACAGATGAAACTTTGAAAGGTCAATGGCTTAACATAATAGATGTTAATTTCTTGCTCACATAAAGTTCAGTCAGTGGCAGTGGGGGAGGAGGGGTACTCTGTGCCTGACCTTTATTAACACAGGCTAACAGAAGCTTTGCAACCTCCCATGTGGCTTCCAAGGCCACCCTGGGCATTGACTTCCAGCTGGCAGACAGGGGAAAGGAGTATAGAGGATCATGCAGGAAGGTTTTATGGCCAGGCTTGGAAATGGCACACATCACTTCCTCTTATATTTCATTGGCTAGAACTTAACACGTGGACACATCTAACTGTAAGGGAGTTTGGGTGATATATTCTAGATGTGTTCCCAGAAGGAGAGTAAAATGGATTTGGTGACTAACCAACTGGTCTCTGCCCAAGGTTCTAGTGCTAAGAGGTGCACCAGCCCCTGGGAGCAGGGGTTCAATGGGAAGGACTCAGGAGATGAGCTGACGAGCTTGATTTTGGTCTGTGGACAGTGATGAGCCATTGGAGGGTGTTCATCAGGGGAGCGATGTGGTCAGAAAGTACCAGGGGATTAATTGATTCATTCCACTGCAAGGTGGAAGGATGTGGGAAGGCAAGGAGGAGAGTTGGATGGGGAAGGCCAGTCAGGACCTGTTGCAGGGATCTAGGCAATAGTTGGTGAGGCCAGCACTCAGCCATGACCATGGGATGGGCAGCAGGAGTGGCTTTGCGCGAGTTCAACAGGCAACAGTTACTTAGAAGACGCCTGTTATTTCATGATCATAGTGCTCAGTGCTGTGGAACATATAAGGAAAATGAACTAGACCTTATCTGTTGGGAGCATACACTTATTTACAAACTGACAAAGATGGCTTTCAAGTGTCAAAACTTTGGAGTGAACTGGCCAGAGTTATCCTGGAGTGGCCTTCTATGCACTTAACACTGTCATCTACTTCAGTCTATCTCTGTGGTCGCCTTCTCTCTCACTCTCTCTTGCTCTTGCTCTTTCTTTCCCTCTCCATATTTCATCTTTGCTTCTCTTTGCGTTTGACTTCATTCTCTCAGGCAGGCTTCCTCTACCAGCCTAGAACCATAGCTGAGGCGAGGTCCAGGCTCACATTCACACAGCCTAGCAACAAAGAGGCATAAATATCTGATTATGGCTGAGAGCAGTGGTTCTCACACTTTAGTGTGCATCTGAGTCACCTGGAGGGCTTGTTAAAACACCAACTGCTGGCCCCAGAATTTCTGATTTAGTAGGTGTATTATTTCGCTAGAGCTGCCATAACAAAGTACCACAAACTGGAGTGGCTTAAACAAGAGATATTGATTTCCTTACACTTCTGGAAGCTGAAAGGCTGAGATCAAGGTGTTGGCAGCGTTGGCTCCTCTGAGGGCCCTCTCCTTGGCTTGTAGCTGGCCATATGCATATGATGTCTTCACATCATCTTCCCCCTGTGTGTCTGTGTCCTAACCTCCTCTTCTTATAGGGACACCAGTCATGTTAGGTTAGGGCCCACTCCAGTGACCTCACTTAACCTTAACTATCTCTTTAAAGATTCTATCTACAAATAGAGTCATATTCTGAGGTCCTGAGAGTTAGGACTTCAACATATAAACTTGAGGAGGACACAGTTCAACCCGTAACAGTAGGTTTGGGGTGGGGCCACAGAATGTGTGCATTTCTAACAGTTCCCCAGGGGCGCCAATGCTGCCGGTCCAGGGACCACACTTGGAGAACTGCTGGCTTAGAGTGGTTCTCTCCCCTGGGATATATGCACTTGAACAGGAGTAGACTTGGGTTCACATAATTATAATATTAATTGGAAGGAATGCCATATATTTGTAACTGGCAAATGGGGGAGAGGGTTTTTAAGTGAGGAACTTTTGGCATGTCACAAATTAAATGGCACTGATTCATGGCCCTTCAGGAGCATAGAGCAGAAGAAAGGGCTCAGGCTTTCACACTGGAGATGTCATGGATCTAATCCTGGCATGGCCCTTCCGAGCTAATTTTGAGCAAGCCACATAATAATTCTGAGTTTCAAATTATCATCCATAAAATGGGAGTGAAAATAATACCTGTAGGGTAGTTGTAGGAATTAAATGTAATAATTTATGTAAAGGGTGTGGCGCTTAGTAAATGGGAGCTAGTGCTGTTGTTTTTTATTTATCCATTTGCACATTAAATATGTGACTGGGGGTCAGAAGACATGAGGTCTAGTCCCAGCCCTGGAACCCAGCTGTGTGCCCTTGGGCCCCACTTAATCTCTTTGAGCCTCAGTGCTTTTATCTGTTAACCAGGGAGGAATGTCTCTCTCCTACCATCTCCAATCACGGTTGTTTTAAGGACCAAATAAGATAATGTGAAAATGCAAAATTGACTAGACTGTGCTCCACAATGGAAAGCACTTATATAGTTTCTTTTTGTAATAGTCACCAATAGGAGTAACTACCTGACTCCTCACAGTTCCTTCTTCTCTAGAAATAGTGTCTGTGCTACAAAATCTCACCCACCTGGCCAGAGGTGAGCCCCTTACTTAGCTGGGCCAATCAAAGGGCTTCTTTGGAATTTTTCAAAATGGAGCGAAGGTAAGAAAGTTCTAGGTCCTTTCTTTTAGTTGGAGTTGTGAGATGTGAGGCTTTGGAGGTATATAGGTCGTAACATTTCATGCCATATGGGGAAAGCCGTGCCTTTCTTGGCTGGAATGATGCCGATACGCAGAGAGAGGCCAGGCGGCACTTGAGGCCCTGGCTCTTGTGGTTCCGGACACCCAGCTGTGCCTCAGTCATAAGAGATACCCTAGTATCCTATCCTTTTTATCTAGGAAAGTTTCCACTGGGTGTCTGACACTTGTAACCCTGACAAATGCATTATTCACTCAACAAGTATTTATTGAACACCTATGCGATGCCAGCCACTGAGCCAGATGGTAGTCAAATGACACAACAGATTGGCAAGGCCGTTTTCACTTCCCCCAGGCCCGATCTGCCTGCCTCCTCTTCACTCCTTAGCAGGAACCTGCAGAGTCCGCCTCCATCCTCTGCTTAGCCAGGTCTCTGGGCAGAATCACAAAATCTTGGTCTCTTAGAATTGGTGAGCCAGAGAATAGTTAAATCGTAATTCTCACAGACTTTGGGGAAAACTTGCATGGAGGATACAAAGCCCTCTCAACTCATAGTCCATAGGGCAGGACCTGGGGTCAGTATTTTTATAAAGCTTCAGAAGTGTACCTCATGCAGCCAGTCCCTAGGCTTCTGTGGTGGAGGCCCACGTGTTCCTTCTTCTCCTCTTCCAAGAACGAGAGAAACTGGGCAAGGAGGGGCCAAGGGACAAGACTCCCAGGGGCAAGAACTACATGGCTCAGCTTCGCTATCAGCATGACTTGTTTCCTCATCTGACAATCAGGATTGGTGGAAACTTCTGCCCTGGGGGATTGTTCTGAAGAAGAATTTATTTCCTTCTCCAGTGGTTAGGTCTCCTCCAGGAGGGCAGGCCTTCAGGCATTTTCCTTGTTTTCCCCAAAGGGTTGAGCACGTGGATGGTGTCCTGTAGATGCTTGTTGATGGCCCAGCCCCTCCTCTCCACCTCCACAGCCACCAGGTGAGGCCTCATCCTCACCCACCTGGGCTGTGGTCCCAGTCTCCTCTGGCGTCTTGTCTGTCCCTCCCAGAGATCACACATGGAGGAAGCCTGGCCCTTCCCAACCGCTCCTTCTAAAAACTCCATCAGGTTGCTCAGGCACTCTGTCTGGGCCACCCACGTGCACCTGGGCCTCTGTTATGCAGGAGCTCTGGGTCAGTCCTCAATGGGCTGATTGCAGTTTCCTCCTGGGTTGGTTTCTTCCAGTCTTTAATCTCAGTCCTCCAAAAGGGCTGGTGCTGGATGATAGAGACCCTGGCCTGGGCCTCAATTCCAGAGCTTCTTGAAGCCTGCCTTGTAACAGAGTGAGCTGAGAGGAAGCACTTGGAATCTTGGGGTCAAATTCCTAGTTAGGTGGCCTGGGGCAAGTTGCTTTTCCTTTTTGGGTGCCTCGGCTTCCTCAGGTATCAAATGGGGGATGCTAGGACTTGTCTTGTAGGATTCTGTGAAGGTTAGAAATGCCACAGTTGCAGTGCCTGGAAAAAAGGAGTTGTGCAAGAAGTGGTAGCAAATAGTATTACTTGGCTGTGCCTGCCTCCCTCACTAAGCTGGCAGCTCTTTGAGGGTGAGGACTGTGCTTTCGTGTCAGGTCATAGTTCCAGTCTATTGAGTACTCCCTGGGAACTGGGCAGAACTGTCATGGGGTAAACAATGATACTTACTTCATAGGGTTGTGTGTGGATTAAATGAGGAGGTTTGCCCCCATTTTCAGATGAGGAAACTGAGGCTCAACTAGGTTAACTTCTTTTCTTCACAGCTTTGTGTCTCTCTGTCCCTGCACAGGGCCTCACACAGGGCAGACGCTTGAATGACTGTGAAATTGCAGCTCCTGGCATAGCGGTGACGTGGCCCTGCTCACAGCGTGTGGGAGAGACACAGGCTTCCCAGCCCCTGTCCTTTCCTTTCCTGGCCTCCCTGGCAAGAAGGGAGGGTATAAGTCTGTTGCTGGGCAGGCAGTGAGGGCCTCAAAAGTCTGGGGGCCAAGTGCAGGGCAGGGGAAGCCCATCAGAGGCCCCACCCTTGGTGGGGGGACATTCCAAGGAGACAAAAAGCGATCTGTGAGGGCTTGAGTCAGATTAAAGTGGAGGGTGGGGTGGGGGATGGTAATAGAAAGGTACAAAAATCCACCTCTGCTCTGATTGGCAGTTTTCCGTTGATGACAGAGGGGCTTGGTGCTCCCTTGTCTCCTTCCGGTTGTTCCTCTTACTCTATTTTTTCGTTAGATCTTTCCGACGATGGAGCTATACTTGTTTCATTTTATACACGGGGCCGCTGAGGCCCACAGAGGGAAAAGACCCACTCAAGGGCACATAGCCTGTGCATGAGGAGAGCTGGGTATAATGGTGCTGTACTTGGGGTCAGACAGACTGATCCCTTCCACCATGGGCAGCACCATGACCTTGGACAGATTACTTTAACCTCTGTGAGCCTCAATTTACTCACCTTTAAAGTGGGGATGTTAATAATCTCCACCCCCTAGTGTTGGCGTGAAGGTTAAAGACGGGCATGAACGCACCTTGCCTAGCACAGTGCCTGGCCAGAGCACATGTTCAAAAATGTGGGTTCATTGCTTCCTTTGACCTTTGGCTCCACTTTTCTGTTTTTCAACTGCCCCAGCTTCCTTTCCACTCACCTTTTCTTGTTCTTTGGGCTCTTTACACCACACTGTCAGCATGTGGTTCTGCTGCATGGTTCTTTCTTTCAGCAGCAAATGAGTGGAGGGAGAGCTCAGAACCTCAGGAATCAAACCACACAGAATCCATCCCAAAGGAAACAGTGAATTGACCCACAAGAGTGACCTGCATGTGATTTCTGATTTCATTTAGAGGGTTCAAGGGCTGTGGGAGGAGAACTGAGTGGGGAGCTGGGAGACTGGGGTTCAAGTCCGAGCTCTGTAACTGAGTAGCTGTGTGACTCTGGGCTGGTCCTTTCTCCTCTCTGGCCCTCAGTTTCCCCATCTGACAATAAGGGGGCAGGAAAGGGGAAACTCTGACTCTTTGAATTTCTAATTTTATTCCAATTGTATGTTTCAGGGAGGAATAACCGGGCTCCTGGATGTGATGTGATGAGTGAATATTCCTGATGAGAAGTGGAAATAATTCATGGTTGAGAGCTGTGCCTCAGATCAGAGTGACAGGATACATGGCCAGGCTATATTTTCCAGCAGATTACGTTAAAAGCTGTGGCCCAAGACTCTAAAGTATGAAGACAAAAGGAGAAGATGACACAATATCTTTCTAAAGAAATATTTTCCAGCCAAATGGTGCAGCAGATGACTTCTAGGAATTTGTTCTTGTTCTCTATTGAAGGTGAAGAGTTCACAGCCTTCAAGGAAGCAAGAAGACATGGGATGGAGTGAGGACGCCAGCTGCTGGAACTCTCTGAGCCCCAGTTTGCTCGTCTCTAAAATGGGGCTGATCTTTCTTCCCAGGATGGTCATTTCAGGTTAAAGGAGGTGTTGAGTGTAAAGGCAATCCTCACATAGCATATGATTCCTAGCTAGGGGGATCTGAGTTCTGGTTCTGGTCCTGCTAGGGTATGGCTGGTTGGGAGGATCAAAGAGATAATTAGAGGGATTGCCAGTTTCCTAATGGGGAGCCAAAATTGCCATTTTAGACCAAGCATGTGGCCAAGGTAACAACCTCACCATTTCATTTCTTCACGTTTATTTATTGAGCAAGATTGGGGGGCATGTGTGTTCTGTGGAGCCAAAGGAGGAGCTTGGTGGTTAGAGAAGGAGAGACGGAAGGCTGAGACAATCAAGGATAAGAAAGGAAGGGTTTTAGTGACCTGGGGTGAGGGCAAGGAGAGAGGAGCAGCCTGTGCAAGGATGTGGAGGCAGGACCAAGTGTGAAGATGCAGGCTGGGCTATGGGGAGGGGGTGGGTAAGGAGGAGGATGGTGTACTCAGCCTGCCTTGACCTTGGGAGGGAGTGGAGAGCAGGTCTCCTTGTCTGCAGAGCACGTGGTCACTAAAGGCTGCGACCCACTCTGAGAACTCAGCACCTCTTGTCTAGTCCTCACATCACCCTTCAACCCTGCAATGTAGGGGTGCACACCCCAGTTTCTGGGAAGTGGTCAAACCACTTGCCTAAGTTAATTGCCCGGCAAGTAGCAGAGCCAGGATTTGAACTCAGGGCTCCTGATCCCCAGTCTGGGGAATTTTCTCAGCTCAGGGTCAGGACTAGGGTAACTCAAGCGAGGTGGCTGGGGTGCAAAATTTAGGGAGGCACTTGCACAATCCTGAGAGTGAGTGCCTCCTTTCTTTCTCACATTTGTCACACCTAAGTCTGGCCTCCTCCTCTGCGGGGACCCCTCTCTTCTCTCTAACCTTCTTGGCAGCAGAGGCAGCAGGCTGCAAGGACCTGCAGCCGGGCTTGGCTTTGCTCCTGACCAAGTGGGAGGCATTAAGTTAATGGCCCTACAGGTGAAATCAATCCAGTTAAAATGATGGCCTGCTCCTTCCCTGTCCCCTTAGAAGCTAGCCATGCAAGATTTTCTGTTCTCACTCATCTCCTCAATTCATATGTCCCCTAGGTCCACTTTCAACCACTGGAGTGCCTGGCACAGAACTGGGTGGGACTGGTAGAGAGGGGCAGGAGCCTCTCTCTCCTTGCTCTGCTTTGCAGCCTAGGCCAGCTGTTGTCAGAGGCCGGGAGGAGCTCAGAAGTCAAGTCTTGGCTCTGCCATCTCCTGACTCTGTGACCTGGGCAAGTCTCTAGGCCTCTCTGAGTCTCCTGTTCTCCTCTATGAGGTTGGTAAAATGATTTTTGCCCTCCAAACTTCCAGGCCACAAAGAAAGGTTGATGTGAAAATTCTTTAAAAGTTGAACAGGAGTGAAGCAATATTGGAAATAATTGCTAGCACCTTTATAGTACTTACTGTGTGCATCCATAACTCTATGATATGTCTACTATCACCACCACCATCATCATCCCCATCTGGAAGAGGAAGGGAGCTGAGGCTCAAGGAGTTAAGTAGCTTGCCTGAGGACGCACAGCTAATAAAGAGGAGAGCTGGGTTCAAAGTCCGACAATCCAGCTCTAGATCTAGGCTCTTAATCACAATGCTATTTTTTCTTCTGGGACCTTTCCAACTTATTTTTATTTTTTATTTATAGTTATTTAAAAATTTTTTTTGCTGTGGAAGATTCACCCTGAGCTAACAACATCCATTTGCCAATCTTCCTCTTTTTGCTTGAGGAAAATTCACCCTGAGCTAACATCTGTGCCAGTCTTCCTCTATTTTGTATGTGGGTCGCTGCCACAGCATGGCTGCCAACGAGTGGTATAGGTCTGCACCAGCCACCAAAGCGGAGTGTGCTGAACTTAACTACTAGGCCACAGGGCTGGCACCTCCCACTTATTTTTAAATGTTAATTGAGAAGGATCAGTTGCTTATTAAAGGCCATGCACTTTGCATATATTTTTTTCATTTGATCTTCCTGAGATGATGGAAATTATTCCCCCATTTTGCAGATGAGAAAATTGAGACTTAAAGAGGGACATACAGCTAGTGAGTGGAGAGTCAAGATTCAAACCAAGGTCTGTCTCTTCTAAAATAATAACAATAGTAATGACAACATGATAACATTCATATTAGTAATAGTTAGCAGCTAGACACTGCCATCAGTGTCAAGATAACCTGCATTCTCGTCTTGGCCCTGCCTCTGATCTACGTGTGACCTTTTGCAAGTCCCTCCCCTCTTGAGGTCTCACATTGCAATGTCTGGTTCTCAGGTCCCTCCAGCCCTGGCAGGCAGTGATTCACCAGGGTTGGCAGTCTGAGGGCAGCTGATTCCCTCAGATGGAGCATTTGTTATCTGTACATTGGAAATATTTATGTGTCTCAACTTAATTAGTGAACAAGCATAATAATAATAATAATAAAGCCATCCTGGAAAGGGAATTGCTCTTGGAAACAATTGTTTAGACAAAACACCATTTGTTCCCAGCTCTTGCTCCCTGCTGGAATGGCAGGCCACTTGTTTTGGTGACAGATGCCTTTTGACTGGGGTTTTGGATCATGAGCAGCTTGTGGGCTGGGAGTGGGAGTGGGAGTTGGGGATGGAGCTGGCCCACTCTCAGCTGGCCTTGGAGGGGATTCCCAGGGTCTCCTGAAAGTGGGGGTACTCTCCAGCCACCCTACACCACGGGGGCCCCAGAACTCTAGGACAGGGCTAACCCCTCAGTCCTGGTGTTACTGAGGTCCTGAGAGTCACAGTGACTTGCCCAAAGTCACTCAGCAAGATGGTGGCATCAGAACTAGAGTCCACATCTAGTTCTTTTCATGTGGCATGTGGTCTTTGAGGGTATGATAAAGTCACTTAACCTGGCCTATTTGGTATCTTGTCTGCCTGCCAGTGCATGAACCTTGTCAGGAATTACTATCTCTTTGTGTCCTGCCACTGACCCTAAGTTTACTATCACCCTCTGGCCTAGACAGATATCAGGGGGGCTGGCACTGGTTATGTGGCCCAGTAGAACATGTTTCTGGGGTCAGGCAGGGTAAGAGGGGCTTGAGTCAAGCGTAATGGTTTTGGTCTTGGTCATGTGACTTCTTTGCTTGTATGTGATTAGTGGGTACCTCCATTCACCAGCGTGTATAATCTCAGATTCCTCATTTATAAAATGGAGCAGTAATCTTGGTTCTCTACACCCCATGCACAAGGGCACTGTGAGGATCAGTTACATGAAGAAAGAAAGAGTGCTTGTAAACTAAAGAGTGATATAAAAATATTATTGACAATAATGGCCAACATTTATCATGCACTCTCCATGTGTGTATTGGTTGAGGTAATTAACACTTGCTGCTGGAACACACAACTTTCCAATCTCAGAGGATTAAACAACGAAAGTTTGTTTCTTGTCTAATAGTCAGAGGTTGGCCAGGTGGCTCTTGGGAGAGCTTTTTTCTAACTTTATTTTTCTGGAGTCTTTCCCTTTCAGCCTCACTGACAGGGTAAGAGAGGCACGGAAGGTGCATGGTGGGTTTGGGTTTGGAGCCAAGGCTGAAAGTAGCATGTCTCACTTTTGTCCACATTCCATTGGCCAGAATTCAGTCCCATGGTTCCTCATGGGAACCGGGAAATGAAGTTGCGCCCAGGAGGAAAATAAACCTATTTGCTGGACACATTGCATTTTCTCAGCTACAATGTGCCATGCACCTTGTTAATCCTCATAACAATCCTCTAAACAGCTTTATTATCCTTTTTTTTTTTCCAGGTGAGGAAATGAGGACATAGAGGCTCAGAGGGTCAGATGACTTACTGAAGATGTCAAATTAACGAGAGTGTGGTGATCTGCATTCAGTCTGTCTGGCTATTTTTTTTCTCAGAGAGAGAGAACTTCCAGCTGCAGTGGATCAGTTTAATTCATGTTATTTGTTGAGTGCCCTCTGTGTGCTGAGTGCTGTGCTGTCTCCTATAAAACGTCTCCAACATTCCTCTTCCTCTTCCCCAGGCTGAGACTACCTTTATTTTCCCAGCAATTCCAATTCTGTCTAGTCTTTAAGGTTCAGCTTTAGCCTGCTCCCTTCAGGAAGTTTGCCCTGATTACCCCAGGAATCCCTTCTTTCTGAACCTCTCTTGAGTGCCCCTCAATTCCAGGAAAGAGTGTGCAGGAGAGAGTGAGAGGCAGAGTGGATCCTTTTGTTTACCCCCAGGAATTGACAATAAGTTTATAGCTTAGAAAAAAGACACAAAGTCCCCACATTTTAAAGAGACTGACCAGGAGTCAGGGTGGCCTTCTTCTGGCTGAGAGGCTCCTGGTTAAAAAAACCAGCCTCACTCTGACCTCTCCCCCCTAGAAGAGGAGGATTGCGAGAGGGAAAAGCTGTTTTTCATCTCGTTTCCTTGGGGGAGACAAAGGATTTACCCTCCCTGAGACAAGGCCCCAAGGAAAGGACGGATTGACATTTTGTTTCTCCATTTAACTACCTGGCCTTGCTCTGGTGTAGCAGCAGAAACGCAGAGGGGACAGGGAGTTATTTGGCCAGATAAATGGGGCAAGGACAGCCCTCATACCAGTTCAGGTCTTGAATTCCTCACAGTCCTCTGAGTAGAGACGCATAGAGATTAGGGACCTCATGCAGTGACGGGCATCAGGAGAATGAGTTGTGAGACCATGATGGGGGTGTCAGCCCAGGATGAGGCAAATCTCAGTGGGGATCACCAGTATGTAGTGGAGCTTCTTGGAGAGGGCCCTCATCAGCAGAGTTTGTGAGAGCCTCTCCACCACCTATAAGGAGCCCATAGACAACAAACCAGATCCATGGTGAGGCACAATTCGAACACCACCTCACTGTGAGCTGTCACACTAAGAGTCTGCTACCTCCTGCCTTCCTCCTCACACTCCAATACTAGAGCAGTGAAAGAGGGAAGAGGAGGTGAGTGAGAGCAGACCCTGCCCCATCGACTAGACCAAGATCCTTGAAGTGGGTTAGAGATGGTGTGGGAAGGAGGCATGGAATGACAGGGGTGGGGTAGGAAGAGCTTTGAATCTAACATAAGAATAAAAAAAAAATAACTAAATAGGATTGAGCCCTAAAGAACCCAAATGAGACTAGTCTGATAACTGAAAGTGACTGAAAACTTATGGCCTCAGACCAAGAGTTTGTTAAGGCAGCCTGCTACCCAGCAGGACAAGGGAGGGTTCAACAGAACACAGCTGGTAGCAGTTATTGGAAAAATAAAACTTTTCCAGGTTTATACCCCAATGAACTGAAACTCACAGTAAATCAGTTTCATACTCATCCATTTAACTAATGTTTGCTGAGCTTCTAGTCTTTGCCATACAATGCTCTTGGCACTGGCGATTCCAAGGAGCTTATCCTGGTGGGGAGACAGACACGTGAAAAAGGAACTGTTCGGTGTGATAAATGCTATGAGATAGGATGGTGGAGTACAGTGGGGCATGGAGGAGAGAGGAACTTAGCTATGGTTGTGTGTTTCAGGGGAAAGAGTAGGGACATTTTTATGGGGTCTTGAAGAATGAACAGGAGTTGACTAGGTAGCTGCGCTGGGGAAAGATATCCATGTACAAAGGCACAAAAACATGAAATAATGGGACACATTGGGGGAACTGTGAAGAATGTGTTTGAGAAATGCATAAGGGGTATTTATTACTACCATTTTGCTTCTTATTTTCCTTGTATCTCCTTTGCTCAACTGGACTGTAGGCTCCTTCAAAGAAGAGCAATGTCAAATCTCAATTTTATCCCCTTACTACAACTAGCACAGCTGTTCAATTACAACACTGAGCTGCTTGTTACTGGAGGTAATCCAGCAGAAGTTGCATGATTCTCAGGGCTTGAGGAATCCTGCAATGGGAGGGACGTAGATGGGCCTGGATGTGGCTTAGGGGTAACCAGCCCGCTGTCTAGGCTTTAGTTTCCCCCTCTGTGTGCAAGAAAGTTGACCAAATGATCTCTAGAGTTAGCTTGAAACTAGTCTAAATTTAGAATTTGGGAGATAAGAACAGTGGATTGGAAGTCAGGAGACTTGGTCACTAGTTCTAGCTGTGCCATTGGCTAAGGGTGTGACCTGCCGTTTCCCCTCCAGGCCTCAGTTTCCCTATTTGTAAAATGCACACTGTGTCAGTAAAGTCTCTTTTAGCTCCAACATTCCATGCCCTCCTCACTGAATTCAGTTGACCTTGTCCTAGCCTGGTGTCCTTGCTCAGGAAGGCCTCACTTTCCTCAATATTCTTCAGACACATTTTCAAACTCTATGGGGTAAGGGAGGGAGATTAGGGCCAGGAGAGGGTATTTGAGTGAGGCAATGAATATTTATAACAGACGCACCCACCAGAGGACACATTAAGTCTTGCAGCATAACAAAACTGAATTACCATGAAATAAACTTTCTTAATTAAACCAATTAAATTTTTTCCCAGTATGTAATTTAGAAACTCTGATAAACCCTGGTTGAAAAGGTTTGTTTTAGCCTTAAGCTGGCTGAGAAAGCAGGAACATCTGGTAAGTGGTGGAAAGGCCTGTTTAGGCTCCAGGCCATGGGGGCAGCACTGTGGAGCTATCCGTGGTGCTGAAGCAGCCTCTGCCTCACGGCCCCTGTAAAGGACACAGGCAGGCCAGGGCTCAGTGATGCTTAGGAGATGCCCTATTTGAGGACAATGCCTTCCACTCTAGGCATGGTGCACTTTTCTATTCCTGTTCTTGACAGTAGCCACTCAGAAGTTAACCATGTATTCTCCTCACCCTCACAGATCCACTAGAGTTTGAAAAGATGCCATGAATTTTCTCAAGTTTATGGAATCCCAGACTCTTATAGCTGGGGGGCATGGCCTGGTCTAACTTCCTCATTACAAATAAAGGAAATTGGTCTTCAAAGAGTTCAAGTGACTTGACCCACGTTCACATAACTTGTAAGTGACAGAATTGAGATTCAAGTGCAAGTCTCTGACTCTAAATTCTTTTTTCACTAGGATGTTCCCGCAGTCAGAGAAACCTTTGGAGCCAGGGGCTGTATCTTATTCACCTTTATTCTCATCTGGAACCTATCTTAGTGTCTGGAAAACTTTTTGAATAAATGAATACATGTATGCTCTTTCTATTTCTCCAAATACATTCAGTAGCAACCTAACCATAATACCAATTACACTAACACACACCTTAACATTTGTAAGATTATTATATTTGACAAAGTGCTTTTTGTCTGTTATCTAATTTGATTCTCACAACAATTCTGGAGGTACAATGTTAGTCTCATTTTATGCCAAAGGAAACTGAGGCTTAGAGGTCTAGTGTCTTGTTCAAGGTCGCATGGAGAGTCAGTGAAGAAGCTTGGAGTAGGATCCAACTCTCCTGATTCCTAGTCGTGAACCAAGAGCTGCACTTAGCACATCAGGGGACAAAAACAGAAAGGTGGTGCGTGGCTCCTGCTCTCAAACTATGATCTAATTGTAGAGGTAAGTTATACCATCCAATGTGTGGAAACAAGGTACAGGTACTCAGGAAATAGGTAATGGATGAGGTGGTATGGGCTAATGTCGCCATTTGTGACTGCTCTGGCATTTCAGGAAAGGAAGTGATCCCAAAGGCCTGTGGGAGATTAGAGAAGTCCTCAGAGAGCAAGTGGGAGCCAAACTGGCACTGGAGCGTGAGTGTGATTTTGGTAGGTAGCAAAAACACCATTATTGTGAAGTCAAGCAATTTTAACGCTGGAAGAAACTTACAGGTGATCACCTCCTACCCCTTCATTTTATAGACAAGGAAACTGAAATGGAAAGAAATGAGGGACTGGTTCAATATTGTAAAGCCATTTACAGTACTTTTGTGTAGATACTAGGGACACAAGGCAGGTAAGACAGAGTCCCTGTCCTCAGAAGATCCCCAAGCTAGTAGGAGGGACATGGGAATGAGTAGGTGCATTCAAGTGTCACAGAGGTAATGGTAGAGTCTATGTGGAGCCTATTGCAGTTGCAAAAGAGAGGGCACTCATTTTATAGAGTAACACACTCAAAGCTCAAAAGATTTCATTTGAACTGGTCAAGGTCAATCAAGGTCAGGTAGAAAATGCCAAAATCTATCTCCTAACTTCTGAAACCACTGACTAGAACTTCTGCCTAGGAATGGATTAAACTGGAACAATGAGAGAGGCAGACACTGAATCTGGAGTCTGAAGGCTGAGGTCTAGTTCTGGCTCTGCCTCTTTCTGGCTGTGTGGCCTTGGGCTTGCTACTCTCACTTCTAGGAGCATCAGTTCTTTCATTATAAAACGGAGCAAGGGGCAACTTTGCCCTTTTCAGGATGGGGATGATCAGAGGAAACATCTAAGCATAAGAGCTTAGTTAATTATAAAGGGATAAAGCAATATATATGTTAATTGTTGTTATTCCTTCTGTGTAGAGCTTGATGCAGAAGAAAAAGTTCTGGATTGTAGTCGAGTCTCCTCTCTGGGCCCTTGCTTTCTTGTCTATGGAACGATGTGATACCTGTCCCATCTACCTTACAGAAATGGTGTAAAGTGAAAAATACCCACGATAATAAAATGATTGATGTAAACAAACAAAAATGACTGCATTCCTGGATGAAGATCAATGACTGAGTAGAAGGCCAACTGGGCATTGTTACTGTAAACTCATATTTGTACCTTGAATCCATTTACAAAGAGAATTCACAGCCATTATCCGATCCAATTCCCTCTACATCTCTGTGAGATGAGCCTATAGGGATGAGCCTATCACAGATGATTAGTTTCATCTCACAGAGGAGAAAACTGAGAGTCAGAAGAAGTGATGAGCCCAGAGGCTGAATCTCAGTATAGCCTCAGCATCACCTCCTCTCCTTCCTTTGCAGCAAATCCCCAGTTTCCTGATGTCCAGAACTCTCTTCATGGAAGTCCGTTTGGAAGACAGGCCAAAGTCATGTTCTCTTGGACCTTTCCCTTTCCTTGGGCAGCAGTACTGGTGTTTTCCCCCATTTAGTACTTAGCCCTAGGGGTGCTTGATAAAATCTCTTTTCCAGAAATGGGTTGGTAGCCTCACCTTCATAGGGTGCCCCTGCAAACTAATAAATGGAGCCACCTGTACCTTTTTCTTTGTTCAAAAGCTTCCAGATGGGAGGCTGGCACAGCTGGCACACTCCTTAGGATGCTTTCAGCTGCTCAGGCTGTCTCAGCCAAGACATACTCTCCTTTGTTCCTGATCTCAGTTGAGGACTGTGCTCCCCATTATGCAGGCAGGAACCTAGGGGTTGTTGTCCACTTCTCTGTTCATGTCCATCTTTTGCTGAAACCCCCCAGTGGCTGGATTAAGCCAGTCCCCATGTGTATTCCCTTCCCCTTAGAGAGCCTAAAGAGAGGGGAATTATTCTATTTTGGGGGTTTGTGGACATGATTTAATTGTGTTTTGTTAGGTTTACTGCGAAGAATTTCTTCCATACTGTGGCTATGGAAGTTTGGGAGACTGTTAAGCCAGATCCTTCAATGGGGCTTGAATATACAGAATCCAGGAAGTGGGGCTTGGCTGAGTCTTCTCTCATCAGATGCAGGATTTGGGTGTGAAGTATATAGATCCAATTAGGAAGGGAAGGGATTATCAGGACCGGAGCTGGTCCAGGCACAGGAAACACTAATGCCTGCCTCCTGGGGAGCAATTATTGGTAGATGATTATCTTTCAAGGGTAGTCCAGGCACCTTTCTTTCAGGATGCTTCCCTGATCTCCAGGCTGAGTTAGGGGGCTTTTCTCTGGGCTCCTGGATGCCTGGGCTTCTCTCTGTCCCAGCCCTTATCACATTGTGCTGCTGTTGTCTGTGTTAGTGACTATCTCCCTGCACTAGGCTGTTAGCTCCCCTAATGCTCAGTCTGGTTCATCTTTCTATCCAGCTCTCAGCACAGGGCTCGGCACACAGTGGGTTTAGCATTGTGGTTAGGAGCATGGGCTCTGGAGCCAGACTACATGTGTTTGATTTCCAGCTTGAGCACTTACTAGCCTGAAGACCCAGGGCCAGTTACTTATCCTTTCTGGGTCTTCATTTCCTCATCTCTAAAGTGAGAGTAATGATGGTAATTATCTCATAGGGTTGTTACACGGGTTGAAAATGTAAAGCATTTTGAACAGTGCCTAGCACAGAGTAAGTGCTGTATGAGGGTTGGATATTATTATTTGAATCCTGATTCTGTATTTTGGGTCTTCACTTTATGTAAAGCAGGCCCACCTGCATTAGGAGGTATGATTCCATTCCTCCCGTCGCCCCAGCCCAGCTGTGGGAATGAGTTCCAAATGTCTGGGGTTGGAGGGTAGGGCAGGTAGAGGAAGACTGCACAGGAGAAGTTATAATTGTTTTGCAAAATTTTACCCTTAATAGAGTTTCTATGTTCTGTAACATGAGATGCAATTAGACTGACTCCTCCTTTCTCTGCCCCTAATCTGCTCATGTGACACCCATCACCTGGGTCCAGCGGATGCTGAGAGGCATTAGTGTTCTAGGTAGCAACAGGAAGGCCTTCTCAGGGATGATCCAAACCAGCCTTGACTGGTCTGTGTTGAGTGGCCTGGGAGGGCGGGGAGGTTGGAGGGCAGCCTATGGAGAAGGGTGAGCAGAAAGTTTCCTCCTGGGGAGGCTATGGGTAGGATAGTCCTACTGGATGTGTCTAGGGAACACAGCATCTGGCACTATAGGGATGTTTGTTAAATAAAATAAAATGCGCCCCCAATCAATCTGACGAGGGAAGAGTCCTTGAATGGCCTTTGGAGTCTGGCAGTCTTGGCTCTGCCACTTACTGGTTGTACGACCTTTGGGAAATTCATTTGCCATTTAAATCTCAGTTTCCTTTTCCAGAAAATGAGGGGCTTAAAATCAGTGTTCTCAAACAAAACTAAAGTCAGCATTCTTAATCTAAAGCAGATTCCTGGGCCTCACCCAAGAGACCTTAATTAATTGGACTAGGAATGGGGCCAGGAATCTGTACTTCTGATAAGCAACCAGGTGATTGTAACATGTGGCCTACGCTCCATGTGAGCAAATTGCTTCTTCCTGGATTTAATGTTATAGGTCTACAATTTTCTTAAAATTAAGTTACACATCTGACAATATCAGGCCCCTGCTTAAAACTCTTCAATGACTCCTGTCCTTTTTAGGTTAAAGTCCTACTTTCTTCACCTGGCTTTGGTGCCAACCCCCAACTCCGTGTCTGGACTTATCTCACGCCGTTGTCCTCTTCCACTCCAAGTCTAGCCAGACAAGGACTGTTTGCAGGGTGTATGTTTCCCACCTTCACCCCTCTACTCAAGCCATTCTCCCTTTCTGGTACATTCTCCTCTTTTCTTTCTTTTAAGGCCTTGCCCAGTCTTACTTCTTCCTGGAAGTATTGCATAACCACTCCAGCCACAGAGATCCCGTTTACCTCTGAACTACAGAAGCACTGACACTTGGTACCACTCACTGGTCATGGGCAGACTGCTTTGTATGGTTATTTATTTGTGTTTTGGATTTATCCTGCCCTCCCCGCCCGCCCCCCCCCCCCCCCCCCCCCCCCCCCCCCGCCATTAGACTATAAGGTCCTGGAGAGCAAGGATTCATTCATGTTGTCTTACCCCTGTTTTCAGTTAGCGGAACATCATAGACATTCAGCCAATGTCTGAAGATCAGTGATCCCTCTCTCTCAGAGTGTGGGGCCCCAGACTCTGAGTTTGCTAGTTGGTTGTCCATCTTGGAGTGAATGAGTTTGTTAGCTGAGAAACATACTGTAACTGCCAATTACAGAATAAAAGAAAATTCCATGGCTAGCAATATTATTTTCACTTCTGAACTTGCCATCCTGAAATTATCACCCATTAATGAGAACAATGGACTGGTCTTTTTGCAGGTTTTTTTTGAGGAAGATTAGCCCTGAGCTAACTACTGCCAATCCTCCTCTTTTTGCTGAGGAAGACTGGCCCTGAGCTAACATCCATGCCCATCTTCCTCTACTTTATATGTGGGACGCCGACCACAGCATGGCTTTTGCCAAGTGGTGCCATGTCTGCACCCGGGATCTGAACCAGCGAACCCCAGGCTGCCGAGAAGCAGAACGTGCGTACTTAACCGCTGCACCACTGGGCCGGCCCCCGGGCTGTTTTATAATTTGTTAAAATTGGGAACAATCTATAGCCATTATTTAATAATATTATAAATGATTACATAATTTAGTAATAATATTTTTTTCCCCTAGCTGTTTAAGGAAAGTGTGCCTATACTCACGTGTGTCTGCTTAATAGACATTACACAGCTAAGGGGCATCTGTGGGAGATGAGTTTACTGAGCACTGCTGGTCTCTGAAAGCCCCACCCAGGACTCCTTTGTCCTCCCCTTCTGCCTCCCTTAACCTAGGCCACATGGCTGTCACTAATTCTACATGCTAACAGCATTGCACCTAAATAAATAATTATGATTTTCAATTAAGGAGCCCAGGACCTCTGGGAGCCAAGCTGACCCAGACACTGAGAGGTCCTGTGGCCCCAAGAGGCTGCAGAGGCAGCTGCAGATTTTCCCTTAGCTAGAACAGCCAGACCCATCCCAGATTAGAGGGGCTTTCCAGACCTGAGGCTGTGGGCTGTAATTTGCCCACTACTCTCACCGCCAATCATTGTGACTTGGAGAAAGTGGCTCTGGCCTGGGAGTCAGATGACTTAGCACTAGACCCGTGTTCATCTCTCACCTGCCAGACCATTGTTTCTCAAACTTGAATGTGCCCATGAAGCAACTGGGGATCTTGCTAACATGTAGATTCTGATTCAGAAGGTTTGGGGTGGGGCCCGGGATCTGCATTTCTAATATGCTCTCAGGTGACACTGATCTGCTGATTCATGGGCTGCACTTTCAGTAGCAAGGAGCCAAACCATGAGCTTTCCCCTCTGAGCCTCGTTTTCTTTGTCTTCAAGATGAAGGTGCTGGATGTGGTAGTCTCTGAGAACCTGTCCAGCTCTGATTTTCAGTGATTCCGTGATAAATAATAACCATGACTTTTGTGGTCAATGTTTATAGCAACTTTATTCATAACAGCAAAAATATAGAAACAACCCGTACCTCCGTCAAACTGGTAAGAGGATAGATAAATTGTGGCATACCCATACAATGGAAAATTATTCATCAATAAAAAGGAATGAAATGCTGATACAACACGTGGATGAATCTCAAATGTATTATGCTAAATAATGAAAGAAGCAAGACACAAAAGACAACATAAGGTATTATTCCATTTATATGCAATTCTAGAAAAAGAAAGCTATGAGGACAGAAATCAGATCAGTGGTTGGTAGGGCCATGAATGGGGGGAGGGGAATGATTGAAAAGTGACATGAGGAAAATGAGATGAAAATGTTCCATGTCATGATTGTGGTGGTGGTTACATGACTGGATACCTTTGTCAAAGCTCATTGATCTGTACACTTAGAATTGGTGAATTTTATGATATGTAAATTATATCTCAAGAAAGTGGACCAAACCCATCCCCCCAAAAAAACCCTACAACTACTGTGTATTGAGTACCTACTATGTGCCAGGTATTTTACAGAGATTGTTTCCCTTCCTTTTAATACTCCATTCAAGGCAGGATTATCCCCAGGTGAGAAATCTAAGTTCAGAGGGGAACTGACAGCTTTCAAAGAGGAGGCAGGATTTGAACCCATGTCTGCTGACTCCAGGATCTGGACTACTTCTGGATGGCTGCCTTGGCTCCCACACCCCTCAGTCCTTTCTTGCAGCCTAATGAGTTCTAAAAGTTATCCCAGGGTCACGCCTGGTTCCTGGCCTCTCTATCAAGGACTTTCATTTGAACGGATATTATTCTTATGCATCTCGTTGTTGAACACGGAACCCACCTTATTTAGAACGTACCCCTAAAGTGACCTCGGCAGCCTGGTGGGTGCGGTAAATCATTGACACACACCTTGTTTTATATCATTTTTAATTAGGAAAAAAGGTTCTTCTGGAAAAAAAAGGTATTGGGGGAGTGGAGGGAACGGGCCCAGTGGGGAAGGTGGAGCTCCTGGTTAGGAGGCATGGACAGCACAACCCCATTGGTTTGTCACAATTTACCTAGGAGGCTGGGATTATTTTCTTCTCCATTTTACAGATTGAGAACATAAGGCTCAGAGGGGTTGAGCAACTTCTCTGAGGTCACACAGCTTGTGTGGCCACACAGCAAAGGCCAGGCTTGAACTCTGTTCTTGTGACTCCCAGTTCCATGCCTTTCCCCTTTTCCCATAGCAAGGAGAAGACAGCCCTGCCCTTGTAAAGTTAATAGGGATACGGCAGCTGAGCCACAGCTGTAAAAGAACTCTGAAAAATAGGCTGTAATCCTGTTGACTCCATGGAGTAGCTCAGAGTAAAATGAATTCAGAGGAGAACTGAGCCACAGAAGGCAGAAGCAGTCAGGGAAGACGTCCTGGAGGAGGTGAGGCTTGGGTAGGTTAGCCATGGAGGTTGGGTACAGCTAGGGCAGGCAGAGCTTGGGGAGTTATATTTGTGTCTCCACCCTCAGCTCCCTAGGAAGACCTTGATCTGAACCACGGGGAGAAGACTTGAACCATTGAGAGAAAACTTGGGAGGTGCTGGGCTGGAAGCTGGCCAGGATGGCTGGAAAAGCTCTCCGCTGTTCTTTTCCTTCAGGTTCAGTCCAAAGGGCGTGTTTGGGAAGGGGAGGCAGCAGGAAGGGCATCAGTCACAGATGGGCAGAAGGGAAGTGGAAGGGTGTCCTCAGCCTTCCAAAAGGCCCACCTCTTGGTATAGCCAAGATGGCCAGCAGGTCTCCCCACTCAGGCCAGACACCAGATCCTGCTGCCCTAATGGCTCCAGATGTGGCCTAGGAGCTGCTGTGTATTACTCAGCCACCCCCTATCCTGACCCCACCCTCACCTGGGACCAGACCACTCTTCTGGGCACCCAGGAGGCCTGTTGGCTCCAGCAGCTGGTGCAGGATTAATAATTGAGGCTCTCCCCTGAGCCCCACGTCCATCAGAGACTATCTTCCTGCTGTCTGCTATTATGGTGCTCTGATCAATTAGTGGGAAGAAATGAGGTCGGAGAGAGCAGGTGTGGGCTTGGCTTTGTTTCTGGGGAAGGGCTCGGCTGGGCTGCGGCTGGGGCCGGGGTGGGGTAGCGACGATGAGGAGATAGTTGTCAGGGCTTTAGGCCGTGGGCAGCAAAAGGCGAGTAGACCACAGCAAGTACAGGGCTGTTAGCTCAGAGGGCTCGGCCTCACTGTTGCCAAGAGATAAAAACAGCATTTGGAAAACATTTGTGCTCCAGGCTGCACAGGGCACTGGGATGGGCCCATTAGCCACTTAATGTCCTGGATAATGACCCTCGGCTTCTGAGAATGTCAGCTGGAAACCCAGACTCCACCAATGGTGTGGAAACAGGCCAGCGTTCTTGGCCTCATGTTCAAAGCCCTCCCCATCTAGCCACCAACCTCGCCTGCTCCGTCTATAACCTTCCTCTCATGTGGCTCTGTGCTCCAGCAACCTGAGCATGTCCTAGGCTCTCTTATTTCCCTTCCTTTGCTTAAAATGTTGCCCCCTTCTGCCCCACTCTGTTCCATCTTTGCCTGGTGAAATCCTCCTCATCTTTCAGGCACCGCATCGTATGCCTGCTTCTTCATGAAGCCTTCTCTTACAGCCCCATCAGAAGTTGTCTCTTGCCTCTGACCTCCAGGATGTCAACAACATTACCTTGTATTAAGAGAATCTGAGTCATTCTCATCTTCTTTTCCTGCCTGAGAGCACTGGAATCACACAAAGTCATGACATGTCCATCTCTGGACAGCTGTGTTTGACTTGTTCAGAAGACCATGACTTGTCCAGCATGACTTCTAGCACACAGTCAGACTGAGGAACTGTTTGTTAAATCTGATACCCTTCTGCACACATGCAGTCTATTTATCTATTACTCTGAACACCTACTGAGTGTGCAACTTCGTTCACCCATCGATGCCTTTGCACCTGCTGTTCCCTTTGGCTTAAGTACCTTTCCTTGCTTTTCTCTCTGGCAAGATCCAGCTCCAAGTCAGGTTAATCTCTGCTCTCTCTGTGTCTTTTTCTCTTGTTTTTGAGAGTGTGATTCATACTGTATTGTGAATAAGGCAGGCTTTTCCCCCTCAAAAGACTTACAGCCTGGCAAGTAGCAAACAGCCATAGTGCAATCTTCAAATCAATCTAGGGTTGCCTCTCAGGCTCCAGGCTTTGGTGTTGCAAAAATTCAAATAGCATAAAAGGGTAGGTAATAGAAGATTTATTTTCTCCAAAATCAGAGCTGCTGCTGTATGGCAAAACTCGAGGGGACTCCGTTGCCATTGTGGTCTAGGTATGTGGCTCCAGCTGGGCTTGCACAGTGCACAGGCTTACAACCATACCTGCAGCCTGGCTTTAATCCTTCAACTGCAGTTCCATTCCCCAGAGGGAATGTCACATTTCTTGTGTATCATTGTAGATGTTCTATGCAGATGAAGCATTTGTGTATGCATCCTGTTTTACTCAAATGGGATCACATCATACACAGTCTTTTACATCTTGCTTTCTTAATGTATCTTGAAAATAACTTCCTTTCAGAACATCTGGATCTACTCCATTATTTTTAACAGCAGCATATTATTAATTACATGCATGTACCTTAATTTAATCACTCCTCTATTGATGAACATTTAGGTTGTAACTAATTTATTTTAATGCTCTAAACAATACTGCAACAAACATCCTTGTAGGTATGTCTTTGTGGTGAGTATTATCTGTGGGACAAATTCCTAGAAGTTGAATTGCTGAGCCAAATTGAAAGAGGTTTCAAATTTTGATGGACATTACCAAATTTCCCTTCAAAGACTGAGCTGAGTCTCCCGAGATGAGTAGGAACTACTGTGGTAAAGTCTCAGGCATAAGCAACAGCATGAGATGAGGCGTGGGGGCTTGTTTGGAGGAACTGAGTTGTGTGGCTGGATTGTAAAACAAACATCACTGCATGGTGAACGACGAGGCTAACCTCTGTGAGGCAGCGGCCAAGCCACTCAGGGCATTGTGGGCTGGTCTGAATCACAGAGGTTGGCAAACTGGCTTGCTGTCCACATTAGGCTCACCACCTGTTTTTGTAAATAGAATTTTATTTTTTATTTTGCCTGAGGAAGATTTGCCCTGAGCTAACATCTGTGTCAATCTTCCTCTATTTTGTATGTGGGTCGCTGCCACAGCATGGCTGCTGACGAGTGGTGTAGGTCCGTACCTGAGAGCAGAACCCGGGCTGCTGAAGTGGAGCATGCTGAACTTAACCACAGGGCTGGCCCTAAGGAGAATTTTATTGAGATGTGTCACACCCATTTGTTTACTTACTGTCAACGGCTGCCTTCCTGTAATAGCCCAGTTGAGTGGTTGCAACAGAGTACATATAGCCCACAAAGCCTAAAATATTTACTACCTGACTCTTCACAGAAAACGTTTGCTGTTCTAACCAGTCATATTGGCCCAAGAACAGTAGCAGGCATTGGAGAGTTTCAAGGAGTAGAGGGACGAGGTGAGATTCACATTGTGGAACACGGTTGCTATGTGGAAAGGATTCTGGGTAGGGCGATTGAAAGAGCAGGAAGGAGGCTGGTACAGTGACCTGGGTGAGAGATGATGGGGCCTGGAATAAGGCAGAGGCGGTATGAATGGAGAGAGGAGGGTGGGTTTGGTGGTGCTTGAAGAATAGCTGGGTGTCTGAGTGGGAAAGGTCCACTGGAGAAATCAGGGATGTTTGGAAGACGCTGTGTCCTGGCATTGACATGTGTGACAGATGAGTCAGACACCTCAGAGCCTCTAAGTCTGTTCTGGTTGCTGGTGCCAGTGCTCGGGATATGGTTGCCCTTGACCTAGTGTCTCTGGTCTCTCTCGACTTGAAGGACCGACTTCCTCTAACCTTTAAGCTGGCAGCAGCAAAAGGAGATGCAGGGATGTCTTACCTGCTGTGCTCAGTTTTTATCTTTTCTTACAGCACTAATTAAGCTTTGATTTTATATTTAAGCCATATTCTTGATTTTCTGACCATTTAAAAGTTCTTCATCAAGATGACTCGAATGACCCATGAAGTGGTGGGGAACTTGGGCTCATGGGATGGATCAGGCTGCTATTTTGCTTTTACCCAGATTCATGAAGATAATCTTCTGGACACTTCCCACAAGAGAATACTTTCCTCCCTCTTTGAGGTGGTGGGGGTATCCCATTCAAATCAGAAGAGTTAAGTATAAAGAGCAGATGAAGAGCTGGGAATAATGATTCACTAGGCTCTAAAAGGGTAGTAATAAGAGATCTTAAGAGTACATTGGAATCAGCCTTTCCAGAAGTCAGTGACAGTCTCAGAATCACTGTTGTCTGAGTCATAAGGATTATGTCTTAATGACAACAGAACACAGACCATGGTTGTCCAGATAAAGGCAGAAAATAAAGAACAAGCTGAGTTCAAAGAGGCCTGTGGTACTAATTTCTCTGACTTTTAAAACAGAGCAGTCTGGGACATCCTCTGTAAATTTTAAGATTGACATGAACTGCAGTGAAGCAGAGAAGAGAAGAGGGAGAAGGAGGGAGAGCAGAGGACAGAGAGAATGAAGAGCAAGTGACTAAGAATGGAGGTGGAGAAGGGGAAAGTGAATGAGTTCCTTGCATAGTAGGTGCAGGTGAGTTCATTCCTGTGCCAGGAACTCCACACTCATGACTCATTTATGCCTTGTAATAACTCTGGAGTGTGGGTAGTCTCGCCATCATTTTATGCACGAGGAAACTGAGGTTCAGGGAGGGCGAGTAACTTGTGCAAAATCTCTCAGAGAATAAGTGGCAGAAGTGGGGCTCGAACCCAGGACTATCTGACTTCAAAATCTGTGCTCTTTCTTCTACACTCTACAGGGCTGAGGCTGGGTCATGTGTAGACTAGGGCAGAGGAAAGAGAATTTGGGGAGGCAACAGGGCTGCAGGAGGCTCACAAAATCCAAGTGCTTGCCAAACTCAGCCCCTCATGCCTGAGCAGCCGGATGATTTTTCATAAAATAAAAGAAGTCCCTGAATTGAGAAATATGTGTGTCTCCTAGATTGGATTGTGCAGTGAACAGTAGCCAGAGCGAGCAGCAATCCATCACGGCCTGGCGTTGGCGGGTGCTGCCAGCCGGGGCCCTGGTGGAACTGTTGTGAAGGTGACCTTGGGAGAAAGCCAGGGTCCAACCTCCAGCTGCCTCCCAGGAGTCTGGGCATGGGGTGGAAGGGAGTGGGTGACAACTTCCTTCCTTCCTACTGCTGAGCTGTTTTCCTCCATTTTCTTTTGAGCGTTTTGCATGCTGTGCCAATGCTGGTCTGGCAGCAGCTGGCCGGGTCCCAGGAGCTGAGGATGGGACTGAGCCTGGAGAGATGGATTGAGCCAGCAAGACCCAAAAATCTTACACTGAGACTCAACTTATAGGCCCTTGTGACCCCAGACCTAACTGTCCTCCCTTGTTGGCTGAGGGTCCTGGTGTGGGGCCAGTCAGCCTGAGATGACTCTGGAGGGCATCCCCTCACTCAGGGAAGGCCAGTGGTTAGGGATTCTGGCTCTGTAGTCAACCAGACCCTGAGGTCAAGTTCTGATTTGATTGCTTACCTACTATCTGTGTGATTGGGCAAGTTACTTCACTTCCTAGCCTCAGTTTCTCCATCTGTAAAATGAGGATTCTTAGTGTCCACGGGAGAAAGAAACAAGATAATGTAGGTAAAGCCATTAGTAAATGCCTCATGCACGGTACGTATACTGACAAAATGGTAGTTATTTTAATTATGTCCTGTATTCCTCAGGGCCACCCTGTCAGATGGGGATTATTTATTCTATTTTACAGAGACCCAGAGAAAGACCTCTCTGTGCTTTTGTGGGCTTAGAAAAGACAGAGAACAAGGCCCACTTTCTGGAACCAATGTAAGCTTTGATATCTTATTATCTCCTGCACCACTGTTCTCTCTGGCCTCCTGAATTCTTAGCTACCTCAAACTGAGTGCCCACCCTGTTCCAGGCAGTGCCTTAAGCTCTTTGCAAACACCAGCATGAGTTAGGCTACCACTAGCTGCTGTAACAAAGAAATCCATGAAAGCATAACAGTTCAAACACTGTAGAAGTTTATTTCATCCTCCAGTAAAGTCCAGAGTGTGTGTTCCTGATTGATGGAAGCTCTCCTCCAACTAGTGAGTCAGAGACAATCGTCATTGTCCTCACTTTACGCATGAGGAGCTCAAGGTTCAAAGGGGTTAAGTGACCTGCCCAAGGTCACATAGCTAGTAAGTGACACGTCTGAATGACACCAAAGCCTAAACTGTTAACCACTAAACTCTAAGAACTGTAAAGAGATGGTGTCATAATCATATTTTTACTTTCCACTGGGAAGTAGAAGGACTCATTTTAAAGGATGAGAGGGCAGACGGTTAGTGTGCTATTTCAGGCGTTTTGTGTATATTTCAGAGAGGGAGAGCAAGCGCTAAGGGAGTGGAAGCGCCCTCCAATCTGCTGACTATGACCAGGAACCTTGAGTCTTTCTGAGTCCCAGTCACATTCTTGTACCCAGGAGCCTGCATGGTCTTGCAGAAAACTTGTACGTGTTAGCGTGTTTAAGTCCCAGATTTGCCCTTGATCTTGAACAAGACTGAACCTCTCTGAGTCTTATTTTCTTATTTCTAAAATGGTAATAATAGTGTCTGTCTGCACTGTAGGAGTGTGTGTGTGTGTGTGCGCGCGTGGCACACAGTAGGTGCTTAATAAGGGTGCCTTATTATTTTGTTGGGTGCCAGCTGAGGGGTTGGGTAGTGGGCCATTATCACAGAGCAGAGGATGAGTGGAGGGCAGAGGAACCCTCCTCAGTTGAGGTGCAGAACGGTGTTCCTCTAAGGATGTAGAAATTGAGGCTAAGGGGTGGGGGACTGCCTTTCCCAAGGTCACACAGCCAATTAGTGGCAGCAGCAGGACTCCTGGCCCAGAAATCTTTCCATGGCTCAGCCTCAAACAACAGCCTTTGGATTCCACACTTTGCAGCTCTTCTCTGATGGGTGGAATGACAATCCAAGGGGCCCAAGAGCCGCTCTGACCCAGAGTCCCTTGTTGAAAGATGAAGAGCGACTGAATCTGCAGCAGTGGGTTGGAGCTGCTTCTCCCTTTCCTTTTCAAGATCATCCAGATAGATAGCCAGGGCCTGAGAGCTATACTGTGGGCACCCACCAACGACCTTGCCCAATTCGTTGGCTAAATGCATGAGGATTAAACTCACCTGTCAAGTTCTCCATGGCTCTCAGATGCCTTCGAAGTTCCCTGGATCGAGGAGTTGAACTATTCCGAGTCTGGCCTAACATGCCTGAGGTTCTCCTGAGATGGTGCTGCCCACTCACACCCCCAGCTTCCCTACTCCCTATCTCACTGGCCACTCCACGCCCTGGCCCAGCCCTCATCCTCCCTGATGGGGGCCCTGCAGCAGCCTCTGCTGGGTCTCCCTGCCCCCCATCTGCCCCCTCCAACTCACTCTCCAACGGAAGCCAGAATCGGTTTTCTTGCCTTGTCACTCACCTGTCTGAAAAACACTTTTGGTTTTTCTCTGCCAACTGGATGAAATTCCAAACTTGCTGGCTGAGGATATCATTCTTACCCTTTACAGTCCGAGCCCTGCCTGTCCCTCTTCCGTCATCTCCCACATTCTCTGCTGGCCTCATTCCCTCAACATGCTCCGCACATTCCCAGTTCCAGGCCTTTGCCTCTGCTGTCCCCACTGTCTGCACGGCCGGTTCTCCCTCATCTACCTGGCCAAAGCTCTAAGGCCTAATCAAAATACCTTTCCCTTCCTAAACAGTCCAGGTCCTCCTTCACTGGGCTCCCATCACGCTTTGCATGCTGTTCTTTCATAGCACTTCTCTCATCGGGTGGTTACTGGTGTTTACCTCTCTGCCGGGCCCCTTAGCTCCCCATTGGGCAGTAAACTCCTGGAGGACAAGGCCTTAGGTCTCCTTGGTTGGTGTGTCCAGGTCTAATGGCTGCGCTGTACCAATAAAGCCCTGCTGATTGCCAAAATATTGAAATATTTTTATACTGATTGGCAATCGCTGTCCTGGCCTTTCCCTCAAGATGCTCAGCCCTCCTACAGGCCAGCAAGGAAAGACTTAATAGTGGGCACAGCAGGGGGCTCCTGATGCTACATCTCTCTTCTCACAAGGAATGAGCCCAGTCCCCTCCTTCTCTACCAGACAACACGCTGGTTCCTCTCAGGTCTTGACTTCCAGCTCGTGAACAGTCTCAGTGGCTTTGGAGGCCCAATCTTTGGCAAGCAGCAGAAGGCTTCCCTTCAAGATGCCCAGGTCTGAGAACATGGCAAAGTGTGGCCCTTCCCTGGGGGCCTAGCTTGGAGGCAGGCACTGAAAGCTTTAGATTTCAGACCACAGGCTATAGGTTGGGGAGGTCTTGATAGCTCTGCTCAGTTATGGAACCCATACTGAGTGCTTGGCACCAAGCAAGGCACTGGGTCTCCAGAGCTGCGTCAGGGTGCACCTAGCCCTTCAGAGTTCACAGCCTTGATGGGGAGACAGGCAGGTAAACAGACAATACCAGCCTGGGGTCATGATAGATGTGGGGGTTGCGACGGGACCTCCAGAGGCCCAGACTCAGGATGGCTCATTGGAGAATGGAGAAGGTAGGCTGGAGCTGAGTCCTGAAGGACTACACAGAGGAGCCCTGCCCCAGGGTCCCCCAGTACAGGCCACCACCCTCCTGAAGGAGCAACGTTCTGTCTCATGGCTGCTCTTCTCCTGCCAGACCACAGTGTGAATAACAGCAGCGATAACCAAAACGTAAATAGTGCTTACCATGTTTTAAGTGCTTTATATATGATAACCCATTTAATCCTCACGATGACCCTATGAGGTAGTTGCAATCAATATTCTCATTTTATAGATGGGGAAATTGAAGCGAAGAATGTTTTTATAACTTGTCCAAATTCTCAGAGGTAGGATGTGGCAGAGCAGCCAGGCAGTGTAGTTCTAGGGTCTCTGTGGGCTTAACCACCACACCACACTGTCTCAAACCAGCTCCAGATATCACTGTTGGGGCCTCATCTTTGTGGTCAGCAGGAGGAGGGGATGCCTGAGGCGTCTGGAAGGCCTTTTCCTCTGGAGTGTATCACGCGGCTGGTAGTCCCATGGTCTCAGGCATCAGGCACCTTCTGACACAAGCTCCAGAGAGCCCAGGTGCTACGTGTCTGTTGGGGGTCACAGTGAGGGCCCCAGCCACAGGCAATCACACGCCATCCCCTTGAAGCCAGTGTAAACTCACCACTTACAGGAGCTTCCAGGAGCCCAGCCTTGAGAGAAGGTCCTTGAGAGTCATTGTTCCCCAAACTGGCCTCATCCTTTCTTGTGTCCGCGTCCTCACAATGCTCCCCCTCTCCTCTCAGGGAAGGCTGCATGGAGGAGGTGACATCTAAGTTGGATTGTGAAGAGCGAGGAGGAGTCTTTCATGCAGAGGAGAGGAGCACAGGCATTTCAGGGGGAGGGAGTTGCCCGAGCACAGCATGGGAGTGTGAAACAGCACCGTGTGTATGGGAAATAGGGAGGGCCAAGGTCAGTGATGAGGCTGGGAAGCTGAGTAGAGGCTATGACCTTGGCCTTTAGTCATGGGCAATGGGGAGTCACTGAAGAATATGGAGCAGTGGAGTTTCATGGATGTGCTGGTGTTTTAGAAATAGAAATACCACAGAGCATGGTTTCATAGGTGGGACTGGTGGTGGGGTGGCCATAGTCCTCCTACAATAACGGCCTGAATTAAGGTGGCAACAGAGAAGGGGTAGCCAAGAAATGCCTTTAAGGACTTGAGACTGTTGATTATGGGGCAAAGGAGGGGAGGAGTTGAGGCTGACCCTCAAGTTCCTGGCTCGGGTGGCTGGGGGATGAGTTCTCAGGAGGAGGGGCGCATCTGGGTAGAAGGCAGTGAGATCTCTTTTTGGACTCTGCCTCCGGCAGGGCCCAGGTGGAGCTGTCCCCTGGGTTGTTGCCTGTACAGGTGAGCTCAGGAGTGGGCTCTGGTCTAGAGATAAAGATCCAAGAGTCCTCAGAGGAGGGAAGAACCTGAAGCCATGAAATCCCTCAGGGAGAGTATGGCGATGACACCAGGAAGGAGGACCAGAGACTGTGCCCTGAGGAAGACCAGCAGTTCAGGGGCGGGCTGCAGAGGTGCTGTCTTCAAACTGCAAGGTGTAATTCATTCATTCAGCAAACTGAGCACCTTCTATGTGCCAGGCTTGCTCTTCATGCAGTGAATGCAGCAGACAACAAGACAGAAAAAACCCTGCCCTGCAGAGGGGGAGGTGGACATGAACAAAAGTAAAATATGTATTATGGCAGCTGGTGGTAAACACTCCAAGGCCAATTAGACAAAGGAGGTAGGGAGGGGCAGGTGTGGGCTGCAACTGTAAACGGGGGAGGTCTCCCTGAAAGGGTGACATTTGAATGAAGATTTGAAGGAGGTGAGTGAGATGGATATCCAGGGGAAGACTGTTCTAGGAGGAGGAAACAGCAAGTACAAAAGCCCTGAGGTAGGAGTATGCCTGGCATGGGGGAGAAATATCTGGAGCCCATGTGGCTGTCATCAAAAAATGTTTAAGTATTATTATTATTATTTAATGATTATGTCGTTTTTGGTATCTATTCCTGCTCTGTATTGCAATGATTTTTATAGAGGTGATCTTGGGCAAGTCCCTTAACTTCTCTGTGCCTCAGTTTCCTCATCAGTAAAATGAGGATAGTAATAGTATCTACTTGTTGGTTGGATCAAATGAATTTGTACATATAAAGTACCTTGCACAGTGGCTGGCACAGAGTGTTTGCTGCTACTCCTATTATTACCATTATTATTTTTATCAGCAGCATCTCCTTTCTCTAGACTGTGAACCCTTGAGTACCACGACTGTGTATGGTTCTTCCCTGCAGCCTAGGGCTAGCCCAGGGCAAGGCTTACAGTGTGGGCTCTATAAGGGGAGTTTTTGGACAGAACAAATGAAAAAATTAAATGGCAGGACACTTGAAGGAGCCAGGTCCCTGCTTGCCCCTCCCCCCAGCTCCCCAGCCCGTGGAGCCGCCGCTGAGCCTGGGCCTTGAAGCAGGCTCCTCCTCAACGTCGGCGCGTGCAGAGCCTGCAGGCCTGACAATCTATTTGTTATTAGGATAATAAATAAACAAGTTGCTTGTCAGCACAGGGACTGGCACGAGCGCCTTAGAAGATAAATGTGCCTCTGAAATAGACAAATATTTACCATCCTCCAGACGAAGTTGTCAGCCCTGCTAAAGGCCTCCGGGGCTTAGAATTAAAGTGAACGTTAGATTTTTTCACCCTAATGGAAATGTATCAGTGTACTTCTTCAACACAAAGAGTGTGAAATTGCCTGTCCTTGAGCACCTACTATGTGCTGGGGCTTTCCCTCATGCTCACCACACCCTTTGGGGTAGGGATTGTGATCACCATATGGAACGAGGAAACTGAGACTTGAATGAGTGAAATGACTTGCTAAAGGCCAGGAGTTGGTGGTGGTTGAGTGGGATCTGAACCTCACCCTCCCACCCAGGCTCTGAGTTGGAGTTTCCTGTGGCCAGTATGTCGGGATCCTTAGCCTTGCGGGAGCAGTGGAAGCCAGGAGGACAAGCTGCTCTCCTTGATGACCCTGGGGTCACTTTTGCTCCATGGAATAGACAAATGGGGCCCATGTGGGACTGTGCACCTGAGTGGGGTGGTCACAGCAGGATGGAGAAAGTTGTTCGAGTTATAAGACAGCAGAGCATCAGAGCTTGGAGAGACCTTAGAATTCGTTGTACAGATGGAGACCAAGTTCTGGCCCAGCCCTAATACATTAGCTTCTGCTGTGTGTGCAGGAATCAGGCAACATGGTCCTCATTTTACAGATGAGGAAACTAAGGCTTGGATGACTGGTGACTTGTCCAAGACTACATGGCCATGAAATGGCAGCCCCAGGGTTCCAAAGTGGAGCATCGCCAGACTGCGCAGGTAGAGTGACTGGGGTACCTACCTGCCAGATGCCAAGGTTCAAGTTCTGTCAGTTATTGCTGTGTGACCTTGGGCAAGTTACTTAGCTCTCTATGCTTGTTTCCTCATCTCTAAAATGGACATAACAATAACTTGCCTTGTAGGTTTGTTAGGAAGAAGAAAAAAGTATGTGTAAAGTACTCAGACTGTGCCTGCTACGTAGCAAAATATTAGTAATTATTATATAACAATTATTATAAATATTAGTAATTATTATCTTTATTGAGTTGTGTGTCAGTCACTCATTGAGCAAAATTTATAAGTGTCTGAAGCAGATGCTGTTAGTGCCCACCCTCATGCCCCCAGTGTTGACCATTTCTGAGCACATAGGGGAGGTGAGAAGTACCAGGGTGTTAACATTCGGCCTCCCCCAGAGCGGCTCTCAGCCAATGAGTGATGGAAGTTGGTAGATAAATACCCCACCTCCCTGCCCCTCAGGTGGGATAACTCTGAGACAGGAGTTCTACACTGCCTCCCACAGTTAGGTTCTACTTACTCATGGAGGTAACTTGCCTAAAAATGCTCCATTTATTGGTGCATTCTCCTCCCTGCCTCACTTGCCAAAAAGTCCCTTCCAGTGTTTCCTGGGGCCATTTTTCAAATACACTACCTGAACTTGAATCCTTGTTTTAGAACCTGCTTCTGGGAAAACCCAAACTAAGACAGTTGCTAATGTGTACCAGATCCGATGCTTGGGACTGATTGGGTAGATGAAGTGGGGATGGGGAGTGGGGGAAGAAATTTCTGGCAAAGGGAACAGCATCAGCAGAGGCACAGGGATGTGAGCAAAGTGTGCTTGGCAAAGGGTGAGGAGAGCAGTATCGCCGCACAGAGGGCTTACTGCCTTACAATTTGACTTTCGGTTTGACCACGATGTGGACAGGCTTAGGAAAGTTCCCTCAGATGGCCACAAGGAAGACTCTGCCCAGACACTGGTCTCAATTTAATATTTGAGGACCTCTCTGCAAAGGGTGAGGTGTCCACCTGCCTTTTTTCTGGATGTCTCCAAATGTGTTCATCAGCTTAAGGTTGGTTTTAAGCAGTTGAATTTCATTAGAAAATACCAGTACTTGCTGATGAACCCACTGCAGAAGGTTCAACCCAGAAGCTGTGAAGCCAGCTGAACATTCTGTGGACCTGTGCTGGCAGGAGGCTCAACTCAGTCCTAGAAACGACCTCTGCTCCCCTCAAAGGGCGGGGCAGAGTCTGCCCTCTTCCTCTCCCTGAACGAAGCTTTCCTTTCCTCAGTCCCTCCCCCAGGAAGTGCCCGTTCCACACACACACTACTGCTCTTCTCAGGCCCCTGCAGTTCTTTTTGGATGTGCATTCTCTTTGTTTTCCAGTAGGGTGAACAGTCCCTGAGCTCCAGCATACTTGAGCATGTCTCAGCGTAGGCCCTGGGGACCCAAGGATGCCTCAGAAGTAGGTCTGTGCCCCCAGAAAATCTCTCATTCTGGACAAGGCAATGGACACATCAACTGACATTGGCTTATATGGTGAGGAAGATGTCACAGCAGAAAGTCAGAGGGAGGGGTTAATCAAATCTAGGGAATAGGCCATGAAAACATCTCCGAGCTGATGAAGTCTAAGCAGGGTTTTGAAGGATGCAGAATTGGGTACTGCTCTTACTTGATCAGGTGTGTGCCTTCCTAAGAGGATGAGCATCAGGCTCTGCCAAACTTTCGGCTTCTTCCCCTAGCTCAGACCCCCCACAAAGCCAGGTACACTCAGGCTCTACCCCCATACTCAGCCACACCTGGAGTCTCACCTCCTCCTGGTGGGAAGCAGGAAGTAGCTGAGAACCTGGACCTGGAGCTAGCATTGCCCCTCCCCACCCCCACTTTGCTTTTGAATCCTGAGCCAGAGTTCGCTTCCCAAACTTGTGAGCCCTGGGGCTCCTTTAGTTTTGCCAATGAGACTCTCACATTTCAACTTTCTTCTACCTCAAATGAACTTCTGCCTTAATCCTCTGTCCTGGGTTTAGACAGTCTTTATTTCCTTTTGTAGTTTGGGACTCTTACACGAGCATCAGTCCCAAAGTTCCCCTTACCATTTCCCCCAAGCTTCTTGGAGCGCCACCGTAGAGAGACTCCTGCTATCCCAGGATTCCAAGGTGGACGTGCAGATTAGGTTTCCATGGTGACACCCACCGGGCAGCAAGTGGAAGGTGGCATAACTTACAGATGGAGCACACAGGCTTTACCCTTAGAGAAGCAATGGTTTTGAATCTGGATCTGCCATTTCTTTGCCATTTGACCTTAGGCAAGTAATTAACCTCTCTGAGCTTCAGTCTCCTCTTATGTAAAATGGAGACATAATAACCTATCTCACAGCAATAAGAAATAACTTACATAAAAGGCCAAACTTAGTGTCTCTCAAGGAGGCGGGAGGAAAAGGTGGTCTCACGTCTTCTGTCAACACACAAATAGCTATCCTCCTCTGGGCTGGAACCCTCTCTGCAGGGCTGGGACATCCTATTCCACCGGTTTTGTTTCTTTGCTGTCTTTCCTCTCTAGGCTAGGAGATCGTTGACAGATTCTAAATCTATTATCTGATTTATTTTATCCTCACAGTATGAGGTGGTCCCAGAGAAGTGGAGTGAAGGTCTCAGGGTCACACAGCCAGGCAGTGTCCGAGCGAGTCCTTGGACCTGGGTCTGGCTGAGCCCATGCTGCCATTCTGCTAAGTTGATTTTTTAGAGCCTGAGAGATGCTGGAACATTCTGATAGAACATTCTAAAGTGGTGGAATATTTCAATCAACCAGCTTGGTTCCAGTCTCAGCTTCTTTCTACTAATAAATTCACAATTAGTGACCTGGCTTGAAATTTACCTTTGCATTTTCCATGAAAAGTCTTAGTAAATGTAAATATTCCTGAAGGAAAAAACCTGCCATGTGGATGTTTAATTGATACTAAATATATTAATATGATGTGCCCATGGCAAAGATTCATATTCATTCATAGAAATGAGTTATTCCAAGCACAGCTTTGATGGGCAGTAAAATATGCTACTTGTAGAGACGTGGGTCAGACTGTATTTCCCTGCTTTCATTCTGTCATTCTCACTCATCTTGTCAGAGTCTCTGAGCCCCTGCCCCACAACCAGCCACACTAACTCTGATTACATTCATGCATCTCTTAACAATGGGAATATGTTCTAAGAAATGTGATGTTGGGCAATTTTGTCATTGTACAAACGTCAGCGTGTACTTACACAAACCTAGATGGTATAGCCTACTACACACCTAGGCTACATGGTACTAATCTTATGATACTGTCATATATATGGTCCCTCATTGACTGAAACATGGTCATGTGGTGCATGACTGTATTTCTTTTTCACATGCTTTCACAATGGGGCAGCTCCTTGTCCCTGCCAAGCCCTGTACCATTACTCATGTTGAAGATGAGGGCAAAGTGGTGAAGGGGAAGAGTCCTGGAGTCCAGTGGTGGATACTCCACTGACTCTGTGTGTCCTTGGACAAGTTATTTAGCGTCTCTGAGTATTTAAATGGCATGCAAGTCTCTCTTTCGTTGTCCCAACTCACTTTTATAGCCTCAGCTCCCATTTATATTCCACATATCCCCTAAATCTTCTAGTCACACCTGCTGACTTCCAGTTCCAGGAACATGCTCCATGTGCTCCTGCTTCCTCCTTCACCAGGAATGTTCTTGCTTTCTTCACCATTAAAATCCCATGCACCTTTCAAGACTCAGACAAGAGGCTGTTTTCTCTATAAAGCTTTCCTCCCAGTTGGCTGTGAGCCTCCCCTATCATCTCTTTAGGGGCTTTTAATCAAATTCTACCTGGCATTAGAGTTCTTGTAGACATGCCTTGTTCCTGTTACTAGATTACAAGCTCCTTGAAGGCAAAGCTAATACGTTCTATATTCTTGTAAATCCATACTGTAGACTTGGGGTGTATAGCTACAAGTGGAGAAGCTGGAATTCACACTTTGGGGTTCTGACTGCAAAGCTATGCTTCCATATCCCTATGGAATGGAAGAAAGAACGTCAATTTCCTTGGCTTTCAAAGACAGATAATACTCTGTGCTTTGTGTTACCTGTAAGGACGAATTACAAACTCTGAAGTTCTGTCATTCTCAGGAGGTTATGGGATGACTCTGGTTTTCTTGGGTGAACAGACTGGAAGTTTAGCAAGAATTCAGCAGCAGATCTATGTCAGGGACTTCATCATGGAGCCCAAGGCTGGATCTTGGGGACATCCAGGCCTAAGAGTGACAATCCCTCATTCTTGGTCTCTGGAGCTGGGTGGGGCTTTGAGGTTGTGTGGGATTCTGAGCTGGTTCCGAGGCAGCCTTTTTACACCTCACCACCCACTCTCCCAATCTCGTAAGCATCCAGTGTCTCTTCAAGAAACATTGATTGATCTCTTCTGTATATCATGCACTGAGCTAGACCTGGAAATGCAAAGATTAACCAGACAGTATCTTTGCACTCAAGGATAGACAGACATGTGAACAGACAATGATAACCCAAGGAGACATATGTTATAGTAGAGGAAAGCCAAGGGATCACGGTGGCCCAGAGCAGGGGGCCCAGGGAATCTGAGAGATCACACTTTCTGCTACTTGCTCTCTTTGGACTATGGAGGATATTAACTCACAGTGAGATCTTAGACAGATCATACTTAGTCTCTGGCCTTGGTTTTCATTCTCTACACAGGAAGGCATTTGGGCAGAATGATCCCTCCAGATCTTATCCCACAATTCTTATCTCTTGATGACTCTGTGCTCATGCTGCTGGGCACCACACTAGTCCTCATCATACCCTCCAAGTTTCTCAAGAGGGCAGAGGCCTCCTCAGAGCTCCAAGCTCCATCAGGCAGAAGCTCTGGAATTGGAGGATTGACTCTAGGTCTTCAGAGAGGTTCCAGGCCTTCTGTTGGTGTCTCAGTGCTGGACATGGCCAGACCTGCTCTGGGTACATTGCCTGACTTCTTGCTATTTCATGGGAGAGGGTGCTCTGTGTGAGCATTGCGCTGGGACCTGGGAGTGCAATGGTAAGCAAAAATAGATGCATTTCCTAACCTCATGGAGTTCACAGTATAGTTGGGAGGGCAAGTATTAATAAAACAGTCACATAAATGAGTGTATAATTACATCCTGAGATAAGTGTTTGAGAGCAAGAAACATGGCCCTAGGAAAGTAAGTATAATAAGGATTGAAAAATGCCAATGGATTTAGCAGCACAAGGTATTATTGAGAGCTGTTTTGTAAGAGTGATGGGTCCAGAAGCCACACTGGAGTGGACTGAGGAGCAAATTGGAGGTAAGGAAGCGGAGGCGGTCAGTGTAGATAACTCTTGATCAGCGAGCGCCAAAAGAGCTGGAAGGAACATTAGTCCTTTCATGACAGGATCTTTAGAATGGCTACAAAGAGATTAACAGGTGTCATACTTGTAACCCTTAGAACAATTTTGTGACATGCAAAGGTCATGTTTTGTTTCCATTTGACAGATGAGAAAAAGGGAGATCTAGAAAGATTTTGTGTCTTGAGTACAGTATTCATAGCAGAGCCAGGACTGGAATTTCAGTCCCCAGAATCCCTGCCCTCCTTCTTCTCTCCAAAGGCTGGCTGTTTAGAGGTTATCTGAATGAAGGTGGATTGTTTTCTTCACACTCAAGATTTCTTTATTACTTCTTCCCTCAGCCTTAAAGATTCAGGACCATGGCCAGCACCCAAACACCTTTCTACAAATGCTGAAAAAACCCTAGAGCCTTAGCCAATGAGATCAGAACTACCTTTGCAAGCTGATTTTCCCAGCAAACACCAACTGAACATCTACTAAGTATCAGGTAGTGTGAGAGATGCCAAGGACACAGAACTGGAAAACTGCCCTTAGGGGGCCCCCTGTCCATGATGGGAAAGACACGGACATGGATAATCACAACAGGGTGTGAGATGTGCAAGGGTTATGCAGTCAAAGAAGGCTTCCTGGATGAGGCCCAGCCTGAGCTGAATCTTGAAGAGAGCAGATGGCAGTGAGGACCCACCGAAGGGTTTTATGCAGGGCGTGATAAGGTCACATGTGTGTTTTAGAAAGTTCCCTCTGGTGCAATGTGTGAATAGAGAAGAGGGTGAAAGAAGAGAAGGATGACTCAGGAGACTGAATTAGAGGAAGGAGTCTCTCCAAGCACATCCTAAAATGTATAGCCAGGTTTTCCTCTCACTTGCAAGAGCAGAGGAAACATCCTGGGTGTTGTATGTTTCCTTTTGGCTCTGGAAAGCTTCACCACCTTGACTGGCTGAAGCTGACACTGTGAGAAAATTGTGCTCCTGGTGGACAGGAGGGAAATGAAATCCAAAGAAAAGGGAAGGGAGGAGAGTTTAACTTGTTGAACAGTGACTCTGCATCAGCACCATGCTAAGTGTTTTTCACATATTCTCATTGAATTCTCCCAACACCAGTTTTCAAAAAGAGAAACTGAGGATCAGAAAGGTAAATTAACTGTGGCCCATGGCTACACACAAAATAAAAGGAAGAGCCAGAATTTGAACCCAGGTCTGTGTGGCTCCAAACTCCTCACATTCCCTGCTCGTGCGTATGCTGTTTCGGTGTGAAAAGAATGAAGTGGAGACCCAGCTGACAAGGGAGCGGAACAACTGCTCCTGGGCCCCCACTCCTGCAGCTCCTGTTCACACACAAAAGAATAATCACCACAGGCATTCTTTTCTCAGCTCCTAAATCCAGGAGCTTCAGAAGGCCACAAATGGACTCAGAATCTGTGACACGGTCCCTCCTGGGCTGGGCAGGCTTTGCTTGCTCTTTACCACTCCATAGTACCCTGTCTTGCCGAAAAGAGTGCTTCTGTGTTCAGGGCTGAGTAGATGAGGGATTTCATAGTGGTGCCAATTACCTGTTTTGACATCCCTGGGGTGCCCTTGGCCCCCAAGTTTTGGAGGCTGTGCCTTTCTCTCTGGGCCTTTTGCGGCAGCCGTGGTGGCATCTGCCGCAGAGCCCGAGGAAGCTTTATGGAGATGGTCACACTCCAGTGCCCAGCCTACTTGTTGGAACTTTCCAGAAATATTGCACTGCAGACATTTTCCACGCTGTTATGCTAATGGAATCAGGGAAAATCAATTGTCCTTAAGGAACAGGGGAATGAGACGTGCTGTAAATGCCACAGGAAGAGTGATTGGTTGATTGCTTGCCGGCGATCGGAGCGTGTCTCATCCCTACATTATTCTGATGAATTTTTATGGCATGCCTCCTCTCTTGCCTGCTCCCTCCCTCCACCCCTGGCCCCCCCCCCCCCAGCTGGGGAAGAAGGTTTATGGCTTGCAGCTTCTCAGTTGATTGAATGCAGCTGGCATTGTTGCAGCAGAGGACAAATAGGTACATTTGCTTTACAGGCTGAGAAAAGTGGGTCTGGAGAAATTGCACCACCACGTCCCTCTGCAACAAAGGCGCCCTTAAAAATGCAGATATTTTTTATGAAATGACTTTACTCTCCTTCTTGGCTGTCCCTAATCTTCCTATCAGAGGAAAGGGCAAAAAAAAAAAGGTTGGGGGAAAGAAATCTATGGCTTTCAATTCTGCGGAAATCCGATTTTTCATTCTTATCACAAAGGAAGCTAACGAAGGCATTTCATTAGTATTCATTTTAGGCCGATGTGATTTTCTCCTCTTTGCTAACATAAAAATAAATAAATAAACAGTCGAGCCATGTCTGGGAAACTGCCGACAAGGCGGCTTGGAGCAGAGGTCAGCATTTTCTGGAATGAGTCTGTACCGCATTGAGCAAGGTGGCCAAGAAAATGGATCCGGCTCAAATAAGGGCCATCTAGGGCAAGGAAGAGAGAAGATGTGGGTGGAGATAGGTCCCTTGGGTTTCAGAGCTGGTGTCCAGCTTGGCCGTGGCAGTTTGTGCACTGGAGAAAGCAAATAGGCTGTGACTGTTGTTTTCCACAGAGAGTTTGCCGTGGTTCTGGCTGCGGTCCTGAGGCACGGGGTGTTTCACATCTGGTCAGGGCACTAGTGAGTTCTTTCTATTGTTTGTCCTTTCCGGTTTCTTCCTCAAGGGCAGCTAAACCCTATTGAGGGCTGGGAAATCATATTGGGTGAAAATCTGGGAGTGTTTGCCTGGGAAGAGGAGACGTGGGGACACAGATGCTGTCTTAATCCATCCAAAGAAGGTGCTGTGGACAGAAGAGCTGGCTTATTGCACTGGGATCCAGAGGGCTAAACGAGGATCTGTGGGTGGAAGTGACGGAGAGGCAGAGGAATCCACCAGATTTGAGATCAACCTTCAGATCAAGCGTTTTGTGGGTACATCCACAGGCAAGTTATTAATGTCTCTGAGCCTCAGCATCCACACTTGTAAAATGAAGTTTATTGCTTTCAGATTACTGTCAGGTACAGTAACATGCAGTGCTGGGAAGGTGGTATCAGTGGCCTCTTTGTAGAGAAGGGGAAACCCAGGTTCAGAGAGGTGGTAAGTTGCATGACCTCTGGGAAGCAGACCCCCGGTCTCTGAGGCCAAAGTGCTTCCCCTCCCTCAGCCAAGGGCCTCCTGGATCAGCTGCTTCTCGGGCTGCTGTGAGGAGGAGGTGAGATACACAAGCAGAAAGCTCTTTGTTCTCAGATAAAAATTCTTACTCAGTTTGCCGCAAATGCAAGTCATTCAGTAATTCCTGACTTGTCCTTTGACTCTTCCTGGCCCTGGCCTGTGTATCGCTCCTTCGTGGAACTTTCTCCCCTGCCTTTTCTATTTGGCCAAGTCTCACTCCTCCTTCAACTCAGATGCCACTGCTTCTGGGAAAACCTCCTGGAGACTCATGCAGGCCTTTATTCTTTCTGTGTTCTCGTGGACTCACTGTGCAGTTGTTTGTAGAACCATAACAAAAAGCAGTGGAATCACGGAGTCAAGCTGACCTGGGTTCAAATCCCACCATTGATGTGTAATCATGAGTGAGTTACCTAAACTCCATGAGCCTCATCCTCCTTGGTCAGTCATAGTGGGGACAGTCATAGTAACTACTTCAAAAGGCTCTTTCAAGAAGTCAATGAAAACTGCTTGTAAAGTACTTTCCTCTGTGTCTGGAACATAGGCGAACTTAAGCAATTCAAAATGAATGAATGATTGAATGAACAAATGAATGAAATTTCTTTATGATTGGCTAGAAATCTTGATAGAGAAGACTAATGACACTTTTTTTTTCCAGTTCCCTCACTCCTATCCATTTTCCCTGGGCCTTAGCCCTCCTTGCATGTCCCAAAATAATAACTAAGCCTATAATGTGCCAGACAGTTAGTGGCAGGCCCAGGATAGAGCTAGGGTCTCTGAAGCCCTGGTCTAGGCTCTATTTCATTGGCCCCCCTTCTCCTAATCAGTACTGGTAGCTCGTCAAGGGGGTGGGGGGGTGTCCCATGTTTCTCACCTGTCTCCCCTGCCATGCCTCCCACAGGTCAGTCCCCACTGTGGGTGGCCCCTGAAGTGGTGTGACAGGAGGGTCATGGGGCTCACTGGCAGGGGGATCCAGAGCCCATTTCGACCCCTGCCTGCCTGTGTGACCTCGAGGCTGTCAGTTTTCTTGTCCATCACGGGGTGAGAATACTTTCTGCCACACCTACTGCACTTGGCTATTGTTGAGGAGAGAGAGGAAGAGGAGGAACGGAGGGTTCTTTGTCAGCGCATATTCATCTAGGAGTTGAAATGATTGCTGCCGTTGCTGTTGTCCTTGTTGTTGCCTCTCACAGTAAAAAGTCCCCACAGTCAGGGTCCTGGAGCCAGTCCTTAGAGGAGATGGCTCTGCCCTTGAAAGCCACTCTCTCAGTCTGGCAGTTCCTGTGGGTAATTTGAAACTGGGGCTCAGAGAACTGAACTCCAGTTAATGGTTTTCAATAAAGAATTAAGTGCTGCTCGTCAGGCTGGCGCTGGGGCCGGCTTCCCGGAAGGGGGGAGAGGGCTGGTGGAGGGGCAGTCGCACGCGTTTGGGGATGAGTTTGCATTTTCCGGTCAGTTAGGCAGCCTGATGAAAAAGGGATAAGATCGGCCGCAGCAGCCAGAGGGCGGAGTGGAGGGGGGGCAAGAGAGACCCGACCCGTACCGCGCGGGCTGAAGGGAGGGAGCAGTGGTCACCGCCATTAGAGCCACATCAGCTGTTTCCACAAAAAGCCCGTCTGTCAGGCACCTGCTAGTGCCCGCTCCCCTCAGGGCAGCCCCTATAGGAAGGAATGCTGAAGGTTTTTCTGTTGGTGCTGCCTCCCGGATCAGACATGGCCTTTGTAACAACCACAGCACTTGCCTCATACTTTCCGCATAAAATAACTCCTTAAAGTCTGATGCACAACCCGAAGGGCTTGCATCACTCTTGTTTTGCAGCTGAGGAAACTGAGGTAGAGAGAAGTTAAGTAGCTTGCCCAAAGTCACACAGCTTCTGAGTGGCAGATCTGGGCTTCAGACCCACGTAGACTGGTGCCAAAGGTTATGCTATATAACCACTGTGCTGGATAGTGTAACCTGCTGTTCTCTTTTGGGGTCCTCAAGTCACTTTTATCTCCAGCCCGTGAGGTTGGCAGGGTAGGGTCATTAGCTCCACCTCACAGAGAAGGAGCCTGAGACTCTGGGAGGTGTTGTTCTCAAGCAAGGGAGACTGGAGCTAGGGCGGGGAGGCGCCCGGACACGGGGAGTGAAGTAGAAGGGCCCCATTTGCAGCAGGTATTGAAAGCCTTAAAAATGCTCATACCTTCTGACCTGGTATTTCTGTTTCTGGGAGTCTGCTCCAAGGAAATAATCCTGCTAAAAGAAGACAGTTCTAAATGAAAGAAAAGATTGATTATTTGTCATATCAAATGATTGGAAACAATTTAAGTACCCAATTGTGGGAAATGGTTAAATAAAGTCCGGTGTTTGCACCTGATTTGACAGACCGCAGTTGTGAAAAAATAATGGTTCTGAAGGTGACGCAGTAACCTGGAAAAATGCTTATGATATAATGTTAAATAAGGAAAAAAGTAAGACAAAATTTTATGAATAATAAAATCTCAAGTATGTACCAACCATACAGGAGCTATGTGAAATAATAGCTGTTGTGTTAGGACCAGGAAATTGTCAGCACTTTTCCTGTTTTTCCAACTTTCTATAATGGGTGCTTTAATTCTAGATAAATTGATGGACTTGGTCCAGGGTATCATTGGATGACCTATCTCTCTATGCCTCAGTTTCCTAATTGGTAAAATGTGGCTAAAATCCGCTTCTTTTCAGGATTGCTATATTTAATGAGATAATAGGTAAAATGCATCTAGCACAGAGCCCGTGAATCAGAGGATAAGTGATGTCAGCTACTCTCCTGAGGCTTCTTCCATTTCTCACATGTTGTCTTCTGACTTACTGAGGTTTACGTAGTGAGGTTGGGACAGCCAGGTCCAAACCTGTATTCCAGAAATGGAGGCTCCTCAGAGTCAGGTGTAGACATGTCACTCTTCCATCACCTGACACCAGCCAACAGAATGAAGGCTAGACCCTCCAAGGAGGGTCAGATGGACCCCAGGGCCCAAGGCTGCCCCTGAGATTTACTCTCCCCCAGGGCCTCTCTAAGCAACACATATCACTAAGCTAGCCTTCTGGATAGCATCTCCCCAGAGCTTCTGGTGGGGCACAAAGACTTGTGTGTTTCTGATGCTGCCTGCTGGGGGCCCACAGGTCATCAATTCCCTCATCCATTTGTTCACTCACTACTCATTCACTTACTCACTCTCTGAGTCATGTAGAAAGTCAGCTACAGTAGATCTTTACTGAGTGTTGACTGCATGTTTCCCGGGTGTAGGGGTGGGGGTGTCTGTACCAGGGGCTTTCACTTACTGTCCTGCAGAAGAGGTTCACTCAGCAGAGCTTGACAATTTTAAAAAGCGGGATACGAATGAATATCTTCTCCCATAGTCAGCCAGTCAGTCCCCTGGCTCTGCCAAGCTTGCCTCTTAGTGCCTTCAGATCCAGTTTTCTGCTTCAGCCTTAGCTTCGGCCACTCCCTCCGTGCCGGAGTCATCTTTATAAAACCCAAACCTGACCTAGGAGAGCATCCCAGCTCTTCAGCCTGGCAAAACTTGTCTCTCGTGGTCTGATCCCCCACCATGTACTTCAACACACAGCTATTGCCTGCTTCTCTCTGCTCCTCAATGTCCTTTTGTGATTTATGCTTTATACACTCTTCCTGCTTCCTCGAATGCCTTTTTCTGCATGGCAAACTCTTGCCCATCCTCTAAAATCTAGCTCAAACCTCCTCTCCTCTTTGTCTCCCATATGAGATTTGCTGTCCCCCCTCTGTGCCCATCTCCCACTGCACTGCAACAATTTCCCAGTCTGTTCCCCTCTGGCTCCCTTCCTCCCAGGACTGTGCAGGCTTCAAGGACAGGGACCATGTCTTTTTATTTCTGCACCCCCTGGAGCTTAGCTCAGAGCCTGGCACAGGCAGGAGGCTCAGTGAGTGTTTGTTGAGTGAATTATGGATGACAGTGTGATCTCAGGGCCTCCACGAGGGAGGAACAACAGGGCCCCTTGACCTCTTGGGAATGGAGAGTGTTCACAGCTGAATTCTCCTGGCAGACACTTTTCAGCATCACCAGCTGCTCACTCCCCAGAGGCCCTGTCTCTGCTTGGCTCCTCGGCGGGTATAAGGACATTCAGCCATAAACCCACCTAGCCGTGGGATTGCAGCCACCGCCTCATAGGGAGCTCACTCTGACAAAGCCTTGCCCTGGACAGCTGTGTTCAGGAAGTCTCTGGATCTGGCCCTGCCTCTTGCCAGCCCCAGGCCTGCCTCTCTGCACCCTCGTGCTCTAGCCTGCAGCCAGGCTGAAAAGTTTCCTGAAGACATCTTGTGATTTCTCTTTTCTTTATGATTCCTTCTGCCTGGAATATTCTCCACCTGCCCACCCCTCCATCTTTGCCCAGTGAACTCCTGCTGGCTCCTCTGCTTGGCTCTCCTCTGGGCAGGGGGCCTGCCCTGTATACCTCCCGGGCTCTCTGGCACCTCCCTCACTGCACTGTTCACTTGGTGTTGTCGTTATCTGTTTATTTTCTCAACAAGCCTGGGGGCTCCCTGCGGGCGGGGACTTGGTCTCATTCACCTTGGAGCCCCTAGTACCTGGATCATGATAGGTGCTCAAGCATATGCAGCACAAGGATGTGCTGGCTGGCTGGCTGGTGGGACGGCTGTGGGGGTGCACTGTGCCAAGACCCTTCCCTGTTGCTCGGAGTCCAACTGTAGTGTGCACGGGGTGGGAGTTACAGTGTATAAGAAGACACACCCAACCCTCGGGCTTGCAGAATAAATAAAACACACTGGCAGTGAGGGGGAGCTGAGAACACGCCCAGGTACAGCCATAGGTTCAAGAAAGACCTGGGCTTCAGGACCCACCCTGCTTCAAACTGCCTCTGCTATCTCCCCACCTGTCCAAACTTGTTTTCTGATCTCTAAAATGGGAACCACAGTGGGTTCCCTGAACGCTTGCTCAGCCTGCCTAACAGAGTTATTGTGAGGATCAAGCACAACGATGTCTCTGAAATTACTGTGTAAACTATGAAGTGTCGGGCCTGTGTTTTCACTCGCTCTGAAGGGGAAGGCTCAGTGTGCTGTAATGTGGCAGTGCCCACTAGAGGGAGTGGCAGAGCAGGCCAAGCCCTCCTCGGTGGAGCCATGTAGGCAGGAGGGGCCAGTTCTGGGCTAGAACCTGGACTGGCCCAGAAGGAAGGGACACAGGGTCCAAGACACATCATGTGAGGCCCCAGGCTCCCCTCTCCTCAGCGTTTTTCTCCAGATTCAAATGACATCTGGGTTATCTCTGAAGTGCTAGAAAAGAAAGACATCAGAAAAGCCCAGCCTGATGGCACAGGAAACAGCCCTAACTCTCCGCCTTATTAATGTGGGTGGCTATGGGCAGGGTATCGGGTTCTTTTCTTTGAGCTGTTTTCTCTGGTTAGCTCAGGAGCCAGGATTTCAGGACTCTGAGGCCATTGTCTGGCTGGCATAGGGCCCAGCTACTGAATTATGGAATGCCACTTCAGTGGGACTGGGCTGAGGTCTGTGCCGACCTCCCTCCACGGATGCCTGAAACCCACAGGCTCGGCCTCACAGTTGATCAGCTCCCTCTTTGCTGGCGGGGGGGGGGGGGGGGGGGGGTGCGGGGACCAGACAAGGAGGCCAGCTGGAGGAGAGCTCTGTAACCCAATTTGCCATGCAGAGAAGCCAGTCTGTCTGGCAAGAGCTAATTGGAAAGCTGCTTCCTCTAAGCCTGGACCCAGGAGGGCACTAGGCCTGGCTGGGCGGGGCCCCCTGGCTAGGCCCACATCACTTAGTGCTTTGTGGGAGCCGCTCCCAGCAGGAGAGCACTTAGCCCTGGTAATTGGCCAGGCAGGCTCATCATTAATTCATACCAAATTGTATTTCTTCTTTTGAGAGAGAGAGAGAAAGAGACACGGGGAGAAGAGTGGGGATAGGTGGGAATAAATGGGTTTCTGAAGGGAGGAGTCTGTGTCAGGGCTTGGTCGGAGCAGTTTCCACTTGGGGAGAAGGAGATCAGGGAGTCATTTGCTAACTTGCTGTTGACCTGAGAAAGTCACCTTCCCACAGGAGGTCTCAGTTTCCTAATCTGTGGTAGAAGACAATAACCATGATCTATCTACCTCAGAGATGGCTTTGGAATTAAATACAGATATGAGAGATGAGCGCTTTTCACATGGTTATTTCAACAGGCCCAGGGAGGCAGGGAGCCACTTACATTTCATGTAATTATTGATATAGAGTGGTTTATCTCTATCATCTTTTGGATAGACAGTATTTTTTAATTACTCCATTTTCTCTCTTTTGTTGGCTTATTAACTCTTTGGTATGTTATTTTAGTGATTACTCTAGGTTGATGGTATACATTTTTAACATCACAGTCTGCCTTCAGGTGACATTGTAACGCTTCACGTAGAGTATTAAGACCCTTACAATAGTCTACTTCCATTTCTCCCCTCTAGACATTTATGCTAACTTCTTTGTCATACATTATACTTATAAACTCTACAATACATTGTTGTTATTTTTGTTTAAATAGTTGTCTTAAAAGTTTTTTATTGTGGTAAAATGCACATAACATAAAATTAACCATCTAGCCATTTTAAGTGTACGTTTCAGTGGTATTAAGTACTTTCATAATGCTGTGCAACCATCACCACACGTCCATCTCCATAACTCTTTCACCTTGTAAAACTGAAACTCCATACCCACTAAAGTCAATTATCTTTTAAAGAGATTTAAACAGCAATTTAATAATCTTGCATATTTACCCATGTAGTTGCCATTTCTGGTATTTCTCATTCCATTGTGAGGATCCATATTTCCATCTGGTTTCATTTTCCTTCTGGCTGCAGGACTTCCCATAATATTTCTCATAGTGATGACTTCTGGTGATGAATTCTTTCAGCTTTTGTTTGTCTGAAAAAGATTTATTTTGCCTTCTTTGAAAGATATTTTCACTAGGTATAGAATTCTAGGTTGGCAGCTTTCTTTCTATACTTTACAGATGCTCCTCTACCATCTTTGGCTTTCATTGTTTTTGATGAGAAATCTGTCACCTTATCTTTCTTCCACTATACATAAGATTTCTTGTTTCTATGATTGCTTTTAAGGTTTTCTTTTATTACTAGCTTTTAAAAATCTCATTATGATGTGTCAGTGTAGCTTCCTTCATTTTTCTTGTGTTTGGGGTTCATCGAGCTTCTCAGATCTGTGAGTTTACAGTTTTCCTCAAATTTGGAAAAAGTTTCAGTCATTATTTCATTAGATAATTTTTCTGTCCCCACTCCTCCTTCATGGACTCTAATTACACATATATCAGGTTGCTTGAAGTTGTCCCACAGGTCACTGATGATCTCGTTTTGAAATTCCTTTTTTTGCTGTTTCATTTTAAATAGTTTCTATTTCTTTAAGTTCACTAATATTTTTTTGGTGAGATCTAATCTGCCCTTAATCCAATCCAATGTATTTTTCATCTCAGACATTATAGTTTTCATCTCTAGAAGTTTAATTTTGGTCTTTTTTATATCTTCTATGACTCTATTTGACTTTTCGAACATAGGTAACGTGATCATAATATCTGTTTAGTGTTCTTGCTTCCTAATTCTGATATCTGTGTCAGATCTGGGTCAGTTCTGATTTGATTGATGTTTCTTTTCAGTCTGGGTCATATTTTCCTGTCTTTTTGCATGCCTGGTAATCTTTTATTAGATTCCAGACACAGCGCATTTTACCTTGTTGGGGGCTGGATATTTTTGTGGTCCTTTAAATATTCTTGAACTTTGTTCTGGGATGCAGTTAAGTTACTTGGAAGCAGTTTGATCCTTTTGGGTCTTGATTTTAAGATTTTTTTAGGCAGGACCAGAGAAGGTTCTAGTCTAGAGCTAACTACTCCTTATTATTGAAGTGAGATCCTTCTGAATGCTCTACTCAAAGTTCTGTGGATTATGAGTTGTTTTCTTAAGTTGGCTTGTGGGAACAGGCACTATTTCCGACCCTACGTGAGTGCTGGGCACTCACACACATGCATTCAGTACTCGAGGGAAACCTCCCTGGAGCTCTGGATTTCTCTCTCTATGTAGCACTCTCTCTCTCTCAGTACACTGTCTTGTGAACTCTTGTTGTCTTGCTCTCCCTGGGCTATCAGCTCTGACTCTTCACCAGATTCTTCTTGGGTTCTCCCTCCCTGTTCTGAGACCTAGAAACTCTCTCAAGGCAGTCAGCTGAGGCAATTGTAGGCTCCACCTTGCTTGTTTTTCTTGCTTCTAGGGGCTGTTGTCTTTCACTGCCTTATGTCCACCATCTTGAAAAGCATTATTTCATATATTTTGTCTGGGTTTTTTTTTTTTTTTGGCTGTTTCTGGTGGCAAGATAAACCCTATCCATGCCACTTCATATTGCCAACAAACGGAAGTTCCAAGGAGGGAGGAAATGGGGACATTTTAAAGAAAATGTGCTCCTACCTCTAAGTCTTGATAAGATGGGATTTCCAGGGCAGGCTACAACAGGGTTTGGTAGACAGAGTGGAAGATAGTAATGAAGAGGCCAAGATTCCAAGTCCTGGAATCTGTTCCTGACTCTCCTGCTTCTCATAATCTTTAGGACAAAGTTAAAAATTCTTATCGTATTGTTCAAGATCCTTCCCAATGCAAGCCTCCAAAAGGGCCCCTCAGAGAAGAGAAAGGAGCCCAGGAAAGAAGAAGGTTAATAAGTGAAAGTTAAAATTTGTGTAGCATTCCATTTAATCTGAGGGGAAGAGGGACTAATTTATTAAGCATCTCACCAAATCAAGTATTGGTACAGGCACTCTGTGTACGTTACTTAATTTAATGGTTTTAGTTGATTTGGAGCCACTCCCTGAACTCTGATTCCAGCCACACACCTAACCACTGTTCTCAGACTGAGATGCCTCTGTTCAGACATGAATCCTAAGTGTGGTTCCAGATTAAGTTCTGATGCCAGGATGCATTGGGTCACATGAGAAAGAGTAGAGCTCATTCAGTGCATCCTATTCCTACCATAGTAAACTCCTTAAAAGGTTTTGTGACTAACAAGTGGGGGGTCTCTTCCTTCCTCTTGGTCTCAGTTCTCCTTTTTAAAAGCTGAGAGTCTCAATGATATCAACACTGAAGACTGTAACCATGTTCTTCTGAGATTGACTTGTGGAGATGAACAATAGCACATTATTCCCTCAAACCCCTGTAATCAGCTCTGACCTCTATCCAGGCTGACTCTGACATTTCAGCTCTCTCAGAGTCTACTGTGAGTTTGGATCTGAAAAGGACAGGAAACACCCATTAGAAGTAATTTGCCCAAGCCCTTAAATAGGAAATGCAATCATAATGCTTTCTTTATGTTATTTTGTTGTTTGTCTATACCTTGGTAAATCATTTAATCATTCAACAATTATTTTTTGCCTGCCTACTATGTGCTAGGTGGTTTTGTAGTTGCTGGGGATAAATTAGTGGATAGACAATAATTCCTTCCCTTCTGGGCCTTATATTCTAGTGGTGGAGGAGAGAGAATAAATTATAAATGCAATAAATAAGTAAATTGTGTAGTATGTTAGTATGTAATAAGTGGTCTTGCCTATGAAAGTCATCACCACAGTGCCTGATACATAGTAGGTACCCAAGAACCCTTTCTGAGGAAGCCAATGTGGCTTCTTCACATTGGGAAGCCATGGCACCTGATAGGAGAGTATCTGGCATCGGAAAAAGTACGGTTAAGGGTTGAAGATGGGGACATGCTTGGGAAATGGCTGAGGTGCTACCCCTAACAAACCTACGTAGTTCCTACAGGGAGAACGCGCCAGGCTTTCAGCACCAGCAGATGAAAGTCATGTCAGTACCACGGAGAGCTCCAAGGGAAGGCAACCTCTGAAGCAAGGGATTGCCCTGGCTGCTGATCAGCTGATTTGCCTGGCCAACTCGACCCGAAGCCAGGGTAACTCTGTCCTAAATTCAGGCCAGGATGTTATTTGAGTCTGAGTCTCAGAATTGGAAGCTAGTCCATCCCAGCCTCACATTTCTTGCTGTTGGAGTAATTGGCAGAATCTTGTAGCAATAAAATCTCTGGAATTGTTTTCTGAACACCTGGATTTGAATCCTAGTTCTACCACAAACTACCAGCATGACTTTGGACAGGTTAGTTAGTTTTTCTTCTGTAAAGTGAGGATAATGATGCTTCCAGTGGTGTTGTGAGGACTAAGTAGGATAGAGCTAGCAAAGCACCTTGTGCAGTGCCTGGAACGTAGAAACCAGCTTGCAGCACTTTGTTGAAGGGTGAGCGAAATCTCAAGCAATGTTAGAGCCTCTCTGGAGGTGATGCACAGGATCTCACAGGTGGATATGGAGGAGAGGACATTCTAGGCAGAGAAAACAGCAGGAGCAAAGGCAGGGGGCATGAGAGTGGATGGCTTGACCAGGAAATGGAGAGAAGTTTAATAAGATTGAAGCTATTCAGCTGTCACTTTTATTCTGAAGCCTCCTAAACCACTATTTTCAGCACAGAGCACTCTGTTGAACCTCTGGACTTTATTTCCAGCTAGCCTATTGTGCATCTCAGTTGAAAGATCTACATGCACCTCTGACCCAACTTTCCAAAACAGAATTTATCACTTTCCTCCAATGTGCTCTCCTCAGATGGTATGTTAGAAGGAAGAAGTGTGCCTTATGAATGGCCTTAAATTGGGTGAAAGTTTTCGTAAAGGAAATGGTGACCTTATTCTACTTTCCAAGTGAGCAGAAAATGAGAATGGTTTAACCTAAAGCATGAGATAATTGGGTTAGAGAAGGAAGAACTTCCAATATTATAGATTGTTAGGAGCTCAGGAGGCATGATCAAGGGAAGCCATGCAATCCTCTTCCCTGAAGAGGAGACATTATCATCTAGCTGGAATATTGTTCTTCATCACTACTTAGTTGTTATTATAATAATTGAATTATTAATATCCATTTAACAGCAGTTTACATTTGTATAGAGCTTTACAGCTTGAAAAAGGTCTAATTTGATCTTAATCGCCACCCTGTGAGGTTATCAAGACAAGGATTATTAACTCATTCCCCCTCTGCCCTCATTTTATACCGAAACTACAAGCCACAGAAGTGATGCAATTGGCAAGAAATCAAGTAGCAGTCAGGAACAAAGGGATGGCTCCCAGCTCACACCCAGACCTATGTTTTTTTCTAAAACAGCACTCAGACTGTCAAATGAAAACAATAAGAATGACAGTTGAATATATGGCTAAAGATCCATACAGTCCTTCTTCCTGGTGTTAGTTGCTGCAAAGAGTGGGAGAACGAAAACCTTACCTCAAGTAATCCAGGAGTTTTGGTTCAAAGCTCCAGAGCTAGGTTACCAGGAGGGAGGGAGGGCCCGATGCCATGTTAGCTTTAACCAAGAGACTTAGCAATGACTTATTCCTCACGTGGTCTCGGACGTGACAGTTTACGCAGCATTTTTACGCCCTCTACCTCATTTGATGTGCTCCCACCACCCCCTGAAAGATGTGTCATGGTTATCACCCATTTTCCAGACGTGGATGAGGAAGCTCAGAGAGGTGACTGGTTTTGCCTGAGGCCCCTGGTCAGCGGCTGAGCTGGAATCTGAATTTGCCTTCTCTGGCCTCTTGGTTTAAACTCTTTCTCTCACTCTTTCTGCCACATCCCAGCTGCCTCTGGTCAGACCCGAAAAACAAATCCTGTAATTGAGTTGGAATGTGGGTGCTGGGGCCTGGGAGACAATGTTTCCTGCTTTTCAATCTGTTCTTAATTTATTAAAGTGATGAAATAAGGAAGAGGCCCAGAAGGGGTGGATGTTTTCCATCAGTGAGTCACGGGAACGTGCAGAGGCAGAGGTCAGGAGGAAGGCGCTGTTGCTCTGGCAGCTCCTCTCCCCTGGCAAAGCCCACACAGCCGTGTTGGGGGCGGGGCATCTGCTCAGAGCCACCTCTAGGAGCAGCTCCCACAGAGGACTCTCTCTCTCCCCATAATGTTACTTCTGACCACCTGAGCACTTTCCCTCTCATCTGACAAACTCCTAGTGTCCTAGGAGAGAGACCTAGGGAAGACAGAAGAAGGCCTAGCCCAGCCTAAGGGGGATCAAGAGAGGCTTCCTAGAGGAGGTGACCGTGAAGCTGAGACTTGAAAGGTGAAGAGATATTATCTGGGTAAAGGGGAGCTGAGGAAGAGAAAGCATTTTCCAGGCATAAGAAACAGCAGATGAAGGGCTGGAGGTGAGAGAAAGAATGGCTGGAGCCAGCAGGCTTGAGAAATGAGGTTGGAGAGGCAGAGGGGTTGGCAGCACCCATATCCTGGAGGGCCTTCCATGTCAGGCTGAGAAGTTAGAGTTCCTTCTGAGGTAGAGTTTTGTTGTTAGCTCAATTTCTTTGGCTGTGCATAGAGAATGGATTGCAGGGGGGCCTGGGAGTGGCAGCCAAGGCAGGAAGAGTTGTGGGGCCTGAGCTGGTGCAGTGGGAATGGGGATAGAGGAGGCAAAAAGGATGGAGGGATGGAATGGAATCTTATTAGACAATAGGACCCTTTTGTGGATGATGATTGGATGGTGAGTGGAGGGAGGGAGAGGAAGAAGCTGGTTTAGCCCAGCCTTGGTGACTTGGCCCATGTGGCCACTATTGGCACCTGTCTATGTACAGTGGCTTTGAGAACCACATTCTCTAATTGCCATGCCTACCAGGCTGCCTTCCATGCACTCGGCAAAAGATTATCTGTGCCAGGCTCTGTGCTGGGCACTGGGTGAGCAGTGATGATTCAGAAGCAGGCCTTGCCTTCCAAGTGAAAAGACAGGCCTACAAACTGTGATGACCACATGGTGTGATGCAGCTGAGACAGAAGACTTGCAGGAGCCCAGAGGGGACACCAGAGGGAGGTTGGGAATCAGAGGAGGCTTCCTGAAAGAGGCTAGTCTAGAACTACTTCTTGAAGCCTTGGTAGGAGGTAGCTGGGTGACTGAGGGAGAACAGACTATTCTGAGAACATAAAAGGGGTTGTGAGAGAGCGTGGTATGTTCAGGGAGATGAATGAGTGGAACCAGCTGTGGGGAGAAGGAGACAGGCGAGGCTGGGCTTTCTTGGCCTGGCTCTTTGTGCACTCTGCCCTTTCAACTTAAGAGACTTTTCTCTTCGGCCCACCTCACACCACTCTTCAAGGTTCACTTCAAATTCAAACTCTCTCTTGAAGGCTTCTTTGATACCCTCCCTGGTCACAAGTAATTTATTGAGTAGCTACTAAATGTTCTTTACATGTTTTATTTTTTTATTCATTACAACATCCATGTGAGGTCAGCAATTCAGTTCAGTTCAACATCTATCTAGTCCCTACTATGTGCTATGCCCTGAATATACTGAGTAAATCAGACATTGTACCTGCCCTCAGGTAGCTCGCATTCTAGTGAGAAGACACATCTGTTAACAGACAATTTCAATAAAAATGATATTGGGTTATATTGTCTCAGTTTTGCAGATGAGGAACTCAGACTCATATTTATTTATTAATTGACTTTTCTCAGGGTGATAATGATAGTAAGTGGAACCCAGCTGTGGGTAGTATTGAAGTCAATGCTCTTTCCCCTGCTCCAGACCACTTACCATGGTCTATCTGCCTTGAGGAAAGGATAGATAAATGAAGAGATACTGGGAGATTTGACTTATCCCCATACTTGGTTTTTTAGCTCATTGAAAGCAGGATCCAGTGTTGTAAAGTGGTCCTGCAGAGAGAGATCTTGAGAAGGGGATGGGAACTAGCACTTAGAAAGTGCTGACTGGGGCCAGTCCTGTGGTGTAGTGGTTACATTCGGCACTTTCCACTTCGGTGGCCCAGGTTCATGGGTTCCGATCCCAGGCGTGGACACACACCACTCATCAAGCCATGCTGTGGCAGCGACCCACATACAAAATAGAGGAAAGATTGGCACAGATGTTAGCTCAGGGCCAATCTTCCTCAAGCAAAACAAGGACGATTGGCAACAGATGTTAGCTCAGAGTCAATCTCCCTCACTCCCCCTGCTAAATAATAAAGTGCCTACTGTCCTCTTGGTGTACTCATGCTGGTCCCACTTCCCAATCATGTGCCCCTTCCTCTGTGCATCTGGCACCCTCCCACCCTCATCAACCCTGGTTCTTATCTCATGGTGAATGACTCTTGGTCACTTCCCATTCACTTGTTTATTTTCTCTACTTGATCAGTTTGGAATCTTCAGAGGCCAGCATAGTATGTGGGCTGTTGTCAGAGTTTGGTAATCTTGAATTGGATTGACTTGAATTCTCCTTATTGATTTTCATATTCTGTTACAGAGTCTGCACGTGTCCCTGTGAGTATTTGTGCACGTTGAGTCTGTGGATTTCTCTGTGGCCTCAGCCATAGTTTGCATTGTGTGTGCACGGCTCCTGTGCGGGGCCTTGCATTGACTCTGCATGTTTCCTGCAAAGGCATCCACAACCCCTTGGTGAACCCTATGGCTCCTCGCCTACATCAGTGTCTTATGCTGACCAGCCCTAAACGTCCCTCTCTTCCAGAAACAAATTTCAGGGTAACTTGTGTCTGCTAGCCCTGACTGAAATACTTCTGAACACCCTGGGGTTTAAAGCCTGGCTTCTTGGAATGTATCAAGAGCCTGCACTTGCCAGCTCAGCTCCCCAGCTCTGTGACTGCTGACAATGAGAGTGGTCCTGCTTGGTTCTGAAGGGGAGAGAGCAGTAAGTGATAACACTGAACTCAACCCCCTGCACTGTCTGCTGCCCGCAAAGCACCCCAGCTGGTTTACAGCTTCTCTAGGGTGCTGAGCTTTTGGGGGGAGGGATAGAAAGGTAGGAATTTGGAAATTTTTGTCTTCAGACAGTTTGTGTTCCTGGGTGTATAAGAAAGTCCTCCACCCCCAGCTGATCATAGTGTTTTAATGACTCAAAATCATGAATATTAAACCGAGGGAAAGTTGACAGTATTTAAATGAGCATCATTAAGAGACACATAAATTAACAGGGTTTTTAGTTCTTGTGGAACTGCCGTTTCAATGTTAATTAAACAACCAGAGTGCTCGGGCGCTTTTGCAGAAAACTGTCCCCAAAGTGTGCTGCAGAATATCATTATGGGTGGCTGCCTTGCTGTTTAATTATTTCCAAGTTGATTCTTTTTTTGTTCATTGCTGCAGTGGTTTTATGCTTGTCTTGCATTTGGAAAAGGTGAGGGGGCTGAACCTCCAAGAAAGCTACGGTGTGATCCGTCAGCTCCATGGAGAAGACCTGAGCTGAGCAGTGCTTGTCCTTTCACACCGGCCCTCTGTGAAGGAAACCCCAGATGACCCTTTGGGCCTCCTGGTGGACTGGTCCATGCCTGAGTCTAGGAGGAACCTGGATCCTTAGTTGGAGATAATCTCCCTCTTAGAAAGTTCTCTTCCCGAGATGGGGAAGGAAAGGCCTGGGCGATGGTGAGAGAGGAGGTATAAAGGGTCCCATGGCTGTGTTTGAGGCAGTGTGGAGTGGAGGAGCCAGGAACCATGGGGTCTGCTCTTGAATCCATGGGTCTGAGCTAAGTCCAGTCTCTTCAACTGTAAAATGAGCAAGTTAGAGTAGATCATGTGTTCTCAAAGAGGGCTATATTGCCCCAAGAGGGCAAAAAGTGGTTCTTGGGGGTTGAAAAAAGTTTGCTTTTTTTTTAAATGTGTAAAACACAGATATACATAGAGCACATCAACAGATATACAGTATACCTGTGGTATTAAAGTTTCACGGCGGGAGGGAGAATTAGGAGAAAAAAGCTTAAACAGACTTTTTAGGTAGGCAATAATGGAGAAAAGATTGAGAATAGTGGACTGGATGAACCTTAGGAGGTTCATCTATGAAGAAAAGAAAGTCCTTTGTGAGGTGGCCAGATGGCCACATGCTCTGGGATACAGAAGTGGTCTCTGTTAATACCTATGTGAACTTGGCTGGCCCTTACCTCCCCTGGGCCTCAGGGGCCTAGTGTGTCAAATGAGGACATTCATATCTTACCAGTCCAAAGACAGGGGGCTGCACCAAATGAACTTTTGGCCTTTAGAAACCAAGGAAGCAGCCGGTGGAGAAGAAGGATGTAGTTCTGGGTCCTGAGTGGGCTGCAAAGGCAGTGTGTGGCTTCCGGAACCAGTCTGCTGGCATCAATGCTCAACTCTACCACTTAAAAGCTGTGTAACCTTGAGTGAGTTCTTAACCCCACTAGTAAAATGGGGTTAGGAACAGGACATACTTTATAGGAACAGTACATGCTTTATAAGGTTGTTGTGAGGATTAAGGCGATCACCACAAAGAAAGAATTTAACTGGGCCTGACCCACAGTAAGAGCTCACTAAGTGTTGACTCTACTCACCACCATTAACATTGATTTGTTTTATTTTTATTACTAAGTGGCCTTGAGTGAGTCACTGAGCCCCTTTGGGTCTAGGTTTCATGTTTCTCCCTGAAACATGTTTCATGTCTTCATGATGTTTTTGCACACAATTTTTCTCTGCTGGAATGTCTGCCTGTGCCTGTGGGGCAAACTCCCACTCATCCCTAAGTCCCCTCCCAGCCATCACCTTCTTGAGAAACCTTCCCTGGCCTCCTGAGACAGGCTTTGATGTTCTCTCCTGGGCTCCTTAAGGTGTGCTTCCCTCGTCATGGGCTGCCTCCTTCTTCATTTCTGCTGTTTATTTATGTGTTGCCCCTACACCCTTCTCTCTTTTACCTCTCCAAGTCTTTGCTGAAATGCCACTTTCTCCATGAGACCTTCTTTCACCACCCCATTTCCAACTACCTCCCCCAAGACATTCTTCATGCCCTCCTCACTTTATTTGTCTTCTTATGCATTTCCTTTCTGTCTACCCCCTCACAGGAATGTTCACTCCCTAAAGACATAGATTCAGGTCTGTTTTGGTCACTGCTGTAACCCCAACATTTAGAAGAGGGGGTAGCACATAGGAGACAAAATTTATTGAACAAATAAATGGATCAAGTGGGCCTCCTACTTATAGCATTCCATGCTGAGTGTTGGCAATATTGATGAGACCAGACTGCTACTAGATGGTGCTATGATTGAAGGACCCAGGACCACCTGAACCACATTATGCTGAAGGCTCCCTTTCCCCGCTTCCTCCCCTCCACATTTCCAGGGATATACTTGCAGAGGGTGGGGAGGAGCAAATTTACTGGAAGGCCCAGACATGCTTTATTATTAAAGGTTTCCACCCCAAGCCTCAACACTAAGACTCTCAGGGAGGTGAGCTGGGCCATGGGGTAAGCTTCCTTCTCCTAAGCTCATCAGGGCTGCATTTCCCAGGATCACAGCAGGTCACCGAAGCTAAAATCCAGGTGTCATATCTTACCACTATGGTCAAGGAAATACTAATCCAATGCCCAGAAGAGTGGAGGGAGAGAGTGGGTGCTTGTCCTTATGCCTGATGATGCCTGGTTGCAATGGGAAGTTAGAGACGGAGAAACCCCCGAAGGAGAGGTGCTTGGACAAAAAACTTATCTTTTATGGTACTTTAATATTCATTTTTTCCTTCTATATCACCCAGGGTAAGTTTATTTAATAGCACAGGGCAATTTTCTCAATACATTGTTAAATGGAAAAAAGAAAAAACTATCATCTATCTATCTATCCAACTATCTATCTATCTATCCACCACTATGTAGGTATGTACACATTTTAATGAAATCCAGTCAAATGCTGGTGAGAGGTCCAAGTATCCATCAAGCTCTGCATTAAAACATCTGTGAGAGGGGCTCAACAGGAGATCTGATAACAGAAAACAACCTGGAGTTGGGTTGACATCAAGTCTAGGCTGATTTAAGTAGGGTCTCTAAACTCTCTCTAATGGTGTCCGCCTGGGGCAGTGACACAGTGTGAAGGGAGCAGAGCATCAGTATTTTCTAGCAGGGGCCAAGACCTGGGTCTGGAGATGAACCTCTTTTGGTCTTGGCCTTCTAGTTGGGCCTGAGTTTGCTCACTGTGGACCTCAAGCTAAGAGGGCCTCCAGCTGCAGCTCCACTTTCCTTCTTTCAAAAACTCACTTGGACAAGTGAATATTTGTTTAATCTTGGGGTTATGGAAGGCTGTAAAAGACAAGACTCCAAAGACAAAAATCATAAAGGAAAAGGTTAATAAAGCTATAAAACTTTTAGACATAATATTTATCAAATTATTATAGTTACTTGTTGAAGATGTTTTCTTTATTAGACTATAAACTCCATGGGAACAAGTACTGTGTATGCCTTTTCCATTGTTATTTGACTGGTCTTTGGCACCTAGGAGGTGCTCAATAAATAGTAATAGTATGTAATATTTAATAAACAATGAGGAGTTCACCATGCTCTCAGTACATGTTATCGTTATAGGGAATCATTTAATCAACAACAATAACGAAATCTTTCTCTCAAGTGTTCTCCATTCTTTCTTCCTTGCAAATGCCAGGACTAATAGAAAAAAAGTTCATAAACCTTAGGGTAGATTGCAAAAATGGCCACAATACTTTGCAAATTCTCCCAACAAGAGGTGAAATGCATTTCAGGCTGGCTTTGTGTCTTGCTTTGGCCAATAGAATAAACGACATCGGGAGAGTTCTAAGTCTAGGCTTCAAGAGGCCTCACAGCTTCTTCTCTTGCTGTTCTTGGAACACTGAGACTACCACCATGTGACCAAGCCCAGGCTAGTCTGCTAAATGATGAAAGACACATAGCTTAGTTGACTCCATTACCCTCAACTGACAGCCAGCTGACCCCCAGAAACAGAGCTTCCTCGCTGACCCACAGTATACATAGACAAATGAGTAAGCCCAGCCAAGACCAGCAGGAGAACCGCCCACTTGAGGATAGCCCAACTTGCCAACCCACAGAATCATGAGCTAAATAAATGGTTGTGTTAAGCCACTAAGTTTTGGATGGTTTGTTACATAGCTATGGATAACTGGTAAATATCTTCAGGGGGATGTTCAAGACTAATTAGAAGATGTTGCATCTTATACACTGTCAATAGAAACACAGTTAAAATAACCAAACAGATCCCGTTGGGAGGTAGTGTATAATGACTGTCATGATATACAGCAACATTTTTAGGAAGAACCATGCTGAGCAGGTATTTCCATAATGGATAGCTGTCTAAGGGAGAGACTGCTGAAGCTTGGTGATGGCGGTTGGTAGTGTGGTTATGTGTTTGGTGGTAATGACTGTGAAGGTCCAGAATTTTCTCCACTTCTTAAGGTACTGGTTCCCACAACTCTTCTTCCTGGTCGCCAAACAGGCTTTGCTCACTTATTCCTCTCATCTCAGTGTCACATCAACTCTCATGCCAAAGAAGTTACCTGTAGAAAAGTATTCAAATTCCCTCTATATTATTTGACCTCAAGAGACTTACCTATTCCCTCTCATGTCCCAACACCATCCCATGTACACAATGCCATCCAGACCCATCCTGCTGGTCTAAACACATTTCTCTTTCATGCCTCCGTGTCTTCAAATATGATCCCCCTTCTTAATCTGGCAAAACCCCACTTATCCTTCAGAGCACAAATGCACAAGTTTTACCTTCTTTGGGAAATCTTCCTCACTGGATGACAATCGTCAACCTGTCTCAGCTCCTGGATCTCAAATATAGCATCTTGTCTCATTATGACCTGAACTTTTCTTGTCTCCTTGTCTCCTCTCCTAAACTTTTCTCCTCTCTGCTTGCAAGTAGAGTACTCATCTCATTTCTATTTAGGTCGAATTCCAGCACATGGCCTGGCATAGTGTAGAAATGCAAAAATATTCTTTGAATGAATGAATGAATGAATGAATGAAAACTAATATTTGAACAGGGTTTTGCAGTATACAAGTATTTTTACATCCATTGTCTCATTTTCTAAATGAGGAAACCGAGACTCAGAGCAGTTAAATGACTTGTTGGCTATTTCTTGGTGAGTGAGCAAAGGAGACAAGAATCAAGGCTTCTAAGTTCCCAAACCCAGGCTGTGTGATGCCTGTATAGTCATTCATTCATTTATCCATTCCATAAATATTTAATTTATGACCACTCTCTGCCAGATCTGCTCCTGCACATCTTCCCATCTTCCCTGAATGCTGCAAATCCTGCCAGGATCACTCTTCTCCACTTTCCTATCTATACCCTTCACATTCATCCCCCTGGGAAATCTTCACTGCACCCAGGCTGGGTTATGTACCTCGTCTCTAGTCCCACAAATTCCTGGATTTTCCTGTTGTATCCCTGTGTTCCCTACTGGGCTATGAGAAGCTTGAAGGCTCCCCGAAACCCCATTATGATCCCTATAACCAGCAAGTTCTTGGTTGGGGTAGAGTGAGGACGCCATGTGAGTGATGAGGCTTGGGGTGGTCAGCAGAGGACAGATCATGAAGGGGCTTCTTAATCACGTGAAGGGACTTGGACTTTATCCCTCAGGCAGTCAGGAGCCAGGCAAGGGTTTTCAGCAGGTGAAATGTCATCATTTAAGGGATAGAGAAAGTGAAGCTCTTACAGGAAAATGAGAAAGGATAGCCAGAGAGGCTGGGAAACCAACACACAGGTCTTGGGAAACCAACACAAATGGGAACCTTCTAGCAGATAATGTTGGTGCTCTACACAGATCCCCTTGGGTCCTCAACTTCTCACTTCATGTGCTTTCCATGGTACTTGTGGCTTTTCTTCAGTGGCCTGCCTGCAAGCCACTGGACAATAGCACCAGTCCACTATGACAGCCAGCCAGAAGTGTCTGGGAGTCGACCAATGATGGTTGGGTTGTTGCAAGGGAGACAGTGAAAGGCTAGCTCCACTCTTGAGTTGGGATGACTTACACTCCAGAGTTCCCCTGTAGGATCAGGCTAAAATCTACTCTGCAGGACTTTCCCTGAGATCCCACCTTGTTTGGCTTCTTCTCCTTCCTGTCCTGCTTTCTCTACTCCCTTACTGGTTTCTCTTGGAAGAATTTCCTTAATAAATCACTTGCACATGAATCCCCATCTCATAGTCTGCTCTGAAGAAGCTAACCTAAGGCACACACATAGGCACATACATTGATATAGAAATGGGCACAAACTGTGCTCATGCCCCAAAGCAGTGACTCAGAAGCACATACTGTCCCCCCCCACACACACACACACACACACACTCCTGGGCTGTAAACAGACACAGGGGACCATGGATCCTACCTCCTCCCCAGTGAGGATCGAACAATCCTGTGAAGCTGAAATGAAATTCTGCCTCTCTCATCCACGAGAGCTTTGTTGTAATCCTCCCCATCTGCAGAGCTTTTTTTACATCAGTTCTCTCAGTGAGTGTCCAAAATGCCCTGCAACATAGGCAAGGCATGCTTCAGCCCCACTCAGCAGATGAGGAAACTGAAGCTCAGAGTGATTAGGTGACTTGCTTGAAGTCACAGAGCTCCCTGGTTTCCTTGATTTCATTGTGTGATTTCCTTAATCATTCTGTTCCTCTGAGGGCTAGTGGATCTAAACCTAGGGAAAAGGCTCACACCTTTGTACTACAAGATGAGGATGAGCAGTACAAGGGAGTAAAAGGATCCTCGCATAGAAATCCAGTGCATCCAACCAAACCAAAGAGACAAAGGTGTCTGGGACTCAGTGTCAGGGCCAGACAGAGTACTTGAATGGTGGACAGGAAATAATGGGAAGTACGGAGGTTGAAAAAAACTTTGTGTCTTCAGGACTTTGTTGGCCAGTGGAAGAGCAAGAGTGTGCCCCAAAACAAACATGGGTGCAACTGGAAAACCACAAAGTGAATGAGGCTGCATGCTCAAAACCGTGATACAAAAAAGGACATTATGAAATAAGGCTGCTCAGCTTCTTCTGGCATCACAGTTCTAGCGTCACCTTCTCTAGAAGGTATTCCCTGGCCTCCTAGACTGGATGATCTGAGCCTCTCTTATGTTCTTATTATTTCCTTTTCCCCTCTCTCGCAACTCTTAATAGTTAGCAGAGTAATTTCAGTTTAGTATCTCCCTGACTAGACTGTGAAATCCATGGGCAGAGACTAGGTCTAAATCACTTATGAATCCTATTGCCACGTCACAAACTGAGCCATGATCCTGACCACAGTTTAGCCTCGCTCTGGCCAGAGAATGGCCTTGGACCTCAGGTCTCATTTGGACTGTAATCTTGGCCACAGACCGAGCCCTAATCTTGGTCATAGTCTGAGCCTTGATCTTGGTCACAATCTGAGCCCTAACCTTGGTCCCAGCCTGAGGTCTGATCCTGGCCATGTATTGAGGCATAAACCCAGCCCCAGACTGAGTTCTGATCTTGGTCATAGACTAGACCTTGGATCCATTTAATATGCCCATCCTTTCACGAGGAGCTCAGTCCAGCCAACCGCCTTGCTATTTAAACAATTCCTTGCATACTTGTTTGCCCCTCCTTATTTCACCTGTTTCAGCCTCACACCTCTGTTAGATCTTGAGCACCCCCAGGGCATGTCTGCCCCAAGGGCTGGCACAGGGTGGGGCCTCTGTAGGCTGCTGACCAGGGCTGGTTCGCTGAGTGACCAGGCCCTGATGAAGATGTATTTACCATGGCTGCACTGGGCAAGAAGCAGGAACCAAAAAGGTCAGATCATAAAGGAACTTCTTGGCTTCGCCTACCCTGGCCATCCTGTGATCAAAGGACATTGGAGAAAAGATTTATCCTTTTACATACAACAGAATCCCAGGTAACAGAATCTGCTTTTCCTTACCCAAGAGCCTGCTGGAAGTGGGAGAATAGTCAGGAACTTGAGGACAAAGTAGGAAGGGGAACTTTCACCTTCCTGCGTAGAAAATTAATTATAAAATCAGATTGTGTTACCAGAATTGTTTCTATCTGTGTTTAAGGAACTTTCCATCTTCTGAATCTAATAGATGGAGCAGTCAGAGCTTGACTGCTACAACAGTTTTTAATTTGTTTGGAAATTAGTCCAAATAATGAAGAAATGCTTTTCAATACAACATGAAGGCAATACAATTGGCACGTCTCCTTTTAAACAACAACAACACAGTTCTCAAAACATTGAATAATTAAAGGAATGCATAAGTCAGAAACAGGTTGCAAACCTCTGGTTTGGAGGAATGCCACTTCTAAGTGGGTGCTAATACCTAATAAGACTTCATAGTTTAGCACTTTGGTGTCTGCATCATTTTTGTCCTTCAGAAGAGATGTGAGAGGAGGGTAGGTAACCTTACCTTCCATTTCAGAGAGAGGAAACTCAGGCTTGAGCAATGGAGTCATTTGCCCAGAGGCACACAGCTAAGCTAGTGCTCTCTGCACCCTCCAGGCTGTCTCTTTCTGGGTTTGGTAAAGGCTTTGCCTTAATAAGACACAGGTAAATGGCTTTCCCTGGTAATTTGTGGGTTTTATAAATGGGCAAATCAGGCAAGTGTTAAGGACGACTGGGGATATAGACAAAGTCTGTACATTACAGCCTCATAGCCCATTTCATGTAAAGCTGCATACCTGCCCCAGTCTTACCTTTACCAACCCACTGTGTGATCTTATGCATGTCACTTTTCCTCTCTGAGCCTCAGTTTCTTCCTCAGCAAATGGGGATAATATCTACCTCACTGATTTGTATGAAAATTAAGGATATTGTTACTATGTCAACAAATAGTTGTGAATTAGTTAATCAGTGGTTGTGAAGTCTTAAACATTGGTCAAAACCAAGGTGTTGGGGCTGGTCCCATGGCCGAGTGGTTAAGTTCACATGCTCCGCTTTGGCGGCCCAGGGTTTTGCCTGTTTGGATCCTAGGAGTGGACCTGGCACCGCTCATCAGGCCATGCTGAGGCAGCATCCCACATAGCACAACCAGAGGAACTCACAACTAGAATATACAACTATGTACTGGGGGCCTTTGGGGAGAAGAAGAAGAAGGGGGAAAAAAAAGAAGATTGGCAACAGATGTTAGCTCAGGTGCCAATCTTTAAAAAAAATAACCCAAGGTGTTATGGTGACTAGAGCCATACCTGGCTCCCAGTGAGTCGCTGAGCTGTGATGTCTCAGGGTGTGCCCATCTTCAGGGTGAGGGGTAGCCCCGAGGTTTCAGGAGCCACGGAATGGCATTCCTCAGTGGGATCCTGAGCTTTGAGAGATCTCGTCCTAAAGCTTGGGAAAGTTTCCAAACTCATCACTGAAGAAGGGAGGGCACTTCTTGGTTCCCTGCTCCTTCTTCCACTGGGAAATTTCAGTGGCTTAGGGGATGGTCTGCCAGGGCAGGCTTGCCTACTGGAGCTGAATTTTATTCTCTTTTTTCTGGATCCTGAGAAGTAGACCAGATTTCAAAAAGCAAACAGCTGGATAACAGGTTTACCAGACAGAAGTGGCAGCCCCAGCAAATGTGCAGAAGTGCAGAGAGGGAGAGAGGGAGAGGCTGGGAGGGTGAGTGGGGCCCAGGTGGGACTAAGGAAGCAGACTCGTTCTTCTGACAATTAGGAGCCGTTGAAGAGTTTGGAGGAGAAGAGTGGCATTTACTGATTTTCTGTTAGGCACTTTGCATATGTCAGCCATTTAACCCTGTAAGGTAGGTATCATCATGTCCATTTTACAGACTGAGAAACTGAAATTCAAAAGGCAGAAGTAACTTGCTGCAGTCATACAGTTCAGAAGGCTGAGAGCCAGGATTTGAGGACTTGAGGTTAGTTCTAATCAATTCCAAAGCTCTTGCTCTTTCCAGCACAACTTCCTGCCTCTCAGTGCAAAATGATGTATATTCAAGTGGGAAATTGTGAGGTCAAGTTCCTGGGAGTAGGGGCCATGAGAAGTTGGGCAGAAGGGGAGACCACAACTGCCAGCTCTTAATTTCCTCTGTTCCTCCCAACAGGAAGCACAGAGGCCTTCAATACTAGGTGTGCAAGACAGTACCCTCCCCTCCTTCCTTTCTCTCATCTTCTCACCCCTGCTGTCTGCTGGCTTCCCTCCCCCTCCAGCCCATTATCCAGGCTTTTTCGCCCTCTGAGATGTCTGAGGACAGCCTCTTTCAATGGCTGGGTCTAAGTCCTGATAAATGATTTGCATGCACAACACACAGCTGAGAAACGGTGGAGCTAGGCTGGAATCCAGGAAATTAGAGCTTTCTGCATTGTACTGTTCTTACCGTGGCTAGCACATAGTAAGCGCTCAATGAACAGTAGCTCTTTTCCCTCCCTGCAGGAGCCAGTGTCCATCCCACTAGAGATTCAGAATTTCAGAGCCTGAAGGTACAATGGCCCCCTCATTTCCTTTTGGAGGTGGCTCTTGTCACTGGCCAGATTTCAGCCTTTTCTGGAGAAGTAGGAGTGCCAGTGTCTGCAGCTTAGGCTGGGGAGGCTGTGGTCCAAGGGTTTGGCCCTGGATAGAAAGACGGTGGCTTGGGAGGCCCTGGCTGCTTTGCATGCGGGATGAGGGCTCCTCTGGTCAATTTGCTTTCACTAATGTCAGGCCCCCGTGGCGCCGTAGTCCGTTGCATAGCAACTGGCCGAGCAGCGCGGCAGAGGTGGCCATGCATAAAAGATGACACATGATGGTGGGGCGCAGGGTGATGATTTGCAAATTTAGATACAGTCACAGCAGGAATATGAACTGGGCACTTGACAGGCTTGGGATGGGTGGCTCTCTTTGTCCCCTCCCACCTCATTCAGAAAGCTGGGTTCCTACCATACTTACAGAGGTCTGGGGAAAGGGAGCAGAAGGGGACTTCAGCTCCCAGAAAGCCAGGGGCTGGGGTGGGGGGTGAGAAGCAAGAGGAAAAAAGAGAAGCAAACAAGGTGGGCAGCAATGCCAGCATAGACAGAGGCTTAGGGTATCCTGAGGATCCATTTCAGGCAGCCTGGCTCCTGGAGACCACCCACTCCCCAGGCTCCTTGGAGGGGTGGTGAAAGCAGCTGGTCTGGACACCACTCCTCTGCCAGGGTCTCCTCCTGACAGTTGCAGGAAGATGAGGTGTGCTGGACTTGGCATCCCCAGGTCTGGGTTCTGCTCCTAGTCCTGCCAGTTCCTGATACTGGGAACTTCAGCAGTTGACTTTAAATCACATTCAATTCAATCCATCCAATACCAGTTGAGCACCTGCTATGAGCTGCATGCTTCCCTAGGGCCTGGGGACAATATTATAAAATACAGTCCCTGCCCTTCACAAGGAGCAATCCTTGTGGTGGGAGAAACAGATGTTCAAATCAATAAATTATACTCTAGTGCACTGAGTGAAAACACAGACAGAGTAGAGAGGAAGCAACTTCTGCTCTGAGTTTTAAAGGTAATATAGGGACTGGCCAGGAAGGCAAGGAATGGAGGGGAGCCATGATCTCAGCAGTAGGTGAAGGGAACCTGAAGGTACTTTGATGTGGTCAGGGAGTAAAACTTAGTGTCTCGGGGTCAATGAGGACCTGCCTGGTAATCTCAAAAGGTCCTCCTGGATGTGTGGGTTCATCTTGCCCAGCCATCACCTCACCATGCAAGGGAGGAGTCCACTCTACGAAGGAGTAACAAACCATTCAATCATTGATGACCACTTGGAAGTTCCTGGAAATCCCTCTCCCTAACCCCAGCTCCTTATGTTAGGAGGAAGCATAGCCAGAGAAGGGGAGGGACTGGCAGAAGCCACCCCCTGACCTAGGTGGGGGCAGAGGAAGGAGAAGAGGGAGAGCAGTGAGTGGCAGGGAGGTGGGTACCTGTCAGAGACGATCCTGAGGTTCTGACGTGATGGGGAACTTGGTGGTTTCACAAATAGAGACAGGCTCCTTCAGGAAGAGCTGGTCTGGCAAATAACTCCAGTGCAAATGCCTCCTTCAAATGGAAACTCCAAGAGGGCGGGTCCTTTTTTCGTCCTGTTTGACAGCAACAGTGCCAGGTGCTTCCTAAGTAGCTGTTGAAGGAATTACTTCTCGCTTGCTCGGAGCTATGACACCTCTTGTTTTATTCGATCCCCTCCCCATCTCAGAGGTAGGTATTGCAACCTCATTTTTCAGATGAGGAACCAGCTCAGAGAGGAGTGGGAACTTGTCCAAAATCACACAGAGTGTCGGATGTCGACCCCGGGTGTTCTGACAGCTCTGCCATGCCTCCACACCTAGGACTTCTGTTCGTGTCGATGGCAACAGACAGATTATGATGTCGTGGGTTCGGCCCAGAAAGTTGGATTTGGGGTCAAGACTGAGGAATAAAATAGTCCGTAAAAAAAGATGTAGTTTGGCTAAAAATTTTGTGTGGGCTTCCCTGAATGGAATCATAAATCAAAACGGAAACTCTGACCAGGCAAGGTGGCTTCCCTCCTGCCCATCACACTTTTTCATCACTCATGAGAACCATGCAGGAGTTCAAACTCCAGCTCTGCCACTTATTTGCCAGGTGACCTTGGGTAATTCATTTTGCCTTTATTTCTTGGTTTCCTTGTCTGTAAAATAAGGACACTAGTAGCATCCACCTTATGAAGTTGTGATAACTGAATAAATCAATACATGTAACCTGCTTAGAACGGTGCCAGGTATGTGGTAAGTGCTTAATAAAGGTTTGAAGTTATACTGAAAACGTAGTAATTATTATTATTGCTGTGGAAGAACGCAGTTCAGCTGGGACAGAAGTTAGAAGATGGAAGGTGGGAAAAGGCCTCCAAGGGATCTAACAACATGAGTTGAACCTAGAAAGACATAGGAGTTGGCAAGGTCAAGAAGCGGAGGCAGGGTTTTCCAGACAGGGGGAATAGTAGGTGCTAAACCTCAGAAGCTCCAACCCTTTACGCAGCAGATGAGGACACTGAGGTGCAGAGAGGGTAACTTCCCTGTTGAAGGCCATGCAACAAACAGCAGCACAGCCAGGCTGGCATCCAGGCCCAGACCTGAGGGGAGAGGAGAGCTCTGGGAACCCCAGGAGTAGGGCCTGCAGATGAACAGGGCCTCATCCCTCTCTGCTGGGGCTGTGTCTGGAGGGTGCAAGGCAGGGGGAAGGTGGAGGGGTGAGGTGGGCCTTCCTCAATGTTCAAGGAGTCAAAGAAGGAAAGCTAGGTCCTGCTTGACCTTTGAGCTGCCCCCTGGGGAGAGGGGAATGGCAACTCTTATACGGGCTGCGGGGGCTGGTGCTTGGAGCCTCTGGCAGCTGAGGGGCTCTCTGAGCTGCCAAATAAACAGTCAAGCACTGGCCCCCCGTGAGGATGTGTGATGCATTATTTGCAGATCCAGAATCTGAGCAGGGGCCTTATCAGTCTAAGGTCCAAGGAGGTGCCCAGACAAGGCAGGTGCCTCCACAGTCCACATCCCCCTGTGTGGTGCCTGTGCATTTCCAATCACCCTTACAACCTTTACAGGCTCTGGCACCTGTGAGGGGCTGGACAGAGAGTCTCACCTGGAAGGTCCCTAGGTGAGTCCTTGACTGACATGAGCCCAAGAATTTTGGTCTTAAAGACAGACTCTCTCCTAAGATGTGCTCTGGCTGCTCCTGGGGAGTGAGTCATGGTTGCCAAGGGGACTGGTAGCTTCTTGGGGACAATTGTTGCAGTCTAGAATAATGCACCAAGGGTTCAAATCTCTGCTCTAACCCCTCCTGGATGTCTGATCTTGACTTACCCTTCCTCCCTTTCCTCATCCATAAAATGGGGATAATAATAGCTCCAACCTCAGGACTTCAGAAGAGTAAATGAGGCTGTGCACGTAAAACACTCGGCAAGTGAACGACCTGACACAAAGGAGGTGCTCAGCCAGTGTTAGCTATCAGAGTAGGATCTCAAACTTCAGTCACACTCCAACGCAACTCGGCAAAAAGATGGCATTATTTTTTCTACTGATGATCTGACCTTCCTTTTGAGCCTCCCCTCTCTGTCTCTCTGCTAGTTAGTGGGGAAAAAATATAGCTTTTAGTTCCAGCCAAGATAAAATTATGGCTATTTTTTTAGTGTCAGAGGCTACATATTACTTCATCTTTCTCTTGGAATTCCTTCTGGAAGATTCTCAACTTCACATTAGTCAAACTGGGCAAGGCTCATGTACTTGGAGAAGCAAAAGAGAATAACGCATTAGCAATTTTGAAAATATTGCCTCTGCTACCCTTTTATTATGATGATAGTGATGCAGATCTCCCTGCAGCCGCTCCAGGCTGTGGTTAGGGCTGCAGCCCATCTTATACCCCAAGGCCACGAGGCACAGGCTATGCAGTGCAGAACCACTGGAGTAGCCCCTCAAGGGCACCTGGCTGCACTTGCAGAGGCAGCTCGTCACAGAAGCCCTCGGCAGACGGCCCCTTGTCCCTACACAGGCTCCATCTGCACCCACCACTGCTGCTCCCTGTGCCAAGGGAACCCACTGCCTCCTCAGATCCAGCCACCTGATCTCCAACTGCCACCCTGGTCTCATTCTCAGAGCACTATTCAGAGACTTCTTTTAGGAATAGTTAACAGACAACAGCAGCAGCTCCAGGGGCTTGTGTTATATTTCGTTATTTTTTTAAAAACCAAAAAGGCAAAAAAAAACCCACTTCCTTCTCTCCTTCTGGAAACTCTTCTCTAGGTCAGCATCCACTGTCTCTCACCTGCCAGCCATAGAAGCCAGACTCACAGTCAGCTGGAGAGTACCGGAGGGCCCTGGAGGAGCTAACTGATGGGGACCTCCCCACGGATGCCGCTGCTGGCTGAGGCTGGACCCTGAGGAAGCAGCCTGCAGCTACCTGGAACTCCATGTCTGAACAGTGTCCCGTGCCATGTGCCTGCAGTTCCAGCCCGGACAGTGGCTGGAGGAGCTCCGGGCCACTCTGACTCACCAAACCACACGTGATTTTAGGTGGTATGTAAAATGGTTTGAGGTGACCTTTAGCAAGCTACTGGCCCTCTCTGTGCCTCAGTTTCCTCTTTCTAAAATGGGAATAATGTTACACCACATGGGGTTATGATACAAATTAAATGGATGGAATGAGTTAATTTTTTGAAAAGCCTTTAGAACAGCCTCTGACACATAGTACGTGCTATGTAAATATTTGTTAAACAAATAAACTGCAAAGGTCATAGCATTAAACAGCACTGAGTCATGTACTGAGAAAGAAAGTGATTCCATTTAACTCCTCTTTCAGTCTGTCTGATTACATCAAGAGGTACGTTCATGTCGGTTTTGCATTAATAGGTCCTGAGCATATCTCTAATACTTGCTTTTTTCCTAAATAAGGGCCAGGCTTCAGACTCTGGCGGACAAGGACTCCTCTAGAATGTAATAATTTTGTTTTGTTTTCAATGTAATTAATTTTATGTTTACTTTCTACTCCTGGTAAGTAATATTAGTTTTCTACTTATGTTAGTGATATAAAATTTATTTAAGATAAAAGTGAATAAATTTAAAGAAAAATAAAAAGTAAATAATGTTATTGGTGACTTATGGACATGGCAAAAATAGTGATACTGGGAAGTAAATCCTGGAAGTCAGGGAAACACAGCAATGAAAAATTTGTCATCTATCTATCTATCTATCTGTTATTTATCTATTTATACTATCTATCTATCATCTATCTATAATGTCTTTGTTTATCTGTATTATCTATCATGTATCTATCATCTGTCTCTCTATTATCTATCAATTATCTATCTATCTATCTATCTACTTATCTATCTATCTTATCTTTTCTCTCCCTCTTTTTTCTCTCTTTAAAATCCCTAAAAGGAAGAGGGGTAGGGATGTGGATTTTCAGATCCGCTTTGAGGAGTGCCTTTCTCTGCTTGTGTTCCACATAGACACAGCCTGGCACAAGCTACCCAACTGTACTAGTGTGTGTGGCCCAGCACTCCAGACACGCCTTAGGCTGCTGCCTTGTAAGACTCCGCCACTGCAGGTCTCGCTCCCCTCGCTCTCTCTCCCTCTCTTTAAATCTTCCTGCCTGGAAGAGTGGCTGTAAATTGCCACATTAATTTCCGAATCAAGCCAAGTTCCATAGTAACGGAGCAGCTTCCAACCCGACCTGAAAAGATTCATTAGGAAGTTGATTTGCTAAGTGCCCTCAACTTACTCCTTCAAAACAACAGCTGCATTTACCCAATTCTGATAGCTCTCCAGGGGCTGGGGCTCTGAGTAGCTATGAGCCTGACACCCGGGTTCCCAGAGTGTGTGCTTGAGCTGGTGGGGTGAGGAAGTTGGGGATCATTCAGGAGCAGTGGAATGTAGACCTCAGGTGGACATCGGAAATTCCGGGTACGTTAGTGAGGGGGCTGCTGATCTGCCCGCCCCCTTCGAGAACTCCTGGGTGTCTCCAAGTTCTATTTGCGGGCAGACTTGCTAGCCTTGCTGGGAAAGGTGCCTGGGGAATGCTTCAGGACTGACAGTCAGGTCCCAGGATGCTGGGATTGTGACTTTGGGGCAAAAGTTGGGGCACAGGACACCTCAACCTCTGTATGTCCGGGGAGTGACTGAGTAGCCAGGGCACATATTTCCTGGTTAAAAAGAGCTGGTAAAATATTTGTTTTGTAAGGTTCAAAGTCATTTTCAGTGTAAACTGTCCCAAATAGACTATTGTTTGGAAGCCTCCATATTCTCATCTAAAAATGGGGACAATAATACCTTCTCACAGGGTTGCTGTGAGACCTGAATGAGATCGTGTGTGTGGAGCACTTAGCACAGTGCCTGGCATGAAATTACTTCTAGCTGTGATGATGACAATGATGAGATGATGAAGGTCCGCATTTCTGACAACAGCACCACCATCTACTCCTCCATCCCCCTCCCTCGGCACTCCCTCACTCAGCAAGGGAACACATCCTGAAGGTGCCCCTTCCTGGGCATCTCTCCATTCCACCGCCTGCTCTCCTTCCCCCTGCCCTGCTGAGGCTGTGGTCAATTTCATTTGCATGCTGGGAACAGCTTCCCAAACAATGTCTCTGCCCCCGTCAAAGCTGAGAGGGGCAAGTGGAGCAATTTCTTCTCCCTCCCCACTCCTTTCCCTCTAAGCAGTAGTGGTTAAGTTTAGGCTCTGGAGTGGCTAAAGCTCCAGGGAACACAGATAGAGTCGGATCAGGATCCACCACTCACTAGCTGTGTGAATTTGGGCAAGGGACTTGACTTCTCTGAGCCTACGTAAAACTGCGCGATGCTTCTTCTTACCATATGAAGTACCGTGAGATTCAATGAGCTAGCGTTTATGAACTGGTTAGTCCAGAGCCTGGCCCAGAGCAAATGCTGTGTAAGTGTTAGCTACTCCGTTCATTTTCCTGGGCTGGGTCTTGTGCTAGGCCCTGGGGCCCAGCGCTGGGTGAGACTCAGGCACTGCCCTCCAGGCACTCACTCTCCAGTAGGAGAGATGGACCTCTGTAGGAACAACCATAACTCAAGGTCCCAGAGGTGGCTGTAGGGGCCGTTCCAAAAGGCTTCCTGGAAGGGGCCACACTGAGAGGTGGGCGGGATGGGAGTGTGGCACCGCGGGATGGGAACTGCACACACGAGCAGAGATACTTAAGCCCGTTCCAAACATACCGTGATGCCAAGGCCCAGAGCCCAAGTTTCCCGCAGGAATCAGAGAGAGAGCATAGTCAGAGGTCAGCTAGACTCGTCAATGTATCTGCAAGGTCTTCTTGGCGGAGTAAGTTTAGAGCCAGTTTTTTGTTCTTTGTTTTTGTTTTGAGAAAATATTTTGAGGAGACATTGTGTTTATTGCTTTCACACACTTTATGTGATTTAATTTAACTGTGAGAAAGGCAACGATAACAACAATAGCTGACAAATTATTGAAGATCTACTATGTAGCCAAGCTCTGGCTAGGTGCTATTCATGTATTATCTTATTTGAGCCTCAGACAGACCCATAAGTTTACAAGACTGTTATTTTCCTGTGTAACTGATGAAATGGAGGCTCAGAAAGGTTACACAGCTCAGGATCACACAGCTAGAAGGTGGCATCTGCCTGACTCCAGAGTCACAGCTTTCACCGTCATTCTCAGTCTCCTGGGACCAGGAGATCCAGTCTGCAGATGGGAAAACTAAGTCATGGGGGTGGGGTGAGGTGGGAATAATTCTGGAATGGAGGTGTGGGGTTGTGATGCTATGTGGGGGACTCAAGGACTGGTCCTGGAGAGAAGAGAGGGAGTGTCAGGTGGGGAGGGCCACCTTCCAGGAACAAAACCAAGGTGCCACCCATCCTGGCAGACGACCCCGGCGCCCTGCAGTGACCAGTTTCGGGCCAGCAGTTTCCTGTGTGTGCTGAAACAACTTCAGGCTTTTGTGCAGGCTCCCCCGGCAGTCTTCCTAATGGCATTCATATTTGCATTACATAGTCCTGTGGCCTGTGGTGGGGAGGGTGCCCTTGTTTTAATTTGGCAAAAATTAATAAGTCTGAGTGGAGAGAGATCATATATCGGGCTGAACATGGCATTGTCACCCCCTCTAATTTGTTAGACAATACAGCCCTGCTGCAGCTTCCAGTGTAGCTGTGGAAAAATAAACATATGTATATTAATGACTTTAAAAGATTTCCGTTTATCCAAGCGTGTCTCTTTCTTTTTATTCTGCATATCATCATATCAATAATTAGTCCCCATACATTTTAATAACTGGAGTTTTCACTTATGGTTGTTTTTCATAATTTTGCAATGATGTTTGACAAGTTCAGGAGCTTGTTCAGTTTGAAAAGGGAGAAAGAAAGTCAGGGATGGTTTCTTCTCGTGCTGTGGTATCCCAGATCTAAAAAAGCAATGGAGATGTGGGCTGAGAGGGGCTCACTGAAGTTTGGTGAGTCTCTTGGCCTGATTGCGTTCTGGGGGGTTCTAACCCCAGGGACGTGTGCGTTGGAGCAGAGGGGGGACTAGATTTTTCATTATTCACTGTTTCTTGCTTCGTAATTGGCAATAAGCCCTGTTCACAAAGGAACCCTGTGAGGAAAGTGAAGAGCCGTTCTACCTGCAGAGGCCAGCAAAGCGTCTTCAAGAGGTGACCTGGCCCCACGCACTTCTAACTTTGAGTTCCCCTTTCCTTCAGGAAAAGCCATCGTTCATTGTTATAATGGTGGTGGGAGGGACCTGATATCTGTTGACATCTACTTTATGTCAGGTCTTTTCTGTATTGCCATCAAACCCATGACAACCTTGCCCAGCAGGTATTATTATCCCACTTCACAGAAGAAGAGACTGAGCTCCATAGAGGATACATGAAGCACCCCGGGCCACATAACTGAGAAGGCCCTGGACCGCAGTTTGCCTGACTCCTTTCTTCCCGCTCCTGGTCTGGCATGTTGTTCCTTTCCGCTTTTCTGTTCTGACCCAGCACATGAGTAAGCTCTTCCAGGAAGCCTCCCCTTGGTCCTCAGGGGTCCTCTCAGGCCCCCACAGCACTGTGCTTCCCCCTGTCATGGCTCTGGTCTCTGCTGAGCACGTGTATGTCAATGCCCCATAAATGCATGCATGGGGTGTAGACAGCTATCTACGTGATGTCTTCCCCATTTGCACCTGGGCTCCTCTGGGTAAGGACTGTACTTTATTTATCTTTATGTTTCCAGGCTTGGAAAATAAATATTTGTGGGCAAAAGAAGGAAGGAGAAAGGTAGAGAAAGAGGAATACATTATACTAAAATGAACTGAGCAGATTCTAAAGCCGCAGTCTTTCTCAGTGCACCATATTTAGAGTGAATGGAGAAGCCTCATTTCTCTTTTCCCATCTTCTTCATTTTACTTTTTTTTTATGAATGTGAACATTTATTTATTATTAAAGGCATAGTATTATTTTTAAATGAACTAGGTGCTCTGAGTAAAGCAAAGAAAGCTAGACACAATCTTTACTTTCCCAGACCTTATAATGGAGTTTGAGAGACACACGTACAGGACATGTTAAATAACTAAATAAGGGAGCTTATGATTCAGAAGGAGCGGGGAGAGTGGGAATGCACAGTTATTAAGTGTCTGCAGTGGGCCAGGAGCTGAGCTGGGGACTTTACATACATTATCTCACTCAGTCCTCACACTTGTGCAGTAGGCATGACAGCATTCATTCTATAAACAAAGAGTGGAGGGGCTAAGACAGAAGCAGCTGGCAAGGAAGGTGGACTCAGGTTTGTCAAATTTCCAAAGCTTGTTCTCAGTTGAGTTCCCAAATGAAGAGAACAGTCAAAACCAAGTATATGGGTTTATAGGGGTAGTGGAGGCAGGGAAAAGATATTCTGTTGGCCTTGCTTCTCCTAGCCTGCTCTTGCATCACCCAAGCCCTGCGCCATCCTGATGCTGGCGGATGGCCTTTGGGCTCAGGCTAAATAGTGGGTGGATTCCGGAATTAGGCTCACAGCCCGAGCCCAGCATGTTGGATACCTGCTGGGAGCCCTCTGACCTGCATCCTCCTTTCTTGGTGTCAGCCCAATGGATGCTTTCTTTGGTTTCCTTGATAGATCTCCAGTGTCTGACAGAGGCCTCAGCCTTGCCCTCAGTCTGCTTGGCTGACATCTTGATCTTACAACTGGCTTTGCCTCTGACTGAAGGAGTAGGAAGAGCAATACTGTGTCAGCCAGTTTCCAGTGGAGAAGCAAACCTCTCTATGTATTTCAAGCAGAGACTTTGTTACAAAGCTATTGGATGGGCTGGAGAGCAAAAGGGGGAGTAAAGGGAGGGAGTGCTCCCCAGAAATCAGTTACTTAAAGGAAGCCGTTGCTGCTCCTTGGTGTGGAGAAGTCAAGAGGAAGAGTGGAGGCTGCACCCCTGCAGACATTCCTGGAACTGAGGTCAGCACAGCTCCTGGAATCCGAGTCCACACCCTCAAAGATGCCAGAACTCGAAAATGGCTTTAATTTTCCTCCTTCCTTCTCACGGCCCATTTGTACCTTCCAATTGCAGAACTGACTGGAAGCCGCTGACATGGGAGCCTGAGAAATGTAGTCCTCAGGTTTCCAGCCCTAATGGTGCACAGAAGAGTATGGAACAGCAGATGTTGGCTACAGACCAGTGACAACGTCCAGTACAGGATGGAAAGAGCAAGGGCTTGGGAATCAGATAGCTTTGGGGTCAAATCCTGGCTCTGCACTAATGGATCTTTGGGAAAATTACTTAATTCCCTCTGAGCTAGTTTTCTCATCTGTAAAGTGGGAGTAATGATACCTTCCTTTTAGGGCTGTGGTGAGGCTTAAATATATGCAAAGCACTTAACATAGTCCCTGTCCGTAGAAAGTCCTCTCTCTAAAGGTTGGCTCTTGTTGGCAGTAGTGTATTTCAGTTCAATTCCCTTCCACATACACACAATTCTATGTTTCTTGAACTGCTTAACTCTGTTTCCTAACCATTGCAAATCAGTGCCCAGGTTCACCACCATGAGGGCTATTAAAAATGAGCCAGATCCTCAGAAGATATTGTATGTTTGCAGAGAGGCTTCTCATCGGCGCTGCTCCGAAGTGTGACCACACCCAAAGTTGTGCTTTCCCTCGCTCTTTTCCCCTCAGTTTCCCTGGTGAGGATAAGAAAGTTAACAGGGGTCAAGCAGGAGCAGAAAGTGCCCGCTACGTGTCCACATCTGTGATCTGCTTGACTCTCCATGACAACCCTTAAGGTAGGGATTATTAACTCCATTTCATAGAGGAGAAGACTGAGGCTCAGAGATATTGTAGATTCAGGTGACATACCTTCTGCTTGCCACCTACTCCTGTCTCCAACGCCCCATAGTAGGAATTGGAGGGCTGCACTGCTGGGGTGGTGCTCAGCTCCTTTCAGCAAGTGTTTCCTGGGCGCCCACGGGTGTTGGGCACACAGCCAGCAGCCACCACCAAGCCCATCCCATCTGGAGTCGACTCACGAGACTGACTCGGCCAGGAGGGGGGTGGCAGCAGGAAGAGAACGGTGTGAGAAAAGAACATCTCATGTTCCTCTTGCCCACGCATGAGCCTCTCCTGGAGAAGTTGGATCCAGCCGCATTATTCTGCTTTCTGGCTTTTAAAATGCAATATTGGGCTCATTCCAAATCGGTCCCATTTCATACAGGTTTATCCAGCATCTGCACAGATGGGTCAGGCCCAGGGTCTGCCCTGGAGGAGCTCACAGTCTGGGGAGGCAGATTTGTAATATCAGAGACAACACCGTGTGGTCAATGCTATGTCAAGGAGGCACAGAGCTTGCGAGAATGCAGAAAATGGGCTTCTAATTCTGCCTGGGGAGTCAGGGAAGGCATCTCAGACAGAGTGACTACTGAGCTGAGACTTTGAGTGGGCAGGGGAGCTGGTGTGACAAAGGAGTTGAGGAGGGAGGCCCTGGCAGAGGGATCAGAATATGCGAAAGCCGTTTGGGGAACTGAGGAGGGCTCATGGGGCTGACACGTGAAGAGCGAAGGCAATTGTGGTCAATGCTGAGGCTGTCAGAAGCAGGAAAGGACTGGGTCACGAAGGGCCTTGTGAGTTATGCCTGCACACTTAGACTTCATTCTGGGGACAGTGGACATCCACTGATGGGTTTTAAACAAGGAAGTGACACGGTCACATTCGTGGTTCAAAAAGAGCACTCTGGGGCCAGAGCGGCATAAGGGACAACCCAATGCAAGACACAGAGGCTACTGAGAAAGAGGTTGTTGCTGTGCCTGGGGAGAAATGGTGGTGGCCTAGCCTGGTACGATGGCACAAGGCACAGAGAGAGAAGCAGGTTTGTTCAGGAGGTACTTCGTAAGTAGAAGCAACCAATATAATAACAGCAACCGTAACGGCAAACACATAGAACACTCACTACGTGCCAAACACTGGCCCAAGCACTTTACATATAACACATTTAGTTCTCCCAATAACCCAAAGAAACAGGCCCAGAGGGGTATATATCATATTCAAGGTTATGTACCTAGTAAATGGTAGAATCAGGATTCGAACTCAGGCAGTTTGGCTCCAGAGTCCATGCTCTCCACCCCACACCATACTGCCTCTTGAGATGACAGTGCTTGGTGCCTGATTAAATGTGGGGGGTGAAGGACAGGGAGGAGTCCATCATGACTCCCAGTTTCCACAGAAGCTCATACCATGCTGTGCCCTCAAGCAGAGCAAGGGCACAGCTGGAGGAAGATGGAGAGGGAAGCACAGCTGGACTCCTCAGTGTCTCATGAGCACCTCGGCTCAGACTCCATTTTCTTTCGGGATCCATCTTTTTGTCCTCACTTTTTGATATAGATTGAATGCTTGTGTCCTCCCAAAATTCGTATTTTGAAAACTAACCCCCAATGTAATGATATTTGGAAGTGGGGCCTTTGGGAGGTGATTAGGTCATGAGAGCCGAGCCCTCATGAATGGGATTAGTGCCCTTATAAGAGAGCCCAGAGGGTCTCTTGCCCCTTCCTCCGTGTGAAGACATAGTGTGAAGATGGATGAGGACTTCTGTGAACCAGGAAGTGGGCTCTCACTGAACACCAAGTCTGCTGGTGCCTTGATCTTGAACTTCCAGTCTCCAGAATTGTGAGAAATAATTTTTTGGTTCTTTAAGCCACCCAGTGTGTGGTATTTTGTTATAGCAGCCCGAGCAGACTAAGATACCTTTCCTGGCATCCTGTGGGAGCCTTGACATTGTTCAGGACCATCAGGTCCTGACAAAACCTCTGAGTTCTAACCTTTCCTCCTCAAGGAGTCTTGAGGACACAGAGATGATTCAGACACAATCCTTGTCATTGACAATCTGGCTGGGGGCACCCACACCTCCTCTGCCTCTCTCTCCCCCCAACATACTCCATTCATTAGCATGTCCTCTAAACTATCTGTGGGGAAGGACCTTTTATTTTTCCATTTCCATTGTGTTCTGGACCAATACTTTTGTAAAATATAATAAAAACTTCTCAGCAATGTCAAATTGCTCTAAAGTTTTCTAAGTCCTTACCCTCACCTTTCCCTTTTCGCGCTTTTCTTGTTTGGACTAGTTGGAGTTCACGGATCAGCCCCAGTCCGCAGATCATACTTTGTGGAGTACTGCTCAAGCCTCTGTTTTCAAGTCCACTGCCACACCTCTGGACTGATCCACCCCCATCACCTTGCCTGGACTTGCACAGTAGTCTCCTAAATGGTCCACCCTCATCCATTCTGGTCCTCTCCACACCTTCTCCACCTCCTAGCTAGAGGAATAACTCTAGTCCATAAATCTGACCACGTGATGGCCTTGCTTAAACCCATCTGGGACTTCCCATTGCCTTCAGGATGGTTCACTAAGGCCCATTCCCACTTCTTGCTTCCTATTTGAATTCTCACTTTCCTCCTCATCCACACACACTAGGCTTCAAGTCATACCAAACTGCTGCAGTTTTTGAAAATGAATGCACCCTGAGGCATGGCTTTCGCACAGGCTGTTCTCTCTATGTGGAATGTCTTCTATTAGAAATTCATTTATTCTTTTAACTAGCACTTAACAGGACAACCACTATAAACTAAACATCATGCTAAGCTCTGGGACTGCAAAGGTGAAGAAGATACAGCCCCTGGTCTTTAAGAACTCCTGATCTAGCAGGGAGAGAGACAAGTAGGTTGACAATGACAGCACAGTGGGGCAGGGCAATGACAAAAGAAAGCACAGGGTCAATGGAAGTCCAGAGGAGGGTCTTGTAACCCAGCCTGGGGTCTGGAAAGGCTGCCTGGAGTGGATAACATTTGGACGATTACTGAGGAATCATTCAGAGTTCATCCGGCAACAGCAGAGGTTGGGGTGAGGAAAGGCGATCTGGGCTGGGGAACAGCCTATGCAAAGCCTCAGAGGTGCCAGGGAAGGACAAGGCTGGAGGAACGGCAAGAGAAGTTTTCCTCAGTGCCCAGCTGTTCTTTGTCAGGCCTTGGCTAGGTTCCAGGAAGACAGTGGTGGCCCCAAATACCCCACACATAAATACACACACAGACTTAATACACACAGACCTGAAGACATGTACGGAGAACCTCGCAAATATTATGCTACGTGAACTGAGCTAGACACAAAAAGTTACACAGTGTGGGACTGTATTTACGTGCAATACTCAGAATAGGTAAATCCATAGAGATAGAAAACAGATTAGTGGTTGCTCGGGGCTGGGGGGAGGGGGAATGTGAAGTGACTGCTTAATGAGTGTAAGGTTTCTTTTTGGGGTGATGAAAATGTTTTGGAACTAGATGGAGGTGACAGTTGCACAACATTGTGAATGTACTAAGTGCCACTGAACTGTATGCATAAAAATGCTAATTTTATGATATGTAAATTTTACCTTGATTAAAAAAAGCATATATACAAATCCATAGGACATATTCACTCAACAAATACTTACCTACATGTGCCAGGCACTGCAGGAAGCTCGAGAGATCCAGGGATAGCTCCCGCCCTGGAGGCCCCACGCATGTGAATAGAAACACACAGATATGAACTCAAACAGGCAAAAACGCGTGCTTCATGAAGACATGCAGACAATTCACTTAACAAATGTTTATTGAGGGCCTGCCATGTGTCAGGCAATAGGCCAGATGCTGGGCCTTCAGTGAGGAACAAATAGACGTAATTACTGTCCTCATGGCTTAAGGACACAAACAAATAATGACCTGCAGAGGCACACTCAGACCAAAGTACACAAATACACACATACCTAAAAAGGACACAGCCAAAGTCTATCAGCCAAATATACGTTGGGTGAAAGTGATGAGCAATAACACACAGACAGGCAGGCATAACCCCCCACCCTCCCCGACATGCACACATCCCTTACGCAATCAATGAAAGTTCCATTAAAAGTCAGATTAAAGCTGGTTTGGGATTTCAGAGCCTTCTCGGGAGAGGGGAATAAACAGGCCTCAGTAGAAGGGCCTGGAGCATTGAGAAAAAAAATCCCCAAGTCTCACTTAAGTGATTTTTGGCAGAAATCAAATTAACGGCGGGACTATGGACTGCTGACAAGGTGCTCCATCATGCTCTGCTGTGTGAACGTGTTTCTTATACATGTTGTTTTCATTAGCACTTCATTTGATAATGATAAATGGCATTTTCATTTGAAAGGAAAATATTAAAAAGTTCTGATTTGCAAGAGCAAGTTAGAATAAATGATATTATTATGTCCTGTCACTTGTTCGGCTCAGAGAAAAATAATAATAATGATAATAAAAAACCCCAACAGCTTTCCCTGCTGAAGAAACACAAGCATTTTATTTCTCCAGTGGGCCAATTTGCTCGTCATCAAATCTGTCCTTGGCACAGAACCTGATGAAAGGCAAAGATTTCCAAGGGTGGGGGAGAAATGCTGGCGACATCAAAGGCCGTCAGGAAAAGAGTGACCTTGGGAAGCCCTGGGCCCCTTGCAGGCTAGCAGCGGGAGGGATTGCTCACTGGCTGAAGCTCTGTTGGGGCCTGGAATTCACTTTCTTGCCTTTGGGTCAGATTTCAGCTTTCTCTCCACCAGTTTTTGGAAGCCTGGCCTCTTCTGAACTTACTTCAAGGACCCTGGTGTCATTATGGTGGTTGACCAAGTCGCTATCCTGCTTACAACCCATAAAGGGTCCCCCATCACCTACAGGATAAAGTCCTAACTCCTTAGCCTGGCATTCAAGGCCCTTGGGCACCCTGCCCCTGCCCCAGCCTCAACTCCCACCTTCCCCAACGCTCACCTGATGCTCCAATTACACTGAACTCTGTACCATTCCCTGCACATGCTTTCTTTTCTACCCGCATGGCATGCGGAGCCCCTGGATAGCTGCTTGGGTGAACTCCTACTCATTCTAAGAGCCAGCTTAAGTGTCTCCCTATGAGACTTTGTCTGAACCCTCTTCCAGGAAGGGGTTTCACTCATTGGTTCCCAAGCCTTATTTGTACGTACCTTATCATGGGTGTGAATGCATGAAATAGCCTGGTGCGGATGAAAGCCGGCAAGTCATTGACACGGTGGTGCAGATAGTGTGAGCAGGTGTGGAGAAAGGGAGCACGAGCCTTTAGCTGGACCCAGCCTGTACAGGGTCTGGTATCTTCCAAACCTCTATGGCCTTGCCTATCTCAAGCTAGTGAATGCTCCCTTCTCTGGCTCCCACAGCACTCTGGGCTACCCACTCCCATTACCCATCGCACCTTAATGTCTGCTGTTGTCTGGGTCCATGGTTCTGCCCCTTTCTTGCCCCTAGACAGGGAGCTTCGTTAGCACAGGGTCTGCTCTGTGTTCTCCTGGTGCTCTCAGGGTCTGGCTCAGGGTCTGCTGAAAGTGAACATTTGTTAGATAATCAAGTGAGTAGATGATGGCATGATGGCCTCAGTAAGAAGAGCATGTCACCTAAACATAAACAGAAGTTGTGAAAGTTGAAGCCTGGGGAGAACATTTGTTGTTTGGATGACTTTGTTCCTGGTTTTTCTTCATATCAATAATATCACCTTTCTTTTCTCCAGAGGTGAATCATAGTCAAATAAGCTTGTTTGAAAACCCAGCACATCTCAATGAGGGTCGATGGCATTAGCATGCATTAGGAAATTTCCAATGTCTGGCATCAACTCAGAAGATTGATGAATCTCTCTCCTTTCCCCTTTGCAGCAGAGGGAGCCTTGCATGACAGGAGAGGGCTGAGAATCTGCTGCCTCTGGATGGAGTGAGAACTGCTCAAGGTCAGTGAGCATGGCAATAATGCAGGACTTTGAGGCTCTCTTTGGTCCTTCTTCCTAATCACTTGATTATCTAACACCTCATTTGACACCCTCCAAGGGCCCAGTTCAACTAACATGAGATGAGCTCCCACTAAGTGCCAAACACCCTATTGGGTACTATTGTGGGGAGAAATATGACCATTCCCCTTATATAGACGAAGAGACTGAGGTTCAGAGAGGTGAAGGGTCTTGCCCAAGGTCATACAGCTGGATAGTAGATGAATCAGGACTAGAATTCAAGTCTGTCTTGCTTCTACTTAGGTTAAGGGTCTCTCTCTCCCAAAGCATCCACAGGTATGCAGCCCTGGAATGGGTGCTGGATAAGAGAAAAGGTTGAATGGGTTGTGGAAACTGGGACAGAGAGGAGATCTCTGATACTGAAGGTCTGCATAGCAAAGCCCAACATCTGTCTTCAGCCTCCTCTCTACTCACCCTACACCTTGGCCTGTACTCTAGTCACACCTAAGCATTCTCTAAGCAGGCTCTGCCACTGTCTCCACTCCAAGTCTTTGCTCAAGACATCCCTCCTGCCTGACAGGCCCTTCTATCATCTTCACCTGTTAAGATTCCTAGCATCCTTTCGAACTCAGCTCATATCCCACCTCCTCCAAGAAACCTGCCAGCTACATGTGGTTTGCTGTCCCCACAGTACTATGAGCCCTTTGGGGACATGGACTTCTCTAACTCACATTCAAATTATACCTGATACATAGTAGGTGCTCAGTAAATGTGTATGTAATGAGAATCAACATAGCGTGTTCATCATTAATAACTTTGTAATACTTGCAATATTTGTCTAGAATAGTGCTTCCCAACCAACTTTGCGTGACTTTCTCCTTTGAGAATCTACTGCCAGAAGTCACAGATGGTCCTGCCACAAATGCACAAACAGAGGAGTCACATCTTATGCAGGGGTTGGATTCCTAAGACAGTCTGTGAGGTAAAAATCACATGTAATTGAAATTACCCTCAAAAATTCCTTGAATTGCCCCTAAAGTCCAGAGTACATAGTCTGCACTGTAGTTAGTTGGCTTACATTTGGAAGCCATGTTGTATGAAAAAGCCTTTTAAATAATAGAATCGCCATCTACATAGCAAGATGCTTACCTATAAAAGAGGCATGAAGAAAGTCAGATTTTTTGCAGGATCAGCAGGTCTATGCCTGTACATACAAATTTTAGCATCGTCTTCAAGGGGTTCATGGACCTCAAAGTTCAGGCATGGACCCAGGTTAAGAACTTTTGGTATAGAACTTTAAAATGTACAAAGTCCTTATCATGCAGTAGCTTACTTTAACCCTCAAAACCCTCCTTTGAAATGAATATCCTGGATATTATTACTACTTTATAGATGAGGAAATTGAGACTCAGAGAGGCAAAATGACTTTAGTCCAAAGACTTGGCCTCTTGTCCAACAATTTTGCCTCAAGATTCCCCCATTCCACTGCCTTGAGGGCCACCTTGAGGGGTTCAACTGATCCTTGATCCACTTGTCAATGGAATAGGAGGACATGTGACCTTAGACTGGTTACCCAAACTCTCTGAAACTCGGAAGCTCTGTTTGCAAAATAAAGATAGTAATATCCACTGAGTACTGTCCTTGTAGGATTAAATGAGCCATTGGATATGAAATTACCTGGCAGGGTGCCTAGGATATTGCAAGGGCTCCCTCAGGGTTAGCTTTTCTTCTCCACCTCTGCAGGCATTCCTGGGAAATCAACAGAGAAGAACCTTCCTCTGTGCAGTGTCACCTCTCCTCCTGACCTCCAAAGGTCTTCAAAGAGTTGGAGTCTTGTGCAAAACTACTTAAGAATATACAAATACCTTTTCTTGTTTTTGAAATTCCTGTCTCCTCAATGCCATTTATTGAACACTGAGTGGAGAGCAGGGGAACAAGACCAGGAGTCTGCCTGTTCCATCACAAATTTTGTGTGATTTTGGACAGGTGTCTTCAATTCAAGAAATGCTTATGGAAACACAGATGTCTCATCCAAGTACTTAAGGCCCTTCATGAACCTCTGCTCAAACCTTCCAACGGCTGCCCATTTCACTTAGAGTAAAATCTCAAGTCTTACAGGGCCTCTGGAGCCTATATCAGTCAGGGTCCAGCTGAGAGAACACAACACACACCAGGTAATTTAGTAGAGATCATTTAATACAGGGAGTCAGTGACAAAGGTGTTAGAAGAGCTGAAAGAGTGTAACCAAGGGAACGTGAGGCAATTCTGAGATTGGCAAATGCAGAGGCCTGTCACTGCCTCTAGACATGAAGGAATCAAGGGAGGAGGCCGTGTTACCAGAGCCCAAGGGCTGGAGCTGCCCCACCAGACCCGGAACCATGGTGGGCCTGTCTGGTGGAAGCTGGAACCGTGGGGATTTGTGGCCCTTGCTAGATATATCGCTTGAAACCAGAGTAGGTTTTATTATACCTGGCTTTTATTCCCTCCTCCTCTCTAATCTCCTGCCAGTGCCTCCCATTGGCCAAGCCTAGCCAGAAGCCAGAGGGTAAGGCAGAAGTACAGAGAAGGATGAATATGAGAGGAAACCAGCCACTGATGGCACAGGACCTTCAGGATATGGTGCAACCCTCCCCAACCCCCCGTTGTCTCTCTGGATTCCTATCCATATTCTTATACTTCACTCACCATGATGCAGCCACAATGGCCTTCTCAATGCTCTTTGAATACACCACGCCTTTACGTTTGCTGTTCCTTTTGTCTGGATTTTGTCCACCGGATAGCCACATGGCTCCCTTCCATGCTTTTGTCACTTTCTAAGTGAGGCCTTCTTTGACTATCCTACTTAGGTTTCCACTCCCTCCCCTACTGACCCTCTTTATCCCCTTCCTGTTTTATTCTTCCCTCTAGCTTTTATGACCATTGAACAGTCTATGAAACTTATGTTAAGGATGGATATATTTTTGGCATATACCTCCTCTCTCTAGAATGTAAGCTTCATGAAGACAGAGATTTTTGTCTGCTTAGTTTACTGCTCTATCCCCAGTGCCTAGAACAGTACCTATCAAATGGTGAATACTCAATAAATAACTGTTGAGTAAATGAAAGGGTGGATCAAGATTCAAACACCCCTTTCACTCTTATTCATTTGTTCATTCAATAAACTCTAGTGTGGAGGACGGATTGGAGCAGGGAGTATAAGGAGGCAGTCTGAGCAATTAGGATGCACTTCTGATCCTGGGCCTGTTTCCCCATCCATAAGGCAAAGGGGCTGAGCGGAAGATCTGAAAGGACCCCTCCAGCCTCACCATTCTACAAATCTAAGGGTATTTCCCTGGCAGAAAGACTTGGAAGATTAAATTAATCCTCTCCTTAATCAGCAGTTCCCATCTCTGCATGTGACTTGTCAAGGGAACTTTTCTCTGATGCTCACACGATGCGGGAACTTGTCACATCTTCCATCTCTGGGAACATCCTCACCTGAAATTGAAAGGTAAATATTTCAGTTGTGAGTCTCTCTGTCATGACTCAAATAATTTTAAAATTGCTTAGATGTCTCTGCCTAACAATGTTCAGATTGTTCTAATGCAGGGGAAAGCGGTAGTTTTAGACACAGTAATATTGATAGCAGCTAGTAATTTCCATGTATTTCTCACGGTTATTGGCGCTGTGAGGATTACCAAGGAGAATGTTTTACTTATTAAGAAGAAGTTCTATGTCAAGGGCCTAGTATGGTACCTGACAATAGAAGGTGCTCACTAGATGATGACTTTTGCAATAATTGTTTTCATGGAGTTGGGTTGGGAAACAGCCATGCTTTTGTCCAGGATGCTATAATGTCATCAGGGATCTCAGCTCAAAAGGATTTTATTCCCAATAGACCCCCTATTACAAACTAGGGGGGGCCCTCTGCAAAAGTAGCAGAATCTTTGTAGGGCAGAAAAGAATTGAAAGATTAAAAAGTGTTGAGAAGGGTTTACAACTAGGGGTAAGTGGACAGACAGCCCAGAGATGGCACAATCCTTCCCTCCTTCATTCAGTAGATAGTCTCTATTGTGTTCTTGAGAATTCAAATCTGTCCCCACCCTCAAGCACCTCCCTGTCTAGTCGGAAGGACAATATAAGGTGCTGTAAATAGCAGTTAATGGATTTCAGTGCAATGGTAGGGGAAGGCACAGGATGTTTCCGAGTCTTTAGAATATCCAAGAAAGATGTTTCAAAAACTATACATTGAATCAAGCACAAATTTTGTTTGCCACCTTTGCTCACCAGTCCTAGCAAAAAGTGAAAAGAAACTCATATAGTAAGCTTTCATCACCACTTAAAAGACTATATCGTTTATTTATGTAGTAATTTTTATCGTCTGTTTCCTCCTTGAGGCCAGGAAATTTTATCTGTTCGGTTAACTGCTTTATCCCAGCATCTAGAACCATGTTGGGTGCACAGTAAGTCCCAAGTAAATGTTTGTTGGCTGATGGACTAGACCAGCCCACTCTAGGCCACTGCACAGGAGAAGAAATAAAACTGGGCCCTGGTTAAGAGAGAAACTGGAAGAATGCCCGAGGTCCATATAGTCAATGGGGCGTACAATGGTGGGGGTGACCGTTGGAAGGAGGAGACAAGGTTGCAGAGGTTGGAGACATGGCCAGATCCCGGAAGGCTTAAATGCCAGGCCAAGGGTCTTTAGGGTCTCTGCAGAGGCCCTGGAGAAACACTGAAGGACTTTTAGCTGGAATGAGGCCTTCTCAGACCCCTGCTCCATCACCTTCTCTTTCTTTCCAAAGAGGTTTCCAAGTTTCTTTTGTGTCGCTTGCTTTATTTGACTGGCCCAGTCTTACTCGGGAGTTCTCTGACCAGCAACAGTCTTTCAGTGAATGCAAAGGATCCAGTTATCTGCTCCTCCCTTCCCCAAATCCAACTCAACCCCACATTCTTCTTATAATTAAACCCAAAATCCAGCTAAATTAGGTAAATATTTTAAAATGGCAACTCAAGAAGGATGTTTTAGTAACTGTGTGATGAAGATGTCAGATCTTTGTCATCTCATTGCAGCCTGAAGGACAGCTGGGAGGAAAGTCACTTTGAGAGGTTTTAATAATGTACCTAATTCTTGATGTCTATAGGGATTATAACATCTGGATGCCAGTTTCAGAGAGCATGGGTCAAACTTTGGTTTGGTGTGTCCATGCTATCTGCCTGTATTAATCTTCTTTTATATATATTAACAAAACTCTTTATTTTCATTGACAAATATTTCTTAAGCATCTACCAGATTCCAGACACTGCCTTAGATGCAGGGGCTGGGGAGCCAGTGTTCACAAGAAGCCATGTCCTTGCCATCGAGGACCTTTTATTTTAGTAGGGATTTGACACATGGCCACAACAAAAACAGCTTTGTTTATTTACTATGTGTGATTTTACATACATTTTCCCATTTAACTTTCACAGCAAACCATTGAGGTTGATACATTCATTTCTATTTTATTAGAGAAGGAAGCCAACTGTTGCATGGTCAGTAAGTGGTGTAGTCAGGATTCGAACTTAGGTCTGACCCCAAATCCATGCTCTTTCCACAGTGCCCATGCCTTACTTTAGAGGAGAGCTAGTGCATGTGTTTGGGGTGGGGCTGAGAGAAGGACAGCCATGCAGAATGTCAAGAGTTCTTAGAAAAGAGGAGTAAAGGTAAACTGCCTAGGATGGGGACTAGGGAAGCTGAAAGGGATAGAATTTCTGGTCTGCTATGGAGGTGGAAAGTCATCAAGTTCTAGGGGTCCAGGGGCATCTATTTTAATCAAAGCAAGGCCAAACATTCTAGAGGTCCTGTCAAGAGAGGCAGACACCAGTGTGGACATTGCAGAGCCCTAGCCTGTCTATCCCTAGTACGGAGAGTATTCCAAGAAGGGGATTGACCCAGGGGAAGGCCTTGGGGAACGAGGCCAGATGTCAGGAAAGTCTTAGCAAGATGGGGAGAGAACGTAAACAATGACAGACTCACATAACCCTGACGTACTTACTTGTTTCCACTGGAGTTGTGCACAGATTCATTCGTTCCAATGTCCGTGACACTAGCTGTGTTTCACACACATATCTCTCCAGGATGTAACATACATTCTCTGTGGTAGCCATTAGGTTGTCTTCAGAGCTTCCAATTATCTTCTCCTATCAGGTACTTCCCAGCTCCCTTGCACTTAGGCATGGCCGTGTGACTTAATTTAATTAGTAATGTGAGCAGAAGTAACACATGCAGAAGGAAGATTTAAGAGCCAGGGCGTGAGTTACCGCATTCTCTTTCCCCTCCTGTGGTGAAAGTCAAGATCGAGCCTCCATAATCCAGGGCTCCTGAGTGGCTATGATGATCAAAGCCTCCCTGGTGATCCACATGGATATCTCAAGAGAAAGAAACCTTTCTTGTTTTAAGTCATCAAAACTTTGGAGTTGTTTGTTACTGCAGCATAACCTACTTATTCTGACTGATTATACATTTCAATTTACATACAAACTCACTCTCATATCATAGACAATCTCTCTGATTCATTCAGTCATCCATCCATCCATCTAGTCATTTATCCATTCATTTATTTAGTAAAAATTTATTAAGCCTCAACCATGTATCAAACTTTTTTTCCTGGTTAACGGGGATACGGTGGTGAACAAGGTCAAAGTCCTACTCTAATGGAGCTTCTTTCTAGTGTGGCTGGCAGACAGATAGAGAGAGAGAGATTAGATATAGATATATAACTCCTATCTATGTATTTATATCTAGATAAATAGAGATTATATACAGACATCTATATGTATGTATGTATGTATGTATATATCTATCCATATTGGACGATGTAGCAGTGGGAAGGGTAAACCATCTGCTCCACATGATTTTCTGGTTTCTGGGTATCTCACATCTACCTTTGCCTCCCCCCAGGTCTTGTGAACTTCCTCACATCTTTCCCAAGAAATAATTTCACGGGGGCTTCTGACCAGAGCCTCTGCTGGTGGGTGGGGAGGGATTATAGAGGTGCCACCATGATGCACTGTCCTAGAGAGAATTTCTGAGGAGGCTCCAAGCAGGGACCAAGTGCTGCTGGGCCACTAGACTCTTCCACTCCTCAGGCTCTCAGGAACTTCTGAATGATCTCTCTATCCTTCACAGAGTTTGGGGCCACCTTTGATGACAATGCCTCCAACAGCAAGAATTCAAAAGGAACTGATATTTAGGATGCTACTAATTCTAGGGACTAGATTTAGAATCTAGAGATTCTCACTATTTGGTTGGATGTGTGCAGGAAGGGAGAAATGGGGAGTCAAGGGCAACACCCAGATAAATGGAAGTGATTGGAGATATCAGTCTCTGAAAGGGGAACACCAAAAAAGGTGCAGATTTTAGGGGGAAGATATTGAGTTCTGTTTTGGAGATGCTGAGTTTGAAAAGTACCTGTGGTCATTCAGTTGAAGAGGTCCAATGGGTACCTGGATACACTGGTTCAAATGTCTAGGTTGGGGATATAGATTTATCCATCATCAGAATATAAATTGTACTTAAAGTCATGGGATTTGGTAAAGTCCCCCAGGGAGAGTGAGAACAGACACCCAATAATTTGTCTCTAAAAGGAACTTGAAAGAGGAGGGATGTCTAGGAGATGTCTAGAGTGAAGAGGATGGTGATCCAGGGAGGTCATGCTTGTTTTGTTTTGTTTTGTTTTGTTTTGTTTTTTAAGGTGGAAGAGGCTTGAGCATGCTACAGGAAGAAAGAAGAAGGGGAGAGGCTGAAGGATTTCATTCATGCATGCACTCAGCCACCCATCCAGCTCTCACTGATGTTGAGTTTATTTCTTCTTTTTATTTAGTTGAGCAGACATTTTTGAGCACCCATGGCAATCTTTTGGGGGCTTGGTTGACAACAGTGAGTCTTACCAGATTTGGAGTAGGAGAGCCTAGGACTGTGGTTGGTAGAGGAAAGACAGTACCTGCCCTCTTGGGTACCCATAGAGATAGTCACACTGATTGACATGAGGCCAAGTACAAGCAGTTACTAGATTCATAGTTAGACGGGTTAGAATGACCCATTCATTCTCATTTTCAGTTGGTTGTTTTGTCTGAGTAAAACCCTGGATTGGACCAAGAGAGTGGGCCACTCTAGTCCTTGGCTTCCAATATAGCAGGAGGTGAAGACCTTGGAATCTGGAGGAGTCTCTGGTGCCCAGAAATATGAACCTCCCCACAGTCATTCTTGTCAAGTCTGCTCAGCTTCTTGAAGCCTGAAAACAGGCACAAAGTGGGGAGCTCCAGCATCACCTACCTTCCAAAGCCTTAATTCAGAACCATTCACAACAATCCATTCCACTCATCTGATTCTGATCCACTTGGCCACTAGTTTATTTTCCTTTTCCAGTGTTCATCTTGAGTCTTCCCATGTGCTGCTCCCCATCATTTCTCCATCTGAGCAGGCTTGGGCCACCTCACTCTATGCCCCTCAACTGGTTCTCTGCATACCTGGGAACCCTCATCCCCTGTTGCCATGATGGATGGCATTCTCCCCAGTTCCAGCCTGTTACCAAAAGAGGAAATAGGTGGCCTGTGAGAGAAGGAATTAGGCATGAGGTCAGAGACATATTCAGTAGTTTGAGGACTGAAAAAGATCTGATTTAGACTTTTCTTATTAGAGTGAGATTTAAAAATTATACTTTCTTTGTAGGGTTTTCAATTCCTTATTGCCAGTTCCTGGCATAGTAACAGTCACATGGTTAGAGTTCAATTAATCTTAATCCCCTTTCCCTTTCCTTGATCTCTTTTCAATTCCCAGAACCAATTCGCACTTATGGGAAAACCAACTTGAGATAGTTCATCCATCCATCTTGCAGGGGAGGAAGACTTTTCCTCTACCTTTTGTGGGTTCATCTGGCCGGAGAACGAATTAAATTCACAAGAGACAGAATAGCAAGAGAAAATTAAACAAAGCTTTATGAGGACCATGGCCTGGGGCCTTTCTTCCCAAAGGAAGAAAGGGCACCGAAGAAGTGGGGTGCACAGAGTGGTTATATACCCCCTAACAGGATGTTTCACATATGATTGAATGTCCCTCCCACAATAGTCACAGGATTGCCCTGTCGGCACAGTGCTTGATGGACACAGCAGGTAGTGGGTCTGCTATCTTGGAGGGCGTAGCAGGAGGCAAGTCTATTGTCTTGAGCTGGGCGGTCACAGGCGAGTGCAGCAATCAGTTCCTAGCCTAAGGAAAGATGCTTAATCCTTAAAGAAATGCCAGTGTTGGGAGGGGGAGGGAAGTCAGTTACAGGAGGTTACCAGACAAGCACAATAAACAAATGCAGATTTAAGTCCTTGCCTTCCCCATTGATTAAGAGTTTCTAGAGATAAGGTCATCTCCCCTTCTTCCTGGTAGAGAGGGAGATATCTTTACAGATGGAGAGTTCCTTTACAATGTAAATGTCTCTTACAAAGGGTAAGTAAATTCTACTTTTTAGTTACTTTCCTGTCTGCAAAGGAACCAGCCTCAAATAATCATCATGCCAAAGAGGCACATCTTGGCGTGGCCAAGACCAGTCCCCCACAATCTATCTATCCATCCATCCATTCATTTACCAAATTTTTTTTGAGGACCTACTATGTGCCTATCACATTTCTTGGTTTTAAGCAATAAATAAGGTAGACACTGCTTCTGTCCTCGTGGAGCTTAGAGTTTAGAGAAGATAGAGGCTTAAATGACACCTCCTCTGTGGCAGGCACTCCTGCCTGGCTGCTCTGACTCCACATAATCTGGGATTAAGTGTCCCTCGTTGAGAGAGAAGTCCTGAACCAAATGACCAGCACTGGTAACCAGGCTTCAGCATGGGGCCTTGTTTGGCCAGTCCTGTCTGGTGACCATCCTGATGTACCAGACCCCTCCCAGCCTTGGGCCCTGCCTTGTTCTTTTCTCTCTCCTGCCAGACTCATCCTGATTTTCAACCCAAGGCCCAGGGTCCTATTTCCAGCTGCCAGTCCTCCCAGATGGCCAAGTCCTACCATGGGAGATATTCTGACCCCTCCCAGTAGTTATACCTCACATTTCTGACTCTCACTATGTGCTAGCCTGTGGTCTCAGTCCTGAATCCTCCCAAGAATCTGATAAGTAACTATTCTTAAGATCCTATCTGTGAAGGGCAAAGGCTCCTGCTGCAAAGATGCCTTAGCTGTCCTCTCCCTCAGGCTCTGTAAGAGGAGGGAGGAGGCAAATATCCCTGGGAGAGGTAGTCAGACTTAGCAGAAAGAATTCGTAAGCTTTGGAGTCAGACAGACTGGGCTAGAATCCCAACTTCCCCACGGACAAGCTGTAGATGCTGGGAAAGTCACATGACTCCCCTACATCTCAGATTCCTCACCTGTAAAGTGGGAAAAATACTATGTACTTCAAAGGAGTGCTAGGAGGACTATGGAGAATGTATTAAAGCCCCTGGCTCCTGGTCTGTACTCACGAAAAAGCAGTTACTAATATTATCCCTGCTCCGAGCTCCCAGACCTCATGCGTGGGCCAGGCCTGGCCATATTGGTGTGTGGAAATCTTTTTCTTTTCCCTGAACTGCCTCACTTTCCCTTGAGCAGCCCTGGGCAACTGTGTGAAGATGGAGAAGGAGCTGCAGCCAACTGTAGCCACCACCCTGCCCAGCCGGCTCTGACCTGGAACTCCAGCCTGGCTCTCTCAGGTCATCAAGGCACAGAGGACTGGCCAGCCTGATTCAGATGTCCTACTCTTTTGCAATTCTTCTTGGGGATGTCCTGATCTCAAGGCAGCAGTGGCTACAAAATAGACGTTTATATTCAACTCTCCCTAAGCACAGAGATATGGCCCAGCAAGCCTTAGCAGAGGAGAAGACAGGGTGAAGGTTAATGGCCAAGGCAGGGGTTGGGGAAGGCAAAGCGAGACCTGACTTTGTGGCCTTAACAGGACAGAATTCAGCCTCCAGGTACTTTCCTGGCAGCAGGGCACTTCTCAACCTGCCTTCTCAAAGGCTGGGAACTTAGCTGGAATCTTGGCTGGAACCCCTCAGCATTGCTAGGAAGTGCCTTTTAACCTTTACCCTAGCCAAACAGCCCTTGCTGATTTTCACCACATCAAACCTCTTTAAATGCAAACCTTTTCTATCTTTCCCTTTTGTTTGGTCTGTATCTTTAACAATCTGGTTAAAATGTCCTTCAAGTTCTGGCGATGACACCTCTGAAGCTAATCTCACTTGAACCTGAAGACAATGGTACAAGGTAAGCAGGTCAGAAGTGGTTATCCCTAGATTATAGATGTGGGGTTCAGAGAGGGAGAGATACTTGCTAGAGGTTGCATAGTTTAGGCCTGGCAGAACAGGGATCCAAATCCTCAGGTCTCAACATTACTCCACACTGTTGATTTCAAAAGGTGACCAGACAAATGAAATCAGTGACCTTGGAATAAAATCCACATTCCTTGCTAGAGTCTGAAAAAGCCTGCGGGATCTGGCCTTGCTCAGCTCTCCAGCGTTTACCGGCACCTCTGTCCCTTCCCTCACTTCTGCCCCTCTGGCCACCTGTTGTTTCCTAGAGCCCATTAAGTGCTTACCCACCTCCAGGCCTGTGTACTGATGTTGTTTGCCTGGCTCTTCCACGACTCCTTATCTTTCAGGTCCCATTTCAAAGTCATTTTCTCAGAGAAAAGAACTCTACCCTGTCTAAGGAAAGTCCCTCTGTTATTTTCTTCCATTGCACCTTCCTTCCTAGCCCTTATCACAATCTGTAATTATTTATGGAATGAATTTATTTATTTATTGAATTATTCATTTATTGAATTGGGTACCCAAGTCATTCAATTCAATTAATTTAATTATTCATTTATTTAGCCAATATTTATCGAGTACCTACTAAGGGCCGTTCTTTCAGGAGCTGAGGTTACAATAGTGAACAAAACAGACACAGATCTCTGTATGATGGGGCAACTTCCCAGGCAATAGAAGAAAGACAAAAGGAGTTAAGTGTCACTCCAAGGGTTTTGGCTCAAGCAACAGGAAGATGGTGCCATCATTTGCTGAAATGCAGAAGAGAGCATGTTGGGTGGAGGGGGATAAAAAGGAATTGTTTTTTTGTTATAAGTTTGAGAGAGTCAGGTGGAGACATCAAATTCGTGGTAGTATGTCCATCCCCAGAGTTCAGGCAAGAGATCTGGGCTGGAAATACACCTGGGAGTCATCGGAGCACTGATTATAGTAAAAGCCACAACCCTGGATGAGTGGTTTTGGAGAGTGACTGTAGTTAGAGAAAAGGTCCAAGAACTCAGCCTTCAACGTTTAGAGGTCAAAGAGACAAGGAAGACATTGAGAGACGGCCAGAAAGGTCGGAACAGGAAGCAGAGTCTTCACTGGAGAATGAAGATGAGGTAAGAGGCATTGGATATTTGAAGAAAGAGGAGAAAGCAGGAAAACATGTCCTGTGAGAGTGAGTGAACTAGAGAAATAGAGTGACCTTCAGGCAGTTCTAGGGCCCACATGAGGCTAGTGGTCTAATTTAAAGGGAGCCTGGTCAGCATTAATTCGAGTTTTTTCTCTTGCTATGTTCAGCTGTGAAGCTGCAGGTGCAGAGCGGATGGAGAGCTTCGGTTGAGCCAAAAGAGAAGAAGGAAATGAGGGAGGGGCAAGGAAAATGAGAATGTGGGCAAGGACAGTGAGAACGTGGGTCAGGAAAAGGACAGTGTGGGCCAGGCCGGGATTAGGTGTTTGGCCGTGGGAGTTAAACTGCATAGGAAGGGAAGTGAGGACATTGCGGGGTAGGGAGGAGGGGACAGTAAAAAGTGAGTTGAAGGTCCCAGTGGGGTTGAAGGGCTATTTTGAGTCAGTTTATTAAAGGAAATGGGAGAGGAAGTATTTCAAGGAGATGCTTGAAATTGAAATTAAGGTATTAAGGCCTAAGGAATGAGCAGGGAGGGAGTAATGAAGTGGAAGGAGAAGCAGAGGGTGAGGAACTGAGAAGCCAGGATATTGGAAGGATCATCTATGTGCATATTGAAATCATCCAGAATTATGACAGATTAGTTTTGGAGAGAGTCTTAGTGTGGTTTGGGGGAGTATTTATGGGAGATAAGGTATGTGCCTGGCACACACTTGGTTCTCAATCAATGCAGTTTAGTTACTTATTTGCTTAATATTTTTTCAGGGCGCTGGGTCTTCTCCCTCAGTTACTTCCAAAGCAGAGCTTCGTGGAGGGTTGTGGCATTGCATTGTGGGTGGCGATGGGGTTGGGAGACACACTGGGGCCTGAGCCTGGCCTCAAGGGAATGTGTGGGTCCCTGTTGCTGAGGCTGCAACATAGTCTGGAGTCCAGGCCCTTCTGCTGCCTTCAGGCTGGACTCCCACCAGAGCTGCGCGCCGTCGGCTCAGCGGCAGCAGCAGCAGATGGCGCGGAGTGGGTGGGCTGGGGTATCTGCAACTGATCCCACAGTTGCCGGATTAATGAGGCCTCGTGTCCGCCTTCTCTTCTGCAGTGTGCCAGCCAACAGTAGCTTCCTTTGCTGGGGTGGGTTTGTTTGCGGGAAATTTTTTGGCAGTGAAAGCTCAGCACCTGATTGAAAACTTCCTCTCCCCCTCATTTCTCCCCCTCCCCTGGCTTCTGTACTGGCTCTGGTGAATTCTGGGGCCTCAAGCCTGCCCTGTGTGTTTCCCGTGTCAAACCGATGAAGCTGAGATCAGGCAGTCCTGCTCCTGTGTTTATAGATGGGGAAACTGAGGCCTACCTAGAGAATTTAATCATTTATTCTAAAGCAGGAGGCTCAGCACTCTACATATGTCCCATGCCTTTCTGGTGTCCAGCTAAATACCTGGGTCAGCGTAGACTCCATGAGTGAGAACCTAGATTGTTCATATTTGAGGTTCAGGCCTATATGAGCATACCTGATGGGCATTGAGGTCATGGGCGCTAGAAGACAATTGGAAGCCAGATGAGAATGGGGTCCTGAAGAGAAAATGTCACTGTAAGTGAGGAGGGAGTCTGGCACAGAGGACCAGGCTAGCAAACAGGTTCAAAGATAAGAAGCATTAGTTGTGGGCATAGTATAAAGTTCTTCTTGGTCCACTCTGACCCGGCTTTCCTGGTAAATCCCCAAAACAATGTCACTAAGTCATTAGGTGGTCCAAGCAACTCTGTGGTATAACTGTTCCTTCCCCAGCAAAAGGGAAAAGAGAAAAGGAGGGTGCGTTCTTAATGATGGATGAGAGGGAGAGAGCAAGCAAGAGAGAGAGAGACAAGCCCCGGAGATCTGGAGGGGAGTAAAGATGCTGAGATATTCCAGTAGGTGGGGTGGCAGGAACTGAGGCCCCCAAGGAGCATTGGAGGTCAAAGACAGGTCCGTGCCATCAATGGGTAGCCCAAGAGGGGCCTTTGATTCATGGCAAACTAATGTAGGCAACAATACAGCGAGGACAATCTGGAGGCGGATGGGGATGGAACTCCTAGCCATGGGGCGGCAGGCATTTGGAGGGGCGTTGGGGATCTGGGGTGGGTCTAGAGACCAGTATAGGCCTCATCAACGTGGTCAAACTGAGGGGCACAGGCAATGGGCCAGTGGGACAGAAAAATTATCAAAATTAAACCAGTGAGACAAAGTTGTCTAATCTTTCTCACATAGTGGCATACATACAAAAATACTCGTTTGTCCCAATAGGGTAGAGGGACAGGTTGGAGCCAGAGATGAATGACCTGGGGGCTCTAACTGCCCAGGGCCCCACCTGGCTGCTCAGAGTTTCAGGAAATAAAATGAGCACATCAATAAGAATGCGTTCACAGATTGGGAAGTTCTGCAGTGAGGAGTGTATTTTTCTCAAGTAAAAAGAAGTACAAGGGAGATAATCCAGGGCTGCTGTAGCAGCTTAGAGATGCCGTTGTGGACCTAGGCCCCTCATGTGTTTCTAATCTGCCATCTATGGCTTTTGGTTGTTGCCTTCATGGTTGCAACATGGCACCTGCAGCTCCAGACATCACTTCAGCATTCCAAGTGAGGAGAAGAAAGGGAGGAGGAGGGCAATGGCAGAGAGAAAAGAGTGTGCCAGCTGTGTTTGCTCTCTTTTAAAGAGCTTTCCTGGAAAGCTCTTGGTGAGGACCAGGCACTTGTTATATCCCATTGGCCAGATCTGGGTGATGTGGCCACTTCCAGCTGTAAGGAAAACTGAAAGATGTTTTGTAGCTAGGCATTTTGTTGCGTTAATAAAATCAGAGTTCTTTTAGAAAGGAAGAAGAAAATTAATATGAGTAGGGCTCTGACAAAGACTACATTGTATTCAGGGAGTAGTTAATAGTTTTGCACAGCTGGACCACAAACTGTGAGGCAGGAAGAGGAGAGAGATGAGGCTAGTTCAGCAGTCAGAGCCTAGATGATGCGGGGCCTTGGAAGTCATTCTCCGGCATCTGAACTGTATCACCTGGGTGACGGGACTCCACTGACAGGATTTAGGCAGAGGAGTGATTTGGTCAGATTAGTGTTTTAGGCAGATCATTCTGGCTGGGGGGATGGGAGAGTGCAGATGGTGAGGAGGGAAGATCTCCTGTGAGGTTAGTGCCAGAATCCACGTACGTACATAGAAGGTATCCAGTTAATTGTCTCTAAATGAGATGATAAGACTTAAGCCAGGATAGCAGCCATGAGGAGGGGCGGAAGGGGATGAATTTGAGAAATTTCCAGGAGGTAAAATTGATAGGGTTTGGTAATTGACTAGGTAATTGAATGGTTGGGGGAAGGGAAGTGGGGTTTAGAAATATTCCTGGGTTTCCCACTATTAATTGGGATGTAGAACACAAGAGAAGGAGAAGGTCTGGCGTATAAAATTTGTTCAAAATCACACAAGAAATTGGTGGCAGAGCTGGGAATTGAACCCGGTTATCCTGGGCCAGTGTTCCTTCCATTACTCTGCGCTCCAACTTCTATTCCCTGGAGCCCAGAAAAACAAGCCATTGATGTCTTTGCACCGACTGATTCTTCTCCCCTTTCTCCACCCACCAGGTCATGAGAGCCCAGGGATGAAGTTAATATGGTGATGGCGTCTTGCTCCTGGAGGACCCAGCTTAATGAGGGTATGCTAAGAGAGTGAGCAGAGGGGCCGCCATAAACACCACCTCTCTCACTGATGCTAGGGGGTCAGGAAGCACCTGGACGGAGCATTAGCTTCTCCCCACAACTATTCTTTCTGTAATTCCTGCTTCCTGAAGCTTGGCTGGTATGTTAATTTCCTATCGCTGCTCTAACAAATTATCACAAATTCAGTGGTTTAAAATAATACAGATTTATTCTCTTATAGTTCTAGAGGTCAAAAGTCTAAAATTAAGGTGTTGGCTGGGCTGTATTCTTTCTGGAGGCTTCAGGGGAGAATCAATTTCCTTACCTTTTTCAGCTTGTAGAAGCCACCTGCATTCCTTGGCTCCTGAGCCCCACCTTTTGTTTTCATCATCACATCTCCTATTACTGACTGATCCCTCTACCTCTTGCTTATAAAGACCCTTGTGATCACATCGGGCCCACCCAGATAACCCAGGATTATCTCCCCATCTCAAAATCTGTAACTGCATCACATTTGCACAGTCCTGTTTGCCATGTAAGGCAACATATTCTCAAGCTCCAGGGATCCGGACATGGACACCTTTGCAGGGGGACATTATTCAGCCCACCACAGCTGAGCACCTTCACAGGCATTCTTTTCATGCCCAGTTTTGGCACAGTCCTTCCCCTTGATGAGCTCACAGTTCAGGGACGTAGGCAGAGAAGTAAAGAGCAAATTACTCTGCAGGGTGAGAGAGGCAAGCACGGGGACTATGGGAGCCCAGAGGAGTGGTACAAATCTGGTCTGGGAGGTCAGAGAAGGAGCTTCAGAAGAGTCAATTTCCATGCTGAATTTTCAGGAATGTGTAGGAAGTAGCCAGACGAATAATAATGATAATAATAATAACAGCAAACAGGAGCCAGCCTGGTGGCACAGTGGTTAAGTTCACACACTTTGTTTTGGTGGCCTGGGGGGGTGTTTGCGAGTTTGGATCCCAGGCACAGACCTACACACAACTTATCAAGCCATGCTGTGGTGGCATCCCACATACAAAATAGAGGAGGACTGGCACAGATGTTAGCTCAGGGCCAATCTTCCTCACCAATAATAATAATAATAATAGCAAACATTTGCATAATTATTGCTATCTGCCAGGTTGTGTTTTAAGCACTTGACATATATTAATGCATTTGATCCTCTCAATACCGTATAAGGTGGGTACTTTATCGCTCCTATTTTATAGATGAGTAAACTGAGGCTGAGAGAAGGTGATCCATTGGCTGGAGTGTAGGTCCTTCCCACCACTCTTATAGTAAAGATCAAAATCCTTTCTGTGGCTTTTGAGGCCCGTGGTGATCACGTCCCTGCTCCCACTCCCACTCCCACGCCAGCCCTGTTCCCACCTCCACCTCTGAGTCACTGGGCTCCTTTCAGCTGAGCCTCACTCCTCTCCACCTCTGGTCCTTCGTACATGCTATTTCCCCTCTTCCTAGGATGGGACACGACCTCCTCATCCTTCAGATCTCAGTTCAAATGCCACAGTAGCAGGGTATTCCTTGTCCTTAGCTGGGCAAATGTCCTTGTTACTCATGGTCAGAGCAGCATGTACTTGACCTTGACAGCACTCACCCCCAGCCGTATACAAACATCTCTTTTGTCCCCTCATTGTGTCTTCAGTGCCACATAGTAGGTGGTCAATAAATATTTGCTCACTCAGCAAAAAACATAGGGGAAGATGGGAGTCTAGGAGTAAGCAGGAGCAGGCCCATCAGAGATCACCCAGTTTAACACCGTCCTTTAACTTCTGGGAAACTGAGGCCCAGTCAGGTGCAGTGACTTGCCCAATGTCACACAGTAGGTAGGGCAGAGCTGAGGATTCTGACTCCTGGTCCTGGGTCTCTTCCACCATTCCCAGTGTGATGCTCCTGACCTTGCCCTAGTGCCTGGGGCACGACCCTGCCCAGGTTCATTTTTGCCCACCACCCTGAAAGCCAAACCACCAAGAGGACAAGATCGCAGCAGAGAGTTTACTCACAAGGCAACCACATGAGGAAGCGAGAACATGCGTCTCAAATCTGCTTTGCTGAAAATAGGGACTCAGGGATATTTATGGGGTACGGGGGCAAGGTGATCTGAAATGTGAAGATAGGTGATTGGAGGTGAGGAGAGGTGAGGTAATTGATGATGTGCGTAAGCGTAGTCAGCCTTCATGCCTCTTCATAGGATCCATGTTCGCAAAATGGCAGCATTAGCATGATCTGAGGGTGGGGTTTTTAGCCTCTTGACATCTAAAGGTCACCTATCGGACATCAGCACGGGCCCAGTTGATGAGCTGGTAGTCTCAACTGGCCTGGAGTGGACAAAGGGGTTCTAATTCCTGAGAAACAGCTCACACACCCATTACCATGGTGACCCAGGCTCCAGGGAGATGTTATCTATAGGAGCCTAGTGGGAGTCAGATAGCATATTGCCTAAACAGCACAGTTAACAATGGGTGGGGGAATAGCTAAAAGTTATAACCAGTAATTGCAAAAAGAAAAAAACCTTTAGTTCCTAGCTACTTAATCATCAATGGCTAAATCTTTGCCAGTTTCACCTGCCTGTCCAAGTCTGATTCATCTTTCAAGATACAGTTGATTCCCAGGCATCTCTAGGATGCATTTCTTGTTACACCTCAACTTCCCCCGACTCTGCCATAGTTAGAATTGACTGCTCTTTTCTTTGTGCTCCCCAAACTTCCTCTAGCTTTGATCTTGCCATTCAGTGCTTACATTGGAGCTCCTCCAAGGCAGGCACTGTGTCTGATTCCTCTGTCAGGGAGGCATGCATGCAGCAGAAAGATGTGGTGTGGGACCAGTACTGTGATACAGGAAGGCAGAGGGATGTGGGATTGTCTAGGAATCCCCAGCCCAGCCTGGGTGTCAGGGAAGGTTCTCAGGAGGCAGTGAACCATGAGCTGAACAAATCAGGATTTGCCACATGGATGGTGCATGCGTGTTTGTGTGTGTGTTGAGTGAAATGGGGCCTGGCGATGGAGGAAAGGACATTCTAAAGTTTGCAGAATGGAATAATGAGCTAGTCACATGGGGTGAGGTGGGGGTTGGGCAACCCGAAGCCCTTTTGTTCCCAAGGATTTAAATGAAGAGGTTGAACTGACTTCCAAGGCCTTTCCCTCACCGCCTAAGCAGGCAATGATGAGGCCAACGGTGTGACAAGTTGGGGAGGGCTGCCCTTTACAAATGGTCCATTGGATCCGTTTTCCCATTTGGGGTGAGACAGAACTTACAACTCTTTTCTTGTGTCTACAGCCAAGAGGAGTATGGCTTGGGAATGTCATCTCTTCCCAGGAATTTGTTTATGAATGAAAGGCCCTCACTTCCCTGCTCAAAAGCCTTCTGGGACCCTGCTTTCCGAAAGAAGTCCCCTGCCTCAGCCTGAATGTCTGACCCTTCTTCTCTTATTCCTCTGCTGTCCTCCCACTGCTGCCTGCCTAAGATCCTTAGCATCTTTCTCCATCCCTTCCCCAACGCCAGGAAGGCCTCCTCAGCTCCACCTTGCCTAGCCACTCCCTACTGTCCTGCATGGGCTGTTCAAGCCACCCCGAACTCCTTCCTCAGGGCAACTCCCCCAAGCCTTTCTTTACCAGCAGGCCATATTGTAGAGCACATGGCCCCCCTGGTTTCAGCTGTTTGGACCATTTGGTCTGTGTGAAGGAAAATTACTGGTGCCAGTGGCCTGTAAACAATGACCAATCAGGGCCAACATGGTTTTCTCTCTGAAAATTTGAACCATTCTTTCAGGGACAATTGGACCTGTTCTTGGTAAAGGTAGCGTCATCGAAGAGTCACAGGGAGGGGGCAGAATGGCTGAGTCACTGTAGTGGTTGGGCACAAGAGGAGGGATCAGTGGGGTCTCTGGTTGCTGAGGGGCATTCAGAGCCTCTGACCATGTGTGGCTGGAGTTGTTGTATTTCAAAAGCAGCTCAAGTTCCATGAGGCCGAGCGAGATTTCCAAGAGCTTATTCCCACACGTACCCCTACTGTCTCCTCCCTCCTTTCCTGGAGTCTTTCTCTGTTCTTCACATCCAGAGGTACCCACCAAACCATGTCCCCCTGCCAGGGGGCCAGGCCCAAGCTCTTTTCCTCTGAGAACTCTTTCTGGCTGCTGTTTCATTCCTACTACTCTTCATCACCAGGAACTTGAAGTATTTTATCTCTAATCCTTCCTTCTCTGACCAGGAATCTGTGAGACGTTGAATGATTCGCCCAGGGATCTAAACCCAGAGCTTTCACCAGAGCTTGTCCTCTTCCCACCAGGCCACACTCTCTCCTTTCTGGGCCCCAGAATATTCCTTTCATTCTCCACAGATTTTCAAAATTTCCTGTAACTCTCCTTCCAGCACAGAAACTACCTGGCATGGCTAAATAATTTTTTCCTATGTTTTGTCTTTGTAACAAAACTCTAAATTTCCATTCCTGGTGGGTTTTTTTGTTTTTTGGTTTTTTTTTGGTTTCCTGTCATAACTCACTATGCACAAAACAGGTGGTGAAAGAAAAAAAAACGCTGAATATGCTTCTTCATTCTTGTGCCCCTTCCTCAATGCCTGGCATATGGTAGATGTTCAGAGTAAGGATTCTAGTGTAGACAAGACTTAGGCTGGTTCCTACACCCCTACCCCACCGTACCTCACAGGTAGGTGGGTGTTCAACCAATGATGGTGTCACATTGAAAGACAGTCAGTGTGGTTTAGTGGAAAGACATTGGATTGGAGCCAGACGGCATGGGTGTAATTCTGCTACATGCTGTACAACCTTGGGCAAGATTCCTAACTTCTCTGAGCCTGTTTTTCTCAGATGTAAAGTGGGGATTATACTATGTGCCTCCCAGTACTGTTCTGAGGATTCAGGGGCAATACAGATGGTGAAAGGAGCTCTCATGAAGGTGACATTTGTTCACGCAATGCCTTCATCTCTTAGGGAGAGCCATGCGGTCAGCTCCAAGGGCAGCTAAGTTGACTTGTAGAGATTCTTACCTTCTTCTGGTTCTATCCTCAACTCCTCTCTACCTCGATGACTTTGGTGGTTTAAACAGATCTGTCAACAAATAGTTTCATTTTTAAACATTGCTGAGCAACACTGTTTAAAAGCTATCACTTTTAGTTTTTCTTTATCAATTTGCTTGTAAACCAATGTTGTTGGATCTGTTTTTCCATTAACGGTCTGGGGAGGGGGTTAGCCCTAGGCAGTGCATTAATGCCATTTCCCTTGTTCCTTACATAGCAGGACTCATCTCCACCTTTAACTGAAGCTGGAACCATTTGTTAATTGTTTTGGCTCTAATTATGACAGAATTGGCTCTAGGTTGGGTGATATAGCTGGGGGGGGGGCTTCAAGGTCAGACAGGTCTGGGTTTGAATTCTGCCTTCACTACCTGCTTGCTTGTACAAGATACCAAATCTCTCTGAGTCTCTTTTTGCTCAATGTGAAAAGGAGATGATACCCCTCACTCACTCACTTGGGAGAAGAACTAAGTGCTAACTGTTAGTGCCTGGCATATTGGAAAGATAGTAAAGTGCTCTCTCTAGAAACAATTTCTTAAACCTTAAGGACTTTGCTGGACACTTGTAAAATGATTACATGGCATCCTGGGGTGGCATGTGGGTCCTTGCATTTGAACCACTAGTAGATTAAGCTGGACTTGCATAGGGAAGCCTTCGGGTAATTAACCCGGGGTTGGTAATTTTAAGCCAGTTTTCATTCTGTTGCAGAAACAAAAAAGATGAGACTGGAGAAATGCTATTCCTTTAATTGAAGGAACACTTTTATGTTCTCAGGTCTATTTTAATCTTAAGTGCCGATTATGCATCATTCTCTCCTGTTAACAGACACTTCTGTAAGTGATCTGCACAGAGAGAAATATGATTCTTACATAAATACTGTACCATGAGAAATTATCTTATTACCTAATGTGCCAAAAAGCTAATAAGATAAAGGAACGGTACGAGTCATTTTTGGACAATATTAAAACTTGATTTTAGCTCATGGAAATAAAACGTAATTTCCTTTTATTATTCTCTTTCCCAGGTAGAACAAAGGCAGTGAAGGGTGTAAGGATATTACACAGCTGTGTTCCGTGAGCTCTTATGAAGGCTGTGGAAGGGATCCAGGCAGGATGGCCTCAAATTAAGATTTTAATGACTCTTCCATTTAGAAAACACACTCTTGCTGTTAATGCTGTCTTGTCAGGTATGATTTTTGAATCTGCAGGTGAAAGTAAAAAACCCCATCTCCTATTCAGTTGTGCAAATGCTTGCTTCTGGGTGTTTCCATTTGTATGTCCATTACGCAACAAACATATAGTAGCTACAGAAAGTAAGGGCAAAACAATTTCAAGAACTGGGAGTTTCCTGAATCGACTCTGGCAATAGGTGATTAAGTGCTGAATTTTGACAAGGTTAAGATAGCTAGACCCAAACACTGACTGAGTGTGGGCCCCACGAGACTTTGTGAGTTTCAAATGTACTTTTAAATGTTGTTCTTTGGGGTTTAAATGTTTTATTTACAAATGAACAAATAACAATTGATCTTGATGAAAGAAATTTGAACAGGACTGGAGTTGATAAAAATTTATGGCTGTGACTATCATTTGGCCAGTGTTTGAGCTTCGGTCATAGACGTAAGTAGTTTGATGCTGGTGGCGATGACGTAGGATGGTTACAGACACAAACACATTTTTGCTGTCTTCCTTTGCTATCATTCTGACAGAAATAGCACTAAGCAAATGCCTTCAGCCTTCTCTGGCATGCAATTTTTCATCCAAGCAAAACATAATGTACCTAGGACCTAAAAGAAATTTAATAATCTCTACATTCTTGTGATTTGTTAGACCTTTCCCACAAACACCTACAGAAACTATATAATGTTTGCCTGGAGATTTAAGGTAACAGGCTTACACTTGCAGCAAGATGAATTTTTTATTAGATGTTAGGCAGACTCGTTGTGCTGATGTTGGGAAGTGTAGCCAAGAGAGTGTATGGAGAATGTCCTCCTATGGATATTTTAAAGACCTATTTAAACACCCACAGCTACCCGTGAAACTTCCAGGATAGATCAGTTGGAAGCTAGAGAATGAACTCTTGAACCGTACGATTTCACCAACTTCCAATATTCCAAAATAATGTATCCACTAATTCAAAGAGCACTGAAATGACACCTGTAAGGAGCAGGGCTGGTAATGACTGGTAATAACTATCATAGACCTGCCAGCAAGGTTTTTAGACCTTCTACACACGTTTGTGAAGCTGTTATTCCTGAGGGCAACTACTAGTTTGAATGGCCATTTTTCTTCAGAAGAGAAACACAGGGGCTTGTCTTTAAGATAAAACTAAAATAAGAACCTTTAAGTTCAACTATGTGAAGTTCAGCCTGACAGAGTTTTAATATTTAGCTTGGTTAATTAAATCCCATTTTTTGCCCTGAATTTAATTATCCCAATCATTGAGGTAATTTACTACAATAATAAAAAGGGGGCTAAGAGGAATGGAAGAGAATCTGACTGTTCCTTCATCTGGCTCATTGGGGGCATTTCTTCTTCAATTGTCAGTTTATGGATGGCGGTGTTTTACGGGGTATTACGAATTTTCAATTAGCGAGGAAATGAAAATGACAGACAGACCAGTAGATCATCAGTGAGTGACTGTATCGGGCAATCACTAAAAAGCTCATGTGTAAGTTCAGGACATATTTTGCTATGAGTTCATGGGACCTTAGGCAGTTCCTCTCCCTTAGCTGGAGCTTCTATCATGTTCTTTATATACTGTATGCATAAGCCCTTGTGTAGGGTTTCTATTCAAAGGTAAGAAAGTCAAATATTTGCCACTTCTAAGCAAAAATGAGTGCTCAAACAAAAAGGTGACCTTTCTTGTTTAGCTGTCACTTCCAATATACAAATGGTCTGTTGGCTTAATATTGCTCACGCTCTGCAGTCTCAACACTGAGGTGCCGTGCAGTAGAATCAGACTCAGATTCAAATCCCAGCTGGAAACTTGCTGTTTCCAGTTACTTAATCTCACTGAGCCTCAGTCTTGTCACCTGTGAAATGAGGATGGTGCTATCTACTTCTCTCAGACTGCTGGAGACTGCTGGAGAGGAAGTAGGGGACACCACACAGCCTGTATGACAACAATAGATGCTCTGCAAATAGTGACTCTTTCTCTTCTGAACAAGTCACAAGTATGCTTATAAATGAATAACAGGCACTGATATATCCTAAAGCCAAACACAATGGCAAATATGCCGGTTTGGTATCAACCAGGGGAGTGTTCCTCACACTTTAAAGAAGCCGTGATTTACCTGGGGATCTGGTTAAATATAGATTTGCATTCGGCCTGAGAGTCTGCATTTTAACAAGCTCCCAGGTGATGCTGATACTGCCAACTGGAGACCACAATTTTAGTAGCATGGAACTAGGGCAATGACTTTTGAATACTGAGTTGACTTTGAGAGACTGGGCTAAGTTGCAAAACAGAATTTTACTCTACCCTTTTTGGTTTGTTTGCTTAACGATAAAAATATTGGGGAAATCTGAAGATGCTATAGAAAAAAAAGTTTGCATGAACACATTTAAAAATCTGGGAAGCTCAAATCCATTCTACACACTTTCATTTATTGTCTGGACAGATAAAGTACAAATAATTCAAACACAACAAGATTATGGAAAAAAAAAACATTTACAATACTTTCCCTCAGAAATCATCTAAACTAGCAAGATTAACATGAAGTCATTCATTATAACTAAAGTATACAACTGCCTGGTCCTAAGATTTTTTTTCCTTTTTTTTCCCCCAAGAGTGAACACATTATAGAGAAGAGATTTTTGGCATGCCTTTCCCACTAATGCTTAGCAAATGCATCGGAACTTTGCCAGCAAACTGCGTTCATTCATAGCAGGTGATGTAAAAAGGTTTCCCTGAATGTCGAACGAGTGTTCTCTGAACTGAAATCTGATGTTTTCGTCCAAAACCGAAAAGAGGAAAAAAACAGAAAAAAAATTTAAAGGAGGAGTCTATGATGCAGCCTTGGTTTTCGTTATCTGTCTACCACTATGACTACTACGACCAAGTTTGCCTCTTCAGTGTGAGAACAACAGTTCTGTCTACATGCACTTAGTGGGTTCAGCATGGGAAAAAACGCACAAAATAAGCACAAGTTATAAATAACCATAACGTTTTATTACCATTAAGACTAAACTTGTATTGAAAAGATTTTATATAACAAGACAAGAAAAGCAATAGCAAATTTAACTATCAACTAGATTATGCATAGCGAGTAACTGTTTCTATTACCCAGGGAAGAGCAGGAATCCTTGTATTTTTTTGTTTTGTTTTTGTTTAAATATATAACCGTACAAAGCACAAACATACTAGAATGCTCAGTGCACTGGACGTGGGAGAATGCTCCCTCAGTCATTTTGTTCCCTTAGCTCTGTTTTGTTTCCCCAATCTGAATTACATTAAAATAAAGACCCAGTTGTTTTTATTTTTCTACTGTGCAGTAAGAAAAAATATTCACAACAAACATGACAATATATCAAACAATAGTTCTACACAAGTTACCTTGATACCTCTTGAACTGTCACTTAAATATCATAAGAAAACATTTTAAGACATATACAAACGAAACTAGCCAAGTGTTACAACTTATAATAAATTAACCCAAAGAAAAAAATAACTTTATATATATATATTTATATTGTATATACACATACACACACAACAGAATGACACAATAATATGCTTCTTCCCATAGTTTAAGTAAACAAATAAGTAGTCTAGCCAATCTAGCTATATTTGATCTCGGCCATAGGCATCATCACGTCGATTAAATAAATAAGTGTTTCAAGCAACATAAACAGTGTTTCAAATGTACCAACACAGCCCAATTCTATCAGCATGGGCTACAAAGTGAATTTGAAAATTCCTTAATGAATTTAAAGCAAACGTATCTTTTGTTTTCCTCTCCTAAACACATTACATTTAACTATGATACTAAGATATGTAAATAATTTCGTAGCACCTACTGCTCAAACTAAGGAAGTTTTAGATCAAAAGGAAAATTAATCTTTTTAATTTTTGTTCTGCTGACATCCCATACTGATGACTTAAAGAAAAACTGTCTTTCAACTCATCTCCTTGCTTTTGGGTTTTGACTGTGGGGAACTGTGGTACCCTGGGTAGAACGAACACTCCTTTCCCCTAGTAATTAATAATTTTTTAATTATTATTACATGCTATGAAAAGATATGAAGATCATCTGTTTATAGCCCATCCTTCAAAAAACAGTCTACGAATCCAGTTTAAAACACACATCTTGATCTCTAAAAAGTTACCAGTGCAGTATGAACGCGACAAAGTTGTCAATTTCCCCTAAATTAGCCAGTCAAAATATTTTTTTCTCAAATCCAGATTCTCTTGTAAAAATTCTTTATATTTTATAAAAATAGATTTTTCTTGAAACCCATTTTCAGCAAAGAGACCACCTCTTTGGCAACAATGTTAATGTTATTAAATTGTTAATGTCATCAGGTATCCCCCTTGCCCCCATCCCCTAACAGAAGACTGTTTTAGTTCACATGATATAAAAGAAAAAAGGAAAAATAAAAAAATTTGCAAAAGTTTTTTTTCATTTTTGCAATTTTTATTATTCCTCTTTAATCTGTGTGGGGTTTTTTTTTGTTTTTTTTTTTTACCAATCTGATTGGATCAACATTTGACAAAAAAGAAAAATCTTTTTTTCTTTCTTTGAATCCCATTACTTTGTAAAAATTGTTTTATTTTTATTATTTTTTTTTTGTCTTTTGTTTTTCTTCTTCAAATGAGCGAATGGTCATCTTAAAAAGATCCACCTTCAAGGAAGGTAGTAAAGTTAGCTGGCTGGGTAAAAATCCCTGCACATTGCTATCTATGTATATTATATTCAACAACGACGGCTATGAAAGAACATTCAATGCATCAAAGGTATTTTTTTGTTTTTTTCTCTTTTTTTCTAAGCATTATAAAATCCTTTCCTGGTACACCTCAGGATACTCCAATGTTTTAATACTTAGGCAACACTGGCTTATAAAGTCCATGGTTGAATATAAGCCTTGAAAAGTTTGTTTCTCTCTCTTTTGTGTGTGTGCGTGTGTATGTGTGTGTGTGTGAGCGTGTGTTTTGTTCGTATATATTTATATATATATTTTAATAAGTAAGGATGGGAGATTCAGGACTTATGGGCTTTGTTGGTTTTAAAGGAAACTTGTAACACTCGGTCTCCCAGGCGGTACCCGTTGAGGCTGGCGATGGCCATGGCCGCCTCGTCATAGTTGGTCATAGTGACGAAGCCGAATCCCTTGCACTTGTTGGTGTTGAAGTCACGGATGACCTTGACGTTGTTCACTGCGCCGAAGGGGCCGAAGAGCTGCCAAAGGACACTCTCGTCGGAATCGGGGGACAAGTTGTAGACAAAAATGCACCAGCCCGTTCCTGTGTGACCAGGGATGTTCATTCCCACAAGGCTTGTCATCCCGTCAATGGTGATTGGGGAGAACCTGGGGGGACAAGCAGAAGGGGGGACTGGTCCAGACATCAGTCTGACCACGGATAACACACAGATGCACAGACACAGACACGGGGCAGAGGGCTGAGTGAGTGTTTGCAGGAGAGTCTTCAGGGTTTAAAAACCAAAATGCAAAAACTAATGTCTGTGGTATTTCTTCTGATGGGAATGGCTAGAATGGCTAAGGCATGTGTATGCCAAGAGAAAGGCCTAGGTCAATTCCTAAAAACCACAAGGAACTCCCAAAGCTAGGCTCTATCATAGTTCTACCACAGTATATGTTCATGGGGTAACCCACCCTGACCCTTACTTACCCTCCCTCCCCGCAACAGACAGTGAGCTCTTAGAAGGGGCTCTATCTCATTCATTCTGTTGCTCTCCTTACTTACTCAGTGGAGCACACATGGGATCTCACAGACATAGTGACACATAGAAAACATTCAATAAGTGTTTATCGATTGAATAAGTGAATAACATTGGTGGAATCAATGCTTGGGAAATTTTATTTTTTAAGGCAGATTAGGGGATGGCCCTAGAAGTGCTCATGTCTACCATCTTTGCAGTCCCTTGACTTATGGCTGTCAGAGATCTCTTGATGTTACTGAGGATGGAGAGAATGTGAGAATGAACAGACATGTCTTGTTATTAATCAGATGGGTGGCTCATGTTTCATTTAGCACGTGTTCAAAAGTTCCCCCAAAAAACTCTGAACAATAATAATAAAGACATATCACTCCTTGATGCTGTATTTTCTGGAATTCATTTCTAAGGACACAGGAGCAAGATTTCAAGTGGTTTGTGCATTTATGTATCTTGAATCACTGTAAATTAGAACAGCATAAAACTGTTATTTGCCTTTTTACAACAACTTTTGTATTAGGCTTCGAAATCTTCTCAGTTTCCATGTAATCTTGAAAATAAAAACAACCTTTCAGATTCTATTCACTGTCTGATAAAATATATCCATGTGTGACTCATGATGGATGCATCACATGAAACAATTAGGTTACCAGTGCCTACAGCAGAAAAATATCTGTTAACACTTTGTTTTATACCAAACTTATACAGGGATTTTGATCCTATACACTGACCAGTGTCTTGCTTTTCATTTTGTCATTTTTGTTTTTTCCTGAAGAGGGAGATAGAAGAAGAAGAGGAAGCAAAAACTGGGGAAAAGAATAGGATAAAGTGTCAAGTAGGACTGTTTTAAGAAAAAGCAAATATTCTTGGAGATCTGGAAGTCCTACGAAAGAAGAGTTCTGTATCTAACCATAATTTAGATAATTAAATGGCTGCTGAAGATACGCTAGACACAACAACTCAATAAATATTATTTTTGGTCTTATTCACTAAGTCAATCTTCCCTCTTGCTTAAAAATGAATAACAGGACAAAACCAAAAAACATCATGGTACGGATTCGTAGAAGGGCAAACTCATGTCAGATTGTTATCTGCACTACTTCTGAAGACTGTCTTCTCATCCATCACTCCTCCAAATGAGTGAATCGACCCTTTTCAGTTTATAGGTGGGGAACAGCTAAGTATTTATTACAAAGCCAAAGTCAGGGCCAGCAAAGAGGTTTCAAGCACAGCCTCAACTCTAGGGGGTAGTGGCTTCCTACTTTTGTAGGAAGGATTCTGGATCCAAATTTGGGTTTAATAGGAAAAGAGAATGCTCTTATCAATGAGTGATGTTTTCTATGGGTGGGGAACTGGAGGAGGAGGCAGCATGCAAGCTGCAGCTGTGCCTTCCCTGGCCTCATCTATGGATAGACATCACTCTTTTCATAATATTTGGTGCTACCTGACTAAAGTTAGAGAGGAGCAAAAGTTTGGGACACAGCTGGGAAGGATGTAAAATGTGTGGGAACAGGCAAGCTGTGTGCTAGACACGTGGAGGTAATTCACAGTTATCCTCACTGGTGCCGGGATAGAGATTCGAGAGGCTGGCGCTCTGATAGTGAAGCCTGCAGTCAGCTGACTTCCTCTACTGCGTGGCAGTTTCCAGAGTCGGGATACTTACCATGCATGGCCAAGTGGTGAAAGAACTGCCTCGTACAGGGAGTGTGACTCAGCTATTAACGACCACATCTCTTTCCCTTGACTGTAGGAAGGGGAATTAAAGTGTGCAGCTCTACTGAGCAGGATGATGGAGATGCTATGTCCCTAGCTGCTCAGTGGAGCTTATCAAAAGCACATATGGGAATCTTACGGTCACAGTGACATGACGCACTCAACTTCCCGAGATTCAGCTTTCAGACTAGGTACGGAACACCCTTGTGACTGCATTCAGAGAGTCCCCAAACCTTGACTCTATTTGAGCCCCAACCCCACAAAAAGGCTTTAAATGAAAGAAAAAGCAAGTTGAAAACATACATACATATATAAGCAAGGGAAGCTTTATAATAACTGATAAAACCTGTAACAAAAGAAACCCTTGGTTTAGGTGCACACAGATACACTTTGTTCTCAGGCTGTGCCTGAAATGCACACTGAGCTGGGGGTGGGAGTCAGAAGGTCATCCACGTGTTTATTCATGCTCTGGCCAGGGCTGGTAGTCCAAAAATCTAATTTTTCCACTGACAATCATAAGATTGTCAACCATGATTAGCAAAATGTTCTAATTTTGATTTGCTGGAATCTGCCCTCTTAACTGAATCTTGGCATTGCTAATGCAAAGCAGTTGCTCTGCAAGTTTGCAAAATCAGCTGGCAAAGAGTCGGAGCCTCCCCCTTAGGGGAGCCATTCAGAGGACCAGCTTATCAAGGGCTCGGTAGCTGTGGCACCTGAACCATAGGAGAAGCCCACCTGCAAATAAAAGAAAAAGTGAAACACACAAACACACTTTGTGTGCCCTAAAAGAAACAAAACCAACTGAGGTCTCAAATTAAAATTAAGAATTTGACATGCTGGTGGAAGAAAAAGGAAGAATTAAAAAAAAAAAAAAGTAAAGTTAGTGAATTAACAAAAAAAATTCTAGCCCCAGTCTGTGCCAACACGGACATCTGGCAATCTGTGGAGTTTTAATTACCTCTTTACGCCATAGGCCATATTAAGCAAATTGTCCAGCCTGCAAAGAGAAGGAGGGTCTCTGGGTTAATGCCTCACAGATGGCAAGATCGTTCAATGGAACTATTAATAAGAATGCTCCATTTTCAAAGAAGAAAAGCTCAACAACTTTCCCCAATGCTAGGAGTCCATCCACTGGTAGTTTCCCCCTTCCCTGCCTCCAACCAAAGTGATTCATGTTCAGGTCAATGCTGGAGTTTAAAGCAAGTGTCTAATGAATCTCCCTTTCTTTCAAGGTCTGAATTAATTCCACTCCCCCCACCTCTCAGAACATTTGTGTGGATTTGTTTTCTATTGTGTGTGAAATCGTTAAAAAGGGACAGCTTCTTAAGTTGTTCACCTTTTATTGTAATCAAACTTGTGAATAAAGGTCTCTGTTCCAGATTAACGAGACACGTGCACAGGCGATGCATATCAGAACGGAGCTTCTCTTTTAGCCTGGCTACATTACCTAAATCTTCTTACCACACATCTTTTTGGGCGGGGTTGGGGGGGTTGGGGGGGTTAAGATCTTTAAAAATTAGCTTACAATTTACAACCTGAAAGCACCTCCCAGCAAACTGCCATTATGTTATAATCTCCCTCACACTCCGCACCTTACTTGGGGACAAGCTCTTCACACCATGGGGCAGTAGTAACCATAGTTTCCACCATTAAAAGCCTGCTGGAAAGCCTTTTTACATAAATACTGCATGTGCTCTCACACAAAATAAAAATTAGATGACTTGGACTCTTTGTGAAACCATTAACCATTTCAAATTCACAGGGCATGGGAGGACACTGCAGTGGCTGATTTTTCTCCTCACGTGGCCAGAGGGAAGGGTCTACTATCTTCCTATGTAATGTTTGAAAAGGAGAAGAACCCTTTCATTCAATGGAAGTTGGGATGTGGGTGGAATAAAATAATTATTTAGAATTATTATGGGTAGGTCAAGAATTTATTCTCTCTTGCACAACAGAGGCCAGTCAAGGTCAGACTGCCTTCATGGAGAGAAATCTGCCTTTCAGAAATGTCCCAGGAGAAGGGAAATGCTCTATTGCACCAGAAGCCTCCTGGGGGTTGGATACCTGAAGGAAACTCTAATAAGGCTTGGATAAAATCTTCTCCCTTGTCTTCCCAGAGTCTGCTAACTTGACAGTCAGAATAAAGTTAACACAAAAGAGAGTAACGCCCCCAACCCAAGAGGGTTACCTGCAGAAACAAGAGGAGGACAGGCCAAACCACTCCCTCTGGCAAGGACTGCCTCCTGGTCTACTTATTAAACACTCGGCCTCAGCCTTCAATCTAAGCTGCTGAATGTGGTCACTTATCTGTGATTAACTCTTGTTGAAACTGAACCTTCTTGTTTGGTTAAATGCAGTAATTTTGTTTTGACCAAAGAATCTGACGTATAAACCACAGTCACAGTGGTAAGTTAAAAGGAGGCTTGGAAGAGCACTCGGTCCAATCATCTCATTTGACAGCAGTGGAAACTGAGGCACAGTGATTTCTGGGGGCAGAGGTTCTTACTCTTGCACCATCCTTCAGGGCTGTGGGCTTCCCCGCCCGGCCCTCACCCAGCTCTGGACTCACGTAGCAGGGCTCTTTCACCCGTGGGCATGCCTACCTGAACCTCTGAGCCTGGTGGTGAAGTGGGCCGGGGTAGCGCCTGTTGGGGGACTGGTAGAGCTGGGACAGCAGGGCCTGGCTGGACTTCTGGCTGGGGTTGTTGGCAAACTTCACAGTAATCGGTTCCGTAGCACCGCTGGGCTTCTGGCCATTCAGCCCTTTGATGGCTTCTTCTGCCTCAATCCTCTTATCAAACCGGATGAATCCCACCCCTCTAGACACTCCTGGGGAAAGAAAAAGAGCCTTCATAAAGAGTGAACAAACCAAATTGGTAAACATCTCTGGGAAGAGATAGGCTTGGCCCCATGGACCTTCTGTGGGGAGTCAGCCCACCTGTGGGGCCAGGGCTGAGTCTGGCTCCCTGAATCTCTCTCACCCATCAAGACGTATCTGCCTGCATTTTGGCCATCATGGCTCTGCACAGATGACTCCGATCCATAGAACACAGACATCTCTCAGATCTGTCCCTTCCACCCCTCCACCAGCACCCTGCTCAGTCCTTAATTTCCTTTAGTCGCTATAACCAATCACCCACTGTCCAGTTTCTGGTCCTCCAATATGTCCTCCACACCTAGCCAATTAAGTAATCTATTTGAAAAGCAAATTCTGACCACATTATACCTTTTCTGTACCTTTTCAATTTTTTACCTTGTGCATGGTACCTGTTTCTCACTGCCACCCTCCCCCTAAACACAGAATAACAAACAAAGTACATCCACAACAAACCCTTCTGTGGCTCCCTGTTACATACAGATAAAGTCCAGACTTCTTGGCATGGCATTTAATGCCCCTGACAATCTGGCCCCAAATCCCCTGTTGAGCCTTGTGCTGGCCATACTGAACTGGCAGATACTCCTTGAACAGGTTTGTTCTTCCTTGACTCCATGCCTTAGGATATGTCCTATCCACCTACTCTATAGGATACATCCTATCACCTAGAATACTCTATCCCTCCTTCTTGCCACATAACTGCAAGCCATCCTCCAAAACCCTGTTCAAACACCACCTCCTGGATGGAGCCTTCTCAACAGTCCCCACTAGGAAAGCACGCCGTCTCCGAGCCCTGTGGTGCACTGGACAGCCCCTAGCAGGAACTCACCTAAGGGCAGGACTGTGCCTCCTTCATCCCTGGTCCCAGTGTCCCTCTGCACAATGTCTGGGACAGAGCCAGCTTCAGTGAGGGTTTGTTGCATGAGTCAAAGGATAAACACGTGCTGAACTGCTCTCAGGGGGTGTTTTAAATTGGGATCAAATTTGGAATATGTATAAACATCCTGTCATTAAAAATGCAACCTGGGAAGCCTTACGGTTCTTACTGAGAGATGGTAGTTGCCTTTCCTTATTATGGACAAAGTACCGCAGTACCAGATCCTGGGTTCATATCCCTGCACTGCTACTAATGAGCCGCACAGAAGTCAGATCCCCCACTTTGGACCTCTGCTTCCTCACTTGTGAAATGAGGCAATCTGAGGCTCCCTCTACCTCTGTAATGCTATCGTTGGAGCCAGAGCGATACAGACCGGTTCTTGTCACAGATAAAATTAATGTGACTTGGTTGAGGGTTGAAAGAGACTTTGAAGGTCATTTAGTCCCACTCTCAAACTGATACCTGAATCCTCTTCTTGGGTTCCCTGCCAAGTAGTTTAGCTGCTGCTGGAACAATTCCCATGATGGAGATCTTCTACCTTCCAAGATGGCCCATTTTAAATTTGGACAGTTGATTGATAAGAAGTCTTTCTACTAAGGCAAAATCTGTCTACTCATGACCCATATCTTTTATCCTAAGTAGCCATTATCCCACTGCTCCTATGGGTCACAGGGCACTGGCTGGTGACACTGAGACACAAGGAAAGAAATGACAAAAAAACACTTAACCTGTGACTTGATCAACCAGGATTCGTGAGGTGATGATACGGCCATATTGCGAGAACAGCTGCTCCAGTTCCTTCTGGGTCATGGTTTTGGGAAGGCCGCTAACGTAGAGGTTAGCATCCCTGATTGAGGCAGAGCTCGGACGGGCATATGAGACCTAGGAAAAGGCAAGAGGAGCTAAATCCATTAGAGGCAACACCCTCTGAGTAGAGACTGAGACAACAACCACGATGACAGCCCCTCGTCTATCGTTCTAACTCATGGTGGCAGTTTAAATAACTCAGTAGTTCAGCATTTTAGCTACTCTCGTAATAGTAATGAGAACCAGGAGAACAACAATAGAGGAACAAAAGGAGAGTTGACGAGAACTTAAAACAAATACACAGATAAGGGTCTCTAGGTGCAGAACAAAATAGCTACTATAATATGGCAGCTGTTAAACGCAGAACTACCCACACAGGGAGTTCTGAAGATTTGCCTCCTGGATGTGGGTGTATAGATGATTTACTGTATCCAACACATAATAATCTTTGAATAAACCAAAAAAAAAAAAAAAACCCCACAAAACCCCATGAAATTCTGCTCTGCAGATTTCTCTCCTTGCCACCTTCCCTACCCCTATCCCGTTCTTGAACACATAAAAGGGATCAGGTTCTCTGCAAGACTTTTTATGTCCCATCCTTTGTGTTGTTCCAATCTGCTCCCACAGGGTCTGCTCTCGCTGAATGACAAAGTGCTGGTGAAATGGGGCTGAATGAACATCTGCTTGCGAAACGGGATATGTGACCTTGTCATAACATCTGCAAGAACCAGTTGCCTTCTAACTTTGAGGCGGAGCAGATAAAACCACAATAAACAAAATGAGGGCACTGCAGTATGAAGGGAGGGAGAGGGCAGTGGGAGAGAGGAGCGAGCCTCACCGATGGTTATGATGGTTATAATAAGTTCGACTTTGTAAATTTGTCCTCCCAGATCTCTCAACTGCTTTTTTTTTTCCCCAAAAAGCTAACACAGAAGTGTAAACAGATCTGAAATTCCATCTGCAAGGAGCCAAATCTGTAGCAGTACACATAAGCAAAGCAAACCCCAGCAGTCATTAATTTTAGACTTTCATTTACTTATTTATTTATTTTTTAAGAAAACAACATCAGACATTTGAAATATAATTTACAGCTAGTCTAACAAAAGCACTTTCCTGCTAAAGCTATTTCTGGGGCAGTTATGGCTCAGAATAGATGATGAAAACAGTCATTTCATCGCACATCTGACAATGTTGGACAGGAAGAGACCTATATGCCTTAGCATTTTTCAGTTGGGAGTCTTATTGAATCTATATAACCAATTCACAAGACCACTAAGACTACAGGGGTGAGAGTGTGTGTGTGTGTGGGTGCGCACTGTGCACACACAAAAGCAGGTGTGCAAAAGGAATTGTACATGTTAAACTGGACCTTGGGCATTAAGAACTGAAGCTCCAGCAGCAAAGCAGACCTTGAGTCTGAGGATGGGACTAGCAGCAGATCTAGCAAAGAGGAATGAAGGATGAGCAGCCCCCTCCCTCACGGCACTCTCTCCCTTTCCATGACAGAGATGCCAGGGCCCTTTACGGGTCCCACACCTAAAAATAGATGTTGACTCAACAGATCAAATGATGTGACTAATTTGCCTCACTGGCCTCCTCCTGCGGATGGAGCAAGGCAGCTCACCTGCAGTGACTACGTCTTCCAGAAACTCATGGGTGACCTCTGTAGGCTCCTTCCCAGAACATGGCTGACAGGCAGAGGGGCCTTTACATGGGGGTGGTGGTGGTGGTGTGTGTCCCTGTGTGTGCATTCTGGGGGCGCTGAAGGAGCAAGAACTCTATGTGACTGCCTGGACAGGCTCTCCTACCCCTGTCCTTTAAGGGACAGTATTCCAGGTTATTATCTAGCAGAACTATTTTTTAGGCATGAAGAGGGAGTGGGAGGGAGAGGGAAATAAAAACATCATAGTGATATGTCCATGGTAATGAGGGTCACCCTTGTCTCACCCCTGCCAATTACTGACAAATTAATTATCTGAATGACCTTTGTGCTCCCCCAAAACACACCCGCTTCCTCTATGCCTTTGTTCATGGAGAAAATTTTTCCACCTACTTCCTCAGGTCCTAATCCCATTCCCCTTTAAGGCTTAACTCAAATGCCACCTTCTCTAGACCACTTTCACTGTTCTTATCTCCTGAAAATCGCTCTAGCAGTGCTTTCAATGAACCGCACCCATGATACTTAACCTGTTCTGATCTTGATTTACCATCTCTCTATCTAGTCTGCTGCTCTCCTTGAGGTCAGCGTGTGTGTGTGTGTCTATGTGTGTGTGTGTGTCTTATTCAGCACTGTGGCCTCAGCTCCCAGCACAGAACCTGATACCCATAGGGTGCTCAATACCCACCGAAAGAATGAATGAACACCAACAGATCGTAATGAATGACGTGGGCATTAATGGATCTTTGGGAGTAATTGCAGCTTGGGTTCCTCCACTTAGGGGGATCACTGAGAGTCAAGCATCCAGAATCACAGCTGTGTTTCTCTACTGAGCTGAGAGTTAAGGGATAGGTTTCCCGTTTTCCAGTGCTTGGGGTTGGAGGGACTGAAAGAAGACTGTTCTAGGACTGGACACTACTTAGAGGCCTTCTCTTAGTAAACATTTCCTGAGGAGCTACTATGAGCCTGTATGCTGAGGACATGCAACAAGCAAGAAAAAGACATGGTCTCTTGCCATAAAGGACTTCCAAGTCCAACGAGGGCAAGAGACAACACATAGGAGGTACTCAATAAATATGAGTTGAGTGGAAGAATGGTAACATACGGACCAACCGTCACAATGCCACAAGATGCGTGCTATTCCAGGGCTATACTGATGGGTCTGGGACGCAGAGAAGGGGAGACTAATCTCCCTTTTAATTAAAGGTTAAAGGACCAGGAAGGAGACAGAGCTGAGGTGAGACTCGTAGTGAGACAGGTGGCGTGACAGTGTGTGGTCGGTCAGGGAACGGTGGCCTGATGACAGCCCTCCTTTGTTGTGAGGATAAACGAGATGATGAAGGTCAAGGACTTAGTGCAGTGACTGCCTGGCACCCAATAAATGCACAATGGAGAGTAATGACCTTGGTTCCCAGGAATTCGGGGCAGCCAGAGCTGGGGTACAGAGGGGAGCAGGCTCGGGACAGATCTGCTATGGAAAAGGAGCTGGTGCTGGAAAGTCAATGACAGAACCAAAACCATTTCCCTAAAAGATAATTCTGACAGAGGCAGAAGCTCAGCCAAAGAGAATTACCGTGATGGACCCCAGCCACAGAGCAGTGACAAATCCCCAAGGTGAACCGCACCTCGATCATTCACCAAGCCTAATTCCTGCTAACTTTTTCTCCTCTATTTGGAACCTTAAGTCTACTGTTCTCTTAGCACCCTGTCTAGGAAATCTGTAAGTGAGAGTGGGCAAAAATGACAGAAAAAGGATCTTCCCACATTCAGTTTCAAATGCTTGTCCCAGTATCTGAACTTTCCAAGTTTACTCAGACATTTATTAAATCCTGAGTGACTACAGGTGTCAGGCCCTTTGTTAGGCTGCAATATTCCTAAAAAATTGCCGACTTGTAGCCCCTGCAGAGAGTCAGCCATTGCTGGCTTGTTAATCCCACTGAGCCAGTGGCCTAGAGCCCAGGGCTTCTAATGAAGGAGGCAGCACCCCGAGCCTCAATCAGGATCCTCCTGCTTGCTTCATTTATCCAGAATCTGTGAAGATAAGTCTGGCATTTCTAGGCCAGCACTGATCTTGCTCTGGAGCTCAGAAAGAGCTGGGAGTGTGAAGGCCACTCCTTTCTCGCCGGGTAACAGTGGCCCAAAGGCAGGTGATGGTGAACAGCTGACTTTACAAATGATCCAGTTTTTATTTTTGAGGAAGATTAGCCCTGAGCTAACATCTGCCGCCAATCCTCCTCTTTTTGCTGAGGAAGACTGGCCCTGAGCTAACATCCATGCCCATTATGTGGGACGCCTGCCACAGCATGGCTTGACAAGCGGTGCATAGGTCCACACCCGGGAGCTGAACCGGTGAACCCCAGGCTGCCGAAGCGGAACGTGCAAACTTAACTGCTATGCTACTGGGCCGGCCCCTACAAATGATCTTGATGGGAGATCTGCAGTCCCTCCAAACTCCCCATCCCTCCCCATCCCTGGAGGCTCACAGAAACCCCCACCCCTTTGCCCCCACAAGAGTGACAGGACCGCGTGGAGCTTATGAGCCCTGACCAAGGGCCAGCTCCATCACTCACCAGCTGCAGGACATTGGGCAAGTAATTTGATCTTGATAAGTCTCAGTTTCTTTACTAGTAAAAAAGGGAAAAATTCTCCTTTGATGGGTTATTGTAAAGAACTGAGATAATAGATTTAATGTGTCTAGCACATACCTAGAATTTAGTAGATACTTAGTAAATACTATTATGTGATGAGTCATACAGGCTTTTGTGGGCCAGCCTGGGACTTTAGCCCCTGTTGGGACACACCTTTTACTTTTACCACACATCACACATCAGGAACACTTCCAGTGAGCGCTTACAGAGGCACTGTCCTCCCCCGCCAGCCTGGTGGGATGTGGGTCATCCTTTACCACTTCACTGCCATGAATTTCCTCTAGCACATTCCTACAGATTCCCCTGCTTCACATCCACAGAGTACTTTCTATTTTCCAAAGTGACTTCACAAGGCTCCTCTCAGCAATTCTCCCAAGGTGGTAAGGAGGCACTGTCATTCCTCACAGAGGGGCGGCAAGACAAGGGCTGGGGGCTGCCCCTTCCCACAGTACTCGCAGGTTCCTTCACCGGTTCACAGCCAGGGCTTGGCCAGAGCAGGGTGGGAGGAACAGCACGGCCTGGGGAAAAATGTTTCCTGAATTATCCAGCAACACCGTGCCCCTTGTCTGACCCGCCATGGTACAGAAAAGGGAGAGGACTTGGGAAACACGATAAAGGCACGATCTCGGGTGTTATGAGGAGGGTAAGATGAGAGGAAAGCCATCTTCCTCTGTCCTGCAAGGTGCTCCTTTAGGAAAACACTAGCGTTAGAAGATAAGTGTTCACTCATTCACCCCCTTCCTGAGCACCTCCTGTGTGCCAGGCCCTGTGCCAGGTGCTGGGAGAGTCTTTGCTTAAGGATCCCACAGTCCATTGAGGGAAGTAAGCAAAGGAAGAGTGCAATGCAGGGCTGCTCCTGACAGGGGGGCCTCACTACCCACTCCCAGCATTTCCTTCCTTGTGGAGGGAGCCCCCTGGAGTACCAGTCTAAGCCTCTTTGTACCCTCTCACCCCCTCTTCTCCAGGGGAAATGGAGTTGCCTCTCTGAATAGGCTTCAAGAAAGGCAATGGTCATGTGAGCCTCAGATGCTGCCTACTTCCTCCCTTCTGGGAGTCAGATGCCAGCCGGAAGCACACTTTCTGTTCCAGGCTCTAAGTTCTATGGGAGCAGGCTATGCTCTCATATGGGGAAGCCTGTGGGGTCCAGAGCATCTGTGACAGGGTGTGTCAGTCTGTCAAAGTATGGGGTTCCATGTTAGGAAGCCCATTGTGTCCATGGAATCCATCTGGGCCTTAAATTAGTAAGAACATGACCTTAGGATTCCATACGCTTTTCTCTTTTGTCTCATGTGTTAATTGATTTAGAACTTAGATGTGGAAAACAGGGGTGTCATTTGTTGGGCCCTTTTGAAATACAATAAGGATCTCTACGTTGCCTGGATGTTTTCACGAGCTACGCATTCTATTCACAAAACTGTTAATCTCTACAACTACGGTTCATGGTAAGTGGAAATAAAGGTGACAAGTGACACTATCCTTGACACACCTTGAAATCTGTTTCACAGAACTTCTTGCTAGAATTGGCCTCAAAGGTTCAGGACAGGATCCAAGACAGCTGGCCACCCACCTTACACATTTCCAATGAGAGGAAGCTCACTCCCTTGTGAGACATCCTACACCATCACTGATTACTGGAAAGCTCTTCCTTCTACTAGGTTCAAACCTGTTTCCCCATAGCTTCGATCCTTCTCCTATTTCTATTTTAGCTGCACACACTAGGGGCATCCTTCCTGTTCTCATTACCGCTCATCTGGTGGGTCTCACTGACAGGTACCACCTAGAGCACCAGGCAACTGTATTTTGAGACAGGCCACTCTGAAGAAGTTCTCATTTATGTTACTTTAACTGAAATTGAGCATCTATTCTGGAATGGAGACAGACTTTAAGAGCAAGGGCTTTGGGGTTGGAGAGATGTGGATTTAAATCCTAACCACTTACTAGCTGTGTGCCCTTGGGGTAAGTTACTTAAACTTTCCGAGCCGTATCACTTGAATAACATAGTTTAGAAGCTTTTTAACAGAGCTGTTGGAGCGTTAAACAAGCTAACGCATGTAAGATTTCTAGGCACCATGCCTGGCACACAGTAAGTGCTCAATGAACAGTGGCTTTGATATGACTGCTATGTTCTTAGGCCTTATGCTAGACACTGGGGGCACAGACATGACTACAACAGTCCCTGATGTGCAAGGATGTTAATCTAGCAGGAGACACACACAGAGACTGATCATTTCAGATCAGGCCGCAGATTTTCCGGAATCTGTTGTAACACCCTCCTCTCAGAGTAAGCACAAACTCCCCAAGCATACAGATCCCTGGGGGACACTCATTCCAAAAAGACTAGGAAAGTGGCAGCAGAGAACAGACTCTGGTGCTGCCAGGGCATTCTAGGAGCAAACCCTCCCAGGGACCTCTGATCTCACCTCCAGGAGTAGGGAGAGAAGAAAGAAGCCAGCTGGCTCCTAGAAACAAAAGCTTTGATTGTGAGAACTGGCTTCCCCTGTGCCTGTGACTGCAGCCCTGCCCACAGGCAGGACAGGTGTCTGCTTACGAGGCCCTACGCCTCATATTTCCTCCACCCACCACCTGACACAGGATAATTTTTTTAATTATGGTCAAGACCCGATAGTAACGTTTCTAATGATTTCTGATCATGCCACCTCTTCCTGCTCAAAACCTTCAAAAGTTCTCCAGCACCTTGTGATGAAAATTCAAACCCCATCCCTGAGCATTCAAGGCCCTCTGGGATCTGACCCAATTTCTTATCTCCTGTTAACCCCTTCCTGCCCCCTATGACTCAGTTCCCACAAAAAAAGGTCAGTTTTCTGAATATGCACTTAAAGTTTCTACTTCTGTGTCTTTGTTTTTGCTATTTGTTCACCATCACGGCAAAATGAACTCCTGTGCATCCTGCCAGGCCCAGCCTGAATGTTGCCTCCTCAATGAGGTCCAGGCACAAACGACTGCCCTCTCTTTGGATCCTGCAGATGATAGCCATTTCAACGGCAGCAGCTATCACACCCTGCCTCCCATCAAAGCCATCTGTGCTAATACTTCATCTGCCAGAATAGCCTGAGCGCTCTGGTGGACTCAGTGGACCCTGTGGTATCTAGTCTCAAAGTCTTATGTGGGGCAGGAGCTCAATAAATACTCTCTGAATTGAAATGAAAATGTATAATATACTGTATGCAATGGATTTTAGCTCCTTTCCCAGGAGCTGACTCTGATGTGGAGAAGGAGCTAGAGGGAATCATGGAGTTGAAGAGGTTCCAAGAAGATCGTGAGAGTATCTGGCACACAGTAGGCTGGATAAATGTTTCTTTTTTAAAAAAAATGGTGTGGTGATAGATTTATGTGCCTTATAACTTCTTTTAAAAAGTAAGTTTAAAAATTTTCGAGGGGGCTTACTTAGTACGAGGATCTCACTGTCTGTCTAGTGGCCCCCAGAAGAGAAAGACGTCCTAAAGGTTTCATGGCCCAGTTAGTGGAAGAGCTGGTCCTGGGATCAGGGTTTCAGATACTCAGTCTCCTCACTACACTGCAACTCCTGACTCTTGCTTTATGAAAGACTGATAAGATTACCGTGGCCGCCTGGAAGCTCCATACTCCTTTCCACCATACAAAGCCTTTACATATGCTGGCTGAGGCTTAGTAAGACTCATTCTGTACTTTCGTATGCAACTCTGAAACATGTAGATGGGAAAAAGTCTCCCCCTTTCCTCATGGAATTTTCACCTTAGGGGTCATCTTGTTCACTGTCATCCTCATTCTGGGAAGCACTACTTGGACCAACCCACTATAAGCCATGATCACCTACAAGTGAGATATTATTAGTTCCACTTTCCAGATGACAAACTCTGGCTCAGTGAGGTCAAGTACTTGTCCAAGGTCACAGAGCCAAACAAACTAAGACAAAGCTGGATATGACTCCAAATTCTGGGATCGTTCCACTATACCAGGCTAACGTGGACAGTGAAATAAAAGCTGTGTGCTTGGCACAAATGGCTACTTTTCCTGGAAAGTTACCGAGCTGGAAAGATCATGCTATAATATTTTATTAGTTAGACTGTTAGAGTTGGAAGGAACCATTCTGCAGTTGAGAAAGTAAGTCCAGAAAAGTAAGCTGCCCAAGGTCACCCTAGTAGTTTTTGACAGAGCTGGGACTTGATTCTCCATCTTAACTCAGAGCTCCTTTGAATGGACATCAGGGGGAAGGGAAGAGGGATGTGGCTCTATGATCTTTGATAGACCAACTGATTTGCCCAGGAGCTTCATGATAACCATGGAGAAGTGATTCTTTATTCACCTGGGCGACTGATGTTCTAGGCCAGCATTGTCCAAGACAACTTTCTGGGATCATGAAAATGTTCTAGAACTGTGCTGTTCAATCATGGTAGCCGCTAGCTACCTGTGGCTACTGAGCACTTCAAACCTGCCTAGTGTAACTTAGAATCTGATCTTTTTATTTAATTTTAATTAATTTAAATTCAAATATAAATAGCCATATGTGGCTAATGGCTACTGTATTGGACAGAACAGCTCAAGGCTCAGAAACAACACAAAGTTACAGCATCTCAGAACTAGAAGGGGCCTTTAGGATCGTTTTGTCAGACTGCAGTCTGGTATATGTAGAATCCCTTCTACATCATCCCTAATGACTCCACTTGATGTCTGTGATAATCAGGGACTCACTACCACCCAAGGCAAATGTTCCACCCTGACAGCTGCATAGCTTCTCTTTGCAGATTACTGAAATATAGGATTGAGCTTCAGAGTAACTGTAGACTATTTTTTCCTAGAGAATAGAGAAGCAACCACTGTGGGGTGAATATATGACTGTAGCACCATCTTTGCCACCTTCCTCATTTGCCTCTGGACAGCCTATAGAGTGTCAGGTCTTTTTAAAACACAGAGCTGAGAATGGGATGCAAGACACTAGGGATGGGTTGACCAGAGTGGACAAGAAAGGACCACTCTTTCCTGTGAATTGGAGTCCACAACTCTCCTAACACATCCAAGGTGTACTGAGCTTGTTTTTTTTTTTAAGCGCTCACATCAACTGTTGGCTTCTTTTATACTTGTAGACAGCCAAAACCCCCAAGCCCCTTTCCACACACTTCTGAAAACCTAGGTGTCTTCCCAATCTGTACCTGTCTAATTCTCTTTTGTAATGCAGACGCAGGACACTGTGGATGACCTTTAAAATACTGGGATCATATCAACCTCACTGGGCAGAGAGAGCAGGGGAACTGTATTTCCATCTCTCAAACTCCTACACCCGTATCTGAAATTATTCACTGAAAGGAAGTTAACAGGGCACTGGGAAGCAGAGCAGCCAAACAGCCTCTCTCTCAGGAGAGAAAGAGCAGCCCGGTACAACTGGGGTGGATGGGTCTCCAGTTTCCACTGGTGTTGCCATGTGCCCTCTCTTGGCTCCTTGGGGATTCAGTGATCCAGCCGCCCCTGCTGACCTTGGCAGGGAAGCACTCCCACAGCGGCTCTGACTATAGCCACACGGGGAAGGACAGAAAAATGCCCTTTTATTATTAACAAGACTGAGGGAGGCAGTCTATCATTTCTGGGTTGGGTGGTATCTGTCAGCAAAAAAATGAGCTGCTAACTCTCTGGGAAGCATTAAGAGCAGTGATAGGAGAAATAATTGCTTATGCCGAGTGCAAAGAAAAGATGCCTCAGCGGAATGGAGGCCTTTAGCAAGGCAGGTGGATCCAGGCGGAGGGAGGGAGGGAGGCACAGCTCCCTGATGACCCCTGGAGAGAGAAAGCAGCGGGAGGGGCAAAGTGAAACCCGCAAAACTTAAGTGTGGAAAGATCCCCTGGAGGCACAGGCAGTGCTATTGGAAGAATAAAGCGAAAATGGAGAAATGGCTAAGCAGCATGACAGCACAGACGGGTGGGATGAAGGAGTTCATCCTCCTGCCCGGCAAAGGGAGGTTTTTCCCTTCCGAAAGCCTTCACTCACGCACATCTTCCCCTTCTCTAGTCCTGCTCCCTCCGGAACTGGGCTGCTGCCTCATGATAAAGCTTTTTCTTCTTCTCTCACTTCCTTTCCGGACTGAGTGCCAAGCCTCCTGGGTTCACTTGGAGTGGCAGAAGCAGTCTTTTTGTCCCCTCATCCCCGACCTAGCCCTGAAAACACTCACACCTCCAGTTTGCACAAGAGCTGTGCTCTGGGAATGTTTTTTTAATGCCATATCTTTATAATGTGAGTAATAGCTTAATGAAATTATTAGAAAAAGACAAGACACAAAATCATTTGTAAACATGTAATGCAATGAGACAAGGAAGGAAATATTTAAAAATGTTAAAGGCACTGAGTTGGGAATGTCTGATATTGCCTTCATTATACGATAATGTATTTTCCAAATTATTTATAAATAAGCAGGCCTTTTAAAATGAGTTTAAAAAGCACCTAATAGAGCTATGAAAACCAATGTCTAAGGCTGATAAAAACCTACCACAGCAGCCTGTAAGTCACTGGTTTCATTCACCAAACACTCCAAATGACACACCGTTGCCAGATGAACCTTCTTGGGACTTTGAGCAGATCCCTGTCCCGCTCAAACTTTGCACAGCTTCCTACTCCCCATCCCCCTACCCCAAATCAAATGGGAACCCCCGCAGCTCCATGACCATCCCCAGCTCACTGCGTTAGAGTTGGTCCTTTGCATGTCTATGACCCCTGTGAGATAGGAGCTTCTGGAGGGAGAGCAGCGAACGTTTCTCTAATCCTGCTCCTCAAACTCAGGTTAAAACCCAAACAGGTGTCCACTCCTCTGAAAAGTTTAGTAGGAGTGATTCCAAATCCTCACATTCCATTTAGAATCACTGTTTACTGAAGGTTCTCAGTGTAACTTGAACATCAATTCAAACCTTTGGTAAACATATCCCTCTTTTGAAGGGACTACAGAGCTATCTAATTTTCTTTGTTCCTAATTAATGTGACAAAGAGCTGAACCAATGCAACTGAATTCAACGGACTGCTTTTTAGCAAGAGGCTGGAATTACAGTGCAAATTCAGAAGCTGCTCTCTTAGACTCATGGAGAGGTTCAGGACTGGGACAGGCATCCGGTGTGGGGTCAAAGAGTACCAGGAATCTATTTCCAGAATCCACAGCCATTTCCCCCAGTGCTTCCCAGAGTCTAAAGTGATCTCTGTTGGAGACACATGTTGGGGGGAAGCCCTAAGAAGAACAAATCATCTCCACTGGGTTCAGTGCTGAAATACTGAGAGAAGACCCAGTTTCCCAATTGGGGAGCCAGGCTGCTCTGGCAGGCTAGAGAGCGTAAGCCCTTGCTCCATACCCCATGCCTCTCTGAGACACATGGATGGGATCTCCAGAGCACTGCCATCTCTGAGGCACCTAAATTCCAGGACTTAGCACAGAACCTGGAAAGCAGGGGTCTGAGGAAAAGCCATCTGAAGTCAGGTCTGTCCCAGGTTGATGGCAGAAGCCCCGAATCACAAGTCTGTTTACTGAAGAACCTGGAGGAGCCACACAATTCATTCGTTTGCTTTTTAGATCTCCTTCCCATGGAGTGTAACCCATGTGTGTGCAGAGCCAAATACACACCTACACACTCTCACAGAATGCACGTGCTGCTGAGCAAAGAGGCAGTGTGACATTCTAACACTTACGACCTACTACTGCCAGAGTTATTTTTAAAACAGGTTTTTCTTACTCCAAATCTCACCAACTGTGTGATGCTGGGTAAGTCTCTAATCTCTTTGGGCCTCAGTTTCCTCATTTGTATAAAGGAGAGAATAGCACCTTCTTACAGGGCTATTTTGAGGTTAGAGCCGAAGTGTGCAGAGCACATAGCCCGAGGGATGTTTCAGGGATTAAACGCTATCAAGCCTGTAAAGGGTTAGAATACTGCTGGACGCAGAGTAAATATTCAATATAAAGTAGCATTAGTATTTTCAATTATTATTATTTTTATTTCTTTTCAAGTTCATGCTCACATATTATGCAGCTCTTCTTCTGGCAGAATCCTTCACAGGACCTTTGGATGCTAACTCAGCTCAAGTGCTGGCCACTTGTGTGCCTTTGGACAAGTCACTTCATCTCTGAGCCTGATCTCCAAGAGGGGTGGGAACCTGGCCACTTCCTCCCACTAAAGAAATTAGAATCCAAAGAACAACTCCTCTGCAGTCACGTGTTCACAAACATGTGCTAGGGGGTTCTGAGGAGATTTTTGTAATGCATGCTTCCAAAGAAGATACTTGCTTTTTCCAGACAGGCAAGTTCTCTGCAGTCATCCACACCACTCACAGGTGCTTACCTAACGGATCATGCTCCTTCTCTGCTTTGATGCTGTGTCTACACCAAGATTGTATTCTTCTTGAGGACAGAGGCCTGGCCTTGCCCTCCACATGCCCTCAGTATTCGCACACAGTCACACTACATATCCCTTAATAAAGGGGAAATGAGTATCTGTCAATAGGGAACCATCATTCGTGGGCACCTTCAGCTAGGAGCCCAGTAATGAAGCATTCACGTTCAATAGACAAAAGAGCGTTTGTGGATGTAAATTTGAGTTCAGAGGCTGCAAACTGCTTGTTTACAGGGTGACTATTAAGTTTCGTTTGGCGTTCCTACATAAGGCTTTAAAATTTTTTGAGTTGGTTTCCAATCTTTAAAAATTGGGAGATTTGGCATAAAAAAATCTAGATTTCGGTTACTATTGAATAACTGGAAGATCTGGCAACAATCTCGGCTTAAACAATCAGCAGTAGCTGAAGAATAGCTGCGCTTTTTACTGCTCTCCAGGTCACTACAGTCTCTACGACTCCCTCAAGGCTTTCCAGAACTATCCCTGGATCTAACTGTTAATCATTAACCTTCAAAGTTTAGGAATTAACCCTTGCTTTGCTTGCATCTATGAGTGTACTACATTTAAAGTCGTGTGTTTTGCATGAAGTACTCCAGAAATGTAAAGAGGAGGGACAAACTTGACCAAAGTCTGCAAACATTTACTGGATGGCTCCGAGGAGATCTCTGTAACGCATGCTTCCAAAGAAGATACTTGGTTTTTCCAGATACGCAAGTTATCTATTCTTTCAAGGGAGTCAGAGCAAAGAGATAAATCTCATGTCACTTATCAAAGCAAACTGAAGCAGAAGTAAATAGTGGCCTGAAAGGCAGAAAAGCAATTTTAAAAAATTAATAAATGATGAGACTATTAACAGCACACAAAAAGGGTTTGCTTTTTTCTCCTATTTAATGTGATTTTTACCTTAAACACTGTGTCCCTTTAGGAAAGGGAAGAAAAGTTAATAAAGGAACCTATCACTCAAACTTAATTTTTAGTATGGCAAATAAACTGTTTTAATGAAAGGGTTGAAATCCCCAGGTTTGCACATTAAATTTTCATTTGTAGTAGAGAATGGAAATTATTGATTCAGCCGTGGCATCATACATTTTGAATCCTACCGTGCCTCAGAAGCCGGGTGCAAATGTGTCGGCAGCATTTTGACACAGGGTGAGCACAGGGTGGGTGAGGGTGTGGGGAAAGGGATACAGAGATGAGAAGGAGGCAGACTGGCTCTTCACATAAAGAAAATAATCAATGTTCCTTGTCTCTAAGATCCACTTAGACAAGCACTGATGGCATGAAGGGCCAGGGGGTGCATTCTGAGATCAGAAAAGCCAGGTCCACTCAGTCTTTTGGGAAATCCCAACGGCTTCATGGAATACTTTAAAAAAAAGCAGAATGGATGGCTGATGATTTGATCCTAAGCTCTTGGGGAGGTTTGATTTTCAAGAAAACTGTAGAGGAAAGAAAAGTACCTTTCTCAGTTCAAGGTCACGGTGTCCATCAAGGGAAGAGTAAATATCTGACATTCTAATGCTGAACTGACTAGCTCAGAAAAATCAATCAAACCCACAAATACAGCTCTCAACCTGGTGTGGCCTCATCAGAGTCGGGTGACATGCACATCCCATCTTTAAGTAAAGCATGAAAACAGGTATGTTTTTCCTTTGAAAGAAATTAATCTTCCTGCCTCTCAGAGGACTACCCCATAATTAAACAACTCTCATTTATTTCCCCCTTAGAGAACTCATAGGGATTGATTCTAAGCTGAGACTGAGGCAAGCTGAATCAAGCCCATTTTGGGGTCTTTGTGTACAACCGATTCTATGAGATCAGGGAAGCAATCATTTTCAGAAATAAGCTAAACTCAGTTGCAAAAGTAAAGCTCCTTGAAAGGATGGGAGGGAGGGAAAGAAAGAGACAAGAAAGGAAGGAAGGAAGCAAGAAGGGAAGGAAGGAAGAAGGGAGGGAAGGAAAGAAGGAAGAAAGGAAAGGAGGAGGGAAAGAAAGAGGGAAAGAAGGAAAGAAAGGCAATCACAAAATATATTCCCAAAAAGAGAAGGTTCTGTTTTGTTTTTGTTTTGATTACCTCCCAGCTAAGATTATCTTACACCAGTAGCCTCCTCTGTCAGTCTGGATGTTGGAAAAGTAGCTCTGCTGAACTAAAAAGTTTTGGTTTTGTTTTCAGACACTGAGAGCTGGTACCATCTATAGATTTCCATTCTGGGAGAGGTTTCTCTTTTGTCCTACTTTGCGTCAGACCTGCTGTTGTGAGGATAAGGGTACCCAGGAGACACCTCCTTGTGGTTTAATAGGCTATGAAGGATGGGACTCATTAATCGGCTGGCAGCTGCCCTGAAACAGGACGCTGCCTGGAGGTGGAGGAAGAAAGGGAAGGGAGGCTGAGGCAGGCTCCGTCCAGGAGACCACCACTGGCTCTCAGAGGGGCACCTTGAAGCAAACAGCACTGCCTCCTAAAGGATCTCCACAAGGTGAAGTCTGAACCGAGAGAGTGACAATCCAGCCCCAGAAACCTCTGTCTGGAGGAGCAGGCTCTGGGTAACTGTTTTTCCTTTTCAACTTAAAACAACCCCTCCTAAGATATTATCTACTGGTCTATTATTTTTGGATTGCTAGAATGTTACTTTTTCTGTCATTCCTTTACTAAGCTCCCATCAATTTTATAGTACCCGTCCCTATTACACTAGTGTGTTTATTTATAACTCATTTTTTCCTTTTGAGTCTAGGTTAGGAAGATTCTCTCAGCCCTTAGGTAACGCCAAGCTGCTTGGCCTGGCACACAGGCCCCTGCCCACCTCCCATCCTCATCTTTTCATCACCTCCCCACCCAAACTTAGGCCATATTCTTCTATATGCTGTTCCCCACTCATAAGGTTTATGTACATTTTCACAGCTTTGTATGTGCTCTGCCCTCTGTCTGGAACAGGTTCCCTGCCTCATTTTCCTCCTGTGGTTCAGTTCTGGGCATCTTTGCAGACTCGGGCTCACAGGCATTTTTGGTGGGGCAGTCATCCCTGACACCCCATCTGCCCTCTGGATTGGAGGTCCCACAGCTTGTGGTCCCTTCCCTCTACTCAGCCCTCACCTCACTCTTCTGTAATGCTCTGCGTCCCCTGCTGAGTACAGAGGAAGGTAAATGTCTTTTGAATAAAGAACACCACTTCCAGCTCCCTCATAGCCTGGATTTATTAGATCAAAGAGATGAAATTTAACGAAGGCCTTCTGAATCAGGAGCCAGCATATCACCTCTTACCTTTATGGTTTTGGTCTGGAGTCTGAGTCCATTTAAAGTGTTGATGGCTTTCTCTGCATCCTTTGGATCAATATAGTTAACGAATCCATACCCTAAACTCTGTCCTGTGGAAACATTTTTTAAAAGGGGGGGGGGAGGGAGAGAGAGAGAGAGAGAGAGAGTGCTCAGTATCTTTATAGAGGTAACACTTCCCATTGCAGTGTGTCAAACCCTCTTCTAGCATACGCTTCCTTTCATGCCAGAATTTACCCCCAGGATGAGAAGTTTCCAGTTCTTCCATCTCTTACTCTGGTCAGCCTTTAAACTCACAGGAGCTGCCCTAGCTGGCAATGGGTAAGTGCCCCTGCACATCCACACCATATATACACAAGTGTCCACTTAATCTGGAAGAGGCAGCACTGGATAGTGGAAAAGGAGCAGGTGTGGTTTGTTGGAAGAGATCTGAACTGGAGTCTAGGCTTTCCCTATCAGCTGTGTGACTTTGGAGCAAGGTCATTTCATCTCCTGCATTTTCCCCACATTTCTCCTCTGGAGATAACAGCACTTGCCAAAGACAGGTCTGGGAGGGTTAATGAGATATTGTATATAAAATGCTGATCAAGGACATTGCCTAGAACATAGTAGCTGCTCAACAAAAGACAGCCACGCTATGCTCAGTCCTGTTAAACTGGGGCGATCACTCAATGCCGTGGCTGTGTCTGTCGCCCTGGTCATGCGGTCATGCCAGCCATGCCCACACTAGGAGGAATGTAGCAGGATCTGAGCAGCCACACCTGGAGATGGTTATAGTGAAGCCATGGCTAGAATTTAAAGCAGTTGCTACAAACGATTTGTTGCCCTTATCATCCCCCCAGCCCAGAACAACACAAAAAAGGGAGGGGGTTCCACTGGAAAGAACCGGGGAGCTCCTGACAGAAAGGGGAGAGTGCAAACATATTCTGCAAAGAGAATTTAGCTACTTTAGGTGGAGATGGCATCAACTTGTCTGCAAAGAGAGGTAGCAAGTGACAGGGCTCCCCCCTAAGTGAAATAAAAATAATGTGCTTGCGATCGTGCCACTGATTATAAATAGTCCATCAGCTCTGCCATGTGTCATCAGCCAGAAATATCATTAGGAAACTTTACATTTTCTGACATACCCTTTAAGAAACACAGAGCTTAGGGTGGCTGCAAAACCAGCTTGAACTTCCCAGGCAATGTTATTGATTTGTGGGCGGCAGCAGAGCCGAAGGGGAGGAAAATGACAGGACATCACATGTCAGGGAGGAGTGATTACATAAAGCTCTCTTTGGAATACCGGGGCCAGGGCTGGGAGACAATACAGCAAAAAGCCTGCCATGTCCTGGTGACAGGAGCCCATTTCAGCAGCCAAAAAATCTTTCCAACAGCTTCTGTTTTGCTGGTAAATGTCTGTGTTTGTGTTGGTTGTAGGAGGGAACCTGGGAAAACAAGTTGGGTTCTGGATCAGAAAATGGGTGACTTTGCTATCCTTTACAGGATGGAAGCAAGGAGAATCATGAGGAAACAATTGCATTTTTGTCCCCAAAATGAGAAACCCCAAATGGTAATATTTTCCATTAAGACATTCCTTTGTGTTTTGGAATAACAGGGTAAGAATAGGAAAGACAGGGGCAAATTTGGCCAGATATGCCCTTCACCAGCCAGACTTAGTAACTGAAGAAGGAGAGAATGCTGAGCATATTCCAGGTGCTGGGACCCTTCTCATTGCAGGTCACTGTGCATGTGTGGTGTGTGAGTCGGGTGTGTGTGTGTGTGTGTGTATGCAGGAGAGTAAGAGTGAGAGAGAATTACAAGACCCTGCCACATGTTCCGAGAAACATTTTGCAAATCCAAAAATATAAGAGACTAATTTCATTGGTTTAAAAATACCATTTATCCAAAATTTGGCTCCACCTCAACAAGCCTAACTAAGCCCTCCTAATTAAATCCATTTTCATTATGCAAATTTATTAGTCCTATTTACCTGGTATATGAGAGAGGCCTTAAAAATTGCTGTACTAAAATATTCTTACAGATTAAAGACTTGAATGTAAGACCCGAAACCATGAAACTTCTAAAATACTCTTACAATTATTTCTTTTAAACAGTCATGTACCAAGTTGAGCTGCTTTAAAGGGCATTTTTAAAGCAATAATCTCAATGATAAAGCTTATGAATGAGTTCTAGGAACGGGTCAAATAGTCTATCAAGCTAAATATGATTTGTGTAAAATTAAAATGAAATGTGAAAAAATATAGACAAAACACTTACTACTTAACTGCAAACACTGGACCTAAATCCAAATAGTTCATGATTCATCACAACGATGGAATACATGTGGAGGAATTTATCACGCCTACTAGTGGTGCATGTTCCCTGGTAAACTATCTTTCTTTCTAATTATTCACATATTTATAGAAATCTAAAATAAATACAGTGCAGCCCTGGTGGTCTAGTGGTTAAGCTTCAGTGTTCTCACCACCACGGCCCGGGTGTGTTTCCAGTTAGGGAACATCACCTGTCTGTTGGTTGTCATCCTGTGGCTGCATGTTGCTGTGATGCTGAAAGCTATGCCAGTGGTATTTCAAATACCAGCGGTGTCATCCATGGTGGACAGGTCTCAGCGGAGTTTCCAGGGTAAAAGAGACTAGTAAGAAGGATCAGGCTACACACTTCCAAAAAAAGTGGCCATGCAAACCCCGTGAATAGCAGTGGAGCATTGCCTGATACAGCACCGGAAGGTGAAAGGATGGAACAAAAAGACGGGGAATGGTTCCACTTTGCTGTACTCAGGTCTCCAGGAGTCAGATTTGACTCAATGGTACTAACAACAAAAAATAAATTCAGTGGGTATGATTTTTACATTCTATATTTTATCTTTGTTTTAGACTTTTCCTTCAGGAGGAAGGAAAACACTCAGGTCCTAGGAAGGTTCTGAAGGTCAAGGGAAGGAAAGGACTCCTGTCCGGCAAGATGTGTCATACCTCCCCACGCGCATGTATCAGCCCCAAACCCACCATCACCTTAGCACCTGACTGCAATTAGCACAACTGTATTAGCCTCATCCGCTCTGCGTTTAGAGAGAGACTGCATTTAACATCAAGAATGAGGGTGCTTTGGGGAAAACTAAAAACCAGATGAATATCATTTCAGAAAGGAAGGGGAAAAAAGAATGGCGATTCTCCTTGATATAAAATAATGAACTGCAAACTCTAAAACAGAACACTGCATTGAAAAGAGGAGGACAGAAGTGGGACAACTTGCCTGTGAATTGAAAGATAAGAGATAAACTGGCAGCACAAGGAAATGACCTGTGGTTAGCCTAGTTCACGAACAGGCTTCTTCATGTGCTTCTTGCCATCGTAGGAGGAGTTCAGCTTAGGCTAATAAAAAATACTTGATGGAACCAAGTAATCTTTTTTAAAACACTCTAGAACTAAGCATTCTCTTTTTAAAATCCTCTAGAGAGGATTAAATCCCTAGGTAGAAAATATAAAAACTCAAGCCTTATTTCTTTCAGAAACTGTTTCAGTAGTAGAGTAAAATGAGGAAGAATTTTGTTTTAATTTTGGTGGCCATATATTGTTGATGGGTTTTGGATTTGCAGTTCTGTATTTAAATGTACATAGAAATATATAGACGAGACACATTCACAAAGAATACCAACACTATTTCCATGGGGACCAAGAAAGCCACCATGCTGGGAAGGCCCAGGGGACCCAGTGTGGAGCCTAGAGCTAAGTGTGTGTGTATCTGCCTCCCAGAAATAGATCAGATCCTTTTATTATTCTTCCAGCCCCCCCACATAACGACATCTTCTTCCTTTATCAGTAGTAGCAAGATTTGATCATATAGGTATGGCGACAGTATTTTCAGAACAGAAAATTAAAACGAATTTTATTTTTGTTCTCAATTTATGAGTTAATTTTGATAGCAAGTTGAACAAACAAAAAAACAGGTCACTGAAGTTATGTATCCTGAATAATCAATAAAGAAAAAATAAAGTCAATAAAGAAAAGATAAGATAGTAAGATACGAAGACTGCCTCCAAAATGTAGAAACTATAGTGAATATCTGGCTCCTTGATGCCCAGGTGATCTACAATCCTTCCATGTGACCAGTCCTTAATAGTCCTGTCCAGCAGGCATGGGCGAGGCGTCCCCAGGGACCACACATGGGCAGGAAATGAATTCTTGGCAGTTTGGGATGGAAACTTAAAGTTAGAATGTAGTTTCCAAGGGAAAACTGTTATACATAATAGTGACATTTTAAGGCACTTCAGCGTATTTTGGATTAAACAGGTTCTTGTTTTTAACAAGCTCTTCTTAAATGTGAACCTGAATATCTCTTTTATAAATTGCTCACATGTGCACACACACACCACAAACACATGATGTGTTCTCCAACTATGACATGGCAATATCTCTATTCTGTTACAATAATCTGTTTACCTAACTTCTCCCCTTAGAAACCAAACACTTTTCCCCACAAGAACTAGCTTATAAACCTTGGCATCCTTGAACATAGTAGGTACTCAACAAATATTGGATAAGTGAAAGAATGGATACACACATTTGTACTAATTCTCCATTTCTGGGAGTATATGACCAGAACGTTTTTATGTTCAGGGGAGAAGAGGTAAAGAAAAGAGTACCTGGAGAATTCATTTTGCATTTGTGAGAAAGGGAGAAGACGACAAGCTGACACCAGGGACTGGAAAACAACGCACAAACCAAAAATGTCCTGGATGGGTCCTCCTCCAGCACAGATGAGGGGAACAATAAAAACCATCCCTGCCCCCCTTCCCTCAGAGACTCTTGAGTTTCCAAAGTGCTTTCCCACCCATTCTGTCACACTTGATTCTCACAATAACCTTGTGGGAGAGAAAATCATCCTCTCACAGATGTGGAAACCAAAGCTCAGAGAGAGCAGTGATTTGCCCTATTTATATATTACAGAGCTGAATCTTAGTCTAGATCAGCGTTGGCAAACTTTTTTATGTGTAGGGTGAGGTAGGAAATAGTTTAGGATTGATGGGTCCTCTGATGTCTGTCATGCCAACTCTGCCACTGTAGCATGAAAGCAGCCATAGACAATATGTAAACAAACGAGTGTGGCTGTGTTCCAATAAAACTTTATTTAGAAACACAGGCAGTGGGCTCAATTTAGTCTTTGGGCCATAGTTTGCTGACCCCTTGGTCTAGACCTTTCGACTCCAAATCCATTACCCTTTGCCATAACCACAGTTACTCCATGTGAGCTAAAATGTTATTGACAACTATTTTGAGACTCTAATATACCTCTGAGTCTTTTTTGAACCACGTAAAAAAAAGTAAATTATCTTCAATAGTTTGTGTTAAGCATTTTTATTATATTCAGACTTTAGGAAGTGTCACCATCATAGCTGATTACAACCCCTCATTTTCCTAGTCATTCTGGACAGAAGTTGTTTTCCCTTGCCTGTGGGGTCCTAGAGGTTATGACAGCAGGACCCTGAATGAGACATCTTCACGGCTGATGGCAGCAGCAGAGAAGCTGTCCCCTCGCAGGGCTGGATGGAAGGAACCTCAGCATTTCTGCACTGCCAACCTGCACACCTTGCTCTTTCTTTCTTCAAAAGTCGTCATTCTCCAGAAACCTAATAGCTACTTCCCTTATCTGAAGAGCCCCCAAGGGGGCAGCCAGATGGGTAGCTGCCGTTGATGAAAACTTCTGAGTTGAGTAAGGAATTTTTGTGGATGTTAGAACCCCTAGCTCAGGCTGAAATTCTGTTCTCAAAGCACATGATAAAACCCCCAGTCACCTCAAGATCACCTGTATGGCAGTAATCCACACACTGGGTTAACCGTAGCAAACTTTAAATTCCAGGACTCCCTTCCTGCCAGTCCCTCGATGACTTTCCCTGCTGCCAGCTGCTCAAATCTACCTGAACACACCCAAAAGACGGTCAGAGAGAACAGCGGCTATTACTGTACGCATACATGTTTGGGGCTCAAACCACACTTGCTGTATAACTTTGGTTAGGTCATTTAAGCTTCACCGGCCTGTTCCCTTATCTGGAAAAACAGGGATGATCCCTTATTCTCACAATCAAAGGATCACTGTGAGGATTAACTGTGTTAACACGTAGACTAACAGCAGCTACGATTTATTCAGCACCTACTTTGTGCCAGGCACTATGTTAAGCGGCCTAATAATGTTACCTAATTTAATCCTGTGTGAAATGGCTACCAACAGGCCCATTGTGCAGATAAGGAAAATGAGGCTAAAACACGTTAACTAATCTGCCCAAAGTCAACCAGCAAGTAGATTCCATGGCTAGGATTTGAATGAGCCCAGGTCTGTGTGACTTCCCAGCTCATGCTTTCTCCTCACGGGGTCTGGGCTCTGTGCAAGGGCACAGCAGAGTCAGGCATCAGGTAAGGACTCAAGGGGATGCACACACCCTGTGCTGGTGTCTCTTCCCCTTCTTAACACTGACTGGAGATACTTCGAGATTCTGGAGCATCCATGGCTCTGCTTCCTCCCATCCCACCTCTTGGGTGTTTACACTGTGTTGGGCCATCTGAATCTTCTTGGCTTTTCTTCTGCAGATTCAGTGTTACTAGAGCCAAGTAGTCAAAGAATTTATTTTTTTGTAGTTCACACAATTGCCTCAAGCTAAGCATGGTTTCAAGTCTTGCTGCTCTAAGTGTGGTTCCAGCACCAGCATCATTGGCATCATCTGGGGACATGTAAGAAACGCAGCTTCAGCTTTTGCTGTGTGACTTCAGCTAAGTTGGTTTCCGAGAAAACTACATATCTAATCCACAGTAACAGGGAAGGGAAGCTCTGATAGGAAAGCTCTCCGAATTACTTAATACAAGGTATTTCTTCTCATCCCTAAATTTTGCTTTCCTGCTTTGCCCTTTTCTGCTACAGTAATCTCATCTGTAAAATGGACAATACTATTTTTTTTCATGGAGTTATTAGGAGGATTAAAAGTGATAATGCATGGAAAGTGCCTGCCATACAACAGATGTTCAACAGATATTGGTTCCTTTTCTTTCTTCTCCCACGCCCCATCAGATACTGCCTTACACTGTTGCCTATGAGGATGCTCTCTCAGCGAGGCCCCACCCTCCTCGAAGATGGAGAACGTTTCAGATGCTTTTCTTTCATATTGGAGCACATAATATGTAATAGGCACATAAATTCCACATGTAACTGGCACCAACTACATGCTAGATACTATGAGTGGGCCCCAAAATGACCAAGAAATTATTCCTGACTTCAAGGGACTTATTACGTAGATGGGAAAGACTGATATAAGAATTAATTATAGCTCAGCAAAAATAATAAATTGACCAAAGATTTTTCTTTTAAAGCTATATATGGGAACAGAGAGGAAGTGGAGACTGATTCTGACTGGGCAGAGTAGGGAAGGCTTCCTGGAGGTGCGGGCATCTGAGCTGGGCTTTGAAGAAGGAGTAGAATTTGGACAGGATTCCCTATCAAAGGGATGAGAGTTCAACCTGGGGTTGTATCTGAGCAGTATATTAATTTATCCACAGGTATTTATTGAGCATCTGTTATGTGCCAGGCATACTTCCATTCACTGGGAATACAGCAGAGAACAAAAAATACTTGGCTTCTGCCATCACTGAATTTATACTCTGACTGGGGGTGAAGCAGCAAGATAAGAAACATAAATAAAATATAAAGTCGGCAGATGATGGTGAGTTCTAGGGAGAAAATAAAGCAGAGAAGGGGGAAACGCAGGTGGGGCATGAGGTTGTAATTTTTTAATAGAGTGGTTAGGTAAAGCCTCACTACTAAGGTGACATGAGAGCAGAGACCTGAGGGAGAGGAGGCAACAAGTTCCCCCAACCTGAGGGAAGAGCATTCCAGGCAGAGAGAATCTTATGTGCAAAGGCCCTGAGGTAGGAGCATGCTTGCCACGTTGGAGCAATGGAACATGAGGGCAACCCACCACTGCACTTGTCAAATGACTGAAAAGAGGAAAGGGGCACCCCTGGTTTCTTCAAGCTGATTCTACGGTGCTGCTGAAGAAGACGTGTGTGAAAGCCACCCCAGCCCCCACCCCTCAACTTTGCACACCAGGTAAACACCTTCAGTGACACACCTTTTCCAAACTGTCTCTTAATGTATCTCTGTTCCCCACTAGACTGAGGAAAACTTGAGGCCAAGATGATATTTTATTTATCTTTGTACCCCCAGGACCCACCAAAGGGTCCTTGACACTGTTGGACATCCAGTAAATGTCTGTTGGGTGAATGAATGAATATCATCTATTCACACACATATTTACATCCTCTTAACCACACTCAATCTGCCATAAATCAACCAGAAAGGGATCAGCAAGAGAAGCAAAATCTTTTACCAGGGCCTCATCTGTGTCCAGAGGATGTTAGTAAGACATATGGAAGCAGACCTCATAAGACACATCTGAAAGACCTGCAGGCTTTGGTCGGAAGGAGAGAAGACTCTACAGGTGCTCAAAGCCCCTTCTAATATTTGAAAGGCTGTCATGGGAAGACAGGAGTAGACTTGTTATATGGGGCCCCAAGGAAGAGAATGAGAATCAGGCAGTAGAAGAAAGGGAGTAGATTTTTGCCTTGATAAAAGAAAGAACTTTCTAATAATGATTTATAAGGATGAGGGCTGCCTTGTGAGATGATAAGGGCCCCAAGGCTAGAAGTGTGCAAACAGAGGCCAGATCTACATTTTATCAGGAGATGCTGCCGCAGTCAGTAAGATGGACCCATAAGATTCCTTCTAATGCTAAGATTCAAAGGTTCTAAATTATATTTATTTTAGACCCAATGCTCACAACTGGTTTCAGTTGATCCTGATTTCTAACTGAGAAAATAAAAGTAATAGAGAATATTTATTAAGCATCTACTATGGGTCAAGTACTTTACATATACCATTATTTAAATCTTTACAATCTCTGAAGTAGGCATTTCTATCCTTTTTTTATAGAAGGGGAAACTGAGGCCCAGAAAGTAGAAGTAACATACCCAGAGTTACCTGGCTAGAGAAGTGTAGCCAGGCCCATCTGACTCCAGAGCCTGGCATGTTCTGCTGTGCACTGGTTTCCTGAATATGTACTCATTTGTATGTTACACACCTGCCCTGACACAGCACAGTGTGCTTGAGACTTTGAGAGCGCCTGGGTTTTCTGGTCCTATCTCCAAGTCCTCATTCTTTCTATTTAATTCCAGTATATACTCCAAAGTATCCAGTTCCCATCTTCCAACTTGCTTGTGCCTGTCAAACTAGATCACAGAATGACAGTCTTGGAAAGGACTTTAGTATTAATCATCTCCAAGTCACTTCTACAGATTCAGAAACTGAGGACCCAGGAAGAAGCAAGAATTCATGGTCTGGTAGGAAAGTCAGAGCTATGAATCAGTAATGATAGTGGAATATGGTTCAGTGTTATGACAGTGAGAAGGAGAGAGGGCTTTCTGGAGGATATACCTGAGCTGAGACTAATGTGAAAAGATTGATAGGAGACAGCCAGGCAATAGACAGAGAAAGGCATTCCAGAAGGAGGGGGCAGCATAAGCATCCATCCCTTGAGGAGAAAGGACTGTCACTCAGTTTACAGCCATCACTTCCAGGAGGCCGCTGGTTGTTGACGTCAACCTGAGCTGTCAATACCATTTCTAAGTTGAATCTGTGCTCAGATGCATATATGAGACCTCCTCATACCTCTGGTAGAGATTCAGGAATCATTTAGGCATCTGAAATTTTAAGTGCGTCTGCTCTCTGCCAACAACAAACACTATTAACAAAGACAGGACCCAGCCTTCCTTATTCTGAATTCCCAAAGTATTTAAAATCACATTCAGCTAGTACTTGGTTATTTCCAGAGGCTACATTCTGTCTTCCTAAGTAGATATAATTTCCCAGAGGTTGAGAACTTATCATGTGACATCAGGATGGAAACAAGCAAAGCACTTGGCCCACAGTGGGCATTCAATATAAGCTTGTCAAACTAAATGCATTTCTTAGTGGACCCTAAGTTCCTCAAGGGTAGGGATATGGGTCTTATTGATCTTGGTATGACCAATGTCGGGCACATAGCAGGCTTTCAATAAATCTACGTTGAATGGATGAATGAATGAATTCAATAAGCAATGAGTAGTGACAAAAATAGCTATCATTTTTTGTGCTCATTATATGCCAGTCACTGTACCGAGTGTTTTGTTTTATTTTTCCAGCTTTCTTGAGGTGTAATTGACAAATAAAACTGAAAGCTATTAAAGTGTACATCGTGATGATTTAATATACATATACATCTTTTTTTTTTTGGTGAGAACATTTAAGTTCTACCTGAGTGCTTTATTTCTATCATCTCATCTACTCCTTAAAACAATCCTACAAGGTAGACATCATCACTGCCATTTACAATCAGAGACCGATGTCCAGAGGCCTCAGATCCAAGACCCAAGTCCATCTGGCTCCACAGCTCATACAGGCTTTTAATAGAGTTTCCTGACTTCGGAGAAGATATCAACCAAACTGCTCAAGTAAATGTAAAGCAACGCTTCTGTTACTGGGGTAAAGCACATGGAAATTCACGAGTTTATACGATGACTTCCAGCAGTCCCCAAGCAGGAAGGACCAGTTACAAAGCTACACTATTCCATAAAGAAAGCCAATCAATGAATTCTCAAAGGAGTTTTGTTTTGTTTTTAACCTCTCTTGGTTTGCCCTATAAAATAAGTTGCTCCACAGGACAGATCTCCAAATATACCTTTCAATAATAAACCTCAATAAATGAAAAAACTGAACTAATCTGAACCTTATTTTTCTCCCGTCTGTTCAGCAAAGAAAGGCAATTCATAAGATAAAAAGCTAGTACCAACTACTCAGTTTAAAAAAGACCGAAAGGAAAAAATATTCTAGGTGATATACCGGAGACAAAAGAAGACTCAGTGACAACTACCTCACCTTCAGCATTCATCACACACAAAGAAGTGTTCAGACTGATGACCCTGGGGCAATGAAAGATTCTTAATCAAACCAACGTTAAATTAAATTATGTTCAGAATATTCTTACAGACAGGAAAGAATAGTCACACATTTAAAAATATTTTTAACAAGGGTTGAAACAAAAAAAGGAGGATTTTGGCAAACTCCCAGCTAGCCAGAGAAATGAACCAGAATTCTTAATTCGTGGTTGGCTTACTCTCACATGAAACAAAGGTCTGGATGTCAGACAGACTAGACTTTCCACCCAGAACGGATGCCAACCAACAGGTGACTCCAGAAATGCAGCTGATGTGAGACGGCAATTTGGCAACAAAGGAAGAAGAGGTAGAAAAAGTTATCAGGTTAATACTAATCACATACACTGTAATTAGCCTTCGGGCAAAATGAGACTGTCTGTGGGTGAAAGGAATTGCTGTATTTAACACTAAGACAATGGCTTCCAAAACTCCTATCAAACACAGTTCTGATAAAGGGCACGCGGAGGCTGCTGATATTATGTTGGGATTTAGATTAAATGAGATAAGTTATGTGAGAGGGCTGGCATAAGGTAGAGCTTCAGAAATATTGACTGAATATAAATCTATCAAGACTGCCTGTATTCAAAACCAAAGAAAATTCATGGCTCTTGACGAGGAGGTGAGATAAATAACTTGTCTGTGCAGAGATAAGTCAGGATGTCAAATATGAGCCAGAGAAGGACTGTCTGAGAACCTCTGTCAGTGTGTCGTTTCTGAAATAAGGGCATGGGGCTCTCTGGCTTAACCACGACTATCCATGTGAGATGCAGAGGTGAGGACTCCCATCCCTATTGTCAGGAGTTCACTAATGGTAAAGGACCAGATGTGAAGCTCACCACTGTGGTCTGACAGCTCAGTCTGATCCCAACAAATATCAAAAAAGAAGGAAATCCCCCAGATCCATGAAAAACAAAAGAAACAAGAAACAAAAGTATGTTTTCCGTTTTCATCACCATTCAGCTTGTAGGTGAGAAATAAGACATAAAGAAAGAAAAACCCAAGAACAAAAGAACTCATGCAGAAATGGGTCTGTAGAGCAGGCATTAAGGAAGGAAGCCATCTTCCTTGATTTTTTTAAAAGCTAAGGGCTTCTCAGGGAATGGCTACACCAAGCAATTGTGACTGGCCTCATGACACTCAGTCAAGTACCCGGGAGAGATGAAAACGACGGAGCGCCCGGGAATGTGTGCAAGAATCACAAAATGTAAACACATTCTAATGGCTCAGCTGTTTCAGGCAATGGAAAATGAAATGTCACCTGACATCAGGAAACCAAATGAACCCATGATTTAAATCATGCCCAGAACATTCTTAGTACTCAGTAATTTTCCACAAAAGTGCCCAGTATGTGATGGGACTGTGCTGGTGCTAGAGACGGATCCATATGGCGGCATTTTCTGTTCCTCTTGGCAGTTGGTAAGACTTTCCCAGGACACCAAGGCCTTCACTTGCCCACCCACGTGCAGGAGAGGACCCCACCTCTTTCTTAACAAAAGAAATAAGGTCATTAGGTAGGAAATGCCCCAAACTGCCTCCTTCCCTTCTACCCGCAGACTCACCCCTAACAGAGCTCCCTTCCTCCCTCCTGGCTTAGAATGTGGAGTTCACAGAACACTAAAGAAAAAAACGTTCCCTGGGGTACTACTACGTATTATACCATTTCTTTTAAGATTTACAATGCATACTAGCACAGACTCAGGGAAGTAGTGATAAAAACAAATCCCTTTTTAACTTGGTTTACTTGAGTTTCTCAACTCATTTGGTCACAGAACCCCTTTTAAAAAACATATTTACCTACTAAACACCTTTGGGAAAGACTTAGATGAGATTCCCAAAAGAACATTACTCTTTGAAACAGGACTGAAGAGTGCCTCAGGATACAATCACCCTAAGCTGGGAGTTCTGGGCCCCAACTCTGAGCTACAGGTCCTGAGATATCAGAGCGGCCAGCGGAAAAAAGGAAACCAAGCCAAAGAATACTTCTAAGGCCTCTTTTCACTGTGATAGTCTATGATTCTGTTTCTCAGAAGACATTACATAGACTTGCTTTTGGGATAATCTAGACACAGGACAGAGATGCACATTGGGGAGCGGGTCAGACATCTGCAGACATATTTTTAATGTCGGTCCAAGTTTGGTTCTAGCTCGCTATGTGTCAGCAGTCAGCATGCAGTGAGGTCACTAGAAGGACCAAGACCGAAGGAAAAAACAAACATAATTGCCTGTGGCTGTATGGACATCCAAGGAGGAGCACACGTGTGTAGGCGCACACATACAGGCACACATATGCACACTATCTGTCCTTAACTACCTAGGCTTATGACCCTGGGAGGCAGTATAGGATTACAGATAAAAAATAGAGGCTTTGGCGTCAAATAAACATAGATTCAACTTTTCTCTGCCACTTAGAAGCCATGTGACCTTGCACAAGTTACTTAACCTTTCTGAGCCCGTTTCTTCACCTGTGAAAGAGGGCTAATTATACCTACACCTCACAGGGCTGCTGTAAGAATTATATTACTATATGCCAGGTGCTGTTCTGAGTGTTTTCCATATATCGATGCTCACAATAATCCTATCAATATCCCTATTTTACAAATGAGGAAACCAAGGCACAGAAGGGGTAAGACTTTGCCTATTATATGACTAATAAATAGTGAAGTTGGGATGCAAACGCAGGCCATCTAGCTCTTAATCACTAGGCTATCCTACCTAGCACAGTCCTGGCTTGTAGTAGGTCCACAATTTTCCCCTGGAAGACAGAGGCCCACATACACAAATACACAAACACCCTGCAACCTCCTCTTCCTCTCTGGTTTTTAAAATGTGCTGTTTTTGTCATTAGTGAATTACACAGTGCAGTTCAAGTGGGCAGCATGCAGACACCAGCTTCCCAAACACAAGGATCCTATGTGGCTGCTCAAGGAACAGAAGAACAAATTCAACCCTGAGAAATGTTAGTTCATTCTGAACGATGACTCACAACTGCTATTTTCACAAACAGCCTGCTAATTAAACTTTCTTATGAACTCTGCTAACCAATTTTTCCAATGCATAGAGGAAAAATCATTCATTATAGACCGGAATCCAAAATCTAATATTAACAGCACAAGTAGGATCTGTGGCATTGTAATTTGATCAGCTTGAGCATTAATAACAGTTAGACACTGATGTCTGAGAGAGTTAATCAGCTTTTGTTGAGATGTATGTAGATAACTGAACAAAACATCTGGAAGGCAGATTAGAAAGCAAAGCTAGCTTATCACAGGGCGTTTAGTATTTGCCTCACTCTCATAAATCCCCTGCTTACAATGTCGTATCTTCTAGGTGACCACAGTAATATCTTGAATTGGTATAGTACTTCAACGACTTACCCACACGTTAGCAGCTTGTCTGACATCACTACATATAGTAAGGTAGAAAGAGTCAGTGTTATTATCCCCACTTTATGCACGACAATGTGAGGCACAGAATGGTTTCAGCCACCGAAAGTTCTACAGCTAGAGCTAGAATGAGAACTTGGTGGATCCTTCCATTTTATTATGTTGCCCCTCATAAAAGTGGCTTGATTTTAAAAACAATCTCAGAAATCATCCTGACATTTTCAAATATTGAACTAAAGGCTTCATTTACAATCTTCCAGAACCACTAAAACTGTTGTTCATTATTACTGTAGCTATTTCTGAGGCTTACTGGATGCACCCTACACAGCCACGTTCACGACTCAGGATGAAACAGCAAGAACATGGGGAACCCTTTCTGTGAAGGTTTCTCATCCCAGCTGGCAGCAGCATGTGGTCAGACAGACATGGGTGCACAGACAGCTTGGCCACTTGCCAGCTGTGTGACCTCAGGTCAGTCACGTTAAACTCCATAAGCCTTGGTTTCCTCATCTAAAGAAGGGGGCCACTATTACCTCCTGAGGTTGTGGCCAAGATTAAATGAAATAACAAATCCAGAGAGCCTGGCATCCAGCAGCACTTAATAAATGTAAGTTGCCATTCCATTCTCCTGCCTTCTCATATGTTGTTCCCACTTCCTACTTGGAATTATATAACTGAGGACCGAACCAGGAACAGATACCCACTTTCCCTTACCTCTCTCCTTATCCATCTGTTGGCCAGGTAAGACCTTTGGTGAGAAGAGGGAAGGACTTATGAGACAGAAGGGGCCCCTCCCATTTATAAGCTGCTTTCGTTTACAGGTGCCGTCACATGTGTCACCTGGTTTGAACTCACTAGTGCCATCCAAAGAAGGGAGGGAAAGGATTTACCTTTTTACTGCATATTGAGAAAACGGAGGTCCAAGGGGATAACATGACTTATATAAGGCCATGTACACACTTATTAGGTATGTGTGTGAGGGGGGTTGAGGGATGGTGCAGGACTTTCATTGAAGTCTGTCTCGCTTCTGCTTAGTTCATTGCACTGTGTCTGGTATTTCTGACGGGGAGGCAGATGGGGAGGGCGGGGGTGTGTGTATGTATTTTGGGGAGTGTGGAGCTCTTGGGTATCTCTTTTGTACTTAGAGGGTAGTCTGTCTCATTGGGAAGCCTCCACTGACTGGTGAGGGGCACTAGGAAGAGAAAAACGTGGCTGAGGACCAGTTCCAGTTTCTAGGGTCAGGACCAGGAAGCGAGAGTGACATTCGATTTGCCTGTTTGTTGTCCAGCTCAGGGTCATGGGCAACGGTGAGCCTGCCAGAACTCAAGCCAGGAACCCTCACCAGGAAGAGTGAAACAGAGGACTAAAGTTCCTGTATGCCCAACCTTGGGGTCTGAGGGGAGGGTGAAGACTGAAGAGACTCAGAAGCCAGTAATACCTCAGTTCAGGGCAGCAGGCAAGGGACACCTCCTTTGGCACACTGTTTACACCCTATGTTAATGAAAACTGGGGACTTCACTTGGGCAGCTTTTCTGTGTCACTGCTTGCCCTGGCCATAAAAAACAAGTCAATAAAGTTGATGGGTTCAAGTAAGAAAGATGAGAAAAGGCAAACTCTATGTATGTGATTTCAGGCTTGATATCCCATCCTGTATTATAGCTGGCAAACGTCCCCACAATCAGAGGCCTATGGGCTAAGACGAGTGTGCTGGGAAGGGCGGTGGGGCTGGGATCCTGGTTACCACTTGAGAATGGGATCAAGGTGGTCTCCATCTACTTTCCCTCGATATAAAGAAAACTCAGGCTGAGCAGTCTGTTACTTCTCAGAAAAAGCACCTCGCCACATTTAACTTACGAATTTTCCTTCTGGTCTCCTTTTACCACTCTACACCCATTTTCCTCTAACTTGCTTTTCAAAAAAGATCTATGGCTCTTCTAATTTTAGCTCTTTTCCATATTATCTTATAAGTCAATTCAAATCCTTTTTAGATCAAATGGCATATAAATAAATAAGAAGGCAGAAAAGGAAACAAGCAAAGAAAAGAAAAAAGAGAGGAAGAAAAAGCAAAGAGAATAAGCCAAGGGCTCTTGACTGAAATCTTCTTTGGGCTGCACTGGCCTCATCTGTAAAGTGAGTATGGACATGGCCTATATTGGCAATTTCAACAGGGTCAGAGGAAGGACTGAATTCAAAAGCCTTTGGAAACAGACGTGAAGGGCAAATATTGAGGATTGTTAAGCATACGCTTTATGCTCTTACCACCAATAAAATGATTTCATCTGATTCAAGATGTTTGTGATGAGAAATTCCATTGACAGCCATCGGAATTAGAGTAATTACCCTAACTAGCTGTGTCCACTCAGTATTGATGGGGCCTTGCATCTCACCAGACATCCAACTACAAAACAAGGGCCAAGTAGAAAATCAAACTTAAGTCAGCAAGAAACCGAAGGAGGTAGAAAGAGAGTCACTGAGAGAACATGTACCTGACCTCAGCGAGATAAACAACGATTCTCAAATCATGGACACCATGGGAAGTCTGCACATTGTCCACCTCCGTCTGTGTTAGGTCAGCTTACTTATTAGCAAAGCAGAAGGAACACAGACTTCAGAACCCAACAGAGTTGGGTTCAAATCTCAGCTCCACTGATTATTAGCTGTGACCCTGAGTCAATTACTTAACCTCTCTGAGCTTCAGTTTTTTCATCAACACAAACAGGGTACTAACACTTGCCCACAGAGTAATCCTGACTGCTCTATTCACCAGCCCTTGAAGATGTCTCTGAAGCTTGGCTCAGCTGCTTCCTTTGCATGGACTGGTCTCCTACAATCTACTCTCTACCAAGTTCAAGGCTCACTTCTATTTGACATTTGCTCTGAGAACCCCAGCCCACTGTCATCTTTTTCTCTGTTGAATGCCCACAGCTGATGTCTTCATCTTCATTCAGCAGAGGCAGAGTGGTAAGGTAACAGAAAGACCACAGTCTTTGAAGTCAAACAGATCTAACCCCACTCTCTAGCTAACCGATTCTAAGACTTGGCTTCCTCATCTTTAAAATGGGGATAACATCACTGATCATGCAGCTGATATAAAGCTTCAATGAGATAACATAAATAATTTGCCTAGCACTGTAGCCGATGCATAGTAAGTAGGCATTCCATCAAATCTCCAACTTCACTGTATTGTTATGAGTCTGTTTGTGCTATCTTTCTGATGAAATTAATTGGCAAGGTCAGGAAGGGTGAGTTTGGGCCTTGCTGAAAACTAAACAAAACAAAAAACCCACACAAGACAGCAAAGGTGGACATGTAGTGATATGCATCATAAGCAGGCTCCCAGCCCTTTCAGACCTGCAGGCTGCTGTAGCGCCCCGTAATCTGTCCTGGCTTCCCCTCCTCACTGGCCCTGCTAGCAGCAACATGTGGGCACAAACCTTGTCTTACCCTCTTTGGCTTCCTCATAGACGCTGATAGAGAATTTAAGAGAAGAGAAGGGAAGGAAGTAACATTTATTTGGTCTGAGAGAGCAGACACTGAATAAATATTCTTGGCTGATTGAAAGTGTTTTACAAATGTAAAACCCTTATACAAATATATGGTCTCTACCTGAATTTTATCTTCTCTCCAAACTAGAAATATCTTCTCCCATCAAAGCTCAATTTGGGGACTGTAGAAAAAACGAAAAGGTAACTTAAAGATCTTTAGTTCTTATAAGGAATAAAGATAGATACCGAGTTCATTAGTTAAGAGCAGTAAGGAGGATGTGGAATGGGGGTGGAGGGCAGACCAAAAAAAGAAATCGCCACTACCACACTCGCAGAAGACAGGAAAAAAATGAATTTTCCCATTAACACATTTCAGAAAGCACTTTCCTCCTACCCTGAAGCTGATGACTTACATTTTTAGATAATGTGTGGAAATTTCAGTTTGACATTACCTTCCTGCTTAAGTTCCTAGTCTCAGTCAACCAGGTCATTCTACAGAGAAGGGGGAGTGAATGAGGGAGTGTGTATGGGGGTGTGTGTGTATATGCTGGGGGAAGGAGGGGAGGCTGGGGGAACAGGGAATTGGTCTTATGAACCAGTCAGCTAAAGTACAGAAATAGAAAATCCTTAAAATACCCAGGCCTGATTCACATCCTAGGTAAAAATCCTTTGAGACATCTCTCCTGGGATGTGAGAATACTTTCCTACGGTTATCCGAGTTTGGAAGCAGGGCAGAGCAGTCTGATTTGGAAGGGAAGATGAAGGGGAAGATAGCCAGGGGGCAAAAGCAAACCACACCTAGTCTGTAATCCTGACTATTGCCATCCTGGGAAAAAAACTGTGTTGAAAGAAGCAGAATGTACCTGCACAAACTCTAAACCTCACAGCTCCAACTCAATTACCAACCTGTCCTAATTAGAAAGGGTGAGAGGTCTCTGATTGCCCTTGATGCATGTGTAAGAGGCGCAATGATTACATGGTTTACTGTTTGCACTTAACGTTCTGACGTTCTCCAAGTTCCCCTTAATAAGGCAGACCCTTATCCTCCTGTTCTGTAATCCTATTAGGCTGCCAAATCTTCTGCATACCTAAAAATTTTCCATCCACCCCCAACAATAATCAAGCCCTCCTCCCCAAGTCAACGAATCAAAATTCTTCTATTCTTCTTTGTGGAATATGTATAAGATGACTGCAGGGAGGTGATAAATAAAATGACAGATGCAAATCTGCCTGATTTTCCTCTGAATTCAGGAGGCACATTGTACTGTACCAAGCACATTCTCAAAATCAGCAGCAAAATGTGCTGATAAATGCTACTATTTCCTCTACCCTTCCCATCACTAACGAATATCCCTCTGATGTGCATGAAGGAAAGTTCATTTAGCTAATCAATACCTTGGGATTTTCTTGGATATGCATAATTGAGGCGGGTTTTAACTGTGCTTAAATTTAAGGCAGTATCCATTTCAATACGGTGCTTGCAAAATAAAGAAAAGGAGAAGATAGGGAAGGGTTATTGGTGAAGAGAGAAAATCGAAGCTAAAACCCTCTCCAAGTCTATTCTTCCTTGTTCAGGTAAGCAGTGCCCTGTTTAATTAAAAAAAAAAAAAAAACACCTCTGGTATTTCTCATGTTTTTTACTGCATAGTGTGCTCTTTCCAAAACAAAAGATTTTGAACTCTAATTATGTTTTCTCTGGACTAAAAGCTTTCATTTCCTAGGTAATATAAGCTGAGTTGGTTTGTAAAGGAAAGAATTCAGTTTAGTATTTTTAGGGAAACTGCCAAAGATAAACCATAAATTGGACACCTCACAATTAGTCCAACAGCCGTGGGGTCAGATCCCAGCTTCCCTGCTTAGAAGCTAAGTCACCTCGGGCAGATTACTCAATTGTTCCCAAGTCCAAGTTTCTTCACCAGTAAAACGACTGGTGAGGATTACATGAAACTCCATCTACTGATCTCAGCACGAGGCTCAATAAACACTGGCTATTATTACAAATCTCCAAGAACTCCCGATTGACTATTTAAATGAGCTACTATATTTCAAGCATTTAACATAGCGTGCGGAACACACATAAGGCACACAAAAACAGACCAAAGCGGCTGCTATTATTTTTATTTGTCTTTGCTGGGTGCTGTAAGAAACTATGCCAATAAACTCTCCTAAAGGCTGAATTCACATTTCAGGAGTGAATTCAAAGCACTTCTGTATTTTGGGATTTTTCAGAGCTTTTTATTGTTTATAAAGTTATCCAGAAAGTAAAACAATCAAATTCCCATAGTGTCCCTATAAGTCCAGTTCCTTGAAAGTACATGAAGTAATAGAAAGCAATCCACAACTCTCCCTCTTCTCTTCCTCTTCTACCCTAGAGCTATGCCCCTTGTAATGCTTCCCGCCTCGATGCTCTAACAGACCCTGCCCGCACTGCTGCAGTCCCTGTCCCACCTCTCACCCACAGAGAGGGACACACAGGATTATTAGCACTTTCACAAATCAAAGCAAGAACAGAAGTTACCCAGTGCCACCGAATCAAAACTGAGTTGGTTCCTTTAATTAGAGACGTGATTCCAGATACAAAGGTGGTCGCAAAGTATTCACCCTGATGTCCACAGTAGTGAAGGGTCTTTTTTGCCTTGTTCTGCTTTTTCCACCGAATGATATTATTAATGAAGCCAAAGACGTGTTACAGGAAGAAATGACGAGATGGGGTTCAGGAAACGCTGACTTTGTCTGTTGGGGTGCGACTCTGACTGACAATTTTTGGTTTGCGTGACTTCATTTGGCAATGCTGCTTTATATCAGACACTGCTTCCAGAGAGGCACGGCCCAGCTCTACTGCCTTTGTCCAAAGCACATAGGAATAAAAAAGGCTTTTGTGCTTAGACTGGAATTTTAGCTTTCTTCCTTTGCTTTCCTTCCCTCCACCTAAATCCTAACCCCTAAATCCTCACATCTTTCAAACCTCCCTCAATAGCTCCAGCTAATGCAGACCCCACCGTTTGCCAACCATCCATGGCCCTTATAGTCTGTCCATATACCGGTCACTCCATATATTCAGTTTATAATCCATAACGTTCAGTTTTGACCACCCTATCCTCAAACTCCCCCACCCCCCTTCCCCTTCAGAGCTCTCACTTGCCTGAAATGGAAAGAAGACTACTCTTAAAAACTACACTGCAAGGGCACACAGAGAGTGACATCAAGCAAGAATATAATTCTTTTTTATTACCATGATGCCAATAATCACACAATCTAGATAGGCCGATCAAAACTGTTTGTTGTAAAATGATTTATTTCTGGGGACTTTTCTTTTTATCCTTTCTCTGTTCCTTTTGGAGAGGGGTGATATTAAGATAGACAATTATAAAATGTAATTTACCATTCCAGTGCTGCTGGCTTTAAGACATACCCCGAGCCACCTAACTCCATCTTGGCTAAGACACATATTTCTTCCCCTAAAACACTGATCAGCTAGAAACCTGGATTCAATAATGCAGTATCAAAGCCTGAAACACAAAAAGGCAACAAAATAAAAAATAAGAAACTACTTCAATTCTCTGTGGTCCATGGGATTAATATAATTTCTACCAGCGGTTTGGTGTTCTTTGCCTGAGTTTTTACGTTGCCCGAGTCCTTGCGGGCCACATGCCACTTCCCTTTCTCTCCAGCAGCAGAGGCTGCAGGTGGATGAAGGAGAAAAATAAAGGACATGGCTTCCAGTGCCATCACATGTCCACAGCTGCATACAAAAGCAACTTGGGACATGTTTTCTCTCCCTGGTACCTAGATTATCCTGATCAGTGTCCTTTCCCACTTGGAAAAAGAAAATCTACTATCTCTGAGAAGATAAGTAACAGAGATGTCCAAAATCATTGTAAGGGGATCTTAAACCTGGCCCTTTCAGCAAATTTGGCTCCACTCTGAAGGCTGAGTTGTATTCCAGAGGATGATAAATATTGTTATCTTTGCCTCCCGTTATACACAGGAGTCTTGTTTAAAGCCAGGGTGCATTAGACTGACTCTCAAGAGGGTGGCCAGCAACCACCTCTCAGAGGAACACAATGTTTCACTGGGTTAGGGGGCGAGGGTGAGGCAGGGATCTTCACTTAACACAGGCAGGGGCACCCCGCACATGCTTCCACGTGAGATCACGCTTCGGGAAACCAGGGGGTGAATCCCAGCTCCACCACCTGCTAAGAACTGTGCTGCCTGGGGAACTTCACCTCACTAAGCTTCCATGTCCTCACCTAAGAAAATGGAGGCTCTTCCCAGTGTTAAATGAAATAAGGGATGTCCAGCACTCAGAAAGGACCTGGCATAAAGTATTTGATAAATGATAGCAATTACGTCCTCAGCACCACAACCCTTACGTCCACACCCAAATTTCCTCCCTGTGTTCTCAAATGGTGAATTCATTGACAATCCACAGCCAGGAGTCAATCCAACCTACTGGCAACACCATCAACAAAGAGCCCCTCGCTCTCTCGCTCTCTCTCTCTCTTAATTTTATAAGCCAGAACCTTCTAAGGGAATCTATTACATTCTCTTAGGGAGTGGTTTGGGCTGCAAAATCTTAATCTTGAATTCTTATCTCTTTGCCACTTCCCACCCCCCCAGTCCTCCCACTGGATATCTAGAACTCCTTATAAACTTCACAGGATAGAGATGCATTGAGATCTGTAGGAGGTGTTAGAGGAAACGGGGGGACTGGGATGTTAAAAATCAGGGCAACAAAAATACCCATGATGTCATTTACCCTGACTTCTGAACCATCAGCAGCAGCCTTTCAAGTCGCCTCGTGTGATGCTTCACCTCTCCCAGCCTGTGTTATCACGGAACCCCAAATGCAGGCCTCCGAGGGTCTTCCATTAGAGCGATTCCCACTCCTTCTCCGCCTCCCCACAGCCCTATCTCTCCCTCCTTCTCTGACTTTTAGCGTAGCCAATTAAACCTGAACAACGGGTGGATGGAGGAAATATGCTGCAACTATGGAATGGTACAGCAGGGACCAGTTTCACTGTTAATTTAAAATGCTAGAATTAATTAGGTGGTGTAAATGAAGAATTTAATAAGCACTCTTTACAACCACAAGTTCTACTTTTATTAAACACTGCTACGAAATGAGGGCAAATATCTCTGGTCTCTCTATATTTCCTTGCCTCATTCCCATAAGTTCTCTGCAAATAAAATTCTTTTTTTTTGCCTGAATTTAAAAAAATGCATAATTATAAATTTATGCCTGAACTGTATTTCTGCCTTCAACCCTTAAGCTTATTCTTTAAGCTCAGATGCTACTATATGTCTCTGCTTGTGCTGGAGAGGTAGTGCTAAACAAACCAAAGTTGACAATTTTGGTTTTGTATACCAAATTAAAGGCTGTCTTCGAAGCTGTCACTCCTATTCAAATCCACTCGGTGAACTACCAAATTAGCATTCTTTCAGTAAAGGAATCTGCTTGTTTAAACATGTGTCTTTAGAAAACAAGGAACAACACCATGAATCAGTACTTCTCAAAAACCTCACTACAGTTCTAAGGAAACTCTTTTGAAAAGGTGATTAATAATATTCACTAATATAGCTGGCAGAGTCCCTATTTAGAAGGTAAGGCTACACCAAAAATACATTTTCTATAGAGCAGTGGGTGGAAGAATCATATGGTTAACTGGTTTTAATTTGGTTTGAATTATCATCCTATTATATAAAGATTATTCAGGAGTCTAAACATTGGCTTTCTGAGAGCATAAGCAATTCCATTAAAGGATGGATGATCAGTGCTCTGGGACAAGATCATCAAAGCCCCGGCCCTATTTGGAGAGACTTTGATAAAATTTCTGTATTCTAGCCACTCTCCTTGAAACATACTAACTTAATCTATAATAATATCCCCCAATTATTGAGAGACCGCTATGCAATAGGCATTGTGCTAGGCAGTATATATCTAGTCTCTCATTTAACCGTCACAATAAGTCCTGTGAGAATTTTACAGACAAGGAAATTTTGTTTGGAGGGGTTATGTGACTTACATTGTCAACAGTTATTTTAGTTTTATGATGTTGCAAAGTACTTCATTTATATGGGGGACAAATTTACAAGTGAATTAGAAGAACTGGAGAATATATATAGCTACGTGTGTGCACACATATACATTGCATTCTCTGATTTAAAGTCAAGATGATGTATCTCCCTATTTTAATTATAGAGTTTCCTTTTTCTTATATAAACCAGTTGCTCACCAATTAAACTATCCAGAGAAAGGGAGACAAAAGTCAACACTCAAAAACGACAAATCCTTGAAGTTGAGAGTGAATGATTCTAGAAGTGGAGTGTCAGAGCACAGCAGCCTCACTGCTGTCATGTCATAGTCCAATATTTTTCTAAGAAAATATTCTCACTTCCAAAAAGATTACAGGGAAACTTCCCATCAAAGAATTATAGTGTCTGCATCTGGCAAACAGTAGGTCCTCAATGAATGGTTGTCAATTAGGAAAAAATCAGAACCTAAAAATCTCAAGTATTGAAGTTGTACAGGGTATTGTTTCGCTTTCAAGTAAAAAGTCTCTGACTTCTCAAAGAGTATCTTCAAAACAAACAAACAAATAAAATAAAGTAAAATACCTCAAATACAGATCTTCATTAAGCATCTCCCTCCTAGTGCAGAGTAGTTTTATTCCAGAATAATCTGCTATCCTTAGGGCCTATTTCTCCCCAGGGACAATGGGCAGTTGTGACCTCGTTCCCCAGTCCACAATGGCCCCCTTTAAAACACTGTCTCAGACACATGGGAGAACACTGGACACACACAAACCAAACGTTTGAGATGAAAGGAATAAATAGATAAAAACTAGCATGGAGTATAGAGAGGGTGGAGGGCAGAACTGAGAACTAAAGAACAAGGGGAAGGGGTGGCTGATTAAGAATAAAAGAGGATAAAACCAAAGGATTATTTAACATAAGGGAAAGCTGAGGAAGCTCCAAAATCTTCATCTGCTTCCCAGTCCTAATGATCCACAATATGGTTTTATGTAGTATACACACATGCATGAGTTTATAACTTTTGTGTACCCATGCCCTCCTTGAATGCAGGACACATGCTGTGACACTCGGATGCATCACCATGCATGTGCATTTCCACTAAGGTCTGCACATCTAATGGAACAAAGTAGCTGTGAATCCAAAGTCTAGAATATTGAAGAAGGGCATACCTGTAATTTTGTCTCTCACGAGTTTGCAGGATTCTATTTCACCAATGCTCCCAAAGAGACTCCTGAACTCCTCTTGGGTCATATTCTGGGGTAAATAGTTGACTATGAGGTTGGTTTTGCTGTCATCTGTGGCCGCCCCTGTCTGCATGGGAGAAGGACAGTTTCTATTGTTGCTGGAGGGTCCATTGCTTGTACTGGATGTCGGGCCATTTGACACCTGAGGCTCCATGGTGCTAATTATCTAAACAAAAATAAGAAGAATAAAAATAAGCCTTTTGAAATCTCAAAGACACGATTAAGTCTCTTTCAAGATTTTATTTTATTTTTTGAAAAGAAAGAGAACAAGAGAAAGCAAGATGGAGCAAAAGAGACAGGGTTGTGAACACAGCCAATTTAGAAGGATGTTTTTAACCAAAATGTTAAACTCCCCTTGCTATTTTTAGGTCAGCCCATAGATTTTGAACAGACTAGAATGCAGTGGGAACTCTCCCATTATTTTGTTAATGAAAAGCTAATTCCTGTTTTCATTACACAATCACTCTCAGAAATGTATACTTAAGCCACACCAAATTATAATTAAAATGTAAAGTAATAATCATGATTAAAATTATAGTTCCATTAAAGCTGAAAAAGCTAAATATAGAGGGCTATGCTCACAAGATCAAATAGAGTACCTGTTTATTAACTATCTCATAAAGTAAAATGACATTAAATTAAGTGCGGCTGTTCCATATGGGAAGAGTTTAGGTTTTCACCGATGTTTAATCACTGATCAAACTTCAGATTTCATAAGTGCATGAGGGGAGCTACAATGTCTTCTCATGATTTTTCTCTCCAGCCATGCTGTTACTGTTTCTCCTGGACCTCTAATAAAATAAAAAACATGAAGGAAAAGTTCTCCCTAGGTCTCCACCTCAAGTCCAGCACAGACTGACGCTGTCCTCTCACACGTTACTCAAAAAGGACTTTTTCTGGAATTAAATAGTTAATTAAACAGACATTTCCAGAAATGTGTGAACTGTTCCAGGCAGCATGCATGGCAATAAAGAGATGAATAAGTCTTAGTCTCTACTTTCAAGGAGCTTATAGTCTACAGGGGACACAGACAAGCAAACAGCTTACAACAGGATAACAGGCATGTAGTGCAGGGGCAATTAAACCTGCTTATAGGATATGGAGATTTGGGGAAAGTACTGAGAAGATGATGCTAGAATAAGGTTTTATATGGAAAATGGGTTTAAGCTCATGGAGTCAGGTCATGAAGATGCCCTGTATAGTATGACAAACATGGAGAATCACAAAATTGCACAACCAGAAGGCACGTAGGGCAATAAAATCTAGTTCAAAACTCTCATGTTTGAGATGAATTCCAGAGACATTCAACAACTTCTTTGTCATCACAGGAAAGTGGGGCAGAGTCTGGGCCTGTACCCAGTTTTCCTGACCCCCAATGCAGCTTATCTGTCCCATTTTTCCATTCTTTCCTAACACCACCCCTTACTCGTCCTTCAGGATATGGCTAAGTCTCCTCTGAAATTGATCAACTCCCTGGAAATGGAATCATGTTCTCCATTTCACTAGCTGTGTGACCTTGGGTAAGAGACTTAAACTCTAGGAGTCTGTTTTCCTCATTTCAAAAATGGGAACAATGTCACCTGCCTTAAAAGATGGTAAAAAGGATCTGGTGACATGATGTATGTAAAGCACCTGAATAGTGGTGGCAACATATCCACAACCATTGACATTTATTAAAGTCACTCTGACGCCAATCACCTGATGTGACGTCTCTGACTGACTCCTCACGAGAAGGCAATGAAGCACATTCTAATATCCTCTACATTTGAGAGATGAGGAAATCAAGGCTTAATAGACATCATCTGATAGCTAGTAGCTTCCATTATTATAACTATTTGGCTGCTCAGAGAATTTTTGGGGGATAAGCATTTTTATATAATATACATGTAGTAAAGTGTACAGATCTTAAGGGTACAACTCAAGGAATGTTTACAAAGTGAACACAACTCACACTTGAGTAACAACCTTTCAGACCATGATATAGAACATGACTAGCCCCCCAGAAGTCTGTCTCATGTCCCCACCTTCTCACACCACACCAAAGGTAACTTCTTCTGACTTCTGATCCATAGATTTATCTGTTTTTCAATTTATGTACATGGAATCACACAATACACACTATTTTATGTCTTTTCACACATTATGTCTGGGTATCATCCATGTTGTTAGATGTGGTGGTAGGTGGTTGTTCTCCACTGCTGTGGAAAATTCCATTGTTTGAAAATATCACATGTTATTTCTCTCTTCTACTGTGGATGAACATGTGGGTTGTTTCTAGTGTTTAACTATTATAGATAATGCTGCTCTGAGCATTACGTACATGTCTTCTGGTGTACATACACACATATTTCTATTGGGAATGTTCCTGAGAGTCTATTTGTGGGTCATAGGGTATACGTATGGTCAGCTTTGGGAGAGACCGTCAATGGTTTTTCTAACTGGCTGTTATCAATCTGCACTCCCACCAGCAGAGAACGAAAGTTTCTGTTGCGGCACATCCTCATCAACATTCAGAGACTGACTTTGTTTTTCGCTTATTTTCTCATCTAAAGCAGAGTAGTACAGTAAAAATGGAAGGAGTTTTTTTAATCAAGGCTGACTTAGAATTCTAATTCTACCACTTATTAGCTGCGTGATCTCAGGCAGGTTACTTTAAGACTCAGTCTCAGTTTCCTCTTTGTAAACTGGAATAAAGCCTATCACGCAGGGTTATCTTTAGAATGAGAGAGCATACATATTTGTTATATATATTACTATATGTTAATATATTTATTAAATGCCCAGAACATAAAATGCCTAAGGGCGTCATACCTATTATTTCTCCTCACACCCTACATAGGTGTTACTCTAATTGTTTCCTCTGATGATCACAAATGAGAAATGAAACCAAAAAAAAAAGTCTCAAGAGAAGTCACATAAATAAGGCAGATGGAGGAAGGTGGGGAGCTTCTAAGATTCTTTACCGTCATGTAAGTAACTTAAGTGGCTCCACTTATCACATCACCAGAACTTTCTTCTTGGCTTCAGGTCAACAGCGGGATTCTGGAAGGCTGGTCCAGACAGCAAGGAGAAAGCAAAGAGCTTCTGAGAAAAATCTTAAGCAAGCTCTCCTCAGCACTGACAGAAATTGCACCCAGCAAAGTGTATTCAGCTGCTCTGCCCTGAGGCAAGGGTCCAGGAAAAAGGAGGGAGATGTGCCCAGGGGAGGGGGGTCATGCTAATAGCGATGATGCTGCAGAGCATCATCACAGCTCCAGGCTGGGAGGCAGGTTTCTGCTCTGCCGAGCCATCGGCCTCCGGGGTCTGTGCAGTGCCTCCTTGCCGTGTCGTCTCACTGCCTCACTGAGTCAGGTGTCCAGGCAACAAACACAAGGAGCACTGCCAACTCAATAAGGAACTTGAAAACTAGAATTTATCCAATTCAGGAGGCTCAGCTAGCAGAACCACAGAGCTGCCCAACTACTACATTTTGATTTAATAGCAAAAAAGCCAGTCCCACAATCTATAGAACACCTTCCCTGCTCTCCACCTTTCTCAGGTGACCCTTCTCACAGCTTCCCCACAAACACCTAGAAAACATCCAGCACTGAGGCAGCTTTTTGGGTGTTAATGATGGAGTACGAAGAAAAACATAAGTCATACCTAAGCATGCTGAAATTCTGTGGGAACAAGACTGTTAAAGGTCACCTGATAGCCAGGTTCATCTTTTGTTTCAGATACACATGAAAGCCAGGCCTTGTCCACACGAACATCTCACAGGTCTCCCTGCTCCAGAAAGGCTTAGGAAGTATCAAGCCTGCAGCAAAGTAAGTTCAGTTCCCTAATCAGCTTTCTGGATCTCCTTACATCCTATGTGGATTTCCTAATTTATGTTGACTCCTGGAGTTGAGCCCTACCTGCAGACCAGACAACCCTAATTGGGTCCAAACCTTCAAAAAGGAGCCACGAGATGTAATGTTCAGTCCTGAGCTGCTTCAACTGACTAACCCTATAAATTAGGTCAAGTCATTTTCGTCTGATGGAGACAGAGCTCTCTTTGCTCTGTGCACACACTACACAGTTATCCTTTTGCGTATTCAGAAAGAAATGATGAAGAAACACACATGCACACACATACAACTTTCTCAATAAAAATGTACAGTCTGAAAGCTGAGAAACACTTGCAAATGTGCTAATATACATCACGTAATAAGACCCCTCACTGGTCTTAATGATGCATCCCAGGATGCCAGACAGGCTTAAAAAAAGAATCAGAAACGTAAAATGTCAGAATCATATGACACACAAGTGAACCAAGAGGATTTTAAAACATGACTTGGAAAATAAGACAGGTTGCCAAGATATAGATACTGAACCCAAGAACATGAAACTACAGCATTTTAAGGTTACATGATAGATCTTAACAAGAGGACATCTTTAATCTCTACTTGGGAATCAGACCAGAGGTAAACGTGTGTTGGTGAGAAGCATATCCTCCAATGAGGGCAGAGACCCGCTCGGCAAAATCAGAACACTTGCTTCCCCAGGCTAAGGCTTTAATATTCTAACAGCACAATTTTCATTGCAAATAAATATATCAGTTACTCAAGTTTGCATATGTACTTTAATGAAACATTGTGTGTGGGTCTCACAGCCAGCTTTGCAGCTGACCAGGTTCCAAACCCCTGACTTGCCCTCCTTTCCTCTTCCAAACGGCAATGAGGAACAGGGTTACAGCCTGCAACCAGGATAGAGCATTGAGGAGGTTCAGTTGACTTCAAACTCTAATGGTTGTACAAAGCACTGCATTAAATCTTTTATGTTCCTGTGATATATTTTAAGAAACATTATACAGGCAGAAAATTTCAGGGATAAACTATTAAAGCAGAGCACAATAATGTAGGCACTCAAATCCTGTCATTGTAAATGTCGATGGTTTGAATGACTAATTACTCACACTCAACGCATTAACCTCCCCCCTCCCACTACTCTTTTCTGCAAAATATACAACAAAAGCAAGAGGAAAGGCCTCAGACACGCAGCTGCTGGATCATCACTCAGGGTCGTTTATTTCTGTGGAGGGGAGGTAAGAAGCGGAGGCTGGGTCAGCCTCTTTCTCAGGGTGCTCCTGAAGAAAAGAGCCAATCCTCTCTGCCCTTCGTGGCATCTCCCTAGTCACAATCCTGAGTCCTTCCCACTGGTCTAACTACCTGTTCAATCACATGTCTCACTCTCATCCACCCAAGGTATCTGTAACACTACTTCCTAGATATGCCAGGTTATACTCACATAGAAAAGGGTTTGTTTCCATCATGGCTAGATCTCTAGGTATGTTAGACAAACAGAGATGGAGCCCTGGCATGCCAGACACTGTGCTAGGCCCTGGGGATACAGAGATAATAAAGACAAAGAGCTGGCCTTCACTGGCCCACAGTGTGGATGCATGACAGATATGAGAGAACATTAGGGACCACAGAGCCCAACCCCATAATTTCAATGATGCGGAAACTGAGGACCAGAAAAGGGGAAATGACTTGCCCAAGGTCACACTGCTGGTTAGAGACAGAGATGGGACTTGAGCCCAGGTGTACAGATTACCTCACTTGAGTACTCTTGTGACAATGCGGATGTGGCCATTTGAGAGAGGGTTTACTTCTCCTTCTGTTCAGGGAGGGAGTGAGGGGTGGCCATATCACAGAAATGTACTTGAATAGAGGTGTGGAGATGTGTCTACCTCCATACTTTTCTGAGTATAGCACTGTACAGTTCACAAAAAATGGGACCTGAACTCTGAGCTCTGTGGCACAGAAACCACATCTGTTTTGTTTATTATAGTATCTCTTACATGTGGAACAGGGCCTGACAACTGGTGGGTTCTAGATAAAGGACTACGGAATGAATGAATGTCCTTGCATGTCTAATAGTGTTCACTATATCCCTCAAACAACCCTGCGAAGTACAAGCCAACAAGGTATTAATGTCATCCCCATTTTATGTATAACAAAAGAGGACAGAACACTTATTGAGTACCTATTATATGCAAGGCGTACATTTACATATTATTTTGAATGCAGATTTAAGATGCACTCATTCATGTAGGAGGGCTGAATCTTTGGCTGATATGGACCCACCTAGAGAATCTGTTAAATGCCTTTGCTCTTTCTCCCTAGAAAAATGTACACACACAACATTTTACATAAACTAAAGCCAATCTTTCGTCTCCAGATTGAAATCCTCCAATTGATTCTGAGAGTAGCAATATAATCAGAGGGCAAAAACTTCCCTTCCTTCCCAAATCACTCTTTTCATATAATTTCTTGCTCTCAGAATTCATTCATTCATTAACCAAACAAATATTTATTGCTGAAGGGTTCACATGTCAGAGGAGAGAGCATACACATCCCGTGGTCAGAAAGTCCTTTAAGTGTATTAAGCAAGACTATTCTAAAAACATACTTAAGGCCTCCTTTAATATTTCTTCCATCAGTTTATGCATTCCTAACAGCTCCCTCTGTCTCCCACTCTTCACAGGCTTTCTTTCCTTTGCTCATGTTTGGGAGAAGTCAGGCTAGAGTTATAGCGCTGGTCCTCCTCACAACTGAGGACAGGCATTGTCCTGGGCCCCAGAGAGTCACATCAGAGGTCCTACCAAAGCCCCCTCACTAATCCGGTCAGCCACACCACACCATGATGTGGCCTCAGCTCCAATATTTTCCATAAAAATGGCAGCCTGACAATCAAGTGTATGGTCTTGCATCTACATATCTAAACCTGGTTTACACTTTCAGGATTTACTTTATGACGCAAATAAAAGGTTACAACTTTACATTACAGGAACCTGCGCTAATGCAGAACTCACTAGTGTCATTCACCATCCAAGAGCCCAGGGCAGGGCCCTTGTGCTTCCATCACAGGGCAGTCCTCAGCTTCTGTTTTTCAGGCAAAAGGATCAAGAGAAAAGAACCTAAGAAGGTCACAGGAATATGACAGTTCTTTTCCAAATATTCTCCCCTCTACTTTCAGCACTGTTCAAATGTCAGCATTCCTGGAAACTAGAAAGATGCTAAAGGAATGTACTGATTACAAACATTTCTCAGGTGTGTGCATCTGCGACACATAAATGTATTTTATTAAATATTTTAAGGAGTATTTAAAGGTATCTTCTTTTACTATGTTGGAAGGACTTTTGAAAATTTATGTATAAAGGTTAACCCTTATGTAAGAGAACAAGTGCTCCCAGGAGCTTGAAGAATAATGTTTACCAAGGGCAGTCACTGAATCCAACGATTAAAGAAACAGCTTTAAATTATTCATGAGAACAAAAATAAAAGTCCTAATTCTCTTTGTAGGCATTTCCCACTTAACCCTCATGAAATTCTGACACACAGTATGTTAGACTCTGGTGGAGCAGCCCAGACTACCGCATCTCACCTGCCTTTCAAAAGCCTGAAAAACAAATCCCCAAAGTTAGAAAATTACACAGCAGGCTCTGTGCTCCTGAGGACAGATACGATTTTCAGGAATAATTCCTCTCTTCTCTTCTTGCTCCTTGAAAGATCCTAAAAATGTCCTTCCACTCCCTAATTTCATATTTCCTTAAAGGTTCGTCCATCAACTCATAAAATCCATACTCTCCCTTCCTTTTCAAGAGGCTTTAATTTCCTCAAGTCCCTTCAGATTAATATTCTTTTCTAAATGCAATGCTTTCCCGGTTATGATTCAACTGGGAAGGAGATACACATTATTAACGGGGCCCAAGAGGAGGGGCCGTGATTGATGACCCGATCACTCTCGGAAAAGAGAATTGGGGAATATCCACACCCACTACCTCCCCCGCACCACAACCAAATTACAGGTGAGGACTCACAGAGGCCCGTGCACCAGGGGAAGCTGGCTGAAGACTACACTCATGTCCCCCAAAACCATTTGTACCAAGTTTCTGTAGATTCTGCTGTTAGAGAACTAGAAAACTCCAGAAAAAAAATCTTTTATTCCAACTGGGGGAAAACATGCTGACAGTTTAATAATACCTTTGGGCAGATGCACAAATAACCTGAAAGACCTATTTACTCTAGGAAGTTATGTGGTGATAAATTCTCGGCATATCCTTAAAACAAGTGTATTCAATTCAATACAAGTTATTGAATGCTATTATAGACCAAGGCATTGTTCTAGGAATTGGGGAAACAAAAATAATTTGGTCCCTGCCCTTAGAGGATTCAAGTTGGGAGGATGGAAGAGGAGGACAGGTAAACAAATAACTAATTAAAATCACTTGTATGCACCCCTTTTCTTTTAAGCAATTCCCTCCAGAGTTTCTCTGATGACTCCCCCTCCTCACCAAAAGCACATAAATGAAATACACACAGACTAGTCTGACGGCGTTCTGATATGGAACTGACAGTCCACGGCGTTCTGATACGGAAGTGACAGTCCTGTTTCCAGTCTAAATGCTTTTACGTCCTAAACAAATGTCTGTCTGTAACACTGAGGTAAGCTTGCAGCACACCTCCTTTGAAACAGCGCCTTCTTCACTGGAGACGACCACCAGGCATGCCAAAAGTACGCTCGGGGTGGGAGCAGGGCTTTTAAAGAATCAGCAGCCACCAGAGAGAACAAGAAGCATTAATACTTAAAATAGCAGGCCCAGCCTGGATATGAAAAGCATAATCAAAATTTAATTTCTCTTAGGCATTATTCTCAAATTCACAGAAATCCAAGTTTATAATCTTCTTCCCCAGATACATCACACACATTTCTCCTCCTAAATAAATACTGGCCTTCTTTATATCTTACAGTGTTTCTTCAGGGCTTCACTTTGGGCCTACGATGATTTCCTGGCGTGCCCATCCCGGGGCAGTCCTGGTAAAACCCCTGGGTGTTTGGTTTTAACAGACTTTTACAGCAAACTCTCCAGAGCTGAGGGATGGTTTTATCATCTAGTTCATTATAAAGACGAGGAAACCTTTCCTTCACCACCATCCCCTCAATTCAGTCCTCTTTTCCAAAATGGCCAATTAAATACAATCTCAAACTTTCAATAAGCTTTCTTTGTTAAAGGCATATTTGAAAATGACAAGATTTTATTTTAATATAAATACAATTTTGTGGGCAGGCTCTCAGGCTTCCTGTAAAATATTAACTCCAATAAAAAAATCAGTTGGAAAACAATTCCTTTCCCATCCTACCCCCTAAGCCCAACTCTGAATGTTTAATGTGGGCAAAATAACCAAAACGCCTAATAATAAGCTACAGATACCTGTTGGGATGGGAACCAGTTGTGATGGTAAATACATTATTTTCATCTTCCATACAAAGAACATTAATGAATCATTTGTAAAACTGCCCACACTTATTAAGTCAGATTTATCTTCTGATTAAATGCATAAACAACAGCCAATGGCACAGTTCATGTAAACATAAATATTGTATACTTATAAAATGCCTGGCTAGTGGTTCAAAGTGTGAGCAAACTCACTGAGATTCAGCTGTAAAAAAGTGTGTTATTCTGTATCTGTATCATGGATATAGCATCGGGTCACATCTGTGAATTTAAGTTTTATGCACACTCTGATTAAATTCTTCAGAAATCTACATAAAAGTATTTTTTATTTTGAAAATTAACACTTGTTTTCTTAACACAGCTGGGGTGGAAAGAGGGAAGAGAGTGAAAGGGAGCAGACGGAGTTAGTATCTAGAAAAATCTGCACAGAGCAACCTTCTCTTTGTTCGAGGAATTGCATCAGGCCAATGGCTTTTCCAATTGTGCAATTCAAAGGAGAGAGATTATTTGGGGTTATTCGGAAGCTAAAGATACTGAGTAAACAAAATGGTTCTTAGAACCTCAAAGTATATATAAGCGGCCATGGTAAATTAGACCCATGGACAATTCACACAGAACAATTCACACATGAACAATCTACATGTTCATTAGCGAAAAGATCCTGAACATCATTCTGATAGTGTAGTTCCAAACTTGAAAATTACTTTATCACATTCAAAATTTTATTTTTAGTTTCCTCCTTCACTCACTTCCTTCCTTTTTTTTTTTAAATAAGGAAGAAACATTAGAAAAAAACGACCTCATGGCCTGATAAGAGGACTTTATCCTTCAAACTATGACTACCATTCCTCCTGGACACCCTCTGAGAAGGCAGATGGGCGCAAGTAAAATTGAACTCTCCCCAGTCAGTGCTGGTGAGAAGGCAGGCCTGGGCTGGGAGAAGTGTGTCTTTGAATTATTTGTGGACAAGATGTTTACAGAGAACATAGAGATTCAAGGTTTGCAACTGTCAAGCTTTAAGGTGCCATGAAATAGTCTCGCTCATCACTGTTGGTGGAAATAGAAATTGACACAACCTTTCTAAACTTATGTTCATATTCTTGGACCCAATGATCCATTCTGAAGCTCAGAAAAGAAGCCAAAATACTGTAGAGCGAAAGTATGCACAGTAGGGTATATTAAGAAAAGTATATCTAGATGAGTGAAAAAATAGAAACAACCTATGGGCCCAACAAGGGGATAGTTTTATGATACAGTATTCTGCAACTGTTAAAATTATGTTTATAATGGGTGTTTATAACATGAGAAAATGTGTATGATCAATGTAGAAAAAAGTGAAATAAAAAATTGATTATCTCAATTATATAAACATGCAGAGAGTAGGAGGGACAAATAAAAATGCTAACAATAACGGTAGAATTATAGTGATTGTTACACTTGTCTCTATCTTTATTTTCCAAGGTTTTTGTTTCACAATGAAAATACACCAGTTTTATAACCTGAAAGGAAGTTTTTTAAAAAAGAAAGAAAATGTCAAATCCGTCAAACCAGTTTGGAGCCACTGTATTAAAAATGATTCCATTTCCTTCCCAGAGCCGTCCTGCAGGATCTCTCCTTGGCCAGACTCTGTTTGTTCTACATTAGAGGACACACGGGAGCCCAAAGGAATAAAAATCGCATTTCTTGAAACAGTCTCTGATTCGGTCTCCCCTTCACCTAAATCACTGTGTATTAGCAAGGTTACAGACTAAGTGTGCCTCACTGCCTGGCAGCAACCTTCACGAGGACAGCAAGGAGAGAAGATGATTTATAAGAAAACCATTCCCTGGATCAGAGAGTGAAAGCTACTGATCCATTCTAAAAGCTCCTGCTGACAAACTCCGATATTATGAACATTCTGCACTTGGACAAAAGCTCCCACTTTTCTTAATTGCATGGTTTGAGCAGGAGCCTGCTTTCAGGATCTGCCTAATCACACAACAGCCATTTATTTTCCCAACTGCAGCTGCCAAAATTTCCCTGATCTCTGTGCTGTGCTCCATCTTCAAGGACATCTTGTGAATGTATGACACTGTCAAGTAGCATTCCACGCCAGGCTTTTTAAGGTTCTCTCTCTCTTTCCCGCATATGGAGATCCTCCTAATACATATTTATTAAAAATCTCATGAACAAGAAACAAAGTGGAGAGGCAAAAAAAAAAAAAAAAAAATCACAAATACCAAGTATCAGAATATTTCTGTATGCTTTGAGGCAAATACTTTATTACGACAATGAACCACTAATATTCTCTGCCCTCTGTGTGTGTGATGGGTTTGCTTTTGTTTCATGGACTCTGCGTCTTGTAATTCATCGGGTCTCCTCACTGTAATATTACTCAGAAAATGAGAGCCCAATCTGTAGCCCTCTCTGTATAAACAAAGAGCATAGGACCTCACTGCAAACTTTTGATTTTTTTAAACACAAATTTTGGACCTGAATTTACCTGATTTTTTTCTTATTTTTCCTTCATCTCAATTTGCTCATTGTTCTATTTTTAAAAATATCCTACTATATGAATTTTTGTGATTTGCCTCATAACAACAGAGAGTTTTGGATTAGAATAGAGAATAAATAAGTTGATATTTCTGTCTTCACAAATAAGCTTGTCTTTTTCAAAATACGTTTTTGAAAATCTCACCAACGCATACTAATTGGGCAAGAGCCAAATTAGCATTTTAAAAATTCAGAAATAGTAAGACTTTTTAAATCACACTATAAAATTTCAAAATTATTGGCTTTATACCAAAACTCAAGCTGCATAATATATAATTCTCAGGACTAATTTAATACATCCCTAAGAATAATTTGGATATGATACATGCATATACACCATGGGTGACCCTGCTAGTATTTGAAATACTGGTGGCTTAGCTTTCAGCATCACAGCCACCACAGTATGACAACTGACAGATCGTGGTGTGGTTCCCTGACCTGGAAACGAACCCAGGCCGTGGCAGTGAATCTTAACCACTAGACCACCAGGGCTGGCTGTATATACATTAAGGGATGGAAGAGTTTACCTCTTAGAGCAGGGTAATCATGTCCTTTGAAATCACAGATACAAAGTAAATTTGCTTGGCAAACTCTTCCAACTCTCGATACAGTCTTTTTATTCCAGAAATTTACCTTTTAAAAAAGTGAAAGGCTAACAAATATTCAGAACCAGCTGTTGTCAAGTTAGTGCAATCTAAAATTTCTTTAGTTACAGGCATATTTTAAAGCAAGTTATAAGTCACAATTTAATAATGATAATATAATGCTTCATTTGAACAGCTCTTTCTCACAAGTGAAATTAGCTCTTCAAAGAAGAAAAGTAGTATAAAGGAACAAAAGCCAAGCTAACTTCCTTAACAGTAATGAGTTCCGTCAGTGGTCCAGAAACCATTACGTTAAATGCCAGGGATGCGAAGGAGAGAAAAGGGGTTCCTGCCTTCAAGGAAGTTAATAAATAAGTAAATAAGTAATTACATATAATGTCATAAATGCGGTAATGGAGAAGTTTATACAAAGTACCTAGCAAAATCCCTGCCCAGAACATGGGAAAGGCTCAATAAATGGCGATTCTGTGATAATGCTGATTAAAAACCTTTGGGTAACACATAAAAATGTTTAGGCAAGCAATTACCATTAACTCCTTCCAATACTACCAACAGTTAGCACAGAATAAATGATGAGAGGTGTCTTCTTGTACATTACTTCACTTAATTCTCCCACAATTTGGGGGGTAATTTTTGTCATTCCTCCCATTTACAGTTGAGGAAACTGAGGCTTGAAGAAGTGAAGTCACTCTACATATGTTGGTGAAATGACGCCTCAGGCAGAGTCCAGTGTCACTCGGCAAGAACTATAACTTGAACTCAAGTCTGAGACCAAATTCTAGGCCCTTTCCTAAACCTCCAAGTCATGAAAGAATTCCTGTCACCATAAAATGCAACCCAGGAGAGTCTTAGGGAAAGTAAATGATCTAATCCAATTAAAACCATTCTTGGCTGTGTACCTGGTATTAGTCAGTAAATACTGCCGAATAAATGGATGTTACAAGATGGATCTTAATTCAAAATTCTACATGGTGTAATGGAAAGAGCACAGGGTTGGTGTTGATTTGATCTGGGTTTGAAAATCACTCCTGCCTTGACCTTGGTTTAGATATTTAAGGTTGTCTGAGGTGCAATTTAAATTTACTCATCTGAAAAATGCAGACAATTCTTCTATCTGCCTTGCAGGGCTGCTGTGAAGATTAAAAATAACAAATTTAAGGCATCTGGCTCAGCGCTCAGCACACAGTAAGCACTCAATACATGTTCATTCCCCTTGTCCAAAATGTAGAATTCTAAAAACATGTGCCAATTAAAATGTGTTGCAGGTGGCAAAGTTGACTAATCTAAAAGCTGGTAAGATTTATCCTTGGAATTTAATTTCTGAAATAGAAAAGAATATTTAAAAATGTTACTACTCATCACCTATGTCAACAGCTATTTCCTTCATCTTCAAAATGCTTCACACACGTTAACTAATACGTTCTCACAATAATATCAGTCAGGAAAAACACAAAGCAAAGGGGGAGGGATTGAGTGAACTTTAAAAAATGAGTAACGAAAGCACCATCTTTAACACTTACAAACACAATTTCTGGAACACTTTGCCATTTTAAGAAACCCTCTGTGAATGGGTTAAAGTCAGATACTTCAAATGTAATAAGCGCAGTCATTAGGGTTTCTGATTTCATGAAAGGAAAACCTTCTCATTTTCATGGGAAATTTCAGGAAATGGGCACAGTGCTCTGTAGACTGAGGGCAGAGGGCATTTCTGGCTTTCCACGTGGACCTGCTCAGGGTGAAAGAGCAGGCGTTGCTCTCGGTCCACTCTCCACTTGGACCGCTCTTTCTTCCTGTTGACCCCAAGGAGCAGCTACACTGACCAAATGCAGGATTTTCCAGGGCACCGTCAGAAAGGTGTGGAGGGAAGTGCAGAGATAACACAGCAAGTGTTATCTCCACGCAGAAATGGGACAAACCCTTAAAAAGCCACTGCAAAGAATTCATTAAATCACATGGTAGTCTCAGGGGATTTTGTCAGCACATTCACACCCAACACCCCGTTTAATCTTCACGAAGACCCTGAGAGATGGGTGGGATTCGGAGCCCCCTCCTCCATCACTTGCATTTTACAGGGGAGCAACCTAAGAGTTCAGGAGGAAACGGGGCAGAGTGACTAGCCTGTTCACAAAGTACAGAGTTGGGATCTGAACTGACATCCTCCCATCACTGACTCCCATCTTCCTCCTTTACCCACCCAAACCTCCGTAAGCCCAGGAAAGCACAATTAGGCAATATCCTTCTGCAGCGAGAAATGGCAAACCTGAACATGCTGTGTTCTCTCCATGCCACACTCTGCACAATCACTCCTGTTGGCCTGGAAAGCCCTACTCTCTCATCCTAAGGCCTAATACGCTTTCCCCAACCCACATCGCAGCTCCCACCTCTATTGTACACACTTCCACCATAGACATTAACCACACAGCGTGGAGACTCTCCATCTTCCTGTCTCCATCGCTGGACCATGAGCTCCTTGAGGACGGGGACTGTTTGATTCATTTGTCATCTCAGGCACCAGCGCAGAGCTCCAGGTTTTGTTGGCAGCATAAATGAATGACTGATGACTCTCTAGGGCCTCACGTGCTCTCCATAGCTAAATCTGCTTTCTTGCTCAATGTTCTCCACCACCCTGCTCTCATTATAAACCTCTCCTGTATCTCTCCTCTTCAAAATCAATTTAAAAATAGAAGCACTTTCATCTTTCAATGCTATATTGCTGTTATCATCTCCCTCAACTTCTCCCAAACTGTCCCCAAAGACTGTACTTTTAAGGCCAGGGGCCTTCCATTTTCTGGGTAAGGCCATCTTTATAGCCTCTGTTTCTGCACTCCCACGTTCCTTCCACCTTTGATCTCCTCTTTTTCAGGCCTAAACTCATATTCCATTTTCACTTTGGGTCTGAATCTGGCTAAAGTCTGGAGGTTAAAAGCCTCACAGAATTTCCACCTGCGAGAGTTTCTCCAAGTCACACAAGCCAAAGCCAAAGCCAATGAGGACTCTTAAGAGTTTGCTGCAGCAGCTCTCCCGCCTAGATATGCCTGGTATGTTATTTTTTTTTTTTTAACAAATGAGTGAATAAATTATTATGTAATTACTTCTACATCCATTCAATTCAAATCATTTCAAAAGCTTATTAAATATCTTTTGTATAGTATAATGGTTAGGAACACAGGCACTTTTGCCTGACTGCCTAGGTTCAAATCCCTGTTCAGCTGTGTGACCTTGGGCATGTTACTTAACCGTTCTATGTCTCAGCTTTCTCAGTGTTGATAAGGATTCATAGGAGTGTGGCAAAGATTAAATGTATGATTATTGTTAGATAACTGAGTTCCGCGGCATTTGATCCCTGCCTTCTAGGAATTCAGTGCTGGGGGCTTAGTAGACAGATCTGTAAACAAAGTTCCAAAATGCAATAAGGCAAGTGCCATAATCTGAACGCCTCCTGCAGCATGTCCCTTCCACATCTTTGCCTATGTGTTCCCCCTTCTCCCACTGAAATGTTTCTTTCATGACCATCTAAATAACTCTGCCATTTTGCAAAACTCAGTTGGAGCCCACTTCCCTGACCCGGGCACCTCCTCTCGCTCCTCTGTGTGGCACTCACCACTCTGCATCCAATCACCTTTTATCTGCCTGTCTCCCCACTGACTGGGAGCTCCCTGAGTAGGACCTGAATTTTCGCTGACTTCTTGCATGCAATACACAGGAAGAATTCAACCAAAGCCTGCTGAATGAATCAGTGATGAGAGGCAGGTGCAGCGTGCTAGGAGAGTTCAGAGGGAGGGAACATGGGGACACTGGAGGAGACTTCCTTCTTCCCAACCTGCCAGGCTCCACAGTGTGCTGAGAAAACCGTAAGAGGGATGTGTGGTTCTACATGTTCAAGTCCTTTTCTTCAGCCCTTTCTTCACACTTCCTGCTCTGTTTATTTTAGATAAGTGTAGGCATCAAGATCAAAACAAATGTGAACTAGAGGCTAAAGGGGTCAAATAAATTCTTGGAGAACCACAACACTAACATGCCACTAACCACAAGAGGAAGAAAATATTTAGGGCTTCATCCAGTGCTCTGCACAAAGGTGTGCTGCCGAATGCTTGCACAACTATTCTTCTACTTTTTTTTTTCTCCTGCTTTATCTCCCAACGCCCCCCGCCCTCCACACGCACACAGTTGTATATCTTAGTTGCCAGTCCTTCTAGTTGTGGGGCTTCTACTCTTAAAAGCGTTTGATGGAGTGGGTATGTTTTCCTTGTTTTTTTTTTTTTTAAAGTAATTTTAAGTTTACACATTGTTAATGAAAATAAAGGAGCTTTGGGATGTGAATCTGTATCTTTCTTTCTTTTTTTATCTTAGGATTTTAATAGAATTTTATTTAATAGTATACACAAATGAAGAGAAGAGAGAAAAATACATAAAGGTTTATATCTATATTTTAAAACTATGTTTTCCAGTTGTTCACACTGGAGCATCAAGTAGGTTTATTTAAAATTCCAGTTAGCAGAGGAGCCCTTGCCTGAACACTTTTTTTTTGGTGAGGAAGATTGTCCCTAAGCTAACATCTGTGCCAATCTTCCTCTATTTTGTATGTGGGATGTGGCCACGGCATGGCTTGATGAGTGGTGTGTAGATCCGTGCCCAGGATCCGAACCTGCAAACCCCAGGCTGCCGAAGTGGAGCATGTGAACCTAACCAGTACACCACCAGGCTGGCCCTTGCCTGAACACCTTTGACCTATGAAAATACACATTCAAAAGTAAGTACTCTAACTCAAAAGTAGAAAGTAGCAGACTTGAGAACTGAACTCAGGATTTCAGACTCCAAAGCCCTCTTACCAAGCACCTTTATTCACAGAGCCTCGGGCCTCTAAGAGCCTGGGACTCCAAGAGGATGGAGCCCACCCACACAGCTTTGTGACACAGACTGGCTGTTCTACTCTCTAATGTACGGATTTGGAGCAAATCAAATCTTATCTTCCTCTGGCATCCACAATCCTTTCTGGGATGATATATCCTCAGTTTTGAGATTATCTGCTCTCCTTTTTGAAGGTTATGTAATGGGAAGTAGCTCATATATTTTAGTCTAAATCTTCTCTTCCTATTAGCCTTGCATTAAATGACCAATATTTAAAATGCACGCCCTAGGGGGACTGAACTATTTTTTAAAATTCTTCTTTATTAAATGCCTATTGTGTACCAGGCCCTGAACCAGGCTCTTCAAATATGCTAACAATTAATCCTCTATACAAGCCTACAAAGAAGGTATTTTTGGCTCCATTTTACAGACAATGAAACTGAGGCTCAGATAAGTTAGTGACTTTACCAAGGTCCCACCACAGGTAAGTGGGGAATGAAAAACCCTTGATTTCTCTGACTCCAAAGTCCATGCTCTTAACCAACAGAATACTCTTATAGAAATGAAGAATCTGATGATAATGCCAATGGCTACTACACTTTCTAGGTCCAGGTTCCCACAAAGAGCTAGCGGGAGATCTTATAACATTCCTTGACCAAACATCCCTCTGACCCTGTCCTTAACTGAATGACTGGTCAAACCTTCCTTCTGACTTTCTTGAGACATTTATCCCATTTCTCAGCCTCACCTAAGGGAAGCAGAGTGGGGCGTCTCCCTCATAGACTGAGGACCCCTGGCCTATTTATCAGTTCTCTATGTTGGGTTTTCCTGAGGCCCAGACCCTTCAACCCAATCATTTAATTTCCTGCTACTCCAGGGATGACCACCCCACATGGAGTACAGCTTGGGCAAGCCTGTCACCCCAAGGTCAGCCGCTGGACTTATGAAGCCCAGCCTTTCAGAAAAGGGCACTGACTGCCCCAGCTCATCAAGCAGAAGCAAGACATTGGCTAAACCATCGTGGCTTCATTGTATGTTCACAAACAAGTAGTCATTAGTGCCGCTCTCCAACCCATTATCTCATTCTATTGTTTAAAGAGCATTTCATTATGTGAAATTATACAATACCACACAATATATATCTATTAATACCTACTTTACTTACTTACTCTACTGTCTTCCTTCCCCTTGTAAAATGAAAGCTTCACGAGGGCAGGGACTTGTCTTAGTCACTGCTGTATCTCTAGCACCTAGAACAGTGTCTGGCATACAGCAGGCACTCAACAAATACTTGAAGAATGGGACACAAATTAATATCATATGATAATAATGATGATGATCACTAGCACTTTATATGCCAAGCACTGTTTTAAAGTCCTTAGATATACATTGGTCTACAAAATCCTCACAATAACCCTAGTTCATAGATTAAGAAATTGAGGTATAGGGAGTAAGCAATTTGCCTAATGTCAGAACTGATAAAGTCGGAATTTGAACCCAGGTGTCTCGATCCAAAGTCCCTATTAATAACCACTAGGCTAAATGCCTCTCATTAGACCCTACCTTTTAAGAGGTGAGTAATACAAAATGGGAGACAGAACATGGGCTTTGGAATCAAACAGACTAGGCTTGGAATTCCAAGTCTGACAGTTCCCAGCCATCTGACCTTGTGAAAGTTACACAAGCTGCATGGTGCTTTTTCCTCAAAATGGGAATAAAAATACCTGCTTCCTAGGGGCCAGCCCGGTGGCTTAGAAGTTAAGTTTGTATACTCTACTTTGGTGGCCTGGGGTTCGTTGGTTCAGATCCCAGGCGCGCACCTATGCACTGTTTATCAAGCCATACTATGGCAGGCATCTCACACATAAAATAGAGGAGGATGGGTACAGATGTTAGCTCAGGGCCAATCTTCCTCAGCAACAAGAGGACGATTGGTGGCAGATGTTAGCTAAGGGCTAATCTTCCTCAAAACAAAACAAAACCCCTGCTTCCTAGAGTTGTGAGGTTTAACGAGATAACCTAAATAAAGTTCTTTTTGCAAAGCCTGACACATACACTATAAAGGGTCGCTATTATCGTGATGTATCACTGTTAACTGCATGGTACAGAGAGCAAATCACATAAGAAATCTAGAAGAAAGAAGAATAACTGAGGAATTATAGGTGAGTCATGGTGATCAGGGTAAGTTTCATATAAACAGATATACTCAAGATCTTCAACTCAAAGCTACAGAACTGTGCTTGGTGAGCAGCAGTAGTCATGACAAAGCCAGTCTTCATGACAGTGGTGCTTTGGGTCCAACACCCCTCTCATAGGCCACAGGTTAGCAAGGCACCTCATGGGAACCCCTTTATGGACAACCTAATCAACATCCAACTACATCATTCAGTTAACAATGAATTACTGAGCACCTACTAGGTGCCAGGCACAGAGATAAACCCAGTGCTGATTGTTGAGGTGGTGGTGAACCAGAGACAGATCAACGATTGGTTATGCAATGTGGACGACCAATGATGGCAAATGCTGGAAGTACTAACAGAGGAGGCTCTAACCCAACATGAGTCAGGGAAGCTTTCCTGGGTAAGATGGGCTTCCTATTTGTCTCGTGACGCCAGGCCAAGAAAAGTCGAAGGATGTAGGAGACCAAGGGATCAGTGTGAGCATGGGTATGGAACAGTATGGTGCAGTTCCACAGTGGAGAATGAATGGGAGGCAGAGATCTGTAGGATGACAGGCTGGAAAGGAGAGCAGGGGCCAGGCCATGGAGGGTCTCCTGGGCCTTGTGAAGGTGGCTGGGCTTGGTCCTGAGTCACAAATCCATTAAGCATCCATCTCTAAGACTGCACCTTAACTGTGTGTCAGTAGCAAATACACTGGTTCCCCATGAAATGCGAACAAAACAGCACTGAGAGAGAGAGAGAAAGAATATTTTTTTAGGCTCACTGCCGAATTTTCTTTGGGGACTTATTTTTTTCTTGAATAGATCATAGGCATTTTTAGCACTAGCATAGTTTATCACCACCTCATGATACTGTTCCCCTTTCGTATTCTAAAGTCATTTTTAATTCAACTCTGTTCAGCAAATGTTACTCTCCCTTCCCCAGCACAGCACCCTGAACAACTTGGTAAATATTTTCTGAATTGGGCTGGATTCATGGAGCAATGACTATAAAAGGTAACACTGTACCAGGAGCCAAGGCTGGGGCCCAGAGGTAGGAGGAGATAAAAAGATGCTATCACAGCACCCTTGCCCCCAATAAACTTGCACTTCTAATGATGCAAATGAGACATGACAATAACATACATACCCCAAGGCAGACTGCAGGGTGTTGCATTCTCTCAGTTGTGGCCTTTGCATGTGGTGGGAGTCTGAATCCCATTCTCACAGGACTTTCCCCAGACACTCAGCTCCTTGAGGGCAGGGGGCTATGTCTCCTTTACTACGAAATCCTTCGAGACCACCACATAGTAACTGCTTACTTAATATTTATCAAATGATCTATTTAATCCTCATAACAACCCTGAAAGGTATTAATGATTTTACTAATGTGGAAACAGAGGCTCAGAGAAGTAATGTGATTTGCTTGATATTCTAAGGTTAGTAAGTAGTATAGTAAAAATAATAACAATAATAATTTTTTTTTCATTCTAAGGAAGACTGCCCTCCACGGATCATTCTCCAAATATCTCTGCCATAGGATTCTCTTTTAATACTAAGATGGAAAAGGTTCTCTCTGCCTGAATGAAACCGGAAGTTCACAATTTGAGTTCTTGAGCTCTGGTGGCTCTTTCATGCTGCCGCTTTTAGGAGTTCCAAAAGGCACTGAATGGCTTTAGGCCAGATGGATCTGCCACATTGCAGGTAAGGATATTCTTCAGCATAAAGGTTCCCCAAAACTCTCTCACTCCCTGCCCCATCCCCAGGTGAGAATTAATCCAACTTCAATTTAATTCAATAAATCGTTATTGAATACCTACTATATGTCACTTTTCTCAGTACTTCGAAAATAAAATACACAATATGAAAGTCTTGGCACCTGTCCTCCTATTGTGATTTAATCAGGTCTTACCCACTTTCATGCATAGTAAAACCTCAAGGACAGTTAATAAACTCTCAAGGGCAGAGACCAACTGAACCACTTATTTTTGTAGAGAAGTACAGTGCTAACACAGTAGGCATTTTAATACATTTTCATGGAACTGAATAAATCTTTTAAATAAGACCTGGGTTCAAGTCAAATCCTGGCCCAATCTATTACTGGCTATGTAACCTTAATTTACCTTTAAAAACTTCAGTTAGCTCATCCATAAAAGAAGAAAATTAACTTTTACCTTTTAAGGTTGTTCTAAGGGTTAAAAAGGATAGTGTGTGTAAGGCACAGTGCCTGACTCATAGTAAGAGCTCAAGAAATGAAACCTAATCTCCTTATTTCTAGTCTCACCTCTAGGTCACCTCCACTACTTATTGTTGTCATTATTAGTATTACTTTGCAGGTTCTAGGTAGCACTCCCAAGGAATGAGGTTTGCTAGTTAACAAATATTTTGACTAATAAAGAGCCCCAACATATACCATGCAGACATCATTAATTTTCAAAGATTTAGGAAACAATGTTCCTCATTAAATCTAAAATAATCAGAAGTCATCCTTTCTTTAATAATTTGGAAGATACCAGAGATCTTGCCTTGCATAGTTGACTGTTTTGTTCTTTTTTTCCTTTGGATAACACAGAGCTTACTATCATCTAGAAGAATGCTTCTCAAACTTTACTGACCAGGATCCAACAAAGCAAAAAAAGGAAGAAAGATACTGAACACAGCAACTTCATATCACAACTCAGAACACAGGTAACTGAAACGAAAGTTTCACGATATAATACTTGCCCTTAATAAATACCAGCAACTGATATTTTCTTTTCTATTTCATTCCATTCTAGAATTCTATTGTTTTATTTTTTTCAAATTCTGGTCAAGACTCAGTAAAATAATTGTAGGCAAAACTAGAACCTAGTAATGTACTAATATTGTTATCCTGTCTGTTAGAGTGTATCAAGGATATAGTTTAACTGATCTGCCCATCAAGCTATGAAGTTGTATTGACTCTATTTTACATGGTAAGAAACTGAAACTTAGAAAGCTTAGGTGACTTGGACTAAATAGACTCCTACAAGTTGATGACAGACCCAAGACTCACAAGTCTTTTAACTCTGTAGTTCAGGCTCTTTAAAATTTATGACAACTCTATTCAATGAACATTTATTGAGCAGCTACCATGTGCCGGACATTAAAATAAGAGAGCATTTGACATGATCTCTGCCCTCCAGGGCTCACAGACTATCAGGGGAGACAACATGCACTTGGAAGTCTGAATAAGGATTTTCCTATTCTGGAGGAAATAAGCTTATTTCCAAATCACTACTAGGCCCTCTCTCGCCACACGTTGTCCCACAAAATGAGCATTGGCACCTGTTGGTGAGAAAATGCAGCGTACTCCTCTAATGGCACATTTCTTTACTATCTGAAATAAAGTTGATATTTTTCCTCCTACTGCTTTCTGGCACTTTCACCCTAAAAGCAATCTTTAACGTGACTTCGCCAATGAGCATCATCATCGTAACATCACACCATGACCAGAAGAGAGCTTTAACACCAATTCCTTCTAAATAACCTAATATCTAATATCCAATTTAGAAATATTTACAATGACTTGGACTTTTGAGAAATCATGACTCAATAAAGACAGGTCTTGACCCTGCAAAACAATCATGAAACTACAGTTCTCTGCTCTAAGATATTCCGTAGCTACCAATTCAAATAAAGTCAAAACCAAGTCAAAACTCCCTAACCTTCCTAAACCATAGCTTTATCTGTCTCTCTAGCTTATCTTTATACATCCATCCTATGCTGCATTCACAACACACTGCTTATCACTCCTTAAGTTCCCATCTCCCTGCCTTACTGATACTATTCCCTCTACACGGAACTCCTTTCTCCTAATTTTTCTGCCTATCCACCTCTCCTCGCTTCACTGAAATGGCATTTCCTCCATGGAGCCTTGCCTCCTTCGCCCAACAAGAATGAACGTCTCCCTCTTCTGTACACTGTACTCCCTCTGCTGAGACACTTTTCACATTCTGCCTGTCAGTGACCTTACCCATTATATTAGAATATGTTTTAAATACTGCAACATTCTGGGAGGTACCTTGAATGTGGTTTATACGCAACAGACATGCAATTGTATCTGCTGATTCTGCCGTGAAAAACTTCATCCAGAAAAGGAATTGCTTTTTTTTTTTTCCCCTAGAGAAGTAAAGTTTGGCCAAGCTGGATGTATTCCCAAACACTCTGGAGCTAAGACTTCTGATATTGCTAAATATTTAACAGAAGACAGGTGGCTGGACTTTATTTTCTATAGAAAGAGGTTAACAGTACATGCCCTAACTACAATAAAGAGATCAAACTGACACCATGGGGCAAAAATTCTATAATGTTAAGGGAATATGAGAAATGATCGCCACGGTCTCAGGTCCATTACAGCAGCACTGTGCTGGGAACAGCTGAAGTTCTAGAAATGCAAATTTGCTCCTCTGTGCTTGGAAAATTGACAATACCCAATAGTTCAGGAAGAGTACTGTTAGGATTGTACCAACTGCACACCCATGTCTCCAAAATTCACTAACTAGAGACCTGATTAAGAGTTTTTACTAAAACTCTTCTAAGTTGGAAGGGTTTTTTTCCCCTTTTTGTCAGATAACCTTAAGCCAGAGGTGTAAAGGAAGAAGGAACTGAGATTCAAGTATTGGCTTAAAGTGGATGAATCTTCAACTTTTTAACAATACAAACACTTATCTGGCAAGAAGATCCTAAGAATAGCCACCTGCCCCTCCCCTGTCCATTCACCTGCTCAAATCACGCACCCAATCATCTTTTTTTGGTCCTTCTTTAATAGATGTGAGATTTTTCTAGGCTAAACTATGCAGAAATATCTTCTATACAACCCTTGTCCAAATTCAAGCCCCTTCCACAGATATATTTCTGCCCATACAAACACATTCTGAAAATTAACCAAATTTTTCCAGAGAGCTTGTGCCCAACATAGAAGGCTGCTTGCAAAATCCTTAGAAGAACCTGAGTGAAGCCTTGAAATAGACACACATGGAAAGAGAAAAGTCCTACTGTCTGTCTGTTTCACAGTAAAGGGTCTTTTTTATAAAAAGCATAGGGTCTGCAAAATGGCACTTAGGGGATCAGACCACCTTAGAACTCATTCCCCTAGTTTTAATGATTAAATTGAAGGAAAGAAAATGACTCCCCCTCGCATCCTTCCCATTCCACTTGAACGAAGTGGAATTCAAAATACATGACATTAAAACAGTGTTCTAAGGATTTTTTTTCAGTTTAAGCCTTGAACCTCTTCAAGGACTACTTGTGTTACTTCTTCGTCCTGGTGACAGCAACAGGTCCCAATTTAAAACAACCTGTGAATTTATTTAACGTGCCTATTTTTCACCCCTTCAGAGCCTTGGGAAAAAGGTACAAAATTAGGCTTGGCCTAACACCAATTCTGACACCGCCCACAAACCCTTCCCAGGTGTGTGTGATCAGCAACAAGAACGTAAGGCCTTTGTGGTGATTTTCCTCCTTTCTCTTTTTTCCTTCAAATGGGAGGGTAATAAATTGAGGGCTAGCATTCTGCTCACATGTCCCATACCTCTTCAGTCAATCCGATCACTTCTAGAGCTGTCTGCACCGCCAAAGCCATCCATCATCCTGCCTCACCAAGCAGGAGAAGGAAAACTGACAGCAAGTTAGAAAAATCTCATTAAGCCACTTTTTGCCTCAACTTCTTCACCACTGCTTGAGAAACAACTTCAAAATTCAGCCTATTGAGGAAACAAGAAAGACAGAGGAAAAAATGCTAATGTGGTGAAGGGGGAATAAAAAGCTCCCACAGTAAGATGGTTTCTGGACCAAAGTCAAATAACTCACAGGTTACAATATACATATTTTAGACAGCGAAGATGTGACCATACCAATTAACCTTAACCCATTTTATTTTCTTTCTGGTTGACTTCTGAATTTCCTAACACACTCTTTCATGAAATTAAAAAAACAGCACCAATTAAAATTAATTTCATTTCATGTTCCCCTTTTCTCTCTCTTTTTTTTTTTTTGAGGAAGATTAGCCCTGAGCTAACATCTGCCAATCCTCCTCTTTTTGCTGAGGAAGACTGGCCCTGAGCTCACATCCGTGCCCATCTTCCTCTACTTTATACGTGGGACGCCTGCCACAGCATGGCTTGCCAAGCAGTGCCATGTCCACATCCGGGATCCAAACCGGCGAACCCTGGTCCACCGAAGTAGAACATGCACACTTAACTGCTGCACCACCGGGCCGGCTCCCCATCTTTTTTCTCTTTCAATGATAAAAATCCCAAGTTAATTCTGATTCCAAAGGAGATCATGGACATACCTTGCAAAACCCTAGGAGAATGCAGAAAACTTAATAAAGCCACACAATTTCAGGGAAGAACTGAGGGTTTATCTATGTTTAAAAACCACAGTGTGTCACCGCCCCCTCCACCCCCATGAGTTCGGGGGAGAAGATGAAGACTCTGAGGGTAGCATGTGACATCACTTCTCCTAGGACATCTGCCAGGAGCAGAAAGACTGACAGACTGAAAGAGACCTAATGTCCTCTAAGCACCTTTATTTTTCAGGTCCTTTGTATGACTGGTGCCTTCAAATACTATTTCTCATCTGATCCCCACAGAAACCCTGTAAGACAGGCATTATTACCCCCAGCTTAAAGATGAGGAAATTGAGGCTCAGAAAGCCTAAGTACCTCATCCAAGATCACCCAATTACTAACTGGAAAAGTCAGGATTCTAACCCAAATCCATATGATGTCAAAGTCCTTTGCACTTCCTGGTTTCTTAAGAAAAAGAGCAATCTTTTCAGAGGCTGGCCTGTAGAGGCACAGCACGAAGGTGCTCCGAGTCCAGAGGCAGGCTCATGGTTCCGTGGCCTCTGAGTTGGCCCTGCCAACAAGGACGTGGGCATAGTGGTATCTAGTAGAAAACTAATTTTTCTACATATGTACAAGTCGACATAATACGTTTTTAGCCCCATCTGCACACTGGCCCTCTGGGTCCTAATCACAATAACCAGGTTGATTTCAGGACTGGAACCTCTTCCCCTACAGAGGCCATTAAAATATAATCAAGCTAGAAAGTTATCCTCCCCTAAAGCCACCTAAAACAGAGCAACTCCAAAATAAAACCAATTTGCATATTTTAGCCCAAATTAAAAAGTAAAAGCTAAGGATTCCCTTTTAATATCCTGAATAATAAATGCACATTTATGTAAAGCTTCCTTTGGGGAACAGTTACTATGAGGACAACTTTCTCAAGATTATTCATAAATATCACTTTTGTTTTGATGTTACAGTAAGAATCTGGACTTGTGGGAACTGTACTGTCTGTACCCAGTGCATTAACAGAGATCATTAATATTGAAGACATGTACAATACCCAGAATTTTAGATGTGTAGTTGGCTGCATGACAAAAAGTAACATAAGAAAGGATGAGTCAAACCTGGTCAAAATCACCAATAGCAGGGACTCAGTCATTTACTCCATTTTAAGTGAGCACTTTCCTAATGAAAGTTTCATTAGTAAAGATTGCAAGTTCTCAGGCTTGCCACTACAGACTTTTAAATAGCTCTTAGAGCTAAAGTTTATCATTAAAGCTGTATTTACTACTGCTGCATCTTCAAAGGGAGCACTTGAAAAAAAAAAGTTCAATTCAGCCTGTTATTTCTCATGTACAAATTAGAAAGCAACTCTAAAGGGTTTAGACTGGCAGCTTAGGAAAACACAGACTACTTAAGAAGCCATTCTTGGTACATCCCAGGGCACACCAGGGGTCACAGCTGTCTATCTATACCACACACACACACACACACATACACACACACACACACACACACACACACACACACACACACACACACACACTGCGCTATCTAGGTGGGTATGACAAAGTAATTGCATGATTTCTTCTCCACTAGCAAACTTACAGTTTGCACAGGGGCCTATCAAGAAGTCCACTATCTTCTCAGGTCCTCCCTGGAGGTTAACATGAGAAAGGTATCCGAAGAGTCACCTGTCTCAGAAGCCAGGCATTCCTATTTCCATAAAATTAACAGGTTCTAGCCACGCTCCACAGGCAGCTGATGGAAAGACAAGTTCCTTCCAACTGTCCAAACTTTACTCTTTCCTGACGGTGAACATCCAGATACATGGAACCTTATAGACAAAGATGTCCAGAAGATCTTTCATGTCTATCTTTTGGAGTCATACCTAGACTCTTTACAAACACAAAAGCAAAAACATTTATGTAGCACCTAAAAATTCCAACAGATCTTTTCTCATAATTTGACACAAGCCCTATTGTGTAATGTCCAAGCTTAAAATCCCTCACCCCAACTCTATCCCCAATCACAGGAACGTAACCTCTAATTATGTCTTTTGATCAGGGTCAGAAGAAAAAGAAATGGTGACCTTGAATTCCATGTTCCAAAAGAAAGCACATAGTAAGTCCTCAAAAAATATATCTTCATCCAACGACTAAACGATACCTAGCCTCTACAGCTGGAAAAACAGTTGGAAAAACAACTCCAAAGGCTAGTTGTTACAGGAAAGTAGATAACAAAAAGCAACTGATTCATAGAATGAGCAGGAGTGGATTCAATGCCACCAAGTGCAGAGAGAGAGGAAACCTCCACGCTGTGATGTGTTTTCCAGAATTCGCTATCTTGGCTGGAATTGTTTCTCTGCTTCCTCATATCCTGAAAAAAGAACTAAACCTCTTACAGAAAATTATTTATGAATTACATTTTTATAGCTTTAAAATAAATAATAAAAAAATTAAACTCCAGTTTAAATGTTATTTTCAAACCAAGAGTCCAAGGGAAGTTATTTTCAGGAGAGACCTATGACTTGTAATTTTTTTCCATTTTTAAAAAATCACTACGCTAGTTTTGCATTTTACTTTTGTGGTTAAAAATAAGGCTTTCCAAAAACAATAAAAACAAAAACGCAAGCACAACAATTACACTGACCTTATTTCTTCAACATTTTCACCACTTTCTCAACCAAAATTTATTTAAGGATCTCTTTATGGCACTCAGCATTTCTTGATCCTTGTAGAGAGGGCTCCATATTGAAGGGGAAAATATCTCTGGTGTTAGATACAAGGAGGATCTGAATAATGATCTTCCCCAAAGCAAAAAAGGTCAGTCCTAAAATGGTCCAGCAAAAGGCAAAATCTCAGAGGTGAGGGGAGGTGTGGAGAGAGAGAGAAAGAGATAGAGATAGAGAGACAGAGACAGAGAGAGAGAGAAAGCTGCCAGGCTATTATAAGGAGCACTGACACTGCATAATTCATTTCTTAATGAATGTACAGAGAACAGCATAAATATTACCATTAAGCAGAGTGGATGTGAGCATCCAAAGCAAGCTAGCTGGCTGATTACTTTCTCATTTTTTTGTTCTTTTGTAACAATTCCATTTCCGAAGTGCTTGATTCCTAACACTGATGCTCCAAAGCTATTGTGAGCACAATGCATGAATACTTAATGAAGTAAACAACAAACAAAATGGCTCATCTTTGGTGCCCCCAACTAGCATCCCAAACTGGATATAATTAAAGGTGTGAACAAGCAAGCAAGGAAGTAATGAACCTGCAAAGTCAAGGTTCTGAGAAATTATCTGGCATTCCGCAGTGCACCAGTTCAAATTTATCACTCATTATCTCTTGTAACGGCAAGGTGCAGATCCACATGTTGGTACCCTTCTCCACTCTTGTCCCCCAGTCTTTTTTTTTCTTTCCATTTCTAGATGGCTAATTTGTGACAATTACTGCTTGTGACAACTCCCACCCACCCACAGATCTCCTTTCTTTTTACCCTTAGAAAGCCACTGACCTATAAAAGCCCTCTACTTTTAAAATACACTGAAATTTTAAAAATACAAGGATGTTTAAAACATGCACACACTCACAAAACAAAGCATGAGATGCTCACACAGCCACCCTACCTCCTCCTTGTTTTTACCAATGTTAAAGGTTATGCTCCCCCCAAAAAACAACTCTCCTTCCAAATATGCATACATTTTAATTTGAACCCAATCCCTTGACTGAAAGGGCAGCTTCTAGCTCACAAATATTGTTGTGGATTGCACATTTACAGTTTCTCTAGTGGCAACTAAGGAAAGGTATTTGGTTACTAAGGGAAGTCTGCAGAGTCTGGATAATCTTTTTTTGACGAAGTTTTGTATTTTTCTAATAAGAGAACCCTTGGAGTTTGTGTGGAGAGAAGCCACTTCTTATGGGAAGCCAGCCCAGTTTAGTTTTCTTTCCATTTTTAGATGCTCATATACTTGCAAGTATGTATACACATTTGGTAATTCCAAATAAGGAAAGCCTAAGACAGGTGCAGGATTTCAGAAACACACATGCTTACATTGAAACACACACACAGAGTCTCCCTCTCTCACATACACATACTTTCCACATATCTATCAAATGGATGGGAGAATGGATAGTGGGCAATAAAAGGTTGAGTTCACTTTCAAAAGGGTAATCAGCCAATTCTGTACAACATGGCCCATCGACTGGAAAATAGTAAGACAAAAGCTTGAAAGTGTTTATGTCCCTTCACATCTCCCAAATTCCCAATGACACCAGGAAAAAATACTGCATTGCAGCATTTGCCAGCGCACACTCATGTGTCCAGCATCCGCTGGCCAGCTCACCAACAAATGTACATATTAATTGTCCAGGCATATAAATTAAGTGCCTGGTGGCCACAGATCACTGGAACTGATGAAGAAATTTGTCAAGGCCAAAGTACATCTGTCCATGTACAATGACCTCTATCAAGACCGCCATTCCTATAATGTGGCACACACAGATAATTTGTTTCGATTTTTAAAAAATTAAAATAAAGCATTAAGATGCTACGGGCTAATTGAAGCGGTATATCTCCTCATGGAAGGAATAGTATTTGGTCTAATCCACCCACAATAAGGAAAAAAGTGCAAAGGAAAGAAATCAAACCAAAGAAAAAGACTTGCCCTGAGGAAACCCTTCCATTGTTCATGGTAACTCTTACTGGAGAAAAACACCTTGATTCACCCACAAATTCTTTTACAGATATTAAACACACACACAAAGCACCATTCATGCAACGATTTCTAGATTTGAAATTTCAAATAGATTATCCCCAGTAGAAATGCTAAGTTTAAAATATCTGAAGTCCCAAATCCTATTTCAAGACTGAGTTTAGAACTAAAATGCAAACGTGTAGCTCATTTTCTTTCCCCTTCTTTTAAAAAATACTCTATTGTTAATACCTCACAATAATCTAGCCTTCATCTTACAACAAAATCTCTGAAAATTCAAGGACCAAGGAAGGGCTATAGGGAAAGAAAAAAGTTTCAAGGCTTTGGAAAACTATCAAACAGAAGCAAGTTCATCTATATCTGGCCAGGAGGATGACTTGATTGAATGGCGGTTAAGAATGAATGGGACTGAGATCACAAATGAAGGGTTACATTGCTTGTCAGGTTTTTTTTTTTTTTAAAGAGGTATTAAAATTGTCTTGTAAATCAATGACTCTCGAAGCAATTTTTCAGCTATTTCCCCACCGGTGTTCATTTGACCCTTTCAAAAATGCAAACATTAAATGATTTAGCCATTATGTTACAATGAGATATATGGACATTCTGATCATTAAAACTGTGATGTAGCCAGGCGTCTTTTGCAGAAATATTTCCAATCAGATTTTCATTTCTTAATAAATGCACACTCAACCTTGTGCTTCCATAAAGGCACACCTCCACATGCAGGTAGTAGGCATTAATATTTTTAAGACAAAGAAGCAAGAAAGGTCAGCAGTAGAACCACGTGTCTTTTTACAACCCAAGACAAGGTGACAGTTCTATGGAAAAGATTTTCCCCTAACTAAAAAATGCCAGAAAATTCTCAGAAAAAAGAAGTATATTGGAGATAATAAAAAAACTATTCTATTTTTAATAGCGACATATGTTAACGCACTCAAGATATGGGAGTAAGGTTCCAGTGTATGACAAAAAATCTAAGTTTATTTATTTTTACCTCAAGAGTCAAAACAAATTTTTTAAATCCCCCATTAAGTAGACAAAACAAAAGGAAGCATCTACAAGGAAAAAAGCATGGGGGGGGTGTGGTGCGGAGATTTGCAATGAAGAGAGTAAAAATTAAGAGTACTTTAAATAAAGCCAGTTATACTTTCCTAGCCTTTTAATATATTTCAGTATTTTTTATTCTCTCATTTTGGAGCTTAAAATTAGCTACCTGATCACGTATCTAATTTGTCTCTCAAGAAGAATCGGTAACACATCACCATTTCAGTGATTTTTACGCTACCTCCTATTCACCTAAGTACTACACCTTTCAGTCTTCCCAGTACCCACCATCATGAGAAAAAGACTACTAGTGAAGCACACTTAGAGAAAAAGCGAGAGGTGCCTGTCACCCAGCGCACACATGGGTCCCAGACGTTCAGAGAGACCGAGAAAAAGAATTCAGCTTTTCACTCAGTTTATGCCAAGACCAGACCCAGGACCAAATGCCAAATGGAAGGCAGTGGTTGCAACGGTGCAGCCTCATGGATCCTGTGGCTGGAGGCATGGAGAGGCAAGCAAAGTGAAAGGCTAGAATATAGCTTTTTATTTATTATTTTTAAAAGTAATTTCTACTCGAGATATAAAATGAGAGATACAATGAACTCCCTGGAACTGCAGTACCAACATCTGATTTAGTAAAAATACCAATATCACCCAGCACAAAAATCATTGCTTAGGGTAAATCTATTCTACCTATATTTCTCCTACGGATATTTGCTGGAAATTTCTAAGAAATCATTTGCAGAACCTATCAGCTGTGAGAGTTCACTATTATGCTTCCGTCAACTTCATTCAATATAATTTACATTTTTTTCAAATGGCCTCTCAGGATTCCTTGCGATTTTTCGCACGTACAATTTCACAGCAGGGAAAAAGGGGAAAGAGAGAAAGAGAAAAAAAAAAAAAAAAGCAAGATTCCCTCCTCTCCCTTCCCCCTCTGCTTCTCTCTGTTTTTTAAACCAAAAGAAAAAAAAAAAAAGAAACAAGGGAGACAGAACAGATGCTTAAAAATAGATTTCTAAAAATCACTGTAAACCAGAGTTAGAAATGTAATTAACACCTATTTATAAAGAATAATTAAAGTTGGGCCAGCCACAAAGAACAGCAAAGATAATCGAGGTCCTGTCCCCCCCCCCCCTTTTTTTTTTTTTTACACTGTTTGCAGTGTGTTCTCATGATAGCCACCTGCTCCCTACTCGGCTTTTCCTCTGTTCGTTTCCCCGGCAACCTTTCATTGGGTTTTCCTCCCAGCTATCGCTTTCAGTTGGGCTGCTCGGTCTAATCTTATTTGTTTTACACCCATCAAAACAAGCAGCCAGACAAAGGCAATCCTCTAAGAATGGGAAAAAGACCACAGCTTTGTTATAACATCTATGCAGAGCGAAAAGTCCTCCCTAGGCTTTTCTAGCGAAAAATAAGTGAGATGGATATGAATTTACAGCCTCCCCCCATACCCAGCTTTGAAACCCCGTGAAAGCTATTGCTGGTGAAATTCAAAGTCAAAGTGGGCATTCGTGGCATCTAATCATGCCATTTTGTGCCATATCTTCAGGGTCAACATCAGGCGACAGAAGCGGCACTCAAGGAGTTTCCCTGCTGCCTTTTTTTTTTTTTTTTTTCAGAAAAAGATGATGCTAAAAATAGATTTACTACTTTGGCAGAAAGGTTTTCCCCTTCCACATCGAAAAGTCCTGTTTCACAATTGCATCCGCTGGTACTGAACCTCACCTCCTCCACCTCTCATTCCCAGCCTTCCCCATCACTCCTAGTAGGAGACGGAAAAGAAATGTGCCTTTAACTTTAACAGTCGTGTAATTCTGTTGAAGCCTCACAGAGGCGGTGGACACGCCAGCCAACAGCAACGGTGACATTGTGATTGTCAAAAAGACACCAACCTTGCTTGGCTAAAATGTGTGTCTATGGAAGAGGCAGTGTGTGTGCCTGGTGTGCATGCAGTGCCATTACACTTGGAGATGGATTCTGGTTTTCAGAAAAGAGAAATACTAATAAACACACACACAAACGATCTGCACAGTGATTTACGATGCACAGTCCACCATCCTTACACACACACACACAGACACACACACACACACACACACACACACACACACACACACACACGGCTGGAATCTCCAAGCTCCCTTCCTCTTTTCACTTACCATCTTCAAGCCATTCCACTCCATCTGTGATCAGAAGAAGATGGACCCTCACACAGTGTGTCAAAAGCGGAAAGGAACGTTATGTAAAAGCTGACATTCCTTCTTACAGAGCTGCTGCCCAGAGAAGGAAGCAACAACTCAACACGCCAGGCACCGCTACACATACAAGCCGCCTCCTCTTTTTTATGAGGTCATGACAGGAAACTCTTTGAAATACAAGATGCAGCATTTACTGAAGCCCAAATAAATCACTCTCTTTGCCGTTTTGACTGCGCAGTCCCCTGAAACACAACTGCCCATCTCAACGTTCAGTATCCAGGAGCTGCCTCTCAAGGTTTAAATTTCCAGCACGGAAATGGAGAGATTCCTAACCCTGCTGCATCTACCTCCAGCCCCACAAACCCAGGCACGCAGACAAACCCCCACTCTCTTGCAAAAATAAAACCCTTCTTTTGCCATTGTGGTCTCACGTAATAAAACCTTTTTCAACAAACCAGCAATTATTTCAGCCCAACTCCCCCCAACCCACCCATCCTCTCGTCTTTATGTTGAAGGGAAAACTGACAATGACCTGTTAAAAATGACAATCTATTTTCCCACTGCTTTTCAATACAAGGACCTACCCGCACTCTCTACACAAAAGAGATAGTAAATGTAGGAACCAAACAGCAGCAGAGAACTAAACTCTTGTGCAAGCATCAGACTGGTCAAGGTGTAGATGCTTCTCTTCCCTCCAGCAACACAAACAACAGATTATAAATCTAGTCGTACCTACCATAACCATTCTTATTGGCAAATATTGGGTCTCGCAGAGCTTCGACTCTTCTCTTAAAATTTGCAAAGCTTTCAGAATATATTTTTTTAAATGACTACTATTGTTATATATTTTTAAAGATCCACAAAACACAGAGTGGATGATTGTAAAGTAAATCAATTATTGGGGTGGGGGATGAGGGGGGAGAAAGAAAAAAAAAAAAGAAAGAAAAGGAGCAGTGAGCTGAAACCCCCGATTCTAGGATGTAGATAAGAACAACTGAACAGAGCCTTGCTGAAATTGGCTCGAAGCTTCCCCTTTTTACATCCATTTATGGGACCATCTGTCAGCTGAAGCCAGGATCTGATTGGCTGGGGAAATGAAAGAAGGCGTTGCAACATCAGGTGCTATTTAAATTAGCTACTGCCAGATTGACGATGTTAATGATTTGGTGACCTCTACAACAACAGAGACCAGATTTCTGAACTGCTTCTTGTGTCTGGTAATTAAGGCCAGGCTGAAGCAACAACAGCCATACTTGTATTTTTACCTTTTCCTCCTCCCAGCTCAAAAGTACTGTAACAACTGCAGGTCACGGGCAGCTTGCAAACCTTAACAGTGGGAGCGTCCTCCCTTTCCCCTGTCCTGAGGGCTGCACCACCCCACCCCTCGGACAGAGGGCTTTTCCCATCTAAAACATTTTCAACCACCTTATCTTTCTCGACAGTTGCTTTCTAGCGAAATGCATATTTAATGATCTGCCTCTAGGCTTAAAGATACAACAAAAGCACTTTAATGTGCTAATACATCTACATTTTAACTTTGTTATTTCCCAACATTGCTGATTTTTAGTAAGTAATGCTCCTTCCGCAGCTCACACGACCAGGTTTCAAAAGAAAGCAAATGTGAGATTGTGCTTGCTCCAGGAACTGGGGCCACATAAGTTTGCTTCAGAAAATGATTTCCTAATAAACAAACAAAAAAGAAAAAAAGCCAGGGAAGGAGGGCACAGCTGTCAGCCTCTACCTTTCTGCCTCCTGTCTGAGCTTTTCAAAACAGAGAATGATGAATGATTTATTTAAATGTATTTATTTCTCAACTTGGGTAGGCGCATGATCTGAATTTTTAAAAATTCACTAAAATACGTTCTCTCTTTGCTCTCCCTACTGCTATAGAGAAAGGTAAAGCATGCTTTTGACAACAGCCTCATTTGATAACCGGTGCAGAGTGCCCATCTTGCTTAACTGAACATGTGATTTTGCATCTCTCCCTCAACGGACGTTTTTTAGCTTTGGCCTCTTAAAAGATTTGCAGAGAGATATTTAGCAAGCGTGTGGTGATGTATATATAGTTTGTATGCCTATGAGATACATTTCATAACCTCTATGCTACCAAGCCTTCAGTAAGATACTTTTTTTTGTTCCAGTTTGGGTTTTAAAGTGGCTTACCTGAGGAGTTTATGCTTTGCTTCTATCCAAAAAACTAACTTATCAGTATTTATTTAATTCACAATTTAGTCAATTTGTTCCTCAATAAATACACAGAGGTAACAAATATTACTGAAGACGTAATTCAACATAATTTTTAATCTTTGGCTGAAGTTGACAGCGAGACGGGACTGGGCAGAGTAGAAATTTAGGCCGGAAATCATGCTACACTCTGGACTTCAAAGTCCAAGAATAAATGGGTCTGTGAAAAATTATCAGAAAAGAAAATAACCTTTATATTTTTAAAAATTAAAACTATTCTCTCCAAGCTACTATTTCATGAACACACACACAAATATATATATATACACACACACACTTTAAAAAATACAGATACACCACAAAACAATGTGTGTTGGGTACACTATATGAACTATTAGACTTGGATATAAATAAATCGAGCTATTGGAAATAAAATACATGAAATAAAAAAGGAGAAATGTGAAATCTATAATCCCCTCAAGTGGAACAATATTAAATTAAGACAACTTTTAAAATAATATATTTAGCAAATGTATAAAAGAGTCGTACAAGTCACAATAGTACTACAGTATCTACTGAACTGCGTACTAAGGATGAATTCACAGGCTAAGTGTTGTAAAGAGCTCAACAGACAGCCACAGGGCAGGTACAGGTGCCCCAAATCGAAAACAGAAACTGAGGGCGATCTGACCAATATCAAAATATTGTGAAAAGTAAATATAAACACAATGCTGACAAACACATAAATAAAAACAGGCCCCTTTAAAGTCCTTTCTCCCACCCATATTAATCTCAGCACACTTAGTGAGCCACAAATTAACATTAGGTATATCAAAAGATATTCTGGCCACTTTTCCAAAATAGTAACTGTATACCACAGTAAAAAGGATTAGCTGGTTTTGTTAGGCTAAAAAAATCCATGCACTATGTATATTGATCACTTCTCCAAAAACCTCCACTCTAAAGTCTTTCAACAGAATCCTCAAACAAATGCACAAACATCCTCAGACGCCTTTTCTCTAAAGACAAAGGCAGAATCCTATTGTTGGGAAAAGTCAACCTTATTATTGCATTTCCAATAGTACCATTCATCTTTCAGAGTGAGGGGCTGACCGCTACATCAGTGGTGTGACATTTGTAAAGCAACAGATTCTCAATATATTATCTCAAGAATCAGGCAGGCGAGTCTCCCAGTCATGCATGATTTTTTTTTTTTTCCGCCACAATCCTCCACCACCACAAAAAGAAACTTGTCTCACTCAAGCAGCTAAGGCAACCTAAAAATGATATCCCAGAGCTGTGGGGCTGCCAGCACGGCTGTATCCTTCTTACCATAAATGAGCAGTTTCTTGACTCATTAATAACAATTTCCCTTAAAAGAAGTAATCTCATATCAGTCAGCCCCTCGCCACCATGCACACATCCCAAAGGTTGCAGATATCTCAGCATCAGTCGCCGGCAGCCAGCTTTCCCACACAGAGTCCAGATGGACTGTACCAGAAGCCAATTCAGCGTTAATAACTACCTACTCCGTGCAGTGGAGAAGCCTTACGTGGCACAATGGGCTAGGAAACAGCAGCCGGCTGAAACTGCAAATAAAAAAGACAACCAAATTCTCCAAAAGCACCGAAAGGAAGGAACAGAAATGGAAGCGTGAATTGTATTTCCTTGACTTCTATGAGAAAAAAAAAAAAAAGAAGAAAGAAAGAAAGAGAGAAAGAAAAAAAAAAAGAATCCTTCATAAACATAGGGAAAAAAAATGAAGGGGGGGGGAACAGATGCTGCCCAGAGAAAAGTGACAAAATATTACCTCATTATTTAACAAAGCAGCATTAAGCGTCCTGCTGATTTCAAACATCTTGCCACAGATTTTGTTTTAAGAGAAACAGATAGAATCCTTTGCAAAGCACTCCGTCTGCAAAGGGTTCTTCAATTTTCTTGCGCACCACGGAACAGTCAATATATTATTTCCCTAGAGTTCGCACATTCAAACCTCTAGTCAGGGAGCTGAATTTTCCCCTTATCTCACACACAGTAGACTCCTGTTATATGCACTGCTCTCTTTGCAAGAGCAGCCTGCCCCAAACATGGCTGGTGTTTAAACTACTCTTTAAAGTAACAGTTCACTATATAACCACCAGGTGGGTAGAGTGCACAGATTCAAATGAACCATCTTAAAAGACTGTGGGGGGTTTTTTTTCCGTGGAATAGCTTTTGGGTGTAGGATGTGACATGAGAAACGCCAGCATCCTAACAGGCATCTTGTCTTGTATCTCTCTCCGTATCTTATCAAAATAAATAAATAAAATTCCTTCTCCTGACTTACAGCGAGGAAACAAAACAAAACACCGTCACCAACTCTAATAAGAACTGTGAAGAATGAAACACAAACAAGCTTTGTTTCATTCAGGAAAGGATGAACAAGGAAAATCCAATCCACACAGAGCAAGGGGTAAAACCAAAAACTCCAAGGAAATATTTTCCTTTAGCAAAAACAGAAAAATACTGACTCATGTGATAAAAACCCAGTTCAAAAGTATGCATATGGACGAAGCACACACAAGATGGAGGCAAGAGTTTAAGAATGCAACTTTTCGTCTCAGTAAAACATTAGGTTTATTTGATACAGTCTTTCACGATAGGAAATAACCAAAAGCTGAAAAGTAAAGACATTGAAAAAAAAAATCTTAAACATCTCTTAAAAACACAATTATACAAATAGTTATCAACAACCACAAGAACACACTAATCACCTCTCTCTCCCCAATGCTGTTCTGTTTCCCCAAGACCTGCCTCGAAGTGGAACATTTCTGTGGTATACTATTTGGGATGTATAGATAACTTGGTATCTCCTTTGTACGATTCTATTCCAATTAATCTGTTCCTTTTCCAGAGGAGCAATAAATAGAATGTCCCAAGTTGAAAGCCCCAAGTGATGGAGGGGGAATGTTAAAAGGAAAAAGACCCACCTGGACAAATAAATCTCATCACTTATATTGTTATATGGTCTGATTTTAAGGAGGATTTTATTACTTACAGAGAGTGTATGCACCATTCTACGTTCCCTCGTGTCTAAAAGAGAAACCAACACACACTGATACCTGGGATTTTGTTTCCTTGGTTGGATAAAATTAAAGCCCTGAACTTCCACATCCTCTTGCAAACACAGATGTCGATACTAGTATTTTTCCAGCCCATCCGAGCAACATTTAGCTATACACAACAGTGACTGTCTCCTTCATCTTTAAGTCAAAGCTGCATCACTTAATACCATTTAACCTCCTCGCATATATTAAGTTTCAAGTGACAATTTTTAACTGGGGAGTGCGAAGGAGGAGTTGCTCTCATCAAATTCTGGTTGTATGAAATAAGCTAATTTGTACACTCACCATATGTCTTAAACATTAATTAAAAAATGTCACTTTCTTCAAACATTAAAATGTAATCAGCCGAGTAAATAAAATATTCTTGAGTTTTCTTGCCTTGGTGATAATTTAAAGAGTGTTTATCTCAAGGTAACCTCTCTATTTTGATTACCAAGGAAGGCTTTTGATTTGAAAAGGGAAAAAAGGAGATATTGGGGGCTGGGGAAGTGAGAAGAGAAAACCACAACTGTACGTAGCTGCACAAAGGAAAATAAGATGAAGCGGGTTTTTAAGGACCCATAGTCTTGTTACCCTAAGGCAAATCCAGCCAATCAATACCACCCATTGACGGTCCACCATCTGCCATGCTACCCAGTGATGTGGCTAAACAGACCTGTTCCATATGACCGTAGCCGGCTCATTTTCAGTCGATTAGGGCAGTTCCAGAGCATTCACGTGCAATAGCACAAAACTCCAAGTCAGACTGAGCCTCTCTCTTCACACCAGTTCCTCCGAACACAGCTGCAGACCTTTTCCTCCTGTTCCTGGTGTCTGGATTACCTCTTCTTGCCCCTCAATTGAATTAGCAAGATGGGGTGGGAAGGTAGAGCGAACAGACACTCACATATCCACACACATACGGAGATAATTGCTGGCCCTTCTTCACTGTCATGCAGAAATCAGGAATTCCATGTGCTCTGCCCTAATATGATTATGGCACACCATTTAAAGAGCGTCATCAGTGCCTATGACCTGACATTTTCCTGTGCTTCAATTTCTTTTTATCCTCTCCCTCCTCCCTTGAAAAACAAACCTAAACTGCTGGCATTTCTTCCTTTAGGGAAAATATAATCAGCATGCCCAGATAATATTATACTATATTCAAGGGCTTTCGATGAAATTTAAAGCCTCATTTTCTTTCGATGAATTGTGATGTTGGTCTTTGTCTTTTTCCTTTTTCTGTAGAAACAGTAAATGAAATTTTCTAGGAAAATGCAAACATACCACAGAGGCAGGAAAGATGCGCCCAACTGACACACAGTCTACCAGCAGCATCAGGAATTCACTGCTGATGTTATCGTCGAGATACATGACTTGGACGTGTGATGTGTTTCTCTTTCCTAAGTAGTTTTGTTTACTACAGACTGTGGGAAATAGCTAGAAATACGCTATTATATGGAGAAATGTAATAAATGGATGTCTAGTCCACTTAAATTGCCAAGAATTCACCTGTGCAGGTAAACTAACCTAAGCCTCGATTCACACTTGATCTTCCTGTTTTCTTTCAATACTCTTAAGCTTTATGCTAGAAAGGCAGCTGAAGGCAGAAGGTTTCTTTCCAGTATCAACGTATGCTTTTTCAAATGTGCCTTTGACCACACTCTTAAAGCGCTAGGGTGTCTTTCCGGGAAAGAAAATTCAAAAGACAGGAAAACTGCCTTACTTACAAAATTCTGAAAAAGGTAAATATACATTTATCCAAGAACTCTAATTTATGTGAAGTCCCTGTCTGGACTTTTCACTGATCTATTCCTCATCACAGCCTAAGAAAACCAAGCAGAGTCAATGTGCAAACAGACAGAGATTTCTGAAGATCCCTGCATTAAGGGATTTGGGGCCTTTTCATTTCAGTTCAGATGAGCTTTACTAAAAATAAAAAACAAAGAAACAAACGAAAAACCCTAGTATAAATATAAATCTTTACAAATCAAAGGCCACTGAGCAGATAAAGTGAGGAGTAGCTACTCATGCCATTAAAGGACACAGTTTTTAACCAGATTAATACAGTTTTGAAATAATTCAAAAGAAGGTTTGTCTGGATTCATTTATAATTCTGTAACTACAAATAAAGAAATAGATATATTGTAAAAGGCAAGGAAGGTAATTTGTAGAAAGAGGAGGAGGAGGGGATGGAAAAGATAAAGGGGAGGGGAGGAGGGGGATGAGGAGAAGAAATAAAGAAATCATAGGACTTATAAAGTGCAAATAAAAACTGCCATCTTTTACCAGGAGTCTACTGTATACCAAACACCACACTAGGCACTTGACATGCACAATGTCACACAACGTCATAGTAGTGAAGCTTGTTATAATTAAGCAGTCTCCTAGAAAAGTGTTTTCCTCAACTAAAAGTAAGATCTTCCCTCCAGCACTTCACAGAAGAATAAGCTTGATAAGTATTTCCTGAATGAATGAGGAAGATGGGCACAGACTAGAAGAGAAGGCAAAGGGAGGATGGAAGGCACACTCAATTTTTTTCTCAGTTAAAAATGACCAAGAGATTTCTTCGTGACCTGCTTCTAACTAGGCACGTCCTCAAAATGTATCTCATTTAATCTATCATTATGACCACACCGTAAATGTGTAGTGACAGAGATACAACAGATTAAAGCTGGAAGGTAAAAAAATCTTAGAAGGCACGATGAGTACCTGATTGAGTCCCCAGCCCCACTGCCTACTTTCTCTTCCAAACCTGGCACGAGTCCTAACAGTGACTGATCAGCAAACACTGGTTGGATGAACTTCTGTGCCCTCAGCCCCTTATGGCACAGAGCCTGGCTCCAGGCAGCCCTCAGTTATGGGGAAGGAATGACGATCAAGACATCCACTCATCACGACCTCAAATACTATCCCAAGGCCTATTTCATTTGACTCAGGTAGGGGTCACTGAACACCTCCTTAGGGGAAAACGATATGCTAGGCTTCCTAAGCCTCAGTTTTCCCATCTATAAAGTGGGCACAATAATACTTCCCTTAAGGTTTGTTGCCAGGATTAAAACAGAGTTAGGCTTGGTGGAGGCAGTACTCTAAATGGTAGCTATTATTATTAATATGGAGAATGGGGGAAATTGTATGAATTAGTGCCTAGCTACAAGATAATTCAATCTTGTTGGAAAAGATACAATTCAAAGATTCTCAAAACAATTAGAGAATAAGACGACAATAATGACTAAGGAAGACTGAACGGTCTGTTCTAGTTCTAAGGAAAAACGCCAGCTGCAGAACAACACTTACTTAGACCTGGGGGCAAAGTTCAGTGCTAAATTCTCAGTGTGAAGAATAAAAATAAATACAAGTCATAGTACCCACCTTCAAAGAGCTTACAATCTGGTTTGGAAAGGAGCTTTCCTTTTTACGCATGAATCTTGGTGTATAAGGAAGAATGTTAAAATACTATTAACAAAATAAAATACTGAAGGATAGTGGATGGTGAGGATGCCATCTGGAGTAAGGGGGGAAGGCTTCAGAGGAGAAGTTGGAATTAAGGCCAGGCTTAAAGAATGATAGGCTTTGTCTAGGAAAATGAGGGATATTTCATGTAAGAACAAAGTTCCAGGAGGAGGGCAGCAATGGGACATTGGCAACCAGCTCATTCTAGCTAGACCCCTCTGAGGACTCAATCTATTCCAAGCTCTTCCATGTTTTTAAAAGTTAAAATGAGGAATGTTATGATATGATGACTGTGGAAGAGCAGACCTCTTATTCAGTAAGTACTTTTTTTTTTTTAAAGATTTTATTTTTTTCCTTTTTCTCCCCAAAGCCCCCCAGTACATAGTTGTATATTCTTCGTTGTGGGTCCTTCTAGTTGTGGCATGCGGGACGCTGCCTCAGCGTGGTTTGATGGGCAGTGCCATGTCCGTACCCAGAATTGGAACCAATGAAACACTGAGCCGCCTGCAGCGGAGTGCGCGAACTTAACCACTGGGCCACGGGGCCAGCCCCTCAGTCAGTACTTTTATAAAAGGAAGAGGAATTAATATTTACTGAGCATCCCCATTGCACTAGGTACTTTGCCTATAAATCTCATTTAATCTCACAACTCTGAGATTTCCAATAAGGAAATTAAAGATTAGAGAATTTAAGTTATTTGCTGAAGATCACACCTCTAGTAAGAGGGAAATTTAGGTTTCAAACTTATATATGTCCAACCTTAGTCCACATTCTTTTCACCATAAATACTACCTTATATAGAAAAGTATAGATCTAAATAAATTTAAGTTTTATTCTCTGTGTTAGTCTCTCTTCACATTCAGAGTAATGTCTTTGACATCTGCTGACATTTAAAACAATAACAATTTTTTTAAAACCACCAAACTAACCTATGCTTGCAATTTCAGTATTCTGCCACCAGGTGATGATAGAATCCTGCTCCTATGAGACTTACAAGGGTCATGTTTTGGCCTGCTATACTTTTGGGTGTGTGCTATTCCGTCCTCTATCCCAGAAGTGGAAGGAGGAGTGCCTGATCTTCAGATGGAATCATCCACTAAAGCCCCAAGACATTAATCTTGCCAAATATTTTTCAAATTTATTTATCAAAAATTCAACTATGAGCATAACTCTAAACTTCAACAATCTTCCAAAATTTCTATTACAGATTGTATTCAATGAATTATAGTTCTTTGTTACTTTCATGGAGTAGTGTGAGTTTGCAGGGTAGAAATTGTATGTTATTTGCCTTATAACCCCAGCATGTGGAATATCAGCACCTGGAACATCACAGGCGCTCAATAAAAGAACATAAATCATTGATTCTAAATATTTTAGGAAAAGTTTTGAACCAAATGCTTAGGGCAAAATAATTTGGTACTTTATTCATTAATACATAACTTTCTTTATCGAGTCACCCTTAACGCTGGCTTATTATAAAAAGCCTTTTCTTGAGGTTCATCATCAGCAGAAGCATTTCTCTGAGTGGTCAGGCACTTTCTTCTGTCTTAGCCATGGACAGTCTACATTCATCATAAGCCCCGCCCTGCTCAATAACCTACTCTACCTTTTCAACCTTCTTATGCCCAGGAAGATTGCTTCCTTTCTCCACGGGAGGTGAGGAAAAACTTGAAAAACAAGAGAGGCATGCTACATAACTGTCGGAAAGAGGCAACTCTCCACTTGACCCTTCCCAGTCCTTCCCCTCTCTGACTCTGAAGCTTGGGGGAATGACTTAACTACTTTTAAGCAGAAGAGTAAAGTTACACATTAGTGCTGAGTAGCTCGTTTCCCTTAGCAACCCCTTAGCAACAGCAGCTTCGAGTTCAAAATATCTCCTTGGAAAGGATCACATCTTTAATGAAGATGAGTACTTTTTTAATGTAAGGTTTTTGAACAGAAGTTTTAACATTACAACCCCTAAAGCCTTGTAGGCTACAAATACCTATTTCATGCTTATCTTCCTTTATGACATTATGTGGTAACCATAACGATGCTGGGCTCCTGTGAAATTTCAGTCCGTGGAAAAGCCCTGGTGCTGCTCTAAAATTCTTCACAAATACATAACTTTTATTTTATCAAGTCACCATTCATCCTAGGTTATTATGGAAATTACACTTAAGTTCTTTTAAAAGGGTTATTGATATTGACCTCACTATTCAGTTTGCTCCCTTACTGAGAAGAATGAAGAACTAAAACCAGAGTTTTTAAAACCTACATTAGAGTTTTACAAACTATATTACAAGTAACCTAAATTTCTGTGGACAGTTTAAAAAAATATATAAAAAAGTATTCCAACTTTACCCCAAACTGGTATTTACTGATTTTATTATTTGATACCTACCTTGCCCACTTCATTATCTATAAAATGGATCATGCGATAATCAAATCATCATCACATTTGATTGGTTTGACATTGTCAGTGAAATGAGAATGCTTGCAAAAGGTTTTGCTAGCCTTCAAAAACCCTAGGAATGTAAAATGTGTGTCATATATGTTATGCATATATTAAAACTCCACCTTGTTCAAGAATTTTGAAACTATTTTGTCATCTTAAAGGTTTCACAACTCAAATAATACACAAATTCCCGCTTGAAATTTGTTCTTTATTGTCTATTAGCACACAGATACCTTGTGGCACAAGGAAACAAAATGTACAGAGCTCAGAATAGTAATTTCAATGGATTTCTTCACTATTACAGAGTTATCAAGTAAGACCACATAATCCATGTGCGCCAGTTCCAAGATATGGATAGCTAAAAGACAGAGTCTTCCTCCCATATCTTTTACTTGCTATCAGTAGATGGCTAAACTGTGCCATCCACCTGACATGAAGTTTTCAAGTTTCCATATGCAAGGGCATTACTGAAGAACGTGCCTAGAGCAATGGTCCTTATACATAGGAGGGGCTCGGTGTGTGTTCCTGAACACACACACATTCTAAATCACTAGGGAACATACAAGGAGGAGCCAGGAGACCTCAAGGCCAGTTTCATCTCTACCACTAATAACTCTCTGACCTCGGGCAAACTACTTCTCTTTGGACCAGAATTTTCCTGAGTAAATAAGAAATAAAACTAGACGATTTCTGAAGTCTCTGCCAGCTGTAATACGTCAGAGTCTATAAATAAATAGTTTTTAATTAGCAAACAAAATTTTCAGTAAGGTTAACTCCAATTTTCAACTGACTTTACAATGTAATAATGCTGGCTAAAGGGAAATCAAGCTTTTGAAGGAGACTTTAAAATCTGCCTCAGATGAAGAGCTGGGTTAATATTATGTTCCAATATCCAGTCTGGTGATCAGAGTTATTTTAATAAAATACAGAGCTGGGGATGGTTGGTTAAAATCACTAAAACCAAGGGCTTTGACCAGGACCTTGATTAAAGTGCAGATACTCACTGAACTTCAGTGTCATCAGATTTAAAATGGGGACAATAATAACGCCTAAGGGTGCGAGGCTTAAATGAGATAATGCATGTAAGGCAGGTACTGCAGGTTATATGATATGCTGTTAAGTACTCAAAAATGTTAACTACTTTTATATTAGCTTGAAACACATGAAATTGTTTTAATAAGTCAAAAGCAGGCAAATACTGTCAATTTCATATGGCTCAACCCATGTCCTGTTACTCTCCTGCCTAAAAAACCTTCCATGATCCTCACTGCTTGTATCAAGTCCAGTGATTTACTGTGGCATTCAAGGCTCTTTACAATCTGGCCTTTGTTTAAGCTTCCTGACACCTCTAGGACATCCCCTTCCATATATACAGCTCTAGACATGCCAGTCTCTTCCCCCACATCACTTGGCCCTCCTGCCCCATGTCTTTGTTCCTGCTGTTTCTTCCATTTGGAATGCCTTCTCTCCCTGGAAAATCACACTCATCCTTTAAGCTTCAACCTCACTAAGCAAAATTAGCTGCTTCATTATCTGAGCTTTTATAGCAGCTTATTCTTCCTGCCTTCACAGAACTCATGCCAGAGTATTACCACAGTTGTTTGCAGGTCTGTCCCCGAGCTGTTTTTAAGGTCCCAGGGCAGGGACTCTTCTTATTTGTCTTTGTTTCCCTCCAGCTGAGCACAGTGCCTATCTGATAATTGGCGCTCGCTAAATATTTGTTAAAGTAAAATGAACACATGCACAGCAAGTTAAGATATGCCCTCTTTTAGAAACAAATAATAAATAGATGAATCCCAAAGACGATTCCAAAAAAATTAACTTTTGGAGTCTACTCTTCCATAGAATCATTTTTCTGATGTGAGAAACCTCCCCCAAAGGCAGGTCTTTTCCCTCTAGAAACGTTCATGTGACTAAAATCAGCAACTTTAAAGTGGAAGTCGCTCTTCAGGACAAACCCATCAAGCTGAAGTCCTGATTTTTCAACAGAGACATTCTTTTATTGCCAGAGAAGGCACTGCTCTAGCTGAAACCTTATTTAGTGAATATAATATAAGGGTTTGCACACTGAATTTGAGCTTCTATAGCTAGAGAGGTCTTCAGTTCCAGAGAACTCCAATTAGGACTTGATGACGTGGAAGGTATGGCAAAGAGGAGAGTACTGCTGATGTTGCAGCCTGGAGCACGAATTCACCATCTGCCCACATTCCCACACTCTATGCCACCAAGACTGGAAAAGCTCTAGGAAGTGCAAGTGCTTAAGAGAATTAACAGTGTATTTTAAATATTATTTAACTAATGTTACTGCCTATATAGACAGTAACATTAGTTAATGTTTAATGTCTGTATATATGTGTTGTGTGTGTATAAAATTATATTATTATATAATTATATATATAAAATTAGTTTAAAAGGAGAGTAAATAGTTCTGCACAATAGGAGTGTCAGGCTACTTAGCCAGTTGTAAATCCAGAAGATTTAGTCTCAATTTTTTTTCCAATAAGTAAATAAAATCTTATGAAAACCCCTAATATATAAACAAACAAAACAGAACTACTCTCCTGATTGGGAAGAGTGGGCCTCACTAAACATTTACCCCACACCCACTCAGTTCATGGCGCACTCTGAGGAACTCAGCAACCAGTAAGGAAACCAATGGGAAAAAAGTGAATCGGGAGCTAAAAGACTTGGGTTCCAGCACCAATGCTTCCACCCTAGGACCAAACCTCCTCATCTATTACATCTAATTCAAAGTGTTTGGTAATGTCTAGCCAAGATTCCAAATGGAATGCCTCAGTTTCTGAGGCTTCCCAAGCACATAGAATAATAGTGCTTACTCCCCTCATACTTCCTACCTACCTTAAAGCTGCACAATTAATCTATTTGCCAATCAATCACTCTTCACAGAAACACAAAGTTCAACAACTAACAGTGGGGACACCCATGGCTGACAACACAGGTTTCACAAGTACCCAGAGAGGGCTTAGAAAATAAATATGGTCTTGATCTTGTCCTTCAAGGCATACCTCTCTCCAGTCTAGAAAATGTGTAAGCTTCTCAAGAGTCCTGCCAACCACTTAGTTGTGTAGATTCTATCTCCTTAACTTTTCTTGTACCCACTGCTACTGCCTTGGTTCAAGACTCTGCATCTCTCTCCTGGATTATTATTATTGACATATCCTTATCTCCAATTTTGACTGAACCCCATTAGCCAGCCACACCGACCTTTCTAAAATTCCAATCTAACCACATTGCTTCCTTGATTAATATCAATAAACATCTATCCCCTCTTCTGCTGAGATTCTCAGTGAGTGCTCTATGAAGGTTTACCCCGAAGACCTCTAACAGACTTCATAAGTTTATAGGATATTGTCTCGTGACACAAGTGCATGTAAGTTCATGGTCTTCTTTTGCATGTCTGTTTCTCCCACTAAGTTTGAGCTCCTTGAGGAGGGGGGACATATATGATTCATAATAAATGATGGACAAATAAATTAACAAATGCAATCTTCCCTAAACAGAGCTTCCAAGTAGTTGCTTTCCTCATTTTTTTAAGCTGCAGAAAGCAACAGATAGCTCTGTTTCATTTGCAAAGTGCTTTACCATAAAAACTACTATCTCTCGAGCATTTACTGCATCAGGCACTAGTCTTAGCTCTTTACATGCATTAACTCACTTAATATCACAATAACCCTATAAGATAGGTACTATTATTGTTATCCCTGCATTGACAGATGAGGACAATTAAGGCAGAGAGAAATTAAATAACATACATTGGCTCATCATTATAATCATTCAACAAACATTTACAGAGTGTTTACTATGCTATTCTCACAACCAACTATGAGAAGACAAGATATATACAATCATCACTTTGCAATAAGGGCCAAGGAGAAACCACATCTTGTTCATCCTTAGGGATCCCTGGAGTATCCAGAATAGAATCACATTCAATAAATATCTGCCGAATAAGCATTGAATTAGTGCTCCTGAAATCTGGTAGTGGGGCTCTCTCTACATCAACCACTTTCCTTGACTGATGCTTGAGAGAAGGGACCTCTCCTTCTTTTGGTTAAACCTCAATGCTTTTGAGAGTACAGAGGCTCTATTAACAATTACACTGAGACCACAGGCATAAACCAGCACTGTCCAAGGCAAACCAGGTTACACGGTCACATTACTTATGACCAACTTTACCTGATACCTACTTATGGATTTCAAAAAAGGGATGAGGGCAGAGGATGAAAATGCAACAATGTCCACCCTGTGCAGGTGGTTCAAAGGACATCAGCTGAAAAAATCCCTGGCTAATATGTGCCGATGTGGTCAACCTTGCTAAGATACTTAGCACAGCAATGTGTGAGGACCATTTGGCCAAACATTAAAAAAAGAAAGGCCATTATCCAGAAATTCCATTGATATCCACACTCTACCAGAACATCCTCTGGAATGACATTCAGGGAAACAACACTTAGGTAAATAAAAATGTACACTTATGTATGTGTCTTTGTATGAGCTATTCTCTCTACTTGGAACACAATTTCCTCTGCTGCTTCTGCTTGAACGTATACTCATCCTTCAAAAGCGAGTTCAAGTATTAATTCCCACAAATTCATTCAGCAAATATTTATTGAGCACCTACTATGTGCCAGACACTAGGGATGCAACACTAAGCAAGGCACACAAATCCCCTGCCTTGAGAGTTTACACTGGACTGGGAGCAGACAATAACACTTCCCGATTTTCCCCAAACAGCATTAGCAGTTCCCTATTTGACCTCTCACAGAACTTGCTCCTCCGATCATTCCGTTCCTCATGGAACTGCAATTACCACCTCTCACTCAAGACTGAGCTCTCTGAGGGCAAGAACCCATCTTCATCTATGTCCCGCATGACTGGCACAGTTCTGGGTTACCCAACTGAATTTAAGGCCACGTGCTTTCCTTCTCACGATGCCACACCCTGCTAACATTCCCTTGAGTTCACTGCTTGATTTCTGAATATTTTAAAATCATTAAGCAGTTCCTTGTCATCCACAAGGTACTGTTCTTAGTGCTGGGATGGAGGATACAGCAAGAATGTAATATGGTTCAGGACCTTCGAGCATTTATAATCAGACTAGGGAGCCCAGTCTTGCTGATGAGAACAAGAACAGAACAAGACAAGAGAGTACATAATCAAGCAGGAGACTGTGCAGGTCAGACTCAAAACGTTCCCTAAGTTTGGAGAATTGAGATGCCACCACGGGCCCAGGGATAAGGGTGAACATAAGTATTATAGAACATCATCCTTCGCTTTAGCCCAGCAATGCTGCCAAGGTGTCCCTTGGTGTTCGCCACTCTCCAAAACCATCCCCAAATATGCTAGGATATCCATACATGGGCCACATTCTCTCAAACTTCTGTGCTTTTGCACAAGCTGGTGCCCTACCTGGCCCCTAAACTCCTTACGTATCTTATGGTCATTAAGATTCAGCTCAAATGTGACCTCCTTTGTGACACCATCCCTGACGTTCCCAGGAAGAAATGACCATGCTTTCACTCTGTGTAATCCTGCTCCTTTCCCAAATACATACCCTTTTTACCCTGTCTATACACTCAATTGTACCCATCATTTATTTGTCTACAGGTCCGTCTCACCTACTACACTGTAAACTTGTTGAAGACAAAGACCCTCATTCATCACTGTATCTCAAGCACAATATCTGGTACAGAGTTTGTGAATGGACAGACGGATGAGATATCAACATACAGAGTCAGTTACAATGAGCTGGCGCGTCCCTCGCTCCAAAAAAAGCATCAGCTGATATAACTTCATGTGATCTAGTGAAAAAGTTCGGAAGTACAGAGTATATAATCAAGTATACAATCTCGAATTTACTTAATCTCTCTGGACCTCAACTAGTCTTATCTATTAAATGGGAATAAAGCATGAAATTGCTACCTCATACAACGATGACTGGGAGTTTTAAATGAGATGATAGAAATGAAAGTGCTTAGAAGAAAATGTTGTTTCAATATAACATGATTTCAGGGGGAAAAAAGCATCCGCCACGGTAATGTTGTCTGGAGATATTTTTAATGGAGGCCAATACCTTTTTTCCTTCCACATTGACACAGGGCTGTGCTTTTTCTAGGTCTGTTAACAGAACCAATAGGTGATAAACCTCTGTGTTTTCAGTCTCTGGGGTGAGTTTCTTTTTCTTTTGCTAGATGGGAGAAAGAGGATTTGTCCTTTTTATGGGTGTGGGGTTTCAACTCTCGAGGTCTAAACATTTTTGAGGGCCTTGAACTAATTTCGGCCACCATCAACAGAAAGGGAGTGGAAAAATCCCCACCACATCTGCCTTGTCAGGGGGTGGAGGAAAGAACTTTCTAAATAGCCTCATTATTGGTCCCAGCTGAATTCTGCTCCTGTTCCATGATGCCAGCAAAAGCATTTTAGTAAGATGCTGCCAGCATCAAAAGCAGATCCACTTACGGTTTCCTGTAAGCGTATCTGCAATGGCAGAAGGTGGCGGGTAGCCAGGTGTGAGCGTGCGTGCTAAAAATCTCCGATACGTCAAGCTGGAAGAACAATTTATGAAATGAAATTCAACGTTCTATTTCTACTCCAAGAACTCAGTTTAAGGCACCGGAAATTTGGCTGGGTAATTCAGCTCCAATTCTTTGCTGCTCTACTGAATCAGAGAATCTCAAAGAAATGTCCTCTGCCGCCTTCTAGCTTGAATGTCTCCCACCTCACCCCAGCAGGACATTCCAAACAAGGGGTCACAGGATTCTGCTTACATAGCTTCAGTGAGAGGAAGCTCATGCACTATTTTTCTAATCATTTGCCAGTTTGGGGTTAGCTCTGGCCATGGGGCAGGGACTGCCATGTGTCCAACAATTCCTGTTCCCTTTTCTGCCTGGCCACACAGCTAGACTACAATGGGGCTGGATAACTGAGTTCTGGCCATTGGAATGTGGGTGGAAGTGATGCACTGGTCCCTAAACAACTTCTGTATGATGCTCCATCTTCTCTTTCTTCCCTCACCTGCCGAGTAGCTGCAGAGGATACAAGGGAGAACTCCAAGGCCCTGAAGGAGAGCAGAGCCCTAGATGAGAGGCCTGGGGCCCTGAATGACTGTGTGGAGCAGAGCCTCCTGCAGACCTATGCTGAACTGTAATCTGAGTGAGAAATACCTTGATTGTGTTAAGCCACTGAGATTTGAGGGTTGCTTGCTACAGTAATTCATCTATTCTGACATATAGACTGTTCATCCAGTTTTTGCAAATGGCAATACCAGACTAAGTGTCTTAGAAGTTACTGAATCACCATCTCCCTTAGAAGCCTTTAGTGGCACACCTTGTATAGAATATTTTAGTACAGCTCTATGTATTACTAGCTCCTGAAAAGAGAAAAGGAATAGTGTAGGAAGGCGGGAGAAGGGGGTATGGAAGGAAGGCCACATTGTCTCAAGGATCAGTCTCCTTATGCATGTGAGTTTCACTTATCCCTTATAACAACCCCAGAGACCGACAGAATCACCACCATTTTAAACAGAAACTCAAGCAGGTCAATGTACATAATCTCTGACTCAGCCTGCTTGGCCTCCTGCCATTTCCCATTGATCTCAGCACCAGAATCTTCCAACTGCCTCCTGTGGATAGACCTTCTCAGGACTTCTACCTGCCTCTCTGAGGCCTAAACACCAAGCTCAGAATCCCTGTTTTGCTATGCTTTCCATGCCAGGACCCCAAATGCCAGGTTTTTACATGACTCTTAAACCAAACAACTGAGTCCCTCAGACACTGGGTTTCCCCACCTGGCTGTTCTTCCGCAGGTGCTCTTAGCAAGCAGCTGTGTTCTGCACGTGGCCTCATCCTTCCCATCCCTATTGGTGTTCACTGAAAAAATGCACATCCGCCCCCCCTACCCCGCCCTAGCCCATTCTAACTGCAGAAAGGATGAGAGAGATGCAACACTTGAGAGAATGTTCAAGTTAAATCAGTTTCAAAAACCATGTATCGAAAGTTTGTTTTTTTAAAAAATCACGTTAGAAGCTATGGAGTTCATGTTGGAATCAAAGGAAAATCTTCCAAGGTAACAATACCATACCTCTTTAACTTAATTTGGCCAGCTTTTTGGAATCTGCATTCGATGCCCTCTTCTCTGCTCCCATAGCCTCCTCTGCTTCCTCTCCAACATCACAGCACTTTTCACACTGTAGTGATCAGTTTATGTCTTTTTTTCTCACTACACTGAGAGCTCTGCAAGGCCAGGGACTGAGTTGGATTCTCCTCTTTATCCCAGGGCCTGACAGTGTGCCAGATAATCCTGGGAGAGCTGGTTCATTATGGCTCGTAGTCACAAAGCTGCTCAATTCCTTTGCTGTGGAGCCCTCGAGCCTTGCTTTGGGTCAGCGTCATCAGTTTTGAAATGGGGTTCTGGCTGCACCCAGTCTGCTTCACCGAGTAACTGCCAACCCTGAGTAAGAACCAAATACAGCCATTTGAATGGATCTGAAGCATCACTGCTGCTCATCAAGGTTTAACTGATTATTCCACTGTCTAGCATTTGGAGACTTTGGAGACAGGGTCTGTGGGAGGATGTGAGAGGTGCTGGCTGGCTATGTGGGTGGTTGCCCTTTCTAGTTTCCTGGTTTCTGGTGCCCTGAGTGATCCAAGGAGCCTGTCCATCCTCGGAAGTGGAGGACATTTGGTGCTTAACATTATGGAAGTAGCATTACCACTCAGCTAAGACCTGAAGACCAGCAGCTGGCTTTCTTTTATTTCAAGAACCTTATGAGGCATAAGGCCATACATTTTTAGATCTCTTACTTTGTCCAAGGTTGCACCGTTAATTATTTGTTTCCAATTTTGACATCAGCTGGATCCATCAGTGGAAGGGCACCTGCTCTGCAGTGGGGAAGATGAGGCGCTCAGAATTTTGTTAGAGGTGCTTGTGGAAGAGTTGGGCTACAGAGAGAAGGGATGAGCTGGATGACCTCCTAAAACGATTCTACGATTCAGATGTTTTACACAAATGTTAACGAATAACTCAGCATGGCAAGGAAGACAAAACCAGTGCAGTAATGCTGTTCAGGTATTATGTGCATTTGCCTTTAATTAAGTGATTTCAGGAGCCCAGAAGTGAGTTCCCAGCCCAGCAAAGACCTCTGGCTGCGGTGACATCACAATGCTAATGCATCCTTTACTCCTGGTTCAGCAGAGGACAGGCCAGCTTCCACCTACCAGTTCTATTTGTGAGCCAGGATATTTCCAGTCAACAATAAGCTATTTCTTACAAGTAAAGCAAGTACTCTGAAGCATTCACAACTCAAACACACAAAAGGTATCCAGAGTATAAAGGAACCATCAGAACAATTTTTCTATAACACAGATCATTCTCAGTGATCTTGCAATTTGCATGTCTACTGGGTCTAGGAACCAGAATTTAACAGGACAATAAAACTTTTGTAGTCGTCAGTTCGGACCACCATAACAAAATATCATACACTGTGTGGCTTAAACAACAGAAATTTATTTTCTCACAGTTCTGGAGACTGGAAGCCCCAGATCAGGGTGCCGTGGGTTCCGGTGAGGACGCTCTTTCTGGCTTGTAGATGTGACTGCCTTCATGTCAGCTGTGTGCTCACTTGGCAGAGAGAAAGATCTCTCTCTCTTCCTCTTCTTATAAGGCCACCAATCCTACTAGATTAGGATCCCACCCTTACGACTTCATTTAATCTTAATTATCTCCTAAAATCCCTATCTCCAAATAGAGTCATACTAGGGTTTTTAGCTTCGACATAGGAATTTTGGAGGGACACAATTCAGTCCATAGCCACTTTCACGTAGAAAGTTCAGTGTCTACTTCACGTGGTTACAATTTAAGTCACATCACTAAGGTGAAATTCCCAAAAACAAAAATGTATTTTAGCTAAGATTTTTTTTTAAAATACAATCCAGGAGATGTATTCTGTTTGTTGTTCGTAGCCAAAGTTGTAAAACATAGTTCTCTGGGGACTGTGAGAAGAGACAATGGAAAGTACTAGGGTGGAAGGCATGAACATCAAGCATCTGTACTCTGTAACTAACTAGCTGCGTCATCTTGGCTGAGTCCCCTGTCCTCTCTGTGCCTCTGTTTCTGCATTATATCAAGCTGGTTTAAATAAGAAAACACATTAATTTAAAATAAACTATGTTTCAGAATTCCGTTTCGGGTTAGTTGTTTTGAGGCTCTAAATCAGCATTACAGTTCTTTTCCTGGTGATTAGGAAAAGAATCTCCTGCCCAAAGAGGTCTACATAAGGAAAACAACAGATGATAAAATGAAAGGCCTTAAACTGTGGCCTCATGTTCTTTAGTTTTAAGCCCACAAGATAATTGATTGCCCCTCTACACCCAGCCTCTTCCTTGATACTAGCATTCTCCCTTTGGAAAAACAGATGAGAACAATCAGTAGCATTTGGGAATCTCTCTCTTTAGTTGAAGAACAGCCAAGGCCAAGGAGTGACTTGAAGGACCCAGAAGGAAGCAGTGGCCTTGGATGTGCAGAGCCCCTGAGACAATGCACTCACACTACAGCAGCCCCTACCCCTTCTGGAATATAATACACAATCTCCCCTCTCTGAAAAGCAAACAACAAAGGAACACTGGCTGCAATCTAATTATCTGGGGGTGCACCACTCCCAGGACAGCAGGAGGGAGGGGTTGGGAGAGCTCACAGCAAGAAGAGCTCTGAAAATGTATCTCTTATATAGAATGCAGGCTTCTCGCTTAAAAACATTAATTCCGTTGCAGAGTCACTCTGCAATTTCCCAAGGATTCCCAAGATCTCTTAAGCCATAAAAAGCATCCTTATTACATTAGTATGCTAAAGGGTTCCTCTGCATACTATTCCAGGAGATAGCAGGGAGAGCATGAAAAAAAACGCTGAATGATTCCAAGGAACTAAACAAAGAAATACCTTTAAAGTTTATCTAGTTAGACTTCATTTTGAAATCTATTTTTTCAAAGCCAAATTGGAAAAAAAGTTCACACCAGTTTTGGGGGAGGTACTCCAGAACCAGGTATCTACAACTCAAACAATGTCAACATTCCTTTTTTTTTTTTGAGGAAGATTAGACCTGAGCTAACATCTGCCTCCAATCCTCTTCTTTTTGCTGAGGAAGACTGGCTCTGAGCTAACATCCATGCCCATCTTCCTCTACTTTATATGTGGGATGCCTACCACAGCATGGCTTGGCAAGCGGGGTGTAGGTCTGCACCCGGATCTGAACCCCAGAACCCTAGGCTGCTGAGGTGGAACATGTGCACTTAACTGCTGCACCAGTGGGCCAGCCCCTCAATGTTCCTTTATACAATTAAAAAGCACCTTCTAAACAAGACATGCATATCAAACCATAAAATAAGAAAAAATATGAGTAACCATTTATCCAGTCTCGGACTTTTCTAAGCTTAAAAGCAATTAGCAAGGAAAAATTTTGATAGAATTGCCTACATGTAAATTAAAAATTTCAGTAAGTCTAAAACAGTAAAAATTATAAGGAAGACAAGCTGGAAAAATATTTACCACAGATATAAAAAAGGATTATTGCTTTTACTATTTAAAGCACTCATATAAATGTATTATAAAAGACATCAATATAGATTTAGACAAAACACATGAATAGTTACCCCAAAGAGGACTTACAACTAGTTAACAAACATGTAGAAAATCTCCAACCTCAGGACTGGTTTAAAAAACATATACCTTAAAACAACACTGATAAAGGAACAGCTCAGTGTCTGTCTCCTCTTCATTGTCCGCCTAAGGAAGAGGCTTGCAGGAGTAAATCCAGTCAGGTTCAGGAGCTCTTTACTGGATCACCGTCTTAGAGGGTGAAGTTTTTACTATGCCATGTATTAAATATTATCAATTTTTAAAGTCTTTATTAATTTAATATATGGGAATAAAAATGGTACCCCATCTGTCAAGGAGACGACATTGAACTGGCTTTTGGACAGGTCTATACCAGCAATGACAGGGCAAATGGTCTTCTTTTGCTCTGAACGGGTCTTTCCTCACTGTTTCGATGCAGACGTAGGGGAAAAGGGGCAAGGGGCAAGCCTATTTGTAGGCTCTGGCCTCCACTAGGCCCAGCCAAAGGAACTCTTCGAGTGGTCCAGCACAGACTACGAGGGCTCTTCAAGAAGAGGGAGCCCATCTCTGCACCTCTGCTTGCTGCTATTCTCCGCACTCACATTTTTCTGTGTGACCTCACAGGAAAAGGGTCCAGAAAATGAGTCAGGTGTTCTGGGAACTCCAGCAAAATGTCAACTTTATACTATCCCCTTATCAAATGAGACTCCCCCTTTATTCATTCAACAAAAATGTCCTGGGTACCTACAATGCACAGGCATCGTTTGAATTGTCTATCAAAATAGCTAAGACTTTTCTCTTTTTGCCTATTTTACATTATTATTTATTTTTAAGCCACTTTATTGAGGTGATGGTTCATGGACGTACTTAGCTAAGACTTTTTAAATTGATCACACCAGCAAAGGTGTAGTGAGACCGGCACCCTCACACAGAACCTGCAGTTATGAAGAAACAGCCTTAAAAATGTTCCTACAATTTAACCCAGTATTTGAACCTCTATGAAACCATCATCATAATAAATTATTTTATATATGAAAATGTTCAGTATAGAATCATGTACAGGCCCATGCTAAGCTAGATCTATAAAGATGAAGGTGACAAGAAAATACAGTAAAAAGGCAAATAAAATAAACTACGTAAGTTGCAGTGAGTGCTATGAAGGAAACCCAAAGGGGCTAAGAAAGAGGACGGGAACTACTTGAGATAGACATTTAGGGGAAGCCTACTGCCTAAAAAATGAGAAAAAACTAACCATTTGAGAGCTGAGACGAGAGTGCTTGAGCAAGAGGGATCGGCCAGTGCAAAGGTCCCGAGGCAAGAACATTCTTGGCTTGTTCCAGGAATAGACAGAAGGCCAGCGTGGCTGGAGTGTGACACACAAGGCGGAAGGAGGTTTGAGAAGAAGTCAGAGAGGGAGGCAGAACCAGATCATATAAGGAAAACGCTTATGCCATTATGTTAAGTGAAAACAGGAGGGTCGAAAATTGTGTTCACAGTATGATCTCAGCCATGAAAAAATATGCATAAAAAAAGACTTGGAAGAAACATACTAGAATGTTAACAGTGGTTATGTGGGAGAGGTACAAAAAGAGTACTGGCTTTGGAACTAGAGAAAAAACAGAATGTTATATCCAGGCTTCACTACTTACCACTTAGGAGGACAGTTATTTAACCTTTCTAAGACTTAGTCACCAAATCAATAAAATTAGAATTATGTCACCTGTCTCACAACACTGGCTGACACACAGTGAGCATGCCTTACATAAAGAGCTTTTTTTTTTTTTGAGGAAGATTAGCCCTGAGCTAACTGCTGCCAATCCTCCTCTTTTTGCTGAGGAAGACTGGCCCTGAGCTAACATCCATGCCCATCTTCCTCTACTTTATATGTGGGACGCCTACCACAGCATGGTGTGCCAAGTGGTGCCATGTCCGAACCCGGGATCTGAACCGGCGAACCCCGGGCCACCGAAGTGGAAGGTGCGAACTTAACTGCTGCGCCACCGGGCTGGCCCCCTTATAAAGAGCATTTTTTATTATTACTACCATTACTCTTGGATAAGAGGATTTTAGGTGATATATCTTCTTTATACTGTTTTATATTTTCCCAACTTTTAACATTTGAACATGTTTCTTTCATAATAAGAAAAATACAAGCTTTATTTTTTAAAATGTTCTGATGGCTAAAGGAAAATGAACTACACTGTGTTAAATCAAATGCCTTTCCACTGTAACAAATACATTTCCATTGGTGTGCAAGGCATTCAAGGCAGCCCCAAACATTGAGGGCAATGCAACATTTATAAGGGACCTTTAGCAAGAAAGGTTCTGCTATGCAAACATGCAGAGACTCACAATTAACTTGAAATATCAAACAAGTTGTTACTGACCTTTCAGGAGTGTCAACAATGCCACAGGTTCTCTCCAAAATACAAAATTAAGATCTATGGCTGCCCAGTTTGCTCCTAAAACAACCTTCAGAAACCTCTAAAGAAAAAAAATCACAGTAAGCATTCTTCTTTTTGCTTCAATATAACTGATTTTTAGATTTCCCAGAAACTGGGAAGATATTAGCAGCAGTGCCCTGGAGAAATTCTTGATTTGCTAACTTACTTTCTTGAAAATGGAGTTTTTGCCCAAAAGTCTACGTTTAATGAAAACCAAACTGACTGGTGGACATATAAAAGGCTGACGTGCTTTGGTGCCCACCTGCAGGTAGTTGGAGATGCCTTCATCCAGAGAAAGGGAGTAGGGAGCTTTGGATTCAAGGTCGAGTTCACCTTCAGTGACTCTGGATGACTTAACGGGTTACATTATCTTTTTAAGTTTCCAGTTTCCTCACTTGTAAATACTTTTCTGGGTTAGTAATAATGTACCTAAGTAGCCTTGTAGAGTGCCTGGCATCTGGTAGCGGCTCAAGAAATGGTAGTTGGTATCATTCTCCAGGGGGGTTACTCCCTGGCCAGTGCCTTTCACCTTTGTTGTTAGAGCCGTGGAATGGATTCTGACTCCTAGCGCCCCTGTGTACAGCAGAGTGGGACCCTGTGTGGTCTTTTTGCTCCATCCTCTGACCTTCTGGCACTATATCAGACAATGCTTTGCCGCTATTCATAGGATTTTCATGGCCAATTTTTTTGGAGGTGGGTGGTCAGGTCCTTCCTTCCTAGTCTGTTTTAGTCTGGAAGCTCTGCTGAAATCTGTCCACCATGGGTGACTCTGCTGGTATTTGAAATACTGGTGGCATAGCTTTCAGCATCACAGCAACACGCAGCCACCACAGTATGGCAATAGACAGACAAGTGGTGTGGTGCCCTGACTGAAAACGAACTTGGGTCACAGGGGCGAGAGCGCTGAATCTTAACCACTAGACCACCAGGGCTGGCTGGCTTCCACCTCTCTCCATCAAAAATGCCAAAATCTGGGGCCGGCCCCGTGGTGTAGCAGTTAAGTTCACATGCTCTGCTTCAGTGGCCCAGGGTTCGCTGGTTTGGATCCTGGGCGTGGACCTACACACTGCTTATCAGGTCACACTGTAGCAGATGTCCCATATATAAAGTAGAGGAAGATGGACATGGATGTTAGCTCAGGGCCAATCTCCCTCAGCAAAAAGAGGAGGATAATGTTAGCTCAGGGCTAATCTCCCTCAAAAAAAAAAATAATAATAAAGCCAAAATCCTAGGGTAAACCCTGTTTCAAAAGGCTGGCTCTTCCTGTGAGTCACGTTGGTTTACTAGGCACAAGGCACAGAGCATAGGCTGATCCATAAATACAGGTGAACAGGTACAAAGGAATTAAGATAATCAGGTAGACGGGAAGGTAGGTAGGTACATAGAAAGGAAGGGAGGGAGGAAGGGAGAAAGGAAAGTCTATTCTATAGTTATAGATCAAATGCTAATTCTAGCTAGCAATCCCATGTACAGAAATGAAGACTCTGTCTTTCAGGTCAAAACTCAGGGCATGAGGTCTAAAAAGATTGCTCATAGATGACAATGGGTCAGAATATCTACAATCATGACTTCTACAGAAAGTTGCCCCACTCATGGAAAAGTGCGTAAAAGGTTCTATAAAACCCATTCCCACTGCAAGATGTGTGGGGGGTCACATCCATTAGAATCACCGTAGGGTGGTTATTAAAATGCATACTCCCAGGCTCCAGCCCAGACCCAACGAATCTGAATCTGGATGAGAGGCTCAGAAATCAGCAATTGAATGCAGGCAAGCAGGTGATTCTTGGGCATGGTAGGAGCCACTGGTCTCGGGGAAACAGAACGTGAAATGTTCTTGCTTAATAGTGCTTTCTTCAGCTTGTGAAGACATGCTCGTGAAAGCTGGTGTGCATCCAGCACTTCGTTCACCAGAGACTTCTCTGAACTACACATGGCCTTTCTCCATGTGCTGTTGCTAACCTTCACTCTGGGTATTCTAACATTCTTGAAGAACCATCTGATTCACCAGAGACAAAGTGAATTTAGTTTGGGGCATGTCTTGCTATAGTACTCTAATTCTTTATAAATCTATAGTTATCTACATATGTGCAGCTTGACCAAACAGAACAATGGACAATCCAGAACACTGCTCTCAACCTGGGGAACAAGGTTTGTGATGTTTTTATCTGTCATCTCCGGGCTCTTTCAGCACCTCCACAAGAGGGCAGTCAGGGGAAAGTTTTCCTTCTGTCAAAAAGCCTCTCCTTAAAAGCTTTCCTAATCCCCAGATCAAAAGATGGTTCTTGCTTCCTCTTAAAACCAAGAAAAAAAAATCAAATATCAGATACATTAAGTTACACTTTTAGAGATACAGTATATCATTGAGTATTGACTCTACAGGATAGAAGTAAAAGGGCTTTGCATATTACTTCTCTCCACCGTGACACTCTCACCTCTCTGACAGATCCATGAGTTCATTTCTCTCCCATCTGGCAGCTCACGGGCTGGGAGGAAAGGCAGTACAGAGCAGCAAGTGTTGTGGCATTGTGGGGAAGCCAGGGAAGGCTGCTTGGTGGAGGTGACATTTGAACAGAGACCTGAAGGATGCATAGGTGGTGAGGAGGCTTTCCGGGGAAAGGAAATGGCAAGCACAAAGACACAGCAGCATAAGAGATCTTGACATAGTCAGGAAACTAAAAGAGCTTTGCTAAGACTTTAGATTTTATGATGGAGTTGTTAGGGAGCCACAGAAGATATTCTAGCAGGGAAGTAACACAATGAGATTTGTGAGTTAGAAATATATACACATAGATATATGTTAGAGAGAAATCATATGATGATGGAATTCACAGAAGAACTGCCTGAGTACATCAGTGTGTTTATGTGTGTGTGTGTATGTGTGTGAGTGTGTGAAATCAACAATATACTATACCTTTCAGCTCCTGTACACAGCTCTTTCTATAAGAAGCTGGTCCCTGGAATTGACTCAGCATTGCTCAATATTCTTGATCTCTGGAACATTCATCTTTCAGGCTGATGGCTTTTGCCAAGGTGTTCTCATGTCTGAGCCCTACAAGCTGACAGAGCTGACTCCAGAGTCAGTACAAAGTTGGGAACGCTAGGGCCGCACTCAATTACGTTTAATCTCGCTGATAGGAATAGTTAATGTTAGCAAGGTTTAAAAACTGTACTAGGACTTAGAATTTCCCTGAGCCTATATGGAATATAAAGTGTGAAGACAGATAGATAGTCAAGAAAGTACTTCCAGCTGCTCTAACCATCCCGGATTTAGGTCAGAGTTCAGAACAGTCATTTCAGTGGAAAGGAAATCAAATCAAACCAACCCTAGAGGTTTTAAAATAGGATGGCATAAGCACTTTTAAGACGAGATTAATAACAAAAGAGAGAGGGGAAAGGGTGTCTTTGGGGAAGTGAGAGGAATAAAAACAAGGGTATATACTGACTTCATGATTGTTACTGAGAACATATCCCAAGAAAATAGACTCAACTCAGTTTAAGAAATATTTACTAACCCCAAATATATTACTACTAATATTAACAACAGCTAAACACTTACATTTATTTAGCACTTTAGAGAATGCTTTTGCGTGTATCAGCTTTCCAATAACCCTGTGAAGTTGCTACTGCAGTGGAGGCTGTAATGAGCCACCCAGCTCCCCCTTCAGGACTGAAGGACTTGGGCGCCTAGCCAACCCTCAGGTGACTGAAGAGAGCTGTCTCTCCCAAGGTCATGCCCGCTTGTTGGGGCACCCCATATCCAGTGACTGGTCAACACAGGGTGTAAAGACCTGGCACCCTTACCCTGACTCAGGACACTTTTGCAGGGCTGTCTCAGCTTCAGAGCTCCTCATGGGGTTGGCTGAAGCCTTCAGTGAGACTGTACTGCAGCCCCACTTCTCCCTCTGCCTGATCCTGCTTCCTCTCCTCCCTTCCCTCCCCACCTTCCCTTCCATTCCTTTTCCTTTTCCCTGTGATGATCCCAAGAGCACTCCCTAACAAACCTCCTGCATGCTGGCCCACATTGCAGAGTCTGATTCCAGGGGAGTCCAACCTGTGACAGTTATTATCCCAATTTTGAAGACTGAGAAACTGAACATCTTATGGTGAACTAACTGCCCAAGTTCATCATCTGATGAGAGATGGACAATGACCAGAACGCAGACCCCGCAGATGTTACCCAGTGTGTTAGAGCAGCAGAAGATGGAAAGATGGATAAGGCCCGAACTCTTCTGAGTTCATGAAGGAGTGAGCAACACAAACACAAACACACCCATAACCTGCATGGCCACCAACAGAGGCTTATGTGTGAGGCATGAGAATGCAGAAGAGAGAGTGATGTGAGCAGGATGCGGGGTTTCTAGAAGGAGGGCCTGAAGACATTCCAGGGAGACTGCAAGGAACACGGGCACCTTTCCTCTTTCACTTGCCCTACCTCTACTTCTGAGAAAAGCAGATCAGTGAGAGAGTGCATCCGAGAGGTCAGTGCTGACAGACAGACTGTAGGATGGACTGACTGCCCCAGTTCCTCTCACCCAGGAACCTCCACACAGTATGGGAGGGTCAAAAGAGCACTCCCAGCTTTGGAGTCAAGCCCAGTTCCCTCGGTACTTACTACCTGGTAAGTGAGTTTTGATTCTGTAAAACGGACCACCCTGCCAGCAGGACTGTTAACAGAACTACCTGTAAAACACTCACTACGCAGCTTGGCATATGGCAGACCAGAGGGAAAAACTGATAGCAGCCTGAGCAGTGTTTTGCAAATTCCTGGACTTTAATGCGTTTAGCCTAAGAGGACGCTCTAGTTCTCCACTTACCCCACCACTCCTTAGTAACTTATTCCTGGCTGCTTCACACACTGATGTTACCTTACTGGCTCCTGAAGGCAAGTGAGTCTGTGTCTGTGTAATCACTGTCACCATCACCACCACCACTACAACATACATTCTACTATACATATACACACACATAGTATATATTTATAAACTAAATGCCAGGCTCTGTTCCAAGCACTTTACAATTATTATCCCATTTCACAGAAGAAGAAGTTGAGGTAGAGAGAAGTTAATAACTTGCCCCCAAGTTCATGCAGCCAGTGAAAGAGCTGGGATTCAAACCACAGTAGACTGGCTCCAGAGCATGTGCTCCCCTTCACCACGTCACAATGCAGGCACACTGCGTTTAGGAGCACTTACAGACATAGACTCTTCCAAGGGCTAAAAGCAGAGATAAGGTCATCGTGAGAATTAAATGAGATAAGGCCAGTAAAACAGAACAGTAACTGGTACACAGAAAGCAGTAGATAAATGTAAGCTATCACCATGAAGGAATACCTTTTCTTTTTGAATAAATGGTAACACTCCCTCATATTTGCATGTATTTTTTTAACTCACACAAACAGCATTTCCACAACAAGCATGGGAAATGTGATGGGTAATTTATATGTCAACTTGACTGTGCCCAGATGTTTGGCCAAACATTACTCTGGGTACGTCTTTGAGGGTGTTTTGGATGAGATTAACATTTGAATCACCATATTGAGTAAAGCAGATTGCCCTTCTCAAAGTGAGTGGGCCTCATCCAATCAGGTGAAGACCAGAATAGAACAAAAAGACCAACCTCCTGTGAGTAAAAGGTAACTCCTCTTGCCTGTCTGCGCTGAGCTGGGACACTGGTTCTTTGCTGCCTTGAACTCCAACTGAAACATCAGCTCTCTCTGGGTCTCAAGTCTGCAGGCATTTGCACTGTAACTATACCATCATCTCCTCCTGGTTCTCAGGCCTTCAGACTCAGACTGGAATTAAACTCTCAGCTCTCTTGAATCTTCAGTTTGGTGACTGCAGATCTTGGGATTTGTCAGCCTCCATAACAATATGAACCAATTCCTTATAATAAATCTCTTCATACACACATCCTATTGGTTCTGTTGCTCTGGAGAATCCTGACTAACTAACCAATTCAGGAAGTAGTCTCACCTTTTCCATCTTACAGATGAAGAACTAAGGCTTGGAGAGCTTGAATGACTTGCACAGTTTACAACTCATCTCCTTGTCCTTTGTCACCAGGACTCTCTCAGTCCTGCTGATTATATTTTCATTCATCTGGCAAACACTTATCAAGCAACTGTTATGGGTCAGGCATTGTACCTGTAAATAATTTTCAAATCCACCCCCTCCCTCTCTATCTCTACTCCCTCTGGCTCCACTGCACAGCATGCCTTGCAGCCACGACTAGCCAAATACCAGCTCAAAGTCTTGTTCACGTGGTGCACTGAAGATGCCCAGAAGGCAAACAGAAACACAGGAGTCTTACCTGGAAGTCCAGAGCTTGGCCTCATGTTAGGTCTCTACTTTTCCAAGCAGGTAAGGTCTTTGGTATCCATGGCCTGTCCAGTTTAGTTATGGCCACCAGTACATTCAGACAAGGCTCTTGGTATCTTCTTCATCTACAAAGCCACTAGATTTCAAACCCCAGTGGATGACCAAAAGTTAACACTGCATATTAATGTCTTATACATGTGCATGTATATTCACTAAAAGGTAAGGAGTTGTTTTATCCTTAATTCACCTTTTCATAAATTTTTCATGTATATTATTGATTTTGCATTGAAATAGTTTTACGAAGCATTTTAGCTAGAAACCTTATTTAGCATCTTGCAGACCACGACACCTAGTAATAATTATTTTTCACAAAAAGAAGGACATGGGTTTTTGTTACTTTGCTTTAAAAGAAATCAATAGAGCATTTGTGCCTGTATTAGAGATTAAAATAGCTTTTGCCTCACAATTAAGGTGAGCTTTCTTTAAAAAAAAAAATATAAGAGACTTTGTTAAACATACTAGTCCCTATCCACAAAATTTCTAAGTTTCTTAAAATTTTAAAGATACAGAGGAGGGGAAACGACCAAATATGAAATTAAGGACCGTGAGTTTATATCCCAACCCCACGCCTACTAATAAGCACCAGGAGAAGGTTTCTTCCTGTATAAGATGGAGTAATACCCTCCACCCCCCAGTGCTGGGAGGCTCAAATTGCAAGTCTAAGCAAAGGACTGAGTAGAATGCACAGTTGTAGGCACCTTCCACTTTGCAGATCAAGATACAGAGTAGGGCATCATCCACACAGAGTCGATTTTAAATTTTCATCTTAATAACAATTGACTGAGCTGGGCCTCAGGGAGGGATGGGGACTAAAGGTGAATAAGATCTATCTCTCCTTCCAAATTGTTCACAGTCTAACAAACATGACAGACCACCCTAGAGAGTGACAACCCAGCACAAGCTCTGGGGGCAGATGACTTTAGTTGACCTCTCAACTCCTCCACTTTCTAGCTAGGGTACTTTGGGAAATTTACTTTTTCTCTGTAAAACTTCCTCATCTGTAAAATGGGGACAACAGTAGTACTTATACCTTCTAATGTCGTGGAAGGATTCAGATAAAGGATTGAGCCCATTGTCTGAGATAAGCAAGTACTCAATCAATCTTTGTATCAGGATTATTATTTATGTCATTCCCAGCAGTTGCAAAGACCACAGATTTGAGAGACCTTCACAGTAGGTTGGAGTCTAACCACTGAGACAAGGAAGATCTATGGACCTCCTCTTGATGATGAGAGAGAAGGAAAGATGACTTGCTTGTAGCCCTTTCTTCTCCAGGCCTCTTGCCATTCACGAGTGATGGTGACAGTGAGAGGCTGCCATTCTGATGGGTCTTAGCATCTACCTCACGGAACAATAGGAAGGCCTAGTAGGGCTGTGTCGGCCAAGCACACCCACACCTCTGTCGGGAAGGAAATACAGGGTGGCTCACATTCATGCAGGAGTACAAAAGTCATCTGTAAATTATCCAGGCCAGAGTTTATTTCTCGTTTCTGGCATTTTAGCCACAGTGCCTCCTTCAGATGATGGACAGGAATTTGACAGGGAAAGGAAAGTGAAAGTTGCATGGGCTAAGATTAGGTTTGGGCACAAGTCCATTTGCCTATTCATTGATTCATTCGCTTCAGGACTTGCACTCATTTCTGTCTGATTCCAGAGCCCAGATTCTTGCTATGCTCAAGAGCCCTCCCATGCTTACTAAATTCAAACAGGGAGCAGAAGACAATCCAACAGGTTGTTTAAAGTTTGTTTAAATTCGAGGAAAGCTAATCATTAACACTAAGACATCTAAATCTTTACAAGTGCTTCAAATCATTTTAACATAAATAATACGTGCTATTTGTTGAGTACTTACTGGGTGCCAACCACTTTATATGCATTTTTGTCAATTTATGTGAGTGCCACAAATTCCCTCAAGAGTTTTACAACAAGCCTTATGTGGGAGGCAGTCCCTCCCTTATCTCCCTTCCCCAGTTACGAGCCTCATTTTACAGACAAGGAATCTGAAGTGCAGAGGAGGTCAAAAGGCTTGAACAAGGTCACCCATCAGTAAGCATAAGGCCTTCAGCACCCTTTGCCTATCCAGTTTGGTTACAGCTTCCAACATGTTCAGACAAAACTCTTAGTGTTCCTTCATCTACTCGAAGCCAGTTCTTTCCATCCTACCTTAGCTGCCTCTCTAAACATCAGCTGACAGTAACAAGCCTGCACTTAACAACTCCTACCCCAAAGGCAGTCCCTTAGTCTACAGGAAGCTGTATCCATGGTGGAACTCAATTTGACTCTAAGTCTCTGTAATCAAATTGTCCAATAAACTTTTATTGGTCAAATTAGTAACGATAAAGGATGCATAACCCAGGAAAAAGGTTGTTACAAAGAAATAAGAAGTCTATCCATTCCTTGTGGAACACATAGTGCCAAGCATGACAACAAATATTGTTTGAGTACTTACTGCGTGCCAGGCATTACTGGAGGGGCCGAAGAGATGGGGAAGCAAGACAGACAAAGTCCCTGCCCTAATGGAGCTTACATTCAAGTAATGGGAGAACAAACAAGTAACAAAAAATAAAATAGTTTAAGATAGCAGTATGTAGCATAAGGAAAATAATGCAGGATAAGGCGGATAGACAGAACAGGGGAGGGAAGGAGAGCTCTTCTAGCCGGGGTGTCAGAAGGCTCTCTGAGGAGGGGTCATTTGAGCAGAGGCCTGAGCCAAAGAAGGAAGAAGCCACCTCAGGGTCTGGAGGTGCAGGCAGAACAGCAAGGCACTGAGGCAGAAGCCAGCTGGGCATCCTGGAACAAGACAAGGGGGCCAGAGAGGCTGGAGTGGGGTGATGTGAGAGGAGGTCTGCGAGGCAGGCTGAGATAGGAGAATAGTGGATACTGCAGGCCACAGTTAGGAATTTGGATCTCATTTATTCCAACAGTCCTATAGAATGTGTGTTATTTACAGAGGAAAAAGTTGAGTTCTGAAATGATTATATAACTTTCTCTGCCCTTATGAAATCTCACCATTTAGCAGAGGAATTTTCATATTCTATATTCCTGCTATCAAATGAAAGCACGGGTTAGTTAAGAGGAAAATGAAAATGATGGGGAAGGGAGTTCCATAGAAGAGCCCATGCTTTTTTTCTAGGAATCACTTTTAAATAGTGTTAAATGAGTAGAAATCTGAATGAGGGCTGATGAAAATAAATGCAGTGTTCCACCCTCTCTGGCCATCGCAGTCCTACTGAACCTCCCAAAAACCGGAAATATTGTCCCAAGAACTGCTATCTCCTCCATTCCACTGACCTTAATTCACATCACACATATCCTTCTATGTCCAACCACATTAACGGGACCAAGAAAGCCTGGAAAAATAAGGAATCCAGTTGCCTGGCAAAGCCAGGAACAGCAAATACATCAATTCTAGCCTAGTTTAGCTATTCCCTGTAATAATTCTGTACTTAGCAAATTCACCTAAAAGGAAAAAGAAACCACAGAATTTCACAGACGATATTAATAACAGCTCTGACACTAAAATAAAAAGGACTTAGAAAGGTTTAAAATACTTAGGTAATACCTTCAATCAGCCTTCTCCAGAAATTCACGAGGGCTGACCCCTGTGAGTTACTGAGCACCGGGAGGGGCTACAAGGGCAACATGGTACCAAGGTTAGAAATGTGGGCTCTGCAGTCAGACTGCCCGGGTTCAGAGTTTAAGGTTTAATATGATAACTCATGTAAAGTACTTAGTATAATGCCCAGCACATAGCAGCAACTCTAAAACCCAACCTATTATTATTAACATTATTACACAAACGAACACCAGACCCTGCCTCAAGGATTATAAAGTAAATAACACCATCACTAAAAGTAAATTCCTTTTAGTGAAAAGCAATACTGCTAAACAGAGATGCCAAGAAAAAATTGCAAGGGCGTAGGGGAACCAAGGCCACATATCCAAAACACACTTATTGAGCACCTGCTCTGGGTCAGATACTGGTGGCCAGGAATACAAATAAGGTTGACAATACGATCCCTGTCCTGGAGCGATTCACTGGAACTTTCCTTTCACTCATGATGGTTCTGAATCAAACAAGTAGTTCATAAGTACCCATGGCTAGTGTGGCACAAAACACTGATGGAGTTCCTGGTTTAAAAGAGAGCACTTGGCTTAGAATAACACACAACCCATCTAGGGAGACAAGACCCAACCAGAAGAAACAACAAGAAAACAAGCTAAGTGGGAGAAGGTGTGGGGGCAGGGTATAAATGCTATAGGTGACCAGAGGCAAGAGAGAATAATGGGGGCCAGAGAGGTCCAGGAGGGCTTCATTAATCAGGGGACAGAGAGTGAGGTGTCCTCATTAGCACAGTGACTAGGTCTCCACTCAGAGCAGGCAGTCTTCTTTGCTGGTAAAATGCTGCTGATAAAAGAATTGAAATATGACACAGGGATACATAAACAGAACTTGCATGAAATGAAATCTATCTTGTAAAAGACAGCAAGATGTAGTGGAAAGAGCATGGACTTAGAGCCATAAGGCCTCGGTGATTACTGTCTGTGAAATCCTGGGTAAATTACCCACTCTCTCTGAAATAAATGTTTGTGAATAAGTGAAATAAATAGAAATTAAATTACCATACCCTGTTTAAATCAGGTATAGCTGTTTGGACAACAAAACCACTCTCTGATCCTAGAAAGAGAAAATGCCCATGAAATGAAAAAAAGAGTTATTTTTAATTGATTTCATCCAGGGAAGCTGAAATAGAATAGGCTATCCTTTTTGAGAAGACTTATCTGTAGACCTCCATTTAAATCTATAGCCATCTCAACTGAAAACTCACAAGAAAATCTATGAATTCCACACAACCACACGTGTGACGTTCCTAAGTCAACTCTTGATCATGTACTACGTGTCAGATACTGAGACAGGTAAGAAGAACATAAACATGAAAAAGACATCATTCTTGCGGCCCTACAGAGTTCACAGGCAGTTAACCATGCTCTTCCAACACAGTGCCAGAACCCCTTCTACGGTCTGCTATTATACAGCATAGACTTTAACACCTGAAACCTCCAGCCATTGACCTCTGATTGGTCCTGCCATCTCCCACTTGAGAACCCTTCATAATACAAGAAGATGAAGGTTCACCAACTCTCCTGAGTCTTATTACCCCATCTCACTCACCTCCAAACCGGTCCAACTGGACTGCTCTTTCTCAAATACACTCCTGTCTCCCATGTCTAGTCACGTCTTTTATTTCAGGAAGATTTTCATTCCCCCGCCCCCATCTCTACATACCCTCACCAGCTGCCTAAACCAACACCCCCGGATCTATTCCCCTTAAGCTACTTTATTTTCCATAGCACTTAATGATGATCTGAAAATGTATTATTTTATGTAATAGTTTATTAGCTTGTTATTTATATGCCCTGGCTAGAATATAAGCTGTGTCCCCAGCACCTACCAGAGTACCTGGATGCAGTAGGTTCTCAGTCAATTTTTTGTCAGATTAAATAAATGACAGAACATACAAACTCTATGTAACTTTATAACTCTGTGAAGATATCTGTCCTTTTCGACATGGTAATATTTATATGCATACTTATATACAAAAAAAATCTTCCCCACACGGTAGGAAACTCCTTGAGCATCCACATCTGTTTCACCTTTGTATCCTCTGATACCCAAGGTGGAGCATTTCCCTGGTTAATGCCTGTTGAATGAATAAACTATGTAGTCCCTTGGTCAATACATGTTGAATAAATAAATAACATGGTCCCTTCCTCTTTGGCTTCTTAATCTTGACTTTGTCAAAACTCTACCTCAGTCCTCAGAAATATGAACATATTTGGTTGGTAAGACGGAAGAGTAAAGGACCTTTTAACTACATTTCTGCTGCTTCTTTTTAAGAACTAATACTTGACCACCAAGTTTAAAAGTTATTTTTTCCCCATCCATCAAACCGTTACTTGGTAGCACTTTTGCAAACCTACCAATTTCTTAGTGGTGAAAAAGTGAATAAAAGCTTTAAAAAACATGCACTCTTCTAGAGTGCACCACTCTCTGCTTGCTGTGGGTACAAGCTATTTTTATCAGGTGATACTGTGATATTCCTTTTCAACACATGATATTCACTCTTTCAAGCTGTTCAGCACTGTTCTATTTGGTTTCATGTTACATCAATGAAACAGTTTGAGGGAAAAGGAAAAATGGGACATGCTATATTTAGTAGCACCACTAAAACCCTAAATAAGAACTGAAATTTCCTAAACTCCTTGACTACCCAATCTACATTCAGGACCCTACCTACCAACTCAAGAATTAAGGCAAAACAGAAAATGCCTTTATGCAGAGAGTATTTTCCCAAGAATGTTAATTACAGAAAGCCATTTGCAGACGCCCTAAAACTTTAAGGAGTTAAATGTCATATATGAAGGTCCTAGAAGGGCCAGGCAATTACTACATGTATTTTGTATTTTCATAGCATTTTTACTCTGGGAATTATCAGCCTAATTACATTTTTAAATGATAACACATCTGGTTACACATCTGGGCATGCTGAGTTTGAAGTGGTCATGTGACAACTTTGAAGCCCTGGCTAACAAGCAGTTAGACATAGAAGAGCAAAGCTCTGGAAGCTTTAGGATGTAATATCAATGTCCCTACATGAAGGTGGACCACAAAACCATGAAAGAAAATAAAATGACCTTTGAAGAGTCAGGAGAGCAGTAGGCTGAGGAGGAAAGCTTACTGCCCAAATGTTAGCAATCCATGTGTGCTGGACAGGTAGGAAAAGGGTTTCAATAGAAATGTGTGCCTAAGACAGTATCTAGCATGTAGTAAAGGCTCAAAAATACTTAACTCACAGTTTCATTGTAAGACTCAGTGCTCACAGACAAAAGGTCTTTATCATCTGCAAACTACGGTACAAATATTTGTCTCTATTATTTCTAGAAGGAATGTGAGGGTGGTGTGATAGAGCAACTGCAAAACTGGCCACAATCTTCACCCCTGCTTGTATCCACGCCCTTCGCAACGTGACTAGGGAGATCTTCCTATCAAGAGATGTCGTCTATTTCCCCAAGCCTGTATTTGGGCTGGCCTTGTGGTTTGCTTTGGCAATAGGATGCAGTAGAAATCCTGCTGTGTCAGTTCTTGCTTACTTTCACTCTCTCTCTCTCTCTTGGAATTCTGCCCAGCTGTCATGTGAACAAGCCTTGACTGTCCTCCCAGACGAAGAAAGACCACATGGAAAACAGCCCAGTGAGCCCAGTCAAGGCCATCCTAGAACAGCCTATAGCCCGCAGACCCCACGCATGTGAGAGGGCCCAGCCAAGATCAACAGAGCTGCAGACCTGCCCTAGGGCTGACTACAAATGTATGAATGAGCCTAAGTGAGATCAAAAGAACTGCCCAGCTGACTTGTGTACTCATGAGCAATAATAAACATTCTGTTTTAAACCAGTAAGTTTTAGATTGGTTAGTTATACAGCAATAGGTAATTGATACAAGTAGCAGCAAATAAACCAGCCTACCAGGAACCTTTCTGTGAGCCTGACCCTGTACTAATAAGCATTTTACAGGGGTTATTTCATTCGCTTCTTGCAATAACTTCATGCAGCAAATATTTATTATCCCCATTTTACATATAAAATTGAGGGGCACAGAATTTAATTTAACTTGCCCAATGTTGCACAGCCAGCAAACAATGGAGCCAAAATTCAAATCAGGCAGTCCAACTCCAGAGCAACCCTTAATCCAAGAAAGATGATCTTTTACTTAATCCAACACATAAGGAACTTTTCCAGTCTTCTCTAGGATAAATAATCTGTCCTAACCTCTCGCTGCACTTCTGACTGTTCCAACTCAAAAGGCCATTTCTATGAAGAGTAACAATAACAACAGTGACTTCATTTGTTGACACATTATCTCATTTGATCCTTACAATTTTTGAGGGTTTTGTCATCACCTTTCTTTTATAGAGGAGGGGAAAAAAAGGTAGAGGGGGAGGCTCAGAGAGACTAACTTACTTTCCTAAGTCACACAGCCTGTGAGCAGCCTAGCTGGGCTGTAACTCCAGGCCTGACCACACCAAAGCCCATGCCCATGCTGCCTGGCTGCTCTTCTGAACCACCTCCAGGCTCTCCATGCCTTCTAGCAGCTCTATCGCCAATCAATTGTTTCACTTAGCAAACATATACCAAATATCTCCTACGTCTCCAGCCATAAGACTGGCTCTTGAGGAGATGTCAAAGCAGTTAAATTCATGTTCTCTGCCCTCAAGGAACTCACAATTAGTAGGGAATGAAAGACTGAAACACACAGAGAGCTAAATGATATAATAAGAGATGAAATGTAAGAGGGTATTACTAATTGTCAAATGAATGGAATAGACAGATTCTAAAGGAGAGTGAGAGAAACGTAGGCTGGATCTGTCTGGCAAGGCTTCACATGGGAGGGACCATGAAGGATGCTCAGGATGGGAGAGTCCCTGTGGGAGCACAGTCTTCCGTTGCTATAGGTGTGTGATTCTTGTTGAAGGGTTGTCATGGTGATTTTATCTTCAAGATACCCATGTGGTGACTATTAAAATCTGGTGGGTTTGGATAAGGCCAATTCCTTGTATGTAGACAAAAAGGACTCATCTGAGGGTCCTAACACATCCAAAACTTGGAAGGGCTGATAACTGGATCCTAGAAGCTGGAAGTAACCACCAGATCATGACAATCAACAGATCCAGAAAATGGACAATAAGTCTAGACTTATTGTCTAGACCAGTCCCATGGGATAGGAAAAAAGAGAGAGAGAAGGACCAAGAAGAAAATGCAAGCCATGCATAATGCAGACAAAATGTCCGCAGCTTGTGTTCCAGCCCTTGGGGGCCAGGGAAAAATTAGCTAAGAATAAAACACCTGCACTTGGGAAAACTCAATCAGTTTTATTTCCAGAATATTTTCTTTCTGTTCTCAATATCCTAGAAAGAGCCCCCTTGATCTGACACAATCTAACTTCCTAGGATTATCTCTTGCCATCTAAGCCTCTGCACTCTGCCATGCACCAGCTGCACTGAAATGCTTGCATTTTCTCAGCCCACCTTGCTCTATCACACACCCATGCTGCTTCTGGTCTCTGGGGCTTTGCACAGGCTATTCCTTCTACCGGATCTCTTATCTCCTCTATGCACCCTACCTAATCCTCCCTCCCCTCTTAAACTAGCTAATTCATATTTTGCTTCATCCCTAGTTTAAACGTCACTTCTAGGATGAACAGAAGGAAAACAGGAAGCCCTGTGGGAAAAAAAAACTACCATAAATGAGGAGAGAGGTTCGTACAGTGGGCCTAAAAGCTGGATGGGATCACTGGTTCCAGGTACAGTGGCAGGTTCTAACTGAAAGCCACATTTAACAGTTTGAGAAAAAGGAAAGATGTATGATAAAGAATGAAATAACTCTGACATTAGGAGCCCAAGCCACAATGCTATGGGATCCCACAAAAGTAGGTAGACATAAGAAGGAGAAAATGCTTCACTACTGACTGGAGAGAGAGGAGCACCTGAGATCTGGAGGTGGGAAAAATGGCAACAAACTCTAAGTGGCAGGAGAAAGTGCAGATGCTCCAAGGGGTGTTGAGGAAAGAGGGGTGGTTAGCTGGCAAGATGAGTGTAGGAAAGTCTTAGTAGCAGATCAGTGCAGATGCCAATAAAGGAACAGAAATCTAGAGAACAAGGCCACAGAGGCAGCTGATAAACCAGCAGGTCATGCCACATAGGTGTTTCCAACAGGGGTAGTAACACACAGAAAGGGACAGGAATCTTTAAATCAACAAGCAGAAAAGCAGACAAGAGCCAGGAAACATGGTGAGAGGAGGCATCAGAGGAGAAGGCAGAAGTGTAAGTAGCAGGACTTTTATATGATTATATTAATAATAATGCTAGTAATATTCTATTTATTAAAGGTTTACTCAAGTACCAAGCAAGAACCAATAATATGCATTATCTTATTAGCAAGAAAACAAAACGGCCTTTGAGGATGCCCACAGAGGCAGAAGAAAGGGGCGGAACTGACACCATCCCATTTGGTACATGGGAGAACACAGATACAGCGGACTTAGTGACAAAGATTTAAAGTGACCTCACCTAAGATCCATGAACTGGAGGGGCCTAAGGGACATTCAGGTTGTATTTGTTTAGAACCCAACTACCCTGCTAGAATGAAAGCTCCTTGAGTCAGACACTGTGCTTTTTGTTCACCACTGTATGAACAGGACCCAGCACTGTGCCTGACACACAGAGGGCACTCCACAGATATGTGTAGGTAGACCTAATAAACAAATGGATGGATGGATGAATGGATGGACAGATAAAAATATCAGCTTAACAAATAGGTATCACTAACAAGATAAAAAATTTGGGTTCCATATTTGAACTCAAATTTTAAAGGAGAAGAAAAACATCCCTGAATCCAGGCCTGCTGATGACAGTGGGAAATAAAGTGAGATACTCTCAAGAGAAAGGTAAAATCCATCTGCCCCCGACCCTGTGCATTCTTTTCCAAATCTTTTTTTTTTGTTTTAAAGATTGGCACTTGAGCTAATAGCGGTTTGGTTTTTTTCCCTTCTTCTGCTTCTCCCTGAAGCCCCCCAGTACATAGAGTATATTCTAATCGTAGGTCCTTCTGGTTGTGCCCAAATCTCTTTTCTACTCACGCCTTGGAAGGTTCTATGTTTTGGAGTTAACAGGCCAGGCAAACAAATGATTCTCCTCATTCATTGATTCAACAAACACTTCTGTAGCTGGCACGCCACTAGGCACTGGGCACACAGATAGGCAGGAGACAGGCCAGCAAACATGAACTAAGGTGAGTGTGCTGTGATGAGACAGGGTTCCTGTGAGCATACAGAGCAGTCATGCCCAGCTCAGTTTTGGGAGGTGAGAGGACATGACACGCATCCCAGATGAATGTGATGGCATGGGCCAGGGGGATAAGAAGAGGAAAGGAATGTCCACGCCAGGGGTAGAGGAATCAAGAAATTTGGCAGAAATTAGGTTCCTTCTCTCTAGACTCTCAGGGCACCTTCCACACATCTCACCATTGCACTTATAGCAAAGAGTGAAACTTGTTTTCTCCACTAGATTAGGGGCTCCTTGAGATACGAGGCTATATTATTCATCTCTGTATTTCCAGAACCCAGTAGAGTTTCTGGGATACAAAGGGTACTTAACTGGATGAACAAGAACTTTAGAATGCAGAGGTAACATACCGTAACGGTTAAGAACACGATTAAGAGCATTGAAACTCATTTGGCTGTGAGACCTTGAATCACTTCTCTGTGCCTCAGTTTCCTCATCTATAAAATAAGGGTAATAATAGTACCAAACTGTATCCGTTGAATCCTCCCAGAAGCAGACACTGAGACAGAGTCAAGAATGCAAGAGATTTATCAGTTTATTGGGAAAATACAGGGAGGAGGAAGTAGAATTGGAGAGGGAGAGGCTCAGACCACAATCTAGATCAGACAAAGGCTTGGCCAACCCAATGGGGAGCTCTGGAACAAGATTTCCCGTAAGAAGAGTCCCCACATTGGGTAGAAATGGTCAGGCCCTAGGATCCCCACCGTGCTGTCATTGGCTAGGGCTGTCCAGGAAGAACACGGCCTAAAGGCGCTGCAACTGCAGGCTGTCATCTAACTGCACTCCTTGCAGATAAAGGGAGTTCTTTCTTGAAGGGAGATCTGAATGGCACACCTCCACGGTGGCCGCCCTACCTAACAGGGTTGTGAGGCTTCCATTAGTTAATACAGATAAAACACTTAAAACAGTGCCCAGAACTCAGTATGTACTATTAAAGTAGTTGGTATTACTTTAAATTATCTGTACAATTACATGTAACTGCAAAACTTGAGTCTATGTTGGGAATTACAAAGTCAAATGACTACAGGGGCTAGGCAGGAAAGATAAATGTGTAAACTGACCTGAGCAAGATAAAAAGGAGTAAGGAGCCCATGGTCTCTGTAGCCCTTCTGAAGAGGAGATGCTCTGCCCAGGACAGATATTCAGATTAAAAACAATATTAAAGAAAATAGCCACTATTAAAGCCCATCTAAGTTTTAAGCTTTGAAAACTAAATTTGTATATAATGTTATGAATAAAAAGAAGCTATTATGCAAAGATCCTGTCCATCACTTTTGGTCATTGACAATCAAGCAGAGCATCACAGGGACCCTGCTTTTTATGATCCAGGCTGGTGAACTTGCCCTCTTTGATATTTTAGGATTGATATTACAATCTCAAATTGATATTACAATACTCAAAGGTACTAAGGATTATTGGCATTTCTTCTGTTTGATTTCCAAAGTCTTGGTTATGTAAAGTTTTGATTTTTTATAATGTATAGAGATGCTCTGCTGTATATTAAACATGTGTTTATTTATTTTTCTCCCTAACGAGAGAAAAAGAAGAAAAATTACCTTGAATGAGGAATATAAACCATGCTTGAGTGCTACAAGGCACTCAGGGATCTGCCCACAGGAAGTAAGCAGCCAGCTTTGTCCAGCCAGACTCCAAGAGATAGAGTAGGTGTGGGAGGGTAGAGGTTCTGAGCCTATAAGGGTGTGGAAACATGAGCTCACAGTGCCATTGAGTTCTGGGACCTGTTTGAAACTTGGCAGATGACAGTGGGAGAGCATTGCTGCAAATGGGATAATGCTGGTGGTAGTGTAGTGGTTAGAGGAGAAGCCAGTCTAGCATATTCTCACCTACAGCCTGCCCAGGCCCTCCTCCACACAGCAATAGCAGGAGACTGCTTCACAAAGTCCTTAGTCGCTGCTCTGGATCTTGGTCCTGGATCCACTGTCCCAGGCAAGTTGCAACTCTACCACTAGTGCTCACTCCATGCCTTAGGTGCAAAGGGCAACACGATTCCTGAGTGGGGCATACTGATGTACTCTGAGCTGCTGAGGAAAAAAGGAATGTGGCTATCCCTGTCATACTTGATTATGTATCACGAAAAGTCATACAAGTCCTATTGGAAGCTGAGCTTTTGACAGATAGATGTCAAGTGTCTAAATGACAGTCCTTGACGACACATGAAAAAATCATACCAACCTCTGAACTCTGAAATTCTAGGATCTATATAAAGAGACTTGACAATTTATTCTGTTTTCAATTGCACTGAATGGTGTATGACAGGCAGACTTCAGGGCACACAGTAGCTTATTTCAATTTTGCATCACAGTATAATATTTTTTTAAATATTCATTGAGGTGAAATTTACATAACATAAAATTAACCCTTTTAAAGTGAGCAATTCAGTGACATTTAGTACATTCACAATGTTGTGCAATCACCACCCCTATCTAGTTTCAAAACATTTCAATCACTCCAAAGTAAAATCCCTAACTCCCTAGACAGTTTCTCCCCATTTCCCGGTCCCTGACCCTTAGCAACCACCAATTTGCCTTCTGACCCTATGGATTTACCTATTCTAGAGATTTCATATAAATGGAATCATATAATATGTCACCTGTTGTGTCTGGCTTCTTTCATTTAGTATGTTTTGGAGGTTCATCCATGTTGTAGCCTGTATCAGAATTTCAATCCTTTTCATAGCTGAATAGTATTCCATTGTCTGGATATACTACAATTTGTTTATCCATTCATCCGCTGATAGACATTTGGGCTATTTCCACCTTCCAGCTATTGTGAATAGTGCTGCTATGAACATGTGTGTACATGTACTTGAATGCCTGTTTTCAATTCTTTCAGGTATACACCTAGGAGTGGAATTGTGGAGGTTCTATGGTAATTCTATACTTAACTTTTTGAGGAACTGACAAACTTTTCCACAGTGGCTGCACCATTATACAATCCCACCAGCAACATACAAGGGTTCCAATTTCTCTACATCCCCACCAACACTTGTTATTTTTTGTTTTTTTATTATAGCCATGTTAGTAGGTGTGAAGTGGTATCTCAATGAGGTTTTGATTTGCATTTCCCTAAAGACTAACGTTGGGCATCTTTTCATGTGATTTGGCTATTTTTTAACATTTTTTAAATTATAACTAGGAATACAAATTTAAGTTAAAATTCAATTGTATATGCTTCTAAATGCAAACAATTCAATTGAGGTGACACTTGAACAGATACTTGCTCTGAGCTTTACTAAGTTCGCTCACGTACAGGCAATCATAACCACATTACAACTCGCTAAGTTTTAGTTTCGTATTTTTTTTCAAACACTGATTGTAAAAACGGGTTTCCATTTCAGGAAGCTTATCTTCAAATCAGAGAAATATGATATTTAAGGAAATGCAAGTTCTACAAGGGCAGCAATGTTTCTCTATATTGTTCTCCATGTCTGAATAAGGTGCACAGTAGACATTCAATAAATGTTGGCTAACTAAAGAAATCAGGTTGACTATCTGGACCCAGAGACTGTAAGTGAATGTGGATGGTAAGGTAGAGGTATGGATCTAGGATAATTCCTCAAGGTTCTTCTGCCTAGGGCCACTGGGGAAGTGAACATTCCATTAACCAGGATAATAAATATAGGAACAAGAACACTTGTGATAAAGGAATTATCTCAGAATTCTTACCATTAATTAAGAGTTCCATTTTTACTTTTTATTCTTCGATTTTCATGCTCCTTTTATATCACCCTTTCTATGTGAAAAAAATGTAAGAGAAAAGTGCAAGGGTACGCTACAAACAGGTAATAATGCTGGTACTCACAAACATTTCTCACCTTAATTTTTTTCTTTCCACCTTAATTTTTCTTTCCCTGTCCTATCCCATGCTCATCCCTGCTGAATGTGACTCCATCCCATTTACATCCAATTTTCCCTGGTTATTATGATACCTTTACAGTACTGGTTATCCCAATTTGGTCTGGCAAACTTATTAAGTCTGTTCTCTGGCTTAGGAATTAGAGAATGTCTCCCATCGAACAGGACTTATCTAGGAAAGCAGAACATGGTCCACTGTGACTCCATATGACACCATTTTGTAACTAGAGGGCAGAGAGGACAGATCATTAAACTTTAGTTTACTCTGATCACTTCACTCTTGTAGACTGTGATTCTGCCATTTCAAAAGTCAGAAAAAATTCAAGTTAATTTGGTAAAAATGTTTTAGTACCACTTGCCTTTTGAAATTATTTTATTATAAGAATACTCTAACTTTGTATAATTTATACCCAAAAGGAATCGATCACATCCACAAAGGGGAGAGAAGTGCTATTTCAACATATAATAAGATTGTCCCATTTTAGTAATTTACTAAAGTTTTGTGAGCTCTGTCCTTCTGCCACATGTCTCCAAACAACATAGTAATTTGACCTCAAATTACAGTACAGTATTACAGTTAGTATCATTTTCCCCTCAACAAACGACAGTCTGAGTGGACAGGGAGAGTCTGTAGTATAAAACTCTTACTTGTAATACAAACTTGGGATCCGACTTCTATTATTACAGTCATGCACCAGGCACTTTCAGGAACACTAGTTCCAATGACCTGAGCGAGATCCTCAAAAGTGCTGCTTCTCAGATGACCCTTTGTTCAGAAACTCAAGCTGTGAGAAGCAAAAGACCTTTAATATCAGAGATGTAGGGAAAAGATGGCCAACCGATCTTTGGGGGAAAAAAAAGGAAAATCCCTTCTACAATAGCAGCAGAGCAAGCTATTGCAGGTCAACCACAGGTGTCTGTCCGTATACCGAATAAGAGGCTGAAGTTGTACAGAGCCCCACTCAGGCCTCTAAAGCAGCAAAAACATGCCTCCATGGCATGGACTCTCTATTTAGGAACTCTCCAGTCAACGACAACTCAGATTTTTTTTTGTTTTTTATCTTTTCCTTGCTCCCATCCTCACCCCAGCTTTCTAACATTTTAATTGAAATCGGTAAAAACAACTTCAAAACTTGTAAAGGTTTTGGTTGAAGGAGCCCCACACTGAGTCATTTGCTCAATAAGTACTTGTTGATTGTCCACTAAACGCAGGGCCCTAGATCAGGCCCCAGGACTCAGGGGATACAATGATGAATAAGATCCAGTTTCTGTCCTCAAGGAATTGGGCTTCTTTCCTCAAGTCTGGCAGCGCTGCCTGTGGGGTCCGAAAGATTTCATGTGATGTTTTCCAACAGAATTCTGATGGGTAAGTGGTTCTCTTGACAGAGGATGGGGCTGGGGTCAAGAATGGTGATACTGCAGGCAAAGAGAACAGCAAACGCAAATAGGAAAAAACAAGTATGAAGCATGTTTGGTCAACTGCAAATAATTTAATATTGGAGCAAGGGGAGGATTTAATGGGAGAAAATGGAGAGCCATGAGGTTAGATATAAGGCTAAGGATAGACGGGGAATGACAAACCCCTAAGCTTTGGCTTCATCCTGTGGATAGTGGGGGATAGGGAAATGACAGGGTCAGATTTACATTTCAGAGACAATGTTTGCTGTTGGTGACCAGTTGGAGGGGAAGAGACTGCAAAGTAAGGCAAAAGTAAAGAGGATTTCATGGTAGACCAGCAGAGAGATGAAAAAGGGAAATCAGATTATTAACTATTAACACTGTCCCTAGTTTTCATCACCATGAATAACGAAAAGCAAACAGTCTAAATGCTTTCTGATTTTGTCTCCATGCTTTTCTTTTCTTTTTTTTTTTTTAAGATTGGCACCTGAGCTAACATCTGCTGCCAATCTTTTTTTTTTCCTTCTTCTTCCCCAAAGCCCCCGAATACAAAGTTGTATATTTTAGTTGTGGGTCCTTCTGGTTGTGCTATGTGGGACGCCCCCTCAGCATGGCTTGATGAGTGGTGCCACGTCTGCGCCCAGGATCCAAACCGGCGAAACCCAGGGCCGCCGAAGCAGAGTGTGCCAACTTAACCAACTGGCCACAGGGCTGGCCCCTCCATGCTTTTCTTATGAAGATGTTTAGAGTTTTGTCTGTTTGTTTTGTTTTTTTGGCAAGGAGGGGAACAGTATTTCTTTTTAAAGAGCCCTACTTTTTACAGAGGCCCTTCTACATTTAAGGAAATACCAATAAATAAAATCCCATATAATACACTTTTAATTGCCGACCAAAGTAAAAAGCTTTTCAACAGTATCCACCAGTTGGGATATATTCCTTTGTGGTATATTCAAAATTGATTATGCCTCTGAGTCACAAAACCAGGATTCAAGTCCCTACTCTGTCATTTCCCAGATTTCCATCATTGGGCAAGTCGTCAAACTTCTCTACGTTGTCATCTTTAAAGCTGTGTTGTAGTCAGGAAATAGAAGGCACACTCAAAGAGTAAAACTGAGCAAGATTTAATGAAGGGAATTCACCAAGAGATGATGAAGCACTCTGGGGTTAGCAACATTGGAGGCCCATTGTCACCCCTATAGACCTTGAGAGAACCCAGAGAGAGAGAGAGAAAGCTGCAGCTGTAGGATGGATAGGGGCTGTGGCCTCCACACAGCCACTGCTAACCAGTAGTGTAGCAGAGGGGGAGCTGAGTGAATAAATACCCAGAACTCGCATTTTCTTCCTTCCGATACCCTGCCAGTACCCCCAGTGGTTGAATCCTTCCAGAAGCAACAGGGCAAGAAAGAAAGAGAGCTCACTGATGCAGTCTATGAAGATGAGCCTCCAAAGCTACAGAAAAGATGGGGAAAAGGCCAGAAAGTAGACGTGGAGGGCAAATGGAAGATACCCAGTCCAAAATAGAACCATGGCTGTCTATCTCTCATGCAGATTTGCTGAGAGTCAAACGAGATAATACAGGTAAAAATACTTTGTAAACTGTAAACAAAATACACAATTTTAATAATTATGAGGTACATCTTGTAAAAAGTAAACAAGAAAGACTACTGCCAAGCTATGATATGGGTCCCCTGAGGTTGACAGATCTCAAACTTTGGAATCAAGATTATGCCCTACACTGGAATTTTCTCTTTCCAGTTACAAGTTCAAACGGTGAGGACAAAAACCCAACTGAAAAGGAATTTACCAGTACCAAATGCTTAGGTCTAAGTGAAAAATTAATTCCCTGGTGAGGTTGGTGTGACAAGAGTCAGGCAGGACACGGACACCTACACATCAGCATTTCCATGTTGTTTCCTGACCTTTCCCCTTCCCTCCATCTCCAATTCTAAGTTTTGCCAGCCCCAGAATTAGCAATAATTCTAGAAGCCTATTCCATTTTCTATTGTGGTTCAGGACCAGTTCTTATAAATGAGCACCAATTCATTTGCCAAAGAAACATTCAAGAAACCTCTGCAGAGCATCTACAATGTGCTCAGTATATAAGCTAAGCATCTATCCACTCACCAGTGGATGATGAACCACGGCAATATTTATTCAGCATACAAACCTTATAATCCAATTTATAATCTTTTTTCCTTCTTGTTAACTCCTCTCTAGCCACACTGACCTCCTTGCTGTTCCTTGAACTCTTCTGGGTCCACTCTTGCCTTACAGCCTTTCCTCTGGCTGCTCCCTCTGCTTATGAATAGCCACGTGGCCAACTCCTTCACCTCCATCAAGTTCATTCAGATGTCACCTTCTCAATGAGGCCAACCCTATTCAAGACTGCAACCCCCTGCCCAAGCTTCTGATCCTCTTTATCCTACTCAACTTTTTTCCCTAGAGCACTTATAACCTTCTAATATGCTATATAATGTACTTGTTTATTATGATTATTTTTAATGTTTATCTCCCCTTGCATCCCTGCTGACAGGGATATCTGAGTTTTGTTCACTGATGTATCTCAAGCATCTACATTGGGCCTGGCCCATACTGGACACTCAACAAATATTCATTAAATAAAGGAATTAACCAACCAATCATCCAACCAGTCACGTGAAATGGTTTCAGGAGTCTCACTGACATTAGCAACTTTTTATTAAGGGAAATTTTAAAAGTTGAAAAAAGAAAGCTACGTTGGCAATGTATTTTAAATCTAATAGCTTCATCTCAACTATAATTTGTTCCAAATTTTTTGCTTATAAGTGAAAACTCATATAAATGATGATTAATCTCCATTATAACTAAATGTAAAAGCCATAACATTTATATTAAAGGAAATATAAGATCAAGCATCAACCTGGTACTACAGATAATAAGTATCCGTAATTAACACACTGTGGATAACTGTAAACTCTGTCATTACACTCACAAAATGTAAAAATTCCTAAAGCAACTGGGAACTCTGTGGCAGCTGCAACGTCAACACTAGCCACTTTGCCAGTTGTTCAGAGGCAGTGTCAATTAGCACAAACTGGTAGTAACACACATAATACATGTGGTATCCATTTTTGCACAACATAAGTTTAGAGATTTTTTTCTTTTCTTTAGATAAAATATCACATCCTGATGCATGAACATATGGAGCTGAAATGAACTTCAAACTGGTAAGGGGAATAAACCACAAACTGGGCAGTTTAGGTACCTCTGAGTAAACTATTGCCAGGCTCTGATTTGAGGAACAAAGGTTGCTTATGCAACAAATTTGGGTCCATAAATTCACGGCTTGAAAATGTAGAAAACATGCATTGACAGATTAGTATAATTATTTTGTTGCAGAGATATCTGGAAAGTCAAACAAAGAGCTTGAATGACACAACTAGGTATGAAGGTATCAAAAGGTTAAATGGGTTCTTTCCAGAAAGCCAAACCTTCTACCTCCATCACCCAAAGTGCGATAGAGTCAGAAGGATCAGGAAGCCACTGCACAGCCATCTTTCTCAATCAATGAAGGACACGATTTTTAGTGGACCCAGTCACAGATTAAACTCAGTTTGGACAATGACCCCAGCTCTGCTTCAGTTGTAATCAGGCTCACACATAAAAGGGGTGTGTGTGTTGGTATCTGATGGATATGTTTAGGTTTCTTGCTGCAACTGGGAACTACAAGGTTTACATCCAAATTGAACTGTTCCAAAACAAGAATTAAAGTCTGACTTGTTTCATATACTATGTGCTAAGCTATTCTGAAAGAACAAATACAGCTTTTTCGCAGATACCATGTGTTGTGGGCTAAATTGTGCACCCACCTACCCCTTCTCCACCCTCAAATTCATGTGTTGAAGTCCTAAACCCCCAGGACCTCAGAATATTACTGTATTGGAAGACAGGGCCTTGAAAGAGGTAGTAATTGAGGTCATATGGGTGGGCCCTAATCCAATGTGACTGGTGTCTTTATGAGAAGAGATTAGGGCACAGACATACACAGAGGAAAGACCACGTGAAGACAGCCAAGGAGAAAGGCCTCAGAAAAACAACTCTGCCAACATCTTGATCTTGGACTTCAAGCCTCCAGAACTGTAAGGAAATAAATTTCTATTGTTTAAGCCACCTGGTCTGTGGTGTTTATTATAGCAGCCCTAGCACCCTAATACATACACCATGTCTGATTCATCTCATTAAATCATTGCATCAAAAGAAGAATGCAGTTTTTGGGGGGTTTTCTTTGTGGGTTTAAAAAAATTTTTTTTTTAAAGATTGGCACCTGAGCTAGCAACTGTGGCCAATCTTTTTTTTTTCTTTCCTACTTTTTCTCCCCAAATCCCCCCAGTACCTAATTGTATATTTTAGTTGTGGGTTCTTCTCGTTGTGGCATGTGGGACGCCGCCTTAGCGTGGCCTGATGAGTGGTGCCATGTCTGCACCCAGGATCTGAACTGGCAAAACCCTGGGCCGCCAAAGTGGAGTGCATGAATCCAACCACTCGGCCACGGGGCCCGCCCCAAGAATGCAGTTTTAAAAATCCAGTTCCCAATCACAAATCACAATTATGAATATCAACAGATACCTTATTTATGCGGTATCATGAAGGAATAAAATCATTCCACATTAAGTAAAATTTCCAGATAACTAAAGCCTGCCGCTTAACAAACCAAAGTTTATATTCTAATCATATTGGATGGAAATCTTCCTAAAATACACTTTATATGCTATTTCCCTTTTAAAATAGAGTATACCGTGATGCAACCCTTTTAAAGGATAAAATTGAAATTTCCAACAAAATTGGCAATTATTACTCAGGACTCTAATTCAATTACTGCTTCAACCTAAGATTAAGACTGATTTCTCACGTCTTACTTTTGTAACTTGTTTGTCCCTCACTTCCAGCTAACCTTTACTGAAGCTTCTGGTGCATCTCCTAACTACCAAGCCTTTTAATCTGCTGTAGGCTGAGAAATTAGGCAACTAAGCACGTTAGAACTATGCTTCAAATAAGAATCGAAAGGCTTGAGGGAGGGTCCAAGGAGCTTGTCTGTTTATGTGGACAGGTTAACAGACTCTTTGTGCCATATTTTTTGCTTCTCAGAATTGTTTTTGCTTCCATCGTAGCTTTTGCCTGTATTCCCAAGAATTAGCACTGAAAAGTTATGACCACTATGTTTAGATAAGTGAGATTTTATTTTTACAGTATCTTATTAATAATTATTGTCTTATCTCCACTTCAAAAACTTTTCACAGCATCTTTATAGTGAATTGACATTAAAGTCTATATGGTGTTCATTTGTGACCTCCAAAAAAAGAAGAATGTGAATATATCAATTAAACAATAAGAGCATATATTAGGATTTACTATGTACCTGGTACTGTGCTAAAAGCATGTTAGGCATCTCACTTAACTACTAACAAGGCAAAGAATTTCTTGAAAGCAAGGAAAAGGATGAAAAATCACTATGACCTTTCAGGAATTGTGCTTACCACATGGATATGTTATGCAAATAAGCACTACTGGATCAAATAAAACATTTTAATCTGGTTTTTAAGAGGCTATTAGTAAAAATTAATACCATATGCAGGTTCCTAATTAAACATAATCTCAGCACAAGCCAAACAGTCATTCTCCTCCATGGACCATCATCACTCCTGACAACAACCTGAAAAATGAAAGCACCTTCTCTCTATGTCTCTTATGACCCAACATGAACTCATGAAGAAGATATGCTCAAACGCAGAGGGGCCTCTGGAAATGAATCACTAGATTATGCAGAATTAGGCTGATGTGTCAACTCCCACTTTATTGGGGTTAATTTTTTTAAATTAATTTTATTGAGATGTAATGCACATCCCATCAAATGCACAGATCTGAAGGGTTCAGTTTGATGAGTTCTGACAAATTGACACACCCCTGTAGTCAACACCTCAATCAAGATATAGCATATTTCAATCACCCCAGAGTTCCCTTGTGCCCCTTTGCAGTCAACCTCTCTCCCCAAGCACAGGTAGGTATTTTTAAGCAGATATAGTAGCAGTGATGGTAACAGTTACTGGTTAGAGATGGTTAACAATGGGAGTATTGACTGAGTGCCCACACACCAGGCAATGCACATATATGGTATTCTATTTAATTCCCATGTCAAAGGTTGGTATTATCCTGATTGGTCTATTGGGAATAAAAGAGCGGGGGGTGGGGGGGGGGCGGGGAGGTTCAAGAAATTAATTATGCAAGGTTACATAACTACTGAGGGATGGGATCAGACCTGAACCAAGAATATCTGAATTAGAATCCCTCACGCTAAACTACATTGTCTCTACACAAATGCTAGAGAGTTCTCTGTTAATTCCAAACACACACTAAGCAGTGCAATTAGTGGGGCCACCAGCTCTAATTCACAACCCCACCTCTATTACAATCGCACCCAAGTGCCTTATCTCAACAAGCAAGCAAAGGTTTCAGAGACTAAGACTAAGGATAACTAAAGAGGATTACTTACAAGTTCTTTAACTGAAAACCTGCACTTAAATCCCTCACATATTTCTAGAGTAGTCAGGAGAGGGGAAAAATCCTCTATACAGGTGGATGGGTCACAACCCCATCAGCTCCAAGGAATGGTTAGTAGTTTAGAAAATGAACGGAAGGAATCTAACCATCCACTTGTTCTTAGCCACAGTGCCACAGTCCACTCTACCCAGGAACCCCAAGGAGAGGAGCTGTGCAGCACTGCGCTGTCACTTTATTAGGCAGGAATGGAGGCACACATCTGGATTGAACCTTTTGATTCCTCATTACATTAATTTTATTCAGTGTTTTAAACTCAACCCACTCACATTTACAAAACACTTCACACAGACGACTTCCCTCATGAATGGAGCTCCATTCACATCTCACTTAAAACATCAAACTTATTCTGAAATGACTGAGGTTAAAGCTTGTTCAGTGTCAATTTGCAAGTATTACAAAATATAAAAGACTAGGCACACAAACGCAGGAGGGTAATGCGAGACAGCCTCTTTAAGGGGTTCTACTAAAAGAAAGCAGCTAGGGAAGGGGCACAGCTATGCTTTCAGGAACTCACAGGTCTCCTGCCAAGCTGTGCCGTGGAGGCGGGTATTTGATCGCCCAAAGGGAAGATTTTGTAAGAACTACCATCCTTGAGCGGTACCCGCTAACACCCTGGGAATCAACATGACTCATTTTCCCCCAAACCTGGAGTTGTTTTCTCGAAGTCCCTCCCCTCAGTTTCCCTGTGGTCTCCCTAAATCCCTTAACATACGTGGGAGGAGGGGAGAGTCTCTCCCTTTTACAAAAATTCGTCTCCGACAAGTCCAAGACTTAAAGACGTGTGTTTACTAAATCCTAAACGTTAGGCAACCCTAAGCCCAAAGAGAGACAACAATCACAACCCACAAATAGACCCTTTCCAACACCTGAGCCTCCTTTTCCCTCCGCTAAACAAGAGGAAGCGCCCTCTATTTCCATCTAGAAATATCCCGAGCACCAGGTCCACAGCAGGCTATAATGGGAGAAAGGCACCGGAGGGTGCTGCTTCTCGATAATTAGCCGGAGTCACACACACACGCACACGCAGAGGGGCCCCTGAGGATCCGCGCTCGCTCGCCCGGCACCCTGGGGCCCTGCTCGCTCGAAGCCGCCGGACTTTTTGGCGCCACCACCTAGCTCAGCAAAGCCACTCCGAGGACAAGGATGGCTCGAAAAAGGCGCAAAGGGGAGTGGCTCGGGGCGGCGGCGTCTCTGCGCCGCAGGGTCGCCTGTCGCGGGGGAGGGGGCGCGCGCCGACCCAACTTTCGGTTGTCTACCCCGAGGCCCGGGAAGTCTCGGGAGGCCGCTGCGGGAGTGACCGGGAGCCCTGCGAGGCGAGAGCCGCCAGATGGGAGGCGGAGGAGGTGGCCAAGAGTCCCCGGGCCAGGGGCGCGCGGGGGCGGTTCCCTCCTGCAAGGGCCCCCCTCCCCCTCCCCGGGAGTCGGGGTGGCCCGGCTGGGCGCCGGGAGCAGCCGAGTAGCGGCCACGTGGCCGCGCGGCCGCCGGCGCCCGTGACAGCGGGTGGGCGGGGCGTCGGGGACGCGGGGCCGGGCGCAGGCACGGCTACCTGGTTCTTGAGGCGCATCTTCCAGGCGGCGCGGTCCGGCCCGAGGCGGCGAGGCCGGGCGGGGCGGGACGCGGCGGGCGGGAGGACGTCCGCGGAGTCGCACCGCGCTCGCTCGCTCGCTCGCTCACCAGCCCAGCGCGGCGCGGCCGCTTCGCCACCCCCGCCGCCGTCCCCGCCGCCACCCTCACCGCCGCCTCCAGGGGGCGCCTCGCGCGGACCCAGAGGACCGATCCCTGCGAGTCAAGCTCCTGTCGCGGCCCTGGCGCCTAGCTCCGGGCTTGGCATCGAGTCTCTGTTCAAAAAGTTAAATGAATAAATCTTCTCCCTTTCCTCCAGTACTGCTACTAGCTGTGCTTAAATTTTAAGTGAGGTAGCTTCTTTGCAATTGAAGTCCATCAACACCGTTTGTACCAATGTTCTTGGCAAAACACTGTGCTAAGCCCTGAGGATTTACAAATGTGACCTACTTAGAATAAACCTTACTCTTTAGAGGAAGTCGCATGAGGAAGGTGGTCTGTCTCCTGAAGGGAAAGTGGACACTTTCGCTAGGTGCTTCAAGTCACGTTTGGCCAGTCGATTGGTGTCTAAGTAAACTGAGAAATGGAGACAGTGATTGACATCACTAAACTCCAAACAAGATGACCAAGACTTTTGTGACTATAAATTCAAGTAAAATTGTTTGTTGGCTTGTATGGCTTGGGAGAGCCCTTCAGTCACACTGTGGCCTCCTAAACCATACCCGACTTTTGAATGATACAGTTAGTCCGGTGCTGGGTAATGTGATGATCATTAAAAATGAGAAAGTGGCTTCTTCGGCCCTCTCTAATCTTTGTAACACTTCCATCTTCAGGGCTCAGAAACTCACAAATTGTTGGGTTGCTGAGAATGCCCGTTATTGCCTAAAGAAAATCTATGTTGATTCAAAACACAGGAAATACATGTAAGAGTAAGAATTACTGGGTTGAAGGAAACTTAGCATCATAGTGTTAGAATGGAAATATTAAAAGAGGTCATCTTATCTGATATTTCTTGATAGGTGAAGGCTCTGAGGTCCAGAGAAGACCTGCCCCAGGTCACAAGGGAATCAGGAGGAAAAATTGTAGTTCTCTTGACCCCTGGTGTATTGCTTTACATCACAATTCTCAGGATTCTCAAGTTTTCCCTATTTTTAGGACTTATCCGTTCAGATCTTCAAATAGACCCAAATAAACTAGAGAGGAGGCCTAGATAGTAAAAGGACTTGGAATGAAAAATGAAACAAATTCAATGTTGGTTTCATTATAATAATCGCTATTAGTTATTGAGCACTTGTTATGAGCAATTTCTATGGATTATCTCATTTAATCCAAGTTTTAAATGACTTCATTCTTAGTGCAGCCTTAAAATTGAGCAATCCCTGATGGCTCAAAGAGCCAAATATATTCCCACAGTGTCCTTTGACCATATAATATAAAAGAGTTTTGTTTCTGAGCAGATGGGGCTATACCAACTCAAAATTCTCCTATCCTATCTTTCTAACTCCTATCTTTCAACTCAGCAGTTCCATTTTTATAAATTTACCTTAAGAAAATAATCATTAATGTGTTCAAAGATGTTGCTTTATGATTGTTTACTGTAACATTCTTTGAAATGTGGAAAAATTAGAAATACCGGTTTTTTTTGGTGAGGAAGATTGGCCCTGAGCTAACAACTGTGCCAATCTTCCTCTATTTTGTATGTGGGACACCACCACAGCATGGCTTGATGATTGGTGTGTAGGTCCACCCCTGGGATCTGAACTGGAGAACCCTGGGCTGCAGAAGCAGAGCATATGAATTTAACCACTATGCTAGCAGCTGGCCCCAGAAATAGTCTTTAATGGTCAATAAAAGGGACTGACCAGCCACACAATGGAATATTCTGCAGACATTAAGAATGGTATGGTCAATGAATATTTATCAACATGGAAAAACATTCACAATATATTTCAAAGTGAGAAAACTAGGTCACGAAATTGTATGCTTAGAAGGATCCTATTTTTGAAAGGGTAGCAGTGGTTATTTTGGAAAGTGGGATTATGAGTGATTTTTATTTCTCCCTCTTTTGTTTATCTGTATTTTCAAAAATGTCAATAATACATATTTATTTTGGAATTAAATTTGTCACTATCTCTGATTATTATCAAAGAACCTACAATGAGCAAAGCATTATGGCAAGGGCCAGGAGGCAAGAATTCAGTGCAGCTTAGCACAGTAAAGAACATAGTCTTGGGGCCAGCCCTGTGGCCGAGCGGTTAAGTTCGCGTGCTCTGCTGCAGCAGCCCAGGGTTTCCCAGGTTTGGATCCTGGGCGCGGACATGGTACCACTCATCAGGCCATGCTGAGGCGGCGTCCCACATGCCACAACTGCAGAGACCCACAACTAAAAATACACAACTATGTACCAGGGGTCTTTGGGAGAAAAAGGAAAAATAAAATCTTTAAAAAAAAAAAAAAGAACATAGTCTTAATCACTGTACTTAGGGTCTTAATCAGACCAAGTTTCCAAATCAGCTCTGCCTTCTTTCAGGTATGTTATCTTGAACAAGTTACTTATTTTTTCTAAGCCTAAAAACAGTAGTAAGAATAGCTAACATTTTTTGAGAGTTTACTCTGTGCTGGACACTGTGCTAAGCACTCTATACAATCTCATCCCCACATCAGCTGTTGAGGAAACTGAGGCTTAAACTGAAAGAAGTTAAATAGCTTGCCCAAGTTGAATAGCTAGATAAATACTTACATCATAGTGTGGTTGGTGAGGATTAAATGCAAGGGGCACAAAGTATTTAGCCTACCACACTGCCCAGTATAGATATAGATCTATATCTACACTCCATACATGCTGTTTCAATCTAATTTGGCTATTTCGTGTGGTGGGTAACAGCATGGTCTCTAAAGCCTGCCTTGGTTTGAATCCCAGCTCTAACACCTACTAACTCTGTAATCTTGGGTAAGTTACTTAACCTCTTTGTGCCTCCGTTTTATTGTCTGTAGGATGGGCATACTATTAGAACCTACTTCATGGGGCTTGTTCTGAGTGTTAAACGAATTCACACATATAAAGCAATAAGAACAGTGCTTGATATACTTACAGTTTTTAAAATGATTACACATTTCACTAATTTTAAGTTCTTTTTTACACTAATATAAAGATTTCAGTACGTTTCCTATACTGATATCTGAACATATTATTATTTAACACCAAAAGGTTATGCAAATGCACAACTTGTCAGGATTCATAGTAGGAAGTGGTTCCCATTTAGGAGAAACCCCTGTGGCATTTACCTGTGCTTATATCACTAAAACAGAAGTCAAACCCGAACACAAGATATTAAAAAAATACCAATTCTTTCAGTCCTAACTTCTCCAAAATGAGTTCAACCACGAATTTTTCAAAGAAAAGAATCTGGCATATTTAAGATTTGACTTTGTCATGTATTCTCCAGATTTATAAGGTCTTTTGAAAACAACAGAAAAATTCCACACAGAGATAAAAAATAATACATCTTCAATTTTATAATAAAATATATTACAGTATTACTACTTATGAAAAATCTCACAAAAAGAGCAAATCATCATAGGATCAAGAAACATGCTACAGGAAAAAAAACTATTTTTCATCATTTGAAAATATCTTTTAGGCTAAACCATATATATACATATATATATATATGTATATATATGAGCGTAGTATTAACTGTCTAAAACAAGTGTTTTGGAATCACATTAAATTCTCCAAAGTGTAATCTTAGTTTATATTCCTTCCCAATGCAAACCATAAATAGAATCTGTGATAATTTTACAATTACAAATCACATTGTAGCTCTAGGATAGTCAACTTCATGTAACAAAGCAATTAGTAAGAACATGGAAACTTACTTTCTTTCTTTGAAAGGCAATTCCTGTATTAAGGGCAATGTTATTTTTCTTTAAAAGTCCCAAATCTTCACACAAAGGTATTACAAGCTCATCGTGCACCTTAATTATACGGGCACCTGTGTTTCTTTGTTTATCTGGTTGGTCAGACCTGAGGATTTGATTTGTCACACTCCTCCCCTGTCCCGCCCTATTTCTCTCTTAATGAGAACAACTTAACAATAGCATCTGTACACCCTCCAAGGCTCAAATAATGACTGGGGAGGAACAGAGGTATTAGTTATGGTCGGGGAGCACTTGTTGCTTAACCTTCAGGTAAGGGCTAAAATCCAGGGTGAGTAAGCATAAACTTGGGGGAAATATCAATTTTAAAACACAGAAGAGGTTTCAGAGCATGAGACGTAACCCTACACTTCCTCATCCACCCCCTTCTCCCCCACTCCCCCCCACCACCACTCCCCTCTCCTCCCCAGGGAGGCAGCGTAGTATTAGATGGAGTCAGATTAATCCCACCTCTGTCATTCAGGAGCCCTGTGGTCTCTGGCAACTTCCTTGATCTCTCTGAGCTTCCGTTTCTGTATAATAGAGATAATAGTACTTACCTCATAGGTTGTTATGAAGATGATGATTTTTAATGTTAACGGGAAAATGGAGTAAAGTAACACAATTTGCTTCTCTTTCCCCTTTCCCCTCTACATTGGGCCCATAAAAAAAGGTTCTAACTTTGCACATCCATGGACGAATAGGCATGTGTAAAGGTATGGATATTTGAGGGATTTAGGAATTTAACATAAGACAGAAAATGCCTATTTGTCTTCATCATCAACATCTCTTAAAAAGGAACAAAGGAACCTGTTCACTCCGCAAGTATTCATTGAGCACCTACTGGGTCTAGGGTTCCTAACCCCTGGCAGTAGAGTTGTTTTTTGCCCTCGAGAAGATCACAACCTGAGGGGACAATAGAGGAGGAAATGACAGATCGTGACAATACAATGTAACAGACTATTAACAAGGACTAAAGCAGAGAGAAGCAGCAGGGACCGTGAGAGAGCAGAGCAGGGGAATCCAAAGCAGCTTGGCGGGGAGAGGGTAGGCTCAAGGGGGGTCCAGGGAGATTCCTGAAAAACAATGACTCTAGAATTGAGCTTTGAAGAACAAGCAGGAGTTAGAAGGTGAAAGACTCAACATTGAAGCTTCTTCAAAGTGCTTTTTTAAAAAGACTTACTCTACATAGCTGTGAAGCAAATGGGATATTCCATTGTCAGAATGAAGCTACACTGTAGTGTTACTGATGATTATGGATATAACAGAATTTGTGCATTCTCTAATGTTTTGTCACATGAGATTTTAATAGGAACAATGAATAAGCGCTGTTTTCAAGAAAGCCCATGAGCATATGTTCATAAACGTTTGATTAGGGCCTTTGCTCTAACAGTTTTAACTGTTCTTGGTTGCTCAACAGTTGCAGTTTGCACTTAATAGATTAGATAATTAATTGCTTAGTGGTAGAAAATAACTCTGCCAATCATGACATGCAGAAAATGAAAACAGAAGGAGTACTCAGTCTTCGTGTAGGTGTTAGTGCTGGAAAGGACCTTAGAGGTTGTTGATATCATCCTCCTCATTTTACTAAGCAAGGAAAGTCAGGTTCTGAGAAGCTCAGTAATCTGCCAAAGTCCACACAGCTGGTGAGAAGCAGCGCTGGGAATAGCACCAGTTCTCTGGGCTCCTACCAATGGCAATGGCTACCATTTACCAGGCATTTCCAATGTGCTGACGTGATAACTAAAATCTCTAAGTGTTATTTCATTTTATTGACATTTCTAGTCTAATACTTATGCCTTGAATCCTTTCAGAATGGAGCAGAGAATACTTTCCAAAAGTAAATATTTGTTGCATAGATACCAATGAATGAAGAAACAGTGTTCACATAGAACTTGCTTCATTAGCTGGTTAGTGAATTTCTTTCGAAGCTAACTTTAGTTTGATACACAGCTTTCAGATTTTGTTTCCAAGATTCTCCTCTAGGAGTTTGATTTACTTCAGTTAGATTCAACGAATATTTATTGAGTCCTTGTGATAGGAAAGGCGAATCTTTCTTTTCTCTTGCATTCTCCCTGGATGTCAGGCTTCGTAAGAGGCTGTTGTTACCGAACCAGGTTTGTTTTTGCCTGCCGCCCAGAAAGCCAAACACCGAGACGATGAGATTGCAGCAGAGAGAGAGTTTACTCACGAGGCAGCCGTTGGAGGAAGCGAGAGCATGAGCCTCAAATTTGCTTCCCCGAAAACAGGGACTCAGGGATATTTATGGGATAGGGGGCAAGATGGTCTGAAATGTGAGAGATGTAATTGGAGGTGAGGAGAGGTGACGTAATTGATGATCTGCGCAAGCGAAGTCAGACTTCATGCCTCTTCATAGGACCCATGCTCACAAAATGGCAGCGTTAGCATGATCTGGGGGTGGAGTTTTTAGCCTCTTGATGTCAAAAGGTCACTTATTGGACATCTCTGTGGGCCCAGTTGATGAGTTGGTGGTCTCAACCGGCCTGAAGTGGACAAGGAGTTCTAATTCCTGAAAAATAGCTCACACAGCCATTACCGTGGTGACCCAGGCTCCAGGAAGATGTGATCTATAGGAGCCTGGTGGGAGTCAGACAGCATAGTGCCTAAGCAGCACAGTTGACAGTGAGTGGGTTAAACAGCTGAAAGCTATGATCAGTCATTGCAAAAAAGATAAAAACTTTAGTTCCTAGCTACTTAATCATCAGTGGGTAACCTTCTGCCGGTTTCAATGTGTCATGCTAGGAAAGAGCACAAGTTTGGGAGTCAGACAGGCTTGGGTTCAAATCCCAGCTTCACAACTAACCATCCCAGAGATCTTGGGCAAGTTACCTACTTCCCTTATCTGTAAAATGAAGGTGTGAATTGAAAGCTACCCTAAAGCGTTCTGTGGATTAAAATGAATGAAATAAATAAATGGAATCCATTTTATTTGTGGCCATTTGTTCCGCAGATCACTCATATTCATTAAGCTGAGAAGCATTCTGTTAAAGGTCATTTATTGTAATGTGTGGCAGATTGTATTTTCCAAACGTGGCTACAACAATATCTCCCAACCCACCTGCTCTTCTGCAATGTGACCTTGCTACTCCCTCGCCAAGAGGAGAATCTAAACTCCCTCACCTTGAATCTTTGTCACTCTTAGTGACTCTGGGTCACACTATCTACTGTCCCTTCCTTCCAGCTGATGGGAATGCAGATGTCATGGTGGGAGCTGAGATACAAGTTGGCAGGACAACAAAACAGAAAGACCCTGGAAACTTGATGATTATTTGTGTTGTCATAGCAGCCATGGTCCACATACCCAGACTTTTACAGGACAGAGGACTAAACTTCTTTTTTATTTAGACCACTGTTATTTTGGACCTTCCTGTCACAGCAACCCAACCAATAGCCTAAACAATACAATTAGAGATATTATAATGAATCTACAATGACTGGCATAAAGCAGGTGCTCATTAGTAAGAAGCTACACATTTCAAACACCAAAACCATCTACTGCCCTCCAGGACGTAATCCCACCTTTCTGTGTGATTTTTATACCTAGCTCCTTGACCTCTTCCACACAGCCTTTCTACTCTCTCTTCCCTCTGGGCCATCAAGAGACAACAGTAATCTTTTTAATTGCTTAATTCCAGTAATCCTTGAACTCCTCACCTCCAGTGACTCACTTTCCTTCCATTTCAGCCACTCAGCTTTACATTTGACCCCAGCCTTCATCATAACTCTAAATGATTTCCCCTGTAAGTTGGAGAATTCTGCCATCTCTGATGCCTGGTTCTGGTCATCTCACTTTCTCTCTCTCTACTACTAACCCAGTTTTCATTCTCAATCACGTTCTTCGAATCCTAGGTCTTATTCTGTATGCCTACCATGATTTACTGACTGGTATTTTTACTGAGCATGCACCATACAGTCAGCATTTCCCTGCCACCCTAGAGTCTCGCCCCACCCTCTTCATCTTCTCTTATTCCCACCTGGTTATCCCTAGCCCAGGCTGTCCAAGTAGGGCTCCGCTGGACTCCCACAGACCCTATGCAGTCTTCTGTCACAACTGGCATCATTCTGCTTTCAGTTTGCATGTCTGTCTCTCCACTAGACTATGAGATTTTTAAAGTTGGAAACCAATTTATCTATGTAACTACAATTCCCAGCAAAAACACACCCACTAGTTGGAATGTCCCAGTTTTACCTGCCTCCCTGGGAATATTTTCCCCCTTCTGTATTACCTCTTTTTAAAATCAGACAAATCCTGTAAGGTTCATCTCAGATGCCACCTCCAAGAAGTCTTTCCCAATATGACACTTTCCTCCTTTGAAGCTCCAAAGCATTTCACTGGTATTTCTTTGCAGGCACTTTGATTTTGCAATCAACTCAATTATTGACCACGTACTATTCACTCAGTGATATGCTGCCTACTTCATTCATGGCTGTCATTTACTCCTCACAAATACCCAATCATCCTGATTTTGCAGATAAGGAAACTAAAGCTCTGAAAGGTTAGATGACTTTGCCCAAAGTCACACAGCTAGAAAGTGGCGGGACTGTGATTCACTCCAAGGTCAGAGTTCTCATGCTGAACCGCGTTGCTCCACATATGCTTTGGACTTTTGTCCCTTGTTAAGTGTCTTGTCCCTCTGTATGAGTTTTCTGTGGGCAAGGGCTGTGTCTCTGACCTTTATGTCTCCTCTAACATCTAGCCCAGGCTCTTGCACATAGTGAATACAACAAAATGAACAACATAACGTACTGATTCAGGGGCTCCCAAAAAACACCTGCAAGGCAGCATGTAGATCCCTCCCTCCACTCCCATTTCCCTCTCACTGACTCAAGGGACCTGCCTGCCAATGGGCTCACACCCGACCCTTGCAGGAGCAGGTGCAAATTCAAACAGCCTCATTAATAATCTGTGGGGCTCCTGTACTAATTACAGTGGGGTTTTAACTACAGCTAGTTCCCACAATTCAACAGCTTCTATTTTTAACCCATAATAGTGGGATCTAGAGGAAAAAGAGTGGGCAAGGATCTAGTATTCTGGTATTCAAGTCACCCTATGTCCCCTCCCAGTGTTCCAAAGGAAAAGAACTTGTGAAAAAGCCAGAAAACACATTAAATCAGCTACATAAATTGTGATTCATATCTCACAGTTTATCTCTTCCTTTGCCATGTAAATGTTACCATTTTCCAGTCAAGGTAAATCTGAAAACAAAGAAAATTTACCAAGCTACCACTGATCATGACAGAATAAGCACCCTTTTGCCCAGCCATTTAGTTCCCATGAGAGCTCAGCAATTCCAAACATTCCTTCCTTCCTAAACATCACTCCTCTCCTAACAAGGGAGGCCTAGGCTCCATAAGGTTCATTTGGTTTTGTTTAGTGTCTGCTTTTCCCATTTCACTTTGAATTTCTTAAAGCTGGAGCTCTATTAATTATTTCTTGTGAATCCAGCTCCTGGCAGAATGCTTAGCACAAATCACACACAGTGAACGTTTGTTGAATGAATAAGTAATCTAGCTCGGTGCAAAGTAAAAAACATAATTTACATTCCTTCTCTCGCTCTCTCTCTTTCCCTCTGAAACAAACATTTTAAGAAATAATACTTACATCTACTACCTGCAGTGCACGCTGATATTTGCTATCCAACCCTACAATATCTTATTATTTCATTTCTTTTAAATGCTTGTTGTGACCCAATAAATTGATTCATGACAACAATAAGGAGTTCCAAACCTAATTTGAACCATATTGGATTAGGTATGGGAGCAATGTTTTATTTTGTATGTATGTTATTTTATTTATCATCATCATCTTTTTTCTATTTTCAAGTGTTAAGTGAGGGCATAGATTAAAAATAAACATATGGAGAGAAATCTTTCACACAGAGCAAAGAACAGCTCTCCTTTGCAGGGTCTCATAGTGTTTAAAGTTTGCCTCTTTGCCTTGGAAACACCATGAAAGCTTGGGATCACAAGCTTTGAGTCATTCTTGCCAATGAGTGTTTCCCAAAATGCATGTGTCCATTCTTCCTTGGGCTACTGAGCAGTCATCACACTTAACATTTACTGGGCACTTACTAAGTTCTAGGTACTGTTCTTCTGATCACTTTATATGTGTCTTCTCAGGTAATCTTCACAAAAATACTCCTGGGTAAGAATTATTATTATTCTCACTTTTGGGGTGAGAAAACTGAGGCACAGGATGACCCACACTGCTAGAAAACAGCAGAGTCCATATTTGAGCCCAGGCATCCTAAGAGGATGTGTACATCATAGTTAGACTACCACATTCAAATCTTGTCTCTGCCTCTTAATAATTATGAGATCTTGAGTGAGTTACTTATTATCTCTGTGCCTATGTTTTCTCAACTATAAAATGAAGCTGGAGATAATAATAATAGTTCCTACCCACAAGATTTGTTGGGAAGATTAAAGCAGTTTAAGTATAAAACTTAGAGCAATGCCTGATGCATAGGAAGCACTTATTAAGGGTCTGCTCTTATTATGATGGCTTCAGAACCTGTACTCTAAGCCACTATGAACTTTATAGTTCATAGATGTGTTTTCCACAGTGAGAGAAACACTTGCACTGAAAAGGACCCCAGAGATTAGCTAGTTCCAGTAGGTCATTTCACAGACAGGGATGGTCTGAAGAGGGGAAGGGACTTGTCTGCCCAAATGTATGTAGCAAAGCTGGGACTAAAACTCAGGGTTTCCAGTTTCCCCATCTAATGCCCTTTCTACCACCTGCCTCTCTCTCTCTCTCATGTATTTAGTCCCTCAGTTTCTTGTGAATCCTGCTGTCCTGTGCACTCCATTTTCTCCATGTAATTGTGTTGCTGGGAATAAACCTAAGTGCTGGATGCTGGGGAAATTCTTTTACTCAACAGGTTATACCACAAGCATCTTGCTTTCTATGTTTGTTCATTGTAGGCATTTAGTATTTTATTACAATATATAAAGTTAGAAAACACAAAATTTGGAGGAAGGTGGACTTGCCAATTCTGGCTCTATCACTTACTCATCTCTTTGTGCCTACATTTACTCTTCTGGTGCATCCTTCATCCCCTGCTTAGCCTGCTGCTACCTTGGTCTTCCTGGATCTTCTCCTGCCCCTGTAGTCTATTCCCACAGCAGCCTGAGTGGTCCTTTTTAAAATGTGATTATGTCACTGCTCTGCTCAAAACTTTTCAATATTCTTAGGCCAAAGACCAAAATCCTTAAGATGGCCTACAAGGCCCTGCTTGTCATGGCTCCTGCCACCTCTCCCAAGTCACTATCCCAGGAGCCTGCACTCTCCTTTCACTTCTTTGAAAGCACTATCATCTCCCCCACCACAGGAACTTTGCATATTCTGTCTCCTTTGTCTTAATTGCTCTTCCTCTGGGCTTTGTTTAGTTAATGCCTAGCTTTCTTTTAGCTCTTTCAGTGATTTCTTTTAGTTCAATCATCACTTTCTCAAGGGAACCTATCTTTTCCTAAGACAATTTGTAGAATTTATTATTTTGATAATTTTACTTCTTTTGTTTATTCCTCAATTAATCTCCATTTCTTCCACTAGATTATAAACTCTGTGAGGATCAAAAAGGCATCTTCTTTCTCTCTAATTCAGGGCCTGCTGTGTATTAATTAGGCTTTTTGCTATGTACCTGACCCACAAGGTAGGCCTAATGTGTCTTTTACAGCTGAGGAAACTGAGATTCAGGGAAGTTAAATAACTCATGTAAAGTCAGTAAGTGATGAGGTTAGAATTGGAATTCAGGTCTTTCGAGTTCCAAAACTAGTATTCTTTCCTTTACACTGTATTGCCTGTGATTATGGAAGCTTTTAATCTTTGTTACTTTTTTGTGGAGAAAGAAATTGTCTTAAGAGTATATTAGCTGAATGCTAAGTTGTTTTCCCAGATATGGGTATATTTTTGATAGGGAAGATGGCAAGTATTATGTATCTACATGACCATCTTTAGAAAAATGTTACCTACCTCCATATAGCTTTCTTTTAAAACAAATATTATTGACTCAGTTCAACCCATCTAAATTCCTTGTGTCAGATTTCACTGTGTGTATTTGTATGTTTACTGTGTTTTTATTCTGCCACAGAGACTAGTATTCGAGAAATGAAGTTGTAGGGGAGGAAGACATTTTGTCTACCCAATGTGGGTTCGTCTGGCCGGAGAATGAATTAAATTCACAAGAGACAGAATAGCAGGAGAAAATTAAACAAAGCTTTATGAGGACCATGGCCTGGGGCCTTTCTTCCAGAAGGAAGAAAGGGCACCGAAGAAGTGAGGTATACAGAGTGGTTATATACCCCCAAACAGGATATTTCACATATGATTGAAATGTCCCTCCCACAATAGTCACAAGATTGCCCTGTTGGCACAGCACTTGATGGACACAGCAGGTAATGGGTCTGCTATCTTGGAGGGCATAGCAGGAGGTATGTCCATTGTCTCGAGCTGGGTGGTCACAGGTGAGCGCAGCAATCAGTTCCTAGCCTAAGGAAAGATGCTTAATCCTTAAAGAAATGCCAGCATTGGGAGGGGGAGGGAAGTCAGTTACAGGAGGTTACCAGACAAGCACAATAAACAAATGCAGATTTAAGTCCTTGCCTTCCCACTGATTAAGAGTTTCTAGAGATAAGGTCATCTTCTTCCTGGTACAGAGAGGGAGGCACCTTTACAGATAGAGATGTACCTTACAAATGTAAATGTCTCCTAACAAAGGGCAAGCAAATTCCACCCCTCAGAGCCTCCTTCCCTGTCCCAATTTATCAAAAGCAACCAGCCCCATAATCCTCAGGCCAAAGAGACGTATCTTGGCGTGGCCAAGACCAGTCCCCCACAAAGTTTTCCCAGGAAAGGCTGAATCAGAAGTTTGAGATTTAGATACTTTGGCTGCCCCACATTGCTGAGGTTCAGGGAAATGCAATTGTTGTAAACCAAGTAACTTTTATTCATGACTTCTTCATGTTTTCTTTATTTCTAGTCATTACAGCATCTTTATTATCACTTCGAAACAGATTTTTCCTTTTGTATCTTGTTAGTTTTATCTTCCCAGAATTTGTTGTAAGGAAGTAAATTGTAGATTTCACTTTGATTCTGATGCCTCCCTGAACTTCAAAGGTAATATTCCTCAGAGAGAAGCTTGGATTCTAATTTTTTATCTCAGAAAATTATACAGGCAACATATTTGAAGTAGCAGGTGGAAAAATCTAAAAGAAGAAATGAATGCACGAGCTCTCCTTTTAAAGAAGATACAGATAAGAAAGCAGAAGGAAGAAAAAAACAGGACTCTACAAAGAGGACAGGGCCCCTCGAGCATTCAATGGCAAATCTAACACAGTAAACACTTTTTTTTAAGGTAAAAATTATCTTGAAAGAAAAATGGGAACTATGATTTTCAAGGCAAGGAATAGAAAATTACTCTTACTGTAGTTTTTCTTCTAAAAATGAGTGAGCTCATACCAGCTCTTTGGAAATATCTTGTAGCTTCAACATTCACTATTGCAAGTGGCCAAGCTCTATCCCATGGATAGATATCTTATTTGGCAAAAACAGAACCAGGGAAGGGAAGCATAACACCCCACTCCTTAAGTGTGGGCTGCAAAGTGACTTTGCAATGGTGACTTCTTCCAAAGAATATATACAGAAAGGAGGAAAAAGAGTAACTTTACCATGGAGAAACCTGACACACACTACCTCTGCCAGACAACATCAGTGTCATAAGTCATACTGATATTGCACACCCTTGATATGATGTGATGAAAATGACACTTTACCTCTGTGATCATCCTCCCCTAAACCCATAACCATAGTCTAATCATGAGAAAAACATCAGACAAATTGCATTAGAGGGGCATCCTACAAAATACTTGAGCAATATTCCCCCAAACTGTCAAGGTCATCAAAAACAAGGAAAGTCTGAGGAAAATGCCACAGGCAAGAGTAGCCTAAGAAAACATGTCGACTAATGTAATGTAGGTATCTGCATGGGATCTTGGAAAAGAAAATGAACATTAGGTAAAACTAAGGAAATCTGAATAAACTCTGGACTTTAGTTAATAACAGTTATCAATATTGCTTTATTAATAGTAACAAATGTATCATACTAAGATGTTAATAATAGGGGAAACTGGGTGCAGGGTATACGGGAACTCTCTATACTATCTTCTCAATTTTTCTATAAATCTAAAACTGTTCTAAAAAGTAAAATCTATTTTAAAAAAGCAACAACAAATAAAAATGCTTAAGAGGCATTTGAAGAGCTTCTATGGGAATTTAGGAGAATACAGAAACAATGAATGTTACATAATATGCTCTAACATTTGTACAGGGCTTTCTGGTTTAGGAAATGTCTTAATATATACTATCCCATTTAATTTTTGAAACAGTGTAGTGAAGTAGATACAATTAATTACTCTCATTTTACAGTCAGGAAAAGTAGAGCTTAGAAAGATGAGGTGACTTGCTGGGCATCAAAAACTGATTTGATTCTAGTTCCAATATCTTTCTATCCAATCCAGTTACCTTTCTATTTCCTGTCCTCAAATGCTAGCAACAAAAGAGGCAATAACCATACTAGGATTTTAATGGTTGATGAACATAAGCCAAATGAATAATTTTTGAAGTCTTTCCTTTTTGCCCCCAAAAGACACCTAAGATCTTCATTTAAGCATTAGTTAGTGGCATCTTATCAGGAAAAGTCAATGAACTGTATCTGCCTCTGTCAACAAGGATACAAAGTGCGTTACCATTGAGGGTGGATGGTAATGTGCATGGGCAGTTGTTTACTTCTCATCAGAAAGCTTTATTTTTTAAGTCTGCCCACTTTAAGAATATGACCTTTACTTAAGGCTACTTTAAACATCTCATTTGGCTTTTCAGAGTTTGCTGATAAAGGATAGTGTTCCATACTTTGAACTGGGGAAGTGTTCAAAGACCAGTCACGGTTTGGGGATGGTTTACAAAGTATTCCAGTTGTGGTTGCCATATGCTGCTCCATCTGCCTATATTGTGTGGGTATTGTTCTGCAGTGTTTCATAGCATGCCCACTCTTGCTTTTGGAGTATAAACTCTTTGGGGTGTGGATGTGATTTTTTTGTTTGGACCATTTTACCTGCTGCAAAGCAACATGTACTCTTTCTCCCTCCATATACAGAGGACATGAGACATTTAAATTGGCAATTGTAAGAGCCATGAAAATATACATATGTGAAATTGTATCTTTACCAATCAGTTTATCGTGGGGCAGGTGGAGAGGAGAACTACGACTTAAAACATCTGCCAAGACACATATAGCAACAACAGCATTTATTGGATATTATTAAAAACGGCTATGTGAGATGAACTCACCATACACAATCTGTCTCTAATCCCATCAGGAAAGCTGGTTTCTAATTATGGATCTTGTTGGATGCCCTGAAGGGTAGCTGGCCTGGGTTTCTGCCAGATCTTGGTTGAAGAGTCGGTGTGGAAGGGAGGTGGACAGGGCACACACAGAGAGTTTTTAAAAAGAGGACTCTCCCAATAAATGTTGTTTTTAACTTCTTGTATCATTAGAAAGTCCAGATTATTTTGATCACCTTTGGGTGCATTTAGAAAGAGGATGCTTTCAGCAGCTTTGGAGGTCAAATCATTCACAGAGCTTTAAAGGCTACACTCAGCTCCTCCAACCACACAAAAGCCATTTTCTCCTGTTCACCTTATTGTTGAGTCATCTCAGGTTTACCTGCAGTTTGCTGAGTATTCAAGCTGTGTTCTCTCCTACCCTCTGCTCCTCACATCTCTTACTGTTTCCTTTACCTAGGATCCTTCCCTTTTTCTCTACTCGTCCTTCAAAACTCTGCTCACATTTTACCTTTCTTTAGGAAATCTTTGATGATATCCCATTTCAACTGCAAGTTTAGATTAGGCGCACCTTCTTTGTACTCCCCAAATACCTGTACGTATAGCTTTTGTTTGTTCACTCATTTATTCAATCATTCATTCAAAAATATTCATTAAGCATCCACTACGTGTCAGAAGCTGTTCTAGCTGCTGGAGATACATCAGGACACAAAAAAGGTGAGGTTCCTGCTCTTATAGAGCTTACAGTGGGGAAGAGAGTCAACAAATAAGTAGGCAAATAATTCAATAGAATTTATGATTTTACATAGTAAAGAAAAAAGCAGGGTAATGTAATAGTAAGAGACGGAAGGTGGGAGCTATTTTGATTGAGCGGTCAGGGAAGGCCTCTCTGAGGAGGTGACATTTGAAAAGAGACCTGCATGAAGTGAGAGAGCAAGTGATGTGACGATATGAAGGAGGAGCACTCCAAGCAGAGGGAGCAATGAAGGCTGTAAAGGGGGAAAAAGCTTGAGGTGTTTGAGGAACAGCAAGGAGGCCTGTGATGCTGGAGCATGGTCAGTGAGGAGAAACGTGGTAGAAGGTGAGATGGGAAAGGCAGGCCAAGCCCAGACATGTTGGACATTAAAGGCCAAGGAGAGAACTTTATGTGTTGATGAGCCAGAGTCTGTACCGAGACTTACTGCGCTTCAGAGTCTGCCTATTACAGTATATTACTTATATATCACATTCTACAATACAATGATGGGATGTGAAACCTTTAGGCTGTTCAAATATATGTAATCAAAATGTATTAAAAATGAAAAAATTAATTATATTTGTTAATTAGGGAAGAAATATACAGTTTTAGGCCTAGTATTAGTCATTGATCTATTTTGATCAACTCAGTGAGGATATAGGTTTTTATCAGGCTGAACTATTCTTGAAAATTGTTATATTTATAAGTCAGAGAACATCTCAATTAAAATTCCAGATTTATATCACTGATCGTGATATTCAGCTTTCTTTTAACATTTTATGAAAAAAAAGTCATGCCTAGTGCTTCATTACGTAGTCATAAATTTCCAGGTAGTTCTGGGATTTATAATCTTGCCTACACAATTTCAGGGATACTGTGACCCTTTACTGGGCATAGTTAACTTTCATATCAATCGCTTCCTCCAAAATTAATAGAAGAGATGCTTATTAAGTTGGATACATTCTAAGATTTGCACTCCAACAGCAATTCTGGAAATTTAGGTTCATTGACATCATAATCTGTGAATCTCTTCCGAAACTGTCACTCCATTTCTACCATGTAACTCTATAACTCTAAAATTTGTTACTCTTTTAAGCACTGGAAAATGAGGTTCTATGGCCTTGTGTTCAATCTAAATGTCTTCCTTTCCTTGAACAACTCAGCAACAGCCTTGTTTCATTCCTGTACAGTTTCAAGCTCAGTGTGTTTAAGTATTTGTCACATCAATAAGAAAATCTAATCTTAATGACACTGGAGTACCTAGCAACATGGATGTCTTAGAGTCCTTTAGCTCCAAATATTTTATTTTAGTTTAAGCAATCAAGCCATTTAATGTCATTAAAATAAACTAAATTACCATATCCTATTTTGTCTTCTTCCAAATATCCCATAAATAAATACCAGTTAAGGGCATGACCATGAAGACAATGGGAGATCTTGATTTGTTCTCCACTAAACCACAGAGAACTCAGCACATCTACTTGATACCACACACTCTCTTTGTGAAACAGACATGAAGCCTGGGTTGTACAACCCTTTTCTCCTGATGGAAATAAAGCATTGAAAATTTCCCCTTTTTCTGCAGGTGCCCCATCTGTGACAAATGCAATCAGCTTTCCCATGTTTAAACCAAACTTCTCAAATTTCTTCTTGGCAGATGGTAAAGTTCTATCAGTTCATGTTTCTTGGCTAATTGGGTAAAACATTTTTTTCCCTGTAAATATCACAGCCAGAATGTTGGCAAAGGTATCATGTTACAGGTACTTGCACACCCTGCCACTGGGAGTATAAAGGGATGAGGTCTTTGGGGAGGACAATTTGTCAACACGTTTCAAAACCTTGAAAAGTTCATCCCCTCTGACCCAGTGACCTCATGTCTAGAAATCCAAACCAAGGAAGTGATCAGAGATGATGATTAAAGATATTACTAAAAAGATATTCACCACAGCATTATTTATAACAGAAAATAAAGTAGGACTTTATTGACCTAAATATCCAAGAAAAAGGGAATGGTTTAATTAGTTATGATGCATCTCTAAGATGGATATTTTGCAATAACAGGAATAATGTTTTGAAAGAATACCTTATATCATGAGAAAATTCTCATGAATTAAGTGATGAAATTAAGGCATAAACAATATATTTTGTGAGATCTCAATTTTTAAAAAATAAATTTATATATGAGGATAATGCATTTTCTAGCCCCATCTCCACTGGAGTCCTTAGATACTAGGGGGTTGGTGAAGCCTGACCCTTCTTGGACTACCCTGTCCTGCTAATCTCACCCAAACAAATAACTACATAAAGTATACAAAGTACTTCATGGAGGTAGCTCTTAGCAAGGAGTGGGAGAAACAGACTGGAACTCATCCATCTTCAACAGTCTCTTTTATTGAAAAAGTGAAGCTTTTCAGGCTTGGGCCTTCAAAAAGAGGGTGGCCTCTGCGAGAATTTCCATCCTTGGGAGCTCTTTCCCTTCTCAATTTCCCTGACCTACTTTTTTAACTCCAGCTTCTTCCAAATCCCTGAGGCCCATGATCTTATTCCCTCCTTTGGGAACTCTACTCTTTATCTTTGAAGGAGGACAATCTGCCCCTCTAACTTTTTTTGCGGGGGGGAAGATTAGCCCTGAGCTAACCACTACCACTCCTCCTCTTTGTGCTGAGGAAGACTGGCCCTGGGCTAACATCCGTGCCCATCTTCCTCTACTTTATATGTGGGATGCCAACCACAGCATGGCTTGCCAAGCAGTGCCATGTCCACACCTGGAATCCAAAGTGGTGAACCCTGGGCTGCCAAAGTGGAACGTGTGCACTTAACCGCTGCGCCACTGGGCCAGCCCTGTCCCTCTAACTTTGTGTATATATCTGGTTTGGGCTAGCTTTCCCTCATCTCCTACTCTTCTCAGTCATTGCCTACTCCTTAGAGAAAGGGATCAGTGTTGATTTCCTCCTTAGTTCACCCAAGAAGTAATCACATCTCACCAAGGGAGAGGGGAGTGACATTCATATTTCTTGGAGACAATCAAGATTTACCAAAGACAGCCTTTTCCTTCTATTACCTTATACTTATCTTTGCTCTGTTCAGAACAGTAGCCCCTTGCATTACTGTGCTAAGAAACCATTAATGCTCTCCTGAGCCTGGTTTGTATTTCAAATCCACCAAACTACCTGTCAATGGCTCTTCCTCTTTGCTACCCAGAGCAGTGTCAGTGCCAAATACATTCTCTTTAATGACATGACTTATCATTACTTAGGAGTAGGAGCTAGTAATAGGATAGGTTTTTCAGTTTAAATTGTCACAATGTCTATTCCACTAGGCTGTGAGTTTCCTCAAGCCAATACCAAATCTGGCTCATCCAGATACTTCCCCATCCCCACCATAACTGATACAATACTCTGTTCATCAAATCAGGCCACCTTTATGTTATTAATATGATTTGAGAGTTTGATATGGGAAAGACTGGGAGCTAACGGAATGTATTAATGAAGAGCATGATCTTTGTATTCAAGCCTGGTTTCAAATCTTAACTCTACCACTTACTAGCTGTGTTACATCAGGCAATTTATTTAACTTCTCTATCTTTTCCCCTGTCAGTAAAATGGGGATAAAACCTGTCTCACGGAGCTACTGTGAGAATGAAATAAGAATGTGTGTAAAATGCCTGGCACATACTAAGCATTTATTAAATAGTAACAATTATTATAGTAAATTACAGGCAGTCTTAAAATTAGAATATTAACATGAAGAAAAATGGTTGGGATGGAGGTGTGCTCCTGAACTCAAAGAACATATTTGCTTTAAAAAATATTTTTATTGTAAAATAAAACACAAAAGCAAAAATGTATAGCTTTGTGAGTTCTTATAAGGCAAACATCCTTGTAACCACCAACCAGATCAAGAGAACTTTTCTAGTTGTTCTAAAAGTCTCTTCGTGTGCCCTGTCCTAATTACAGTTCCCTCTCTACCTGATTTTATAATGATCACTTCTTTATGGTTTTACCACTCAAGTGTGTATCCCTAAACAATATAATTTAGTCTTGCATATTTTTAATTTAATATGGTCCTACAATAGGAAAGAGAGAAATAAGAAAATAAGTTACACCCCAAGTGATAGGTACAATTAAAATGTATATACAATCTAGAATGGTAGTACATTGCACTAGTTACAAGCATGGAATCCAGAGACAAGCTGCCTGGGTTCATATCTGAACTCTAAGCTTGACCATGTTATTCAGCTTCTCTGTGCTCATTCTTCTTATCTGTAAAATGTCAATAATAATAATACATATCTGAGTACAAGGAAGGAAATATACAATATGTTTGTCAGAAATAAGAAACCAATTAGTTAAATGTTCAATTCAGGAACTAAAAAAGAGGGACGGAGTTTACTCTAAGAAACAAACAAAAAAAAAAGGCAGAAATGATTAAATTAAATAATGAGGCATAGACTTCCAGTTGTCCCTCAATATTTGTTTGTCTCTTCTATATTAAATAGAGAACCTCATTTTTTAGAGAACTCTGGGTCAGCATCAGTTCCATAGGCATGTGAGCTGTGCAGTCACACAGGGAACAGTGCTCAAAGGGTAACATGATCAGTTTAATGTTCTGCTGTTGCCATCTTGAAATTCATAACAATTTTTGAACAAGGGGCCCCACATTTTTATTTTGTCTGGGCTCTGCCAATTATGTACCTGGTTCTGATCCAAGCACACAACTGTCCATAATAGAGACTCATTTCCCATCCTTTCTTCTCCTAGGAGTGCTTTGTGAGCAAATTCGCTCAATGGGATGTAAGCAGAATTGTATGTGCAACTTATGGAATGTGTCCTTAAAAGACATTCCTCCTTCTTGCTGGATGGAAAACAATCTTAATGGCTAGAACTCCAGTAGTCATCTTTGACCAAGATGGAAGCCATGCAAGGTGGAGTACCAAGATGCACATAATTTGATTCTTGACACTTAGAGCACCTGAACTATCTGCAGGCTTCTTCAACTCAAGAAAGAAGAGATATTTTATCTGAAGACACTGGAATTTTGGGTTTTCCTGTAACTTGTACCTAAACCTAACCTTGGCTAACTGAAAGGGAGAGAAAGACAGAGAAAAGAAGAAAATTCACAAAACTAAAAGCTTTGAATAGATCAATAAGATAGATATACCTCTGGTAATAACAATCAAGAAAAAAACTGAAATAAACAAAATTCACAACAAAAAGAAGAAATATATACAGACAAGAGAGATTTTAAAAATTAAAAACATGAAAACTTAAAATAAATGAAATTGATATATTTCTGAAAAATAGAAAATGCCAAAATTGGCTCAAGAAAAATACAAAATAATAACCATTAAAGAATTTGAAATGATAATAAAAAGCTCCCCATAAAGTCCTCTAGGCTCAAGATGGCACATTTTATTTTCTAACGTAGATAGAAACATTTTAAACAAAATAACCAACTGAATCCAACAATGCATTAAAAAAAAAAACTGTGATCAAATAGTATGTATCCGAGAAATGGAAAGATGTTTTAACAATAGAAAATGTACCAATTTGTTTCACCACATTAAAGGAGAAAAACAACATGATTATCTTAGTAGGTGCAAACAAAGCTTCCAATCGAAAATTTAATACATATTTGTAATTTAAAAACTCTTTGGAAATGTCCTCAATTTGACAAAGTCTTCATGTCAAAAGCTATATTTAATAGAAAAAATTCAGATACAGTTCCTTTAAATCAGGAAAAGACAAGAATCCCAAATATAAACTACTTTTTAACACAATACTAGAGGCTCTGGCTAAAGTAATAATACAAGAAAAAGAAAAACGTTAAAAGAATAGGAAGAGAAGAGACAACTGCCATTTTGCTGTTGATTTTTCTCACAGGTTAGAAAACATCTGAAATGATTAACAAACTATTAGACATAATATGAGAGTTCATGAAATTTTCCAATTGTAATATTAACATAAAATAATAGCATTTGCCTACATGAGCAGAGCAAATAAAAAAATTATAGAACATAAGATACTATTCTCAATGCTATAAAAGCTATGAAATGTCTAAGAAGTACATTTTAAATAGTATTGTCAGGGAAGACCTCTCCAATAATGTAACTTTTGAGATGAGACCTGAATGAAGTGAGAGTCAGACAAGCAGATACCTGAAAAAGAGCATTCTGGGCAGAGAAAACTGTAAGGACATATGACTTCACACCTTTGAAATCTCTTTTCCTTTCAACATCAGAATATTTTTCTTTCTGTTGAGTTCAGTCATGTTTTAACATTTAAATATTTTATCCAAGTTAAGAAGAAATCCTCAAATAATTTCTTTTCTAGCCTTGGCATAGGACATTTGGTTTTTTTTAAAACAAAATTTAGAAGCCAAATAAGAAAATATTGATAACATTTCTAGAAGGCCAAACCAACAATAAGCAAAGTAGAAATACAAACGACAACTTGGATTAAAAAGTATTTTCATCTCTTTTCTCCCCACTCTACACTTCATCTGGCTGACCCTCCTCATCCTTAATACTCAGCTCAAGGGTCATTTCCTCCAGAAAACCTTCCCTGATGCTCACCAAAGGCATCCTTCTTTGATGCTCCTACACTTTTCCGAGCATACTTGTGTCACTGTTCTTATCATATTGTTTGGAAATCAATTGTAAACTGGGCTTGCATGTGTTAATCTTTTCTTCCCAATTAGTTTGTAAATGTCAGAGTCATGGGATTTTTTTATGTGAAATTACATGAGATAACACAGGTGAATATCTTAGCAGGATTCCAGTCTTCCCTGGGTCTGCTACTTTCTGATTGTGTGATGTTGTGTAAGTCACTTAAACACTCCGCATCTCAATTTCATCTTCTGAACAGGATGATGACATTAATACCAATTTTACAATGTTGCTTTGAGAATTAAATGAATTCGTGCATGTGAGAGATGTGATTATAACTGAATATTTCTCTCATTCTGTACTGCATCTAACTCAGCGTCAAGCACATGGAAGGCATCATTTTAATAAATGTTCACAGAGGGAGTGAGTGAATCCTACAGGGAGTATTTTGTTAGAAGGAAGGCACCCTAGCTCTGTGGTGGGTGGGTGGCTGTCTGTGGAAACAGAAACCACCAGAGATCCCTGGGGAAGGCAGACCTCTCAGGCACACTCTGAATGGTAGCATGGGAAAACCAACTCCCAGGAGCCCATGTGGGTGGCATTTCTATCTCCCTCTCCATGCATGCTGTGCTACTCACACAACAAGAAGGAAGTCTCTGAGGACTCCAGCAGAAGTGAAGAAGTCTACCCTCTTTCCTGTTCTGCTTCCTGAAGAGGAGCTGACACACAGAACTGAATCTGGCCCTGTTAGGTGCTGATTTTTCCAGGTATTTGTCTATCAACGCTATCCAACAGAACTTTCTGCACTGATGGGAATGTTCTATGGATATGCTGTGCAATATAATAGCCACCAGCCACATGTGGCTATTGAGTGCTGGAAATGTGGCTAGTCTGACTAAGTAATTGATTTTTAAATTTTATTAAAAATTTAAATTTAACAGTATAGTTCTATACAAATGTCTTGGTTGACATTTCAAATTACCATTTGATGAGAACCTTCTATGTGCTACATACACTTGTGTAGATTATTTACTACACAGCCTCCTGATTTTCCTGGCTCTGGTTTAGCAACCAGAGGAGCTAAGCAGATCCCTGACCTACTTAAAAATTTGTCAGTGAGTTTCTATCACTTATGGGATCTAGTCCCCCACATCTGAGTTCTCCGGATTCTATCCTTATCTATTGATGCACCACTCTCATCTTGCTCTTTACCTCATACTATCCTTTGCTTTGCCCATGATCTTTCTGTTGCCTCAACCACCCTTCCTCCCTGTACCACCATTTTCTTTGCCCAGCTTACTCCTACTTTCCCTTGAAGAGTCAGACCAGACACTCTCTACTCCAGGAAGTTTTCCCTGAACATCCCTTTACCTATCCCCTCTACCTCCAGCTGGGTTGTATGCTCTTCCTCTGGGTTCCTACAGCCTCCCATACTTTCCTCTGTCAGAACATTGATCATGCTCAGTTGTAATTACGGATTAAATCTTTTTTTCCCTTCTGGACTGTGAGCTCCTAGAAACCATGGACAATGCTACCTTTTAAACTCCTCAAATGTGTGGGATATTTCTGAGGGGTATTTTCATGTAACTTTCTGTAGAAGATTGTTGTGGTGCCTACACCTTATCCCTGATTTCCATGCAGGTGAACGGATAATTCCATGCATGTTGCCAGCATCCCACCCCCAAAAGCTTTCTGGGCACTCTGCTTTTCTGCCTCAAGGCTTTCTCTCAAACCCTGGAAGGCTGCTTAGCCCTGGGCAAGCCTAAGCAGGAAATATGAAAGAGTTCAAGCTGGGAGATGGAGGTAACCCTCAACCAGTGGGGGTGGAAATTAAGAGGTAAATGACCCAGCCTCCTTGTTCTTTAGCAGACAATGCTGAGGTATATTCTACATGGTTCTTCAGGGAGTCTCCAGTGAGAGTAAGCCCGTTGTCTACTAAAGCAATCAGCTCAATAACACACATTTTTCTTGGCTTTTCCCCCTTACCTCTTTCACTCTCTCCAACTCACTTCTGTTTCCTGGGCTTACCTTCCAAATTACCAGCACTGAAGTCCTCGCCTCAGGCTCTGCTTTTGGGGAACCCAAATGAAGATACTACTTCTTCAGGAGCTTCTTCAGGGACAACATTTTGCCCTATGTGGTTTGCGCTCTGGCCGTACTGGACCGTAGTTTCATTGCTCATCCCTACACTCTGTGCCTTAGCTCATGCTGCTCCACTTCCTGGCATACTCTTCTCCTTTGCCTGGTTGTCAGCTATTGATTCTTCAAGACTCAGCTAGGGTATCCACTCCTCTTTGAAGTCTTCACTGGTGTTCCCCACCCCCTCGTCCCCGCAATTTAGACTTCCATCTCTACACTCCTGTAGCACTTCCAACGCTAGTTAACCTCTGTCAAAGCCATTCTCTCTCTTCCTTTCTCTATGAGCCCTTTGAGAAGAAGGGGCCTACGTAGCAAGGTACTTGCTAAAAAATTAAGTGCTCAATAAAACTGGTAGGAATGTGCAGGAGTGAATTCAGGGATCATTTTTCATTCTACAAATACTTACTGAGCACTTACCTTGCGTCAAGCACTATGCTGTATTATGGAGTACACAAAGATGAAGACACCCACCCCAGGTATCAGGAAGCTCACCCTCAAGTGAGGAAGCAGAAGTAAATAGTGTAAAGAACCTTCTAAGTGTCAGGACAGGGATGCACAGGGGACTGTGGGATGACAGAGTAGCTCAGGAAAGGGTAACGTTCTACCTTGGTCTTACAAGATAGTGGAGAGATGGGAAAGGGCATCCTAGGTATACTGAGAAACACATCAGCACAATAGAAGCCTTTTCTAGAGCTGGGGGCTGGTGCGGTTGTAGAGGCGCGAGGAGCCCGATCCCGTTGGACTTCTGTGTGCTTGAGGTGAGGCGGGTACAGCATTATTGATTCTCAGCGCATTTCAGTTGAGGACAAAAAATTATCCGGCACTTCGGCCAGGGTCAAGCACAGTGCGAAGCGAAGCGTTGGGAAGCCAAGAAACCTGTCTCAGGCCCCCAAAGTTGAGCACCAACCACGGAAAAGCCAGCCCATCTAGCTCTGCGGTCAGCTCTAGAGCCCACGTTGGCGGCAACAGAGGGCCATCCCGGCCGACCTGGCCCCGGGCCCGAGAGGCGGCAGAGCATGCTCAGTCGCCGGGACGCGCCGGCGGGGGCGCGGGGGAGAAGCGCCGCGGAATCCCCGCCCCGCAGCCGCCGGCCCCCGAGGGTGCCCGAGGCGCGGGGGCGGGGCCGCGGACGCACGCTCCCTCCCAGCCCGCCCCCACCCCCACCACCCGCCACGCGCCGGCCTCCCGTGAGCCGGCCTCCCGTTGCCCTGGCAACCGTCGCGCCGCGTCCTCCTGAGGGAGCTCCTGTCAGCCCGCTGATCCCATCGCCTGCTCTTCACTGCCCCGCGATTTTTGCGTGGGTTCGGAGGCGGAGGGACAACAAAAAATGGCGGAGCGGAGCCAGACGGCGCCTGAGGCAGGTCTGTGGGGGCGGTCGATCAGGGGAGGCGCTGAGGCATCACGGCTGTCCTGGGCCTGAGGGGCCAGGCGACTTGGGCATGGCTCTGCTCCTGAGGAGGCGCCCCTGGGCGTTTGCGCGGTGGGGCTATGTCCTCGGGGTCAGGGGTCAAGGGAGGTGCGTACCCCTCTGAGGGGCGGGCAGGGACCTCGGAGTCCCGGTGGCGCAGGGGTGTATGGGGGAATGTGCACGCTCCTGAGTGAGCATGGCCTGGAAAGGTCTGGACCCCAGGGAAGACACAGAACTCCAATCCGCAGGGGCATCTTTGATGGGGGCTGACCGTGGGGTAGGCTGGGTCGTGGAGAGGGTGTGCACAATCCTGTGGCACTGTGGGAAGGCTCCCTAAGGTGGCACGGTTTAGGGGAGAGGGTCTCATTCTGAGAAGGCAGGGGTATGTGGAGGAATGTTACTTTAATATCAGGCAGTGCCGTGGAAGGGGGTATACACCGACTGTTTGTGCTTTGGGGAAATGTAGTGCCTTAGGGTCACCCCTGGCCACAGAGAAAGTATACCAAGTCCTCGTATGGGTCCTTACAAGGACAAAAGATGGGACACCCAGAGTCCCAGTCCTTCAGAATCCTACCAAAGGAGGCAGGATTCTGAGTGTGAGTGTACATGGGATCAGTGATCTTGAAGGTTCTTCAGAATCACAAAGAGGTGAATGTCCACCTCTGTATATGTGGGTGGAAGATAGTCTTTAAGGTGCAGGGATACTGACAGGAAGGGGGGTCCAGGATCCTATTCCTGAGGGAACCCCATTGTGAGTATGGCCAGGCTTGCAGAGAGAGTGACCTAAGTAAGTGTCTTACAGGGTCATAGAAGAGAGCAAGGGCTTTCACAGTCCTGTGTATGTGGGAGGGAGTTTGTCCCTAAAAGGGGCTGGGGGCTCTAGAACTGGAGGCTCAATACAAGTGATATCTGTGTGTGTGTAGAAGAGCAGAGGCTTTGGGGATATGTGTGGTGGTGGTATACATGGTCTTGTATATGTGTCCTGATTAGGTATTTTGGTTACAAGAGTGACCCACTTGAATTATCCAGCCCTGGGGGGTGTGGTGAGGAGGGAGCTGGTGATTATGGTGAGACCATGCAGTGACTGGAACTGGAAACTGTATGAAGCCATCAAGAATGGTTCAAAAGACCATTCTCTCACAAGACCCGCATGGTTTCTCTTTCTTTCATGGCATCTCTGTTTCTTCCATCAAGTAGTTCCTCTACTCATTTTATAGTTTCAGCTTCCTCATAACTTGAACATGCTCATTCCTTTATTCATTTATCCACTCAACAAATATTCACTGAGTGCCACCTACGTGCCACGCACCAAGTTAGGCACTGGAAACTCCCTGCTTGTGATTCTCTTACCTTGTTCATTTTTTTCTGTCCCATAGACTTACTGCCTTCACACATATTATTTAATCCTCTTATTTTTCTTGCTTATTGCTTGTTTTCTTCCACTAGAATATAGGCTCCATGAAGGCAATTGTCTTTGTTGTGTTTATTAATCCCACATGTCTAGAACTGTTCCTGGTACAGAGTAGTTTATTGGTAAATATTTGTTAAATGAATAACTGAATGACCTGATATTGTCTAGAGGTTCAAGAAGCTTTCTCTGAGGAAGTGATATTTTAGCTGAGATATAAAAGGGATTGAGTAAATGAAGAGAAGGGCAAAGAGTGGTCCAGGCAGAGGGAAACCATAGGCAAAGACCCTAAGGTAAGAGGAAACATGATGTGCTATGTTTAAGGAACTGAAAGGAGGCGAATGTGGCTGCATGTACAGCAATAGGAGGAGAAAAGAGGTAAACTGAAGCAGATCTTGCAGGGCCTTATAGGCTATGATACAAATTTTGGTCAAAAATCCTAATAATAAAGGAAATCATTGAGGGCTTTTAAAAAGTGGGTGCGTGACATGATTAGAATCATTAAAAAAAAATAACTCTGGCTACAGTGTGGAGAGTAGAGAAGATACAAAAGTGGATATAGGGAGACCTGTTAGAAGGTAGCAGTGGCGATGGAGTGAAGGAATTGAGAAATGTTTAGGAGATAAAATTTATAGGACTTAGTGAAAGATGGGGATGAGGGAGAAGGCGATATCAAGGCATACTTCTAATTTTATAATTTGTGCAACTGGATGGTCGGTGGTGCCATTACAGAGATAGGGAGCATAGGAAGGGATCTTGGCTATGTTTGAAAGGGAAGAACATAAGTTTGGTTTTGGATATATGGAGTCTGAGGTATCTTTGAGACATCTGTGTAAGTGCAGAGATTGACAAAGCAGTTGAATTTACAAGAAAAGTTTGAGCTAGCGTACCGATAATTGCTGAAGTCATGAGTGTGGATGAAATTGCCTAGAGGGAGGGTAAAGAGTGTGGGGAGAAGAGGCTTGGGATTAAGTGTTGAGTAGCTGTAATATTTCATTGCTTTCCAAAGAAACTGAAAAGGTACAACCAGAGAGATAAGAGGACAACCAAAAGAATGTTTTAAGATAAATGGTATATTCAACAGATTGAGTGCTGCCAAGTGATATAAAAAGGAAGGCTGAAAAAGTAGATTTAGCAACAGATTTAGCGTCATTGGTAACCTTGATGAGAGAAAATTGATGAAAGTAGGAGCCAAACCATTTAACTTCTGAGTCACTATTAACTGGCTTAATCTTTGTTTCTTAATTCAGATTCCCATAGAGAGGATCTGATTGACACACATTATCTTTACCTACCAGATCATGTCACAGATCACAAGCAAATGTTAGGTTGCCTGTCTTTGGATTAAGTGTCCAGCTATTGCTGGCTGGAGTCACCTGGTTCAAAATATGTCTCTCTGGTGATTTCTCATCTCAATAGCAATAACTAACATTTGTGGAGTGTTTATTATGTGCCAGACATTGTACTAAGTGCTTATATGTTTTAATCCACTTTAGTGCCATAACTACTCTCTAAGGTATTAATATGTGAAGAAGTTTTGGCACAGAGAAATTAAGCAACTTGTTCAATATCTGCAAATTATTAGAGTAAGATTATAGTTTTGTGGCTATTTTAACATTATTTAGAGTCATTATTTGGCTTTCTGTTTGTATTGCAACATAATACATACTGAAGAAATAATAGCCATGATGAAAATTCCTGCCCTACAAGAAATATTATTCTAAGCTAAACATACGTTAGCAAGGTAAAGTGGAAAGAACTGGGCTCAGATCCTTGTTTAAATCCTGTTTTTGTGACTTAGATGTGGACCTTGGATTAAAATGTTCTGATCTTCAGTTTTTTCATCTATAGAATGGCGATGATATTTGCAGGACAATTTTTGTTTTTTTGAGGAAAATTAGCCCTGAGCTAACATCTGCCGCCAATCCTCCTCTTTTTGCTGAGGAAGGCTGGCCCTGAGCTAACATTCGTGCCCATCTTCCTCCACTTTATATGTGGGATGCCTACCACAGCATGGCTTGTCCAGCAATGCCATGTCTGCACCCAGGATCTGAACCGGCGAATCCTGGGCCACCAAAGTGGAATGTGCGCACTTAGCCACTGCGCCGGCCCTGTTGCATGACAATTTTGAAGGCTAGAGGTAATATATCCTAAGTGCCCAATAAGTGATATTTCCTTAGTTCCCCTGAAGCTTGAATATAAAAAAATTAGAATGTATTACATATACTTTACATATAAAAGCAAGCTTTAAATGTACAGTGATTAATACAAGACATTCTTTTTTTTTCCATTTTTCTTCATTGTATAATTGATTTCCTATCAGAAGAAAGGCAGACACCAAGTTTGGGAGAATGTAGAAGTGTTATCTGAACTATAAGTCATGGGTCATGTTTCTGTCTGAGGTGGATTTTGGGATTTCCTGAAGGAGTGAAGGGACAGTTCTACTTCTTTTTCGAGCATGCAGATAGTTCTGTAAGAAGGTCAGATTTGCAAAAGGAAGTTTCTTCTTTTAAATATGGTATTTTAAAATAGCGACATAAATATCAGAATTTTTCTTCTTCGCCAACAATTTGACTATTAATAATAATAATAATAATGAAGAAACCTTATAGTTAACTAAATGTAAGAGTGTTAGTCTCAGGCTAGGTTGCATCTGCTTCAGTTTTTCAGCTTCTTCTCCCTCCTTTCCAGCTATCATTAAAAAAACAAAAGCTTTTTTTTGAATTACATGGTAAAATAATTTGTTTTCCTATATTGCGAAGTTTGTTACTTTTGTGGAGGTCCATATAGACCAGAAATTTTAGAATAGTGCAGTCTGTTAAAGTGGCCTGTACTTTGATTACTTTCTCTGTGAAATAAATGAGTCTTTTAAAAAAAAACAACTTTATGGGACTGGCCTGGTGGCACAGCAGATAAGTTCACACATTCTGTTTCGGTGGCTCAGGGTTCACCAGTTCAAATCCTAGGTGAGGACCTATACACCCATTGTCAAGCCATGCTGAGGCAGGCGTCCAACATATAAAGTAGAGGAAAATGGGCACGATGTTAGCTGAGGGCCAATCTTGCTCAGCAGAAAAGAGGAAGATTGGTGGCAGATGTTAGCTCAGGGCTAATGTTAGCTCAGGGCTAATCTTCCTCAAAAAAAAAAAAAAAGAAAAAGAAAACAAACCCCCCGCAACTTTATGTTATCTGAAATCATCTATAGACAGAATCTTGAAATTTTAAAAATCCTTGGAAATGAGAATAATGTTTTCTATCTTTTGTTAGTAGTTGGGCTTCCTTATTTGTAAACTGGGGATAGTAACACCTGTTTTTCAGGTGAGAATTAGAAGTGATGGAAGGTGCACAATTTGGGAGTCTTACACCCCCGGAGAAATGGTAGCTTCGTTGATGAATGCATGTGTGTGTGCCTTTTCCTAAAGGCTTACTAGTAAAATCACCTTTAAAAGAATAGGAAATCCACATTATAGTCCTTTATCTGGCAGCCTGGGATGCAAAAATTCAGATTTTTTTTTGATTATAGAAAAGTAATACAGCATATGTACTCTTGATTACATAATACACCCATGGGATATGGGAAAGTATCCTGTAATCAAACACATTAATATCACATTCACACTAATTGAATAAAAGTTAAAAATAGCTTTACATCAATTTAGGTTAAGTTTTGCTGACAAATTAGTTTTGGCACCAAAGTTATGAAAAAAATTACTGTTTTTAGAGATTTAGGGATTTTGGAATTGTGGAAAAGGGAATGTGGACTTAAATAATTTTATCCCTTTTTAAAAATATCTTTAAAACTTCAAATTACTTTTTGTCACTTCATATCTTTTGTAGTAACAGCAATCATAGCTTTAATAAAGATCCCAAAAGTATTGGGACAGAAGACACCTTTCGTTTCTGTGATGCTTATGTGCTTGTTTCTTCTAAGGAGTTCTGATAATATCGATGAATGTTGCATTTGGCTTCAGTTTTGGTATCTTGGCTCAGTGTCACTTTTAATGAGAGATACTAGAGAACTACATGCATTAAGAAGGTCAGAAGGGTGTCACTATTTTGCATACATGTTCTTAACAAAGTCATAGCTTTGTCTTTGAGTCATTTAAGAATAGTGTAGTCTAATGTGAGTTTCAGAATATTTTTATTAATTGTTAAATTTCAGCAATGGAGTAGGTGTTAATTTTAGTATGGATTTAAGAAAAATTTTCATTCTTAGCTGAATTTGCTTTTTCTGATTATAAAAAATTATTGCAAGTGTGAAAGCTTGCAGTAATTTCATTGATGGTGTTCACCATATGGGAATATGATAATTTTTACTTTTTATATTTCCCACTTATTTAATAGGATTCATAAAAGAAATTTCTCTTTTTTTCAAACTCTAAAGGAAGACGTTTTTATTTGTCATATATTTTTGAGAACTATTGATTGTGAACAGTGAGTCTCTAAACTGGCTTTCAGAATAATGCACTTGCCTGTCAACTGACGGAAAACAAAACAATCAAACACAAAAGACTCCTAGAATTTTATCTAGGATTGAAAACTTTTATATAGGATTGGAAATTCCTAAGTAAAGACTTTTAATAATGTTATGGAAAACATTCTGATTTTTGTGGAAAGGAATGGGAAAACAATCTGCCAACAACTGTAGTTGCTTGCCTTTTTTTCAGGAGTCTTAAAAGTCACTAACTGTGATGTATTAATCTCTGTGTCATGGCTTTGTGGAAGAAATTACTAGGTTGTTGACTTACTCATTTTCAAAATTATTCACTCAAAAATATGTATTGAATACCTACCATGTACCAGATGTTGTGCAAAACTCTGGAAATTCAGAGATCTGTTAGACAAAGTCCCTCCCTTCAAGGAGTTCCCATTCTAGTGGAGGAGGAATAAAGTTAGAAAATCACCAGCTAGGCGATGGTAGAGTTGTACACAGAATTCTGAGGCCAGAGGATGTTCCCTGACAGCTGGGAGTGGTGGTAGTAGTAGTTCAGTAAAGCTTCTTGGAGAAAGGACACATGAATTGAGTCTTGACTAATAGGAAGGAACTAGCCCAGTGAAGGTTGTCGGCAGAGGGACTGAGAGTGTAGCAGAGGGATGGAGGGCAGAGAGAGCAACATGTACACAGGAAAGTTATTGTGAGAGAATAAAGCTTCTTCATAACATTGCTAGTATTGCTCATCTATTAACAGAGCTAAAGACTATATTCCTTTTTTCTCCTCCTTGGATCTTAAACATTTCTGGGGTCATAGATCCCTTTGAATATTTGATGAGAAGACAGTTCTTTCTCGTGAAAATGCATGCTATGTGCAGACACGCAAATTTGAAAATGACTTCATGAGATAATGTCCATTCCCAGAAACCTAGGTTAAGAAATCCTGTATTTGTTAGTAATGAGGTCACATTTAAGAATTTGAAATCTTCAAAGTAGGTATGCTGTGGTGGAAAGGGTTGATCTAATAACATCTGTACTTGAGCAGGTCCAAAGCATGCTAGCCCCTAAATTATTTGGTCATCAGTTTATCTTATACTTTTAACTTCTTTGTAGTTTACTTTACTTTCTCACATTTTGCCTCACAATAGATCTGAAGAAAGAATCCAAGGTCATATAGGTAGGTTTAAGAGAGATTAAGTGATTAGTTCAGGCTTATGTGGCTGGAAAGCAGGTCTTTCTGATTCCAAAGCCCAGATTTTTTTCCATTCTTGCTCTCTGGTAAGTAGAAAAGACATGCATAAGATTATAGCATACAGTAAGGGAAGTGTGGATTTTTATCTTTATATTGAATGTTAGAGGTTAAGTGACTTACCTACGGTCACATAACTAGCAAGAGGAGAAGCCAGAACTATAAGCCAAATTTCCTGATTCCCATTCAGTAAATAATAATAGACGTTTTAAAAATGGAGAGATAGAGAAATAATCAGATATTATAGTAATGGCCTTTAAAAACAAAGTTAGTTCTTTCAGTAAACCAATCTTTTGTCGTTTGCAGGGTACCTCCTTTCTTTCAGATATTTTACATTTATCTTGTTTAATTCTAACAAATTTCTTGCAAGAGGGTATAATTATCTCAGTTTTACGTATGATAAAATTCGGGTTCAGAGAGATTAAGTGGTGTAGCTAAGGCTACACAACCAATAAGTACTAGAACTAGAACTATAATTCAAGTCTATCTGCCCCTAAGTCCATGCTCATAAGACTATTCTACTCTGCCTCCTGGCTAATTTCCTGGTATAAAATCTCGTTTCTAATAGAAGGAGATGGCACGGAGTAGAACTTAAAACAAATTTTGTTACTTATAGGAAGAGTAATACATACCTTGATTAATACAAATGTATTAAACAAAAAAATGCACATTTGTTTCTAATTAATCATGGGGTTAATGAAGTTTCTCATCTTAGACATCTGTATGCACTCATTGAGTAAATTAGTGCTGGATAGTAGGGACTAAAATAACAATTAGCACATGCTTGCTACATAGTAGGCATTTAATAAATATTTTTGGACCAAATGAACAAAAACATTTTTTATCTATAAATTTTAGGTTTAAATATTTGAATTTAGGCTATTGGAAGCTGAGAATATTGACACGAATGAAGGGGAAAAAATGGAGAAACTTCTGACATTTTACAAACAAAATGTCCTAGTTGAATATGACACAAACACAGTTGGTGAACTGGAGATGGAACAAGCTCATTTGAAACCTCATTTGGAGGTGTCTGTCTCTTTACGCAACATGACACAGTAAATAGGACATGGGTTTTGGAATTAAATAGATAAGATTTAAAATTCCAACTCTACCACTTTCTGTGTAATAGTGCTTCTCTGAGCTTCAGTTTTATTCATCTTTGAAATGGTGACCCTAATCCTTTACTCAATCGAATTGTAAGGGTCTATGTAACGCATATGATAGAGTAGAAATTCTCTTAAGCAAATCACTGGATTAATTGATGCTTTCTATTCCATGAGACATGCAGTGTCATATATGTTTAAAGAGCCTCATTGATCACGTAGCTACCCCAGGTCCCGGAAGAGAGCAATTTTATAAATGTGTATGAATGGCACACGAGTCTTACTGTCATAAATACATTAAGAAGAACTTAAAATAATTTTAATTAAAATTGGAAATATCATCCAAAGCAGTAATACGCTAACTTCTCATCTTATTAATGTCATTACCAGTGTACCACCACAAGAATAGTAATGATTATGAGAAATGCTAGTAAAATTTTTGCAGCCTGATAAAAATTGTAAATATTTTGAACTTTCCTGTAAAAGACAAAGAATCCTAAAATTTATATGGAACAACAAAAGACCCCGAATAGCCAAAGGATTCCTGAGAAAAAAGAATAAAGCTGGAGGTATCACACTCCCCGATTTCAAATTATACTACAAAGCCATAGTAACCAAAACAGCATGGTACTGGCACAAAAACAGACACACAGATCAATGGAACAAAACTGAGAGCCCAGAAGTAAACCCACACGTTTATGGACAGCTAATATTCGACAAGGGAGCCAAGAGCATACGTAGAGAAAGGAAAGTCTCTTCAATAAATGGTGTTGGGAAAACTGGACAGCCACATGCAAAAGAATGAAAGTAGACCATTCCCTTACACCATGCACAAAAATCAACTCAAAATGGATTAAAGACTTGAAAGTAAGACCCGAAACCATGAGACTTCTAGAAGAAAACATAGGCAGTACGCTCTATGACATTGGTCTGAGCAGCATATTTTCAAGTCCCATGTCTGACCGGGCAAGGGAAACAAAAGAAAAAATGAACAAATGGGACTACCTCAAACTAAAAAGTTTCTGCACAGCAAAGGAAACCATCAACAAAACGAAAAGACAACCTAACAATTGGGAGAAGATATTTGCAAACCACATATCAGATAAGGGGTTAATATCCAAAATATACAAAGAACTCATACAGCTCAACAACAAAAAAACCAACAATCCAATTAGAAAATGGGCAAAAGATTTGAACAGAGATTTCTCCAAAGAAGAAATACAGATGGCCAACAGGCATATGAAAAGATGCTCAACATCATTAGCTATCGGGGAAATGCAAATCAAAACTACAATGAGGTATCACCTCACTCCGGTCAGAATGGCTATAATTAACAAGACAGGAAACAACAAATGTTGGAGAGGGTGTAGAGAGAAGGGAACCCTTGTTCACTGCTGGTGGCAGTGCAAACTGATGCAGCCACTATGGAAAGCAGTTTGGAGTATCCTCAGAAAATTAAGGATAGATCTACCATATGATCCAGCTATTCCACTGCTGGGTATTTATCCAAAGAACTTGAAAACACGAAGGCATAAAGATACTTGCACCCCTATGTTCATTGCGACATTATACACGATAGCCAAGACTTGGAAGCAACCTAGGTGCCCATCAAGGGACGAATGGATAAAAGAAGATGTGGTATTTATACACGATGGACTACTACTCAGCCATAAGAAATGACGAAATCCAGCCATTTGTGACAACATGGGTGGTCCTTGAGGGTATTATGCTGAGTGAAATAAGTCAGAGGGAGAAAGTCAAATACCATATGATCTCACTCATAAGTAGAAGATAAAAACGACAAAAAAAAAAACACATAGCACTGGAGATTGGACTGGTGGTTACCATTGGGGAAGGGGGGACGGGGGAGGGCAAAAGGGGTGATTAGGGTCTCACATGTGAGGGGATGCACTATAATTAGTGTTTGGGTGGTGAACATCATGTAATGTATCCAGAATTCGAAATATGATGTACATCCGAAAAAAATAAAAATTAAAAAGAAAAAAAAAAGACTGAAAGGCCTTATCCTGGTTTATGTTTATCAGTATTGTTGGGTCTTTGATCTGAAGTTCAGCATCACTTATGTTATAGAACTGGATGAACAATCAAATGATTTAATAAAGGGGGTGAATAATTTTTTTTCTTTTCTCCGAAGAGGCTAGATCTTTTGTTTCAATTTAATATAAATTAATCAATTAATATAAATTATATATAATACAAATTATATAAATTATAATATAAACTTCATGAAAGCAACTTTCCCCTATATTCTGAGGAGGAAATCATGCTCTAATTTACTCTTTTTACTAATTTCTAGAAGCTGATTTAATAAGGTCCTAAGAAAGAGAATTTTCCTTCTTTTCATCAATGTTTGCCAGAGTTGGGACTAATTTTAAGTTATGTTGCACTGATTATATCTTTTCCTTTACTGGGAGATTTTTATATTGTGACTAGATCAGCGTCTTTCTAATTGATTGATTTTCTTCAATAGAGGAACTCAATAGATAATTGAGGTGTTGTATATATTTTTAATTGAAATCTGAAGTTGTATATTCTGAGACAATGTAACTAATTAGTGAACTAGAGTATCCTAGAGGTCAAATTGTTTTTTGGGGGGGAAGAGAGGAGGGAGAAATTTTTCTTTATCATTTGTACCTCCTTACTTTCAAAGTGGTTTGAATTTAGCAAAAAATTGTTCTTAGCAAACTTTAAATTGATGTGCATGTCATCCTGATGAAAAGAACTAAGTAAAATTTTCTTCAGGTAGCTAATTTTAATGTCATTCTCATTTAGGTTATGAAAAGTTGCCAACCACTACCCGCTTAAAACTGGGAGAATGAATTTTCTTATTATTAAAGTGACTAAGCATCCTTATCCTGTGGGTATCTGCTCTGAAGAAGACATACTTTGAAAGTTTAGAAGTTTGAATCAAATTGGTTTTCAAAAACAGGGTTAAGTAGGAGAATAGATAAATTCGTTTTGTTTCTGTCCTAGCAAGCTAAATGTTCTTATGTTGCTGATTTTAATTTTTTCAGGCTCTTTTCTTTTCCTTATCTTTTATGTGTGTCAATGCATTCTCTTTTTTAAAGAAACTAGAAATTAGTAAAATCTATAAACTTTTCATCTCTAGTTTTCCTGATTTTTCTGGTACAGGCTTTGCCTACCCCTGTCTTGCTCTAGTTAAGTAGAAGAGAATGCCCTACTGAATAAACCCTAGATCTTTGGTTCTTTTCTTTCTTCCATTTTTTTATTGTTTTCTCTTGTTTTGTTACTTGGCTATAATCTGTCTGGTAGGCCAGTAGAGGTCTCTGATTCTTAGGTGTTTCGGGTCTAAAATGGATGTGCTGTTTACTGTTGCCAGCTACCTTGAGTATTATGGATATTTAGTGCCAAAGAGAAGAAATAGGCTAGGAAATATAATTTAAAAATACTTATGTATGTGGAATTCCTAAAAATCAAATTTGACTTTTGAATATTGCAGAGTTTTAAAAATGTTAGATCAAAGGGCTTAAGGTTGATTTTCTGTTCGTATTAGTTTTCTGAAATATGAGAAAATGGCTTCTGATAAAAAGTAAAGCACTAAAGCAGGGAATCACCACATTTCTTAATTCTGAAGCTATCTTTCTATTTGCCTTGCAAGTTTTAATTAGTCATTTTGAAAAAGTGTAAATAGTTATGTGGAATTTAAATAAACAATTATTTCAAGTTTAAGTTACATATGGCTTTGTTTGAACCACACTTATCACGTTCTTAGTGTATTCAAGTTATTTTGTGTACATACTTCCTAGTTTTGTACATTTTCCCTTACAAGATTAGAAGCAATTTATATCAGGCATAAGGCAATATTGGGTGAGTGGAATGTCTACCTGAGCTTGTGAGCAGAGCCTCTCATTTCCCTTCACATTGGCTTCCTTAGGTCTTGAGAATGTAACTTTATTTTTATTATAAATAAGGTTTTTAAAATTTAAATTTGGCTTCCATACAGAAAATAGGAGCATAAGACGCTTGAGACACTTACCTTGCTGTAATGCATACCCTGTTAATCAAAAGGTGTTGGCATTATGGTGAGAGGCCTCTGGTGATCTTTTCTGTGTCTTACACACCAGTCCTCCACAATTAATTCCTCTGTGAACAATCTCCATGGCCATGTGTCAGAACTAGGACAGACTTAATTAAGGACTCAAATAAATAGGAGGAAACTAGTACAGTTACTGGATCGACTTAGGGGCATTGAGTCTTTTGATAGACTGGCTAGATAAGCCAAAGGTAAAACCGTTTACCTTTGGTCCATTTGACTTGCCTACTCCTGCTGAAGTTTATGACAATTCTTTCAAATTAATTTACCACAGTTTAGTGGAGCCTTGTTTTGGGATGAGAGAGAGAAATAAATGACAACTGCCCACAAAGAACTTTCCTTCAATAATTTATTTACACAACAGGAACATCAAAGGTGTTGTCTCATCCCAACGGCTATCAACAAAATAGTCTTGCTATCAGGAAAGAGCTTGAATACATTTCCCTTCATTCCATCATGCCATGTTAAGTTTTCTTAGAACAGTGGTTGCAAACTGGCGTCACATGGGATGGATCAAGTTAACATATATTTTGTTGGGCTCATGAAGTGTATAAACGCTACAGCTAACAGTGGCCATGTACTAGAAGTAAGACTTAAACTTTTGTTGGTGTAAACCCCTGGGAGTTTTGAATCATTTATCATTACTGTATAAAACTTAGCCTCCACTAGCTAATGTCATATCCTTCTACCATAATCATTCCCATTCTTCAAGATCTATCTTAAGCACCACTATTTCCATAATAATTTCGCTGATCAGTTTAGTCTTGTTATTTTTTCCTCTTCTAATTCCTAGAGTTCAGCTGTACCACCGTTTTGGCAGTTCTAGTCTATTCTTGTTTTGAATTATTATTATTTAAATCTGAATCATGTGTAATTGCTTAATGGCTGCTAACATCACAAAACAGAGACAATCTGACATTATGTGCCTCTTAATGAAAATACATAAAACCATTTTTGAAATAGTCTTGAAAAAAAAGGAGACCAAATCTAATCATGCTTCTAGATATAACCAGTCATTAATAGGATATATAGAAGACAGAAGAATGTGTTGAACTGTACCATGGGAAAACAAGCAGCAAAATCCAGGAAAACAATCTCTTTCTTCAAACAGAAGAATTGCAAGGGGGAAAAGAAAGAGATGGAGGGGAAACCATAGATGAAATAACCAAATTAAAACTAACTAGATATTTGGTATTAAGGAATTATTGTATGGCCTCTTTTCTTCTTGCGTGAAACCAGAAGTGTCCCAGATAGAAGCTACTCTGGTTTCATGCAAGAGGAAAAGAGACCATGTTGGAACGAAGCAATGGTTCTTATTAAAGCTTCACCTTGGAAATGGCACATGTCATTCTGCTCACATTTCTGTTCAAGTCTTATAGCAAGCCCGCTATTGACAGAGTAGGGTATATAATCCTACCACAGGGCAGGGCAGCAAGTATTTTGAAGACTGCTATACTCTGTAACGGGAAAGACTATTCTGGGTGAGAAGGGAAAGGGTACATATTCTGGGTAGGAAGAGGCACAAACGCATGCGATATATTTGGGAGTCAGTAAGTTGACTTGTTTTCAGGAGTAGCATAGATACAGCCAGAAGGTAGAATAGATCTGAGTAGAAGAATAGAGACTATCAAAGCTAGAGAGGGAGGGTACAATAGAGTTTAAATTCCAAACTCACGTGCAGCTAACTTGGTTTTACATTGAAGGCTAGACTTTGGAATGGAAAGCTGTAGCTCAGCGATCCACATGTGTAATTTTAAATTTTCTAGTAGCCACATTAGAATATAAAAAAAAGATGAGATTAATTTTAATGTATTTTATTTAACTCAATATGTCCCACTCAACCTCCTGTTATATTTGCCTTATTCATCATTGTATTCCTGGCACTCAGTGAAGAAGTGACAAGGAATTCTACAGCAGTTCACTGTCAGTAGGGAAAGGGTGATTTGGTTTCATGGCTTGGCCTCCCAAAGAGAAGGCATTTTTGAATAAGGATGAAATAGTAATGACCTGTATGCAAACATCGAGCTGAGAATACTGTTCTTCTTCTTGTCTAGGGCAAGAAAAAGGAGCAACCTCTTCTTAAGAGGACTGCCAGAGAAATTGTGCCATCTGGGGAGAGCCAGATTTTAGGGTAAGGAGGTAGTGGGAACATTTAATGAAAAGTATAGGAACACTGGAGAGAGTTTGTAAGAGGTGCAGTCCTGGAGATCACATTATTGTTAGAAGGTAGGATGACATGGGGAGCTAGATTGGATGGGAGATTGATTAGACAGGCCTAAGAAAGGTAGGTGATGAGGGGTCATTGGAGAATTTTTACCAAAGTTACTCTCAGAGAACCCTAAGGGAATCATAAAGGATCACAGAGATGAAGGAGAGTGTTGGAAGATGGGCAGAAGGAACTTGGATGGAGTGAACTATTCTTGGGTTCCAAACTGATGAAAAGTAGTTTAAGTGCTGTGGGTAAGAGAAGTAAGAAAGAAGTTTAAGTGCTGTATGCCAGGTAAGAGGCCTCTGGACTGGCTGGCTTTTTGTGTCCATTCCACCAGATGGATAATGAATTAGATGAGACCCAGAACTTGAGGATTTAAATGAGAAGGGCCGAGAAAGGTTGTGACAATAGGGACATTTCAAAATAAGGACCTGTAGTTCTTGATGACTGGATGTGATTAAGGAAGAGAAGTTGCTTTATTAATATTTATGAATGTTCACTATTTATTAGGCACCTTATATACATTATATTTAAGCCTTATAAAATCCTGTAAAGTAAGTGGGATGAATTACTATTTTTGTAGACAGGGAAACTTATGTTCAGAAGGATTATAATAACTTGCTTAAGCTGACACACAACTAGTAAGAAGTAGACACAGGACTAACCCCGATCCAGTTGAGTCCAAAGTCCTTTGCTGTTGCTTCTCTATGATATCTTTCCAGAGAGGAGAGAGAAAGCGATCAAAAAAGATTGGATTTTTAAACTTGGGAATTTACTGACAGAAATGGGAGAGTCAAAGGAGGAAACTATTTTGTTGTGAAAAGGATAGGTTTATTTTAGGCCTGTTGAATTAGGGGTAATAACGGGATATTCATGTGGACATGATGAGGATGCAGTTAGAACTTTGAGACTTGACTCTGAGAGAACCAGGAGAGGAGATAAAATGAAAGTGTGTGTGGTTGAATATATAAGTATAGATATATATATTGTCTAAAGAGTAAGTTGACTATAAAAATGAATCATTTATTTAAAGATTTTAAAATTGAAATATGTAAAATTTCTGAGTATTATAAAGATTGTAATATATTCATTTTTAGAATAGATTTTATGTCATATATGCAAGCATGAAAAATTACTTCTATAGATATATTGAAAGCAATAATATATATATAAAACAATATATATGTGTGTGTGTGTGTATATATATTTCCTTTTTTTTTGGTGAGGAAGATTCGCCCTGAGCTAACATCTGTTGCCAATCTTCATCTTTTTCCTTGAGGAAGATTGGTGCTGAGCTAACATCTGTGCCATCCTTTCTCTATTTTGTTTGTGGGATGCCTCCACATCGTGGCTTCATAAGCAATGTGTAGGTCTGCGCCTGGGAGCTGAACTGGTAAATTCCAGGCTGCCAAAGTGGAGCTCGTGAACTTAACTACTATGCCACCAGGCTGGCCCCCTATATGTATGTGTTTTTTAGTATATACTAAAACTAACATCCTGCAATAGTAATTTACATTATACTGGCTCTAATAACATTGCATGAGGGTCTTTGGACTCAAAACATTAATAATTGATGATTTTAATATACCACATAATATTCTGTCTTGTAAGTGAAAGGTTATTATATGTAAATAATGGAGTCATGTAATAGTCTGGGTTACATAGTGTACTAAATCTCCCTAGCTTCAGTGGGAGTTTCACTTGTAGATTTTTAAACAAACATGTATTGAGAGCCTGCTTTGTGCTAAACATTTTTCACATGTGCTATTTCGTTTAGTTTTCAAATGACTCTTAGATTTGAGACTTTTTTTCATAGTGAAGAGGATATAACTTTAATATGCTATGTCAGTGATGATGATAATACCATTTTTATAGCACTTTAGAGCAAACAGCAGTTTCATGTGCATAATTCATTTAGTACAAGAGTCAATGTGCTATATGTCACAAAATTCTGAAACTTATTTAATCCTTACATACCTATTGTGAGGAAAGTATTATTATCATAATACTTACAATGAGGAATGTGAGACTTAAGAAGTTAAATAGCTTGACCAAGGTTACATGCCTAATGAAGGAAAGATCACAAATGAGTTTAAGTACATTACAATTTAAGCCATTGCGATTAGTACCACTATCAGCCTAGGCCTTGACAAAAATTGTATGCAGTAGCTAAAATAAAACAAAATGTGAAAGACAAATGTCTTCTTCGCATTGGTATTGCATGTCATTTTAGTACTTAGTTGCCTTATAGAAATCATACCAATATTTGATAATATATTTGTTTTAAATTTGCCTGGATTGTTTTATAAATTTGTTTTAAAACACAGTTATGTCTAGAGGCAACAGATTGAATAGATGATCTCTAGCTGTCTTCCCACTCCTAACCCCCTAAGCATATCATGCAATTACTCTTTTGAGAAAGAAAGAAATAGAAAATTATATATTTGAAGGCATACTCACCAGGAAAGAATTAAAAGGTGCCTTGATCCTTCAGGTGCTCTCTTGTATTTTTATGTTGTTCAGCTATTGTAAGATCTGAAATCTGTGCTTTCTGTGAGGAGATAATACTGTGAAGAAATAATATTTTGGAAATTTCTGGAGCGTTTCAGTGTGATAGAGCTGATTGGATGGCATTTTATCTTTGAACTTATTTTTGTTTTTAAAGAGCAAAGATATAGACATATAGCTTGTTGACTTTTTTTTTTAATCAGTCAAGTAACATCTCTTGGTTTAAAACAAAGGAGAATTTCTGATATTCCTTTAAGTGGTCTAAGTAGAGGCAATTTATTGATGTCACTTTTGGATTTGTTTGAGCAAGTCCTAAAGTTGTGAGAAGATATCTGCCCTTTCTTTTTGTGTGTTGTGAGAAAAAGAAACAAGCTCGTCAACTGGTAGAAATAAAAGAACCAACTAAGCCTGTACTACAGACTAGATAGAACTACTAGTACAGGCCTCGGTTAAGCTCTGAAAACTACTTATCCATGTAACATGCCTTTCCTGGGCTTGTCACCTCATTGCTCCTGACTGCCCGACCATACCTCATTAGTGGTGTCCCATCAGAGCCCTTTCTCCTTGGGCAGGGCATCAGGCTGTAGGTCTCCCAAAGATCAGCCCTTTTTATATTTAGAATGCGCATATCTTATCTCCTGTTCCTTCAAAGCTCTGTTGTGTGCTGTTTTCTGAGAAATTAACCCATTATTTTATATTGATGCACGATCATCTATTATTCCCTTCAGCCTACTTGAGAACTGATGTGGTGTATTTACACTAGACTTTAATTGAGGATTTGAGTGGTAGCACAGTTAGGCTGTGTGATCTTGAGCACTTTTGGTAACATCTCTGAGTCTCATTTTCTCTTATGATAAATGGCACAAGTAAAGATTTATTTCTAGGGTTAACTGTGTAGTGCTACACATATGTAAAGTATAATCGTTAAGGCATTTTTGTGGTGTCATCTGGATACTCAAGAATGTACACTAATGGGAATCTTCAGATGCTATGGCTTGCTAGAGAAAGAAGCATTTTTTTTTAACTTTTTTGTCTTTTAGGAAGATCAGCCCTGAGCTAACATCTGTTGCCAATCTTCCTCTTTTTTTCCCCTCCCCAAAGCCCCCCAGTACATAGTTGTATATCCTCGTTGTAGGTCCTTCTAGTTCTTCTATGTGGGACACCGCCTCAGCATGGCCTGATAAACGGTGCCATGTCTCACTCAGTCCAGGATCCGAACGTGCGAACACTAGGCCGCTGAAGTGGAGTGCACGAACTTAACCACTCAGCCACAGGGCTGGTTCCAAGAAAGAAGTGTTTCTGAGTGCATATCACAAAATATAGTCTGGTACTGATACCAATTCTCTTGCAGTTACTACTACTAGTACTTTTAAGAAACTATGATGGAGTTTACAGAGAATTGGGATTGAAGTGATTTTTATAGCTGCAGAACCGAAGTTTTTTCCAGATGTTCTTTGAGTTGTCCTGGTAATGTATGATGATCCTAGATGCATTTAATTTAGAATTACTCATGTTAATAGTGAAACCAGTTGTAGAAAGCATGAGTATTATGAGTGGAAATCTGATCAGATCATGAAAACAAAGACTTGGATCCTTCTTTCTTTTGCTTCATTCAGGCAGATCTTTCCTTTTTTGGAAATTAGCTTCAGGGATATAACATACAGCATGTTGGGCATGGTTAACAATACTGTATTGTATTTTTGAGAGTCGCTAAGAGAGTAGATCTTAAAACTTATCATCTCAAGAAAAAAATCTGTAACTGTGTGGCAATAGATGTTAACTAAACTTGTGTTAATCATTTTGCAATGTATACATATATCAAGTCATTATATTGGACACCTAAAATGAATACAATGTTATGTGTCAATTATATCCCAATTTAAAAAACCCAAAACAGGGCGGGCCCCATTGCCTAGTGGTTAAGTTCAGTGCCCTCTGCTTTGGTGGTCTGGGTTCAGTTCCTGGGCATGGATTTACACCACTCGGCAGCAGCCATGCTGTGGCAACGACCCAGACACAAAATAGAGGAAGATTGGCACAGATGTTAGCTCAGGGTGAATCTTCCTCAGGAGAAACCCCCCCCCCCCAAAACAAATAAAAATTAATTTCAACATATTTTCATTTTGCCAGTAACACTGTATATCATTAAGGGGAGAAGGACTTACCTCTATTGTAGTTCTGCAAAGCCTTGGGAAATAGAGGGAAAATAAAATGCCTGAGCGGGAAATTGACTAAATGACCTTACAGTTCTCTTATTTCCTCTTTCCCTCATGAGGAATACAGTGAAACTGCCTGTGGGTACTCTCAGAGAAGTATACTTAGAAAAGACTTGATAAATGTGTAGATACAAACTTGATTCAGATTGCATCCTTGATTAAAGAATAATTAGAGACCAAGTTCAAGCTATTTTTATTCTCTCTGGGTTTTGTAGTTCTAAACTGTTTAAAAGAAGCTTCATTTTGTCCAAAGAAAGATGTATTTTCATATTTTCTCTTAATATATTGATAAAATTGATGACACACTGTTTTAAGAAAGCTAAATATGTATATAGCAAAGGACTGTTTCTTGCTTTTGAGTCTTCTGTATACTTTTCTTACCTTAAATAAATGATCAGAAACTACTTCCCTGAGGTAAATGATCAAAAGGCCAAGTATAGCTCAGATTTATTGTTGTGGTTAGTGTTGATTCTGACTCCTAGTGCCCCTGTGGACAGCGGAGTGGAACCCTGCCCTGTCTTTTTGTGCCATCCTCTCACCTTCTGGCACTATATCGGACAATTCTCTGCTGCTATTCAGAGCGTTTTCATGGCCAGTTTTTTCGGAAGTGAGTGGCCAGGTACTTCTTCCTAGTCTGTATTATTCTGGAAGCTCTGCTGAAAGCTGTTTACGATGGATGACCTCGCTGGTATTTGAAATACCGGGGTGGCATAGCTTTCAGCATCACGGCAACATGCAGCTGCCACACTTTAACAACTGGACAGGTGGTTTGGTTCTGACCAGGAAACTGAACCCGGGCCACAGCTGTGAGAGCTCTGAATCTTAACCACTAGACCACCAGGGCTGGCTGCTTCAGATTTATTATTTAAAAGAAAAAAAGGGGTTAGTTATTTTGGTTGCATTTATACATGTATTTCTAGTTATTTGCGTCATTAAGAACATGAACTTGAGTTAGACTGCCTGACTTCAAATTATGGCTATTTATCTAAGATTATTTTAAGAATTGAGTTTATTTGGAAAGCACTTAGTACAGTGCCTAGCGCATAGTAAATGCAGTGTTTAAGTATTTATCAAACAAATTTTAAAAAGTTACATCATGAGAAATCAGATGACCTCCAAGTTCGTAATACCCGTATAGTATTTGAACAGAGTATGAGCTCAGTGGACATTTTTGGATTTGTGGTTGCCTTACTTATAATATGTGCCTGGCAAATTTTAGATGAATGACACCAAACACAAAAATGCTCATCATCATTTTATTTGTTGTCACATTGCTATTTTACATAGCTTCTCATATTTTCTTGAAGCATTGAAAAATATATTTGATTTGTTTTCCGAATTCTGATAACAGATCCCTTGAATCTCATCTCTCTAAAGATACGTCAGCTTGGCTGCTTAGCTGTTAAAACTGCTGAATTGGTTTGCCTGTGGAAGAACTATTTTAGATAGTTGTTATCATAGTGCTAATGTGAAAGTGTTAATATATCAAAGCTCCTTGGCTAAAAGGCTTGTTTCTTAGAAAATGGAATGAATAATTTAAAAACTCTTATGATTGAGACTGTTTTTCTGCCTCTTCTTGACATTTGTGGATAAAATTAGAGTTACTCTAATGATTCGGCATGGAGTATAAACAAAACCATAGCAAAGTATTAAATATAGTTGGCAATCACACTAGTATATGCCCATGTGTTTTATAGATCTGTTTTTTCCCTGGAGTGGTTGTATTGTACATAGATCATTTCCTTTAGCAGCAGGGAAGTAGTTTCCTAGAGGAATAAGTGACTAACGCATCAAATCTTCTTTAGACTTTGGGGGGTAGATGATGTTAGATAGGGACTCCAGGTATCACACGAACATTTTCTTACAAAGAGATATGAGAAGAGAAAAGAAAGATTATGATTTAGAATAACAGGTAACTCGTGGTATAAGGAACATTTAGAGTACAGAGGTGAATATAGGTATCCTTTTGTTGTTTACTATGGGCATTAGTGTCACGTAAGTAAGCTCACTCTCTAAATTTAGTAAGAAATTTATGGGACTTTAGGATTCAATAAAGAAGAAAGATTACAAAATATTTGGTTTTAAAAGAATGTACTATTAAATAAAAATGTATGACAAGTTGGTGCAAAATAATTTTAGAATGAACCTACCGCACAAGATGTGGAGCTATTAAAACTCTCATACACTACTGGTGGGAGTATAAACTGGTACAACCACTTGGAAAATAGTTTGGCAGCATCTTTTTAAGTTTAAGCATATTTTTGGCAGCATCTGTCTGCATACCTTGTGATCCACTGCAACGTGTATTCCCTTCTCCTAAATGTGTATGTATGTGCACCTAAAGACGTATACAAGAGTATTGATAGCACTGTTATCTGTAACAGCTGAAAATTGGAGCAACCCAACTATCCATCAATAGTAGAATGAATGGATAAATTGTTATATATTACTACAATGGACTGCTCCATAGCAATGAGAATGAACAAACTACAAGCAACATAATGTTGAATGAAAGAAGTGGATACAAAATAATTTTTGTCATATGATTTCATTGATGAAAAGTTAATGAAAAATTACTCTGTGGTGTTAGAAGTCAGGACAGGATTTACCTTTGGGGAGGAGTAGGAGATCGTGATTGAGAAGGGGCAAGATGATGACTTCAGGGTTCTGGAAATGTCCTATTTCTTGATGTGGATAATGTGATTCAAGTTTGTTCATTGTGATAATTCATTGGTCTTCATAGTTATGATAGGTGTACTTTTCTGTATGTATATCTAGATAAAAAGAGTTAAAAAAATATGTCCCAGGATATCAGTGATTTGTTATGGTATCTGGAATACCCTTAACAGAGGAACAGTAGGGTATAATTTAAAAGGCATTACAGTAGGAAAAATTAGGCTTTTTTTCTTTCTCTCTCTTTTTTTCCACAAGAACTTGCTGTCTGCTAGTTTGGGGCAAGTTATTTCTCCTCTTTAAACCTCAGGTGCTCCTTTGTAAATAGAGAAAATAGTATTTTTGAAGATCAACAGCACAGTTGATTTTAAACTATTATAAAACATGGTGTAATTGCAGCTGTTCTTGTTAAATGAATCAAAGACGTATCAAAGATCAAGGGTCGTGACATTCAAAGAAGTGAACATCTGTAGGTAAGAATGAATACTGTATTTAAATTTAGGCAAGCAATCATTTGTGAGAAGCTGAGCAGCAGACACATGAGTTGTTAAAGGGTGTGCTGAAAGGCCCCTATCTACTGGCTCTTTCTCATAATATGTGAGCATTCTTAAGTGTCTCTCATCTACAAACAGTAAATTCATTCCTCAAACAAGTATCCACTTTAGCTGTTGCTTCATAGCTAAGCTTTCGAAATAGTCTATATTCATGATTTCTTTTTCCTTACTTCTTCCCTTCCTTAACTCACCGTCCAGCTTCCAGACCCTTCACTATAAGGAAAATGCACTCTCTGAGGTCGATAATTATCTTCCAATTGCCAAATCCCAGGTTCTCAGGCCTTTTCTATTATTTATTCTATCTTTGAATCACTTCTCTCTTGGCTTCTGTAACATGTCTTTTCTAAGCAAATAGTACTACAGGTTGGCAAGAAGTGCTGGTTGAAAGATAGAATGAACGATTTTACTTACATATGTCTGGTGTGTTTTCTCAGTCTTATCTGAGACTTCTCTTTCTTTATCCTAGTGTCTCCACGGTTTTACCCTTAGTTCTCTTCTCTTGTCCATGTCCTCTTCTTGAATAATCCCATCAAATCCATAGTTTTAGTCTTCTGTTTCTATCTGTACAGTGATTGTTCCATCCCAGACTTCTTTTCTGAGCCCCAGACTCCTATCCAAAGGTCCTTTGTCCTTTGATCCACTTTCGTAATCTGCTTTTTTCATTTACACAATATTCTCTTTTATATCTCTGGTGGTCTCAATGTATATATACACACAACACACATACATACATGCAATATGTATAATGACGGTTTCGTTCATTCCCTATATTGTTTTTATTTCTCTACATTCTTTTTTCTCCTTTTTATTTTTTATCTTTGGTTTCATGTTAGAGACTTTCCAAAAATGTCTGTTTGTGATCTCTGGCTGTACTCCCATGTTTATTTATATTCTTCTTCTTCTTATTTTTCCTCAGGAAGATTCACCCTGGGCTAACATCACTGGTAATATTTCTCTTTTTTTTTTTTTTTGAGGAAGATTAGCACTGAGCTAACATCCTTGCCCATCTTCCTCTACTTTTTATATGTGGGATGCCTGCCACAGCATGGCTTGCGAAGCAGTCTGTAGGTCCACACCCGGGATCTGAACCAACGAACCCCAGGCCGCCGAAGTGGAACATGCGAACTTAACTGCTGTGCCACTGGTCTGGCCCCGTAATCTTCCTCTTTTTGTATGTGTGTCACCACCACAGCATGGCCACTGACAGATGAGTGGTGTAGGTCTGCGCCTGGGAACTGAACCCAGCCAGCTCAAGTGGAACACACCAAACTTAATGACTAGGCCACTGGGGCTGGCCCTGTACTCTCATATTTAAAAGTGAGGCACTAAAAAGCTGATTAGAACTTTTGTGTTTGTAAAGCTTATTGACTGAAGAGAAGGTGATTAGGCTGGGCCATTCTCTGGGGGACACCCTACTGTGAGTACCCATGGATCTTTTCTCTTTGACTAGTAACTTCTCCCAGAAAGGAATCCTTTAATTTTCTTCCTAGTGAGGAAAAGATGGGCTGCAAGAATTCTTATTGGTAAATGGGGAAAGGGGGCTAGAAAACTTATGATTTAGTAGATAGACTTGCACTTAATCTGCCCAATTTTGGTAAGATTTTCCTGCTTTTAGCTCTGCATGGTATTTTTAAGTTCAGAGTCCAATGTAGCAAACATTAATGCTTCTCACAAATATTTCTAGTTCTCCTCCTCTCTTCGAGGTTAAATGCATCCTTGTGATATGCTTTGGCTAATGGAAGGCAACTAGAGATGATGTGAATCACTTCTGAGCTGAAGCATTTAAATACCGGTGTGACACTCACTCCTACCATGGCAGTTATGTGAAACACGTATTGATATGGCCAGCATCTGGAGGATAGCTGCCCTAAAGAGTTGCCCGTCTGAATAAGAATAAACTATTGTACCAAACCACTGAGGTTTTGGGGGTTATGTAGTATGTCCTGGCAAATGTGTTAAAACTTCTAGAAAGTAAATCTCTGGTCTTTTGTCAGGATGGGAGAAGGGCAGTTTCTTGATTGTATAGGGTGAGGGAGGTGATCTGAAGAGTCTAAATTTTTCCTATATGGTCTCTCAGTCAGTCCTGCTTTTAGCTTCACCTGCACTTCCATTTTCAGAGGGATTCTGGGCTTCTGTAATGAGAATCAGCCTGCTTCTGAGCTTTGCCCTACTGCCACCGTAGGTTTGAGCTTTCTTTGTTCTTTGTTCTTCCAGCTTCCCAAATTTTGTTACCATCACCTCCTTTTCTCCTCTCCCTTTGGGTTTATGTAATTTTTAATTCCTCTCATTCCTGTCCTTTTAGTGAAGTTTTCAGAGGGGAGCTGTGATAAATACCAATGTTCAAAACGTCAAGTTTAATAAGAGGACTTATTAGTGTAACTAACTTGGTCAAGTTATTTTATATCTGTGGTCTTTAGTTTCCTTATCTGTGATTAATAAATTATTTAGATGATCAACAATGTCTCCTTAGCTCTAAAGTTTGTAGTGTTCTTATTCTTTGGTATAGTATGGGAGAAAAACAAAACAAAAGAAAAATTTCTATCATTTAATATTTTGAGCACCCAAAACATTTTAGGCATTATTACAAATAAACTTCCCTTATTAATGACTAATACATGGTTGTTTATGATATATTATAGATCTCTGGAAAGTACAGAATGTGGTTTTTACATCATTAATTTATTCAGTAGTGTTTTCTTTTTTATTCTTTTATACTGAATAAGTACTCAGTGCTGACATTACATTGTCTGATTTAGGAATTTTCTCCTTAGTCCTTTGATTGTTTATATATGACTTTTAAGTTTCAGCATTGGAGTCTTGTTGATACATTCCTAGTATTTTATTTACAATGAGATTTATATTCTCATTAAGTCTTTAAAATGATTTTCTGAGAATCATAATATTGCTTGTTCAAAATTTGTTATGTACTTACATTTAAATGTAAAAGCACTGTCCTGGAATGTATATAGAAATACAGCTTTTTATGATTTCACAAATATTTGAACTTCATCTACTGTTTATTTGCTTGTGATTCAAGGACTGGGAGTAATGGTAAAGTACATAATGCAAAACAAGGTATGCATAACTGATCTATGGTTATACTACAACATTTTTAAGTCTTTGTGAATTTCTATAAATATGAAAAAAATCAAAAAATATTCATGACCAAAGTAGGTGTTCAAAGTATTAGTAAATTCTGATGTTACTAAATTTTATGTAGTGTTTGGATACTACTTAATCTTGAACACATCTTATCACCATTCACTTTTTAGATTCTTTTCTTTTTAAAAAAAATCATATTAAGGAATACCCAAGTAGACACAAAACAGTACTTTAGTTGCAACAGTGAAATTCACTAAACATTTAATTGGTACCTTTGACATTAAGAGCTGGACTCTGGAGCCCTTGTCAAATTCAATGAGCTTCGTTTTTGAAACAATTGAGCAAATGATTTTAAATTATAAAAGGGGAAATATAAGAAAGACATAAGGAAGAAAATATTCCTGGTAAAGATTACAAAATAGATAAAAGAGGGAAGGAATAGAATCCATTTCCTGGATTTATTTATAATTATGGCATTACGTTGTTCAAGGCTGTATTAGGAAACTGGTCTAGAGGCTTACCTAATTATAATAGCACCAACTATCTGTCTGGTTTACAGACTGTCTGTAAACACTGTTATTGTCTTTATGAGGAAACTAAGGCACAGAGATGTTAAGTATGTTACCATCTAGCTAGTCGTTGATGGAGCTGTGATTTGAACTTAGGCAGTCTAAGTATATTTATATCATTATATAAATATATTATTATGTTAATATTTATATATATTTTATATGATGTATAAACGAAATATTTAAAAATGGAAATGGAGTCAAATCTCTCTTATCTGGTACATTCTGAATCAATAGTTGGTCAGTTAATTGGAAATGTCAGTGAAAGCAGTAAATCATAAAAGTGACACATGCACACTTTAAAACTTATGAATATATATTCACATGATGTGTTGTCTACATTTTCCGAATTTGCTTTCTTCAAAGTTGAACAAGAATTTAAAGACGCTTGTAAAGCAAGCTGTGTAAAGAATCTTTCTAGATTTTTGTAATTTTAAAAGTCTTTTTATAGATGTCTGTTCTGTACTTAATCCAACAAATTTTTTAGCTACTTGCCTTTACCTTCTTAAAGCTTCCACAAGCGTAAACATCCACCTTTCAATTTTATAATTCAACAGTTTATGTAATATTTAACTAAAGTAATCACAATAAGAAGTGGAACTGACATTAATAGTCTTGGTATCAGATAAAACTGAATTCTTAGAAACCATATAACTTCACTGATATGAGCAGAAGTTCAGGGCATACTTGAAAACAACCTCTTAGCCTTGAGCAGTTAATGTGCCATGGAGTTAGAGTGTTTTATGGAGGATATGGAGAGCATTAGTTTATCTGGTAGGTCAGTTAAGAGGAGAGCAGTTTGGGGGCTGGCCGGATGGCGCAGCGGTAAAGTTCGCATGTTCTGCTTTGGCGGCCCAGGGTTCACCGGTTCGGATCCTGGGTGCAGACATGGCACCGCTTGGCAAGCCATGCTGTGGTAGGTGTCCCATGTATAAAGTAGAGGAGATGAGCACGAGTGTTAGCTCAGGGCCAGTCTCCCTCAGCAAAAAGTGGAGGATTGGCAGCAGATGTTAGCTCAGGGCTAATCTTCCTCAGAAAAAAAGAAAAGAGAAGAGCAGTTTAAAAAGCTTCTATTTATACATCCAAAAGAATTTAAAGGAGGATCTCAAAAAGAGGTTTGCATATCCATCTTCATAGCAGCATTATTCACAATAGCCAAGAGGTGGAATCAACCCAAATGTCCATCAGTGGATGAATTTATAAACAAACTATGGTGTAGTCATACAACAGAATATTATTCAATCTTAAAAAGGAAGGAAATCCTGTCACATGTACAATGTGAATGGACCTTGAGGACGTTATGCCAAGTGAAATAAGCCAGTCACAGAAAGACAAATCCTGTATGATTCCACTTATATGACTAGCTAAAATAGTCAAATTCGTAGAAATAGAAAGTAAAATGGTGGTTACCAGAGACTAGGTAGTGGAGGAAAAGGGGAATTGTTGTTTACTGGGTATAGCCTATGTTTCAGTTTTGCAAAAGTGAAAAAGTTCTGGACATGTGTTTCACAATAATGTGAATGTACTGAACGCTACTAAGTACGGTAAATTTGATGTTACATTTTTTACCAAAAATAAAGAAAAAAGCTTCTGTGTGTTATTTTTTCTGCTTTTTAATAGTTTACGTACTTTTTCTTAAAAATTCAGATAATGCAGAAATATAGATGAAAGAAAATCTCCCATAAATTCATTTTCTCTAGTATAACGATTGTTAATATTTTGGCGTATATCCTTCTTTTCTTTTACCCATGCATATGGGGTGTATGTGTGTCTATGGATGTGTTCGTGTGTATAAACAATGTATATTTTTATTTATATTTTAAACAAAATGAGGTATGTGTATTTTTTTATAACTGGTTTTAAGAAAACACTTATCCGTTTATTGTATCTTCCCATATTTTCACATTGCCATCGTGTTTTATGACTAAGTACTTTACAGTATAAATATAACCGTCATTTATTTAATTTTCTCCTGTTGATGGGCATTTGGATTTTCTAGTTTTGCCTATTGTAAACAATGAAATGAAATTCTTCTTGGGTATCTTTGGCCAGAAAATAGTGGAGTAATGCCTTTAAAGTTCTGAAGGAAATTATTTCCAACCTAGAATTCTGTGTCCAGCCAAACTTTCAGTTAAATTTAAGGATAGATTAAGGATATGTTCAGACATGTACGAAATCAGAATTTGTATCTCTGAAGCTTCCTATCTCAGCAGATTTCTTGGGAATATGTGCTAGCAAAATAAAAGAGAATATGAAGAAAGAGAAAAGTAGATCCAATCCCAGAAGATAGTGAAAGAAAATCAAAAGTTGATGGCTAAGTAGCAGGCCTAGAGAATGAATCAGTCTAGATTAGAGTGCAAAGACAGAAGATTGTTAGAAAAATACCTCTGGAGAAAAAGGCATATGTGATAGATGGCTGAAGCCACCTGTTCATTTGTTAGTAAGAAAAAATAGAAAACTAATTAAATTTTTTCCCCAAATTTATTTTGAAAAATACAACACAGATAATTTTTTTAAAATGAGGTGAAATAAAATATGATACAATTTAAAGCAATTGATGGAGTGTGTGAAAAGAGAACACAGTTTGCAATGATGCAAAGAATATTCTCGTTCAAATGGTCTATGGGTTATGGCATTGGACCCGTAATAAAGGAAATGCTATGCTAACATACCATCTGGTCCTGCAGTGAACTGTTTTGCTGTTTCAAATGGTGTTGATTGATAAGTAATCAACTTTTAGACATAGCATGGAAATTGTAATTATGTTTACAGAAAATAATACAAAAATAAAAGAATGTGAAACTTTAAAGATACAGCTCATGGAAGAGGGGAGGTGAAGTGGATGAAAGAGTGGAGGAAGAGTGTGGACAATAATATCTTCATGTGACAGCAAAGAGAGATGAGAAAAGAGATGAGTGTTAAGAAAACAATAGAAATATGAGTTTATTGTTGAAGTTTTTAAAGGTAACTTATAATTACAAAAAATATTGGTAAAAGGAGGTGTATGTGTCAATTGAGTTAAGTGAGCTAAAGCCTAATTTTTTTACAGAAAGGTATCACAATATACCTCCTAAATTGATAAGGCATTCAGATATATACATACTATTTAGAGATATGGAGGATCTTGTCTGGAAGAACTAGAGTCAGAAATGGTTAAGAGGACTTGGACCAGGGATGGGAAAGAGTAAAGCTGTACATCAATATGTATATCGATATTTTTAAACTGTATGTATGTGTATGGTTAAAAGAAAAAAGTAGGATAGGGATTATCTTTTGAAGGACTGTTTGAAGTCATTATAAAACTCTGGGATACCGATGCCATTTTGTAGCATGAACTTAGCTGAGTCTGTAGGTGTTTGAAGTTTTTTAAACAGCTATTGTACGTGAGAAAGTGTTATCTGTCCCTAATTAGAGGATGGCTGGGGGTTTCCAAAATTGAGGACAGTTTTGCTTGAATTACAAAGATGAGAAAAATGGGCCTCCCAGTGATCGTCTTTGTTAGAGGTACTTTCCCTCCTTTGAACTATTATGGTATCTCTAGTAGGATACTTAATACCTAAGATGGTTATTATATAGATAAACATTTTAACTCCCCAGTTACTTCTGGACTAGACAACTATTACATAAGAACAGGAGTGTCCTTGTCTTACTATGTTTTCATACTATGTCATGTCTTCAAAAAGCACAATGCCTTTCATGTAGTAATATCTTTCTTTTTAGTTATTTAACAAGTATTTGGGCACCTGTTATGTTCTAGGCAGCATACTAGACTCAGTGTACAGTGGTGAATAGAAAAGACATAGCCTTTTCCCTCAGGGAAGTTGCATTCTAGTGAGGGAGGCAGATAATAGGCAGGTAAAAAAAAATTTACACATGAATATTAGTTGGCTCTTACTACTAAACAACTACCTCGAATCTTAGTGGCTTGAAACAACAACCTTAAGTTTTCTTCATGAGTCTACAGGTTGACTCGGTGCTACTGCTCATCTGGGCTGGGCTCGACTAGTCTTGCCTGAGCACACTTATGTGTCCAGGGCAACTTGGCTCTGCACCCTGTGGTTTCTTATTTCTAGCATCTAGCTAGGACTTTTTCTCATGGTAAAAGAAGAGGCATGATGGAGGAAGGAGAAATGTAGAAGTGCCTTTTTAAGCTTCTGCTTACATCAAGTCCCGTTGGTTAAAGCAAGTCACATGGCTGAGAGTCCTAGTGTGTGGCAAAAGGCAAGGCTGTAGGGTGGTCATTAATAGAGGCCAATAATGCAACCAATGTAATCTACCACAATACAAAATACATGGAGAAAAGTGCTATGCACATGCTTCAATATAGAAAGAATATAGGTGGTTAGGGAAGGCCTTTCTGAGAGGAAAGAATGAATGAACAAGACTTCTCCAATTCAAACTAAAAAAGATAATTAAATAATCAGCAATTCTATTGTTAGTTGGCTCTAATTGGGGGAGCTCTTCCAGAATGAAATTTTTTGTCTTGTCTAGTGTGTCTGACAGAAGGAGCTGGTAAGATAACCAGGGCACTGAGATGAGCCGAAGCATGTCAGTTCTACAGCCAGATTCTAGCCAGTTCTATTAAACAGCCACACTGGCACTCCTTACCCTGCCTTTCAATGATCCATCAAGAAGACTGTACAGATCTGTTTAAAAAAACAAACAAAAGTCAAAAAGGTTACCATGGCTTTGCTTTGTTTTTGTAGTACTTGCAGCAGCAGCAGTGGTCACAGTAATTGTCTTCGCAGTAATAGTAGAAGCTATCAGGCACTGAGCACCAAATATATGCAGAAACCACGTCTAGGCATTGTACACAAAATATTATTAATCCTTGCATTGATCCTGTAAGGCAGGTATTGTCTTCGTTTTACAGATTTAGAGAGGTTAAGTCTCGCTCGAAATATCATAGCTTGTAAATGTTAGAGCTAGCATTTGAGGCTTGGTCAGTTTGATTCTGGTTTGTTTGATTCCAAAGTCCATGGTGTTTCCACTATGGCAAGTGGAAAGACAGGAGTATGCAGCCCTTAATAGTCTGGAACTTAGCTCTGCAGGCTAGGAGAAATTGCTAGATAGGCAGAACCTTTCTTGCCTATTATGTCAAGTCACTTGCTGTGGAATTTCAGTTGTTGCTTGTTGGCCATTTTCTGAATGTTGATCTGATGTAGACATCCTTTGGGAAATCTTTTATACTTGCCCCGAATTTATACCATTTATGCAAAATGATAAATTTCAGAAATGTTTCACTGCATGCAAATTAAACTTTTCCAAGTAGCAGTAGAATGGTACAGAGTTTGTATAAGTTTTTATTATAAAATAGAATTTTGTTGCACCAAACACTATTGTATTTAAAGGCAGAGTTGCAATTAAGTTTGTAACTGCTATTGGTTTTGCACATGTAAAAGATATTCTTAATATTTTATCTTATTTTCTGTAACCATTATAAAGTCAAATATGTAAATATGCTTTAGAATAGTAATTGCATTTCAAATTTGAATTTGTTTTATGTGGTTATTTAATCTGAGTTTCATTAAAAGAGAATAGTTTCTATAGCAACCACCACATCATTTGATATCTTTGGAACCTCTGAGATATGGAACACTTTTATTAAAAAAACAAATGTATCCAGTATATCTCATAGACTTCTGTAAAGGTTTAAGAAAAATATTTCTTACATATTTATTTTTCCTGGTTTTTATCGAGTTTATTCTTTTTTCTACTCCTGTATTTTTTTCCTTTAAAAATTTAAAGCATATGTATTTAAAAATAAAATGTCAAAAGAATTCAAGGAAGAGGTGGATATTGAAGAGGATAGTAGGAATAAGTGTGAATTTCTTTCTGAATGGACTCCATCAGCACACATATTACTTCCTTCTAGGAGGAAACCTGTTTATCTCTTTGGAGATAGTCTATTAGGGTCATGAAGACCATGTTTAGAAAAAGAAGATGTAGCAGTATAAGAACGAAAATTAAAAAAAATTGGAATGCTAGATCGTCAGTACCAGAGTCCTGTTCCAAGGTTCTTTTTAGTATTTTGATTTAAAAAAATTCAGTGCTAAGTAGTGCATACTTCACTTGCCACGTATCAGCTGAAGAAAGTCCATTTCCACACTTGAAAGTAAATATTGCTTTCTGAAATCTATTCTTTAAACTTCTCTTAAATTTGGCCTCATTTTTATCACTGGATTTGTCCAAGTTATACCCTTACATCATTGCTAAGTATTTCCTTTGAAGTTTGTATCCTCCATTTATTTATATTTAGCTATTATGATCTTTTAAAAATCACTTGGTTTCACTATATGTATTTATATATTAATATTTTCTCATAAATCAGTATCTCTTTTCTTACGGTCAATTCTGTTTCTCCTCATTGAGCTTCCTCTTGAGCTTGTCTACATGATTCTTCCATTGAACTTGTCTGCCTGTTTCTGGTGCTGTGGAGCACTAAATTAAAAGCAATGAAACCTTTTTATGTATCAGTTCTCCTGTCTAATATTCTTTTTAAGAGTCCAAGGAAATGTCCAAAATGTATTTTAAAGAGTCCACCTAAGATACCTTTTTAAGATGTATTCTTGCAAACAACATATAGAAGTTAAAAAATTTTGATGCCATAACAATAATAAGAAAATTGTCCTTCTTTGATGAGTAGTTTCATTCTACTCATTTTTCAGTTTTCCTACAAATAAATAATCATTGTTTCTCTATTATGCAGATGTTTTTTGTATCTCCTGCTCCTTTCTTCCAATTCCTTCAGATCCACAGTACACTGAAAATTCAATGAAATCATGTTAAAGTATCATTAAAAAATCCTCATCCTGTCTGGGTAATTTTCATTATAATCCTAGGAATGCAAGATGTAAATGTGAATGATTGGGATAGATCATACATATAAAATAGAGAATTCAAGCCAAATATTTTAAAACATTCTAATAGTCCTGCGTGTATACTCTAAATTAGTGCTATCGAAAGAAGTTTTCTGCAATGATGGAAATGTTCTACTATATCTGCACTGTCCAATGTGGTAGCTGCTGGCCACATCTAGTTATGGAGTCAGTGAGACTGAGGAACTGAGTATTAAATTTAAATAGCTACAAGTGGCTAGTGGCTACCATATTGTACAGCATGGCTCCAAATGTTTGGATGAATCATTATCAGTTCATTTGCTGGCCTGTTACACCAGGGCTGTTGTTTATAGTTGAGAAGGTGGTTCACTTTATGAGGGGTCACAGACAAGGGGAGAGTAGTTTCTAAGCTATAATGTGATAGTAAGCTAATTTTAAAGACTATATTACTCCTTGAAACAGCCTAAAATCTAGCCTGTGTTTGGCTTGCCAAGCTGTTCACCCTGGCATAGAGCTGTGTTCACCCAAAGGGACAACTCTTCCTAATTCACACAAAGGCACCTTATGGGCTAGTTGCAGCCCTGTACACCATTACCTGATGGTGTTTTTCCTTCAGATCTTGGTTCTGCCGTTTAATGGCTATGTGATCTTGGGATATGTAATTAACTTCTCTAGGCCTTGATTTCCTCCTGTATGAAATGGAGACAATAGTACTTACTTTATGGAGTTATTATGAGTGCCATGTATCACATATCATGAGTACCATGATACATGTAAAGTATTTAGAACATGAAATGCTCAAAACTTTTATACATTATTATGATTAAATAATACAGTACCTTAACATAGTAAATTTCTGTAGTATTTTCTCGTTTATTCAACTACTTTCTACCAGGACAAGGAGATAAAAGACAACAGTTAGCTCCTGCCGTAAGCCAGCCCTGATGGTCTAATGGTTAAGATTTGGTGCTTTCACTGCCGCTGCCCTGGTTCGTTTCCTGGTCAGGGAACCACACCACTCGTCTGTCAGTTGTGATACTGTGACAGCTGCAACTGGTATTTCAAATACTAGCAGGGTCACCTGTGGTGGACAGGTTTAAGTGGAGCTTCCAGGCTAAGACAGACCAGGGAGAAGGACATAGCACTGGAAGATGAGAGGATGGTGCAAAAAGACTGAACAGGGTTCTGCTCTGCTGTACACAGGGTCACTAGGAGTCAGAATCGACTCCATGACACTATTATGGCTCCAGTTGAATATTTTTTTCTTCTTTGCTTTCCAAATTGCCTTTAATGAACATTTATAGCTTCTAGAATGAAAAATTTTTTAAGAAGACTATGTCCAGGAATAGAGAAAAGCTATAAAAGTTGCTACTTTTTTGGCCCTGTGGTAAAATTGACCAGTGGCCAAGCAAAGCTGTCAGAGAAACAGTCCCAACTTTCCTGTTATACTGCCCCTTTTTGTCATTTCATCACTGCTTTGCAATGTGCCAGTGTATTTCCTTTGGAAAGACTGGACGGTGAGATTATAATTATCTTAGGATATGTATAACTTCTGATATTTACATTAATTTTTGTATGATAGGTGACTTGGTAACCCAATGACTTATTGGACCCTAGAAAAGGAAACTCTTCAAGTGGAACTCAAAGTTATTATTTTGGGTATATTTTGTTTCCTTGCCTGGGGTTTTCAGAACTCGTCATTCAATTACATATACTTAAGAAAAAGAGACTATCACAATGAAGAAATTATATGAAAAGGATCATGGTGCTGGTTTGCCGTATTGTCTTTTGTGATGAAATGGGTGGGACGCTTTCTGCTCATGCCTCTTCTTAGCTTCCTGCTTTCCTGTAGCTGAAAATTAGGGCCTGGATGGCCTTCCTTTTTGAAAAGACCAGAGAGAGTATAAGCAAGAGGAAGGATCTCAGTCTTGGGTAATGAAGGTAATTCAGATTCTCAATAAGCACAATAGAATGGTCTCTGCCATTGGTTTACATATGTATACATGCATACAAGCAGTTGGTCACCTAGAGAGCATGGAATTGAGAACAATTGGCCGTTATTCTTTCCATAGAGCTGGATTTTCTTATTATTGTCAGTCTGAGAATAATGTAATAATTGCAGTAATGATAGCATAGAGAGGTTAAATACCTTGCCAATGTCATGCATACCGTAAGTACTCAGCTGGGCTTTGAATTCAGATTTGTCTGGCTCCAAAGCTTTTGCTCTTTCTAATACCTCATAATTACATAATTGTTTAATTTATTCTTTATGATAAAATATATTTTATATTCGTACTCAGTTACTTAGGCTTTTCACTTAAATTATTAATAAAAACAAAGACTAATGGACTAAATTAATTTGTAGGAAAGAACAGTTGGATCTAAATCATAGTCAATAATAGTGTATAGTCAATAATAACTATTTTGAATGTTTGAATTTTTTTCCAGAACACTTTTTTCCTGAACTTTAATATCAATTTTGAAATCAGATTCTATATTAAAGAAATGGAGACTGACTTATTCATTTATCATAACATATTCTTTTCATATCTACTAGATAATTTATCTATAGTTCAAATGGTATAGAAGTGGACAATTTCTATAACAATTGTTTAATAAATGACTTGTAATTGTAATCTGATAAAGCACAGAGTGAAATGATAGTTGGACTCTGAAGTTCCTTATAGTCCTGACATCAATATTTAGCCACCTGGGAAATAGATTCTCAGAGATAAAAGTTTTAGCAAAAATCACTACAGTGACTACTATTATTACTTCTACTACTACTCTTACTTTTAGCTAAATTTCTTGAGCATTTGTAGTGTCTTAGGTACTGTGTTAAACCTTTTACATACATTATATTATTTTATATTATTTAATACTCATTGCTACCCTATTGAGTTGGTATTATTATCTCCATTTTATAGATGAATATCTGAGGCTTAATAAGATTAGGTAACTTTCCCAAGGACACTCGGTAAATGGCAGTTGAAGGACGTAAATCCAGATCTGTCTTAATTCAAAGCCTATGTTCCCATTCTTAACCATTACATTATATGTAGATGGCATCTTCTTTGTTTATTTGTAGGATAGATTCCTAATGATAGGACCCTAGGCTGGAAAGGAAGAATCCCAAATCCTGACAGGATCCCACTTAAATTAAGAAGAAAGAAATTAAATTATAATGTAGAGAACTAAGTAAATTCTATTAAGACCCTTCAAGTGAGTCTTTTCTCTTTAATTCAAAGATTTTTTTGTAGTTGTTTTTGCATGAGAAATGAAAGACTATATCTTCAATCAGCATATGAGCTTTATCTTATTACACTAAGCTTTCCATTCCACTCTTGGTTATCATTTCATTGCCTTCCTAAGAACAATTTTTTTGAGGATGGGGGAGCATTTAACTTAAAAAAAATCATCTTACTTCTTCCCCAGATGACTAAAATAGTACACATTATAATTTCTGCTATTTCCTAGGATATATGGTCAAATTGCCAGGTGTAGTTATGTATCAAATGTGCATTGGCAGAGAATTTTCTTTTTAACTTTTGTTTTTTTCTTTGTAGTGATGGAAAATAAAGTCCAACATCCAGAACCTTGAATCAGAGTTATTTTCAGATGTCTCAGATATTGAAGTACATATTCAACATGAAGAGAAGCCTTTAGCTCTGAGTTTGGTCCTGAGGTGGGCCTTTTTGGAGTATTTTATTCCACTGAAATTAGCTGAATGAAGATCATAGTTGTTTTGTTGGGAGGTAGATAACTTAAAAATACTGGGACAGTTTAAATAGTTGCCAACGCATCACAAGTTAACACTGAGGCCCAAAAAGGAGTTGGGTTTTGCTTCTCTGATGTTCCCAGTTCAATCCCTAGCCTCTGGAGTAAGAGTGTGAACAGACATGACAGCTGGTGGGAGCTCATTGCCCCTGTGCCACTTGGCTTTATTAGATGGCTGCAGTCTTAATAAGATGATGGAAAGAAGCTGTATTGAAAACTGGATTCTACTCCTCTGTCTTGTGTATTTTACCTTTTTTTTTTTCCTTTTTCTTCCTAAAGCCCCCCAGTACGTAGTTGTGTATTCTTCGTTGTGGGTCCTTCTAGTTGTGCCATGTGGGACGCTGCCTCAGTGTGGCTTGATGAGCAGTGCCATGTCTGCGCCCAGGATTCGAACCAACGAAACACTGGGCTGCCTGCAGTGGAGCACGTGAACCTAACCACTCGGCCACGGGGCCAGCCCCACCTTTTTTTTTAAAAAAAAGCAACACAATTTTCCAATAAAATTATTTTTGGTACTTGTTACAGTGTGGTCCACACTTATGTTTGTGAGAAAGCCCAGCACCCATAAAATTTAGGAGGTGTGCATGTGTTCGGTTTTATGGTCTTAATTCAGAGAAGCCTGTGATGGGAAGATGGAACCAGAAGATAAGCAGTCACTTTGGTGGATGAGCAAGAGGAGTGTCATGATTTGATACAGAGTACTGACTAGATGATCTGGGTTTTAATCTTGTCTCAACCAATAACCGCTTTTATGACTTTGATTTAGTCAGTTCATCTCTCTGAGCATTACTTTGTTTTGTCAGATTAGGCAGTTAGATTGGAAGATCTTTTAGGGTCCCTGTTGGCTCTAAAATTCTGATGTTAAAATGGTTCACAAATATTCATGCAATAATTATAAAGTAAATTATTGTATTATCTGTTTTAAATCATTGTTTCTAAAAGTGAGTATGATCCACTAGACTATGAGTTCCACAAGGCAAAAACTATTTGTTTTCACTTAACCATTATATTCCAAGCATCCAGCACAGTGCCTGGGACATAGTAAGATAATACTAAATATTTACTGAATTAATAAATAATTACTTTTATCACATTAGACTCAGGTAATAGAGGGTTAGGTAAAATATAAGATTGCCTGAGATAACTTCACATGGATGACCTAGGCTCACTCAGAGGGAATTGACCATGAAGCAGTTCATGAAATGAAGCACTTAGAATCTACTTTTCAAATGTGTCATACACTTAGGAAAAGTGGTTTATTCATCCTGATGAGAGCTGCAGTTACTAGAATTGGGGGCTTTTTTACACTACTCCAGTAAAGAAGAAAATTGTTACAAGACATCATGAAAATTAGCCTATTGGGAAGTCAGAGCAAAGTAAGTTTTGAGATTCTTTTTATGAAACAGCCTAATGAAGGGAGTGATGATCTTGGAATTCACACACTACATGTTACACAGTATGATTCCATCTTAGGGAACTCTTTGGGGGTAGGATCTGGTCTTTTCTGCATTATGTAAAGTCTCTAGAATATTAAGATGCTTAATGCATGTTAAAAGTAGTCTGCTTTTTCTCTTTTTGTATTTCGTGAAGCAGTATCTTTAGCTTCTTTTTTTACGTGCCTTTAATCTAGTTTAAATTAAAGTCACTAAAGAATAAGAGGTTTAGAAGCTTTTGCACAAAATACAATTGGTACTTGATCTCTAAAAGAATTTCAGAGAATGAGAGTCAAGTATTTCCATCTCTTCCAGAGTCGGTTGATTTTTAACATTTCAGAGGGCTGTACACAACATTGTGCATCATTTCTTCCATTCATTTGTGGAATGAATTTTATTTTGTGTGTGCAGAAGTTGTTTTTTGCTTGTACCTAGGATAATCTGTTCCGATTCTTCCTGAGCACGCATATGTTTTAGTTGCTAACTTAACTGTTATTTAGTTGATTGTCCAAACGACCAGGGTTCCTCTGGAATCTGAGTGCCATGGTTTTTCAAAAGATTGGCATGCTTTTCAAGAGAATTATCTTTTGTGAACTATTAGAAATAATCCTAAAGAGCAAGTTTAAAAATAAGTATACATAGAATGATAAATACTTATAAACGCTACCTACTTTCAATTTCAACCCAATCCTACTACAGGCATCTTTCTAAAATGCATATCTAACCTTGCTTCTTATGTCTTCTAAACACTTTTATGACACCTCATCAAGTGGAGTGTAAACTATGCTCCTTAGCATGGCATAGGTGCTCCATTGTTTCAAACGCACTTTTTCAATCTCAGCACCTGCCTTTTCACCTTGAACTTTATACTCTGGTCAATCCTGGAACTACTTTTAGTAGTTCAGTGGTCTTTTAGATTTCTGCACTGCAACCTAGTAGATAAGAGACAGTATCTTTAGTACAAACTCACTTATTAGCTACATGACCTGAAAATTACTTTCCTTTTCTGAGCTTCACATTTGTCACTATAAAATGCAGATAATACCAACTTTTCAAGGTTGTTATGAGGGTCGGTCACTCAGAAAGTGGTAGCTGTTCTTCTTCACTTTCCTTTCTATCTCCTACCCTTGAACTGGCCCTTATCTAATTTCCAACCTCATTTTCTACCACTCTTCCCCACGCAGACCCCATGGTCTAACTATACCCAACAATTTGCAGTGCCTTGAGTGTATCATGGTTTCATACATTTGTGACACTATACATATTTTTCCCTTTGCCCACATTGCTTTCCTCAACTTGTCTGCCTGGCGAACTTTTCAACGGAAATTTAACTGTTCTGTGTAGTTCTTCCTGACGCTGTTCATTATTTTAAGGTAGAGTTAGGCACTCCTTCATCTGTGACCTTTTTCTGCCCTGCATGGATCTTTGTTTTGTCACTGATTTATTGCATTGCAATTTTTATTGCATTATAATTTTTTGTTTACGTTCTTGTCTTCCTGTTTAGTAGGGTGAGGACTGTCTTAGTCATCCTTATCTCCAATATCTAGCATAAAGGCAGGCACCTAACAGTCCTCAGTAAGTGTTTGATGAATAAATTAGGGATGAATACAATAATGTGCTTGAAAATTTTCAGATGAGACATGCCATTTTATTCTTTAAGTGATTCTAGGAGTGACATTTTTGACTGGTTTCTGGGCTTAGAGATCTATTACAGCTTTTTCTTTTTCTTAATCATTGAATGGAATTTATTTACCGTATGTTACACAGGTATGATATTAGGAAATTAATGCTGATCTGTTTGCTGCCTGTGTAGAGAAGTAAACTCCTGTGGACTAAGGTGTAGATCTAGATCTGGTTGCTTACTTCCTTGCTTTTCAATGTTCCAGTAGAGGAAAAGACTCCTGTGTATCATTGTCAGCGTTCAACGCTATCAAATGATAGTAGTAGGACCCTATAAGTGGCATTTTTTATTTTTAAATTTTTTATTGTAGGAAAATATATATAAGAAAATTTAGCACCTTAATCATTTTTGTGTACAGTTCAGTGGTATTAAATACGTTCACATTGTGGTGTAGCCATCACCACCATCCATCCTCATAACTCTTTTCTTCTTGTAAAACTGAAATTATAGACCTATTAAATAGTAACTCCCCATTCTCCCTTCCCCCGAGTTCCTGGCAACTGCCATTATACTTTCTGTCTTTATGGTTTTGCTGCTCTAAAGTACCTTATATAAATGGGATCATACAGTATTTTTCTTTTTGTGACTGGCTTATTTCACTAAGCATAATGTCCTCAAGGTTCATCCATGTTATGGCATATTGCAGAACTTCCTTCTTTTTTAAGGCTGAATAATATTCCATTGTGTGTGTGTGTGTGTGTGTGTGTGTGTGTGTGTGTGTGTATATATATATATATACACACCACATTTTGCTTATCCATTCACTGGTCAATGGACACTTGGGTTGCTTCCATGTTTTAACTATTGTGAATAACGTTTCTATAAACATGGGTGTACAAATATCCCTTTGAGACCCTGCTTTCAGTGCTTTTGGTTACATAACAAGTGGAATTGCTGGGTCGTGTGGTAATTCTGTTGTTAACTCTTGGAGGAAACGCCATACTATTTTCCACAACAGTTGTTCATTTTACGTTTCCACCAACAGTGCATCGGGCTTTCAGTTTCTCCACATACTTGCCAACACTTATTGTTTTCTGTTTTTTTGATAGTGTCTATCCTAACGGTATGAGGTGATAACCATTGTAGTTTTGATTTGCATTTTCCCTAATGATTAATGATGTTGAGCATCTTTTTATGCACTTATTGGCCATTCATGTATTTTCTTTGGAAAAATGTCTATTCAAATCATTTGCCCATTTTTGAATTAGGTTGTTTGTTTTTTTGTTGTTGAGTTTTAGGAGTTTGCTATATATTCTGGATCTTAATCCCTTATCACTTATGGAATTTGCAAATAATTTCTCCCATTCTGTGGTTTGCCTTTTTACCATGTGGATAGTGTCTTTTGATGCACAAAATTTTAATACTTTAATGAAGTTCAATTTGTTTATTTTTTCTTTTCTTACCTATTCCATTTGTATCATATCTGAGAAATCATCACCAAATCCAATGTCATGAAGCTTTGTTCTATGTTTTCTTCTAGGAGTTTTATTGTTTTTGGTCTTACACTTAGGTCCTTGATGCACTTTGACTTAATTTTTGTATATGGTGTTAGGTGAGGACTCAAATTCATTCTTTTGCATGTGGATATCCAATTTTCCCAGCACCATTTGTTGAAATACTGTTCTTTCACCACTGAGTGGTCTTGACACCCTTGTCAAAAATCATTTGACTATATATGGGAGGATTTGTTTCTAGGCTGTCTGTTCTGTTGGTCTGTATGCCTGTTTTTATGCCAGTACCACACTGTTTTGATTACTATAGCTTTGTAGGAAGTTTTGAAATAGGAAACTTGAGTCCTTTGGTTTTGCTCTTCTTTTTCAAGATTGTTTTGGCTATTTGGGGTCCCTTGAGATTCCATATGAATTTTAGGATGGATTTCTTTATTTCTACAAAAATTGTTTCTGAGATTTTGATAGGAATTGCGTTGAATCTGTAGATCACTTTGGGTGGTATGGACGTTTAAACAATATTAAGTCTTCCAGTTCATAAACATTGAATGTGTTTCCATTTATTTATATCTTAATTTCTTTCAGCAATGTTTTGTAGTTTTCATTGTACAAGTCTTTCATCTCCTTGGTTAATTCCTAAATATTTTATTCTTTTTGATGATGTTGTAATTGGAATTGTTTTTGTAATTTCCTTTTCAGATTATTCATTGTTCAGTATTGAAATACAACTGTGTTGTATTGTGTGTGTTGACTTTGTATCCTGCTAGTTTGCTTAATTCATTTATTAGTTCTAACAGCTTCTTTTTGGAATCTTTAGAGTTTTATACATATAAGATCATATTATATACAAACAGATAATTTTACTTCCTTTCTGATTTGGATGCATTTTATATATTTTTCTTTCCTAATTGCTCTAGCTAGAACTTCCACTACTATGTTGAATAGAAGGGGTAAAAGCAGGCATTCTTACATTGTTCCTGTTCTTAGGGGAAAAGCTTTCAGTCTTTCACCATTGAGTATCATGTTTTCTGTGGGGTTTTCATATCTGGCTTCTATTATGTTGAGGTGGTTTCCATCTATTCCTATTTTATTGAGTGTTTTTATCATGAAAGTGTATTGAATTTTGGCAAATGCTTTTTTTGCATCAGTTGAGATGATCATTTTTTTTTCCCTTCATTTTATTGATATGGCATATTACGTT